>NW_028259139.1:0-1250000 GCF_977971745.1 Zootermopsis nevadensis | reverse complement strand
CTTTAGCTTTCTCACTTGTTTGGCCAAAGGAACAGACCGCGAAGTCGGGAGTAGGGTTCTTCACTCAGCTGGTGCCTGTCTTAACCTATCTTAACCCTGTTGCTGACGACAACTCTACATCTTCTTTCAAAACGCACTACACAATACTGTCCAAGCGTTCTTGAACAGGTAATACGAATCGCAACACACAGTCTACACACGCAAGATCTGTTTTGCAAAGTTTGAATTCCAAACGAGTCCAGCTCGCAAATATATATTTCGTAAAAGTTTATAGTTTAGATGCGTCATGTTTGTGTTTTCAATTGATACATATATTTATTCTTCAAGTCTATACACAAAACATTTTAATATTGATGTTTAAAATTAAAATTGATATAAATAATTCGCGCTATTCATCGTTTTTCTCGATGTTACAATTTGCGCTATATATTACAACATGTTTCGATGTCTCAGCATCATCTTCAGGTTTATTTTTTAAAACTATTCAATATTTTTTATCTTCTGATTCTTTGCATATTATTATTATTATTATATGCAAAGAATCAGAAGATAAAAGGAACATCCACAACTACAACCTACAATCTACAATTACCGAAAAGCGTGCATTAAAAAATATTGAATAGTTTTAAAAAATAAACCTGAAGATGATGCTGAGACATCGAAACATGTTGTAATATATAGCGCAAATTGTAACATCGAGAAAAACGATGAATAGCGCGAATTATTTATATCAATTTTAATTTTAAACATCAATATTTAAAATGTTTTGTGTATAGACTTGAAGAATAAATATATGTATCAATTCGTAAAAGTTATCAATATTAAGTAGACCTACAACTCTAAATATAATCCTAAAACTCTTTACAGTGAACAATCTAAACTCTTTAATATAACATTTTTAAACGTTTTAAGTTCCCTTGGCTTTCACAATTGTCTGGTTCCCATGTTTAGCTAACTTGACTGTCGTGTTTACCAATGTTACATTACCTTTTCTACCATCGTTCTATCGGTTACCACAGCCATTGTATTGCCTAGCTTACCACGGTACCTTGGTTACCATGGCTACCTTGTTTAGCATGGTTATTAAGTGAAGTTCGAACCCAGTCTTTCAGAGAGCAAACAGAAATTATTAACAGTTTGGTTGCATTAGTTGCGAAGAAGCCGAGTTTGGTCTGGCATGAAAAAGAATAATGCGAAGTGGGAGAGTTGTAACACGATACTGCGCCTTCTCTTACGGAGGGGTAATGTAGGGTGTCACTCCAGAGAGGATGGTTCCGACAAGAGACGAGAGAAGAACTACGGATGTTCCCACTCACTGGATTCTGGGGCATGTGATGATGAAAGATGGCGAAGAAGCTAAGAGGAAAGAAGAGATTTAACACTGCCTACTCCACCCCCATATATACACTCACAATCACATAACCACACCCTCAAACCCCATTAGCTGTTAGCTCGGAGCCTGAGTTCATAGCTATAAAAAATAAGCCTTTATCCACTAACATCAATCTTCGACATCGAACACGGCTGAGACGTTTCATACACACTGTGTTTTTCTGAGTCCATTTAAAGGCGATAGAACTGTATCAAAGGAAACAGCTCGTTGCTAGGATACAAGCCTTGGATTGTACAGTGTGATTCGATTTTACCCAGAAGTTTATTTCTCATCCAAATTTGAATTTCACGAAATTATAAGAATTTATTTTTATTTGTAGTGTTCTGTCTGACGACAGGTCCATATGAACAGGATCCTTCCATCCTTTTCTCGGACTGGGACCTGTTCATATACGTTCTTGGCAGATGATCCAGAAGTGGTTTGCCATTGCCTTCTTCTGTGTGTGAATGGAGTAATTGTTGGGATGCCACGGAGGAAAACTCCGTGTTGCCTAGACCACGGCCTTGCCCAACACAAGTTATAAATTCGGGCACCGCCGGGAATCGAACCCGAGACCCCAGGATTACAAGGCCAGCGTTCTAACCGCTAGACCACCTCATCTTATTATTATTTAGTGTTCTGTCTGACGACAGGTCCATATGAACAGGATCCTTCCATCCTTTTCTCGGACTGGGACCTGTTCATATACGTTCTTGGCAGATGATCCAGAAGTGGTTTGCCATTGCCTTCTTCTGTGTGTGAGTGGAACAATTGTTGCGATGCCATGGAGAAACCGGGGAAGCCCCCAGAGGAAAACTCCGTGTTGCCTAGACCACGGCCTTGCCCAACACAAGTTATAAATTCGGGCACCGCCGGGAATCGAACCCGAGACCCCAGGATTACAAGGCTAGTGTTCTGACCGCTAGACCACCGTGGTCATAAGAATATTAAATGAAAATTCGTGTGAATTTTGTGAATAAACCTCAAATATGGGTACCGCTAAGTTGTAGCATTACGATATGAAAAACTTTCAGTAAAATTTATTGCACGGAGAAATGCATTTGCGTAGTCTGAAGGTTTCTGATGATGGTGGGCCAAGATCTGCGAAAGTGATACTTCGGACTTCGAACAATGCCCAGGTCTGAGTGTAGTTTAGCAAAGGGAGCCCTAACAGCTAGGGTTTCTGCCCTTAATCCTTCTTTACCTGAAGGTGGAAAAATATTCAGCTTCCGAAACGTAATTTTATTGAAAAAGAGACGGCAGTCAAACTAAAATATACCACTTTCACAGACTATAAGTGTATTTGTATGTTTGCTCAACACCTTGCCAAAAAGCCCTTGGAGAAAATGTCACTAAAGGTAGGAGTATGTAATATGCAAACATTCTTCATAAGATTAAAACTCCTCAAAACACAAGAACCCATTTCACTTCCAATTTATTCAGCACGCCTTAACATGAACTTATACATCCTGTACTAACATTTTATGGTGACCTCTGACCTACGGAAGAGGGAATAGAAGCTACAGCGAGTGGGAGTTAGCAAAATAATGGGACCTTGTCACAGCATAGACGATTCTCAACCCCAGAGCTCTAGGTTCGGTTCCAGGGTAGTCAATGTGGGACTTGGGGTAAATAAAGCGGCACTGGAACACAGTTTTCCCCAGTCACTTTCATTCCACCGTTGCCCCATGTTCTCATGTATCATGTGTGTAATGGACAATTTTCAATGCCCGTTAACAGCCGAATTCCAGACATAGTTTCATCCTACATTAAAAAGAAGCAAGTTAACGACTTATGGTCATGTTAGGGAAAGAATTATAATTTAAATAATTCTCATGTTTACGTACTTTATTTGTTAAAATAGTTTTTGCTTTTATGATTAATTTATTCGAAAAACAATTATTTTTATGGTGTAAATTTTTATAGTAGACTGGGATACTGGGATCGACCCGTTCTTCAAGTGCCTGAGCACTGCGAGTCCCAAGTTTTTAGTTGACTTGATCTATAGACATTCGGTAGGACTCCTTTGACGGGGGATCGGCCCGTCGCAAGGCCTCTACCTGTACACAGGACAGCACGACACAACATCCATGGCCTGAGTGGGATTCGAACCCACGGTCCCAGCGACCAAGCGGCAGAAGAGTGAATTTTTATATTGTATTCTTTAAATTATATTATTCAATAGGTTTGAAGCGATTATGTTTTCTATACGCAACTAAGATCATAAGCACAACTAAGTAATTGCAACAGAGTCCTTGAGAAGCTAATAGTTGTTGAGCTGATCAAGAAGGGTCCTGACTTTTATATTTATGGAATTCGGTTTTTAACACCGTGTTAACAAGGGTTCGTTACTGGCCCCTATTTTGGGCAAAATAAATCTAGTCCACATTGTTCCATCCACTTCTTTAAGGTCAATTTTAATTTTATCGTCTTATCTACATTTAAGAATAATAAGTGGTTGTCCCGTTCAGATTCTCCAATAAAAATTTTGATGAAAGATTCCCAGGTTACAAGCTGCGTCAGGTGACTGTAAGGCGAATAAACCATATCTTCAGCTAACGTTTCGAGAGCAATCTCTGCTCTCATCCTCAGATCTACTGTGTAACCAGTTCGTTTCTCTGTTACGCGCTAGCTGATGGCAACCCAGCAGCCCTGAGGATGAGAACAGAGACTGTTCTCGAAACGTTGACAAAATATACGGTTTATTCACCATTCAGCCACCTGACGAGGCTTGTAACCCGAGAGTCTTTCATCAACTTCAATCACCGCGAAAGCTTCACTTTAAAGTAAAAAATTTTGCTTGAATTTCTGTTGTCTCAAACGCGTGCTACATGCATCATTTATCTCATCGTCCTTGATTAGTAACTATAGTAACATTCGGTTGAGTACAAATTATGAAGCTTATCAACCCTTCTGCCATACATTTCCCCTCAATGTCAACAGCACCTGCAAGCATTATACATTAAATTAGCGTAATGGTAACAGAGTTAAGTCACAGAACACAATTTTGACATGACAGTTGAACGCGATGTATAATACCTACTGGTTCCTGTGGGACACTCCCTTTTAGTTGTCTTCAGACTGGACTGAGATATTAACATTACGATACTTTTTTGACTGAGTGGGGGTTTTTAAATTTAAAAATAGTTGTTGAAATGTTATTAGTCCTGGTCCTTGTAAATCTCAGGATGGAGCTCAACTGCGAGTTCTTATGACCACAGTAAGGAACCTTTGGGTACCACAGAAGACTAGGACACATCTTGAACGTCTTCTAAAGAATGGCTCTTATTTTAGGATAATAATTAATTCGTTAGTCACTTGTAAATCACATTTACCGACCCACCGAGAAATATTTCCCAATAACTTATATAAATATGAGCACTTTTTCAACAGCCGCTGAACCACGCAGTACTTGTGAGTCTTCATGTATGAGCATTTGTAGACATACAAGGAACGTTTGGCCTCAGATTCATTCTGGTGTGAAAATTCAATATACAGAGAGTTTGAAAGTTTCCAAGGTTTATTCCGTTCCACGAATCATCTTTTTTTTGCACTTCATGGTGCAGGCATTCATACCTGCTTCAGCTTCACAGGCTGGGTCGATATTGACGACCTGTTTGTTCACTGAAGACTTGGAAGTGTTTCTTGCCAAGGAGGCATGAAGGCGTATGCCAGGCGAAGAGATATACCGTGGTCCTTCAGAAGAATATTGTTATTGTCAGAATTTATTTATTTATTGTTTGCGATGAGTTGCTTCATCGAAAAGTCTTAGGACGATGGAATGTGAGAGGATGAAAAGCGAGGGACATAGTAATAAGAAATGCACACAGATTTTTTTCCGGAACACATGAAAAAAAAATACAAAATGAGAGAACAAATCATAGATGAAAGAAAATGGTAGAAATATTAGAAAAAACAGACTACGAAGGGGTGAATAAGATTCATGTGACTCGTGAATGGGTATAATATCCAATTACACGGTAACGAATCTTCGATTTCTATAAAAATTTAGCTTTATAACTGTTAAGTTTTCATAGAAGATCCTATGCCTATTGAGAACTTAGTTAAGTAACTGTGAACTGCTGAACAAAACTTCTCCATCAGGGACTTAATTTTTCTTGAAGACATTAAAATTTCAGAATATGATAATTTAATACTGATTTGTTGGTCCGAATAACAAATTCCCCTGTTCCGAACGGGACAAGGTGTTTATCCAAGCTTGTAATTCAGTTCTTACTCCGGATCAGAAAAAGTGCGGACAGTTGCTATTGGAATCGATGCGACCATTTGCTATATTGAAGCGTCTCGAGACACCACCTGCTGCAGAAATAGACAAACATTTCCCCCAACGAAAACTTGAAGCTTCTCAAACTTGACAAAGAAGCGAGGACCGACTCATAAAAAGTTTGGCACTGAAAGACTCTGTAATAACATTTAATAAATTCCTCAGTATTGACGGTGTAGAACAGAACTACATTTATGACGTTAAAAACAAATGAAGGATCATAATAAAACCAACACATAATTATTTGTTACTGAGCACTAGACTGTCGACTGTGGCTTCTAGATCTTTTTCTTGGTTGTATTGGATTTATTTTCAAGTTTTGTTAACAATTCGGGGATAATTTCTGCAATCTTCTGTCTTTCACTATCTGCACGATAAATTTTTCTTTATATTCATCTGTTTTTTTCATTTATTGCATCTACGTCTAATTCTTTCTAATATCTCAATTTATAGCCTACTTTCTTCCGTTAGTAATGAAGCACTCTTACGAGCTCATTTGATAACTGCGTCCTTCTTCAATTCAAGCTAAAATATTTTCTCAAAACTTGTTTTGAAATTTAAACCATTTGAGGTCACAAACACCTGTAATCTGTGTTCTTCCCTCAGAGTGAGAGACCATGTTTCGCACTCATAATAAACAACAGGCAATATTATTGTTTTATATATTTTAATCTTCAGGTTCTTAGAAATCAGGCAAAATATTTTGAAGTGAAAAGTAGAACGTACTTCCGGAAGTTAGTTTCCTGCTAATTTCCTACTGAATATCATTTTGATTTGTTACGGAGTCTCAGTGGGAAATCGCCAAAAATTCTATACTTAAATTCCAAAGACACTCAACTCACTCATTCACGTTGTAAGTGGAGAATACAAGATAACATGTCATCATTTTTTTTTCCGTTCAATCTGATCAGATGAAAGTAACCATCCAGTTTTCCAGGCAAAGTATAAAAGTACGGTCTGTCTCTCTTTTCCACTACTATAAACTGAAGATGCCTTGGGAAGGGATCGTCCACATTTTACTACCACCTGACCGATTGCCTGGACCTTTAGGTTATGATCCATTTAGAACCACAACTCCCACAGCAAGAAGCCACGTTATTCAAGTCAAAGGCACTGTTATACCGAGGGTTTACAACATACAAAAGGAAAAATAAAATTTCCCTTCAAGGTCTACGTCCATTTTCACTAAATATATGATCGTCGGAGCGCAGTATCAGTATTGTATCCAGGCACGATCACATCGGATCGACTATTTCGAAACCGTTTTACCACAAACGTTTGAATGTTACGACCGGGCTGATTTCCAGACAAGACTGCTGTTATAAAACCCAAGCTCTGTTCTTCGTGAAACATTTAAGAAATTATAATATAATATATATATATATATATAACTACAAAACGCACATTACCAAGAAAATACCAAAGAAAACATTACTAAAATTCTGTAGAGGAATCCGTGCTTTCTTATTGATCAGATGTTGGACGTTAACAAAAGAACAATGGAGAAAGGCAGAGACAGAATTACGAAAGATGAATGTAATAAAGATATTATAAAAGAACTAACAATAAGAGATATCAATACAATAAAATACAATACAATGGTATAAAAATAAATGTTCGTAATATTTGGATAAACCCATAATGCCTGAAAACCGAACGAAAGCAATTTTGTCAATACGGGTATAGGACGCCAGCAACATCTGACAGAAATATGGAAAGTTGGGTTTTTTAATTTTTGTTAAAAATAAGAGACAAAGAGTAGTTTAAGTTGTGTTTTGTTTCTGTTGATTGTGATACAGTACTTAATTTTAGTAATAAATGCTAATTTAAAATTTAAAATTTAAAATAATCTGATATTGTCCAAATATGAAGCAGTAAAGAGACCGATTTTAAAATGTTATTGTAGTGTCACAACCGCTGTAAAACAAACAATTTACTGCCAACAATATCTGCCTGTACACGATAACGCTCGGTGCGAATTTCATCCCACTGGGGGTCATCTCGAAGTCATATAAATCCTCAAGTAGCTGTGCCAGTAGCCTACAGTAGCCGAGCCACTTATAGTAATCGTCACCAAATTGCATGCTTGGAGGCAACGAAAGGACCTCGCCCCCCTTATCACCTGGCTCGAACTTGCCAGTAGAACGTTGCTAACTTTGGCAGGGTTCAAGTTCCCTGGGCCCCCACCGGCTTTTCGATGTGACCTTGAAGCATGCAGTCTGTTGCTATAACTCGATGCGCTGACATTACGTATCGCCAAGAGAGTTTGTCGCCAGCCACGCACTATTGTCGGAGAAGTTGCCGCTATAGCACGGCGCACTCGAAATTACTGGACGGTCATACGCATCACCGTTAGACCGATTTAAAAAGCTGACGTTCACAACATTTGAGATACCAATATTATTCTTATGGATAGTAACGCCTCCTGCAGTTGTAGGTAATACCAGCGTTTCGGAAGATTATGTCGCCTCCATAAAGGTTGAAGTCCAACTAGGACTGTATTCTATGGAGTTTGTCAGCCACTGCTGCTAAAACATTAAAGCATCATATAATTCGTGGTTCACTAAATCTTTCTGTCCTTCAACGCAACATAACAGAAAGAGCTGGAAAAGCTTTGTAAAATAAACCAGGAAACAATAAAAGTTTTTGGATCTTGCTTGTAATAGCACCGGGTGTTACTACTATATAATTTCCCCAAGGAGTAGAAAACCGATTTATTTTCACGGCTCCCGCCATTTTCCTCACTACGTGAATAATATTGTTTATGTTGCTCACTGGTCCGGACGTTGCTATGGAAACCAGTAATGGATGCAGTCACTTTACGAAATGTCTGTCAAAACAAACGGTTATCGTTTTTTTTTTTTGAAAAATAATATAGACAATGAGGCTCCTCATGTTTTAAACGTAATCCCCTCCCCCCCCACAACCACTTTATATTACAATTGAATGTGATGTGGATTTAAGTTAAAGAACAATTTCTAAACTGAATTTATTTTCAAATATTTAACACACAAAATGTTGAAGACAATACAACCCATATACACGATTTTAATTTATGGTAAAAGCGACGGGAGTTCATCCTGAAGGGCATAATTGGGACTGTGGGTAAGGTTCGCCGTTAAACTTCTTAATACGAAACTCTGGTAAAATGGCATATTTCAACAACCTGATAATGATAGCAATAAATCAACTTGCCATTCACGGAGAAATTAAGAACAAATTAAATACAAGACACACATTTTCCATCTAACTATCTCCCTTCTAAAATTAGACCAAATATAAGACAACTGTATGTTTCTTGTCCTTGGGTTCAATGGATAACTTCGGATATCAGCATTCATAAGCATCGAATTTTGACAATTATCCATCTTTACGGCAAACTTCGCAGTTTCCATAGTCAGAATTCCTCAAATGTGGTCTTGCACCATTCGCATTATCAAATTTAATAATTCAGCTATCCTACATAAAGCTTCCACAAATGCCCAACCACTACACAATCACCCTGAAGATGGCAACTACGACGTTTGCCGAAACGCTGGATAATTCTCAACGATCGACGCTTCTCAACCCTGAAAGCTGAATTCAAAAATTATTTTATCTGTTACTTTGTATGGATGCGATACTCGATCTCTTACTCTTAGGGACTACTAAATATTTAATTCGGCCGATAAGCTAGCTAAAAAAACAATGAAAGTGATAAAACTGGCTTAGGAGTGGAGCAGTAGGTCACCGAAAGAGTGGTTGAAATTAATTAACGAAGACCTTGATTTATTTTTAATCTTCATACAAATCGTTATGATGATAGATTCAAGCAAGAAATATTTTTGTGGCGTATGTCAAATATACGAGAAGGAAAAAATGCACACATTTTCATATGGAGAGAAACAATTTCGTAAAACCAAGACATAGATGAGATTACAATATTCAAAATGATTTTAGTTAAAAAAAACTGTGACGTTGTGAAGTATATTGGGCTCAGGACAGACGGGTTTTTTTTTTAAATATAGAAGGAACTTCGGTTTCTATAAATCTTCAATTTATATCAACTCTAAAATAAATATTTTCTACCATGTAAATTGTATTTTTGTGTATTCCGGAGCTAATATAAATACAGTGCACTAATAAGTAGTCGTGGATAAATCCCTCACGACTTACCACTTGGCACAAGGTACTGTTTCCCGCTCTGCATTTAAAATGACACAGCGCGATGTTACAAGGATCTAACCAACGTAAATTAAAACTCCAGAGTGATAAAATTCTCTGACGATGATTTCGAAGCATAAACCGCCCTATATATCATTATTTCTTATTTAAATTCATGGTCTATAAACCGACCCTTGCACACAGCAGTGTCTCAAGATGAAAATCCAGCGATGGGCAGACACGAAGGTGGAGTACCTTCTTCACTTTATATGCGAGAGTGTATGACCGGGACACATAAAGCCATAATTACCTTGCGTCTAAGCACCGTGTATTAGACACATGGAAATAAACCTTGGTTAAAATATGGATAAATTCGAAGATGGCTGTCTTCTGGATCGCCCTGATGACGGAGGCAGTATGATCTCTGAAACTTCGGTAAACTTCTACCAGACTACACGGCGCTACAAGCCATAAAATAGCCATCTTCCTTAGTTTAGACTTGTTTGAAAAGTATGGGTTAAATCACCAATTCTACATTCCTATGTTCTAAACATTCGTGACAAATTCCGTCATATTTCACGGGTCTAGACTAGCTCCGTCTATCAGACCCAATAAAATAGGCGTCTGAATCGTTTCTGTCTGAAGACGTCTAGAGATCCAACCCTCGAAACGTAATAATTTTCAAAGTTGTAAGACGTTTTGAGAAAAACTCGATATATAGAGCCCAAAATAAATAAATCAGTGATATGAAAAACGATTTTCCAAGAAGAAACAAAAATCTGCAGAACACCTTGTTGCTACGGCAAAGTTAAAGCAACTGCTTGTCTCGTGTTGCTAGGGAAACGTCTCCTTTGTTAGAAATGGGCTCAGAAACATGCATTATTCATAGGCTTCTACAATCTCATGGATATTCACTTAGATCAGAGGAACAGCCATCAGCAAATATGCAGCTGCGTCTCTTGGCCATTAATTGCGATCTGTTGGTGCGGTGTCAATGACGTGGGTCTAATTGGATTATGCATGCTTCCGTAAGTTTCTACAGCCGGTCAGCTAGTCAAGTGTGGATTTCCAATGACCGGTCAGATGACGGCGGAGAACGCTATCTCACTGCAACGACGGAACAAATTCCTTAAGAAGCTTGTAGTTACTAAGCTCGTCTAGAAATTCCCTGCCTCTTTGAAAACGAGGTTTCAAAACTGTGTTTACAGGAACCCACCACTGGTCCCTATCCGTAGCCAAATGAATCCAGCCCAGAAGATCACGAATTATGTGTTTAACATAAATTTTAATATTTTTTTTTTATAATTTTTAATCTTAGCCTATGTCTTCAAACTGATCTCTTCATTTCACGTCTTATGACAAAACGTTTGTATAAGTTTTCCATTTTTTTAATGTCTGTTACATAAACCCCGCTATCTCATGTGCCTTAATTTAATCACGTAATATTTTGAATAATGCAAAATATGATGATCCTCACTGTACCATTTCTCTCTTGGGTACAAATATTCTCCTTATCATCGTGTTCTCGAACACTTTCAATAGCGAAAAACAGACTTACAAACATCGAAAGTGCACACATTTTCGAGAGCAAACATTTAACAAAAGTTTAACGGTCAAACGATCCATATATAAGAGTTGAGAATCATAAAAAAATCCCAAAGGCTTCCAAGTTTCTTGTTGCTTTATAAAACTGCTACATTTGTTTAGCAACCCAGGTTCAAACGATATTGTTATTTTTACAGCCGACAAAATCTTGCAAAAACGTTTTAGGAAAAAAAAGCAAGAAATCTGGGACATGGCAAGAAGTCACACTTCTCCGGTCCCATTTTAGTCTTTATTTGTTTTTCACTGTCAGCTTCTACGTGCGTTCATATCTCTCAGGTCGTTTTGCAACACCAAGTCACTCTCTTATCTTATCTCTACTTTCTTTGTAAATCGTCTGAAACTTTATCCTTGCATATTCACAAGAATATGCGTGAGACACATACGGACACGAAGTTACAAAATACGGAAATAAACCAGATATTCTCGATACCGTTTCTGATGCGAGTGTAGTCTTACACGATCACATCACGGGCTCTGTGTTCAGAAACTACATGCAGCTGTTACTGCACACGAAAAATGCCCGGAGCATTCTGAACTGTTACATTAAGCAATGTTCCTTCCTCTGAGAATTTAATGCTTTGAACGAAACACCAATGAAAAGCGAAACAGTCGAAGGTTTTCAGTTAATATAAATACCATGTAACATACGACCATTTAAAACTCTTGATAAAGAAAAATTCATGACTCATTAAACGATTCCAGGAAAAAAATCGTAAAAATAATAATTATAAATCCCCCTCAGAATGTGAAAAAAAATTGTAATATTTGAAAACAACAACATCTATCCACAAAGAAATTCACAAAAAATTTATCTCGAAGATTTCTTGCTACCACTCTTTTAAAAACCTTCTTCCAGTGTTATATACATAAACTCACACAAGAGGTCGAAATGTACAGAGCTACAGCTTTTAACGACTGTTTTATGGGTGCGAAACTTGGTCTCTCACGTATGCAGGATTTCAGGTTTACACGGCGGCGAGTTTGAATAAGTCTGGTGGAAGTTTAGGGACGTTTCAAAGGTCTTGCTACCTCCATCATCAGGGCGAATCATCGCCTTAACGATGAAGGTAACAAGGACGGATATATATATATATATATGACTAGATAAACCTTCTTATTAGCATCTAACAGTTTTTCTTCATGCTATTCGGATATGTCTAACAACTCAAAGTAATTTATATGTTCTTGAGTATAATTTTAACTTATTATGTTTATGTTGGTAAACGCCATATATTACATAGTAATTGCAGATGATGAATTATATCAGTCATAATTAGATCTCTTGAATTCATCTGTGATGCTCGCTTTGAGATAGTGTATCCTGATTCTGCTCAGAAACCGCTTTGTCGGTGAGACAGGAGAAGTTAAGAACCACTGCTTTAAAGTATGCAAATGCTCAACAAAGTTACGTTCTAGCAGCCACGTACCACTGTTTGCACGGATAGTACGCTAGCAGAAATGCAGATTTCAGCCTCTGTGTACCACTGATCACTATTTTGACTGGCACCAACTTCAATTACGTGACTGGACTGAACACGAGACTCTGTTGTGAATTCTCGGAAATCACGATATAACCCTCGATGCATATTAGTACAGTCGGATCAAATCAATATTTACGTGGAATCTCTGATTTTACATAATAAAGGGATGAATCCAGTCTAATTGCGTTCGATATTCACGCGGGCATTTGTCGGACAGTGTTCTTTTTGGCATTTATTCCATCTTTCGTCGTCACCTGAGCTTCTAGATGTACGATTTTTAAATACGATTATCAGCTACGACTCAAAGAGCTTATGTCAATTAGCCTACCATAAAACAATATTTTTAATAATGATCCTCCGACAGTCTTTACAAATATTGTATCGGATATTTTCAAAACACACGGAACTAAACAACCATTTTACGAACACATTATCGACATTAATATGGTAACAGAAACTTTGATTAATCCATGATATTACATGCGGAAATTTTTTTATTAAAGCTGGAGTCCAAATTTTATGCTCTGAATCCTGGCAACCCGGATATTAGTAGCTAACCTTCACTGCTCACAATACCACATTTTCCTCCCACATACTAAATTTAATATAAGATCTGCAGATCATTTATTACCAGACAGCAATACGCATGCGCGTGACAATTTTAAGTATTCATGGCGATGAATACGAAAACGATAGTCTTATGTGATATTACGCCATCTAGCGTCTAGAAGTTAACCGACGTTTCAGAGATGCATACTGCCTGATCAATCAACACCCCGATGATGGCGGATAGCAAAATTTCATTCAGAACTATATTTAAACCGCACTTTTAAACCATGCTCAGTCTCAAATTATATTCTATTTGACGAACTTACCTCATAGAAACCAACTGTAACTTAAACTAGTCAAGTTTGAAAGCAGTGAAACTTAGGATATAAAGCTGCTAATTTTCGGAATATTACGCAACTCAGTAGTTTCTTACTATGTTTACAAGAATCCGCCAAGGGAACCTATCCTCAGTTGCAATGATTCAGTTCACAGTTGTTATTGCATTTCTTTAAGACACAGTTCAGTAAAATTCTTCCAGATACGTTTATGTCTTCTAAACGTATTTTTCAATTTTCGCCTACAAAAATTTCATATGCATTTCTCATCTCCTCATGCGTACTGCATGTCTCGCCATCTCTCCCTCGTATAGTTCGTCACCCTCGTAAAAATTAGTGAAGATTACAAATTCTAAAGCTGCCACGGCTTTCTTCACTCTTGTATTTTTCCTCAACACCATTTTAACAAATACCTTAAATTTATGTTGTTTTCTCAATGTAAAAGACCACGTTTGACGTCCATAACTATATTAGAACAGATTTCCGTCTTCTGGGTTGTTGCGCTGTGTAGTCTGGTCGATGTTAACCAACGTTTCAGAGGTCATACTGCCTCCATCATCAGAGTATGAAGATTTCTGTCTTCTGATGATGGAGGCAGTATGACCTCTGAAACGTCGGTAAACATCGACCAGACTACACAGCGCAACAACCCAGAAGACAGAAATCTTAAGACTCATCGCCCTGATGATGGAGGCAGTATGACCTCTGAAACGTTGGTAAACATCGACCAGACTACACGGCGCAACAACTCAGAAGACAGAAATCTTCATACTCTGATGACGGAGGCAGTATGACCTCCGAAACGTTGGTTAACATCGACCAGACTACACAGCGCAACAACCCAGAAGACAGAAATCTTCATACTCATCGCCCTGATGACGGAGGCAGTATGACCTCTGAAACGTCGATAAACTTCTACCAGACTACACAGCGCAACAACCCAGAAGACAGAAATCTTAAGACTCATCGCCCTGATGATGGAGGCAGTATGACCTCTGAAACGTTGGTAAACATCGACCAGACTACACAGCGCAACAACCCAGAAGATAGAAATCTTCATACTCTGATGACGGAGGCAGTATGACCTCCGAAACGTTGGTTAACATCGACCAGACTACACAGCGCAACAACCCAGAAGACAGAAATCTTCATACTCATCGCCCTGATGACGGAGGCAGTATGACCTCTGAAACGTCGATAAACTTCTACCAGACTACACAGCGCAACAACCCAGAAGACAGAAATCTTCATACTCACCGCTGTGAGAACCTCAAGTCTTACATATTAGAACAGGCTTGCGCCAATATTTTCGAATTCCATCGCTTTTAGATAATTTAACTGGATTAAAATGTTAAACGAAAAAAAAAAAGTATCAAATGATGACAGTTACAGCCATGTTAGATGTATATGACACTAAATTGTGGGACTGAGTCTGTGATGTTCTGTAACTCTCAGGGGACCGGATATTACAAATTTGTACGTCACCACAATGTTATAATACAGCAGGTAAACAATCCATACAGCCAGAATTCTAAACTAATACATCCGACGGTAACTCAAACACACTGTTTGTGTACCTGTAATAAAGTGTAAAGTTATTAGAACCAATAACTACACACAACACATTCGCCTCGGTTTACAAAGGAAGCAAAGAATGGGTTATAATTTAATAGATGAATAAAAACATGTTTATCAACATCAACACGGTGGCAAGGGTTGGTTTACAGTAATTTATTGGAAAACGGGAGGGGTTGTAAAGAAATATTTTAAAATTCTGCCGACTCATGTAAATCATGTTTATATAAGCTGACACAGCCAAATAGAGTAGCTCGTGGAAGCATGTTTGCCTCGCTCGCATGTGTGTGAAAAGGGGCGGGGGGGAAGAGAGTGACTTCCATAATTACAGATCAGTTTCGGCTTTTCCTCTTAGAATTTCCCGAAATGCAGCACTTAAAACGAAGAACACCTTATTGAAATGTGTAACATCAGGCAAATGACCAACACAGTTAATATCATAGCCACTGGGCACGATTCAAAGTTTGTTTCATAACCTAGTTCAATAACATTCATTTTAATCTTATCCTAAAGCCTACTCCTTTGTCTACCTAGTGGTCAGTTTAAAGGATAGGTTTCCCCATCAATATTCTACATACAGTTACTCGGTCCATCCTGATCTTCTGTGCTGGACTCCCGTAAGAACATCACGTGACCTGCATTAGTTGTTAAAAAATATTATATACCTTAATATCATCATTTCTACACTCGCCCCATTTATTTCAAGTCGAAATATTGTTTTGCATTATCTTGTTAAACATTTCAGTTTTACGAACATCACTGAAAATAAACCTTTAAAAGCTAATAGTCGTTCTGTTTAATCTATTGAAATAAATAACAATACTTTTGAACAACCGGTCGTTTCGGTCCCTGGCATTTAGGTAGCAGAAAACACATTCTGTTACAAAGAAAAGATGTTAAACAGATACGGACCACGGAAGAGAATTTCAGACGGACAAAGAAAATGAAATTGTAACCTCGTCTGCATAGTTCGACCGCATTACTGAGCTCCGGTTCACAACCGGAGTGCAGACAGGAACATAAATTCAATGCGCTTCACACCCGGATCACTCAGCCTCTCGGCATTTCAATGGGAAGATCTCGTATTTCGTAATTTGATTAACACAGTTATGTTCACACCAGTGGAGCTACACTTCACTCAGTAAAGTTACGGTCTCCTGGCTGAACGACCGGTGTTCGACTCACGGCAACACAGGAATTTTTCCTTCTACAATCAGATCTACTGCTCATCCAGCCACGTGCCCAACGGTCCTTGGCCGGAAGTGACATGGCGTAAGGTCACCACTAGCCTCCACCCAGTTCCATGATTAAGAATGCATGGAGTTTTAACTCCATTTCGCCACACCTACTCTTGAAACCATGTTTGCTCATGGAGCAGATGTTCTGTTCCTCACAGCAGAATAATAAAATACGTAAAAGAGGCAATGGGCTTCTGAGGTCAGGTGGACCTGTAGTAAAATTCTGAAGCCTTCTATCCTATTGGTGCAGATGGGACGCAAAACTATTCACATCCATCTAGGGTCAAGGTTTAGAATGCATCCTCAATAAGCCTTCATCTTGTGATGTCCAATTATAAACACAGGTACAAATTTTCCTTTCAGTGCTACAGTGATCTAACATTTAACGAATAACAAGCTATATGAATGACCTACAAACAATGTAATTAACTTGCAAACCTTTCAACAGCGTCACTAACCACTTCTCTGATTACAAAAGACACATAACAAGACTGGAAACGTGTACACTTTAGAGTACACAGAAATTATAAAGTTCTTCTTACGCCTTATCATGGACTACGACGTCAGTAGTGGTAACTTAATAAAAAAAAAACAATGATATCAAGGACATCAGTGGTATCCAACGTAATTGCTACAAAAATCTGATTCAATGCAATTGTGTAACAGATGGAACATTATTAGAGACGCGATAGACAGACAAAAAGAAACAAACATGGACGGACCCATGAGTATTTTTCCGCTTACACTCAACGTAAAAACACTCAAAAGTCTCTGGTTTATTCGACGGTACTGTCATCAGACAGCTTAAGCCGCTAAAGTATTAATAATGATGACGCCCTGATGATGGAGGCAGTATGACCTCTGAAACGTTGGTTAACATCGACCAGACTACACAGCGCAACAACCCAGAAGACAGAAATCTTCAGACTCATCGCCCTGATGATGGAGGCAGTATGACCTCCGAAACGTTGGTTAACATCGACCAGACTACACAGCGCAACAACCCAGAAGACAGAAATCTTCATACTCATCGCCCTGATGACGGAGGCAGTATGACCTCTGAAACGTTGGTAAACATCGACCAGACTACACAGCGCAACAACCCAGAAGACAGAAATCTTCATACTCATCGCCCTGATGACGGAGGCAGTATGACCTCCGAAACGTTGGTAAACATCTACCATACTACACAGCGCAACAACCCAGAAGACAGAAATCTTCATACTCATCGCCCTGATGACGGAGGCAGTATGACCTCTGAAACGTTGGTAAACATCGACCAGACTACACAGCGCAACAACCCAGAAGACAGAAATCTTCATACTCATCGCCCTAATGACGGAGGCAGTATGACCTCTGAAACGTTGGTAAACATCTACCATACTACACAGCGCAACAACCCAGAAGACAGAAATCTTCATACTCATCGCCCTGATGACGGAGGCAGTATGACCTCTGAAACGTTGGTAAACATCGACCAGACTACACAGCGCAACAACCCAGAAGACAGAAATCTTCATACTCATCGCCCTGATGACGGAGGCAGTATGACCTCTGAAACGTTGGTAAACATCGACCAGACTACACAGCGCAACAACCCAGAAGACAGAAATCTTCATACTCATCGCCCTGATGACGGAGGCAGTATGACCTCTGAAACGTTGGTAAACATCGACCAGACTACACAGCGCAACAACCCAGAAGACAGAAATCTTCATACTCATCGCCCTGATGACGGAGGCAGTATGACCTCTGAAACGTTGGTAAACATCGACCAGACTACACAGCGCAACAACCCAGAAGACAGAAATCTTCATACTCATCGCCCTGATGACGGAGGCAGTATGACCTCTGAAACGTTGGTAAACATCGACCAGACTACACAGCGCAACAACCCAGAAGACAGAAATCTTCATACTCATCGCCCTGATGACGGAGGCAGTATGACCTCCGAAACGTTGGTAAACATCTACCATACTACACAGCGCAACAACCCAGAAGACAGAAATCTTCAAGAAAATATTTGTTTTGAAACATCAAGAGACAGGGATCTTTAGGAAAATGGTGTGAACGTGTGTCAAATCGCCTGTCCTTGTAGAGACATCAACTACGTTCCGGATCATTAAGAAGAGGTATTTATCGATAAGCTGAACACTTGTAAACTTTTCAAAAATGTCATAACGTATGAAGTTAGCTTTCGAGAAGAATTCCTTCTTCCGTCTTAGAGTTGGTCACGACTCGTGTCGAGGTAACGGTTCAATTCATCACCACCAGAAACAGCGCACAGACAAGCAAAACAAGGAACTGTTACGTGAAGCAAATCAATCATGGGATTTATCTGCTGGAACGTCTCTGTCTCCTGATATAATCATTTCTTTCGCGCGCAGAACCCTCCCCCCCCACCAATCACACTGCAGACCGGAGCTGTTCCCTGTCAATTCCAGCGAGGTCGATAGATCAGCCGGGTTCGCTGCTGATGGACCGACGTTGCTCAAAATCTAATTTGCTTGACAATTTTAAGCATAGAGCAAGGATACCGTACTTAACACAATCACGCAGATAGCTCTCAGGGCAGACTTTATCAACCTTTTCCAAACTGTTGTCTCGCTTAGCATTTCTTCGTACTTTGCGGAGAGATTTCTAATAACTTCTTCAAAAAGTTGAGTAAGAAACTGGCCTGTTCTAATGTACATTCTAGTTTAGAATTCCTTCAGGGAATACTAAAATCATGCTACTACCACCAAGATCTGCACCGGCGGCGGCTCCAGGCGGGCTCGCGCCCTGACCCTTCCGCGCACACCGCCTACGAGCGCATTTCGAACCATGGCGTTTGATAAACAAGAGTCTGAAATAAACTCGAAAGCTAAACGTCGGATTAATTGGTTTCACAAACGACTTTCGAAACCGCTGTCTTGTTATTAAAGTCGTAATTAAACTTCCTTTCCTAAACATGGGCCCCTTTCATTTTAGTAATTACAACTAGGAATTAAAATAGCAGAAACATTAGTCACATACTTGTATTCTCCGGGCAAACCATCGTATTTTCAAACAGAGTAGGCTTATTTATTTTTTACACAGTAAAATGTTTCATAAATTCGTATTTAGTAATACTTGAATAAGCTGTACTCACCGCCATTTTGAAACACCACAAGAAACCAGCAAAATATCGTCACCTGTAACAAGCATAATAGGTTACATACAGCGAGACGGCAATAAACCAAAATGACAGACAGATCATATTATTCCAGAGACTGCTATTTCGTCTGTATAATAAGAAAGTTTTGGTTAGTTGCTTGTTTGTACGGCTAGAGATCATTTGCTGTCAAGGGATTTTGGGCCTTATGAATATGTGTTGTTGTAACCGTTGCCATGGTAATGCTATTAAGGGATTTTGAGTCTTGTACGATAATATTTATGATTATATGTGTTTACTACTTCAGACCTGAAATTTATTAGTTAATATCATGAACGGATAATTCAAGGTTCTGATTTGCGTAGTAGTTTCAAAAGATGTTACAAAGAGACACCATGAGTACTCCGACACTGGCTTATTTTCTAACTTTTGACACAGCAGAATCTACAAGACCCCCACAGCACAATTATACGAAGGTTTAGAATTTATTAAAGCTCCAGTGATAACAAAGTTTTGTATGAAAAGCTGTTAGAAATCACGCATCAGCCACTGTATAGCAAATACGAAAGAAAGGATTAATAATTTCTGTTTCGGAGCTGCTACAGGTTGGGTCTGTGCCAAAAGGTTGCTGTAGGTTGAAGTGTAGTAATTGAGGTCCGTATGGAAAGGCTGCTGCTCTTTTAGAAGCCACCGGGGAAAAGATCTACATCAGAAGACTTGCTCGTTTAGGTCCATGTCTATTTTAATCACTTATGATTTATATAACGACTTTATCAGTGGTTTAGATTAGCCTATATAGTGTAGAATTGTATAACGATTAACGAATAATTAATTGGATAGGATATAGAAGGAAGATTTGATGGTATATTTAACGTACTATCAGGGTATTTGTCTCCAGGTCGAGATTCAAATGCAGCGCTGACCACTTTCGTGACGTCTGACAGAGGTCAGTATCAGTTTGAAAAATTTCACAGGAATGTTTATAATTAATTTTGAACCTCTAGTTAAACGTGACTTCCACGCAAATTCGTATGGTTATAGACCAAATAAATCAGCAATGGATGTTGTATATTTAGAAGTTTATTACTTCATATGCACTCATAAAATGTTTCAATGATTGGAAATGTGTAGGTCATGGCTTATTTTAAAATACTGACATTGAAGCCACAGAGAAAACCACTTTCATTAAATCAGTTTCATGTAATAAGTTTCATGACGACTTATTTTTTGATCAGGACAAAGGAGGAACAAACTTCATTTCAGTCTTCATCACGTCATTATACAAGGAGAATATTTTGTTCCTCTGAACGACGATAACGTAGACTATAAAGAAAAATACGATATTGGGTATATCGCATGAAATAAACTATAATTAAATATAGATTAGAAATATTATATATTATTATTAACAGCATTTACATCAATTTAAGGAATATATACTCGTGTCTTAATATGTGATTTATCACGACATGTTTCGGGTCCACGTGTTCATCTTGAGGTCACTTCAATGACTGCCAACATTGCAGTGATTTTTGGATGGAAATTAAAACGTGAATATCAAGACGTGGGTCCCAAACACGTAGTGATAAATGAGTGTATAAAGAAATCAAGAATAATACGTATAATTTCTTCAACAACATTACGTTCCAATACAATCTTACGTACATCGAAGTTTTCGGTGTTTCCTCGGGATGAGATGAACCTCTTTCAGGACATCATGCGTCTAACAAAACAAAGGATGTCGGGAAAGGACACCAGTTAATTCAGAAGAGAGGCTTCAGACTGTATAGGACACATCCTCTTCGCATTATTTGGGATGTCACTACAGAGAACGTTTCTGCACGGCAGCGTTCTCAACGGATACCGACTTAGTATCGTCTTTAAACGTCAGCAAATCTCCGGACCAAGAATCAAACCCGTGACTCTCCTAACAAAAAGCACGGCTTGCTTCATTCAAATAGTAGGCGAGTTGTAGTGGACCGCTGATAGTCTGGGGCAACCACTGACAGCGTTCATATTAAGGACTGAACTACTGATATGACGGAATCGGAACAAATTATCGCGGAACCGCCACTGAGTTATGCTGCCCGATTCGTGGGATGAAGCGAGCGAACTGTAGGACGGTATATCAAAATCGGTCGATTATAACGGTAATGGCATCGTAAAGGGTAATACAGTTCGGACGGCAATTCTGTGAAATTGAAGTACTTTGTTACGTATGGCCTCTGTTTCCGAGACGTACCCACTCGATCACGAGCATATAACAGCGCTCGAATTCCACCCACAAATCTTATTTCTCTGAAGTCACTGGATCGATTCCTATTGCCGATGAAGCGAACGAAATGTTTTATGATTTAACTCGCCTTCTTCGGGGGGAAATCACAGGAGGTAACAATGCAAAAATAAATACTTTTCTAATCAAAATATTTCCTCTTCCCTCCTCCCTTCCTTCTTTTCTTATTTCCTTCTTGCCTTTCCTCCTTTCCTTCCACAATCAGAGAAATCATTGCCGCCTTCATAAAAAGTCGCCGCTTCTAAGCCACGTGAATCCAATCCACATCTTCACAACCTTTCTTCTAAGATATATTTTAATAGGCCTTGACCTCCCACACTGCATTTACCCTTCAAGATCTCCATTTAAAATATCTCCCATGCGTGGTACATGGCTTACCCACCTGATCCTCCTTGATAATTATTATGATTCCCCCATTTCAGGTTAGGTTTTAACTTCTTCCATAATGTTATTTATTTATATCATCCCTGGAAAATTAACTGTTTACAATAAACTCTGCTTTATGGAGCCTATAAATCTCTTTCTTAATTTCGTGCGTATGTAATAATGACGGAGTCGTATGGATGTATTTATCATTTGTGAGATTTGAGGTTCTCACGGCGGCGAATTTGAAGATAACTGTCTTCTGGGTTGTTGCGCCTGATAATGGAGGCAAAATGCACATCTTAAACGTCGGTAAACTTTTACCAGACTACATGGCACAACCAAGAATACAAGCTTTTATTGTTAATTGTTCATAATTAATATATATTAAATCTTGTCCGTCTAATCACAATAAATTCTTATTAAATATTAAAATATTATAATAATTAACATTTAAAATATCATGATGGTCTATTGTAAATCGAATATTTCGATTAAGAACATCATTTAATATTTTAAATATTTTAAATGTTAATTATTATAATATTTTAATATTTAATAAGAATTTATTGTGATTAGACGGACAAGATTTAATATATATTTATTATATCACAATATGACGCAACTTTACCATCTCATGTTGATAATTAGTTTATGAATTTGTTTAAGACGAGCCAAAATCAATTCATGAACATATTACAATCAAATTTCTTTACATAACTCCTATTTTCGCTTTTGGTAAAGCTGATAACCCCCTAATACCGAATTTAGAATCATGCCACTAGAAATGTCATCGGTCAGAATATCTGATAAAATACCTCCGATTGTAAGAGTCGACTTTATATTTCTCTCGGAGCAGAATCACATTTTGTTCATTCACATCGGAATAACCTCAGAGTCTTTCTTTCCTTCCTCTGAACGAATGTCTAAGGGACCTACGCGGATTGATTTCCCAGCCACTTTTATATCTCCCGTTGCTATAAAGCCGAGATTGCAGTGCGCACTATTCAGGGAAACGGCTCTGTAGGGACATACTGATGCTGCCACCAGCGGGGGAGATAAAAAGTATCACCTCAAGTACGAAATGACCATGACTTCATCCCTTTATTTCATTCCTTTTGGCATGAATAAGATGAGCATTAAACGCGTAGGGTTCGAGTCAAATCGAAGGAATTTTTGGGGCCTGCAAGTGGATGTAAATCTACAGTAATATGTGCTCCAAAAAAAATTTATTTTGAATGAACTAGGTTTGCAGTCATAAAATTCTTTACGTATGACATTATGGAAATATATCGATTCCCGTTTCATTGGGGCACGAAGGAACACTAAGACAAATTTTATTACTTTCCTCCAATTCACAAATTGATAGTTAAAGTCACCGATTTCCTAAATAATTTATTATCAAAATTCCATTCTGCGTTCAATTTCGCCTGTCCATGCTACTGTTTAGCCCTTCCTACCTTCGCAGAATCTTGCGTTCGAGTGGTTACAAATTTTGTGTCCTATTTGTGAGAACCCAGTTTCGATTACCGATGAGGATGTTTACAATGGTAGCCGGAGATTCTCCTCAGACTCTTAAAGACCACTACCGATTCATTCCTTCCCACTTCAACATCAGTCTCTCTCTCTAGCATTCGATTCAATATAACCCTGATAAAATATCTTTGTTCACAGTGTTGCCTAATACAAATTCCAGCTATATCACGTGTACCCTAGAAAATTTCGAAACTACCTTCGGTTATGCTGGTAAAAGATATGAAGATGGTTTTCTTCTGGGTTGTTGCGCTTTGTAGTCTGATAGAAGTTTAACACTTCAGAGGACCTTGCTGCCTCCATCATCAGGGCAATGCCCGGTAAATTTGTACCAGACTACACAGTGCATCAACCCAGAAGACAGCCATCTTCAAATTCACCGCCGTGAAAACCTCAAAATCCTACATAGTAGAAGATATATTATCTTCAATTACCTTTGGACGTGGCATTCGTTAGCCCTGACCTAACCAAGGGTAGCTACAAGTAACTTGCCTACCCACAGCTAGTCTAGCCCAGTGGTATTCAACCTTTTTTGTTCGCGTACCCCCAGATATAATTTATATTCAACTTTGTACCCCCCAAAGTTGTTGGTGTATAATTCAAGTCATACGTAGTATATAATCTACATCTAAAATGAATTAAATAAATTACATTACTGATTATTCAGTGTTTATCATAAAATAATATTTTTCTTTAAATTTCACGTACCCCCTAAGATGTCTTCGCGTACCCCCAGATACAATTTGTCTTCAACTTTGTACCCCCAAAGTTATACATAGTATATAATCTACATCTAAAATGAATTAAATAAATTAAATTACCGATTATTCAGTGTTTATCATAATATATATATATATATATATTTTTTTTTTTAAAATTTCACGTACCCCCTAAGATGTCTTCGCGTACCCTCAGATATAATTTGTCTTCAAATTTGTGCCCCCAAAGTCGTTGGTGTATAATTCAAGTTATACGTAGTATATAATCTACATCTAAAATGAATTAAATAAATTACATTACTGATTATTCAGTGTTTATCATAAAATAATATTTTTCTTTAAATTTCACGTACCCCCTAAGATGTCTTCGCGTACCCCCAGATACAATTTGTCTTCAACTTTGTACCCCCAAAGTTATACATAGTATATAATCTACATCTAAAATGAATTAAATAAATTAAATTACCGATTATTCAGTGTTTATCATAATATATATATATATATATATATATATATATATATATATATTTAAAATTTCACGTACCCCCTAAGATGTCTTCGCGTACCCTCAGATATAATTTGTCTTCAACTTTGTACCCCCAAAGTTGTTGGTGTATAATTCAAGTTATACATAGTATATAATCTACATCTAAAATAAATTAAATAAATTACATTACTCATTATTCAGTGTTTATCATAAAATAATATTTTTTAAAAAAAATTCACGTACCCCCTAAGATGTCTTCGCGTACCCCCAGATATAATTTCTCTTCAACTTTGTACCCCCCCAAGTTATGCATAGTATATAAATTACATCTAAAATACATTAAATAAATTACATTACTGATTATTCAGTGTTTATCATAAAATAATATTTTTTTAAAAAATTTCACGTACCCCCTAAGATGTCTTCGCGTACCCCAGGTTGTATTCGTCTAGCCTGTATGTTCCTACTTCTGCAAAAACACCGCTACGGCCGAACATTGAATGTTGACAGATATCATAGCGTTAGGATATCCATACCAAGTTTCGTGAAAACCCATAAATAAAATGTTTCCAATGTCTGGGTTCAGTGATGATACATGAATTCATCTCTCCTCATTCATGGTTACAATTTAAAAGTCTAACACAAATAGCTCTTCGGCTTTGGGGCCAGAAATAAACGGTTTAAAATAAAGATGCCGGGAAGGCCTAGGGCACGAGTAGCCATTTTGGTGTGGACTAGCCATCAGTTGCCTATTCACTGTCGCTTTATGCGAGCAGAGACAAATAGAATGAATCTCTTGACATGGAAATTTCCAAACAATTATCCGCCCCGCCGCTCGCGAGTGTTTTGTTTGCGCTGTTGCCTTTTGTGTCAGAA
Organism: Zootermopsis nevadensis; assembly: GCF_977971745.1. Taxonomy (NCBI): domain Eukaryota; kingdom Metazoa; phylum Arthropoda; class Insecta; order Blattodea; family Termopsidae; genus Zootermopsis; species Zootermopsis nevadensis. The sequence continues at coordinate 1,224,013 of NW_028259139.1, read as the reverse complement.
TCTCCTCACGTTATCATTAACTGAGGATTAAACTCTTTTTCACACCGCCGCTATTCTGTTAACAAGCAGCGATAAGATTAAATGCGCACAGCAGCGCCAACACACGTTGCCTGCGTAAATTCAATATGAGCTGCCTGTTGCAAGGAATCTTAACACAATTATGTTTTACCGTTCAGGCGCTTTGCAAGTCCTCAGATAGATGTCTCTGTCAGAGTGAAATTCAGGTTCAGTTCCAAACAGAGGAGAACAATTCATTCACGCAGAGTTCGTTTCATATAAACTTGTATGTCCGACTCACCAGATTGTTGTATACGTTTATCCTCAATCACAATCTTTGTGATATTCTGGGGGGAGTGACCAGTTTTACACTTATTTAAAAAAACAACAGGTCCGGCTGTAAGATTATCGTCACCATAAAAGCACGATGTTTCTTCACGTCCATCTTCCAGTTCCCAGTGATAACACTGCCACCTGCTTTTAAACGGCAAACCAATTACTGTGCAGGCAATTGCGTAATCCGTTTACAGCGCTTCCTCGCGGATACAAATTGAATCAAGAAACGACGCCACCGACCGACTGATTTCTTTTCTCTCTGACCTCAAAAAGATTCTTGTCAACTCTAATTCTACGGCCTTTCAAGGTAGGCTGTCCAGAATTTACTTTTCGTTCCTTAAAAAAAACATCGCAGAGAACAAGGTCTGGCCAGGAAGGTAAATATACGTGTTTGTTTATCAAATGTCCCGTCCCCCGCTCCTCGCAGCGGTTCGAATACAAACAATTCTTTTATTCAGACACGTGAGTTTGCTGTCAAACTGTACTGCCACTGTTTCAGAGAGCTGCCTTCGCGGTTTTAGGGAATTTTATTCCTTTACGTGTCTAAAAATTCTCTTTTAGCATCACTTTACACCTCCTTTTAGCCATCGTCCTTTATAATTCCACGCTACTATCATCGGCCTCAGTTCTTCATACCATTCTCTCTGAAGTGTCTTTTCACAGTTTCTCTCTTTGTAGAACCATCTGCAGTTACTGTATATATTTTTCTAAATGTCTCAAGCATTTCATTTGCCACGCATAAGAATTCCCTGCCTTCTTTGGTACCCGAAAATTCATTTTGTTCACAAGGACCCTCGACTAATTCATAACCTTAACCATACTAATCCACGCAAAATCCTTACAACTTATTTCTTCAAGCTTATTTTAATATTATCCTCAGATGCTCTATATCCACCTCCTTGATTTCATTACGCTAATAATACTTGGTGAAGAACATAAGTTATTAAACTCCTCATTATATAACATTCCACCAAATTTTATTATTTTGTTTTTCGTAAAAGGCTTTGATCTTAGCAGGGTGAATGAACAATTTGGGGGGGGGGGGAATGGACCTTGTAAAAATAAGTCTTTAAACCTTCACAATTTAGAGTTTCCAAAAATCCGTTCCAACTGATAAATTTGTAGACACAGATTTTTCGCCATCGGATTTCCATGTGGTTCTAAATATTCTCCTCAGCTTCCTGTGAACAGAAAACCTCAGTCTCCGATCCTTCCCGCCATAGTTATAGAACGCGCGTATTTTCCTGGGCGGACTGAGGAAAAACCACAAAACATATGAGGACAGCGAGTCTCCGTGTCGAAATTCAAACCCGTGGCATCCAGACGAAGGAGCAACACCTAACGCAACCCGGTAGTCAGTTTGGAAACTCGTTACTTTGTTACTGAACACCCTGTATGTTGAATAAGAGTGAAGATTTTGGGTTGCCGTCCCACATGTCTGTTTTTATGCAATGAAAGAGCTCTCTCAATTAAGGCTGGCTGAGTAGGGGAAGAAGACCTTTCGTATAGACATTCTTCTCTTCAGAAGAATACTGAGAGAAGAAAACACATTTTCGACTTCTTCCAGACATAACATGTCACTATTGTCTGTTTCATACGATAGAGCGCTCTGGAAAAGTATATGAAAAAATAATTTTCGCACTGGGAATCTAGAGAAACCGTCAAAACAACCGAATGTTTTTATAACTGTACTTGAATAAATTGGAACTAAAATTTCGATCTATTCAACTCAAATTAACGTGTGTTAGCGTTAAATTCCAATAGCTACAATTATGTACATTTGCGTTTATAACTTGCATTAATAATATTTCATTTAAGCATCCTGTTGCGTGTTTATAGTTCACTGAATTTCCAAAATCCAACTAACACATGACAGGATGCAAAAACTTAAGACGGGCTTCACATACATGCAGCTAATTATGTAACAGAGGTATCATAACACTACTGAGTATAAAATCCTGGAACCTACACTAAGTAAGCTTCAATTCAGGGACGTATCAACCCATTACCTTAAGACCCATGATAAGAACCCCACCCCCCACCCCTCATGGCCATCCGATCGCCATCGTATCAGGTAGGGTTCGAATGAACTTTCGATTTCAGTCCGGGACGCCAACTATGATTACTAAGGACATTTGTGGGTTTCCTCAGTCGCTCTACATTAAATCCACAGAAAGTACCTAAGAACAGACTCCCACAATTTACATTCACAGTCATTACGATTCATTTACAAATCAACTACATAAAGAAAATTCAGCTTAAAAGACATTAATAACATAAACGTTTTCAAGAGACACATTTTCAATATCTCAACTGGTTTATCAAATTCCAGCGACCTGTCTAGCCCACAGCTAACTCCTGATTTATGTGGCGTAACAATAATACAAGGAGATAAGCTCGCGATTAATTTTGTTCTGTGAAAATTTCCTCCAATTCACAATTTCTTTGTAACTTTTTGGGATCAAACATTTTGTCTTAGAATATTGGTTTCAGTGGCAAGGATGTAAGAGAACAGGAAATGTCCTGTTTTAAAATGGCACCGCACAAGCCACAATCACGAAAACTCTGCATCAGATCATACAATTCATAAGACGTTGCTTCATAAAAGAAAAACCCATCGTCTTACGAATTGTGTGATTTAATATGAATGAATTTCTTTGCCACTGATGATGACGTCTTTAGGTCGAAACGCGTATAGCACTAAATGTCTTTTCAATGTGTAAACAGTTTTGCTTTTGTGAATGATTCTATACAGGAAACTCTCGGTTTACGAACGAGTTCCGTTCCAAGACTTTGTTCGTTATGTGTATCTTGCATTACTGAGTTTTTACGATACGTTAGCAGCCACTTTAAAGCACTGAAATCATGTACTAAACATAGCAAGCAAGTGATGATCCTATTATATTATAATAGGGTGAATCACAGATTTCTTTCCCACGAGAAAACTTTCTACGCGGCGTGGCATGTAAACCAACGTTTTTTTTACTGGATATGTTAGTTTTATTAACCAAGAACATTTCAGTATAATTACCATACAATAATTTTCTGATAATTATTGTTATAAATACATTTTTTAAAAGTTTATTTATTTAAATCTTAAAATTATATTCACTGTACGTTTGGGATTTTGTTTTATAAGGAACTCTATCTATTGGCGACTTTAAAAAATTTTGAAAGAATTGGAAGGTTCGTTATAGCGAATGTACGTAAATCGATAGTTGCCTGTATATCAATACACTGTAATGTATGCAAGGTTTTAAAAACGTACAAACATCAAACACAACACCAAAAAGCGAAATGATGCATAAATAACATGAACTGAGAGGACTATGACGTCAGTGATCTTCAGTAACTTGTGAAACACCCGTTATAAGCACAACCCTTGTCTTCCTCGTTGTTATAACCATTCACAAGATGGCGCTGCTTTCTTTGACTCCAGTAACGACATCTACAATATTTCTGAACGTAACTCCTTTGCCTTTTATATTAAGTCTGTCAGTTTCCACGAATATCTGAGACTTTTATGCCTAGAGTCGCCTGTGGCTCCCACGCGTGGTTTTCCATCTTTATCTACACAAGTCTGTTAACTCTGTCAGGCCCGGTAACTTTCTTTTCTCTAGGATCACAGGCTACCGTTCAATGTTCTATAACTCCTACCCTCAATGCAGTGGGTGGGAACAAAGCAACAGCTAAAAGTGGACGAAATCCAATCTCCAGCTATACCAAGCAGAAATCGATCGGGGACCCTCAATGTTCAGTATCTCGCATTCAAATTCCAAACTAACTGTTAGGGCGATATACCTAATGGGTGGGTGGAGAAGGGTGAGAATATTAATCATTTGTAATATTAGGGCAGTGGAGGACATCTGAAATATGCTTTTAACCTTTTGAAGCTGAAAATTAACTAAATAATTTTGGTTCCTGGGTCATAGAAAACAAAAGCACTTCCCTGTTACAATGATCAATTGGTTAACGCTGTTTAGGAAGATAATCTCTGCTTATTCTGAGAATCATGTAAACTCCATAAATTCAGTGTTTTTTAAAAAAAAATCCAGCATTATGGATTATAGACGTAGGTGTACGTATAATTACCACTGTTTTATAGTATTGAAAACAAAATAGTGGATAGAGAAATGACAGAATTTGTGTGGCCAAGATGAATCAACTGATACGTATTAATAGATTTAAACACCGTTTAATATATAGCAACCCCTTTTTTTGTCCACGGAAGGTACCTACGAGTTTTGTAATATTCTCAGGTTAAACAACGTTGATCAAATGACTTTTGTAATAGAGACGTGTTAAGTTATTTCTTTAGGTAAGAACTGAATTTTAATTGGGAATTTTATTGCAAAAGTGAAGCTCTTTCAACCGCTCTACCCTTATTCATCTACAACCCTTCTCAACCATCCCTCTTTGTGGGCGTCAAAGTTTTAAATTGTTCATTACACATATTTATTTGCAAGTAAACTGAAAATACGTAATGACGAACTGCACAATCTGTAAACTCATAAAGGAGCGTTGTTCACACGAACATCAGGGTTTACATTACAGTTGGACATAGTTTGCATCCCTCTTGATGGCATAAGCCGTCATGTTACTGACGATGACCACATCGAATCAAGAAGAGTATAATAATGCAGATAGTTACCAACGTTTCGTAAATATATATCACCTCCGTCTTCAGGACAGAAATTAATCATTCCACATAAACGCCGGTGTACGACCTTCAGGAATATCCGGCAACTCAACTCACAATACCATTATCAACATTTTTACCATTGTGAAAAATCACCTCTCTCCAAAGGAAAGAGATAACTTGATGGATATACGTAGAGATAAATATGATTATAATATTAGAGTTGGTCTTAATATTAATGGATTAAATTAGTTCAGAAATAGATACAATGGCAGACCTAGCAATGAACATTCGGGTTCCATGAAACCAGGTAACGAATAATTATCAACTTCTCAAGGAAATTCCTACAGCATGCAATTAGGGCGCCATGGACTGATAAACGTCGGGAACAAGTTCGCTTGCATGCACTGGTTGTGAAGGCTTGAAACCCCGAGGAGAAACCACAGCCCCCCCCCCCCCCGTCTCCCTACGAGACACTTTAGTGAAGAAACACTACCAAGTCTGTCTCACTGTCACACAGAGCTGCAGCGCAAAACCGACGGTTTTGCGTTAGTTAATATTAAAATCCCGGTTTAATTAATTATTTATCGGAGAGCGGAGAAACCTTTGCTCTTAATTAGCTGTTTTCATTTGCGTGGCTAATGCTACGTTCGTCAGCGACAGTGAGTCTTCTAGACAGCGCAACCGTGAAGCCAACTTACGCCTTTTGAGACCGCCTGACTTGATGGGAGCAGAGCCTCAGTCCACGCCCGGAAATAAAAAGTCTTCGTGTACCCTAGAAAACGAAATGATAACACAAGCCTTATTCTAAATTCATGGTATGCCAGTATGTTGGCTGTTTAAAAATGTAGTATATACACAGTGAAGGTAGATTCGGTTATCCGCGAAGATGTATGTCGCGAATATCCTCTCTTCTTCCAGAAAAAAGCTGGGATGTTTTAAATGAGGTCACGAACGCATCCCTCTCCATCCTTACCAAATGATCATTCGAAATCATCATAACATTTGACATTGTAAATTATGTAATTCAGAAAGCATTGCCTGATATAGGTTAGGTTAGGTAAAGTAATTGTTCTTTGTAATTCTGTACCAATCGTTTGAACCAATGGAAAAATAATGTAAATAAAATATAATATTGATAAAGTATTCTACATTACATATCATAAGGTAGTATATTTGCGTCATATTGTGAATTAGGTTAATATTTTAATATTTTACGTCAAATCACAATTTTAATAAGATAATAAAATATAAAATATTTAAAATATCATTTCACGTTCCGCATCGAATGATCGATTTACAAATTGGAACGTAAATCGATCATTCGATGCGGAACGTGAAATGATATTTTAAATATTTTATATTTTATTATCTTATTAAAATTGTGATTTGACGTGAAATATTAAAATATTACATATCATGTGTAAAGTCACAAATTATATTAGTGCGAATCCTATTTGTAGGCGATAGCCTTTGGTCCGTGTAAACTGTACTGTAAACGTTTCAGATATTCTGTCGCCTTGAAGATGAAATTAAGAATCTCCCAAATGTCGTCAATGTAACTCACATCTACATGAAGGCGTGACCCAAAACCAGGATATACAGGGCTAGTCTAAATTATGTCCTTTTTAACAGCTGACGAACGCAAAATCCGGCTTTCGAAACGGTGTATAATTTTATAACATTCAGACGATTTACAAAGTAAAAAGGAATAATACAACGCAATGTAACGCATCGTCATCACAAATATTCAAACTTCAAGTGTTATAACAATTTTTCTAAATGAATAACAGTACTTCCATGTCCCCTGAAACATTTAATTCTATTACTTGAAAAGTTAACGAAAAATGCTGGGCTACTACTATAACAGTGAGGTATAACTTTACAGAAAACAGTAGCAATTTATTCTGAAGGAGATTGTATTTTTATTTGACAGAAGTCACAATTCTTCTCTCCTGTTAAATTTAATTAAACAAATTGATTCAAACATCGCTAGGCCCTGTCGCTTCCAGCGAAAGATTGATTGCATTGATTTCTTGTCTGCAAATTTGTCGGAGTGAGAGGGGCAGGAATACGTGACAGATATGTTCGTGGACGAACCGAAAAACGATAGTTTTCTTTAAATCCGGCCAAGAAATTCAAGAACCTGACCTGAACCTTCAAGCCACGATCTCACCGACTTCAGTGACATTGAAAATGATCAGCTTAAAGTCTCAACACGCGGGCAGGCAACTTTATTTTTCCCCCGTAAAATTATCGTTGTCAATGGCGGTTTCGAATCGATAAATCTCGTTCGTGTTACAGAGTGTGTTATCCGAGATTTTCATTCAATCCGTCCTACTTTACACTTCTCCGTAGTTCTCTTTCTTAATATATTTATCATCTCTTTCGTTGCATGCGCTCTCTGTCTTTGAATCCATATAACGTGGGTGCCCTGTCACCACATAACAGCGCGTTCTCAGGTTACGATGGAGGAGACGACCTGCAGACATCCACAGTAGATGTAAAAATATCGAACAAGTGTTAGAAAACAACGGACAAGGGGTGATGCAAAAGTTTGGGGTTGGTCGTGGGGCTAAAATATTGTCACCGTCACGGTCTCGGATTGCGGCAACTAAGTTCCGGGTTCCATAAAAGATGGGTTATTTTTGGACTAGGTGAACGACTGTCAGCTTCTAAAGAAGGTACTCGCTGCGTGGAGTGGGTTAGCTTTTGTTATATTTTTTCTCCGTCCATAATTCGTATCCTAAAGCCTGCAATCGAAACGAAAACAAATAATCACTTGTGAAATGAAATGTACGCGTCTCGTCCAATTTATGAAGTTTAACCCACTCTTTCATATCTGCTCCGAGCTATGTTTGTACTACAAGAAAAAATATCGAAATTAACGGGGGGTTTACATCGCGATACACAGCAATAAGTACGGGTTAAATGAGGGATGTTCCAAATCGAGTTTGTTATTCACCCAAAAAAAAAAATTCTGAATTCGAAACAGGTCTTTCAACTACATTAAAGCCTATTAACTTCACTGTATCCGTAGAACCATCCATAAATAAAGTATATCCGGACATAATATCGGTTTTTAATAATATTTAGCATTTACAATCCTTATTAAAAGCCTGAAAACTAACTAGGAATATTGGCTACCACATTTTATGAAGGCTTGTTACAGAATTTTCGTCAGAATGTCGCTACGTTATTTAAGCTTCGACAAGACAACAACAGTCTCCAGGGCAAAATTTAAGGTTCCGAAGGCAGGGGGTGTAAAAATGGTTGTTTTCTGGGATTTTGCGCCATGTAGTTGGGTAGGAGTTCACGGACCTTTCAATGGTGTTTACCGCCTCCATCGGCGGGGTAATATGCGCTTACTCGATAAGATTTTTTACGAGACTACAGGGCTAGCATCCATCTTCAACAGTTGTAACTAATGACTCAACGTTCTTGGTTTAACGCGATGGACCAAATTTCACTCATAATAGGACAACAAATACAACGACAGTTTTGTTTACTTTAACCTTTAAACAGTCTTTCACATAACACGTAAACAAAAACTATGAAATTAACTACAGAATTCCCGGAAAAATAATTCGCCCATGAATGAAAATTTTGATTTGTTACTATATTTTTCAAATATCTAAACTTTGCCACACTTTCGAAAGAACTATTAGTTACTCAATGCTATAAACCTGTTCACGTTACGAGTGTCTTTACATAAAAACAAAATTAAGAAGAACGTAGTATTTATTTTCTCAGTGAACGAGATTTCGGAGTTTCCGTGGAAAATAAGACGTAGATGAATGAAACCACGTAGGCGTCTTAGCCAATTTCTCAACTCTGGCCCCAGAAAATGTCTTAATTAGATCTTAAATCACCCTTCTCGAAATTCTAGGTGCTGTTGATACTACACCGAAGTCAACAGCGAGATTGTGACATGACACAAATGTGAGCTGTAAACCATCTCATTTCCCCGTCTCTTATTTCCGTTGTATTGCAGTCATGTCTCTTTTTGCTGTCATTCCAGAGGAAGTAATCCGCTTTCACAGAATGTATTAAATGCTTCTCCATCTCCCTTGAAGCAACATATAAATTTGGTTTCCCGGGGGAACAAAGTTCGCGTAGTTTTTATGTATTAGTTACAATTTCTACAGAGTAAGAATTTTGCTGTACAAAAGGAATTTAAACGAAACACTGCAGTAAAACGTACTGAAACGCTTCCTTTCCACCTTCCTTCTTTCAGATTCATCACATAACCTAACATTCAGAACGTCCGTAATCCCTGCAACAAAATACTAAATAAATAAATAAATGCAAGTTTCTTCTAGACATTATTTTCCTTGACTATCCAGCCGAGCTGATTGAGAAGTAGATTGATAGAGCATCGTGAAATTGCTCAAAATATTGTGATTTCAGAAGAAATTGTCAAACCAACTAACGACATGTATCAAACACATAAAACGTACACACACACACATACAGGGTGAGTCAGAAGTATGTTTACAAACTTCGTATGCGTCTTCCAGAATCAAAAATAAGAAAAAATGTTCCTATGAACATGGGGTCGCAAATGTTTCATTTTCGAAATAATAGCCAAAAATAAGTTTCAAAGTGAATCCAGCTTCCAGCAAAGAGTTTCAATTAACGTTTGGGCAGGAATTGTTGGCGACATGCTTATTGGTCCACACATGCTTCCATCGCGTCTAAGAAGACCTTCTTAAGAAGACACTTGCCACGTCTTCCTGAAGATGTCCCACGAAATACAAGAAGACAAATGTGGTTTATGCACGACGGAGCCCCAACACACTTCTCCGGTCGCGTCAGACATCATCTCAAAGAACAGTACCCTCAGCGATGGATTGGGCGTGGTGGCCCAGTAGCATGGCCACCGAGGTCACCGGACCTGACTCCATTCGACTTTTATCTGTGGGGTCACTTGAAGTCCGTCGTTTATGCAACACCCATAAACAATGATGACGACCTATGGGAACGTGTGCAGAATGCATGCCAGATGGTTCGAGGAAACCCTGGAGTGTACGAACGAATTCGTCAGTCTTGTGTACGTCGTGCTCGTGCATGTGTGGAGAATGGAGGAACAACCTTTGAGCATCTGTTATAAAGAAACATCTTGGCAATAAAGGAATATATTGAAAATTATTTTTGGCTATTATTTCGAAAATGAAACATTTGCGACCTCATGTTCATAGGAACATTATTTCTTATCTTTGATCCTGGAACACGCACACGAAGTTTGTGAACATACTTCTGACTCACCCTGTATATACACACATTAACGTTACACATAGTGGCATAATATAAATTTCTAATCAACTTACAAACATTACTCGCTCACAGTGTCTGAAGTCAAATTTTCTGGTAACACGTCGTAACTTCGATCCGAAAATAGGAAACCGCCTGTCGATATTATCGCGATATCCGATACTTGGCACGAATCTCAGAAGTCGTTGGCTTGTGTAATCTGTATATGCATATCAGCACTGCATGAGAGGTCTCTATAAAGTGTTTAAGATTCTTCCGCAAGTTCACAGCCGCCAGATGCATTTAGAGGCTTAGCAAGTGAAGAAGCATTCTTCCGCGATTTTAAAACCATTAATCTGTCTCACAACAAGGATGAATTTTCAAAAATCAGGTGCGTCCTCATTCGCACATTCAGACGCGAACAATAAGAGGCACTTGGGTCCAATCTGCATAATGCCCTTTTCGAATAATTTGATGTGTTTTTGAACCTGATATTAACGAAGTCCAAAGCTGCACGCCGGTCACTGAATTACTCGCTTTATAAAAGACTAGCAACATGGAAAGCCCTTTCATGTTTCCACGACCCAAAGCTACAATAATTCGTTTCGCGGACATACATTTCATCATCATTTCCTCAATGGCTATCACCATTTTATTGACAACAACATCATTTCGACAATAAAACTGTGACTACAAACTCGTCCGTCCATCACTCTTACTCAAAAAACCACGTACAACTCTCTGACTGCACAACACTGGTTAATCGTTCTCTTTACAAAAAATTAAAAATAAAAAATGGGCAAATTGTAGTGCAGGGTCTCTGATTGGCAGGCTGTTAGCATCAGTGATGAAATGCACTCTGGCGTAGAAAATAAGTGACATGCAGAAACGCACACAAAAATACTGTAACAAATACTAATTTTTAAGTTAAAATTCAAAATAATTTAAGATATATTTCGGATCAAGAAACATTACTGAATGCTAATCCGAACTGAAATCCATTACATATAAAACTACAGAATTAACATTTAATCTTTTTAGAGTGACGTGTATGTAGGTGGAGATTAAAATGTATAACCGACAGCGTATAAATCAGCCTAAAGAAGAAGATAATTTAAATAATTAGATTACAATTGTGTTTTTGATTATGCTTTACTGTAACAAATATGTTAAAGAATAATTATAATGTTAATATGAAAAATTTCGAACAATTAATAATTAAACACTTAAGATTCATTATAAATATTCTAAAATTCTCGCGGGCGCCCCCAACGGAGGCCATGAGGTGCCCGCGAACATGCAGTTGTCGATTCCTGATCACTAACCGCGGGCAGAGATAAAGCTAAGGATTACAGCATAAATTGTACACGGAGCAGGAGAATTCTAGACCCCCATAAAATACAGATGTGTCAGCTTCACGCTTCAACCGCTTTGTACTTGAAAAAAGAGACTTTGGAGACATGTAACCTCAGCGTCCACTTCTACGTGTCGAAGCAGAGAAAAATATCTTCCTATAACGGGACTCGAACCCCGCCCTTTTATCTGTTAGCAAGTCATTTTTTTACATGTTTCATTAGTGATTTATATTTCCTTAGCTCAGTAATTTATATCGATATTTCCACGAATATCGAATCTTATGCAAGTAAAATAATTGGCAAATTCTGAAAGAAATTACATCAGCAATCTCCCCCCCCCCTCCCCAAAGTATAAATACAGTTTCTTCAAACTGATATATATTCTTGGACATTTTTCCATCGCCTTCGTTTAAAAACCACACAACGTTTCGGAAGCTGACTCTGCTTCCGTCTTCAGGTTAGTATACTAATCAATTGGGCCCATTAGAAAAATCTAATCTCCAGATGACTCAGAGTAGCCTATCAGTGAACCCACATGATTAGATTACTCACCTGATGATGAAAGCACAATCATTCTCCGAAACGTTGTATGGTTTTTCAAGTAAGAGAAAGGAAAATGTTCCATCAACGTGTGTCAGTTTATTTACAAATTTCTGTCAAAGTTAAAATCTGAACAACGAACTCTCTGAACATCATCCATCGTCTTAATGTTTGTTAGAAAATACATTTCGGAGACTAGACTGTCTCTGCCCTCAGGTAAAAGCCACTCTTTTGGGCCCAATCGATAAAACCAAACCCTATCTTTGTCCAAAAAAAAGTTCAGACGACGAATTTCTTGAACTAAGATCCTGTTATATGAAATCCCACTCTTGTTCAGACAGAACATTCAGTAGCCTACCCACAGCGAAGTGATCAGAGTGTACAGTGGTACATAGTAGGGCGGAGTGGTAGCTGATGTTCACTCTGGTGATTATCGCGTTATCACCATTCATCACCAAGATCGTGCACCTGACATTCAAAGTGACTTAACAATGACTTCATCACGAACAACGGCTAAAGGCATCTGCAGAGCTCACACACACACACACACACACACAGTATGGTGTTTGGATGCGAACTCAGAAACTCCTTCTCTTGCTACTGAGCTAAGAGATGCAAGCTAGCCAAAAATTACCTGCTGAATACCAAAGGGAGATAAATTTACAGGCGAAATGGGATTGCAGTGCGTTGTGGTACACCTGATGATACACTCGTCGTCCTATTTGTTTACCGCAGACAGTCTTCAGGGTAACACCAGATGCACAGAACTAATGTCTTCTGTTTAACCAGCTGATTTTCGTAATGGTGAGGTGAAGTGTTTTCTTCGCGGTACGGTCTGGATTCGTAAATATTATGAAGACGAGCTTCGGCTTCAAAGGGTTAACCAGCTGATTTTCGTAATGGTGAGGTGTAGTGTTTTCTTCGCGGTACGGACTGAATTCGTAAATATTATGAAGACGAGCTTCGTCTTCAAAGGGTTAACCAGCTGATTTTCGTAATGGTGAGGTGTAGTGTTTTCTTCGCGGTACGGTCTGGATTCGTAAATATTATGAAGACGAGCTTCGGCTTCAAAGGGTTAACCAGCTGATTTTCGTAATGGTGAGGTGTAGTGTTTTCTTCGCGGTACGGTCTGGATTCGTAAATATTATGAAGACGAGCTTCGGCTTCAAAGGGTTAACCAGCTGATTTTCGTAATGGTGAGGTGAAGTGTTTTCTTCGCGGTACGATCTGGATTCGTAAATATTATGAAGACGAGCTTCGGCTTCAAAGGGTTAAATACAGAGCGATATAAAAATCACGTAACCCATATTAAAATAGTTATTGATGGTTGCAGTTACATTAATTAATAAACGCAATATCGCTGTAACTATAGGGCCCTCCTCGCAGGTCATGTGATGCTGTAACCTGCTCGCGCCAGTGTGCCAGTTGTGTTTCAACTGTCGATGTAGAATGATGTCTTTCTCACAAGAGCAACGAGTGTTCTTTGTCGAACTCTACCTGCCACCTCGTTCTTACTTTACTTGCCAGAATGTGTTTTTAGAGTAGTTACCCCGATTCTCTCGTTCCAAACACATCGACTTTATCGCGTCTGGTGAACCATTTCCGTGACACGGAACCTCTTCATCGGGTTGCATCAAACATGAGGGAAAGAGTGGATGCGCGCATCGCTCAAGGCGGTAGACATTTCCAGCACTTAACATAACATTGTATTTTTTAATGTAATTTATTTTTGACAAACAGAACATGTGTCAGGAACGAGTGCCGTGACTCTTCCATCGCACAGTAGAACATGGATGAAGATTTCTGTCTTCTGGGTTGTTGCGCTGTGTAGTCTGGTCGATGTTTACCAACGTTTCGGAGGTCATACTGCCTCCGTCATCAGGGCGATGAGTATGAAGATTTCTGTCTTCTGGGTAATTGCGCTGTATAGTCTGGTAGATGTTTACCAACGTTTCAGAGGTCATACTGCCTCCATCATCAGGGCGATGAGTATGAAGATTTCTGTCTTCTGGGTTGTTGCGCTGTGTAGTCTGGTCGATGTTAACCAACGTTTTAGAGGTCATACTGCCTCCATCATCAGGGCGATGAGTATGAATATTTCTGTCTGCTGGGTTGTTGCGCTGTGTAGTCTGGTAGATGTTAACCAAAGTTTCGGAGGTCATATTGCCTCCGTCATCAGGGCGTTTGTTAACATCGACCAGACTACACAGCGCAACAACCCAGAAGACAGAAATCTTCATACTCATCGCCCTGATGATGGAGGCAGTATGACCTCTAAAACGTTGGTAAACATCGACCATAATACACAGCGCAACAACCCAGAAGACAGAAATCTTCATACTCACCGCTGTGAAAACCTCAAATCTTATATTGAATATGGATCTTTATAACGTCTTTGTGCGAATTCCATGGGCTTAGAGCCGAGATTGATAAGGGATTTAAACCCATGGACAGGCAAGACAGCGAAATGCTCTTGCATTGATCAACACGACAAAACACAACCTCAAACTGTTCCGAAGTTCGTTTAAAATCCATGAAAATGCCTGTTATATTAGTTTGAAGCTATTTACATGAAATTAAGTATAAACGGTTTATTCATAAAACAATGTATATCCAAGACTATCCTACGTGTTCATGATGTATGCGTTATGCTGTAGTTACAAGCCAACAAAACTCGTAAATTATTTACATGGACTTATGAAAAAGTAGTCGTATTTTCCCACCAGTGTGTTCTCTGTCATTTGAAATATATAATGCAGGATTAAGTAAAGTAATATAGCTCTTTCATTAACGAGTTTTAAGAAATGCATCCTGTTGGGTGTTGATCGTTAGGTTGGCAGTCCGTCTACACAACCATTTTTGATAACAGTTTCAATGTTTATTAAAAATTCCACTACATGTTTCAACATTAATTGGTCATCTTCGGTGGTTCTTTTAAATGTTCAAAACTAATGGATAAGATTACTAAATTGCATACATATTTTCTGTTATTGACTTAACCATGGAATGGACTGTGTCTTAAGTAGCTTACCTATTTGAGTAGAGTGGACTTTATAGATGTAGTTACCGGTTGAAATGATCACTAAACATAACCAATTAAGTTCGAAACACGTAATGTAGTTTTAATAAGCATTGAAACTGTGATAAAAAATTGTTGTGTAGACGGAGTGTCAACCTATAACATTCTTTTTTTTCATTATGCATCTTTTGCGCTAAGTTGATAAAAATAAATCATAACGAGTTCATCACGCCATCCATTTACCTGTCCAATGACCGAAACTATTCAGCTTATTTCCATCAAATGTGGTCTTATAGACCAGTGGGTGAGTCATGTACTAAAGACGTGTTTTCAAATTTACTTCGGTTCTTATTCGTAAATCGTAAGAGCTACTTTAGACAACGTTTCAATGTAAGTTTATAAACTTCCTCAAAAACTACTCATCTTAAAAATTGTAATGCATGATCTCATTACCGACTGTAATTCTTATTTGAAACACTTTAAATATTTTATGGATGCGGTACTTGAAAGGAATATTGCCAAGTCCCTGCCAAACTTCCTCAGAAATAAGCAACATTAGGTCATAAACATGGGCTAAGTTGTGTTTAGTGAGACAGCCGTTAACTGCGCGGCGCTGCTTGTTGTCAGACGTCATTTACGTGTCAGGCGAACAGAGGAAACAACGTTCATCAAATCTTAACAACATAATTAATGTGTCATTAATCTTTATAAACAGTAATTTTATTAATTTGTATGGAAGTTGATCGAAAGGGAATTTCATGTACTTTTACACAGTGTAATTGAATTTTATGCCAGTCTTTGATAAATCACTTTTTGACAGAGATAAAAATAAGATTATTCTTTTGTTGCTTTAAGATTAAGCACGCAAAATAAATCTGAAACACGTTTCAATAGCACATATGTCTTATTCTTTGCATTTATATTTGCCATATTATCTGCATCGTGCAAGTAACACGGCCAAAAGCAGAAAAAATATCTTTTCCTGACAATTATGATAAAACTCAAAAGCCTTAATATCCTTTTAATGTCCTACAGTGGTTGCATTTGTTTTAAAACCATTTTTAATGTGTTAAAAAAAATTAGAGAAGTTTAGCGCGCTCATATCCCCTTAAAGTACGTAATACATATTTAACATTACACAATAAAATTAATTTTCGTCTATGCACTGCAATGAATGTACTATTTATTAACTTCACCACATTAGAATTTATGATCCTGAAATGTGGCACCTCTAATTTTTGATTAGCTTTGAAATGTGCAATAACATCAAAGCAAGTGAAGTATCAGACGTCACAAAGACCTCTTTCTGTGTAATGTTTGTACGCCGTCTTCGCACTCTTATTATTCTAATTTCAGACAGAGGACGTTTATAAATCTCATGTCTAATTAGATAATGTATGTGAATAACTTAATTCTTCTGCAAGCAAACAGAATGAAAGCAGCTTCTGCTTTTAACGCGGTTACCAGTGCCCGCAATTAAACAAATGGATTTTCGTATATTTTGAATATCAGAAGCGAAAAGTGACTCATTAGTTGCAATAGAGTTTATCCCTTCAAAGGCTAGCGGTTGTCTAGCTAGTGAGAGGGGCGAAGTTGTCTGGTTAACAACGCTGTGGTCGCATAGCAACGCATTCTGTTAAATGAATAGTTCCGTTTCTTGCCACATGACAATTCGCCTTCGCTGCAATTGCAAAAGTGGAACAAGTAAGAGCATTCTATAATTTATCCAATATTTAAACCCTGCATCTTACTTCAGTTTACTAATTCTCGTCTTCTGAACTATATACAACAATTATAACTTTCAAAATGAGTGGACCGCTACTGGTTGGACGTTCTGGGTTCGATGTTTCGAAATCTATATTTACCTAGATTAGCTACGTGGTTAAAATGCATTGAGCTATCCTCCCCACCCCAGCATACGTCGTCGTCAGAGCGTAGTAGTCTAATTAATTAGTCAGTCCAATGAAGAAGGTATAATTAGAAACTTATAAAACAACAATAACGCAATGAAAAATAATTCTTACCCTAAATAAAAATACAAAACTAAAATATCAAGTAGATATTACATAAACAAAGATGATAACATTGTATGCTGTATTATCAATACAATATATTCTAATTTAATAAAGTAATTGATGTAATATGAGCCGGGATAACTCAGTCAGTATAGTGACTAGCTACGGGCTGGACGACCGGGGTTCGATCCCCGACGGGGGCAGAGGATTTTTCCTCTAGCCTCTGCGACTAGATCGGCTCTGGGGTCCCCCCAGCCTCCTCTACAATGAGTACCGGGGTCCTTTCCCGGGGGTAAAGCCGGCTGGGCCGTGATTCTGACCACTCACCCTCATCTAGTGCCGAGGTCAAGGAAGAGAGGAGCTATACCTCCACTCCCCCCCCCCCCAAACGCCTACATGGCGTATAGTGGGACAAACTTTACTTTACTTTTAATTGATGTAATACGACTCAGCGAAACAAATACATTTTAATGAGATTAGCGTAAAATAGCATAAAAATCAATACAGACAATGGGCCACACTTTTGTGTACTTATTTTAAATATACACCATATGTAAAAATATATGTGTATACGAGTTTCAGAGTAAGCGCTCAATTTTAAGTCGTGATTTTTATTTCCTAAAATTATTTAAAATTAATTTTTAGTTCCGTGCAAAGAAAATTCTTTTATATTAGCCACATGGGGAAAAACATTAAATTAGCCCAAGTTTTAGTACACAAAGTCATAGCATAACGAAATATGTTTAATATTATGCTAAAATCTTCAGATCTGAGATTTTCGCAATGTTGAAGATGAGGACTGTTGGAGGTGGTTGTAAATATTTCAAAGAAACGTATAAATTTCATCTTCAGGAAAGAAGTAATCTTGCCTGGCAACTTCCAGCTGTCTAACAGCTCACTTATTACAAATGACATACTATGAACGAAAATTACTGTTCTAGATTTCTGGTCATTGTACATTCTCTGGTATCCACACGATGGAGAAGTCTATAAACCCAGTAAGAGTCATTGTCAGTATATCAACTTCAAATCCCTTTTGAACTGCCCTATACTTCACCACAATTGATCTTTCTCGGTCGCTACTCCCAGCAAATTGACTCCATGGGAGATAAGATCTGTAGAATGAGCCCTACCGAGACTCCTGCGTCGTCCTTCATAAAATATTTGTACTGTACAGTGAATTGAGAGACTTGGCATTAGACACACAGCTGTTAAAACTGTTAAGACAGCTACAGTGTCCACTATGCATACGGAACAGAGGTTCGATGTTCTATCTGTGGGAATAAACGACAGAGCTTTATATGTTATCTGTTGATGTCATTACTGCATACGATCTCCGTGTGTGTTTGACCTTTAGTACGTACGAGTATAAATCACATCCGCACACTATCACCTGGTATTGTAGTCAGGCATCTATAAAAATGTATTAAACCAAATGACGGTCATGACAGTGTTTCATAGCCACAGTTGTTGATCACACTTAAAGCACAGGGAGTTTGTGGAATCGATGCAGCACGCTACACAAACTCCATACAACAGGATCTTACAAAGGGATGCTTAAAGTTGTCCAGCTAGTCAAGAGATTTCACGCCTTTTAGTGAAATTCAAATTGGCATCGTAAAAATAAGTTTTTTTAAAAGAGCATAATTTCCGTTAAATGAATTTAAACCGTGCGTAAAATTAGCACACAAATGAAAATAATCAGTATTTGGGGTTTGTAACATGAAAAATTGTTTATTTTGAACTTGCGTAGCATCACAGAAACAATTCCACAAAAACAAAGTTTAAATTATGGACAATAAACATACAGATTCACATCTTGTACTCGTATTTAATGTCTACCGAACTAATTTTTTTAACCAAAAATGAAAAAGTACACACATGTTTATTTCGAGGATATTGAAGTAAGTTTATTGCCTACACATACGTAACGTTAACAATGTTTATCAATAAAATGTTAAACTGCTCGAGGAACTTGTCTGTTTCTACGGTACACAAAGATCCACGAGAGTGTACAACGAAGGCTGTCACTGGAACTTATCACGAACCAGATGAATCTAATCCATTTGTTTTATAATTCTATATGTATTTTTGACCTACTACGGTGGTCTAGCGGTTAGAACGCTGGCCTTGTAATCCTGGGGTCTCGGGTTCGATTCCCGGCGGTGCCCGAATTTATAACTTGTGTTGGGCAAGGCCGTGGTCTAGGCAACACGGAGTTTTCCTCCGTGGCATCCCAACAATTACTCCATTCACACACAGAAGAAGGCAATGGCAAACCACTTCTGGATCATCTACCAAGAACGTATATGAACAGGTCCCAGTCCGAGAAAAGGATGGAAGGATCCTGTTCATATGGACCTGTCGTCAGACAGAACACTAAATAAAATAAAAATAAACAATGTATTTTTGCTTCCTTTATTCACAATCGATAATGACAAAAGTGCAGTTGATTTATCGACGTGAAACGCTGAACACAAAACTGTTTTCCTTTTAAGCATCTGCAGGAATGGTCCAAAATTTCAAGCACAAACAGAGACTCAGACAGGCAAGTGACGTGATATATTAGCAGTAAGGACAAAGCGATTATAAAGAAACAGTCGAAGATGTTGACTTGTTTACGAAGTTACGATAATAGTTCCAAACCACTCCTTTGTTCTTGGATGTGAATCAAGGAAAATATAAAAAATATAAATACAGATCCAGAAAATAAAAGAAATTTTACGACTCCCTAAGTCATCGTAGATATGTCGATTAAAACTTATCATCTCAATGGGAATCGAACCTCAGCTATCCAGCAGTGTAGGCAAACACTGCCAACTAAATTATTAGCCGAGATCATAACGACTCCTACTTCTGTGATACAAGAGATTCCACTACCATATATAAGCCCCGGAACCGAATCGAAGGGTTTCAATCAATGGGATTCTGTTGTTGGCGACTTTAATATTATCCTACGGTTAGGTTACCAAAATTATTTCTTCTCCTGAAGATTTCATACAAAAATGTTTTATTAATTTCCCCAAATTTCAGTGTATTCTACTCAGATAACATACGATTATGATCCAACTTAGCCAATTTAAATATCTATGACGTTCCGTATACAAAATTCGATCCCAGGAGTCAGTACATCAATGCTCCTAAAAGGCGACCAATCAACTGATTGGCATAAAAAACATTTTCCTTCAACCAATTATTTTTAAACGAATGAGGGCAAAAAGTCGATCCATCAGCGCTGAGTGGGAAGATTGCGTCACTGCTGTGCAATGGAACTCGTTCTTTGAAACATGATATGAACGGAACTCGCCTGTGCAATTAAACCCAAAATTAAACAAAAAATTGGTGTAAGAAAGGAGTTCATAAACGCGACCACAAACGAAACTGGAACTCCTTAGAAACTCCTGCTCTCAGTTTCCAGCAGAAGTTTCTTAAACACGTAGCGCAAAAAGGATATGATAACGACGCACACGCGACATAAACATAAGTCTACTTAAAGTTAAGCATCTAAAACGTAGCGACTTCAATCTGATTGATTCCAGTAAAAGATCATGGAGATGAATATGGAGTTAACTGGGGTTTCTTTTAAGACTGATATTGGCGGTAGAAACAAATACTTCTTTCACAGAACTTTGTGAAGGTTTCACTATATCAAAATCCGACAATGCCGTCTTTCAAAATGTACGGACAGATCGACAGACACTGTGTCCGTGTAACACGTTTATCTTATTAAACGTATAAAAGTAAACATCATAACCGAGTAGTCTAAATCATATTCTTGTTAATTATATGACTTAATTGACAACAAAACACATAATGAAAAGTTCAGGTTTTACGGAAGTTACTGTTTCAGATCCTTTGTAGGGAAGAACTTGAAAAATCTCAGCAGAGATCAGGAGGGACACCCTGTGGTCCAGCAATCAGAGTCGGGGATGGGGGTTAGTCCCAACACTACTAATTTCTATAATGAATTCTTCTCGGTTTAATGGAGAAAACTTACACGGCTGGTAACCTTAGAAGAATTCATTATACTTAGTCGCCGTGATGAGGCTTTTAGTTGTTAACATCATCATCATTAATCAGAACGTCTCGATCCGTCTCCGTCTTTGGTGTGTCAAATAGGAAATGAAGATCAATTCTTCGAATGGTATTGATTTAATAATTTAATTCGATTCAGTTAGTTTTTTTCTTATTTTAATGTGATGCATAAACATCCAGAATGCCAGTTACAAATGGAGTATAAAAAGCCAATTAAACGAACGAATACGACCAAAATAACAATATACAAATTATAATGAAATTAAATAATTACACTAAATAAAATAAAACTAGTACATAAAAGGCTAAGCAACTAGATGGCTTAACGAACCCGAAGGTTCATCACCGAATTAACCAAAGCCCTCCACCGGACGCTGTCCTGGGCCAACAAAATCCAGTCTCCTTCAACTCCTATCTCCCATAGATTCCGTTTGAAATTATCCTCCCATCTACGTCTAGGTCTCCCCAGAGGTCTCTTCCCCTCAGGCTTCCTAACCAATATCTGGTGCACACCTCTTGTCCCATCCATGCGCGCTACATGCCCAGCCCATCTCATTCTTCTCGACTTAATCACCCTGACAATACTGGGAGAGGAGTACAGATTTTTAAGCTCGTCATTATGCAGTTTTCTCCACGCCCCATCGTCTTCTCTCCTAGGCCCAAATATCCTCCTCAACACCCGATTCTCAAACACCTGCAATCTGTGTTCCTCCCTTAGAGGGAAAGACCTTGTTTCGCACCCATACAAAACAACAGGCAAGATTATTGTTTTGTATATTTTAATCTTTTAATCTTTAGGTTCTTAGAAAACATAAGAGGCTTCTAATAGCAAAAAACATGGTTACTTTAAAATATTATTAAATGTAACCAAATGTGTACTAAATATGCCAATATATTTACAAACGATTATTTTCAGAAGATTCATATCTAGCCGAGGGACAATTTTTACGTGAAGAACAGACACTGAAGTTCGAATAGGAACGCAAATGCGAGCAGTTTCAAGGAAGTACATAATTTGAAACAATTATTACATTAACAAGACAAAGAACATCTAATGGTGATTCAAGTCATTTCTTTATTTTGACTTGTTAACTTGACAACTGAAGTAGCCAATTAGTCAGCAAAGGAAAACAGAATAAATTTGAAGAACAGAAAAGATTGAAAACAAAACTACTTTATATCTCTAATCAATATAAACGCTTTCTAGTATCGAAAAATTGCCCTCCAAGAAGACAAGATTTTTACGAAAAATGTGCAAAAAATCTACATGTCATCTGCAGCAATAACGCACTGAAGACTTATGTATTAATGATGATAATAAACTGACTACTGATATGCCCAAAACAAAATAATTACTAATATACCACCGTCAAATTCATACATAGACAGGAAATCCTGCACTAGCAACCATGGGCCCCACAGAGACCGTCGATTTTGAGATGTCATTAGGTACCATGTCACCACAGCACAGAACTTAGAAAAAGTTTCTAATCACGCAACAACCGATAAACCATTCACCAGATTTTTATAAGCGTTTTTGGCTTCATCTATCGAAAGTAAACACTTGAAGATAAACCACGCGATTTTTCACTGTGGTCCAGATATATGAGGCTGCTTTCTCACGCGCCAGACTTTTATTGCTACTAGAGGTCCCGAAACCCTTCGCTTACCACCAAACAGTGGACATCCCCACCCTCCTTCAAGTCTTCTGTAAAATAAATTACTTTGAGATTACTCGGATACGAACATTCTTCCACTCTAGACGTGCTAGTAGGGTGGTATTTCAGCCTCCTCAAGAAACAACGCGACCGACAACATAAAGACGGGTGCCAATCCGTTCTGAGCCGAACGAAGTGATGTCCGGCACACAATTCTTCACAGAAGCCACTCCACCTGGAAATCATGGTGTATATGGGCGTGAAGATATATATCCGACTTTATCAAAGTAATTCCACAATTCACATAAATTTCAACTGCTGCTTGGCTCTAATTTTATCCATCTGAGACATTCACAGTCTGTTTCGTTTTAATATTATCTTAAAATTTCTCTCCTGCGCCTCTCCTATCCCTGAGGTCACTCTGTCTTAACTACGTGAGACAGAATCTTCTTTCAGAATTTAATAATTATTCAACCAACACACCAAATCACACATTTATGTCTTACGTGTCTACTAGTATACATTATTTTAATTCACATCATATAATACATCCGTACCACTGGCATTTTCCATCTCAAGCTTTGCACGAATGTCTTGTGCCCATTTTTAAAATTTTAAATTTAATTTAAAAACCAGAGCTCAGTCAGTAAAGAGACAGGAGTTCTTTAGTGCGTGTTTGAAGACCAAGATTCGACTCCCGCAGAAAAAGGAACTTTTTTTCTATCTTTACCTTCGCGTTGAGATCGGTTGCATGGCTCATCCCACAGCTGAGGCTTCAGGCGCGTGAAGACTATTATTCACCTTCAAGTGCATGTGTTAAGGATGAGCAGAGCTTTATCTCAATTCTTCCATACGTCTTCACATCATGGTACTTAAGGATACTAGCGAATTCGCGTTATAAAATGCCTGCATTCTAGAACAGAACGGGTTATCTATCTCTATATTAAAAACCACGTTCAATTTTTAGGGATTTTATAAACTTTTTTTCTAATCTTATAAATTTAACGCGGTTAAAGCCGGGAAATCGATAAGGAATGTGAATATACACTATTTAAATCAAAATATCAAATAGGCGTAACCCACGTATAGAATTAAAAAATAATTTTTAGGAATTCTTTGAAGCATGAAGTTCGTCTTAATATTATTTGAAGTTCAGTTACCTAAACGAAGCACAGAGTCTCCATTCCCAAGATAATTTCTCTAATGATCTGCAGCTACGACTAATGTATATAAGACTTTGTTCCGAACTTTCTTCAGAAAAGATTGGTTTACAAAATGCAGGGCTCGCACACCAGCACAGCTACCACAATTTTCTTAATTTAGCCATAATTCTCTCTCCCATTCGTGTATTTTTGTATGTAGGCCTGACTCCTGTATGCGTGCGTGCGTGCTTACATACTTTCGCACAAACATACACAACACACACATACATACAAAGTTTCTCGAAATAATTGCATGGTCATATTTTCTTGCGAACAGTCCAAAATAGCTGAGTCCTTTTGTATTCATGGAATAAAACTAGGTCAAAGGTTGAGCTGAGTAAATTAAGAAATTTATGAATTTAACAAAACATCTATCTGTTAAATTATACGTTGTGCGTTGTTCTAAACGAAAAGCTGTGTATCCTATTTAATTGTTGTCAATAATATTTAATTAATCACAGGTGTTATTCACAAACAACTTGCAAAAAAACTGAGTTCGCATACAGAGGACAAATTTTGCAAATTATGTCATATTTCTGTAGCTTAGCGAAAGCACCGGATTCCATTTATTTCTGTATTGCTAAAAAGCAAAAAAGTGATTAATTAAAATATTAATTGTTTATGATTGTCAAGGCGGCGATTGTAAACACGTCTGTCTTCTGGGATGTTACGCCGTCTGTTAGACGTTTACAGAAATTCGGAGGTTTTTGCTGCATCCATGATTAGGACCAGATGATGGCAGTGCAGTAAGTGCGTTCGAAACGTCGGTAAATTTCTTCCCAGAAGACAGACATTTTTATGATACTTTTTAGTGAAAACCAAAAATGAATGTTAACGTGGTTCGGTACACATTGGCTATAATGACCAGTTACGATTTAAAAACTACGCTAAAGTAAGAGGTTTACTGAGGGAACAGTTTAACTTGTCATATGTGTTTAACAAGATTAATACATGCATGAAATTTAAATAAGATTTTTGTCTGTTAGGTTCCTATACGGTACGGCTCTGTGGATAGTTATCGACGTTTCAGGTAAACTCTAACTTCAGAATATTCTGAAATATTTTCATCAGTAATTATTTAGGTATTTAAAATTGTAAAGAACGTATACCGGATTGAAAATAATTCGTACTCGAAGTCTGAACGCGATTTTCTATTGAAACACTTTTACTTTGACATTTTATCCCCTGCCAATGTCGTATATCCCAAAACACTGGAACAGGAACAATTGGCCTGTGTGTGTCTCTGAACAAATCTCAGCAGCAGGTAGAGTGAAACTGTCCGCAAAGCGTTAACACCCGCGCTGACAGTTATCAGGAAGTTTGTTGCAACAGTAGGGCAGTGTTCCTCAGGTTATCGGTGCTTCCCCGGGCGATCGTAAAAACAATCGACGTGCGCTCGAGCGCATCGCGAGCAGGATCGGTCGTTCGTTCGATACAGTTCATAACTCAGGGACCCTGAATGTGGTTGCTGTCTTCGTAAGAAATTCGGCAACACTGAATCAGCTGGTACAAAGTTAAAATATTTGGGAACAACAATAACAAATCAAAATGATATTCAAGAGGAAGTTAGGAGGAGACTAAATTTCGGAAATGTTTGCTACTTCTCAGTACAAAATATTTTGACTTCCCGTCTGATTTCTAAGAACCTGAAAATTAAAACATACAGAACAATAATTCTGCCTGTTGCTTTTAATGGGTGCGAAACATGGTCTCTTGCTTTGAGGAAGGAACACAGATTGCAGGTGTTTGAGAATCGGGTGTTGAGGAGGATATTTCGGCCTAAGAGGGAAGACGATGGGGTCTGGAGAAAGCTGCATAATGACGAGCTTAAAAATCTGTACTCCTCCCCCAATATTGTCAGGGTGATTAAGTCGAGAAGAATGAGATGGGCTGGGCATGTAGTGCGCATGGATGGGACAAGAGGTGTGCGTGGTGAGGTATTGGTTGGGAAGCCTGAGGGGAAGAGACCTCTGGGGAGACCTAGACGTAGATGGGAGGATAATCTCAGGCGGGATCTATGGGAGATAGGAGTTGAAGGAGACTGGATTTTGTTGGCCCAGGACAGGGTCCGGTGGAGGGCTTTGGTTAATTCGGTGATGAACCTTCGGGTTACGTAAGCCATCTAGTTAGTTACACGTCGTGACCATTTCATATTCTTTATTTGATAATATGTGGTGAACAGTAAAAATTATGAGTTACTGGTATCTCGCGTATTTGTCCTTCCGTCTTCCTGATTCTTCCAGTCTCTCATCTTCCAGAATTGTCCTCGGCCCTTCGCTCTTGCCTTATTTCTACCCTTAGGGCAAGAGACCAATTTTCACACAAATACAAAACAACAGATAATTTTGCATGCTTTAATTCTGAGGCTTTTACACACGAAACGGATTAGAAAACACTCTCAGAACAATATACAGAGTTGTCGTTATCTGGATTTTCTTTCTGAACTAAATCGCCTAGGTTTCAAGCTTAGCAAGTCCTTTTTTTCCGTATTCTATAATCCGACACTGTCCTCAGGGTAGTGAACAAATAAAGTTTCGTACAGCATTTTTGAACACACCACTATCGTCATCCGGCACATCTGTTTCGCTCTGCGCCATTTGAATATCCTTACACCTATTGCTAATTGAAATTTTCATATATTGCAATTTCAACACTCTACATACACGACACAATTACTGCCTTTATCTACAAAATCCGTAATAGTACTCTATCTGCATTGTCGATGACAGGTTGTTGAAAGTATCAGTACTTGAGGTCTCCGGTGGCATGATGTTCATTCAAAATTACAAAAAAAAAATCGATCAGATAGGCGTCATCACCACTACGAATTAAACTCTCGGCTTGTTCCGGTTACAAGAGTTAAAACGGTCCTTTTCGTCCGAAGCTTCTATTCGGTTTATGTTCACAGAGTAGCTTCTGAATTATGATTTATATATGTTATAGTTAAGATAGTGTAATTTCGTCATATTGTGAATATTCTAACAATTATTTATTTTAATCCGTCATATCACAATATTTAAAATTTCTTATAATTAAGATAATAAAATATCATTGATGTTCCATATCGATTGATCGATTCTAACAATTATTTATTTTAATCCGTCATATCACAATATTTAAAATTTCTTATAATTAAGATAATAAAATATCATTGATGTTCCATATCGATTGATCGATTCTAACAATTATTTATTTTAATCCGTCATATCACAATATTTAAAATTTCTTATAATTAAGATTATAAAATATCATTGATGTTCCATATCGATTGATCGATCAATCGATATGGAACATCAATGATATTTTATTATCTTAATTATAAGAAATTTTAAATATTGTGATATGACGGATTAAAATAAATAATTGTTATGTTATAGTTATTTTATATTTGTATTATTCAACAGATATATTTTATTCCCACATCTGAAATACAGCGGTCACGTGGTGTCGCAATATTCATATATAAGTCTACAGACAACAACGTACGAGCTACATTTTGTGGCTTCCAAATATAAATTCTGTTCCTTCTGAACAAATCCAATTAACTAAGACAGTCACAATATGATTAGGTATTCAAATGGAGTCCATAATTATGTGGTCTCGAAAATTATAATGAGCGTATTAGCAGTTTTTCATCAGTCGACAATCATAAACAGAGGCATGTTTATTTCTCCATCATTTATTTCGCTATTTATAAAAACAAACATCGAAAGACACCGACAATACTGAAAGAAGTTTCTCTTTCCTAAACAAAATCACAACCAATTAGATTATAAGATATGTTATCATTACGAAAATGACGATGAAATGTTTTTCGAATTTCGCCGTATTACGTTTAAATTTCAACAAAAAAAACTGTAATCAGAACTTCAATTTATTTCAAATATCATCTCATACAATTTAAGAGTTATACATCTTCTTTCAAAAGTTAACACAGCCATTATGATGTTAATGTTGAAGGTACGATATAATTATGTATGGCATCGGGAGCTTTAAGTCTATTCCCAAAGTAAATATTAAAAAAAACATTAATAAACAAAGATGTCAACGAAATTATCAGAAATTCAGGAATTTAAAATGTTATAAAACTATAATAATATTCAGTGTTCAGACCTAACCTCCAGCTCTGTAACACACAAAGCAGTCCAACAGTTATTAATATGCAACCAAATTAAGCTCATTTGCTCTCAGGAACCAGATAAAAACTGTTCCTTATGGCAAAAAGGAAAATAAGAGTGTTCTTCTAAAAAAAAATATTGACATAAATGTTACAGATATTAATAATTTATAAGTTCCTTGTGAATCCCGATGTGCCATTTTGGAGAATTTGATTGAGCAGAAATACAATATGTGCTCTGCACATTGGACAAATATGAAACAAAATAAAATTCATGTGACATCTGTTAAGTACAAATCCCCAAGAATAATAGGGGACTCGATTCTCCCAGAATGCATTCATCTCATGCAGACAACGACTGAAACTGATCATTTTTGGAGCCCAGCAATGAATATCCTAGCGACCAATTGCAGTGGTCATAGCCCTCTGTCTCTGCACAGACAAAAGCAATTCGTGGTCCCATGCAGATGAGCCCAAGCCCCGAAATTAATTGGATTTTGTTTCCGTAACAGCACATCCCCTGGTGTTTTGCCGGGCGATGGATCTGGCGAGATTAGATTACCGAACGGACACGACAGTCGCGCCCCGCTGTGTGGCGGTGGAAAGGTGATATGCCAACTGGTAGCTCCTGCTTCGTGCTATTTAACATTGCGGTATCAATTAATTTGGTTACTTCGATAGTGAACCGAAAATAAATTAGATTCTGCAAATTTGTTTTCGGCCTGTCTATTTGCAAAATTAAAATTAGAAAGAAGCATACAACGTTTCGGAAGCTGAATCTTCTTCCTTCTACGGGTAAAGAGAAGAGGTAGAAGCCCTAGCTCGCCCCAGACCTGGATCACCATTCAGACTTCGCCAAAATAGATTACACTTTTGTGGGCGGTCACTAACGTAAATCCATGACACAATGGTTGAATGGCGACCGTGTTCTAAGATCAACGGCATTTGACCGAGGGCTGACAGATGAAAGTTTTTAAAGGTCGTCAATACGAATACCGGACATGAAGACGTCCAGAGAAATCTTCATACTCACCGCCCTGATGATGGAGGCAGTATGACCTCTGAAACGTTGGTAAACATCGACCAGACTACACAGCGCAACAACCCAGAAGACAGAAATCTTCATACTCATCGCCCTGATGATGGAGGCAGTATGACCTCCGAAACGTTCGTAAACATCGACCAGACTACACAGCGCAACAACCCAGAAGACAGAAATCTTCATCGCCCTGATGATGGAGGCAGTATGACCTCTGAAACGTTGGTAAACATCGACCAGACTACACAGCGCAACAACCCAGAAGACAGAAATCTTCATACTCATCGCTCTGATGAAGGAGGCAGTATGACCTCTGAAACGTTGGTTAACATCGACCAGACTACACGACGCAACAACCCAGAAGACAGAAATCTTCATACTCATCGCTCTGATGAAGGAGGCAGTATGACCTCTGAAACGTTGGTTAACATCGACCAGACTACACAGCGC
The DNA here is from genome assembly GCF_977971745.1 of Zootermopsis nevadensis. Classification (NCBI taxonomy): domain Eukaryota; kingdom Metazoa; phylum Arthropoda; class Insecta; order Blattodea; family Termopsidae; genus Zootermopsis; species Zootermopsis nevadensis. The sequence continues at coordinate 1,194,358 of NW_028259139.1, read as the reverse complement.
AACAACCCAGAAGACAGAAATCTTCATACTCATCGCCCTGATGATGGAGGCAGTATGACCTCTGAAACGTTGGTTAACATCGACCAGACTACACAGCGCAACAACCCAGAAGACAGAAATCTTCATACTCATCGCTCTGATGAAGGAGGCAGTATGACCTCTGAAACGTTGGTTAACATCGACCAGACTACACAGCGCAACAACCCAGAAGACAGAAATCTTCATACTCATCGCTCTGATGAAGGAGGCAGTATGACCTCTGAAACGTTGGTTAACATCGACCAGACTACACAGCGCAACAACCCAGAAGACAGAAATCTTCATACTCATCGCCCTGATGATGGAGGCAGTATGACCTCTGAAACGTTGGTTAACATCGACCAGACTACACAGCGCAACAACCCAGAAGACAGAAATCTTCATACTCATCGCCCTGATGACGGAGGCAGCATGACCTCTGAAACGTTGGTTAACATCGACCAGACTACACAGCGCAACAACCCAGAAGACAGAAATCTTCATACTCATCGCCCTGATGATGGAGGCAGTATGACCTCTGAAACGTTGGTTAACATCGACCAGACTACACAGCGCAACAACCCAGAAGACAGAAATCTTCATACTCATCGCTCTGATGAAGGAGGCAGTATGACCTCTGAAACGTTGGTTAACATCGACCAGACTACACAGCGCAACAACCCAGAAGACAGAAATCTTCATACTCATCGCCCTGATGATGGAGGCAGTATGACCTCTGAAACGTTGGTTAACATCGACCAGACTACACAGCGCAACAACCCAGAAGACAGAAATCTTCATACTCATCGCCCTGATGACGGAGGCAGCATGACCTCTGAAACGTTGGTTAACATCGACCAGACTACACAGCGCAACAACCCAGAAGACAGAAATCTTCATCGCCCTGATGATGGAGGCAGTATGACCTCTGAAACGTTGGTAAACATCGACCAGACTACACAGCGCAACAACCCAGAAGACAGAAATCTTCATACTCATCGCTCTGATGAAGGAGGCAGTATGACCTCTGAAACGTTGGTTAACATCGACCAGACTACACAGCGCAACAACCTAGAAGACAGAAATCTTCATACTCATCGCCCTGATGACGGAGGCAGCATGACCTCTGAAACGTTGGTTAACATCGACCAGACTACACAGCGCAACAACCCAGAAGACAGAAATCTTCATACTCATCGCCCTGATGACGGAGGCAGCATGACCTCTGAAACGTTGGTTAACATCGACCAGACTACACAGCGCAACAACCCAGAAGACAGAAATCTTCATCGCCCTGATGATGGAGGCAGTATGACCTCTGAAACGTTGGTTAACATCGACCAGACTACACAGCGCAACAACCCAGAAGACAGAAATCTTCATACTCATCGCCCTGATGACGGAGGCAGTATGACCTCTGAAACGTTGTTAAACATCGACCAGACTACACAGGGCAACAACCCAGAAGACAGAAATCTTCATACTCATCGCCCTGATGATGGAGGCAGTATGACCTCTGAAACGTTGGTTAACATCGACCGGACTACACAGCGCAACAACCCAGAAGACAGAAATCTTCATACTCATCGCCCTGATGATGGAGGCAGTATGACCTCTGAAACGTTGGTTAACATCGACGAGACTACACAGCGCAACAACCCAGAAGACAGAAATCTTCATACTCATCGCCCTGAAGACGGAGGCAGTATGACCTCTGAAACGTTGTTAAACATCGACCAGACTACACAGCGCAACAACCCAGAAGACAGAAATCTTCAATTCCTCTCCTATTGGCTAGCCACAGCTGGGCAGAAACAGGGTGTGAGGATGGAATACAGCCTTCAGAAACATCCAAGCAGCCGTCTCCATATTGCTAACGGCTTAGGGAACGTACGCCATTATTTTACCTTCGTGACAATTGTCAAGCGTCAATTAATTACCTTTCACAGGTGACATCTTCACTTCTCATCTCCCTCATGCATTCTTTAGGTCCCACCCATCTCACTCTCCTTGATCTGGCCACCCTAACCCTATTTTGCTCAGTGAGCAATTTTCCGCTCTCCTATTACTTTCTCCTTTTAGGTTCAATTATTTACGTAAGACACACTGACATCAAATTTAATCAAGATACGTTCACAAACAGCCCCCCCCCCTCTACCCTAGAGCAAACACGTTGGCAGAGGAATCGACTTGTGTCTCTGGCCACGTGACCAGGGCCCAGACAGGATCCCTGGGGCATGCCAATTCGCTTCACCATTAGCTGTGTCGCTGCCCCCGGTCCAGTTAATGTGTTACTTCATTTGCCGGTCACGCGCAGGGAGCAACCACCACACCTGCGCCATCTTTTAATGGGGTACAAAGAAGTCAGCAGCTCTGCACCGTGATTAGAATTGGGATTGGTGAATCCCCGCTTCGGGGCTTCGTGCTTTTTATCCTAAGCAGTTAAGTCATTAAAGAGATTGAGAAACAAACATATCCAATCAGGCCGTCTTGTTGACGGACACAGGAAGATCATCTCAAACGTTGGTCAATGTTTACCAGACTATAAAATGCAGATTATTGGCTTGACGGACGGGGTTCGATTCTAGACGCGGGTTATGGGATCTCCACACTGCTATTTTAAGAAAATTTGTGGTCTTAACCCAGTCTCTTAAAAAATAATATCAGATGTCAATCATCAAGAGCGGTTGAAACGTGAAGCTCAGTCTACTGCAGGATTCAACGTTCCCCTATACTAATCTAGAAAAATGTGCTGTTATTAATGTTATTTGTGGTTCATTTGATGACGTTGACCTGCTTATATTTTGTGTGTCTAGTATTAGGATGTTTCCCGGGGGTAAAGCCGGCCTGGGGCGTGATGCTGACCACTCACCCCCATCTAGTACCGAGGTCAAGGAAGAGAGGAGCTATACCTCCACTCACCCCAAAGGTTACGGTACAAATCCTGAAGTTTTGCTTGCGGACATATAAACTAAATATATTTAGCATCATATTGTAGGGTTTCTGGAGAAATGTTTTTTTTTTACAATAAAACAGAACATTTTTATACACAGAAATAATAATAACAATAGTTTAAATATTATGGAGTGACATGTTTAGGCCCATTTTATGACTTCTCTTAAATAACATTAAAATACACAAAGACTCATACCGATGTGGTAGTAAAATCTAGAAAGAAGTTACTGATACGTGAAACTTGAAATACATTTTTAAAAAGTTCGGCCTCTGTATTAAGATAAAAGTTTGTATCTAACTTCCAACATTCATACGGCAGATGGGAATATCTGTTACATTATATTTATACCTATCCGATGTCTTCCCTTTTTCATGTTTCTCTGGACTTGATACAACTTTCAGTATATTAAAAATGAAACCACTGCGTTTCGGGAGCTGGATATGCTTCCATCTTCATGGGTCCAGTGAACTGAATTAGTACTTTTGTATGACCCAAAACGAAACGCAAATTCACCTAAATATGGGAGAAAATCCAGCTTCCGAAATGTAGTAGCTTTGTTTTTAGAATATAGGACGATGGATCAAGTCTAAATAAATAGCAATACAGAATGCAACACACCATCGTTTGAACCCTTTAGAGGTATATCCAGTGTATGTTCAACACAGGAGAAGTTAACGTCTTTGTGAGACAATATTTGACACAGCTGAGAATGTACATCTGTTGGGGGTGTCTGAGTTGTGTTAACCGGGAAGAAAAACGTTTTTCTTCTAGAGCTCGTGTTCTAGAACGTGTCATTTTAAATGTAACTTGTTGAGCGTATTCTGTGCCCTTTCAGACCGCCAAACAACATCTTCCAAAACTTCAGAAATAATAATATTAATATACTTTAATTATATTTAAGAGAAACTTAAAAATGGCTATACAATAGGACAAAACATGTTAATCCAGAGTTTAAAAATATTATTATTACAATTCTGTGTTACAATAATAACATTTCCGTTGTTTGTATAGAAACATTAAAAACTTTCCTAAAGATGACGAAAACGTGACAGGAGAGTAATGTCCGGACCAAGGTTTGAATTCGGGTCCTTTCAAGTCTGCTAACCACTCGACGGTACCACGATTCTAACACCACGCCTGTGACAGGAAAGATGATTGAAATTTGGGAGAGCCACCAGAGGGTCACACGTTTCATACAGTGTGAATTCTGAATTTCTTTTGTCAGTGTAAGTTGAGGCTCACCGTTGGGTAAAGGTGCGAAATTCAACGTTTCGCTCAAACCAATGGTGGTACGATGCGACGACATAGCTACCTCTCCTGCACACCGCGTTGGTTTCATAGAGAGAAAACACTTGTGCCCGGCAAAAACCGCTTGCAAAATAACGTGTTAATTATACCAAGAACATTATTCAAAGCGCGGACCGTATGATACATACGAAATGTCTTATAGTTCCACACCAAATGTGCTTCAATGGTCAATGAATAAAATATGCTTGTATTGACAGGTTTGATTACGTGAAAGGCGAGTGCAAAACTGACACCAGCGACAAATGAAGCAACTGAAAACATGTAAATCAATGTCATCCTACTTAAAAAATCCGCTAGGGACCAACATTACTATGGCTACCCAGGGAAAACCACAGGCCATCACAGTTCTCAAATTGTCACAGAAACCTCAAAGAAGTCCCTCGAGTTATTGGGCAACCACAGCCACTTGTTAGGACTGACGGATTATCAGTCAAACCACGTGGCGTAACAAAACATGGTTAAAATAGCAGGCAATGTTTCAGCTATCCATATAGTTTTAGGTCATACAGTTCGGATGCAAGGTTTATGGACATGATCCATCGATCCATGTTTGGAACGAGTTGGAAGGGAATTACTCGCCATGAAAACGGTTGAACATCTGCAATCGGAACAGCCGATAACTCGAGAAAAAAAAAGTGGGACGAGAATAAGAGATAAAGATGGATTAAACTGGACGCCTTTACCCAGCGTATATTTGTCGGAGTGTTAGCAATAAAAAGCTAAAACCAATGCTCATATAAGAATCGCCCTGTCCGTCCTCACGTAACAAGTCAAGGACGTCTTAATTAAAATTCATAAAATTTCATATTGGGAGATTTACTTAAAATTTGTGGACACATTTCAATTCTGGTCAAGATCGGTCAACAATAACGGACACTTTACATGAAGATCTACATTAATTTATACGAGTGGATTTAATGAATGGGTAACCGCGAGGCAGCCCCGTTACTGTGGTTACCTTGGCTATCTGTGAATTATCCAGATAACTCTGACGTCAATTGCACCATTCGCAAAAGGTCAAAGGTTAAATGTTAGCCATCGCGCTAGTATTGTTATATCACGCGTACATTTCCTAACTTGTTTTACCTGAAGCCGAAACGTTCGAATCTAAACCAAAAGCCATCTTGTAAATCTGAGTTTCTGCGGTAAAAACCATAGATATTTTAAGTGAATACCCTACAGACTTCTATACCTTCCCTTCCGATGACCAGACACATCAAATATATACTTTATAAGGTGTTGTTTAATAATACACCAAATAAATTTTAGAAAAATATGAACCTCTAGCTATGCCACTCGTTCCAAAATTTGTGGGAAGCATAAGGTGATAACAAGTGTGGTAAGGTACAATCCACTAGAGCGCAAATATTACGCAAATTATTACTTTCCAATCTCTCATACCACATTGTCCTTTATATTTACCGCAGACATCAATTTACGTTTTCAGTGGAAATATAACTTTATCAAACCAAAGACGATAAATACGCAGTGTTTACAGTAGCCTGTGTATCTGTGATATAAGAAACGCAAACAAAGTTTTGGTCAAAAGGTCTGAACGGACGAGACAACTTGAAAGACCCTGGCGTACATAGCAATAAAATAAAAATTGACTTTAAACAAAGAGAGCATATGTTAAGGACAGGATTCATTTCGCTAAACATACGATCCAATTGTGGGCTGTTCTTAAAACGATGACGAACCTTCGGGCTGAATAAATGGTGAAGACCATTCATTTCTAGCGGCTACTTCACTTTATCCTTGCAAGAAGGACGAACGGGCATTGCCTTGGGACCTTCTAACTATAAGAAGCTCTTTCTCCCCCTCTGAAATCGAAGTGTCTCTCACTTCTCCCACCACCAATTTCCTCTTTGCAAATTCTACTCTTCTGCTATCTCTCTCTCTTCAAGCGGCTATTAGATTCTCAAAGAGGACGGCTTGTCGGAATTAGCTGTGTACACTACAGATACACTGCATCAAGGAATAACTTTTTGTTCTTAGAACTTACATAAATATTATAGAAGTCGAAAAGTTTCCTGAAACGTTTTAGATTTTAATGAGAATGCTCTTGTGCGATGTCCGTCTAGGACATGGACTTCCAGTAATGCGGGTGGTTGCACCTCATCCATAAGAACCAAAATCAATCTCGTTCATATCCTTTTATAATGATCTTGCATATGCAATTGAACTTAAAATTCCCTCCTTTTATAATGCACTTTATTCAAGGAACGCGTAAAAATAAAATATAAATATTTTTCCGATGGTCATTCATTCACGTTAAAATTTTATTTCCAATATCGTTTTAATTTTGTTAAGAGGTTGCTCTCCTAGAGGCTCTGGACCTAATTTTTGTGCATGTTTGTTGTTTCACCCATTCCATAGGAACCCTCTTGATTTAAATTCACTTAAACTAGTATACTAAACCGAAGTATAAATTACTGTGTTCCTTATTGTGCATTTCTACTGTTTTCAACTAACAAGTTCTTATATTGGTAACGCTCGAGACTTGTATTCGAAAGTACTTGTCTTCAGCCTCCTAGGAATTCTTGTTTTGTTCTGCCCAATATTTCCAGGCAAATACCGGGATGCCTTAACTCGACTGTCACGGCGGAGAATGGCAAAGACTATTACAGAGCACTGCACCTGCTTCTGATTTAAATTTTGTATTTCAATACGGAGTTTAATTTTAAATGGCATATTCTCACTCACTCTATGGAGCAGGAATTTCTTTGAAGAGTCGATTGTATACTCGGCTTGTCAAAGAATAAACCATTTTCTTTGTGGAATGTTCATCACCGTGTTCACAAGAGCCCGCCACCTGACTCTATCCTGAGCTAGCTGAATCCAGTTCGCTCCATCGATTCCAATTTCCTTAAGGTCCATCTTCACGTTATCCTCCCACCAACGCCTAGGTCTTCCCAGCGGCCTCCTCCCTTCTGACCTCCCGACCGATATCTTGTAAACACCCCTCCCCTCCCCTCCCCCCATGCGTGCTGCATGTCTCACCCAACTCATCCTTCTAGATTTAGTCACCCTAACAATATCAGGTGAGGATTACAGGTCTTGAAGATCATCATTATGCAATATTCTCCATCATTCGTCTTCCTTCCATTTAGGTCCAAATATCCTCCTCAACATTCTGTTCTCAAATACTTGAATTTTGTCCCATTTTCGAAGCATTCATTAGCTATCCTTGTTTTCTGAAAAAAGTACACTCTCTAAATTTTAATTTTCTTATGCAAAAAAATAATAAATTAGAAATTTTCTTGTGTTCAGTATTTTGATGTGTATCCTGTTAGTCAGATCTTTTCGTCCTTTGTAACACCGAGTGTTCCCTCCTAAGACACTTTAACTTTATGCGAGTCGTCTGGATGTATTTTAGATGAATAAACGAATTAACTTCTACCAATATTTTCCATCGGTAAGACGCTGGTTTTTAACTAGTTTTTCCAAATTAAATTCCATAAGTAATTAAGTTTATAAACACGCAAAAAGAACAATAGAACTGCCTTATATTAATCTTATTCTGCAGTGTTTTGGAAACTGAACGGAGCGGTAATATGTAGTCTTAGGACTAAATAATAAAAAAAATTAGAGCATTTTTTCTTAATTTAATTTTCTTCGATGACTAAACTCTATTACAGGGTAAGTAAACTTTGAAACATAATGCACTAAGAGGTGTAACAAAAACTGTTCAGTTAGAGTGCAGGTTAGATCAATGGAGCCAGCGACTGCTCTAGAGAACTTGGAATATAATTCCAGACACTCTTATATCACTTCAGAACTTCTACAAACTCATGACAGTCTTGTGTTCAGACCGGATTAGCCGGTCTACACACTGATGTCCTGCTTCTAACACACAACGCTGCACTAAGACTCAGAACGTCGTGTCCAAATAGTGATCCTTACAAAACGAGTACGTATGAAATACAAATTCTCACTCTGCTAGAAAACAGATTGGTGAGGAGAACATTCGGACCCATGAGGCAGGAAGTAATAGGGGAATTGAAGAATCTTCAATCGGAAGAAGTTCCTTATTTGAATTTTTTGCCTTGCAATATGAGGATAAGATAAACAAAAAGGATAAAACGGAAATTGGGGCAACAGGTATCGGGCACTGGACAGACGAGAAATGCTCATAAAATTTTAGTCGAAAAACCTTAATTAAAAATAACATTTAACAGACCTAGATATAGATGGGAAGACAGACGACTTCACTTATCTGCCTCAGGGTAAGGATTGGATGCAGGTTATTTTGAACACGGTAATAAACCTTGGATTTAAATTTTTAAAAATCCGTGATTTTCTTGAACAGCTGTGCGACGATTAGCTTCTCAAGAAGTACTCTGCTTCACGGAATTATAAAATAAACAGAGTTTATTTAGAACACTGAAAAGCTAAAAGCGTGTACTTTTCTGTGATTGCCAGAGAGACTCGCAGGCTTACAACTACAAAGCCACTTTAATGCAGTACAAATACAAATAATCTGAGCGGTTCCTATCCTGTGTCATAAAATTTCAGCACAAACGCTCACATCCCACATTTTTAGATCCGTTTTAATATTATCCTCCTATCTACGCTTAGGTTTAAACTGCTATCTTCTCTTCTTGTTTTGTGACAAATCTTGTATGCATATCTCCTATCAATCATGCGTGCTACATAACAAGTTCATCGTACTTGATTTCAACACCATTTTAACATTTGTTGCAGACATTAAGAAGCTACTCTTTTTGAAAAATGCCCAGGCCCTGCTTTTATATCTAAACATCTTATTCATATTCATAGACTACCTCAAAAAGTAATGGATTGGGTGTTATTTTATTTAGTGTTCTGTCTGACGACAGGTCCATATGAACAGGATCCTTCCATCCTTTTCTCTTCTCGGACTGGGACCTGTTCATATACGTTCTTGGCAGATGATCCAGAAGTGGTTTGCCATTGCCTTCTTCTGTGTGTGAATGGAGTAATTGTTGGGATGCCACGGAGGAAAACTCCGTGTTGCCTAGACCACGGCCTTGCCCAACACAAGTTATAAATTCGAACCCGAGACCCCAGGATTACAAGGCCAGCGTTCTAACCGCTAGACCACCTCATCTTATTATTATTTAGTGTTGTGTCTGACGACAGGTCCATATGAACAGGATCCTTCCATCCTTTTCTCGGACTGGGACCTGTTCATATACGTTCTTGGCAGATGATCTAGAAGTGGTTTGCCATTGCCTTCTTCTGTGTGTGAATGGAGTAATTGTTGGGATGCCACGGAGGAAAACTCCGTGTTGCCTAGACCACGGCCTTGCCCATATATATATATATATATATATATATATATATATATATATATATTCAATCCATGTTTTTCTTTCATACAAAACAAACGAATAGTTTCATATGCTTTAATATTTACAGACTTAGATAGCGGAACAGAGTACAAACGACTCTAAAGCAAATTATATGAAGCATTTCCAAAAATTTTATTGTGAAATATGCAATGTTAAAATTGATGTAGTTTAGATTTTCGGTCAGGTAAAATGACAGAATCTAACAACCAGCATCTGACATACTTTAATCGCACAGACGCACATAACAAAGTGGATTAACACGACAGACATCATCGCACTGTACTTCAGCTTTTGATGTGGCCACAGTGAATCACCGCGTTCACAACTTCATGACAGAAACGTCTCCCAACCCCCCGCTGAGTCACGGGTACGACGAGACTCGAACTCTCTCCCTGTGGCTTTGTGGTAAATGAAGCACGACATTTCCTTTTTACTGGCCGCCACAGGTTCAATCGCATGTACTCAAAAGTGACAAAATGAAAATCATTCACGAAGAAATTAGGAATAAATTCAATTCAGGAAATGATTCCCAATATTCAGTTCAGAAATTTCATGTTAGAGTCTATCTAAAAACATAAAGATTAAAAAATAATATACGAATATATAATTATAGCATTTATTTTGAAAGGACGTGAAACGTCTTTTACCCAAAGGATGTAATATTAAAATGCGTTAGAACAGAATGCTATAGATATTTGAAACTAACAAAGACGCTGGTGAAAATTACACAAAGAACTTCATAATATCTTATTGCCGTGATCAAATTAAGAAGAATGAAATGGTCGGGAAATGCAGCATTTATTGGAAATATAAAGAAGAATTTAAATGAAAAATCTTTAAGAAATGGTCTAAGGCTAGATGGGGAAAATAATACTGTAGTTGACCTCAAAGCAATAGTTAAAATAGGATGAGGTTTTGTTGAACCTACTTCTGGGTGTTGACACAATGCATAAGTCGGACTTGAACCCTGATGACAGAGGCAGCATGATCTACGATGCCGACACTCAAAAGTAAGGCTCAGCTTCAGGGTATGAGGCTGTGGACTGAATTCAAGTAGCTCAGAGTAAGGTCCAACGGTGAGCTCTTTTGAACAGAATAATGAACATTCGGATTCAATAAAAGGCAGCTAATTTTCGACCAACTAAACTACTATCGGTTTTCCAAGAAGGGCACTGCTCTATTAAATTATTTCCGATTACTCTCTAGTGTCTGAGGTGTACCAACTTTAACACGAAGTAGGCGTTCAACCAAGTTTGAACAGCCGAATTTAATATTTAGATGATTGCCATTATACTGGTAGATTTTTCATTCAGAATGAGAGATACCAAATTAGTGATTAGCCTACATTTTATCTGTGGTCTATTCAACGACACAATCAGAACGTCAAACTACATAGCATCGAGTTAATATAAATGGGTTCAAGGTTCGATACCAACTGCTGGCATTAATTAAGGTTTAAGTAAATTCTGTCAGTGTTACAACCCATGTCCTAAAGACAGAACAGAATCAACTCCAGAAACAACATGTCCCTCACAGAACGGACAGTAACCAACATAACTGCACAGTAATGTATCAACCACTGTCACAGACCTTAACAGACTAATTTGTCTTGGATGTCCTGAACCTGTCCATTCATTTTGTCATCAGCCTACAACGAGGGGTGACAGTTCAGTCTGCAAAGCGTGGAGCTACACTCTGGAAGGCGGAGTTCGATTGCCGTATAGTGCTTTGAATCTCTCTCTTCACCAAAATGCCACTGTGGTATAGACTCATTTTAAATTAGGCGTCGCTGGTTATTTCTTAACAAGAAAAACTGACCTGAACCTGAATGTGACCATTTAATAAATATATTAGATCTGATTCGTATTCGGGAGATCCCGGTCTAGAATTGAAGCCTATAGGTCGGGTATACTGAGATAAATCTCGTTGTCCAGGAATGTGTCTTAAGTTGTCATTATAATCGCCCTATAATATCGTAATTCACACTGAAAAATATTCATTTAAAATTTAATTAGCATGCAAAGAAAGGGAGCTACCAACTCACCCTTACGTAAATCTGAGATTAATATAGATGGACTGTTAAATAACACGCTTCAGCCGTATTTACGAAATATTTTGACCGAAAATTTTAATGCAATAAAATAATTTTTCGTGTTTTAATCCCAGACCACCAAAGCACATAAGAAGACAAGTTATAATTCTGCGTACCACACACGGTGTCACATGAAAAGTCTGCCAGACATCGATTATTAGTTCATTGGCTTAGTTTAAGTTAAATAATCTTGTCAAAATAGTTCGAAATTTCAAACATTATATTGCTACCTGTTGTGCAGTCTTACCGAAGGCCAGCTAACTGGACCATTCTTTCGTTCTTGAGAGACGTTTAACAGCACTCCACCTCACACACTAATTAAATCGATGCTACGAAAATCTTTAAATTGGTCGTGGAGGCCCCTGTGTTCGCTAGACTTGACACCCCTTGATATCTACTCGTGGGCATACATGAAGGATTTGTTGTATTAAGAAAAACTGCAAACACGAGACAGTCTTGTTCTTACACGGAACAATCATAAAAGCATATGGAAAGCAAGCTGATTGACTTCTTTATTTAATTTTGTTTATATAATATGCTCTTTTCTTTGAGTGTTGTGGCTGTTAGATTACGACCCATGATAATATACAAATTTCCGCCCAAAACTAGCAAAAGTTTGGTAAACATTCTGCAAAGACCTCTGGACTAGAGAGTTTTTATAGCATAGTCTAAAGCTGCGTCCGTTGTAGCCCCAATGAGACTGAGTGGGTTATAGAATCTGGATAGCGACGAAGATAAAATTTCTGTCCTAAATACGGTGTTCAAGTATCCTCATTGAAAGAACTGTAACTGCAAACTAAAATCAATTGAACATGCTTGTGCATGCCTGCAGCATATAAAGTATATATCGATTCGTGCTTCATAAAAACAGCAAAGAATCTCATGAAAGCAAGGTTCGTCACTAGAATTCCCTAGATGCTTCTTGCGTGGTTAGGCAACCTAGAGGGACCAGAAGGGCGAGAGAGAAGGTTTACTAATGAAAATTATGAACGCAGGGTAACAAACCTAGACGGAATAAAGGCTACATTATTTAATAAACAGAAAAGCTGTTATTAAAAACAATTAAGCGACAGGATACTCCCTAAATGAGAATGGTACAATTTTTACCACGAAGCTGATTTTTAGTCACACGCTACAATATTATGGGTATTAAGATAAAAGCTTATAATATAAATACGTTGGTATGTCTGTCCACTTAATTTTTTAATAATTAAAGGATTTTAATTTATTTGATACGTATATCACTACAGGCAATTCAAAAATATTACTTCGTATTTTCCAATTTAGCGCCACTTAATACACGGCTCTCAATTCCAGTTCGTTTTGATAAATCTCCAGAAATCATGCAACTTTTATTAAGGTCCGTTTTCGCAGAATATAAAATAACATTATGGCCATGTAAAATCTATGTTTACCTTACGGTTCATTGGCCATAGTTAACTAACCATTACATCCGGACATGTGAAATGTTGTGTGATCATCGTAAGAGTACCTACAAATTTCATATAACTTAAAATATCTCAATTTCTATCAATTACAAACAATGAAACTTTGGAGAGAACGTTTAGGTTAAATATGAAATCTGTAATAATTGATATTATACGCGGAGATTGATCACTAAATTGTAAACTGAGTTCACAGAACTCTCTAATTTCACCACAGAGTGAAGTATTTGGAAGGAAGTACAAAGAGAGTGATCTCTGGCACTACGCAACAGCCCGATCAAACAAAACCCGACGAATTCTTCCCTTGAAAAGTGAAAGGTCTCACATTACAAAACGTGTGGAATTTATCTCCATTGTCCCAAAATCTACATAAATATTAATATCTTTTAGGATATTACATCGTGTAATGTGATAGAAGTTTACCGACGTTTAATCACCCTGATGACGGAGGCAGTAATCATCTCCGAAACATCTGAAAACTTTTACCATACTTCACGTTGCATCATCTCAGAATACAATCACATTTATTCTTGCCTCTGTGTGAATATTAAATTTCACTTATTTACGTATTACCTCGTAAAATGTACTTCGGTGATTTGGCCCGTTCTAGACCTAAAGCCGCGTGTAATGACCACCTGTCCACACAGTCAATTTCATGTTAACTATAACCGGCCCGTAGCATCAAGGATGTTGCTCAGCTGTTCATTTAGATGGCAGTGGACAATGGCAGCGTTCCATTAGCGGAATGGCATTCACTGAAATTGTCGTCGTCCGGGGGAGATGTGGCGTTGCTATGGTAACAACACGTCTGCCTTATTTTTTACTTGTTTGACAAGTATTGTGCCGACATATGAAAGCGACACTGCATTACCTGCTTCTGGCACGTACCGCCCTCACGAACCAATGTGTGCACACAGACAAATAAAATCAAGCTTCTATTTATCACCTCACAGTTCCGCAGACCAGCAAATCTTTCTGATAAATCTTAAAATATAGCTGTTTCACGAGGCTTGATCAGAGAGGCTGTCAACTGAGTATGATCGCAGGGCTTAAATGGTAAGAATTTCCGGAAAGAACTTATTTCTGGGACTTGTTGGTTAACATCGACGAGACTACACAGCGCAACAAACCAGAAGACAGAAATCTTCATACTCATCGCCCTGATGATGGAGGCAGTATGACCTCTGAAACGTTGGTTAACATCGACGAGACTACACAGCGCAACAACCCAGAAGACAGAAATCTTCATACTCATCGCCCTGATGACGGAGGCAGTATGACCTCTGAAACGTTGGTGGACATCTACCAGAATACACGGCGCAACAACCCAGAAGACAGAAGTCTTCATACTCATCGCCCTGATGATGGAGGCAGTATGACCTCTGAAACGTTGGTTAACATCGACCAGACTACACAGCGCAACAACCCAGAAGACGGAAATCTTCATACTCTGATGATGGAGGCAGTATGACCTCTGAAACGTTGGTTAACATCGACGAGACTACACAGCGCAACAACCCAGAAGACAGAAATCTTCAGTAACTGATTATTTGAGCACTTCCGGTTCTTTCGTTCTCACACAGCACAACGTCGACTCGTTACAGACACAAAACCTGGAGACCCTTCTGAAAGTCTCTTCATTTCGTAATTCTCATCGCAAGACAACTCCCACTTTAATATCGACGTCATGAATTGATTCGTCTCCAGAGTATTAATGACATCGGCTGACTGCCAATATATAAAGTCCGGCTTAATAGATGTGTCATCACAATCATCACATAAAAAACTCACAATATGACCAAAATTGAATTTGTGAGCAAAACGAAACAAGCCATATCCCGACCTTTTGTAAGTGCGTAGTGAAACCTCTTAGTGCCAGAGCCTCTGGTAAAGAAGGAAGCAAGTCACCAATATCTGCGACAGAGATTATGACATCGCTTCATTCCTACCTCAATATCACACTCGAACGTTAAATTCTATTACGTAAACAAACATTTCCGTAACTGCATTTGAAGCGTGGGTCTTGACCACTGAAAAACTGCTATCGCGGGTTTCAATCCCACGCTTGTTTCTGTATCACGTAGAAAATTCTCGTGTAGGCTGACGACACATCAAAGGATTCTAATAAAATGTCTATATACACATTCATAATTTCAAACGTAATTCGAAATTGAAAAAGGACACAAGGTCTACTATTCAGAAAATTCTACGTGAAGGCGAATTATTATTACTTTTATGAATCAATTGTTTTATTGGTCCACAAACAGCCAAAATCTTAGGGCTTTTGGTCGTCAGCAGTGACGGCTTGACTCCTCCAAAAACTCCGATTATGAGGATTAATATTATTATTATTACATTTATTCACCTTTACATATTATTTACTTATATGTACCCCAGACAAACCTTGCCCCTGAGTGCAGCAGCTATTTCCGAAAAACATTTTGTTTTTAATACGCGTTACATGTATTATATATAGTTTTATTGTGAGGGGTGACTATGTATTTTACGAAAGCATCTTTTGAATGATGTATGATTATTATTATTATTATTAATATTATTTGGATTATTATTATTATTGTTTGGACTCCAAAATGTAAGACAGGAAACCTCACTGCTGTCTTACTGTTCCGTAAATTAGAAAATACTGAAAACTGTTTGTGTACATTGCATCTTTAAAACACCGTTGGCTCATTTCTGTTATATCAGGTTGAAAGGCGGGGATGGGGCGGGGGTGGGGGGTGGGGGTGTAGACCAAAACACCAAAACCAGAGCTTTGTGAAGTTCCATACTGTATGGAGGAGAGTCGTGTTTTTACACGGCGGAAAATTAAACCAAGTTATATAATTTAAAGTTTTGTTTAACGTATTGTATTGTGACGTGTGTTAGCAGAATACGCTCCTTCTGAAGTTAACTTATTTTACCAAACAAATTATTAGCAGTTTTGGGATATGAATGAAGAACAGATATAGACTTCAGATTAGTAATAATATTTTTATAACAGATACGAAAATGTAAAAAAAAATATCTTGTTTTGTTTAGCCCTTTGGTGAAAACTGTACGGAACAGGAAATATTCTTGACCGATGAACTACTCCAGTGAGACGCTGTCCTTACCCTTTTCCGCGTGACAACTGCAGCTCCGAAGTAACAGCAGAAACATTTCACAAATAAAAGCGTAATAAAAAAAGCAACAGAGAAATGTTTCCCTTTTGTGGATGTTGTTGATGGTTATGGTGGAAATGCCTTCAGAGGCTCACGGAGCGCTCAGCCTCGTGAAGATATTCTTCATGTACGACACGTCTCCAAATTGGCCGTATTTGTTGTGTAGAGCGGAATTCCACTGGTAAAAACATTGCTACAGTCAAACTGGATGTACGACAGTCGCGGAAGGAAAGAAAAGAAAAGGAAGACAGCTGTCCCCTGGGCTGATGCACCGTGCAGGCTTGCAGAAGCTTACCAGGGCGATCACAGCCCTGATGGTTGAGGCAGCAAGGACCTCTGAACCGTTTGTAAACTTCTACAAGGCTGCACGCTGCTGCGACCCAGAAGACAGCAATCTTCGTACTCACCGCCGTGAGAACGAGAAATCCAACTTAGAAAAGGAAAGATAATGAGAAAAAGGAGAAATACATTTAGGATAAACGAATAAAAATATAAGAGAAAGAAACTAAGAAGAAGGAAATCAAAATGGAGAAGTAAAGAAATAAAAGAATAAAAAATGAGGGATTAAAATGAAACCGGTAGTAAGTATGTACGTATTTATTTATTTATTTATTTATTTATGTACGTATTTATTTATTTATTTATGTACGTATTTATTTATTTATTTATGTACGTATTTATTTATTTATTTATGTATGTACGTATTTATTTATTTATTTATGTATGTACGTATTTATTTATTTATTTATTTATTTATGTACGTATTTATTTATTTATTTATGTATGTACGTATTTATTTATTTATTTATGTATGTACGTATTTATTTATTTATTTATTTATGTATGCACGTATTTATTTATTTATGTATGTACGTATTTATTTATGTATGTATGTATTTATTTATTTATGTATGTACGTATTTATTTATTTATTTATGTATTATGTGGTTTACGCGTGGTACGTGTGTGTGTGTGTACTATTACATTTTAATTCTTTTGGGTCTGACGGCTTATTCATTTTCTTTCTATAATTTCAATCTTTGTCCCGAGGCCTCTTAAGCAAATCAGTTCCATATATTTTATTTAGTCAGACTTGGTGAATGCGTCGTACTGTAAACATTTTAGTTTTTATCTACTCTGGTCCATTATTTGCAAGATATGTTTATTCGTAACATGTAATTTTTATCCACATCTTCTTAAATTTGATACTAAAAATTAGATTTCTGATTCCCACAAAATGATCTTATTTCACAAATAAAACAATTATTTTGAACATGATGTCTATGTTTCCGTTGCGTTCCAGATTACCTGCAGAATCCTTTCGTATAAACGCAGTACCAAAAAGGTGAAAATATTGTAATATTTAGAATATGTACTGCTTCCATCTTCAGAGTCGACCAAAAATATTTTCAACCAAAATAATTTTCGTTTTTGTATTACTTTCTCGGAGGTTTTAAGTGGGCGCTCGCCTTTGACGTTATGACTGAAATGAAGCCATAACAAATTAGTCGCCAGAATGACAAACGTCATATAAACGTTTCAGTTTTGAAGGCAGTCCCACAAAAAGGAATCGAAGCGTCCAACGAGACTGAGGAGCCCCATCCGGTTTCTAACACGAATTCAACTTTTTGCTATTAGAGGAACTCAGAGGAGCAGAGAACGGGGGGGGGGGGGGGGGAGAGAGGAATAATCGGGTGCCTCATTATTCGTATCGATCAGAGCATCTCTGTGCCATTAAACGAAGTAAATATCGCTGTTTGTTTGGGTAGTCTTAGAACTAATCAAACGCACAACTAATGACTGGAACACCTACATTTAGGATGAAAAGGCTTTTTGAAGTTGCTTCAAGTATCAAATGAATAATTCTTCAAGTAATATAAGCACAGGCCTTGCACAATATTTTATCACGAAACCATTTGGTGTATAGCGGATATGAAGTACAATTATTGTCCAATTATTGGATTAGCTACTGGCATAAATGTAAATAGTATTAAGATTTCTGTCTTCTGGGTTGTTGCGCTGTGTAGTCTGGTCGATGTTAACCAAAGATTCGGAGGTCATACTGCCTCCATCATCAGGGCGATGAGTATGAAGATTTCTGTCTTCTGGGTTGTTGCGCTGTGTAGTCTGGTCGATGTTTACCAACGTTTCAGAGGTCATACTGCCTCCGTCATCAGGGCGATGAGTATG
The DNA here is from genome assembly GCF_977971745.1 of Zootermopsis nevadensis. Taxonomy (NCBI): domain Eukaryota; kingdom Metazoa; phylum Arthropoda; class Insecta; order Blattodea; family Termopsidae; genus Zootermopsis; species Zootermopsis nevadensis. The sequence continues at coordinate 1,175,852 of NW_028259139.1, read as the reverse complement.
AAGATTTCTGTCTTCTGGGTTGTTGCGCTGTGTAGTCTGGTCGATGTTAACCAACGTTTCAGAGGTCATACTGCCTCCATCATCAGGGCGATGAGTATGAAGATGTCTGTCTTCTGGGTTGTTGCGATGTGTAGTCTGGTCGATGTTAACCATCGTTTCAGAGGTCATACTGCCTCCATCATCAGGGCGATGAGTATAAAGATTTCTGTCTTCTGGGTTGTTGCGCTGTGTAGTCTGGTAGATGTTAACCAACGTTTCAGAGGTCATACTGCCTCCATCATCAGGGCAATGAGTATGAAGATTTCTGTCTTCTGGGTTGTTGCGCTGTGTAGTCTGGTCGATGTTAACCATCGTTTCAGAGGTCATACTGCCTCCATCATCAGGGCGATGAGTATAAAGATTTCTGTCTTCTGGGTTGTTGCGCTGTGTAGTCTGGTCGATGTTAACCATCGTTTCAGAGGTCATACTGCCTCCGTCATCAGGGCGATGAGTATGAAGATTTCTGTCTTCTGGGTTGTTGCGCTGTGTAGTCTGGTAGATGTTAACCAACGTTTCAGAGGTCATACTGCCTCCGTCATCAGAGTATGAAGATTTCTGTCTTCTGGGTTGTTGCGCTGTGTAGTCTGGTAGATGTTAACCAACGTTTCAGAGGTCATACTGCCTCCATCATCAGGGCGATGAGTATGAAGATTTCTGTCTTCTGGGTTGTTGCGCTGTGTAGTCTGGTCGATGTTAACCATCGTTTCAGAGGTCATACTGCCTCCATCATCAGGGCGATGAGTATAAAGATTTCTGTCTTCTGGGTTGTTGCGCTGTGTAGTTTGGTCGATGTTAACCAACGTTTCAGAGGCTAGGATGGAGAAGACAACCGATGCTAACAGAATTTAATCGAGAAAATATTTTAACCAAGAAAATTTTGAAGAATCCTAGGGAGACCGGTTGTAAGAATTGTAGACAACTGGGTTGGTAATTTATCCAAATGCTGTCTTTGTTATCAGGGATTATGTGTTGAGGATTTAACTACAATACAGTTTGTTATTTTCTCTTTTCTGGACCACTTCATTCGGACTGTCCCTCATATGAATAACATACGCATTGGCACTCCCTTATGTACCCACTCACTCCCTGCCGTAACACATTCAACAATTTCACTGCTGTGTACTTTTTATACATTATGTAGGCCCTACAAAACATCACCGTGTTCCCGTTGTTTTGCATTGATGTATAGGCGGGAATATTTCGAGCACAGAGCGCGACTGTGCTCGACTATTGAAGCCCCCAACGCCATGTTCGTTGCTCGTGAGTTTGGAACGGTGCTAAAAACAAGAACGCACCCAGGCGACATCAGTCAGCTCGTGTTGTGAACGACCAAATCTAGGCAACAGAATGACGATCCATTTAAAGGATGATTCATCATTTCCTCCCGAGACGTTCAACCCAAGGGACGACGGATGCACGGAGAATCTGATTCGTTCAAACGAAAGAGAGCAAAGGAACTGAAAGATAAACGGCTACCCAAAGACGAGATTGCCAATTCGAATGCAAACGTAACGAAATAGTGTAACAGGTATATTTATTACGTCACGTGATAAAATACCTGGCGCTTGAGTTCAAGTACTTGAACTCTCTCCTGAATAAGCCATCTTAAACCCGCAATCCTCATCCAGTCCGAGAGATGTTTATGTGTCATTCTGAGTTCTCTTGCCTAATTTTAAACTAAATCATCGATTATAATACAACTTGCTCACACTTTAACCTCTATCATCACTAATATGTGGCCGAAATTACTCTTATTGAATCAGGATCATCAAATTGGATATGGTATCCTCACTTGAAATTGAGGGTTCTTGATGAAAAGGCGCCGAGGATAAGATTCAGAAATAAAGGACAGATAGATGAAGACAATTGTAAAACTATTAGTCATAGAGGCTATAAATAAATATAATACCGCATTACGAAGAGTTGAGGTCAGAGGGAATCGGGAAGGGATCGGATCAAATGGTCTGCACCGGGTACTCGCCTTCGTTGATGAAGGCAGTTTACTGGGGGATGGTGTGGGTACCATAACCAAGAATGCAGAAACTCTCCTACAGGCTAGCAAGGAAATAGGCCTAGAAGTAAACGTAGACAAAACTGAATACATGGACGTAATACGGGCTCAACATCAGCAATAATGGCGGAACATAATTAAAAGTAACACGTCATTTGAAAATGTTTCAAAATTTAAGTATCTGGGAACAACAATAACAAACAGAAATGAGGTCCATGATGAAATTAAGAGTTGGGAAATGCCTGTTTTTATTCAATTCAAAAACTGTTATCATCTTGTCTGCTATCCAAAACAATAAAGCTCTAGATATATAAAACAATAATTTTGCCTGGTGTCTTGTATAGTTGTGAAACAGTCTCCTACCTTGAAGGAAGAATGTAGATTAAAAATGTTTGAAAACAGGGAGCTCAGGAAGATAGTTCGACCTAGGAAGTATGAAATAAGAGGGAATTTAGAATATCGCACAATTAGGAGATGGGTGAATTGTACGGGTCACCTAGCATATTGGGGGATAGGCAAGCGGTGCACACAGGATTTTGGTAGGGAATCCTGGAAAACGACCACTGGACAGACCAAGAAGGAGGTGGGAGGATAATATCAAGATGGATCTTGGGAGACGGGCTTTGAGGATGGCAAATTGATGGAGTTGGTTCAGGATCGTGGCCGGTGGCGGGCTTTGGTGTTGTCGGTGTTGGACCTATGGGTTCTGTTACCAGGGAGTTAGTTCGTTAGTTAGTATGAAGGGCTTAAGGAATGAGATAACTTGTGAGGGATAAACGAAGGCGGAATGATAATTAATATCCTATCGGCAATTAAAATATAGAATGCAAGGGCGAAAACTGATTTTAGAGCGGTTTAGTACAGGTTCCAATCGCGGGATTTCGTGAATAAGTACCTTCGTATTCCACGAGAGAGAAGAAATATCAATAGCTAAGAGAATATTAGATTTCGAGGAAGTAATTGTTTCATAAAGTCAGTTCTCCTCTGGTTAAACATTGTTTCTTTAGTGTTTACATCGTCTGCTCGGAATGAAATTAAATACACAGCGTGAACACAAGATGATCTGAGCGTTTTCAAATGGTTATTTAACGAAAATTAAATAACATACAGAAGTGAAACTTTTACCATTGGATGTATAACTTCAGGAATTGTTTGTAACATGCCCAGAAGTGATGCTACTTAAACAATGTCCACTAGGAGCTCAAATGATGATACGTCAGTAACTTCGCGACTCAAGCAAAGAAAGCGAATAGATTCCTTGAAAATTTTTGTGAACTGACTTGATCCAGAGGACAATCTTGTAGGTAGGATTTGAAGAAGGAAATAAAGATATGTACAATGATGTATAACGACAGAACCTGTTTAAAAAACATAACAGAGAAAGGTTATTAATATTTTACTGAGATGTGAAGCTGGAGAGGATTAAGGAAGAAATCACAAGTTGCTGTGCAAGAAATAAGTGGGCTGGTTTGGCTTAAGATTGGTACATGGGAAGAGCGTAATGAATAACGGATTTGATAAAGAAAGATGCTGTTTATGTCCAGAGAAAGAAAATTCTATACCTAAAGGTCGACTATCAAAATGTTCGGAAACGAGGTATAAGTTTCGAGTAGAAAATGGTTTGAAGATGGCTGTCTTCTGGGTTGTTGCTTCTACCAGACTAAGAGGTGCAACAACCCAGAAGACAGCCATCTTCAGATTCACCGCCGTGAAAACCCAAAATCCTACATAGAAAATGGTACATAATTGGAAACAAGGAATGTAATTATAGTTACATGAATAAATATTGCATAGTAAAATAATATCGTCATTTAAAATAGATTCATCACAGCCGTGGACCACAAAACTCGTTGTTAGGTGGGCACAGTCTTCTGTACAAATAACCGATCTTAAACGGTTTTAATGACTAATTGAACTGAATTCGCAATTCTGTAAGGTTCGTGTCAATATGCTGGTTAATTTCTATGAAATAAATATTTTAAATAGCCCAGTCATTTTTGTTCACTCTGTACATCTTAAAACACTACAGTATAAACTGTTTTAAATTGTTTAATTTAATAAATTTTGGATTTTATATGCACAGTAAAAACATTCTTCTTTCGAATGTTGTTTTAATGCTTATCAACTGTTTTTCTCATAAATTCCAGTTTATGAAATGTATATTGTTACGTTTTACTTAATTCAATGGGGCTGAATACTTGTAATAAACTGATAGTCGCTCAGCTAGTCAATACAATTCCCGTTTTATGAAAACCATATTTCTTTCTTGTGTTTGCAATAGCTGCATAGTGAATAAGATTTATCCAGTCCCATCTGATCTTAATTCTCCCAAGTGACTTCTTCTCTACATATTTTCAGAGAAAAAATTCCGCATGAATTTATAAATCTTTCACATGCAGACTGATGCAGGCAGCCTAATAGGCGACCGCACATTTTAGCAAAGTTCTTCTTTAAGAAGCTGCATAATGTCTGGCTAGCAACAATCTGTTTCCTTACAAACAGTATTTCCACTTGCTGGAAACCGCGAAGCACTAATGGCATTCTTTTTATATCTTTCTCACACAAGCACACGAGTTCCTTGCCGGTATAAAATAACAAATAATGTGTAATGTCCCTTGAGAATTAATGGCCCGCAAAAATATACATCTACTAAGATACAGGCTCTGTACGAATATGAGGTAAGAGGTGGGCGAAGGGCCCTCCTGGGGGTTCCACATTCTCGTGTGTTGAGTGCGGAACTCAGGGAAAAAACCTGGTGAATAAACGAGAATTGTGTCCGGCGTTCCAATTAAAACTGTGGAGCGTCGAGAGATTTAATCGATCCTGAATATCCGTTTTGCTCTGTTACACAGGAAAATCGGATTTTCGGCTTATCAGACGCCACCAGATGCTAAAAACTCTTTAAGTGCCAGATGTATGTAGTAATGGCATTAGGTAACACTTTAAACGCTATAAACGAGATGTATTATTTTAAAACCGGCCAATATAAATTACTTCATTAGGTAAAATCCTTGAGAAGATAAACGTTGTTCAATTTGTCAAGAATTCCTAGCCTTCTGTGAGGCAAGAGGGTTTATTACTGTTCGTTTGAGCTGCTCCAAATATTTTCATTCCTTGAGGTTTGCAATTACTATTCATGTGCCCTTATGGCCCCCCAATCTCATCTTCCTTGATTTGATCATCCTAATATCTAGTGAAGAGCACATGTTATGAAACTATTCATTCTGCACTTTTCTCGTCTCCTCCATTAGCAATTTGAGGAAGGAAGTGATTCACTTAAAATTCAACTAAGTACACCACTCGCTTTAACGCCTTGTAACCTGTGTATTTATCTGTATTTCTCATTTGGCTCTCAGAATAAACAACAACAGAATAATATGTTAACACCACTACATAACAAAAGCAACAGTACAGTCACTTCAACTGTTTTGATGGTCACTTATTGTGAACAAAAACTGAAATCGCCAAAACCAACTCACAACAAAAATCATAACGCATAAAGTTTCCAGACTGTGTCAATAGAGGGCGAACCGGATGTAGTACGATCTTCTGCCTTTAGGGGGTGCGGCCTACATTCATAGTGAATCAGTGTGCCAGCCGGCATCATCGAATTAGCATTTGTTTCTTAGTTACGGGCGTTTTGGTAGTGCATTACACCGACCCTCCTGCGATTTCGGAATGGCGTGTGCATCAAATTTTGCCAAAGACTCGCCAAAACGGCTACGGAAACCTATCAAATGCTAAAGCAAGCATTTGGGGAGTCCGCAATGGGTCGTGCACAAACGTTTGTGTGGCATTCACGTTTTAAAAATGGCCGAACCTCTTGTCGATGATGACGAGCGTTCTGGACGACCATCTTCGAGCACAACGCCCGAAAATGTTACGAAGATTCGGCAGGCCATTCACGAAGATCGACGTCGTACCATCAACGACTTGTGCGACATTGTTGGGATAGGCTATGGGACCTGTCAGCTGATTCTAAAGGAAGAACTCCACATGCGACGCATCCTGTCTGAGGACCAGAAGCAGAATCGACTTCTCGTTTGTCAGGAGCTCAAAGATCTTGCAAGAACCGACCCCAACTTCCTTTCTAAGCTCCGTGTGACTTCTTCCTCTTCCCAAAGATGAAAATTCAGCTAAAGGGAAGGAGATTTGAGACGATAGAAGAGATTCAGGCAGAATCGCAGATGGTGCTTGACAGGCTGACAAAGAAAGATTTCCAGGGATGCTTCCAGGCTTGGCAGCGGCGCTGGGATCGTTGTGTTCACTTCCATGGGAACTACTTCGAGGGTGATGGATGAATTTAATACCTGAGATAAGTGTACGGGTTTTTATAGGCGCAGTCTGGAAACTTTCCGATCGCACCTCGTATTCTTTCGTTTTCTAATGCATTTCCGTTCAGTTCTTACAGATCTGACCGAGCAATGAATGATTTTTGTTTGTGGTTTTCTTAAGGACGCTATAAGTAGCTCAGAATTAATAATGAATTGTAAACGATATGGAAGGAAGCTGTCGTGGCCTAATTTTAGTTACCGTCCAAACAAATCCCAAAGGGACTATGCGTTTTCTATGCCATAATTATTTTTTCGTCACTTTGACAGCGTAGTAACCTGTTTTGATTTAAAAGATGATGATTTCGTAGTAATGTTTTAAAACGTCACATCTGCACATACAACCAGGCATCATCATAAAAGCAATTTTGCTTTGCATTTTGGGGCATTGGGTTCGAACTCCAGATTAAGGGTTGCCTTCGTTTTAATCTGCCCATCAAGGCGGAAGTCCCGGATAACCCCGCCATTCAGCTCACTGCCTCTAACAATCACCCTTCCGTCCCATTCGGCACACACACAGAGTTCCCAGCCCTTTCCATACCACTAAACCGATTAAACATGCGAGACATGTCTCCACAATCTTATTTGGCTAACTCGCAGACTTATTTTTTTATTAAACGTCGTTCAAGTATTACATACAAACACAGCGTTCACTGATAGATTCAAAAGTAACTGTCACTTCCCGGCTAGAACTGCATAACTCACCATCGAGCGCTATATGGTTCTTCCGATACGAGTCAAGAATTACTCCATATAAACAATAGTACAGTATCTGACTACGGCCTTGACGCCCGAGGTTCGACCTCCGACAATGGTAAATTCTTCTTATTTTAGGCTCTGCGTCCAGACAGGCTGTGGGGCCCACCCAGCCTCCAAAACATTTGGTAATGGGTTCCTCCCCAAGGGTTAAGTGAGACCGGAACTCCCATCTAGTGCTGAGCTCAAGAAAGAGTAGGAGGTCTCCTCAGATTCCTCCATTTCATGTAGAGGGACAGCTCTGTATTATTTTAATTACAACCAAACGAAATGCTTTCCTTATTGAATAAATCACTTACATCGGAACGTCCTACAGAACTACAGCCGTCGCTCAAATGCTGTGGTATATGATATTTGTTGTTGTTGACAAACACCACATCATTCAATATACTAGAATCAATAACATTCCATTAAGCAGGCGAGGCAAATCTCTTGATGTGAAAAATCGCGCTGTACGTACATGTTCACAAAGAGTTTCACACCCTCTCCACCATTATTCATTTCCCGTTCCCCGGACACTATAATTCTAAATCAGACATGGTGTATTCCCGTTTTATAAAAATTTCAGCCCACTGCGCCAGTGAAATTAATTGTATTACGGCGTGGGACACATGGACGGTGGAATGTATTCCCAATGACATCGCGAAGAACACAAATCTAAGCGTCCTGGCTTTTAGATGTGGCGAGTCTCTTTTATGAGAGTGTTTAAGGATACCAGTGATAGCGGGCAGCGATTTAGAACAGAAATGTACCATCTGGCTTACAAGAAAAGATAGTAACCATAAAAATGTAAATAAATAGATACGTTTTATTACGGTCCAATTAATATTACCGTTATCATCGACGAAAAAAATATCTAATTTGAGGTCACTTTTTCAACATGAGAAAATTGTTGTAGACCGATTATATGTATTAGTTTTGATTTCACTTGTTTTATCTTCTTATGCCAACTCTGTGATTGGCTACAGAAGCTGTTGCGTTAGTGCGTTAAACCAAAGAATTCAATTAAACTTAATCAACATCATCACTATCACCAAAAAAAATCATCGCAGAGGGCAACAGAGAGATGAGAAGTTTAGTTGTCAGAAATCCAAAATGGAAGGCAATACGTTGAAGGTAAAACCGATGTTAATATTAAAACTGTTCTAGAAAATGTATTAAAGTATAAAGGTGTAGATTGGATTTATCTGGATTAGAGATGTGAGACACTGAACTCTCAATAAGTAACTTAAGTTACGTAACGTCGCATTAGAGTGTTATCACTCATTCGTGAGAGGTCCCGGGTTCAAGTCTCGGTATGGAGACCGACCATCCTGACTGAAGTTTCTCATGGTCTCCTTGAGCCCCTCAAGTAAATGCTGACATAATGCATTATAATGAGTCACGACGGCTTCCATATTTTTCCCAGTCATCAATTATCCTGTCATTCGACACTACATAATCTGTGCTTATAAAACAAACCTAGTCACGTGATATCAAAACCAACTTAAGCCAATGTAATATAAATCACAAGTCATATATAAAGTGGATGTTTCAATATTTCATATTTTATACGGTTCTTTAGTAACGATGTTTTGTGTATTTAGCCAGTTTAAATAAACAAATACTTATAAATAACTAAAGTATATTGAAAACCGTTCTAAATATAAGAAAGCATTCTATGAGGAAGTTCAGAATAGGATGTAACATGTCAAAAACAATTGCCACATCGAACCCGAATTGAAAACAAAAATTCTGTAGAAGAATTCTTGTTTGTTTTCAGGTTATGGAGTGGCGGCCCGAAGCAGTGTAAAACCTTCACTTACACGTGTGTTCCTGCTTTCAGCCGACTTAAGTCAGTTGTGGTACGTCAGGTGAGAGCCAAGCAAAATGTGTGATAAACAGAGCTACCCACAGTTTGCATTGAATTATGATTGTTACTTTAAAACGTTAGTAGTTTATGAGCTACCATGGAACATTCTAACCCCCAAATACTGGATATAACTTCTAAATTATTTATTTTCTAACAACTAATTAAACACGTCTTCATTCACATAAAACACAAAAGCCCTTATGATCCATAAGTTATCGATATTAATACATTTAATAGTAAATACAGGGGCCTGTACGAGGCTGTAGCCTTGCTGTAGTTCAGACTGTTAGACGACGGCTTCTCACCGCGGAGGACCAGTTTCGTTCCCAGGTCAGTCGATATTGAATGTGTGGTGGGCAAGGCGGTAATGGGACAGGTTTCTCTCTGAATCATCCAGTTCTCCGAGTATCCGCTGCTACACATTAACTCGTATATCTGCGAGATGGACAATGGTCCCATTAGCGGCCTGGTTCCACAGGGACACAGTGCCAAGATTAAGAAGGTATCCCTCAGGAGTACACCATTATGGAAGAGAAACCATTAATATCTTTGCTCGTCTCAAACCGCCTGACGGTTGACAGCTCAGTAAGAAAATATGCAATGACTGGATAGCTGGAGATAGATTCCCGCCAGCGACAGATCGTCAATGTTCAACTCTGCTAGAAATTCTGCCATTTAACACAATCCTTAGCTAGTTCAAACCACTCCCCATTATCATGTTAATATTAATTTTATTCCTAGGCTCCCATTTCCTTCTCGGTTTTCCAAATGGCTGTTTTACACTAGGATTAACAGCTGTGATAATGAAGTGATACGTGATCTTTCATCATCTGTTTCCTATGATCTCTCTTCGCCCATGTTCTTTTTAAAGTCTCTGGTCTAATTTCTCTATTTTTTCTCTCTGATTTAATACGGATTTTCTCTTCAGTCTCTCCTAATCGTCTCTTTCCAATTATATCTGTCCGCTTTTCTATCTTTTTGTCCTTTCATTTAATTCAATTCTAATTCCTTTTATCACTACAGTTTCTACTGAGTTTTTACTTCTCTGCGAGATGCTATTACATAAAAGTAATTCCTCACGTTCTGCCGAAAAAGCGTTATAATGGTCATTGTCTTCTCATCTGTAAATCACTGAAATATTTCTGTCTCTTACTGTTCCAGAATATAATTGCGGGATCACACTGTAGCTGATTATAACTGTAAATTTCAACTGAAATTCTATAAACGCAATCCACAGCTAAAACTTACGTGTGTGTGCACCAAATGTTTTGTGACTCGGCGTGTAAGCGGTGTACTTTTCTGTACTAACAACAGACGAACGTGGTATTATTCCTCCCCTCACAAACTCGTAGAGAACATTCCAGTTATTAAATACATAATCCACAGTTCTTTCTCCCACGTCAGTGTGGCGGTTTTTTTTTGTGTGTGTGTGTCGTGTTCCAGAAGTAACGTTAAGCTTCTGAACAAGCAACTTCCAGTACCAGCGGTCGTTTATGCTCAGAACTGATTTTCGTTTGAATGCCTGAAAGTTTCTAAAGTTACTTCTGACGAAGCCAACGTCCACGTGTGACAATAATAACCTTCAGTAACTAAACACACTGAAAAGAATTGTTAGTCATAACAACTGTTTGGCCAGACGTAATAGTTTTACGGTCAGAAAGTAGTTCTCTTAACAGCATCAAAATGGCAACAGCTTCTCTTAACACACACACACAGCTATTTCATTGATCATAAACCGTATCCTATCATCGAACGTCGCTGTCGAATGGGTATCACTCCTACTTTGCAATCAGGAGGACCCCAACCCAAAGAATGCCCCGCAAACCGACTATCCTGACGAATGTATCGTGGTCTCTCTCAGTTTCTCCAGCCAAGACATAGATGGTAACTTAAAATACGTCACTGCAGATTCCTTTCACATCCTTCGCAGTTCAAAATTAACTAATCGTCCACCATTCGTTACTATATAATCTAAGAAATTTATATAAACAAATAATAGACCAAAAACAAATAAAGAATGCAATTTATGTCATGAATTTTCATGATGGACTCGTGTGCAGATGGTTATAAGATTGAAATCTGAATGAATCAGAACTGTTGTAATGCCTGTAATGTCTACAAGTTCAGATGTTTCAAAATTAAGTACAAATATTTTGTTTACTTAAATGTTTGGAGCATGCTCTCAATTTTTTTTTTCAACAACAAAATATCCTCACACATGTTAAATTCAACATTTAAGACAATTTTTTCGCTATAAACAATCTAACTTTACATCATATTCGAAAGGCGTCGTTCTAAAAGTTGGTAAAATGTCGCCATCAAACTGAAAGTTAATCACAGATGTCATTTCTATTTTATGAAAATAAAAACAGAAGGTCCACACGTCTCGGAGAGCTGTTACCGTGAATCGTTTCAATATCGCATACAAAGTGGCGCTAGTGTCGCTGTGCTTCCGCCATGTTGTTATTATCGATTCCAAGAAATTAAAAAGTACTAGGTTAGGGATGGCCTCTAATAGACACACATATACACATTATGATCTATTAAGACTGCATTTTACCGTATGAAGAAATCTAACAATAAAATTCACTGTCCACTGAAACTCAAACCGCAGGCAAGAGAACGTTTTAGTGTACCTAATACGTGGGTGTAATGGATTATGTCCACATCACTGGCTTCCTATTGTGCCCAATCATAGACCGAGATTATTGGCATTGCAACTTTTTTTAATGTATATGTGCTGCATAAATTGTCAACATCATTGCAGCTCAGTTACTGGCAAAAGTAATCGATACAGACGTGCAGATACAGGCCATTTGCTTGCACACGAATCAAAGGATTGGTCCATGTATAGAAAACCGAAGGTTAATTATACGGGATGAGCACAAAACGATGAATATAAAGTCTGGATAAGCCTGAATATTTATGAGAGCTTCTGTAGTGATTATGTCCCCTCTAAATTAGCCTGTTTCCATACACATGCTATTAAAATTGCCTACTCCGTGTGGGATATTGGTCGTTCGGTTATGTTATGTGGAAGTACATGGTTCGATTCGATCTAGGACCGTACGGCAAATCATGTCAATTCTTTATAGTCTATACTGTGAATTTTGTAATTATCCCTTTCAAAAACTTGTATACATCCCCGGGGTCTAGTTCACATTATTATAATTTCATATTCGAAGTGTCAATCCTTATAATACAGATGACCAAAAATGTATACACATTATAAAACGAAATAAAACATTATTATCTTTGCGTTATGTTTACGGAAGACATTTTGAACACCTGCACTAGATTCGCTAATTCATTATGCAAAAAATGCTAACGTGTATAATGATTTAGTTTGTTAAAATGTCTTTATTTCATCCATTGAATTTCTGTATATATCATTTTGGGACATACTGTATCTGTAAAAGAAAGACAATTAAAAGTAGGCATATTTATAATCTGACTGAATACCAAAATTGGTTCCCACAATTTATAGAAACATTTTTCAGTTATAAAATCAACAGGGAAAAATACAGATTACTTAACGGCTATGATGCATTCCATGGATCGAAAATTTAGTCAGACTGACTGCAAGATATGGAATGCCAAAATACAAAATATACACATGAGTGGAACTCAAAACTATACAAACGACAAAGGTTTAACACAAAAATATTAAAAATGTTGCATTTAATCCACTGGCACGCAACATACTATATAATGTTTATAAATCCCCTTGAAACTGCAGAAATTCGTTAACAATAAAACGTGTGTGTATTTAGGTATATTATAATGTTGTCTCCTTTTCACTCGAAATAGTTTCGAGATAAGTTCTCAAGACGTTTATGTAATATTCAGAAAACATGTTATAAAAATGTCGATGTTATTTTCCCATTTTACAGAAATTGTCTTAACATCTCCAAAAATAACACATAGAGAGCGCACGAGTAAAAGACGAACTCTGGTGACTTTATTCAGCTGTTTCACGTCACTGATCTTTCGGTGTTTACGCCAAGTTGTTTGTTGTTTTGAGCTGGTCTTTAGGCAACTCATAATTGACCCTGGTGGACCCTGTCTTCTGGAACAATGTTTGATATCGTCTGACAGAGACACACGGCAACATTTATACTGACATTCCGAACTGCTGTTTGCTGAGAGGGCAGACATTTGAGCAGAACAGAGAACATCAAGCCTGTCCCTTGGCACATACAAACAAGGGAAGTTTACGGTTAGTATTGCGTTATTACGCGGAGAACGCTTCTTTAACGTCGGAGGACATGTACCCCTGTTGCAAGTACAACAGAATGTGCACGACATACGAATCTGTCCATCTCTTTCACACTCGTTAAACTCCTGAAGAAAGTTCGCAGACAGGTCAGTGAGTGGACACCAGTAGGATCTTCTCTCTTTAGAACAGCGTCTCTTTCCAGCCATAAGCTGGTCGGAACGTGAACCTCACCACGAACTGCAATCTACACCCTTAATACCGCTGGACAAAATCGTTGACTATGCCAAATAAAACCATCTTTGATCTCGACTGCCACGTGTTTCTGATTTTCATGGTCTGAGGATCCCCAGACACTACTTTCTTTTTTTCAACGGGTTTCAGAATAAGTCGGTACAAGTGAGAATCCTAGTTTATGGACCAACATTGGCCGATATAAAGAACGTACGTGTTGTAAAACTGGAACGAGGGTTTCTGATTTTTTGACACGCGTGACAACTGGATACAGGTATAAAGGCGTGTGTGTGCTGTCAGCCAGTACGGGTTCAGGATTTAAACCCACGTCGAGGTAGGCGTAAAACTGGCGGATTTAACCGCATCCGAAAATCTGTTGAAAATGAAAGCTGTGTACGGGGCGTCTAAAATCCTGTCTTTGGTTGCTGGGAAATATTAATTGAACACAAAATTCTGTTCTACAGCTAGAATAAAAACGTGGAGACGACTGAAGAAAACCGATTAAATTTCGTTCACCTTTTGTTATCGTTTCGTCATGTTCTTTTCACGTGTCCTGTCTTGAGTGACTTGAAAAAAATCTACAGAAACAAACTAACAAATAAAGTTCCGCCAGTACGCGGAAGTCATCGAGTCTACTTCCTCTGACTTATTTCTTTATATTTAGTCATCGTGTAGTATCCTCTCCTGTGAAGATGTAAAATATCAGTAGGGCTTTGACCGGGATGTTCTTTTGTTAAATCTTATGTGGTACCGCCTGATTCGACTTCTAATGGTTAAGTGAAGTGTTTTCTTCGCGGTACGGTCTGGATTCGTAAATATTATGAAGACGAGCTTCGACTTCAAAGGGTTAACCAGCTGATTTTCGTAATGGTGAGGTGTAGTGTTTTCTTCGCGGTACGGACTGAATTCGTAAATATTATGAAGACGAGCTTCGGCTTCAAAGGGTTAATGCTCGATTTCGCCACTCGCTCCACTCGCCACTCGCATCTCGATCCTCTGTATCTGTCATGTGGCAGCCCCGGAGCCGTAGTTTCCATGATCTCCACGCGAAGCAGTAAAGCATGAATGATGGCATCTTGCTTTGTTACAGCGAGTCCACCCCATCCGAGGGACATAACTCGCCGCAAATAACCGGTGTTTTGCTGGGTCTAATATCCGCAGCTGTACAAAACCCTTCAGTTTCCTGCAAGGTACTTTCCGGTACCGGAAAATTCATAAAAATTCTCCAATATAATCTGTCCCCTCCACATTCTTCCAGTACTCTTCTATATCAAAGCTTTAGATTACATCCCTTTCAGGCAAAATACTTAACAGACAATGATATTACAATTTTAAAATTTTGCATCGTTCAAGATTTTAATTAACTTTCATACAGTCCTTATTGGGGTCCGCTCGGTCGCTGGGTTCGAATCCCACTCAAGCCATGGATGTTTTTCTGTGTCGTGCTGTCCTGTGTACAGGCAGAGGCCTTGCGAGGTGCTGATCCCCCGTCCAAGGAGTCCTACCAAAATGTCTATAGATCAAGTCAACTAAAAAGTTGGGACCCGAAGTGTTCAGGCACTTGAAGAACGGATCGTTCCCAGTACAGTCCTTATTAAATATTCATGTCGAGGTCACCATCATTCCCACTAGAGGCAATGCCTTCGCCACCTCCAAGGACCACTTTTTTCGTTCAGTCTATACGACTTCGGTTGTCCTGCAATACTTTTAAAAACCGTTTCAGGTCCTTGTTCCATTAGTTGCGTACTTCACTACGAAGTTGTAAACGTCTATTTCCCTGTATTATATAAAGATGGGGAACTCGTTTATGTACGGTAATACTCAGTTCTCTTCCAAACTGACTTTTCCTTTGTCATTTTTCCAAGCGCTAGTCTCGCGTCATTATCATGACAATTTATCCTTCATTTTCCATGTTTAACAACTGTACAAATAAACATTTTAACATTCTACACCGAAGGCGAAGGGTATTAAGAAGACACAAAGCGGTACTTTGCGTTGATATATTCTTCTTCTGCACATGTTTTCCTCTCTATCTCATCCGTCCTCCATATTATTCTTATAGATTTTACAAACTCCTCGAGCAAGATACGACATTGTCTCAAAACCATAGCACCAAATTATAGGACGTAGCAGTGAAATATTTCAATTCGCTGTTCCTCCTAGCGTAGTAAAACTCAGTAAAATGCAAAGCAGTCTACTGGCACAGCATAATTAGTGCGGAAAGTCTTACTTTTGGGATGATATTTTAAAACAAACTTCCGGATTACAAAGCACAACTGCTAATTATTATACCATGAAGTCTGTGTGATATTTTTTTTCATATTAATTGGCCTAAAAAATTCCTTAGACACTTAACATTGAATTAAATTATTGTACAGCAGATCTACGAGTAGTTGAATCCTAACTGAATGAAATTTTTTTTTTGGAAAAGTCAAATTCGTGATTTCCTACCATTATCGAACAAAATAAACTACGGTAATATTAGATGTAGTCTAAATCACATCAGCTATTTCTCACCTCAATTTCACTGTCTCTGCTGAGAAGCATCTCTTTCTGTAACCATAGCTACCAACAAAGTCGACACATTGAGCTGCAGCTCGTTCCAGTGATTATCGACTGTAATAAGAAATTAGATTTAATTTACAAGGATTCAATTCCTATCTGTTCAGCAAAGGGGTACTAAGAAAGAGCTCGGAGTAAGGACTTTTCACACCTTGACAAATGTTGTCCGGCGATCAAGTCATGGTGGTGGATTACATAATTTCATAAGCCAAAGTCTCACATGGGAAGCAAAATAACCTTTGCTGAAACGACTGGACTATATTTCAGGCTCTCGGTTTGGCTGCATTGACATCTCCACTGTGGAAATTAACACTTATTCTATCTTCCCTCTAAAACTGTGGCTGTGACACTGCCTGATATACAGTGCTATCTAAAGGACTGTTTATAAATCAGTGGCACAGGTAAAC
The DNA here is from genome assembly GCF_977971745.1 of Zootermopsis nevadensis. Taxonomy (NCBI): domain Eukaryota; kingdom Metazoa; phylum Arthropoda; class Insecta; order Blattodea; family Termopsidae; genus Zootermopsis; species Zootermopsis nevadensis. Next base: position 1,159,444 of record NW_028259139.1, on the reverse strand, counting down.
TGTGAGTTCGAAATTTCCCTTCAGGAAAGATTTAATTTCAGGAGCATGAGAGACTGAGGTCAAATGGACAGAAGAGAAGGGGGCTTTGATATGCAGATAGCTGGTAATTACAATTAAACTACGATATCCAGAATAGTGGAAGCATCCCATAATTGGTTCAGTGTCCATAAAAATGTCAATAGCTGATGTGTTTACTGTCTCCATAACCAGAATGACTAACCGCCCGCTTTCATCCGTATCCGTCCAGTTACAGAGAGCGCCACATGCAGACCTCTGACTGCTGTAACGACAACGCCTCTCCACTTTGAATTACAACTACTCGGCTACTTTTTATTCGACCATTTAAAGAACGATGGTATGCATATTAACCACCTGCTTTAACATTTAATAACTCTACATTTTACCCACATCATGTTTATGGATTTTGTATCATTCACAAAATAAAAAAGGATTGTCTTCCTAAGCAGGGTTCACCAGATGATCTTTGTAATGGAGACGCGTTGTATTTTCTGTGGAACGAACTAGTTTTTCAGATGTTACTTAGAATAAATTTGTGAATTTGTGAACTGTCTTTGAGCAACGAGATTCAAACCCATCATCAAATGCGAAAATGTAAAGTCATAAAAATTAATTGGTGATCCATTTCTGTGCACAATATCCACCAACACAGATTTCGACTAAATTACAGTTTTCACTATCATGTCTTCATTATTATTCAACTCATTGCCATTTGTTTGGCTACGACATTATTAAGAAAATAATCGCTGAATCTTCTTTTGAATACAAACTTAAAATATCCAACATCTCAAAAGAAGACATTCCACATTATATGGTACGATGTCGCCTATCTAAAAACGAAGAGATGAAATATATAGAAGTAATTTTACGTTTTGTTTTACTTAAGCGTCACAATTCGTCCATCTGACCAAAGGAAAGAAATTGATTGAGAATATTTGGAGATGAGACATATGACATAACAAAAGCCTGACGATAACAAACAACAAAAAGCTTGATCTTTTGCTCTCGTCACCAAATTATATTACAATGATCAAATTGAGTATAGGATGGGCGTAGCATGTACATATACAAGAAGAATAAGAAATACATATAAAAATTTGGTCGAAAAACCTGAAGAGAAGAGACCCCCCTTCGAACATCTTGATTGGATTGGACGATAATAGTAAAATGTGTTCAAAAAGATTACATGACTGCGTTCCACTGGCTTAGGATACGGACTGGTGGCGGGCTGTTGTGAATGCTGTAATGAATCTTCCGGTTATAATAAAAGTAAGATAGTTTCTTGACTATCTGAAGGATAATCAGCTTCACGAGAAGGATTCCTCTCCATGGAGTCAGTGGTGTAGTAATTTTTGAAGATAAACATTATCATAACTGCGCATGAACGTTTGGTGATTACTATTCTGTGTACTAATTGTGTTTCGGAGGTGATGAGATAGGATATTAAGATTTGAGATTCACACGGCGGTGGAAATGTCGGTGTTCTCGTGGGTTGTACGATGCGTGGACTTGTAGATAGATACAAGACTTTCTCCGAAACGTTCGTATCTATCTACGTGGAGTCAACCCCCCTCCCCCCCCAAAAAAAAAACTCGATCGACAGATGGAAAATTAATCAAGAAATATATAGTTTTCAGTTATGTGATGCGCGGTCATTCAACAACGCGACTTTAATAAATTGCAATAATAACATATGGTTAAGTTCAGCTTATAATTTGCGATATAGTACTTAATTGAAAGAATGCTAATAAGAGTCTCGGTAGCACAAATAACCATGACTTAGATTCCCAAAGGAACATACAATGTAAAAAAACAAGGTGATCTTCAGAGTCGTTGTTACGAGTTAATGTTTGAGTCCGCTTTCTTTGGTGTTGGGATCAACACAGTGCCATAAATCAAACTTTTCCCCTCATAAATGTTAATGTCAATGTTAAATGCTGTAATAAAAATTCAAACCAATGGTCCGCGCATCCATCAGCCATCAGCCACTCAGCCAATGTTTCGAAGCCAGTAAGCTTCACGATGCTTCGGTGAATCAAACACGGTATGTACAATTATAAAAGTTTAGTTCTCTTCAAATATTATTCTAAGAACATAAATACGTCGAACGGAAGTAGAACTCTTGGTTCTACACAACTTTTAGAACCTATCAGAAAGGCCTAAGCCTTATCGCCTTCATATCCTACTTCTTTAATATGCATGTAAGCATCAGCTTTCCATCGAAACCTAGGTCCTAAATGTTTTCTTCTCTTAATGTTAGAGACCAAGTTTCACGTCCACACAGAACAGAAGGTAAAATTGTATTTATCATGTTCAAATCTTTACGTATTAAAAGTGTTTGTTAACGTAACAGGTTATCACGTTGGCGAGTATGATTGTCTTCTGGGATGTAGTCTGAAACTGACCGACGTTACAGAGGATCTTACTGCGGGACGAGTGCGGAACATATAATAGTAATAATAATGTAAAAAATTAATTCTGTCCCACTATACGCCATGTAGGCGCTTGGGGGGAGAGAAGGTATAGCTCCTACTCATTCTTGACCTCGGCACTAGATGGGGTTAGTGGTCAGCATCACGCCCAGGCCGCGTTTTAGTCCCGGGAAAGGGCGATACCCGTTGGGTAGGAGGCTGGGTGGGCCCCAGAGCTGGTCTGTACGCAGAGTCTGGAGGAAAATATCCTCTGCCACCGTCGGGGATCGAATCCCGGTCGTCCAGTACATAGCCAGTCACTATACTGACTAAGTTATGCCAGCTCGAAATAATTATTATTATTATTATTATTATAACGACAGGTGTTTGCAGCTGCTGTAAAGTCTAAGGTTCGTCGTATTTTATACCATAAAATAAGTAAACAAACACTATTAACACTATAAAAAGACACTATTGCCATACGCGTTTCAACCACAAGAGGTCGTCATCATAAGAGGTCATAAGAGTATTTTAGGTCGTTTGAACACTGTGATCGCGGATTCGAACACCAATCAGTGTGTGGATTGATGTCTGAATTTTTCTGTGTCTTGAGATACGTATATTCCAGTCTAAGGAGTGCTACAAATTTCTAGCGTTTAGAACTGCAACAAGCCGGAAGGTCTAATCAGTCATACTTAAATAATAATAAGTCCGTAAAGTAGAATTGTGGTTGGATAATTGCCTGCTGTAGATGTTAGTTTATTTTACGTCATGGGTAAATAAGGTAACTAATTCAAAGTTTACTAAACCGGTTACCATCTATGTAACGACTACAGCAGAATAATTGTGTTTGTGAACCAAAATTTAATGCCATATCGTGTCCACACAATCGAGTTTACTTTATTGTTCCTATCGACCAACAGCACTTATCGATTGCATTGTGAATATACGGCAAATCAGATAAATAGACCCGCATGCATAATAATCTGATCTGTGAAACATTTCTGCTGTAACGCCAATGTAAGTCTGGACACCCAGAATGCTTACTTGTAATTGTTTGGATAGGTCGAAATATGAAATAATCACAACATTTTTAGTGGAAGAATGATACGGAGATGAAAGAGAGCATTTAAATTGACCTTAGAAACAAAATGTAAAGCGATTAAACGATTTGAACTGACTCAACATCGAGTTAATTTCAAGCAAATTTGGGATTAGAGGTGTTGAACGTTATGGTTGTTAGATTACTTAGTTACAGTCAAGCAGAGGTTCTAACAAAGTACACACCACGTACCTTTTTTCAGTTCTGCCCTGTCTCTGTTCATTTTCGCTCGTCATTCGAACCATGGTACCTTCCGTTCTTCAAGTCCATTTTCAGTTCTGTGGAAAAAGATAAAACTTTACGTAAGAATAAAATTAGGCGAGGTTTATTATCTGCACACGACTGCGTGTTATCTGTGTCCATGGGCGGCTCTCAAGCGGACATCAGACCTCAACTCTGCATGCTCCGTGGATTCTGCTGCTATCAGCGACCCTAGTGAGGTTAAGAGGCAAGATTCAAGTTATTTTCCAGGACCTGAGGAAGCTCGCTTATTAAGTGGCCGATACCAGCGACAGCGGCAGAGTTTTCGACGTTTCTACTCATCCGCTGTCAGGTGTCCTTGTGAGCTTATTAGTTTCAGGAAATTTGTGTTAGGTAGTCGGTTAGTTCAAGCGTGAAACAAAGGCCATTTGTCGAAAAAGTGCCAACCGACTTCGTTCTTGTCAGTCACTCTAGTCTGGGTTTCAATATAAGGTGACACAGCTGTTGTTTCAGGTGCCCCAAGGATTGATTCTGAGAAGATAAACTGTTGATTTATTCTGTCTTCTCAGACGAGGGTTCAAGCTTTTTATTGTAAGAGATTCAATGGTAAACCAGTCAAAACATTTAAGCACCTGGTCCAACTTACAGTATCCCAACAGACTGCGAAATTCGGATTGTAAATTGTCTTTAATATCGTGTTTTTCCTTCTCTTTTGTGTCCAAAGACTCCTCGAAATCTTCTTTTCAACCGCCCTCAGACTTAGAAATCAAGGATCATATTTAAATAAATCAAACTGGTTTAATTACAGCTTACACTTAAATATATGCCATATTTCGGCACTGTTTAGGGGGACTACGTTATTTTATAACTCAACCTTCAATTTTCTCAGGTCGTCAAGAAATATCCCGCCTTTTATGATCCCAAAGTTACATTACCATGCTGAAAAGAGCACGTCACTTAAGACTATTCTGAGCTTCGATAAACCGATCCACATCCTCTTAGTTTATCTTCTAAGATTCGTTTTAATAGTAACCTCCCATTCGTGCCTAATAATCTGTTTATAAACCCGGCTGAATTTTAGTTTGTGTGTGTAATAACTGTATGGCAGCTTAAGATGAGCATGTTTCCATTATGTTAGTTACCACCTACCCTGTCTCCCACAACAACAACAAAAACAAAAACAACAACAAAACAGTAACAGCTGTTGTATACCGGGAGAGTCAGTCAACATTCAAAGTTTCCTAATCAAAGCATCTTTGAATAATCTTGTCACTACTAGACGCCAATTGGACCAAATTTCATTCGGATCTCGTGCTTTGATCTGTAGTTCTTGTGTCGTGACAGTTTCTCTGTAAAGTGGAATATAATTATAGTGTAGACTTCTGGGATCAGAATATAATCACGTAAATGTAGCGTTACAGTAAACCTGTTGGCCTGACTAAATCTTCTGTCAACTGAGTTGACTAACATAGAGCAGGGAACTGGGAAGGATATGGAAGGAAACGGTCTTGCTACAACTCAAGAATTTTCTTGGAAGGATTATTTGGATTTTTACGGAGGTATCTTTATTATATTAAACATTCATAAAATTTGTCTCCTATTTAAAATAACAGAAGATTAAAATATACGAAACTAAACTTTCATCTACCGCAGAGTGGTCCGACTGGCAGCCCGTGAAAGTATTTGTTATTTTTTATTAGTTAGTATAACCAATTTATCAAAAATAATTATTGCAGGAGCAAATTTAAAATAAAATACAACTCTGTAGTGGTTTGTACACATTTAAATAAAATTTATATTTCATCATATGCAATGGTAATTTGTAATTTCTGAATAAGTATTATTAAAGATATCGTCAATGCAAAAATAGTGATAGTAAGGGATTCTTGGCCCTTGGGTCCAACAGGAAAACTATTCCGGCCCGAGAGAGGAAAATAGTTGGACCAGGCTGATCTACCGTATTAGTACAAGTCTTTTAATTTGAGGGGAAATTAAAATATCCAAAATAATCATTTATCTGCTGTTCTGTAAGAATATGAAGCATTGTCTGCCACATTATCTCCCTCCTTGGAGCAGTCTTCTTGAGAAGTCACAAGATAGTTAAGAAATCCGCGTCTTTTATAGATACAATTGATTCATTACCGTGAACAGAAAACCCCGTACAGGTCTGTGTCCTGAGCCAGGTAAATCAAATCCACACTCTCCAACCTTGTTTCCCTACTACCTTTGTTAATATTATCCTCCGCATTACAGCGTTCTGGTTTGTTTTGTTAATAAGATTAGCAGGTAACAATGAATTAATAAGTCTTTTGTTGAACGGAATTGTGTTGTTTCATTGCCTGCAGTCTAACAGCGATTATAAACAATGATCACCAACCAACCAATACTTGTCTACTACATACCGGTAGATTATCTGGATGATTTCTTCATGTGAAAGAATGAATGCTGAATTATAGAGGATTATACAAAAAAAAATATTTTAATTCTGGGGTTAGTTGGTAACACTTCTTCAACTTCAGACCAAAAAATATCCGTCAGGTTGGCCAGCCCAAAGTCCTATATTCGATTCTTGTACCTCTCGGATGTGACGCGACCCAAAGGAGTTAATTAATCTGCAGAACCGCTTGGTTTTGTAAAATTATTTCGCAATTTCTTCCAGTAGCCATGGCCAAGGCAGCTTTCGTCAAGAAGAGGATACTTCTCACTAGCAAGTTGGGCTTGGAGATGAATAAGAAACTAGTGAAGTGTTACGTATGGAGCAGAGACTTGGACACTCAGGAAGAAGGAACAGAAATACCTGGAGAGTTTTGAAATGTGGTGTTAGAGAAGATAGAGAAGATCAGGTGGACGGATCGAGTGACCAACGAAGAAGTATTGAGGAGAGTCAACGAGCAAAGAAACATTCTGCAGGCGATTACACGAAGGAAAGCTAACTGGCTGGGACATCTTATGAGAAGGAATGGATTAATGAGTGATATCATCGAAGGCCAGGTTGAAGGAAAGAGAGGACTGGGAAGAAGATTGATACAGCTAACCGACGACCTTAAACAAGGAAAGAAGATGACGTTCCAGGAATTAAAGCGAGAAGCCGAGAATAGGGACAACTGGAGAGCTCTTTTTGGGCAGAGCAATGGACCTGTCGTAAGACAGAACACTTAATAATAATAATAATAATAATAATAATAATAATAATAATAATAGATGAACACAATCACATAAGCGAACACCTTTTATTCAATTTCAAAGACGTTGAACTACATAATTACTCTCTTCACAGCTATCACATCTGAATTAATTTCCACTGTACGGGTTGAAGCAGTCCTTATAAATTATAGCTAGAAGCCGTCCCGGAAAAAAGTGTCGAAACCAGGACGACTCCTGGGGCAAGCCTTTCTCGTTCATTCGTTTAATTTTTTGTCCTTCAGACATTTCCACACACGTGATTGAGTGCGACATTTCCTGTCGTGTCTCAGAGCACACAGAGTTCCATTTTCTTCAGCCTCACAGGGTGTCACAAAACTTACGACGCCGACATTTACCTCTCAAAATAGGAAATAGCACCATAGTTATGTAACACGTTCTGTGTACCTAACTGATCACAATAAACCTATTCTGTTCCAGTAAATAAGAATTCATCGCTTCAGTGCTAACCAAATAACAGAACAATACAAAGCCTTTAATTTAGATATGCATTTCCCATGTCGGGTGATTCTGATAAAAGTTGTTAATCTTATACATATATTTATTTTTCCAGTCTATACACAAACTTGTTTTAAAATAATTGTTGTTAAAATTATTTATAACATTTACAATATAAATTGTGGCGCTTTTCTGTGTCGTATAATATTACATTTATCACAGCGCTTTTGATTTCGACATGTTTCGATGTTTACCACATCATCATCAGGCTTATCAATTCATATATTTTTAAAAACTATTGTACATTTTTGTGCATTGCGTTTATTGATTTTCAGTCTTCATCTGGAGTATGTATTTTTGATGTTCATTATCAGGTTGTATTGTGATGTGTCGGACGTCTGATATCCACAGACGATAAACTGCAACATTATTTTAAAACAAGTTTGTGTATAGACTGGAAAAATAAATATATGTATTGATAAAACACAAACATGACGCAATTAAGATATAAATTGTTAATCTTAGTAAGATCTATCTTCTGTGTTACTTTAGAACCCTCTTCAATAAACGTTTCGACTGGAGATTACAGATGGAAGCCTGTTTAGGATATTATCTCCCCTAAATGACTTACTTCATACTACGCACACATCGTGTATAGAACGCACAGAACACGGAAAGTAACCATTTAATTAATTCGTTCACATGACGATTTCTGTTTAGAAAAAATCTAATAAAAAATATTTCCCTTCTACGTTCATTCCGAATTAATTTCTGTAACGTAAATGTCCAGAAATTGTTAAAATAAAAAAAAACATAAAAGCGCTATTCCATTACTATTAGTCTAACGCTGGCCTTGTAATCCTGGGGTCTCGGGTTCGATTCCCGGCGGTGCCCGAATTTATAACTAGTGTTGGGCAAGGCCGTGGTCTAGGCAACACGGAGTTTTCCTCCGTGGCATCCCAACAATTACTCCATTCACACACAGAAGAAGGCAATGGCAAACCACTTCTGGATCATCTGCCAAGAACGTATATGAACAGGTCCCAGTCCGAGAAGAGAAAAGGATGGAAGGATCCTGTTCATATGGACCTGTCGTCAGACAAAACACTAAATAAAAATAAAAAATATTACGTATAAGCGTTTCGGTCTGCCATAGTCGTCATTACATAATTATATCGAATAGTTAATATTACTATTGTATAACATGTCAGATATTCCTATATACCTCAGTAGTTTCCAGCTTGTCTAATGTAACCCTAACTTTCACACAAATAAGACACCTCGGCCATTAATCTCAATCTTCCTGTTTGGAATCTTCTGAACCAGATCTTGTGTTTCGAACTACTGGTTAAATGCACGAGTGTAGCCGGAGGCGCTAATTGGCTTCCAAAGCTACCAGCCTACCCCCCCCCCCAAAGAAAAAAGAAAAAAGAATAAGAACTATTTTACAAATCTGAACTTTTCTGTCTTCGAATCAGGGTATTTGGATGTACACAGGAAACCGGTTCCATTACAGCGTTTGATGAAGAAAAGTCTCTTTCGCCTAACAAAAAGGGATGTTTTCCACGTCTTAGTTCCTACTTTTTACCTACTTCGAGCTCTTGGGATGCATTGGGTTCTGTACAAACAACTCCAAAAGTCCGAAACATTTTGTTCCTTGGCCAGGTAGACGTCATCATTATCTTAAATTCAGCACTTTTCCACTTACGTGGATTAAAACAGATTTATAATTCTGTTTGGCCTCCCTTCTGTTTAAGTCAGAGAAACTCAGAGATCCATCCAAGCAAAGTACAAAGTAGCTCAGATAGTAAAGAAAATACCTATTCTCCAAGGGCCAGAATGTTAATTATTATATTCACAAAAGCCTGTCACCGGGTCTTATTCTATACGAGTAGATACCACCTTCACACACTGTTTCTTAAAATCTATTTTAATATTATCCACCTAAGTTATCCTATATACAGGAAACTCTCGGTTTACGAACGAGTTCCGTTCCAAGACTTTGTTCGTTATGTGTATCTTGCATTCCTGAGCTTTTACGATACGTTAGCAGCCATTTTAAAGCATTAAAATCATGTACTAAACATCGCAAGCAAGTGATGATGCTATTATATTATAATAGAGTGAATCATCGATTTCTTTCCCACGAGGAAAAAAATTCTACGCGGCGTGGCATGTAAACTAACGTTCCTTTACTGGATATGTTAGTTTTATTAACCAAGAACAGTTGAGTATAATTATCACATAATAATTTTATGATAATTATTGTTATAAATACATTTTTTAAAAGTTTATTTATTTAAATCTTACAATTATGTTCACTATACGTTTGGGATTTCTTTTTATAAGGAACTCTATCTATTGGTGACTTTAAAAATTTTTTGAAAGAATTGGAAGGTTCGTTATAGCGAATGTACGTAAATCGAACGTTCGTAAACCGAGAGTTGCCTGTACTCCAAGCTATCTCTTCACTACAAAAGATCCGAAATATAAGCATTTCTCATCTCCCAGAAGCATGCAACATGCCCCGTCCACCACGTCTCCCTTTATTTAATCACCCTAATAACAATCGGATTTCATGACTTCGTCAACGTCTCTCCACTTGGGGCCGAGGTGCCTTGTGCAGCCGAGTCGCCAAATACTTGCCGCATTCTGTACAAAACTAATCTGCTGGCAGCCAATTACGAGTTCTGTTATTCACTTCGACAGGAAGAGATTAGTGGTCCAGCAGGTTAATAGAGTCGAGCCCTAGGGAACACAACTTTCCGGGTTGTCGCTTAGTGAACGCGATGAACCGTGGATTCCGTGATGAAAAATGCCACAGCGCGATAAATACGAACAGCATCAGTGAAAAATTATACATGGATACATTTCAACACAGCATCGTATAGTCGATGATCGCCCTGATGATGGAGACAATGAGTGTTTCCGAAACGTCGGCTACACGACGTAACCACATAGAAGACAGTCTCTTCATTTAAGCGCCGTTGAGTACCTGAACATTCACAACAACCAAATACTTCGCAATTTTTAATAAATGTGATTTCCATTCGGTCCTCACCAGTTACGCCATCGTCAGCCTTAAGAGATGTTACTGAGCAAGACGATTTACCGTAATTATTTCCCTACGTTATTAATTAAAGCCCTGGACCCTGTTTTCATTTAATAACATCCCTATAAGACGGCAACGTAGTTTTAAGAGCAAAAGAGACTCGTACATCGTAAGACGAAGCATTGAAAGTCGTTTCTCTTGGAATTTCATTTATATTTTCAAGGAAGAAACTCCAAGGAGTAGTCAGTCATGTTCGACCCGCCTTACGGTACAGTGGAATATGAGACGTCTCCTAACTTGAGTAGGGAGTCAATTATGTAAAGATATGCTTCTTTATATCATACAGTCTTCAGCTAATATTAAGTTAATTAATTAAATCAAGACAGTTGACATGTACTAGGCAAAACGAAACAAGAAACTGATTACTTGTATAAAAATATTAATTTTGAGATGATTATGTGGGCTGTATCTTCAGGACGGCAGATGCAGGCAGCAGGTTCCCTCAAAATGCTATCATATTCCAGAAAATCACACGTAAAACGCTTGTGGTGATGAACTCAAGATATGTAAAATCTCTATTCTTGTGTCCTCGTGTAGGATGAACTAACGTAGGAATCGAATGTCGCGGTTGATCGGTTAAGATTCCTATTTCGTACTCTGGAGGATTCGAGTTCAAATTTGGGATCTCTGACCGGTTACCCAGATAGATTTTTAGTCGATTTTCTCAGCTTTTCCACCCAAATTACAGTATATAACCTCAAATTCTAAGCGTCACTACATAACCAACAGTAAAATACAGGTAGAAATGTCACAGGTAGACGACTCACCGACAACATGACATTTACTCGGCATATTTTCTTAGCATATTTCTCTAAAGAAATTCACATCGGCATGAAGCCTTACAGTATGAGTGGAGGAAAACCACTTTATAGTTCTTTGGAGTCGACATAGAGGGAATTAGGAAGAACAGCAGAAGAGTACAGTAGTGAACAGAGACGGCGGAATTTAGATTTTATTACGAACGTTAAAATTATAATTTATAGAATTAAGTAATTTAGTAAATTTTGATAAATTTAAATCTGAGGGCTTCATAAAAAGCATGCAGTAGCAATTCGGAACTTGGTAACCATCTCAACATTTCTCAGATTCTCAACTCGTCTCGTCATCCTTACCACAAAAAAAAAAAATGAACAGTAATTCTCAATTATAAATTCCAGTGTTTTTACAAGAGCCACAGATACATTCTGTTGGCAAATGTGACTCTGCTAATTGTTAAATTAGGTGGCAAATATAGTTACCGCCTTATAGACCTCAGTCCTAGATCGATGTGAATGTTCAGCTTCACGCTCCGCGCACTTTATTCCATAGGGAAATGACTCTGTTACACATTGTACAGAAGGCCGGCCGTACTTAGAGGCAGTTTTTCCGAGGTGGTCAATATAACAACCCGTTCCACTTCCGAGAATGGAACCCATATCTTCAAGCATCTAGCCAGTTACTTCTCCGACCCACAAATATTTCCTTAAAACTAATTTCCTTCAGAGCCTTCCAAATGGTTATCTTCCATAATACATTCCTATCTGCAATGTATAACAAATTCTTAATTCTCCCATCCAAGTAACATGACCCAGAGAAGTATAAAGCCTTTATTTATCTATATATAATTTTATAATTATATTTTCCAGCGTTGTAAAACGTTGTGCCCCCTTTATCGCATTAAAACGTATTAAAAATCCCACTTAAATTACATATATAAAGACAGAGACGAAACAGCTGGACTATTAATGGGTCCATGATTAAGAGTTTTGCTTTATTCCAATCATAAAAGTCTATAAAATAATCCACAAAGCTGAATTCTTATTCATTTGTCTCTGACGAAACTTCTCTTTAATCCATCTACAGTGCAAAACATGTACGAAGACAGTTCCTTAGCTACGCACTGATTGAATATGCAGGTACAGAACATAAATCAGACCCAATCGTACACAAGATACGCCCAAATAAAATGCCATCAGTTATATCAGGCGTCCCTCCTGTAATATTAGTTCATAGTTATGACTGATACTGGTGACAGGAATCCCTGTTTTGTGAAATGGGAAAATTATACAGCATTATCCTTTGTCAAATAAAGACAAAATCCATATTAATACATGACAATTCGGACAAGCTTAAACTGTTAGGGCTAAAACAATAGAACACAGCCTAAAATCGTAACACGAAATTTTAACAAATGTTTCACACTAAACTAACGTTCTACGTTTTTCTTCATAGCGAAAAACACCTACTTCTGTAAAAGCTTCGTCTTGGCATTACCTATAACATTATTTTATTTCCATAAAAAAATGCAAATTTCAATTATCTACTGTGTTTCGTTTATATCCAGGTATTTCCTTTTACGTAAGTTTCGACCAAAGAAAAATGGCTTTCTCATCATGAGATATCCAAATTTGCCTGTTACACGGCTGTAATGTCATCTAAACCAGTTTTCTCGCTTATAGGTTTCGAATGCGGTCTTGTGATACTTCACATTTAAACTATAATTCTGCATTACTTTTAAAAATATCAACGCACGAAGATGGCTGTCTTCTGGGTTGTGGCGCCGTGTGGTCTGGTAGAAGTTTAACAGAGTATCAGAGGTCTATCGTCAGGACCTGATGATGGAGGCAGCTAGGACGTCTGTAAACGTTTGTAAACTTCTACAAGACTCTACGGCGGTACAACCCAGAAGATAGCCATCTTCGTAATCACCGCTGTGAGAACCTCAGACCATTCTTATGTAAATACATAATTTTCTGCTTAGCGAAGAAAAAGGTTAGGCTTTAATGAGCACTGGCAGCGATTTCATGAATTTCGAGTTTCCCTTCAGGTTAAGGGACGTAATAACGAGGTCGGTGAAGAAATTCTGTACAGTTGATGCAAAACTACGAGCCTAAGCTACGTCAATGAGAGAAGGGAGGGGAAGTTGGAGAGGGCAAAGAACCTTCCTGAGCATATTTTCTGCGACTGAAAACAAATTTTCCCCTTTTAATTTCGACAAATTCGGTGTCATTTTGATACACTGACGTTAACACTTTTCTGTATTTTGTGAATCAAATAACTATAAAACATTTGCAATGCAAGCACACACCTTAACTTGCACGCTGATTCTACAGCTTAAACGTTATAATTTCACATCCGATACAAAACAAGGAAGAACTTGGGTTACCTCCTCGTACGTTTGTATCTGTAACGATCATCCAAGCTCGGAGTTACTTTGCGGCCACTGCACACACAGAGGTGACGAGAGGAGAAGGAAGAATTCTTGTCATTCGGTTTTTGCGATTGGAATTCAACGTACAACCTCGGCTTTCGGAAATGAGCTACGTCAAACGCTGGGAATTATCCGTTTCGGCAAGCATTGCAGTTCTATCATCGTCAGAGTGAATATGTGATGATCCAACGTTTTCGGAAGACATATATATAGAACAGGAAGTAGGTGGCGAATTGGATTTGATGGTTCTGATCGGTACAGAGGAAAAGATGACTGTCATTTCTCATCTCTCCCATACTTGCTACATGACCCGGGAATCGCATGTTCCTTGATGTGATCACTGTGATAATATCTGGTTAAGAGAAAAATTATGAAGCTCATAACTATGATGGCAACTACACCTCTCCTTAAAAACAATCATCGTAACAGTAGAGTAGCCAGCGCACTCATTTTCGTCCGAATCCGGCTATTCTGATTGACAGTTTACGTGTTTTTCCTCGGTCGCAAATAAAAACGTAGATACAGTATATTACACCACGAGCGTTTTTCCCCCCAATTCATAATTTCAGTTATTTATGTTTTATGAAGTATTAAATGTAGTTAAATAAACCAAAAAGACTAAATCAAGCACATTTTTTTAGTATGATTTATAAAATCGTTCGGCAGATGCAACACCCGGGTTCGGACCTTAAAGACCCGTTCTCTACCTCTGTTGGTAGGCTCTCGTTTTCAACAAAGTTTCAGGTTTTCTGTGAATCTTGAGTTCAAGGATTTTAAATACATTTTAGTTGCTGTGAACTTTTATAATTTTAAATAAAGAAATAAAAGTTCTCTCTTCCTTTAATCACTGCAGTTCGATATGACAGAGAGTTGTAAGAGAAATTCACATAAGCGAAGTACACACAATTTACTGTACACAAAAGCACTTTTACAACGCTAATCTGTAATTTACTATGCTATTCAAATTCGCTGTTTGAGTAGATTAGAGACCATCACATTAATAATCAACGTACGTGCATATTGATCAGCTGTAATTAGTGTTCGGATATCGGAAACTAATTTCTTGAAAAGCGACTGATTATTTACACCAATCCTGTTCAGTCACGCGGATTCTTTTCAATATAAATATTCCCCCACTCCACCTCCGGGTCCTCATATATCGTTATGCTGTTTAACAACGACATACCAACGGCATATGTTAAAGAATATTACCTTATAGGGGAAATGAAGATATCAGACATTTTGAAATAGTGGTCATGGCTTGAGGAGACTATGAAAGCCAAATGTCATTTTGTTTTGTTATTCATTAACAAACGTGTATGCCATGTTACTACCATTGGTATGATGCAGATTCCTACTGCGCTCTGAATTGCTCTTATTTCGTATTTCTGTGACAAATTTTAGACGTATGAGACTAAAAATGCTTTCTCTTTCCGATTGAATTATAATTCCTTAAAAGCAGCTCTTTTTATGGCCTGATAAGATAAAATCAATTCCATGGCTTCCGAAAATACAGGGTGAGTCAGAAGAATGTTCACAAACTTCGTGTGCGTGTTCCAGGATCAAAAATTAGAAAAAAAAATGTTCCTATGAACACGGGGTCGCAAATGTTTCATTTTCGAAATAATAGCCAAAAATAATTTTCAATGCATGCCTTTATTGCCAAGTATAAGGACAGGGATGTTTCTTTATAACAGATGCTCAAGGGTTGTTCCTCCATTCTCCACACATGCACGAGCACGACGTACACAAGACTGACGAATTCGTTCGTACAGTCCAGGGTTTCCTCGAACCATCTCGCATGCATTCTGCACACGTTCCCATAGGTCGTCATCATTGTTTATGGGTGTTGCATTAACGACGGACTTCAAGTGACCCCACAGATAAAAGTCCAATGGAGTCAGGTCCTGTGACCTCGGTGGCCATGCTACTGGGCCACCACGCCCAATCCATCGCTGAGGTTACTCCTCATTGAGATGATATCTGACGCGATGGGAGAAGTGTGTTGGGGCTCTGTCGTGCATAAACCACATTTGTCTTCTTGTATTTCGTGGGACATCTTTAGGAAGACGTGGCAAGTGTCTTCTTAAGCATCGCCGATCTGAAGGTCCTCTTAGACGCGATCGAAGCATGTGTGGACCAATAAGCACGTCGGAAACAATTCCTGTCCAAATTGAAAATCTTTGCTGGAAGCTGGATTCACTTTGAAACTTATTTTTGGCTATTATTTCGAAAATGAAACATTTGCGACCCCATGTTCATAGGAACATTTTTTCTTATTTTTGATTCTGGAAGACGCACACGATGTTTGTAAACATACTTCTGACTCACCTGTATAAAGGCCTACGTGCATAAAGCTAATTTTATTAAGCAAAATTCTTCTTGTAAATCTGACAGTCGCCCAGTTGCAATTTATGCAATCCAAAGTTTCATTACCATGTTGACTGGAAAACCTGATGGGACTTCAGCTTCTGAAGGACTGTACCACATTGAGTTATACATAATTAGTAATTAATTAATGGTCTAATTAACGAATACAGCCAAAATATTCTCGCCTCATAAAGATAGCCTGAACGTCATAGCAAAGAAACCTAAATTAATTTTAATTTTCCACATATCAAAAGGTATAAGTCGCTAGTGTTAAAAAAACACTAAACCTATTGCATAAAACAAAAATTGGCTTTGGTGAATCCATTAATACGCCTTAAAGAAATGTATTTGTGGGTCTATACGTTCTGGAGCGATTTTAAATTCCGTACCTTAAGCAAAGACCATTCAAATGTTTCCTTAACAATTTCCTCACAAACGGATCATCGTGGAAAACACTAGTACATGATATAAAATATGTTATGACATCCAACTTTATGCTACCTGAGTCAAAGTTATTCTTAATTGAAACACCGTGTGCACGTCTAAGTATATACCAACGTTTTGGAGGAACATACTGACTCCAATCTTAGGGTTGAAGACGGACATAATATGTTTCTGCAGAATGTAAACATTTACATTCAGTTCCACACAGCGTTTCAACCCAAAAGATCGATATATACAAGTTCAGTTTGAAATTTGTGAACATGTGTTGAATATTTAACTAAATACAACGGAAAGTAATTTCTGACTAGTCCGGGCGGAATTAGCTTTGCAACAACACATCATCTGCAGTAATTTAACATGAATAGCAATGATGTATGAAAATAGCAAACCATGCATTTGGAAAATATCTCTACTGACTGCTTGTGGGCCTGTACACGCGTACCCTATTAAGAATCATTGTTCTATACAACACCAAAGCCCGTCAATGAACAAAATAATTTAACAGTTCCATTCAAAGATGGCTGTCTTATGGGTTGTAGCGCCGTGTAGTCTGGTAGATGTTTATTAGAGATGAATAATCGTCCTGATGATGGAGGCAGCAAGGATATCTGAAACTTCGGTAAACTTCTACCAGACTACACGGTGCAACAACCATCTTCGGACTCACCGCCATGAAAATCTCAAATCCTGCTTAGATTCATCCCTCTATACGTGTATTATACCACTTAGTAGTCTTCTAACATTTCCCTCCCAGTCTTTTCAGGTGACTGCTCCCTAGAGGTTTCCCCATCAAATCTCTGTATACGTGTGTTGTTTCCCACGTCTGATCTACAGTGAGATTTTTTTGTTACGAGTACGGACATTTTCAATTTACGTTCTTCCAACGGAGTAAGCGACCAGACATCTCTTAAAACTGGAGAAGTCAGTTCTTTTTCTACAAGGCTGTATAAAAACATTTATCCAGCATCTCCATGGAAACGTAAACTAACGCTTGAGATTCTTCGAGGCCGTAGCAACCTAAATTACCACAAACTTCGTCTGAAGAAAATTTAAGGTAAAAATTGGTTTTCCTAAGTCTTCGTTTATTAACTACGGCTGGAATCAGTACGTTTCAAAACTTATACTGACATAAAACATTTCTCAGAATCTGGAAGTTCACTGATGCTCTCTGACGCCCAGATGTTATCTTACGGTAAATTTTTCTTTATCCACACAAATCTACGATACAGATAAAAACAGTAGCACTAAAGATCCAGACTTATATTCTGGATGAAGCCGATTAGAATCTCTCGAACCAGCCAGATTCTCGCCCATAATCACTGAATATTTCAGAGATTTTCCTTGATCTCTGTATTTAAATTCTGAAATATCACTAACTTAACTTTGACTGACTCCTTCCAGAACGTTACAATTCTCATACCTCATTTGACGTTATATATCTCTGCGCTTTGAAACACGCGGCACTCTTTCGTGGTTTAAGTTCTGATATACCGATTAAGGATTTCCGAGGTCATATTCATTCCGCCCACAGAAATGTTCGGATAGTATCTAATACTTCAGAGACAATGACAGATTTATTCCAGTTCATTTTTCCAGTCATTATCCTATCCGATTCTGTAATTTCTTCAATTTAAAAGCGTTGTTAAATGATCCAAGAATTAATCTCTGCAGCAGAAACAGAATCATTAAATAACTTTAAAGTGGATAATAATTTCTAATTTTGAAATTGTCTGGGGTTTCTTCACTGTTATTAAGAACGTCTTAAGCTCCTTTCGTGATACCACATGAATCTCGACTGTCCTATTTAAACATTTGCTATTTCAGTGGGAATCCCCTTCCATTTTGCAATTCTGTACGCGAAATTAGATAGCAAATGACCAGCAGATGAAATGACTATGCACAAAGCAGAACGGTGCATCGAAGAACTCGTATTAAACGGTATCCGAATTCACCTGTCAACTTCACGATTCGGTTATTGCTAACTGCGGGTGGTTCAACAAGTGAGCCCTTGAAGATTACATAGTCAATCACCATAAACATTCGAACAGCGTCCTGTGGCGTCTCACGTATTACAGAGTAACTTATATAAGAGAAGGAACACATAGGCATTCAACGCTCTCTCGATACTTTCGCGATTAATGTCGACGGCAGTGCAACCTGTGTTAACGGGGAGATTCTGGTGCTCACAGACGATCTAATGACAATCAATGATGATACACCAAATGAATACTAACGAGCTGCTTCGCTACTGTACACGCTTTCAACGACGACGACATATTTCTACAAAGGTAGAGTTTAACACTTTGCATACTGTTCTTAGTTTAGAGAAAATTGGTGGTATTTCAAGTTCTCAGGGCGGTGAGTATGAAGATAATGGTCTTCTGAAAATCTGGAAGGAGTTGACCGACGTTTCAGAGGCACTTGCTGCTTCCATCATTAGGGAGATAAGTGACTCATCGCTTTGATGATGGACGCAGAGAGCACCTATGAAACATCTTAAAGAACCTTCTGTTAATGAATATTCGCGAGTAGTTTGTTGGGACTGGTTTTCTAATGGAGAGAGCTAAGTCAGCGGTATCGGTTGTAACATAATGGGACTTTCATGGCTTATGCAGGTCATTAATATTACTAGGAAGGTGACGTCTGCAAGTCTAAGATTGACTGGGCGAGTGGCTAGGTGGGAGAAATGAAGAAAGCCTGCAGAATTTTAATAAAAGACATTATAAAACGTCTATCTGGAAGAATGAAGAGGAGGTGGTGGGAGGGGGCAATCTGAAGATCGAGTCCATTGGCAGACTTTGACATCAGCGGTTCGTTACCATTTAGATTTAGACGTACTAGTGTTAATAAAAATTAAATAGTTAGCAGAGCTAACATGTTGGTACATTTGAAACATCAAATTACAAATTTCAATTGATACGTAAAACACGAAATTATTATTATTATTATATTTTTATTTCATTATTTGTTTGTTTTTGTATTTGTAATGTTTTACTTTTACTTTTATTATTATTATTATTATTATTATATTTTATCCTGTACTGTTGTCAGTGTTTTCCTGTCATTGGCCTTATTTGGCTGTTGTCAAGCTCTTAAATAAATGAATTGAATTAACGTATGTATTTATCAATGTTTTCCTGTCATTGGCTCGATGCTGTTGGTAATCACTTTAAAATTTAATTGAAGTAAATGTAATTAATATTGTCGGAATTCTCGTTCGAATATATATATTAAATTCACTTCAGAATTTTACGGTCATTACCTGAAAAACAAAACGTAGTATGAAAAATGTATGGACCACGAAATTTTCATCTCATGAGACATTGGCTCTTAGCGTTTCGATGTCGCACTCCCCTGTGATCTGAAATCACCATCACCCGTCTCTAGAGCACTGTTTTTTTCAACGGATGCATACCGACTACACTGCTCCGTTCTGTGTCCCGAGGACGGCTGAAGAGCGTACGCACAGCAACAGCATCCGGGAAGAACTGTAATGGATATCTGCTTTGGATTGGAACATTTCGTACATGATTCATTTCTACATGTCTCCTTGCCTGAGGGACTGAGTTCTCTAAAATTGTGCAAAATTTATTTACTAAATTTGAATTCGTTTCATTTTGTTTTAACGCAAAATTTACGAGCTCGTGATATTTTTATTTCACCAAATGACAATGAGGAGGAACTGCTTAAAATATTCCGGGGGGCAATCCATGAAATAATCATTCTTTTGTTCCAAAAGTTTATCGCCTTCCTAGGTCATTAACTTACAGTTTGTATAACTTTTGTTCAAAACAGTTTTCTTACTTGCCAATATCTATTAAACAAGCCTAAAATAAATTGGAACTTTCATTTAAAATGTGGGCCATACAACACAATTTCAATAAAAGTCAAAATTTTAGTAAGAAGTCAAAATATAAAATTTCATGAACATACAGAATTTTACTTCCCTTGGTCTAATACTAAGAAATGTGTCTCCCTGATGACCGTGCGAGAATGTAGGGGAGGGGGCGAAGCATTTTTAATCAAAATAAGTGTGCCCTTACAAAAAGAAATTTTAATTTTTCTACGTTTTAATTCGTGTAAATTGTTACGCGTAACCTTCCGAACATTAATTGGTCTAATATTCCTTATAATTCTTACCTCCCATCTGATTTCCTTGTTTCATTTATACCAAGTTTAATTATTTTTGTGGAATCTCCACATTTTCTGCATTTAAATGATTTGATGCATTTTCGTTAATCTTGCAATTTTGATACAAGTACTCAACGTAAGATTATATATTGATTACCTTTAAATAAATAAAAAAATACTTTATTGGTCCTTACAAAAGAATCCTAACATATAAAATATTCTGGAGAAGGACGGTGGCTTGTACATATTATGAAATCATGAACGTATGACGTAAGGAGAAGCAGTTAAGAACTTCTCATACAAAGCAATGTTTGTAAATGCGGGACACATGGTCACACGGACATGTGAAGCGTACATTTAGAACCTCCTAATTCTTGAGAAACGTCATAGCAACTGTCTGAGGAGTACGCGAAGAAACAAAAGCTTAATTAATTTTCTCTCGGGAACACAAAGTAGCGCTGTGGGTGGAAAGTTGTCACTGTTCGTAAATTTGACAGTCACCGCTATCGGGGGGGGAGGGGGGGGGAGGGGATTTTATGTTCTAGCCCGGTCATCTAGAGCGATTACCGTACAAAGAACACCGAGCTGCTGTGGTCGCTCTGAAGGGGATATCGTGTCAAACAGTGTTTGCTAGAATATCACATGTTACCGTTGATTGCCACGTTCCTTTAGGTAAAAATAAATCATTTTGTTCTTTTAACCCCCGTCAGGTGGTCTACCTCTCATACCTTTATATACTGAAGCCCCCTTCTTCAACTAAGTTAATATGGGAGATAAAATAGAAGCTACAAATACATTTTAAAGATTTATTTGTATTTGTAAAATATCAAGCAAATAAATAAATAAATCGTGAAAAACATTTATGTTCCGAAAAGGCCATGAAAGGTATTTGTAGACATAAGTCTCTAAATATTATAAGAATTTTTCGAGCCGTAAAGAAAAGAGGTTTTATTTTGTGAAAGTTTTTCTTCAGGCGTTTATGTTTATCCCCAGTTGAGAATAAATGACAAAATATTTGCATAAAATATCAGAATATCAACATCTATTTAAATTACAGTTTACGAGAAGTAATAAATATTTATATGTGCAGTTAAGCGACGGATAAGAGCTGGAATGGAATTAAAAAACCTATCCTCGAAATACAGAAGTAAGACGTTCCATGTCCACCTTGCAAAACAAGCACTGTACACACCCAGCAACATATAATTATCTGGAATTCGATTTAATAGTCTACTGCATTGCGGCAAAGTTGAATATTTGTAATTATAAAAGTTGTTTGAGGAACAATGAAATGTGACGTTACTTTTGTCCCATCCTATACTTTCCTACCTTTCCTTTTCCCCGTCAGAGTGCACCCTGATCTTCTTCTGTTTTGTTATGTTATACGGAAACCAGGTTGAGTGAGTCTCTGCTTGGCGCTGTCTTCCATTTTTTCGGACTAAATTGAGTGGATTTTTTCCTGTCTTAGAAAGTAGACAGACGACCAACACAAGTTCCCGAGGCTACTTACTGACCCATCATTATACATCTGTTTGATTTGTATTTTATGAATAAATAATAGTCTTATAAAGGATTAGGGCCTGTGTGTTTCAAAGTGCATAAATATTTTAGTCGGAACACCATAAGGGGCAGTACGTGAGACCCAGATGGAAAGGAAGTATCGATAGAATCATCTATAGAAAACGTGAACTGAACTGTGTTGATGGGCTCCCGTAAAAATTATAATGAACCTTCGTGTTCTTTAAAAGCAGGAAATTTCTTGCCTGAATAATTATCAAGTATTAGAGGTACACCTAGTTTAATTACTAACATAAATGGTTAGTTATACCTCAGCTATTTCAATGAATAGCTAAATAGATATCAAGTTTAATAATTCACTTGTAAGTCACGTTTTATGTATGAAAGGTACCAGAAATATTCTGAAATATTGTGAGATTTCATGACTATGACTGTATTTTGGGTTGTCGCACCGTGCAGTCTGCTAAGTTCACGGACGTTGCAAAGATACTTGATTCTTCCTCATACTCCCTATTCATATTGGATCCATCATCACCTCTGAAACGTCGGTCAGTTTCTATGCGACTCTCATCTTTAATCTGAGGTTATGTTTACGAAAGAAATGTAAATCAGTCTTTACTGTCTCGGGTATCGACCGTTATAGTATTTCTACGTTTACGTCTGAATAGCTGTCACTGGTATCAGTACCAGTCCATTAGAGAAATGTCTTAATATTTTGAAAACAAACATTCGCGGTTCATGGTCTCTCACCCTCTTGCACTTAGTCTGGCGAAGGAAGTTTTTTTTTTCTAGAGCGTTCAAAATCGATAGTTCAAAGGTGCACAGCAATCCGAAGTTCAGTCGGCGAATTTCATATAGCAATACTTCTGTACTATATGCAAGTGTGAGAAATGCAGGATTTAAGGTTTTCACGGCGGTGAGTCTGAAGATGGCTGTCTTCTGGGTTGTTCCAGACCTCACGGTGCAACAACCCAGAAGACAGTCATCTTCAAGCGTAAAAAATATTTGATACCCCTGGAAAGGCAGTCTCATCTAAGAGAGGAACTGAACGCAGAACAAGTTCAGTTTAAGCTGAAATTATTTCAAATGACGTAGGCGCGAGAATGATAATTTCTTCCAATCTGTTCAGTTGCTTAAATCTCTTATTCTTAATATTATTTAGTAATGCACTACTAAGATACATAAATGGCATATTCAAATCTTAATTGATAATACCATCAAATATATTTTAATTTGTATTCTGCCTTCGAATAAAGTGCGCGAGATCTATTCTTAAATACATAAATGAAATCAATTTACAATAAAGAAAGAATTAAGTGGACCAGTTCACGTCTCGTCACCAGAATGCACTACGAAATCATAGAAAAACATTCTTAACTAAATTCTAAATTGTGGAAATTTCGAACATTTAGAAATGTAACAAATACAACAACATTTATAAATAAATTAAAATCATATTAAATCCGGAGAATGCTTGTTACCATTCAGTTCATAATATGTTGACTTCTGGTTTACTATCTCAAATGTAAAATTTATTTTTATGGGTGTCTCGCTATGAGAGACGCCAGATCAAAGGTTTTTTTGAGAATTAACTGCTGAAGACAACACGTGCACCTAAGAGACAGAAAACAACATCAGGTTGAAGAAAACTGTTTAATAACAATTAGTACTCTTCACCGAATATTAATAGATATTAAATCAAGGAGCATGCGATATATGAGTCACCTAGCAACAAGTACAAATATTAGAAATGCATACAAAATTTCAGTCTAAAAACAGGAAAACGACTACATGAGACGTGATGAAAGAATACTATTAAAATGAGTCTTCATGGATTGACGTGATTCAGGATAAGATCTACTTGCGAGCTCATGTAAGGATAATTTTGTAGACTAGCTGGGTCATTCTACTTCATGGAGTTAGTTATAATGGGGAGGTCGTTCGACCAGTTACCTGTATCTCTGCAGGGTAGTTTCATCCCCAGAAGTACTTATCGCATTTCGATATAATTTGATTTTCGGGATTTATTGCTGAATTTGAAATTCGTGTCCTCTCATAGCGTGCAGCTTATGAATATTGTTACGTTTATTACAGTAAACCCTCGCTGTTCGCTGAGTTTTCTTTCTTGGAAATCCCATTGAAGGGCAAAACTGCAATGCTAATTTTAGTTTTTATGGTAAAAAAAATGGGGTTAGGGGAGCAAACGTACGTGAAACACGACATTTAACAAGTATAATTAATGACTGACAAATACGCTGGTGTTTATTGGGATGAAATCCGCATTCCTGGTTGAAAACCTGTCAAAAATCAGTTCTAAAAACTATGAAAAGTACAGTAAAGTACATTCTGTGTCACGATTTCTACGTAGCTGCTAAGACAGACGGACAGATGGGGGGCTGTTGTGTATTATTCCGCGCTCCTGTGCAAAAGCGACAGCGAAAGATGGAGGGACCTACTCCGCGATGCACAAACATTACCACAATAATTTTTCATCGAACAAGGAAACAGCGATGCGCAAACCTGTAAACGAGGAAGGTCTGTTTCATTTTAAACAATATGTACAACTAAACAAATTTTTTGCAAGAAAAGACGTGGCCTAATTTAGATATTGTTCAAGTATTCATTTGGAGGACTGAGAAAAACTATCACAATCCTCAGGTTTGTCAGTTCCCACCAATTTGTATTTCAGAGTGCAAATACTGTGTAGAAATTGAGGTTCTCACAGCGGTGAGTATGAAGATTTCTGTCTTCTGAGTTGTTGCGCTGTGTAGTCTGGTCGATGTTTACCAACGTTTCAGAGGTCATGCTGCCTCCGTCATCAGGGCGATGAGTATGAAGATTTCTGTCTTCTGGGATGTTGCGCTGTGTAGTCTGGTCGATGTTAACCAACGTTTCAGAGGTCATACTGCCTCCATCATCAGGGCGATGAGTATGAAGATTTCTGTCTTCTGAGTTGTTGCGCTGTGTAGTCTGGTCGATGTTTACCAACGTTTCAGAGGTCATGCTGCCTCCGTCATCAGGGCGATGAGTATGAAGATTTCTGTCTTCTGGGATGTTGCGCTGTGTAGTCTGGTCGATGTTAACCAACGTTTCAGAGGTCATACTGCCTCCATCATCAGGGCGATGAGTATGAAGATTTCTGTCTTCTGGGTTGTTGCGCTGTGTAGTCTGGTCGATGTTAACCAACGTTTCAGAGGTCATAAGCGTTTATATTGCCTATAGGCCTATGTACGGATATTTATTTTAGTTTATTTGACTTCTTTTTTATTGTTTTCTGTTCCTTATATTTATTTTATTTTCTTGTACTAACTAACTGTTTAAATGGCTTCTGTATCAACTGAGAAGAGTTGAAATTTTATATCTGGGAGGAACTTCTTACTTATGTACATATTTTATCAACGTTAAATAACATAATCTCAAAGTATCATACGGTCGCCGATGGAGGCAGCAAGGACCTCTGAAACGTTGGTAAACGTCTATCAGACTACACGGCGCAACAACCCAGAAAACAGCCATCTTCAGGGCAAATACTGTTCAGGACTGTTTAATTTAACATTATAAACAATTCTTGGTTTGTTGTCCCAGTTTGGTTTATTTAGAAACAGACAAAATGATGCTGGTTTAATGGCAAAACCAGCAAAAAATTAATGTATCCGGATTTCTTTAAAAGACTGGAAATAAATCCTTGCGTGAATTTCGTAGGATCTGATCAACTGACAACATTTAACGGTCTGGAAGTTATTTTTCCCTCAAACAGAGGCAGAGATGATCGTTGCTGGAGACGAAGCAAAGAATCTGAACTGGCTGCATACCAAACAAGCTTCCAGATTGCGCCTCAGTACGGCCGTTACCGGAAACGAATTGATTTCGACCGAGAACCCAACAGATAAAACTGAGTCACGGAACCACCGTTCAATTACACGAACAACTTTATCGGCTTGTATAAGCTGTGCTTTAGAGTAGAACACTGAACATCTGTACGAAGGAGCCTACATTCACAGCAACTTTAGACTTTAAAACGGTCACAACAAGGTCTCGTAGATATAGATGTCGATGAGAGGACACATACATGCTCCAGCCGTCTTACTACCAGGGAATGTGACCCCGATGATCATTGGATATTAGGTTAAGTGGACCCCAAAGTCGTGTCATCGACGCAGGCATGCCTGAGACCGAATCCCAGTTGAACAGCCTGTAGTTAATCCGGTCACTGGCCATCGTACGGCCACATCAGTAACATGGTCACCTGTAAAAATGCGAATTTATAAAATAGCTAGAAATTCGACTGTTTTCATTGTCGTTACGAAATCAAAATTTCAAAGCCCTTCTTCTGTTGTCACTTCATTCCCTTTCAAAAAAAATGAAACTTGATAAGAACTGAAAATATAATTTACCTAACTCATCTTGGCGTAATTCTATTGTTCCGTTAAGGAAGCTACTTTCTTTATTCTGAAATCGTAATTTTGGCTTTGTATAGAAAATGAACAGTCAGTAAAATCGATAGTCTCCTCTTAACTGTGGATGCTCCACACAGCAGAAGCGAGTACTGGTAGTATGGGTCTTGACAGAACAGGAGTAACTTCTGATTCCGCTGAGCTGAGTCCTTTAGAAACTGACAGTCACTCAACTGACAATGAAATACCCCGTCTCCATCTCACAAGCTCGCTATTTGACCTTACCTCTGCGAGATAACCCAGTCCACATCTCACTCCCAATTATTTCAAGGTCAATTTTAATATTATTCGCCAATCCACGCCTAATCTCCTAAATCGCCTCTTTCTTTCAGATTTTCTAAGTAAGTCTTATGTGGGCCTATTTCTAGTCTCCATACGCACTACGTATCGTACTAAGATCTTCGGCGATTTGATATTCATAAGAATATCTTGAGAAAAATACTTTATCTTCATTGCCTCCAGTTAACGTCAAATGTTCTCGATTTGTGTGGGAAAGAGACAAGTCATAAAACAACAGGCAAAATTACAGTACTAGAGTTTATATTTCAATCCGTAGAATTTTAGACACAAGATGGCAAAGTTATATATCTAAAATACATAAATATATATCTACATACATATGCATTTTAACAGTTTAATATAAAATTGTTTGTTGTAAATAAAATAATAATTTATAGTGCATAGGAACACTATGAGAACGCACCTGACGATAATAACAGACAGTTGTATTAATTTTAATAAATTCATCTAATCACACCAACTATCTCATAAGACTGACATTCTTTTATGAAAATGACCCAAATAGGAATAAGAAAAAATAGGACCAAACACCACGATCATTAGGAACTCTTGCTTCTTACTTTGGGCTGCCTGATCTAATTTCTGCCCTGAGGGCGACTACTGACAGTAGTTAACCCGGTTTTCTTAACCTCATACGTGAAAATTCTTATATTTCATCTTACAATAGGCGACGGCAGGTTAATTGCATCGTCCTTCCCTCTCAAATACTGTAATCATTCTGAAACCGGACCCCATTAAGCATGGATTTTTTTTTAAAACCAGGGTGTGACGGTGTAAACTTAATTCAACTTGCTCAGAATAAAGTTTGTGGTGGGTTCTTTTAAAAACGCCAAGAACATCGAGATTAATTGAATGCGGGTATTTCTTGACACGAAGATTTTGTCTGAAATCCCAAAGGGAAGGTATTTCCTGCGATACCTACGAGGCCTTGTAATCCTGGGGTCTCGGGTTCGATTCCCGGCGGTGCCCGAATTTATAACTTGTGTTGGGCAAGGCTGTGGTCTAGGAAACAAGGAGTTTTCCTCCGTGGCATCCCAACAATTACTCCATTCACACACAGAAGAAGGCAATGGCAAACCACTTCTGGATCATCTGCCAAGAACGTATATGAACAGGTCCCAGTCCGAGAAAAGGATGGAAGGATCCTGTTCATATGGACCTGTCGTCAGACAGAACACTAAATAAATAAAATAAATGAGCGACTGTTAGCTTGTCGACAAGAACTTGGCTCATGAAATGGCTGCCTATATTATCACACGTGTACAATGGCTTAATTTATACACGAATTCGAAATTTTGGATTATCTTCACCTAATTCAGACCAGAGTCGGTAGTAATGTTGTACTGGTCACAAGTAAACTTATAAATGTGCCCCTACGTCTGTTCACTGTTCACTTTTGCCACCGAATCGCTGAACCTTGTCTCTCCCGGAGCGTTAAGATGAACGGCACAGCTATCGGCCGTGGACACTGCGTTCGGCCGGCCCCAGCGCACATGATTTATCGCGACAAGCTTAGAAACCAAAGAAAAAACACGAAAGAGGGAGGATTTTTTTAACTTTCACATGGCGGACCACAAATATGGAGAGCAAATGGACGAGAAACGGCATCGTGTGGTCATACCGTATCTTGCCAATTTCGATTCACAACAAAGTATAATACGTAATAATAATCCGAGAAAAAAAATGGAACTTGTCTCTTAATTAATATAGCAATGCCGACTGACAGAAATTTAATTAATAAGGACGCAGAGAAGATCCTGAAACACAAGGACCTTCTCATTGAAATACAGAGAATGTAGAAAGTGAAAACAAAAATAATTCAAATAATTATAGGCGCAACTGGAACTGTCTCCAGGTCACTCAGAAAATATTTGGCCAACATTCCGGGCGAACACGACATCAGGGAATTGCAAAAAACTGCCATTTTGGGAACTTCAAACATAATCCGAAAGACGCTTTCGTAAAATAAAATTATATAATACATGTAATACATATTAAAAACAAAATGTATCCCGAAAATAGCTGCTGCCCTATGTACCTTAGGGACAAGGTCTGTCTCGGGTACATGAAAGTACATACCCCATAAAGTGGTGGATATTTAATGGGATAATAATAATAATGTACTCCGTAAAAATTGGTCATCGTCCGTCCGTTGGTGAGATGAGGAAAACACGAAATTCAATTCTGACTCTGGCAGGAACAAATGCAAACGAGACTAGTGTCGTCTAAGATAAGATACGGGCAAGTGTGCATTTTGCTGAAGTCTGGAGTCGGGCGGTCGACATTGTGTTGATAAGTTTGGCAAGAATCTGGCTTTCGTCGCCATGGAGATGTTTCAACGTTCAATTTAGTTGACAAAACATTTTATATATTTTGTAATGTTAATACGATTTATAAAGATAATTCTCCAATAAATTGTATTACTTTTCAAGACAATATAAATGTATTCCCGTAAACTTTAACGGGTCACACTAAGCTATTAACAAAAAATATTTCTCAACCAGTAAAACCCACGGTTTTATCACCACTAAAACCGAAGCTTCTTCCCTTAAAAAAAACATTCTTCTCAGAACGAAACGAGAGCCAAACAAGTCTCCACCCTGACGGTGAAGTGACGACGTACTGAGAATTACCGAAATTATAGACCACTGACGAGCTACACAGTTAATACATCGAAGCCTGGCGCCTAGAGTCAATGAGTCCACCTAGTAATGAGAAACGTCGAGGGTCAAATCAGAGCTCATAGCAGGTCAGACTGCTCGCGACGGCACGGAATAGCGAGTTAGACCGTCACTAGAATAACTGCTGATTATTCTGCTCAATACAAGCGGGCTGCAGAGCCGCACGGGGACAACGTGACTCCAAATCAGCGAGTCCACAAAATGCACGGCTCGGAATGGCAGCACAATCATATTTCTGATTTCGTAATGACAAGTGGGCCTAATTACTTGAACTGAACGCAATTACCGCTTACAGATGTCCGACATAATATAATTTCTATCACTTCAAAGCTCGCTGAAAACTATCATATATATATATATATATATATATATATATATATATATATATATATATATACCACCTGCTTTAACAATGAATAATTCTTCATTTTGTCCATACTGTGCATGTATGAGTTTTGTATTACACACAGTGATTATTTATGTAGGCAGTGACCAACTGGTCTTAGTAACGACAAAGTGTTTTATTTGAGGTATGAACCGGATATTTAAATATTATTAAAATGAACTTCTAAGGATTATTACCATTCCTTTGTAGCAATGTTTGCTGTAAGAGGTTGGCCAGAATCCTGTATAATACAGAGGTAATTATATGTCGACCCACAATCTAGTATCTTTTGCTCAGAGTGTACCTATGGGTTTCGTCGATTCGCTCAGAATTAACACTTACTTTTTAGTTAACCAGCAATAACAGAATGATCTTTGAAATTAAAACACCTTGGATTTTATGTAGATTTAACTTTTTATCTAATGTTATTGGAATGCAAACATTTCATTAAATTATAAAATTTATGTTTGTAATTTTACATCGATGTAGTTTTGACTTTAGGTATAAGTTTCACAGGTATATACAACCAAACACAAACTCGTTCTATTACTTGTCCATTAATTTAAAATTTTACCGTGTCAATATTTCTTCCAAATATTACCAATTATTTCTAGATGTCCAACGCTTCAAGCCACAGTTACAGGTCTGAATTATTTACACACCTGATGCTTCAAATAGTGACATAATTTAAGTCAATGGATCTGTGAGGGCACGTGCGGAACTTCGCATGAGCAGACAGGACATTCAGAAGAAAGACTACAAGTTTCAGGCAGTGATTGTCCAAACGCAATTCTTGTGTTCAGGATAGTCAAGGGCTGTGTGTGGACATCAATGCTTGGAGCGAAACGACAGCATCACAATTACGAAGACGAAGTGCCCGCACCTAAATCAGGGGTGGACAATTATTCTTACTAGGGGCCACTGAGGGCCCAAGGGCCTCACAAGAAAAGTACAGTAATTAAATTACTCAATTGAATAAAAATTTACTTGGATATTATCCATCGTCTAGTAATAAAACGTACTCAGTTGGGTCCACTAGATAGAGCTAATCCCCATCTCCGAAACGTCGTTTTACGTTTTTTACGTTTTATTACTAGACGATGGATAATATCCAAGTAAATTTTTATTCAATTGACTCTTCACCATCGTCAAGAAGTTTTAGATTTGAATTAAATTACTGTTAAGTATTTATCATCATGGTGATTTAATTTAATTTATATAGGCCTGAGTTAAAATACAAACATTATATCAAGATTTCTGTCTTCTGGGTTGTTGCGCCGTGTAGTCTGATAGAAGTTTACCGATGTTTCAGAGGTCATACTGCCTCCATCATCAGGGCGATGAGTATGAAGATTTCTGTCTTCTGGGTTGTTGCGCCGTGTAGTCTGATAGAAGTTTACCGATGTTTCAGAGGTCATACTGCCTCCATCATCAGGGCGATGAGTATGAAGATTTCTGTCTTCTGGGTTGTTGCGCCGTGTAGTCTGATAGAAGTTTACCGATGTTTCAGAGGTCATACTGCCTCCATCATCAGGGCGATGAGTATGAAGATTTCTGTCTTCTGGGTTGTTGCGCCGTGTAGTCTGATAGAAGTTTACCGATGTTTCAGAGGTCATACTGCCTCCATCATCAGGGCGATGAGTATGAAGATTTCTGTCTTCTGGGTTGTTGCGCCGTGTAGTCTGATAGAAGTTTACCGATGTTTCAGAGGTCATACTGCCTCCATCATCAGGGCGATGAGTATGAAGATTTCTGTCTTCTGGGTTGTTGCGCCGTGTAGTCTGATAGAAGTTTACCGATGTTTCAGAGGTCATACTGCCTCCATCATCAGGGCGATGAGTATGAAGATTTCTGTCTTCTGGGTTGTTGCGCCGTGTAGTCTGATAGAAGTTTACCGATGTTTCAGAGGTCATACTGCCTCCGTCATCAGGGCGATGAGTATGAAGATTTCTGTCTTCTGGGTTGTTGCGCCGTGTAGTCTGATAGAAGTTTACCGATGTTTCAGAGGTCATACTGCCTCCATCATCAGGGCGATGAGTATGAAGATTTCTGTCTTCTGGGTTGTTGCGCCGTGTAGTCTGATAGAAGTTTACCGATGTTTCAGAGGTCATACTGCCTCCATCATCAGGGCGATGACTCAACAAGAAGGTAATTTTACGATGTTCTTCTGAGTTTTGAGCCCAAAATATCCTAATTATCGTTACCACCGTTAAAACATCAAATCTCACCAATAAATATAAATTCATCATCACTTGGAGAACCTATCAAGTTTTCAACGAAGGTTCTTTACGTTGGATTTAGTACGTTATCTAGCTAGAATGTTGGTAATGGTGTTTCCGTTGTTGTCATGGTGACAGTAAACGGAGACACGGAAATGACGTGTTCGTAACAAATGTCAGCTTTAAATTAAGGAATTCACTTGAAATGGAATCCCACCAAGTGCCCAAAAGAGGTTAATCAAACTGAAAATTCCAACGTCTAAGCTCGAAATAAATACATTTCCGGTGCAGCTGCTTAGAAGGATATTTAAAACTTTGAGAAATATAAGTTACTTAGCTCCGTTACCTGTAACGTTGTCACACAAGCAGATTCTTGCAGGAGTAATCCCAAAAATTCAAATCTCAATTCACAATATCTGCTACAGAACGTACACACATGAAACATTTTATTGGGCTCAGATTTAAACAGAACATAACATAAATATCTCATTAATACGTACACTGCTATTGAGGTTACCTGCTGGGTTGTTAAGCCACGTATTCTTGTATAAATTGACCGACGTTTCAGACATGATAATAGCACTGATGATGTAGGCAGAAAGTATCTGTGAAATATCGTTCATTTTATATATATATATCCAAAAAGACAGTCATTTTAAACTTACCGCCATGAAAACGTGAGATATCAATTGTACTAATTTCATTTCATTTCAATATCGTAAATATTTAGAGAAATACACAGAAAAGAATGTTTTGCCATTGCTGTAGGAAAACTGAGTTGTGATTAACTTTGCATCAATAGACAAATATCGAAAATAATCGACATCAAGCGCGAAGATATATGATAAATCCAGAACAATACATTTTAAAAGCTGCATGATCAGTTTCACTGCTGTTAACTTAAAAATTCTGTCACACTGTTGTAGTACAGAACTTTCTTGCAGACACTAACTCAATGAATTGTGGTCGTTATTAGAAAGCTAACAGCCGCTCATCTGTTCAATAAATTCCCAGCATTTTATGGAATCCATAATTTTATTACGGTATACATTTGAGAACCACAATATTCTGAGCCAGATAAGTCCAGCCGACACTCACGGTCAATTTAATTCTGTTTTAATATTATCCCCACCATCACTTAAAGCACCCGAATTCTTTGATTCCTTCAGATTTTACTACTAAAACGTGTATAAATCCGTATGATCTGGTGTTTTCACAGCGGTGAGTATGAAGATTTATGTCTTCGTGTATAAATCCGTTATACCCTCATGCGTGCTTCACGTTTCGCCTATCCTTATTTTATCACCGTAATACATTAAACCCACAGCAACTGAACAATCTACCCCGAAGCTCCACATCAGAGCTGCTGAAACAACATGAATGTTTCTTCCTGCAGAAAGTTTAATTAACTGTGTAAACACATCGGCCGATGATATTAATGCAGAAAATTAAAAAGAGCCAGCTTATTTGTGTGATGAATTATGTGTCCCAGGACCTCGTAAAAAAGTAAATTAATAACACAAGTTGTGGCGACAGAGACTGAGCTACGCGTACGGCACAATCCGCTCGCGCATGAGCGTCAGGAACATGAGAACACTGTCACTTCTCTTATCAAAATTACGTTCTTCTGTACTTTAAATAGATTACCTAGGCAACCCCTGTATTGACTGCAACAATCATTTAATGAGGATTGCTAAGAGAATGTTAACGTTCACTAGACTTTAAAACGATTGGGAAGGAAGTGGTCACAGCCTATTTCAGAATAATGCCTCGGAATTTTACTGTAAGTAATGACAAAGAACCACAGAACGTCTCGACCACTAGTCACTGTTTTACGTGGCGTGACAGAATCTCCTGAATCGCTCAGAAATCAAAAGCAGCTAATGGTTTATAATATCTACGGCCTTCACTAGATAAGACATCAAATTCTATTTTTATGATTTATGACATCACGTATTTTTGTATGTGGTTACCGATGTTTCGTAGGAACTTTTCCGTCTTCATAGTAAGTGAAATGAAGTATGGAAGGGTTGGACCACTCCACTGATCTACTCTAAGCTTTCCACACCCCAGTCATATTCAAGTTACACCAAAGATGCAGGCAGGTGGTTCCTCCTATGCTTTTGTAACCACCCAGCAGACTTCGTAATGTTATAACTTAAAAGACCATGATCTACAGGTTACTATTTTATTTAACGTCTCCCTTACTGTGAATTTATTAGTGGCTGCATAACGCTGAACATGAAATGCTATGATAATTATGAAGGATTAAATTAATGATCCGCGGCATATTCTGAGGTATTATCCCACAATATGCACAAAGTGAGTGAACAGAGTGGCATGCTACGGGGATAGACGATCTCCTAGTGGTAATTCCCCAAAGACAAAGTGGAAGGCTCGACGTTGAGTTGACTTCAGTAATGTTTAAACAAAAATAATCTCGTGAGTACTCATGGTACACGTGCAAGGGTTTGGCGTCTCCACTCTAAGCCAATCCATCGGACGAAACAGTCCGCATGGTCTCTTATTTTTATTAAAATATTGTATCAGTATTTAAAAGAACAGAGGTGGAACATATATATATAGCGATTTCTTGTAACTATTAACTTCAGAAGTTAACAGTCTCTCTTCTGGTCACGAAATCCCATTTCTTTAATAAATCTGAAACGTTATTATTATGTTCGTAGCTCCCACAAAAGAATTCAGTCCATATTCTCACACCATGTTTACTTAAGATCCATTTTAATATTAGTCTATCCTGTGATCTACGCGTCATTACAGACACAGATCAATGCAAAACACATAATTTATTTATCTTTAGTGTTTAAACAAGTTTTCGGATATTTTTCCCCCAGTTCATTCATCTAAGAAAAGAAGCCACGAGTAATTATAACCCAACAGGTACAGAAGGTCCATTGAAATTTAACGGGGAATTATTTCATATTTTAACCCCACACGTCATTTATCATTTTCCTTTGTAACTTCTATATCTTTATCTCCTCCTCTCTTCGTTCTTGTGTTTTTCAATAACACACTGGTGAAATTTTACGGAGCTTTGCCACTTTAGTCTAATCATTCCTATTATAAATTCAATTCAAATTAACACAATTTGTGTTATTATTGACGAAAAATTGTATGTAGGCTATACTGTACTTCTTTAAACAAAAAAAGGGAGTACACGATAACTCCTGTTGTTTGTTTTGTTGCGTCAATCCAAGCATATCTTATTAACTTCACTAACAAACATGGTCGTATGTTCTTACTATCGCATCTGTTGAACGCCGCAAAGAATTAGAAACAAAAATTACTGAAAAACAAAAATATATCAAAGTAAAGATGAAATCATTCTTCCACCCCAAGTTTCCGGTGTTCCACCTGCATGAGTTATTCGAGGTTAAATAGGTGGATGATTATGAACGATGAAGGGAGGGCAGTAACGTATTTGAGACAATGTTCTGTAATGTTTCTTAAAAACTGATAAAATAAATCAAGAGAAATGTTAAGATGAACAGCTCTGGGCAGGACATCTGACAACGGAAAACATGAAAATATGTCTAGGAGTAACGAGAAACTCTTTTACTTCCATCTTATGTATCTCATTACATAATATATTCATATGTTATGTATATTTATTTTCTCTAGTCACACCAAATTTCTCGCACACCGAAATTTCCCAGATAGCATAAAAAAGTACAATACAATTGAGTACCGCCGAAGGACCGACGTGTTTTCTTCAGTTTTTCACAGTGAACCTTATTTATAAAAAAAACCGCCTTCGTCTTTCCGTCCAAAGCCTCAATTTCACGCTGTCAATTTATTTTTGAAGATCCTTTTATTGTAGCGAAACGGAACTCAAAGTTAATTCCGTGTAATAAAACAAATGAAGTCTTTCTCCGCATGACTGCGTCTAACTGAGCGCAAGCTTACTAGGCAAGGTTAACAGTTTTTCTTCTTAGGTTAGGCTAATGTAAGGAGAATTTGAACATCCGGCGTTATAATTACAATACAAAGTTGTATATATTAATACAAACTGTAAAGCATGACAAAGTAAGTGGCAATATAAAGTTTTCCTGACCCCTTAAGTAAACACCACACCATAACGCATTCTTAATCACAGTAATGGATAAAAGTTAAAAAGTCTTCACGCTCCGACCATCTTACCCCAGGAAATAAATTCTCCTCTACCCAGTGGATAAAAGACTGAGAGGGACCCAGCGCCAGTTTGGACGCAGTGGTGAAAAGAAAACACATGCTTCTGCACTATTATTATTTCAAGTTTGTGACGAAAGTCTCCATGCGTAAGTTAATTTATTTTTCTGTGTTTTAATTAAACCACCAAAATGTCACACAGGATTGGTTTCAATTTGTAGTTTTCGCAGAGTTTGCAGTCGTGTTAAAGAAAACCGTGGGTTGGCTGAAATCGCTACAGAACTGAAGCCGACGGACAACAAATTAGAATGACCTTGAAGAACAGGGTTTTGCTACGCCTGCACAGACTCTGATCAGGCTGTGTTCCACAGGTAAGCCTCGCAGACACCGTAATGCAATATTTATTCCTCAGTAACTGAAGTTATGAGCTGCATAGCGCGAGGGTTTAACACTCTCCTTTGAACACACTTATGAGCTTGAAACTAAAGTTTGGCCTAAACTTGACGTGACACTGAAGGCTGGGAGTAACGTCGCATCTCGAATAAGATTTCAAAAGCAAAATATGCAACACAGAAACTCTCCAAAGGCTCCTCGGGGGGTTGGTTGCGTTTTAAAATCTTGTGTAAGAAACTAAACCAACCAACCCCCGAATGGGGGGTTAAAACACTTGACCAACCCCCCTGTAAGACACTAAACTAACCCCCCCTTCAAAACCTCTTTCTTTATCATCAAGCGGTGTTGCGTACCCGATATAAGATTTCCAAAAAAAAAAAACGCTAAACAAAAATTCACTCTGAAGATGGCAACATCAATGTATGTCGAAACGTTGAATAACTTTAAACATTTGACGTGGCTCATCCCTGAAAGCCGAAGTCTTACATTAATCTCAAGCCGAAAATCTAAGGACAAATATTTTAATATTATCATGCTATCCTTCGTGGAGGTTTAAGCAAATGCATTACTGTAATCTATTTAGAGGCTCTTCAGACTATCTCAAGAGACGCAATTAAACTTGATGTGAGACCGAGCTGAACGCACTGCACGTGTGGGGTAACTCGTGTTGAAGTTTGGAACTCGAGTCGCATCCTGCATACTTCAGTTCGCCCCCAAGATTCGACGTACAGTCTAGACTAAAATCCGTTGCAAACTTTTCCCGCTGGGAGCCGGTAAAATTATGATTTAGCAGAAAAAAATACTACTAATAATAATTTCCGTGAGTTTTACGTATAAACCTAAACGGAATATACCACTTCGGAGACATAAGGATAATATTAAAACAGGTGTTAAGGAGGATATACAGCATCGACATAACATACTCTGCGGAACACAGTCTTCCCAACTTGCATGTTTCGCCACACGTTGTGTATTTTATTATTTCTGATTTAGCAAGGATGTAAACAGATAGGATTATATAGTATCGGATGATACGCTGAGCTCTTTATGTTGGCAATATGTGTGCTGGCATACGGACGACTGGATTCACAGATCATAAAATAAATTTATGAAGAGAATTACTAGTTACGCGCTACTAATCACAGACGAAACCGGATAGCATACCGCTCCACCAACCATTACATATTCATTCTGAAGATGGCAACTTCAATGCTTGCCGAAACATTGGATAATTTTCAGCAACTGACGCGGCACATCCCAGGGAGCTGGAATTGTATATTGAACTCCAGTCACGAAAACCTAAGGACAAGGACCTTGTTCAAGATAGACGGCCTAGGAACCGAGTTTCAAACCCAGTAACTCTGTAATACGAAAAAGAACGCTCACATCTTCATTAAAACATTCAGTGAATAGTTACGTGGATCGTGGATCTTGGATCTTCATGTTTGTGTGGATGAGTGGCTATGTTCAGACAGATGTCAGGGCTGGCAAGATGGAGGTTGGCCATAAAACTGGGGTCACTCTACCACTACCTTACAGTGGATCTAATCTGCTCCGTCAATTTGCTTGCGTAGAAGAGTTCTGGCAGGAAACGATTGGTTCGAGTGGGACTAGACAGTCACTGGGTAATGATGAGCACTGTCAATGTGGCGGGTGTCGAACCGGGCACATCCAAAATAAAAGCCTGATTCGTTGCCCAGACACTGGTTGTTAAATAACTGTTATATAAAGCGTTGGATGTCGTTGGTAGAATTGTTAATTCAATTACATTTTCATACGCTTGTATGTTCACAGAAAGAGTACTTTATTTTAATCCACTCATTAAGTAATGTATAAAATTAAGCGAGAAATTTTAACACCAAACCTTAAAGCTATCATAAAACATCTGGAAGTGTATTCCGGAAATTAATACCAAAAGTGAACAATATAAAGATGACTGTAATCCGGGTTATTGCGTCGTGTAGACTGAGCAATCGCTCTGATGATGAAGCCAGCAGGTACCTCTGAAACTTCTGTAAAATTCTACCAAACCACGCGGTGCAACGTCGCAGAAGACATTCATTTTTATACTCGACGCCGTAAGAACCTCAAATCTCACATTGTAAACAACGTGTAATTTTACTGTCATCCCAATATTTTCACAGCCATGGCAAAAGCCACGCGAACAACAGGACTTCCGGGCAGCCGATAAATTATGCCTAATGAGTTAGGTATAATTTATCGGATTGCACGCGGCCGAAATGACAAGCGATGGCCCCTTTGCGCGTTTCGAAATATGAACAACTCAACGTCTGACAACAACAGATATCTGGGCAACCGATCTGGGTCTCACACCACCAACTACTGTCCGATGTATCGCATCTGTCACGCCATTAGCGGGGAAATAAAGTTTGATGTTTCTTGCAAAGTCATAACCTCACACTTGCTGCAGAGTTACAATCATTTCTTATTGGTCACACAGCAAGTGACCTCGCTCTGAAGAATGTTACTTCTCGTCATTCTCAAAGTAAAGAAAGTTCTGTTGTTAATAAAGCTATTTGATGATTTATTTATTTATTTTGCAATACAAAACCTACAAGCTGTATGAAAAATTAAAACAAAAAAAGAACTAATACTTATGAAGATGGATGTCTTCTGGGTTGTAGCACCACGTGGTCTGGTAGAAATTGACCAGCGTTTCAGACGTCCCTGCTGCCTCCATCGTTAAGGCGATGATATGAAACGTTGATAAAAGTACCAGACTACAGGGCGTTACACCCCAGAACACAGACATCTTCGTACGACCGCCGTCAGAACATCAAATCCTACATACATATAAATACAACACAAAAAATAGTGTTAAAAAACTCTAATTAAAAGCAATAAGAAAGCCACAAAAGCTGTTGACTTATTACAAAAATAAATAATAATCAAATACTCTCTTAACATCAGTTATCCTACGCTTAGACCTACGAAAGTTACAGAATAATCTTCATAGCGTTCCCTGGTTGTACCCTAATTTTTGTTCCTTGTTACTATGAAACTCATGTATTGTATACACGTCATATGTGCGTACGTATGTACATGTACTTTGTATATATATATATTTATGTATGTATGCAGCAATGTGTATACGTGGTACTTTCCTGTGCTGAATAATATAAACGTACTGACTTCAATATGTATGTACATTTGTAAGTAAATATAAATAAATAAATATGTACGTATAATTGTAAATATAGTGTTAACGTAGCTAACATGTGATCTGCATACACATAGGCCTACCACTGCCCCGGAAGGATTTGTATTAAATTTTAAATAAAAATACTATATTTATCTTTATCAAATCTAAAACTTCTTGACGATGGTGAAGAGTCAATTGAATAAAAATTTACTTGGATATTATCCATCGTCTAGTAATAAAACGTAAAAAAAACGTAAAAAACGTACGTTTTATTACTAGACGATGGATAATATCCAAGTAAATTTTTATTCAATATATTTATCTTAATATGATTTCGTTAATTTTGGATTGACGTTAGAAAATATGATAAATAATGAGCTACAAGTGTATGGAAACAAAGCTCTAAGGACCTATGAAGTGTGAAATTATAAAGTTACGGCATTATAAAGCGCGGAACGTTGTAATTTATACAGGACACCTAGTGGTGATAGGACATTGAAGTATGTGATCCAGGCACGTGACTAGTTTCGGGGGACAAATTAGTTTTAAAAACCATGGAGACGACAGTAAAAATGTAAGATAGGTCTTAGGAAAATTGTCTTGTAGATAGAATTGGCTCAATATCGTGTCGTGTCTGTTTGGAAGTCGCACTGCTTACACTCTGAACGCGACAAATTGGGTGAATGGGAGATATTCAATCACTAGAAACCTCATAGAATCTTTAAAACAAATTAAATATATTATACTGCCAATCGCTTTGGATGGAAAAAACAAGACACGCCCTCAGAATAATTTTTTGAAAGACAAATAATAAAATCTGAGGATAACATTAAACTCGCTTCATTAGGGTCTATTATGGACTGGAAACAAGGTCCTAGGACTACATTCAAACTTCGGGAAATATTTTTTTAGAATACAATTAACAATATGGACTTTCCAGTCCATGATATAGGCACCCCCGTAATGTGGATCCAACATGAACTTCAGAGGAAACAAAGATGCTGGTACACCTGGTGGGAATTAACATCCACTACGAACTCATTTAGTTGATTACAGTCGGTTGCAGTTTTTCTGCGTATTTTAGACGGAACTCTGCACAACGTCCTAAATGGTACAAAATGGAATTAAATTCTGATGATATTAAGTTCTGTGAGGAACTTAAGTTCATTTAAATTCTACCGTTTACGTAGTGAAGATAGTGTAAATTAACCATTACCAATTGTACAAA
The DNA here is from genome assembly GCF_977971745.1 of Zootermopsis nevadensis. Classification (NCBI taxonomy): domain Eukaryota; kingdom Metazoa; phylum Arthropoda; class Insecta; order Blattodea; family Termopsidae; genus Zootermopsis; species Zootermopsis nevadensis. The sequence goes on along the minus strand of NW_028259139.1, from coordinate 1,118,336 downwards.
GAAACTAATTAGTTCTGTTTATAATTACTTCTTTGTTACATATTTGTGAAATTCTATCCCTAAGAATGAAAACCATAGCCTTGGTCTGTCTGAACGCAGACTGACGTGGATCCAATCGAGACAATATCAAAGGAATGAAGACATTTACATACTGAGAAATTTCTCAGCCACTACTGTTTAATTAATATTGTTAGACTTCTTAAATAAACAAGTATAATAATATAATAACAAAACAGGCAAAATTTTGTTTTGAAGACTTAAAGAAAGATTAAACATGGTAAATCTAGACGTAGATGGAAAGTTCTTACGATGATAGTATTCCAGTAATGACCTCAATTAATGCAGGCCAACTGGTTATTAGGAAAAACGACCAGGCACAAGTTCTTCGCTCGACGAACGCCTAAAAATGCGAGCAGCTGTAATCTCCATATCCCATACGTCTTTATGTTATTTGGTAATCACAGGGAAATCTTTAATATATTAAGGAACAAATCCACTTTGAAGGCCAAGAAGTTGTTCAAAACATAATAATATTAAGATCAAAGAAACAGGTTGTGAAGACTAAGAATGTCAAATGAGGGAATTCGTTTGGTATCGGTTTCTTTTATCGGAATTATTTAAAATAATTTTATTTTTGTAGTGTTCTGTCTGACGACAGGTCCATATGAACAGGATCCTTCCATCCTTTTCTCGGACTGGGACCTGTTCATATACGTTCTTGGCAAATGATCCAGAAGTGGTTTGCCATTGCCTTCTTCTGTGTGTGAATGGAGTAATTGTTGGGATGCCACGGAGGAAACCTCCGTGTTGCCTAGACCACGGCCTTGCCCAACACAAGTTATAAATCTGAGCACCACCGGGAATTGAACCCGGGACCCCAGAATTACAAGGCTAGTGTTCTGACCGCTGGTTAATTGGTGCGCTGGTTTGTTAATAAATTGCATGGATGTGATCGCTTACTTGCGAATAAGACTGTGAGCATTGAAGTACCTTGTATGTCCGTTACGTGTAAGACATCTTAAGCTTGTGTACATACAATTGAAGAACACATAAAGAGAAGTGAAGTTGTTTAATCCCGCCTTTGTCCGACAGATGGAGCTTTGAGAAATTGTAAGAACCTTCTTGGCTCCGTGGGGAGCGCTTTATAAAATTGAAGCCCAACACTGCTGGCAACATTTCAGCACAAAGAGAGCATTGTTCTTATATTTCACCCATACCAATCCTATTTGAGATCTTGACCAAGAATAAAGCCTAAACAACCGATGTAAAGTTCTGAAGATTAAGGGTGTGAAAGTAAGTAATCAACTAACAAACACCTCTCTGTTCGGGTTTACGTACGCGGGAAATGACTGAGAAAAAAGTAAGCTTCAATTATTAGCCGAACATTATACAAAAACCCACTATCACCGAACCTGAACCGGTCCAGTTTAATCCACAAAAATCTTCCCTTAAAAATCGTCTAACAGGGTTCCTCAACTGTTCAACCTCCAGTCTGTTTTACGCAGATTATTTTCCACTCAAGACGAAAATGTGTAATCCAACAGAGTAACTATTTTCCAGATATGACGACTTTATGGGACATTGAGCCTTGTAGTCTCGTATAAATCGACCGAAGTTTCATTCGTGCTTACTGCCTACGTCATCGCACCTTCTGAAACGTCGGTAAACGTCTATCAGACTACAAGACGTAACATCCCAGAAGACAGTCGTCTTAATTAATTTAAAGTATATCAAAGATGTCTAACATTAAAAGAAGGAATTTCATCTACATAAATTGGTTCAGTTTAAGAAACTCGAGGAGCCTGGTAGTTAGACCACATTTTGGCCTGTACCGGTTTGTAGGTTACAACTAATTCCACTGCTTTCAATACAGGAATACGTCTCTTGGTGTCCATATGGAAGTTTCGAAAACTCAAGTTACTAATTTCCCTTATTCCATCTACATTGCCAGTCAATCGTAGAATCCTTGGTATCGTTACATTGTTTCGTCAAGTAATTTATTTATTTAAATCGATATATTTTTCATGCTACTTCCCAACATCTGGGCTTATTTTCCCCTTGACAGTAAGAGGTCACGTTTCACAACCATGCAGACTTATAAAACTACTGTTTAAAATATTAATATTTAGTATTTTGGCAGATAGACAAAATCTGACCGAATAATAACAATCATTAATTAAATAACTTCGTTGAAAGTATGAAGTATCAGTATTATAAATTACGTTTCTCTTATTTTAATGCAAAATATGTAATTTATTAATTGTGAGATATCTTATTTGTACGGTATCGAGTTTCTGCTTCGGTGCAAACCGTAGAAGGAGAAACTTCTACAATGACAACTGGTCCTGTTCATAATTAGTATCACCTACCTACAAACATCAAAACCTATTTCTCCGACATAAAAATCCTAATATAATCCGTCCAGTGCCTTCTACGTCTTTTTAAGTTTCTTTGCCAGCATGATTACCCCGAGAAAATTCTGATTCTACTTCGTCTCTTCAACATGAGGTGAAATAAAACAATTTAAATGCAAATAAAAATAAAAATATATTATTAAATAAGTAAGCGTACCTAAATATGTTTCCTCGATTGATCTTTTATTTATATACAGTTTGAGCTTAAAAATCTGTCCTCCTCCCCCAGTATTGTCAGAAGAATGAGATGGGCTGGGCATGTAGCGCGCATGGATGGGGGCAAGAGGTGTGCACCGGGTATTGGTTGGGAAGCCTGAGGGAAAGAGACCGCTGGGGAGACCTAGACGTAGATGGGAGGATAATCTCAGGCGGGATCTATGGGAGATAGGAGTTGAAGGAGACTGGATTTTTTTGGCCCAGGGCTTTGGTTAGTTCGGTGATGAACATTCGGGTTCGATAAACCATCTAGTTAGTTAGTTAGTTAGTTAGTCAGTCAGTCAGTCAGTCAGTCAGTCAGTCAGTTAGTTAGTCAGTCAGTCAGTCAGTCAGTCAGTCAGTCAGTTAGTTAGTCAGTCAGTCAGTCAGTCAGTTAGTCAGTTAGTTAGTTAGTTAGTTTAGTTTAGTTTATATATAGTTTTGGAAAATATTTCTTTACTCTTGTTGCATTTTTACGTGAACCTGTACGTGGTTCTGTGAGTCAGTACGTTCTAAATAGCATCTTGCGTGATAAGTTAAGAGTACTCCGTGTGCTTTGACAATCTTGATTAATAATAGACATCCTAGACGGCACATAAGCAAGGAGTAATTTGGAAGATTCTTCCAGTGTACTTAAACAAATATCGATCCGTTAACCTCTGACATTAAACAACCCGGAGAGAGAAGAGGGCAGACATACTCAGCGTTTTCACAGTGTGTTATAAAGAAAAATACGTGTCCAAGCGATGAGGCTGGTAAACGTGCCTCATATTTCCGAAATCCACGGATCGAATATCGGCCTTGACACCATCTTCCATCAGTGGGCTAAAACAAATACTGGAATATTTCTCTAAAACAGGGGTCTCCAAAATTTGTCATAAATTCTGTGCTGGCGAGTCCGAATATAAAGGACAGAAATTTTTTTGAAAATACAGGAGCCCAAAATACAAAATATAGGCTATTTTCATGTTAAAAATGGTATTATGAATTGGGTAGATTACGATTTTTCCGGGAAATTTTCCGATATGTCCAGTCTGAGTTTTCTTTTCTTTCTAAATTATGTTATTAATTTCCTTATTTTGGACTTTATCCATCACTTAACGCCCTGGTGATGGAGGCAGCAAGAACCTCTGAAACGTCGGTAAGCTTCTATCAGACTACACGGCGCAACAACCAAGAAGACTCACCACCTACGAAAACCTCATATTTACATACTTTTTAAAAAGTCTTAAAAACTTTAAAAGCTACGTTTCAAAGGATAAAACTTCCTTCGTGTTCAGGTAAAAATAAGAGACCTATTCTGCTAGATCCGACAGACTTAGCTAGTCGAGTTCGCCATTTACAGAAGAGACAAAACCCTCAAAAATTATGCACCGGGCGATAACCAAGTTTCTTTTTTTCCTGTAATTCTCGCTCAGATAATTATTTATCAATCTGCACTTAATACGTGGGAAGAAACACTTTCACACCGCCATATAAAAGTTTGCTATTTTTGTATGATTTAACAACATTTTAATTTCTCCATCATTTCTTGTAAAAATATGCAGTACTAAATTTAATGAAAATCGGTTTAGTAGTTCTTGATCATTTTTTGTAAAAAATATGCAGTACTAAATTTAATGAAAATCGGTTTAGTAGTTCTTGATCATTTTTTGTAAAAAAATATGCAGTACTAAATTTAATGAAAATCGGTTTAGTAGTTCTTGATCATTTTTTGTAAAAAAAATATGCAGTACTAAATTTAATGAAAATCGGTTTAGTAGTTGTCGATTTATATTCAGACAGACAGACATGACACGACGAATTTTGCAACTTCGTTTTAAATGCGTCTATAAAACACTAAATAAATTTGTTATTATAATAACAACCAACGGACCGAATTCTGCAGAAGACAGCTCCCAAAACGTCTGTATATATATATAACACACGTCAGACACTGGACACATTCAACAATATTCGTTCAAGGTCACAGACCTTTTATAAAATCTCCTGTAACATCTGGAGTTTGTTGAGCGTCGTTAAATAGAGTGGCGTGAAGCATAAGCAACATAATGGTGACTGAATACTGTAAGAACAATTTCATCGTGTCTCAATATTTTGTTTCGTAGTAGAAACAGCAGCATAATACAAGTGAGCGACGCAGTTATTCAACTTTATCGCGGCGTTTTGAATCCATTTACAGTGCAATGAAGCCTCGGGCTCCTCCCGAGTCTTATGCAAATTCCTGACTACATATGCTATAAATTGTATGGTAATCATCACATTGAATACGTACTGTTTCATTTCTGACCTCTTTTGTAGGTTTTTTTTTTACAAGTAGGGAAGATAGACTGAAATATGAAAATTTGTGGTCTCTAGAGATTTTGGAAGGGCAGAAACAAATTGAACATGCAATCATTTGGCAGCTTCTCCGAGCAATAATCATTTTCTGTTTGCAGAATCTCAGACAATATCAGTAGAGCGCTGGAAGGCACAGCAAGGAGCAATTCTGTCGTCTTGATTCTGCTCGTAAGTCACGGCCTTTGTCTCATTAACAATATATTGGACAGAAATATTACAAACCATAACATCTCCAAAAATTTACACACTTATTTTCTATTTGATACTTAAAAAAGCAGGTTAGCTGATTCCCCCGAATGTAATATCATCGGCAGAAATAAGACACTTTGTTAGAAGGTTCGCATGCTTTGCCCGCTTGTCCTGTTGAAAAAGATAATATGAAACTAATTAAAATAAGAGCAACTTGAACGAGACAGCAAGCGAAATTTAATTTTTTTTATGAATTATTTATTTTAATCCGTCTTATCACAATATTTAAAATTTCTTATAATTAAGATAATAAAATATCATTGATGTTCCATATCGATTGATCGATTTACATTTTGGAACATTTTACACAACATGTTTCAGTTTTTATAAAACCATCATCAGGTGTAAAATATCTACGAACTTAAAACTCAAATATGATTCCATTTGGTGATGTTTTCATTGCGTTTGTTCTTCATTTTTGGGCGGAGATGTTGTTTTTTCTTAAATTTTTTATTGGATGTACATATGACGCAATTACACTATCTTTTTTTATGAAAACAATTTTGAGAAATAATACATTTGGTGGCCCCGTATCAAAATAAAAAATTAATATTTAAAAATTCAATCCGTACCGCAAAGAAAACACAACTTCGACATTACAAAGACCAATTAGACAATGGTGTTTAAGGAAATAATCTCTGTTTACAATGAGAATCTCATAAGACAAATACACATTTAGTGGTAACTTCGACTGGACTTTAAAAGAATTAATACAACACAACTTGCGTTAGTTTGTTAATGTTTGAAATATTACTGTGGTTTAAATTGTTGATTTTGTAATTTCCTGTAAAGATCCTCTGGTAGACGATATATTAATTCATGAACGTTGTGAGCAAAAAATATCATAAGATAGTGTAGTTGCGTCATATTGCGATTTATTAAATTAAAATTAAATTATTTGGTTATTCCTTCAAAATCACAATGTATTTAAAATAAGAATAATTAAAATAATTAAAATATCATTCTGTGTTCCATATCGAATAATCGATTTACAATTTCCAATTGTAAATCGATTCTGTGATTTGACGGAATAACCAAATAATTTAATTTTAAAAAAATATCATTAAATAAATCCTTTAAGAATCAAAAATTAAAATTTAGAACATGAAGATACACACTGTCAAGCCCGACTGAATTACGAAGGTCAATTGGTTACTAATGTTTAAAGAAATAATTACTGTTTATTTTAAAAATCACACTACGTTCATAAATTGGCATTCTGTTGGCGAAATTCAGCGTTATTATTTATGGAGGTGGTGCGTACAGTTGCTATTGTGTTTTAAAATGTTAGGATGGATGCAAAGTTCAAACCACAGATGTTGTTCAGTAAAAGATGCCAGCCACCACGATAACTAAAGCATAATATTGCCGTGGACCATATAAAGAAGACAATTTTGTTCAGAACTGCAGGGCAATGTCCTTGCTTGAAAACGCATAGCATGTTCACTAACAGCGTGCAATTGCTTCACGATTAACCCCCGAGTAATATCAGAGGCCTACACCACACTAAAAAGCCTTTTTTTTTAGATATAATCAGTAGGAGTTACCTACTGTGCCCTAGTTCCGAAAACACAGAGTGTACAAAAAATATCTATACACATTCAAGAATCCATTGTTTCTGCCGTTCGTCAGCTGTATGGACATGAGGATATGTGGTATCAACAAAACGGGGCACCCCCACATTACCATCGTGATTTCAGGATCTATTTTGAAATTTATCCATACTGATGGATAGGACGCAAAGGATCTGTTACGATCGCCAGATCTAACCCCATCTGACTTTTCTTAATGCAACCCTGACGTAATTTTGGTTCAGCCAAGAGCTGGTTTAGTAAGTTCGAGAAGCAAGGACATCGAGGACCTCTAGAGAAGTGATGACGTAGTACATCGTCAGAGCAATCACTCGAGTGAGACTCCCTAAGCTGGCTGGGTAAAAAACTTCTACTCCACTTAACAGAGCAGACATTCAGCCTATGGGGCATCGTTACCTTCAATTATGTTGCCACACGCATTCTTTAGCGCCACGGTGGTCTAGCGGTTAGAACGCTGGCCTTGTAATCCTGGGGTCTCGGGTTCGATTCCCGGCGGTGCCCGAATTTATAACTTGTGTTGGGCAAGGCCGTGGTCTAGGCAACACGGAGTTTTCCTCCGTGGCATCCCAACAATTACTCCATTCACACACAGAAGAAGGCAATGGCAAACCACTTCTGGATCATCTGCCAAGAACGTATATGAACAGGTCCCAGTCCGAGAAAAGGATGGAAGGATCCTGTTCATATGGACCTGTCGTCAGACAGAACACTAAATAAATACGCATTCTTTGTTTTAATGTCTGAAACAACAGAGACCCAAACAAGATTTTAATTGGAAAAAATCTAAAAGGAATCTTACGTGTAGACGACAGATTAAAACGTGCCTTAAATAAACACGTTCGGGGGAGTAAATTCTTGGGGGGTTTTCAAAATAGGCGAGATATTTCCTGACCAGCAGAGTAACTATTATTGTAAATGAGGGACTGTGGTCCGTGGAATCGGTTGAGTGTTTCGTGAGATTTCAAGTTCTTACAGCGGCGAGAATGAATATTGCTGTCTTGATGGTTGTTGCGCCATCTTGTCATCGACGTTACAGAGTGGCTAGTTACATCCTTCATCAGGACGATCTTTCTAATCGTGGAAGCAAACGACAAACTTCCTCACACACTGTCCGGCGCCAACAACCCAGAAAACTGCCATCTTCGTTTAATTTCACAGTTCGTTTAGTTAGGTATTTCAGCCAGAGATGGAAGTTGTAACCACAATAGCAACAGTAGGCCTTTTATGGTTTTTGTGTAAATTAACAGTCTTGGAAAGTTATTCATAATTTTTATTTTTTTTCAAAATGTACTATTCCTTAAATTTCCGTTTATTTCAGATATAACATTTTTCACTTCTTTGTAATTTCCAATTATGATTGTGCAGAAACCTTGAAAATTGTGAAACTTTAATAACATGTCTATTTTCTAGAATGAACCAACATCATAGAGGCTCAAATTTTATATTTAACTTTATATTTTAAGACTACACCTAATGAACAATTTAAGCTAGATATGTGAAACTTTGGGCGGAGATACATTACAACCATACCCTCGAACAAACGTAAAATTTTGGTACGTTAAGCATTTCAATTCTAGAAACTGAGCAGAACTTCGATGTGAAGTGTAGTTATACGACATTTGGTCCTATAACGTAGACGAAATCCGTACGGTAAGTGAAAATTTTACATAGTTCATTAAATCGCGTAACTTTCAATTTATAGCTCCTGCCGAATAAACAAGAATTTTAAGGAAACTATCGGACCTCTACGGGTTCTTGGTGTTTGTTCCAATTTTTCTGACAATCAACAGCCTGACGCGTACGTTCTCCTCCAACTTCAAATAGCTCATATTCGAACTTCACTCTCTCTTGAGCAATTACATGCAGCTGCTGAATTATCCACGCAATGATCATCTTTACGTTCACTTACGTTTCCAATTCAGATGTACATCATTCTGTATAGTTTTGAAGATTATTTTTTTTATTTAGTGTTCTGTCTGACGACAGGTCCATATGAACAGGATCCTTCCATCCTTTTCTCGGACTGGGACCTGTTCACATACGTTCTTGGCAGATGATCCAGAAGTGGTTTGCCATTGCCTTCTTCTGTGTGTGTGAATGGAGTAATTATTGGGATGCCACGGAGGAAAACTCCGTGTTGCCTAGACCACGGCCTTGCCCAACACAAGTTATAAATTCGGGCACCGCCGGGAATCGAACCCGAGACCCCCACGATTACAAGGCCAGCGTTCTAACCGCTAGACCACCGTGGCGGTTCTTTTGAAGATTACAGTTGAATAAAGAGTGAGAAGGTGAGAAAGTACGAAAAATTTAGCAATTCAATAAAGAGAGGAGAAAACGAAAAAACCTTTGGTTAGGTTTTCAAAGATGTTGGTAGAGAAGACGGATAGTGGTGGTGAGAGGATGCTGAAATTTATCAAATTGCCTCTTTGTAAAACTCTAGTGTTATAAATCCGTGGACTGGCAAAGGAGATACGTGGACTTTGCATACGTGAAAAGAAATAATAATAATAATACTAAAATTCGCTGTCAAGGGGTTTTGATTAATGTTCCTGGATGCAGAAGGCCTTGGATCTATGATCTGACGCGTCTGTGAAAATTAGTGTCAAGAAAGTGCTGGATACGAGGATCGGTGAATTGATGGACAGACAAATAGATAGATCTTGCGTCTGAAAAACTATATCCAAAATGGGGGAGGGGGGGGGGTTAAACACATATTACAACCCGCAAGACCCTCTGTGTGGCCGAGCTGATCTACATATTAAGGCCAGCAGAATTAGTTTCACAGCTTGAACAAAACAAATACGTCACCAGTACAATATGACTCAGATGATAAGGTTTATTAAAGTGATGTCAACCTAAACGTTAAATTGAGTGGTATCTATAGTTAACACTAACCTGAAATTAAAGTTTCGTTGTGTTTTAAATTAAACAGTGACACAATGCCACTATAATTACTTACATTCTAAGACTTAGTTGTGAGATATCCCTTATGTAACGCGTTGCTATCCGACTTAAGAGTGTGTATTATTACCCGTATCAGGAATAGAACACTTCGTGAATAGAGTGAGGTGCAGGGCTGCAAAGCGTCTCGGTTTGTTGTCTTTCGTCTGATTACAACGAGTCCCATGATTGCTTTCTGCTTTGACACACAGGCCGCTTTCCAAGAGATTTCAACACCAGAATTCCTCAAACATTTTGTTTTCCCTATCCAAGGTATAATCATAATCCAAGTCTAACACAAATTAGTCGACGATTTCCGTCTTCTGGGTTGTTGCGCTGTGTAGTCTGGTAGATGTTTACCAACGTTTCGGAGGTCATACTGCCTCCATCATCAGGGCGATGAGTATGAAGATTTCTGTCTTCTGGGCTGTTGCGCTGTGTAGTCTGGTAGATGTTTACCAACGTTTCTGAGGTCATACCACCTCCGTCATCAGGGCGATTCGTCGACATTGACCAGACTACAAAGCTCAACAACCCAGAAGACAGAAATCTTCATCGCCCTGATGATGGAGGCAGTATGACCTCTGAAACGTTGGTAAACATCGACCAGACTACACAGCGCAACAGCCCAGAAGACAGAAATCTTCATACTCATCGCCCTGATGACGGAGGCAGTATGACCTCTGAAACGTTGGTTAACATCGACCAGACTACACAGCGCAACAACCCAGAAGACAGAAATCTTCATACTCATCGCCCTGATGATGGAGGCAGTATGACCTCTGAAACGTTGGTTAACATCGACCAGACTACACAGCGCAACAACCCAGAAGACGGAAATCTTCATACTCATCGCCCTGATGATGGAGGCAGTATGACCTCTGAAACGTTGGTAAACATCGACCAGACTACACGTCGCAACAACCCAGAAGACAGAAATCTTCATACTCATCGCCCTGATGATGGAGGCAGCATGACCTCTGAAGCGTTGGTTAACATCGACCAGACTACACAGCGCAACAACCCAGAAGACAGAAATCTTCATACTTACCGCTGTGAAAACCTCAAATCATACACACATTAGTCCTAATAACACCTCTGTGGTCCACCCAGCCTCCTCTTACAAATTGGATATTTTAAAAAATGACCACTCAACATCTTGTACCATGGTAAAGAAGCTATACCTCCACTTCCCCCTACTCGATACTTGTTAAATTTAGGCACAGAAACAGATTTACCATCTTAACTCTGCTAGGAGAACAGACGTGGTAATCTCTTAGTTCTTTAAGCATCATCCTTCATTTTACACTTACTTCATCTTTCGAAAATTCAAAAGTTATCATCTGTGTTACAATATTCAAATATTTTTAATTTACGGTCACCCCCCCCCCCACCCCATAGTAAGAGATTTTATCTGTAATAACCACGAAAAGAATGGGTTGAATCGTGTATACTTTGTTTTCTAGCTGAGAAATGACACAAGGACACAGCCCAAGAGACACCAGCGTAAAATCTCCCACACAGTGGACCTGGATTTTCAAAATTATGGGAAGCTGCCAGGCATTCTAATTTATAAACGTCAACACACAGGCTTTTTTGACGCAGCCACAAATGTTATGATCATCCGCTATTATGAAATCAAATGTCAGTGGTTAAAACAACAGTGGTTCTATAAGAGGATAATATCCATTAGTGCAAATCCCTCTGCTCTGGTAATAAAATATCCCTGTCTCCATCAGCAAGTTATTCCGCCATTCGATACACTTTGTAGATGACGTAAAAAGTGTTGAAAAAACTTCATAAACAGATCTTAATATTCAAAAAACAGAAGGTTTCACTGTACAAGCCTTTAGAAACGAGAGATAATCTCGAATTAAATGGAGGACGCAACCACATCATGTATAGTGTGATCCTGCGGAAGCTGTGTGTCTTCCAGAGCTCAAGGAGCAAATTTGTTCTGGAACAACATTAAAACAGTACGCAGGTGTTGAAAAGACACGATTTGCCTTTTCGCTCAGCGCCAATACACAAGCGATATTATTATTATTAAGTGTTCTGTCTTACGACAGGTCCATTGCTCTGCCCAAAAAGAGCTCTCCAGTTGTCCCTATTCTCGGCTTCTCGCTTTAATTCCTGGAACGTCAACAAGCGTCAACAAGCGATATAAGGTAAAAGAATCATATTCCAACGTTCAACGAAGGGCTGTAATCCCTTCTTCAAGGTCATATTAGCGAGTTGTATATGTATATGTGAGTATGTCTGCCCATTCCCTGAATAAATTTCACTTTTTTTTTAATTATAAAGACTGTATCACGTATTTTCATGTAGTTCGTTATAAACTTCAGCGCCACTGACAAAAGGCTAATGTTTTTGTACGGCAAAAGACTTTTAAAAGTACGCAATACAACAGCGTCATTTTAAAAAAAAATGGTTAGATAATAGCACGATACCTGCGATAACGTTCTTTATTGCATATTATCAACTGACCTATGACATTTGTATAGTAATACGATACCGAGAGGTGAAGGCCTAATGGCAGCTGAATTATTAGTTTTAAAATCTGCACGTTGAGTCCTTCAGAACGGTAATGTTAATGGCGAGTGCTTTTAATATTTCTATTTGCGTAACAACATTGTGTTACATTAGCGGCCCCGTGTGAATAAGAGAGTTTTGCATGATTTAGTAAACATCCATCGAGTCTATGTATTAGCAATGCAGTCTCATGCTCTCAGGAATATGGTGGTGATGGTATGCATCATACTTTGGCCGCGAGATATTAATTTCCCCGCATTAGGAGTAAAGTAGGTTATATCAGCATCAAGGCAGCTGCCCAGTAGGCTATGCGAGAGAGAGTCTTTCCTCAAACACGAAAAGCCAGAAAATTGCTTTAATTCTACTTCACGAATCGTAGCCATTCTTACATTTTGTTGATGTTGGTCGCTCTTCTGGGCTGTAACGCCATTTAGACTTGTAGGCGGATATAGGGATTAGCTCTATCTAGTGGTTGTAGGAACCTGAAGACGTCGTTTTTACGTTTTATATTTACTAGACGATGGATAATATCCAAGAAAATTTTTATTCAATAGACCGCCCTAATCTTTCACAGTCTCTAAATTTTCATATTGTATTTATGGGATTCGTATGAATTCTCGGTTTAAACAGAGATTATTTGCTTAAACACCGTAAACTATTTTATTCATATTATACTGAAGATTTACTTTCACTTGAGGTACGGGCTGAATTGTTCAATATTATTTACACTGATTTCGTTGTCACTGGTCAATATTGGCAGATATTAAAAAGGATGCTTGTAACAAAATATATATATATATATATATATATATATATATATATATATATACAACACTTCCCCCAAGTGCCTATATGGCGTGTAGGGGGACAGTTTCTTTGAGTAGTTTATTTATTAACGGTGTCAGTAACTCAAGACTATCTTCAGCATCTCTTATGTCCACTTGCAAGCAGCACTGAATTATTGTAGACTTGCGACTCTAAATTTAAACGTGGACACTCGCCTTTGCGTGAAGAGTACCAATTACGAAGCTCGTAATGATTTAAGCCTCTGAGAAGCAAAGGGTTGGTGAAAAGTCGATTTAGCAAAACAAACGGACAGAAGAGGCTGCGCCCGGCTCATTCTTGTGGCTTTGTTTCTACATCTTCATTTGCTCGGAATGCAGAGTTGTAGCGAGTTGCAGGCCCTGAATCTGACCGCATCATTAACAAGTGCTACTGACAGCCAGCCAGTCTCTCAATCTGACCGCATCATTAACGGCTTCAGAGCGCAAAGAACTGAATTTCAAGCATTTCATTTATTTCGTGTGTCTTAAAACGCAAATGGAAGAATGAACTCTTGGTCTTGAATGGAAATTGCAATTCATACCCATGGCACTAAAAGTTTAATCGTTTCTCTTTCTTCTCTTTTCTTTCTTCCATTTTTTCTTTCTTACTTTCTGGCTTTATATACAGGAAACTCTCGGTTTACGAACGTTCGATTTATGAACATTCTTTATAACGAACGTCACAATTTATTCAAAATTTCTTAAAGTCGCCAATAGATAGAGTTCCTTAAAAAACGAAATCCCAAACGTATAGTGAACATAATTGTGAGATTTAAATAAATAAACTTTTATAAAAATGTATTTATAACAATAATTATCATAAAATTATTATATGATAATTATACTCAACTGTTCTTGGTTAGAGATGATAATGTTGCGTCATTATTGTGTTGAATATATATACTTGCTCAATTTTATCAGTCAAATCACAATAAAATATTATTATTAAATGTTAAAATATTATTACAATTAACATTTAAATATTTAAAATACATTAAAATATATTAAAATGAAGCTCTCTATCGAATATTTCGATTTACATTAGAGCATCATCTTTTACACTACATGTTTCGGTTCTAAAAAACTAACATATCCAGTAAAGGAACGTTGGTTTACATGCCACGCCGCGTAGAATGTTTTCTCGTTGGAAAGAAATCGATGATTCACCCTATTATAATATAATAGGATCATCACTTGCTTGCGATGTTTAGTACATGATTTTAATGCTTTAAAAAGGCTGCTAACGTATCGTAAAAACTCAGGAATGCAAGATACACATAACGAACAAAGTCTTGGAACGGAACTCGTTCGTAAACCGAGAGTTTCTGTACTTGCCTTATTCTCCTTTCACATCGTGGTTTTGTGTTCTTTCTCTCTTTCTCACTCCCTTCCTCTTTTCTGTCTTCGTTCTGCATGTGCTCACGAAGACGATGATAACAAATGAGCGGGAAAGTACGAGCAAGGAAGCGGTCCCCTCTTTCCTGTAGTTCATGTACTTTCCTTCAGACTCCATCTACACTTTTTCCTTCTGTTCTCTTGTGTCTTGGTCCTCTCAGTTTGTATTTTCTCACCCTCAGGTTTTCTTTATTTATTTTTTATTAACCTATACATCTGTACGTTTGGTTTACCCCATAAATTAAGAGTCAATGGAGCAGTTCTACCTGTTAACAAGCGCGCACAAATGCACCTTTGAAGTGTCATTAAAAACACGTGTTTCATTTACTCATAATGACGTTCTGTTGTACAGGCAAACTGTAAATGGATCAAATCAGCTACATTACAAGGCAATCGGAGCTTTGGCAACGCTTTCGAATACGTATAAACACATCTACTTATTAAGTGTAATTATTTTATCGAAATCAAATCGTTCTAAATATAAATATCGAATACGGCATTGTGTGAGTATTTTATCGATGCTAACATTCTTTATTCGCAATATTCTTTCTCGGGTGGAATCCTGGCAAGATACGATGGGAGAGTACCACTTAGACCCTTGAGTAATGTAAACCTTAAAAATAGATTAAAGTGAAATCAAACTCACATATCTACTAAAGACTCAAAATATGTAAGTAAAATTTAATTAGTGTATTTAATCTAAGTTGTTCTTCGAATGAAGAAAAATTTGAAATCAGAAAAAACACGACAGGGTTTATCATGATGAGTTTAGTCGAAATTGGTCTTGAGTAAAAGAATATTTGGATCTAAGAGGGATGAGGTGACAGGATGCTAAAGAAAACTGCATATTATGAGCTTTATAAATTGTAGTCATCATCAAATATTATTACAATCAAGTAGAGTGATCTGGACGGGAAATGTAGCGCGTATGAAGGAGATGACAAATGTTTACAAAACTTGTTTGGAAAGCCTGAAGGAAAAGACCACTAGGAAGACCAAGAAGTATGCGGGAGGATAATATTAAAATGTATCTTACGAAAACAAGATCAAAGGGCGTGGATTTGGTTAATTTTAAGACAGGGGTCAGTGGTGGGGGTCCTGTGAACACGGTAATGATATTTCATGCTGCACAAAACGTGGTGAATTTCTTGACTGAGTGAACGATTAGTTTTTTCAAGAAGGATTCTGCTACATGGAATCAGTTTTGAAAGAGAACTAACTCATAGGTGTAAAAAATGAGAATATGAGGTCAAGTTTGCAAAATTCCATTAACCGCAAATCTGCGCTAAGCTACAGAATAATTGTGGCCTATTTCTGCATGAATTTTCTTTTCAGCGCAACCGTGAATCAAACTTACACCCCATGTATCGCCTTGACATGACGGGATGAACGTCCGACTCATGTCCGAACAAGAGCTCGCAAGGAAAAAAAACCCCTTAGGTGACAATGGTGGCAAATCGCCACTGACCGCGGTATCACCACTGGATTTGCAGCACTAAAGCACCCCCCCCCCCAACTCCGAAACCAAATACATGATGGGGGCTTAACCCGCCAAACACGTTAAATTACTCTACATATTAGCGAACAGTGTTTGTTCACCGCGCGCGTGTACAGCTGGACAGCCGGCAGGGGTGTACAAGCTGTGGGCTTTGACGCAAACTATGTGCTGTCAGTCTCGAGTGACTTCAGGGGAGATTCATGGTGAATGAAGTGATAATTGAACAGGGTTCTATCTTAGTTATATTTTCTCCTGCTAATTATTATCTTATCACTGATTCATAAATACATATCACAGCCCCATGTGTTATACGATAGTCCTGACCAATCAGAATACCACACCCTCGGTCCTAACTTAAGTTATTGGCTTCATCTCTGACCCGCCAATTGCCTAGACCCAGAATAAAAGGGGTTCAACTGAACGCCGTTGAATTTGCACCAAGAATGTGTTCAATGTGACTCATCCCCTGTTTTAATCTGAAACCTTCGATATTCATGACTTCACCGTCTTACAACAGATTTCTTTCTGATAAAAATCCATTCTTCAGTTTCCATATCATTATCAGTAATGCGGGCAAAGACGTTCTGTTCTCAGAGGCTGGAACCTTAAGTCAGTCCCCAGAGTCGTTCCGTACACACGTCCGGAGAAAAAAATATTTCCATCACCTCTCCCAAAACCGAAACCAGACCATCCAGTCCGTAATGTGTCAGAATAATGTACTGACTCTCCTTGCACTCTGCCCACCCCCTGGGACCGCCACTTTTTCTTGTTACTCGTTTGGACACTGTCATAACAACCGGCCTTATGGCACTATCCGTTCCAAACACATCAACCTTTAGGACAGATGTCTGCAAGAACGGATTATATATCAGGTTTCAAACGTTAGTTACAAATATCTTTTCAACAGTTTGGGCTCTTCTGTAAACGGTAATGAACCTTTAGGTTCTATAAAAGACCAGGTTCATATCTCAGGGGCTATCAGCTTTTTTAGGAGCACTCAATGGAGATAGTTATTTGGTTTAATAGTAGAGGCTGGAGAATAATTTAAGAAGAGCCTACAAATTGCGAAGATCAGCGGTAATATTTAAGATAGCCGTGTTGCGCCGTGTAGTCTGGTAGAAGTTTACCGACGTTTCAGATGTCCTTGCTGCCTCCATCATCAGGACGATGATTCATCTACCAGACTACACGGCGCAACAGCCCAGAAGACAGCCATCTTCAGACTCACCGCCGTGAAAACCTCAAATCCTACACCGGTAATTTGTATTCTTTGTATATAGCGGTTAGAACGCTGGCCTTGTAATCCTGGGGTCTCGTGTTCGATTCCCGGCGGTGCCCGAATTTATAACTTGTGTTGGGCAAGGCCGTGGTCTAGGCAACACGGAGTTTTCCTCCGTGGCATCCCAACAATTACTCCATTCACACACAGAAGAAGGAAATGGCAAACCACTTCTGGATCATCTGCCAAGAACGTATATGAACAGGTCCCAGTCCGAGAAAAGGATCGAAGGATCCTGTTCATATGGACCTGTCGTCAGACAGAACACTAAATAATAATAAGATGAGGTGGTCTAGCGGTTAGAACGCTGGCCTTGTAATCCTGGGGGTCTCGGGTTCGATTCCCGGCGGTGCCCGAATTTATAACTTGTGTTGGGCAAGGCCGTGGTCTAGGCAACACGGAGTTTTCCTCCGTGGCATCCCAACAATTACTCCATTCACACACAGAAGAAGGCAATGGCAAACCACTTCTGGATCATCTGCCAAGAACGTATATGAACAGGTCCCAGTCCGAGAAAAGGATGGAAGGATCCTGTTCATATGGACCTGTCGTCAGACAGAACACTTAAAAAATATATATAATAAACTGGAAGGTGCCAATAGTAAAAAGAATATTAGTGATCTTTCTGCACGTACTAATTACTGCTGAAAGAGACTAGATGGTCGTGTGAGAGTCTAGACCAAAAAATTTTCGGAGTATCTGATTCCATGGCAAATATTATAGATCATACCTGCCAAGTTGTGACGAAAATGAATTAGAGCAGAATTTTATTTGGCGTGGCGAGGAATATGATCGCTAGCAGCAATATACCAACTGTCACGCGGATAATCAGCGCATATCTTACATATAAAAAGGTCACAAAATTCCAACGCACAGAGCATTTAAAAAAAAAACCTTTAAAATACACACTGTCTACTTTTCAAAGCTGTCCTGCTATATTAAATTAGTCAGTTCTATTTAACATGCACCCACGTCTGCATACGTTTACATCAAAGGATTTCAAAGACCGTTTTTGCATATACTTCAATCAATTTTAAATTTCGGTACAAATTGCTAAATACTTTTAGGCACTGTATACCAAACGTTTCAGCGTGCTCTGTAAAATATACAATTCTGTTGTTTTCATATTCGTTAAACATGCTCATATTTCCTTCTCGAAACATTCGATTTCCTATGATTTTAAACAATTCTGTTTATTCTCTTTGTATATTCTCCCTCCAGTTATCTTACAGTTAAAAACACACTTTTGAGGCAACCTTTGCAAAATATAAAGTAAAGTAAAGTTTGTCCCGCTATACGCCATGTAGGCGTTTGGGGGGAGTGGAGGTATAGCTCCTCTCTTCCTTGACCTCGGCACTAGATGGGGGTGAGTGATCAGCATCACGCCCCGGCCGGCTTTACCCCCGGGAAAGGACCCCGGTACCCATTGTAGAGGAGGCTGGGTGGTCGCAGAGGCTAGAGGCTCCCGTCGGTGATCGAACCCCAGTCGTCCAGCTGGCTGAGCTATCCCGGCTCACGAGCTACGTTACAATCCTATCAAAATTCAACTTTGATCCCAAATATCACCTCCTTTATATAAAGTTCAAATAAAACTTTCCTAATTTCCATCAAACCGAATAATATCAGAAATAATTCGTTTCTAAGACATTCACAGACGTCATTAAAATCTACAAATGTTATTGGGAAAATTTTCTAATATGTTGTTTATTTAATGAAATGCAAAGAATAAAATAATTTGTTTCCATAAGGTGTAATGTCTATACTATGGTGAGTAGGAAGATGGCTGTCTTCTGGGTTGTAGCGTCGTGTAGTCTGGTAGACGTTTACCGACGTTTCAGAGGTCTTTGCTGCCTCCATCATCAGGGTCATGATGATGGAGACAGACTACACAGCTCTAGAACCCCAGAATACAATCACAATGTGTACTGTAGTGTCATTAATAACATTTATAACGATATAGGTCAATTGTTAATAAATTTTTCAAAATGTTTATATCTGCGAAAAATGAACATTAAGACCCAAAAGATGTAAAGATCACGGAAAACTGTTTACTTCAGTTTGCATGATATTCTTCAACTCGTTTTAGTTTAATTTATTGAAAGTGACACGTGTTTACAGAAATCCTCGTTTAGCTCTCGGTGTACAATTCGCAGTCACCAGATCTCTTGTGTACGTTTCAAACACCTACAGACTTACACGGCCCGATAGAACAGTTGCGGTCACAAGATGTTTTAAACCACAAACGGACAACGTTAAACAATTTCGTCCCCCTTATTTTGTATACGCATCACGAGTCAAAGGCTGGTCGACTAATTACTGGGATGGGAAAGCAGTTTGACAGACTGCCGGAGCGAATCGAAACGGAACCAGACCGTCGCGTGCACTCCCACAACAAACCGGAACCTATATCAATCAGCCACTTCAATCCAATCCACTACACCACGATATAATTAAATGAAGACGAACTTGTAGTGTAACTCCCTGGTAACAGATTTTGCGAAGACAAACACGTATGAAAATTTGATGAAACGATCAAAACTCTCGAAAACGTACAACATGAAGGACTGTGATGGAGAACGCACGAAATTATTAACACGGATATTAAAAAAATAAATACATTATCACGTAAACTGAATCGAAATGGCTGTGTATATAAACAGTAATTAGTATGTCGCGTCTACACAAAGCGAGATATCAGATCGGAAAACCGATAAGAAATAATAAGCAAGAAGATGGATGTCTTCTGGGTTGTAGCGCCGTGTAGTCTGGTAGAAGTTTACCGACTCATCGCCCTGATGATGGAGGCAGCAAGGATCTCTGTAACTTCCGTAAACTTCTACTAGAACACACGGCGCTACAACCCAGAAGACATCCATCTTCAGATTCACCGCCGTGAAAACCTTAAATCCTACACCAGCCTGGTCCAACTACGAGAATTTTCCTCTCTCGGGCCGGAATAGTTTTCTTGTTCGACCCAAGGGCCAAGAAACCCTTACTATCACTATTTTCGCATTGACGATATCTTTAATAATACTTATTCAGAAATTACAAATTACCATTGCATATGATGAAATATAAATTTTACTTAAATGTGTACAAACCACTACAGAGTTGTATATTATTTTAAATTTGCTCCTGCAATAATTATTTTCAATAAATCGGTTGTACTAACTAATAAAAAAATAACAAATATTTTCACGGGCCGGATTACAAGTGGTCGCGGGCCGCCAGTTGGACCACGCTGCCCTACACAATAATACGTATGTGTCTGTCTTATCTGGCCGTAGTCCTACAAGATGGTATTAAAAGCAAAAACACGGAAAGTCAACGACAAACAAGGCTCGCACATTAAAAAATAAAAAGACTCATATAAAGATAAATATTAAGTTTTAAAATAAATTCTTGGAAGACCGAAGTAACGGAATAAGAAGAAGAAGAAGAAGAAATACATTCTAAAGTAAAACATCTAGTGGTAAGACCAAAAAAGAGACGGTAGAATGATTATGATGATTTGGAACTGATTTTAAAATCCAACGAATTTATAAGGTTCGAGGTTCTTTCGACGGCGAAGATGCAGATTCTGGTATTCTGTGTTGCAACGCCGTGTAGTCTTGTACCAGCTTTTCGAAGGAACGTATTATCTCAATCTTCCTAGTGGAACTTCTACACAATTTACAAGACGACCTGTTGCAGTTGTCTTGCCCCACAATTCCAAGCTACAAATGTCTGCGGCGAATGGTCAGTAAAACAGCCGCAACACAACGGACGTGCCCGGAATAATCCGGGGCGGGTCCAATTGAGCACGAAATCGCGCGTACAGCCGGAACACTTGCTTCGCGACTTATAATTAGCTATTCAGAAGCTCAGTGCGTCTTATCTACCTCGTACCTTGGTCTGTGCTCGCCATGTTCTTGTGATACGGGACTTGCGTTCTATCAGTTCACCT
Organism: Zootermopsis nevadensis; assembly: GCF_977971745.1. Taxonomy (NCBI): domain Eukaryota; kingdom Metazoa; phylum Arthropoda; class Insecta; order Blattodea; family Termopsidae; genus Zootermopsis; species Zootermopsis nevadensis. The sequence continues at coordinate 1,097,129 of NW_028259139.1, read as the reverse complement.
GTCCTCCTTTTCCTTTCTCCTTTTTCTCTTTATTTATTCAGTATCTTTATTACTTACTATTCCTCCCCTCCGTTTTACCTCCTTTCTTTTCTCAATCTTATATCTCATCTCCACCTTCCTCTTCCGTAATATTTCTTTTTTGTATTTCTATGTGTCTCCTTTCCACTTTTCTTTCTTTATTTCTTTATTTCTTTCTTTCCTCTTTTCAATTCTTCACTTTTATTTCGGAATCCACTGTGGATTAATAATTATAAATTAGACCACAAAATTCGGACTGAGCTATTAATTACAACAGATATTCTGTAGGATTCCAACCTGTCCTTGTTTCTTTTCATTTTCCTTCTTATGTCTCCTTCTTCGTTCCATTCCTTCTCAAACCTACTGTCGGATAACGAATAATTCGGAATAACTGATAAATGTTATTAAAATTATTAATGTAATTGGCCTTCTGGCTGTTGATACATCACACTAATAATAAACAATTTAATTGAATTATTATTGACATGATAAAATTGCGTCATATTGTGATAAATATATATTTGTTTGAATCTTATCAGTCTAATCACAATAAAATACCTATTAAATTGATAGAGAACATCATTTTAATATATTTTAAATATTTAAATGTTAATTATAGTAATATTTTAATATTTAATAGGTATTTTATTGTGATTAGACTGATAAGATTCAAACAAATATGAATTATTATTGCATAAAATATGAGACAGGACCTCATGGACTGGACAGCATCCCATCTCAAGACGTTCATCCCAACGTATAACAAATAAATGACCGACGTATTTTCATCCCACGAGCTGGATTCCAAACCGGAATCCATTCTCAGCACTCCGCAACTTTCGGAACGCCTCTGAAAAGGGCTGTTTTCCTGTTCTTCGTTCATTTAGGTCCGAAATGGATTGAATTCTCCTCCCCAGCCCATGGGTCTGATTGGCCAATTTTTTGTGCCCCCAGGCCCTGTCCTCTTTCCTACTCCTACAGCCCATCATCATTCTAGTCCGACTCATTATAACCTCGGATATGGAGGCAGCACGTTCCTCCGAACCGTTGGTATCTACGTGTAAGGCACATAGCGTAACAACTTAGAAGACCATAATATGAACTCGCATTTCTGCGGAAACCTCAAATTTCACGTAAAACTAAGGTAAAAACATTGCGGGCGTTTGAGGACAGTATGATAGGAAAATAATTAGTTCTAAGAAATAAAAAATAGCACAAAACTTCTCAAAACTGTACAATGCGGAGTTAAACTATTCTGCCAGATACGGACCTATTGTTAAAATTATGAAATCAAGTTAGGGCGGGTTATGTATCACGCGCCGGTATGGAATAAATGAGGAATATGTACAAAATTTTGTCCTAAAAACCTAAAAGGAAGGGTATCTAAGCGTACATAAGACAATATTAAAACGGATCTTAAATATATACGACGGGAGTGAGTAGACTGGATTCATCTACCTTCGGATGGAGTCTTGTGAACACAGTTATGAAGCTTCCGGTTGAACAAACAAAAAAAAAGGAAAATTTTCTTGATCAACTAAGAGACTATAAGCTTCTCAAGAAGGATTTTCTCCGTGGAGTTCGAAAAGATATTTGTGTGCGTTTTCCATAAACACTGATTATCCGGCTTATCGTCATAAACCTCCCAAATTGGGGATTCTCCCTCTCAGACTAGAACATGGCTTAGAAAAACCAAAGGAGTGATCTTCAAGTTAAAGTGAACTGGGATAAACGCTCTGATAAAGAAGTGCCATAAGTTTTCTTCCTGAAACCTCTATTAAAAATGAAATACGTCGAAGCCACCAAACACAACTGCATCCCGTTCCTCCGTCAATTGAAGTAAGTATACGATATCAACCTTGGAACGTTCCATTAAGGCCCCTTCGTCTCGTACGTCACCCCCTCGTAAAAATATCGATCCCATTAAAAGCAAATCTGTGCGATGTCCTCAGTACGTAATCCAATAACTTGCCCGGAAGAAGAGAATTTCGGAATTTGTTGGGAAATCAATGATTTAAGCGCCATTTAACAAGGCCGTCGTTTCAATTTATTTTTGTTGCAACAATAAATGAGGACTTTACTTTTATGTTCCGCGGCGGTTGGGTTGGGTTGGGTTCAATTTAGTCCTCTGGAGGGAAGTTTTGTCACGTCATAATCTGTACACACTGCATCAATGACGTCAGATGACGCGTACCGCAATCAAATGCATTATAGCAAATAGTGTTTACGTGACCCAGCTTTAATGCTTTGATACAGATAACATAGGGGCACAGTTTATTGACTTCAGTTCAGCAGTAAATCGGACCTGAGTATCTTCGGTTCAAATCTTACTGTCGGTAGCTACGTCATAAATAACAAAGGAGTGAACAAATACAAAATAAACTGAGGTTACCACATCTAAAACTTCTTGACGATGGTGAAGAGTCATTTGAATATTATCCTTCGTCTAGTAAAGTATAAAATATAAAACGAAAAACTACGTTTCGGAGATGGGACGGAGATAGAGTCCCATCTCCGAAACGTCGTTTTACGTTTTATATTTTACTAGACGATGGATAATATCCAAGGAAATTTTTATTCAAATGAGGTTACCACGTTAACCATGTGGCCTGGTCTCGACAGACCTCACACAGCACTAAAAGTAAGTTAATATATACGTAAAGTCTGCGATGTTTTTCACATTGAGACTTCCATCGTGACACAATATCATTAGTCACGCGATTATATCGGCATTAATCATAACATGTCACCAGTTCCCACTGGTTAGGCTATTCCGTTTACTGTCCGGTCCCTATAAACCTAGCTCCTTTCCGCTCGATTGGCTCATTCATCGCCCTGATTATGGAGGCAGTATGACCTCTGAAACGTTGGTGGCATCTACCAGACTACACGGCGCAACAACCCAGAAGACAGCTGAGGTATAAGAACGTTTAATCAACGCTACGATGATAACTAGAGTGTGTGTGAGCAATACGATCCATTGTAGAAGAAATTTGCTGAATTCTGGAACACCCTGTGGCAACAGAATGACGCAGGGTTTCCGTAAAGGGTTAGCGCAGCCCTGGCCAAGTCGTCACATCCATTCTACTATATAGGCAACCCGACCCCAGAGACCACCAATCAGCTGACACAAAAGAGAAACGTGTTAATGGAGAGGAGGCACTGCTATCAATAAACATTGACGTCTATTTTAAGGCACAACTCCACTGCAGCGACAACAGTTCAAATTAAGACCACGATCGCTTCTACTCACGTCCCTCCAACTCATTTATGATCACCCTGTACATTCGATGCATGCAATTAAAAATAACCACCAATTACTTATATTTGGAGTACGAATTTCCGTGTTTCGTTTCTTGTGAAAATAGGATGGTTTGCTGACATCGAAAGCTCATTAGGACAACGAGACGAACTCCTAGGCAGTCAACTGTCTTGTAGAACTTAGAAATCCCCGATTTTTGAAACGTTTAGTAAGTACGATGCCAAAACTTGTGCTTAGTTAACTCGACAACGTTAAGAAAAACGCATTTCGTCAGAGAAATGGAGCTTGTGGGCCTCAACAAGTTCACTTCTACCATCCGGGCCACAGCCAACGTGATGATGTACCAGAAATTTACTCTGTGTCTCTTTAATTCCCGGTCTGCGAGTCGGAGGGGCTCCTGGACGACTATTTCGAGTGTGCCCACTCATTATGCCTAATAGCCAATGCCTGTCACGTACGCCATTAGTGTGACGCGGAAAAATTGGAAATTAAGTTCTGAAGGTGATGACTGGTGGGATGAAACACAAACCAGGCTATGGTGGTGTCCTAGGTGGAGTCTGGCGTAAGGGAGTCGGCAGTCTGAAATCGGGAGGTCTTTCATGCTGGTACAGTAAAGATGTTTCCAAATTTAAATCACTTTACGAAGAAATTGCATAAATGTTGTACTCCCCAAGCGATTTACAAAAATAATGGTGCAGGTATCTGTACTACTGTTGAACACAAAGGACAAGATGTTTCATTCCCGTCAATTTTTATGGGTCATATTAAGAAAGGAAATGATTTGTGAAACACTACAAAGCTACTTGAGTATTACACAGGATTTGAGGTTCTGACGGCGATAAGTACGAAGATGGCTGTCTTCTGGGTTGTAGCACCATGTGGTCTCTCGCCCTGATGATGGAGGTAGCAAGGACCTCTGAAACATCAGTAAACTTCTAACATACACCATGGCACGACAACACAGAAGACAGCGATCTTCAAACACCCCCAAGTATTCTCAGTCACAAACAGAATCTTTACCGTACCTACATGCAATTTTACGTGGCAGTTTGATATAGATGCCATAATATCCATATGGAGTTCAAATATATAATATAATTCAAGTCTATACACAAACTTTAAATTGTTGATGTTAAAATTTAAAATTAATATTGATACTTTGCGCTATTCATCGTTATTACGATGAATAGCGCAAAATATCAATATTAATTTTAAATTTTAACATCAACAATTTAAAGTTTGTGTATAGACTTGAATTACATTATACATTTGAATTTTAAAACACAAACATGACGCATTTAAACTATATCCATATGGAGATTTACTTAATCGGGTATCACGTAGCGATGATGTGCTTAAAATAAACGCACGTTAGGATGGTCTGTCTGCACTTCCGCTCGCGTGTTTCATCTGTGATATTTGATATCGAGACATATGAGCTAAAAGTTGTCGATTAATTTAAGGTCGGTTGATACTGGCACTCTGTGACTAACGCGTTGCAACAAGTTCAAATTGAAAAGTGCCGACATCGTGAAAAATGGTTCGTTAAAAAAAAGTTTATACGAAATAAGACAGAAAACCAACCAAGTTCTACAGATTCTATTTTAAACAGTTTCCGATAAGGTGGAACGAATTACGTAAAACGAAAAATAACTTTTTGTACTTTCTCACACCACGTGGTTTATAATGCAAGTATTTGTGTGTACGTCCAACAGTCTTTATCACTACCTGTGAATTATTATTAACACCTTCATTTTACCCTCAAGGGGCCACCACCAATGTTACCTATATAATATTTACATTGGTCAAACAATTAAAAATAATATATAATTATATAACAGCGATTTTCAATGATGTTAACACATAAATTTGCATAAAATAATAATGAAATTACGTAAGACAAATTGTAAGAATTATACGGTATAAAGTCTATAAATCCATTAAGATTATACTTTAGACACAAATATGAAAAGTTGAATATAGTATTTCTTTTCTTCAATGTATGCCTACGAGCTTTCATAATTCAAAAGTGGGGGTCTAATTACCTCAAATTTTCTGTTAGATAAGTGGGCCGTTCTCATAACATTAAGATCAGGCATCTCAGAAACTCTCTTCATCTGCACACAAGTCATTTTTGCGGGTAGTTTCAGTTCTTGAAAGTAGCTGGTGGCCACACTTCAGAATCGATAGGAGAGTCGCATATATGTCGACCCCCCCCCCCCCCCCCCCAACCGGTCCATTACATTACTGACACACTCGACATCACACTCCAGAATTTCCAAACCCCAAACAGTTAACCCATCATGTACAAACTCAGTTCATATATTTAATGGGACAGAATTTAATACTTTTCACTGTTCATCAATTATTGGTATGGTGATTAAAACAAGTATGAGATGGGCAGAACACGTAACACGCAATATTTTGGTCAGGTAACCTCAGAAAATAATATATTAGAACTAGACCTTGATGGGCAAGAGAGAGAATAGTATTAATAATTAGATAAACAGAGTATGAAACTGAGGAGTGGATTCAGCTGGATCGGGGTAGTAGCGTGGATTATTTTTGTAAACAGAGCTATGAACCTAGGACGCTTTTGACTAGCTATCAAATATTTCAAGAAAATCTTACGTCATGTATCAAGTTAATTATAGAAGAAGACTTCGGATGCGTGGACTTAAATTGGGGATAATATTAAAATTAATCTTAGAAATGGTTTGTACTTTCTGTAAACATACTGGATCAATAAAATTAGGAAAAACTTCACCAGCTGAGTTGCCATCAACTTTTCGGAGAATATCCTGTATCAGGAAGTTAGGAAGGCGACTATGTACGCAAATAAGTGCGGTGTATGGGTTTTGGAGAACACGCTACCCTGACAGGTTGGTCGGCGTTTATGTCAGACCCTGTCGGTCGGTAGTGTCGTGGTTTGGCAGGTGAACGAACAGCCTATGTTGCGGATACAGCTGCTGTACGATTAATGGGACGTCAACCCAAAAACAACTCGTTGATCCACACACATTAAACCATTACACGACAAACTGGACTGAACGCGGAGAGAGGAGCCCTCCAAACTTAGGCAAATCTCATACTTAAAGAATATAACATACACTCGAGTTACAAACATTCGTTTCAACGAACGAAATATGTAAATTTTTACATATTTTTTTTCAATTTACGAACATTACTCTCACTACAACGATGAACCAGCCTTCGTCCAAGGGCCGAGCGTCCAGTTCGTACGTAACGAACGCGGAGTTCTGATGTTTGTACTCTAACTACAGTAACTGTAACTGAAGATAGCTTTCTGTCTCCATCATCAAGGTGATGAATCACTCATCTCCCTGATGATAGAGGCAGCAAGGACCACTGAATGGAATTAAATGCGTTCCCATTAGTATCAACACACGATATTAACATTACACCTTCTGCGGGGTTCAGCCCCTTCTCACAACCGTGAACTCACAAATGACTAGACCGCTCTACAACTTATATATAACACATGACTAATTTATGGTGGAAATACCCTTAAAGTGTATATAAAACGAAGGGAGGAAAATCGGTGGGAAAAAAAGGAACTGGTAGTAACTCAACGCGTGAATTTATATCGTGTAGGCTCCCAGAAATATCTTGTGTATTATGGGACATACAGACACAGAAACATAATTTTGGACGAAGTGCTACTATCGTTGAGAAATTCCGATAGACAACGGCCTATAGCAACTGCAAGCTTGAAAACTGAAGTCCTGATGACGGAGGCAGCAAGGACCTCTGAAACGTCGGTAAACTTGTACCGGAATGAACGGTGTTACCACCCAGAAGATAACCATCTTCGTACATAAAAATAACTTAGACTATTCTACCTGACGGTAAATGAGACTTCAAAGGAATTGAATTAAAATGTAGCACCTGACGAAGCACTTACGAAATAATACCAGCACATTAAGGATATGAAAATGTTTTTTTATCAATTAAATGTGTATTTTTAGTGGGTTTAAAGCATACTAAACCGTCACTGGCGTCCTGAATGGAAAGATTTCAAGAACAGTTAATTAATAAACGAGAAAGAAACTAATATAATTCACGTCAAAGCAATTTCATTTCTGTAACCACAGCGCCATTTGGTGGAAAGCTTAAGTAGTCTTATATTGAAACCGGAAGATATCTAAGGGAGAAACCCACGTTGAGAGCGGCGCGCTCTTGAAGTAGAGAGTAAAACAGCTTCCCAGACATCAAAAGAAACAATACATCAGGATCCGCCCTAAGAAAAAAGATATCGGTTTCTGACCTCGGGTACAGTACGACTCAGTATAGAGTTGTCCGAAAAACAATGGAACTCCCATGTGGGCAACTAAACAGAATAAGCGTATTGATACATGTCGAAAAAGCGTATCAGTTTCCTTGTGTTCGCTGATTGGTTAAGTGTCTCCAACAAATTCAATTAACACTTAAAGCCTAGCGGTACCTCCAAGTACCACCTGCTATAAAAATCAACAAGTCTCTGTTTTATCTACAAAGTGTATTTATCGATTTAATATAATTCTAAGAACAAACATTTTTTTCCTTAAACAGCAAAAACCAATTGATACTTGTAATGTTTCTGGGCTTTGCATCTTTGAGGTAAGAACTGAATGTTTTAATATTAAATGGACATTCTTCAACTCGTTTCCAGAAAACTAAAAACTTCCTCATACATCTTGTTCTCCTAATATTACACCGTCATTTTTCTGCCTAATGATATTTCTAAGTTAAAGCAATTATTAGATCCTGTACTGAGAAATTCTAGACAGGAAAACACAAGACTTGGTGATATTTCAAGGTTCTCACGGCGGAGAGTACGAAAGATTTTTTACTGTGTAATCTGGCAGAAATCAACCGACGTTTCAGGGGTTGATGCTGCCTCAATCAGGGCCATGATGGAGGCATCAAGCACCTCAAACACTTTGGTAAACTTTTACCAGAATTCACGGGCCCAACATCCCAGAACACAACCATCTTCAAACATCAGACTTGTACTGATAGGCCGAGCAGTGCGAAAACTTTAATAGGCTGTATGCTATGTCATACCGGAGTGTAGAATGGTCTATTGGAGAAATAAATTATTTAAGGCTGTTTTATATTTCAGGCCACATTTCGAGTATACACTATATCAGAAACAGCTGCAACTGTATTAGACATTGCTAACATTTGTGTGTGGCACCCTGTCAAATCAATGCATACTTCCCAGAAATAAATCTGCACTTTATAATTATTATTGTAAAAACGGAGTAGTTAAAGTTAAAATATGTCTGTCTTCTGGGATTTTGAGTCATGTGTTTTTTTATATAAATTTATCATCACCATCGTTCTGATAACTGGAACAGTAAACGTCGGTCAATTTCTACCAGACTACATATTGCAACTGAAACTGATAAACTGATGGCGTTAACAACTCTGATAAACGGAATGTCAGTTGTAGGATGTTTTCAAAGTCGTAGGTCCCTAGAATTCCGATTCTTGTAGAGCGGCTGTCGAAACCCACGAAACCACTTAGTATGTGTAGGAAATCGAAACCTGAATCAGCGAGTTGTTTGCGCTTAATCGACGTTTTCACACACACACACACACAAAAAAGACTTCCCAGCCGTCGCCGAATACGACCTCTGAAATTCTTTTCCTTTCTACTGTGTGACGTAATGAAGATGTCGTGAGATGGCTGAAGTTCAGTGAGTGACTTTCGCTTTTCAGAAGAGAAATGAGATAAATTTAAGGAACTTCTGAATACTCCACTACTAGTTTTAAAAAATACTATCACTAACTTACTTACGCCACAAAGACTAGTAGGTATATGAGCCAGTGTCTAGTCCATGCTGCTCTGTTTTCTCCACAAACCGCAGAGTCTTAGTGTGAGATTAAAAGCATCAGGCAGGCTGCGTCTCTAAGCGGGAATAATACTTGGGTTCCTTTTAATTAACTACCAAGGCTTAAAGAACCTGTGTTACGAACTATAATATTGTTATGCCTCGGGAACAGGCAGGAACTCGTTATACTCGATAAATTATAACGATACCTGTTTACTAATACTCTTAGAGTTTTTCATTTTGTTCATCTGCACCCACCACGCCTACTTTAAAATTTATTGTTAACAGTTTACTTGTGGTTTTTATACGGAAGTGAAATTCGATCTCTCGCATAAGATGAATATTTATTGAGAACAGGAGACTGGGTAGAAATATATCGATCTAATAAGTAAAGGGAGGCTGGAGAATATTGTACAAGAAATTAAAAATCTGTACTTTTCGCCAAATATTATTAGGGCGACAAAGTTGAGGAAGACGAATTGTATCATTTATTATTTATTTAGTGTTCTGTCTGACGACAGGTCCATATGAACAGGATCCTTCCATCCTTTTCTCGGACTGGGACCTGTTCATATACGTTCTTGGCAGATGATCCAGAAGTGGTTTGCCATTGCCTTCTTCTGTGTGTGAATGGAGTAATTGTTGGGATGCCACGGAGGAAAACTCCGTGTTGCCTAGACCACGGCCTTGCCCAACACAAGTTACAAATTCGGGCACCGCCGGGAATCGAACCCGAGACCCCAGGATTACAAGGCCAGCGTTCTAACCGCTAGACCACCTCATCTTATTATTATTTAGTGTTCTGTCTGACGACAGGTCCATATGAACAGGATCCTTCCATCCTTTTCTCGGACTGGGACCTGTTCATATACGTTCTTGGCAGATGATCCAGAAGTGGTTTGCCATTGCCTTCTTCTGTGTGTGAATGGAGTAATTGTTGGGATGCCACGGAGGAAAACTCCGTGTTGCCTAGACCACGGCCTTGCCCAACACAAGTTATAAATTCGGGCACCGCCGGGAATCGAACCCGAGACCCCAGGATTCATATCATATGGGCAATGAAAGTTGCTTACAAAAATTTAGCGAAGAAAACATTTTAAAGGCAGAGGGGTAGGTTAGAGGATAGTGTTAAAATTAATCTTAAATAAATGGAGTTTGAGGATTTAACAGCCACGGGATTGACTAAAATGGAGCGCTCTTCTGAACACGGTGATAAACCTTCTGTCACGTAAAATGCGGCGAGATGAGTAGCCCATTGGCTTCCCCGAGGAGGACAGAATTCTGTTGCATGAACTTCGTCGGAGAAGACACCATTCTCCGAGAGAGACTGAAGAAAATCATGAGATGCCCAACCCGAATTCCAACAGAGAATCACACCTCATTACAAGTCGTCCGGTGACATTATTTCCACTTTCTGTTCGACTTATCGCAACATTGTGAAACGTGTCATTGCCTTTTTCACGACACAAAACTCCGAACTTGAAATATAAATGCTACATCGCCGTAGAGTTCTCCGTCTAGCGTGTCATCGCAACAGAGTTTGGCAGGCGCTAACTTTGGGTGATGGATTATTGGTACACGATCTCCCAGGGCAAGTGTGATAAAGCGGAGAACTAGGTTATTTTGACAACGTTGTCTCAAGTCAGATGTTTTGTAGCAGTGAATGGTGACTTGAGGAGCTAGGCCCTGATATGTTTATAACGCTACAGAATATAAAGAAATAAATCAAATTTGGCAGGCATTTCCAAGACAAGCCAAATACATTACTGCGTTCCCCAGTCAATCTGTATCTCTTACCTGATATCAATAATTAGAAAGAGCGAACTTCAAAAGTGTGTGCTGCGACTGTGTTAAGGAATTGTTCTCTAAAGAGTAAAACGACAACATGGCGGCCACGCGAATATTATATGTACCTATTAGATGATATTTAACATGTGTAGGTGTGTATTTAGATAGACTGTAACATATCTGGATTTTTATACGAAACATATCATTAAAATGGAGGGAATGCGAAGCTTTGAGGAATAAAACGTACTACTAAAAATTAATCATAGAATCGATCATTCAATTGAGAATCTAGCATCCCCAATATGGAATGGAGAATGCGAAGGTAAGAGTGCCAAATTATTCTCAAAACTCTTACTTTATTTTGATATTCGCTTCTGCAGAACACAAAGGAGAAAACGGTTCATAATTCATATTAACAAACTCAAAAGCATAAGAAGAATAAGTCTGTTTCCCAAACACAAATTCGGTAATTTCAAATCGGTATCTAAACCTCATTATGCCGAAATAATCATACATAACGAAAATATTAATGTAATTGTTCCAGATAGCCTTCGTTTTTATTTAAGATTACTCATACATATATTAAAGTACAGTCTCTTTGAAACCGCTCAAACTATAAGAAACTTTTCTTTTACCAATACTTTTATTTAAATGTTTAAATTCAAACTTTTACTAAAAATTCTTCATGGTCATTAATTTCCAAAAAAAACACACAATTTTCTTTCTTATTCTTGATACATTTTCAGGAGATTTATTACTACAATTTAGCACTGGACTTACACGACAGATGAAAATGTCTTAACTGCAACACACACACACAGATACTTGTTGCAGTTTCTGAAGGCAGCCTTTATAAGGACAGGAACATAACCAGACAACAAAAGCTTTATTTGAGAGCGATTACATGTTAGCCGTTTGTGCTACAAATCCTCTACGTTTTATGGTGTCTCTATCATCAAAAGGCATGTCAGCTTTCTTATAAGGAACGTACTTACAGGAAAGAATCACTTGTCCCCAGACAATAAAACTCACCCTCTTCTTACAACAGCTATAAAAGTATAATAATTTTAAGGCATGTAGAGGCTTCATCAACAGGAATAAAACACGACAGAACACATGGATACATGCATGAACAGTATCACATAAACGACATGGCTACAGTAACAGACTAAATAACAACAACAATAATAATAATAAAATATGCTTTAATATTATTATAACTTGTAATATTACTGACAATTTTCACACGTTTTTGTTGTAATACTGTTCATATACGTTCTTGGCAGATGATCCAGAAGTGGTTTGCCATTGCCTTCTTCTGTGTGTGAATGGAGTAATTGTTGGGATGCCACGGAGGAAAACTCCGTGTTGCCTAGACCACGGCCTTGCCCAACACAAGTTATAAATTCGAACCCGAGACCCCAGGATTACAAGGCCAGCGTTCTAACCGCTAGACCACCTCATCTTATTATTATTTAGTGTTCTGTCTGACGACAGGTCCATATGAACAGGATCCTTCCATCCTTTTCTCGGACTGGGACCTGTTCATATACGTTCTTGGCAGATGATCCAGAAGTGGTTTGCCATTGCCTTCTTCTGTGTGTGAATGGAGTAATTGTTGGGATGCCACGGAGGAAAACTCCGTGTTTCCTAGACCACGGCCTTGCCCAACACAAGTTATAAATTCGGGCACCGCCGGGAATCGAACCCGAGACCCCCAGGATTACAAGCCCAGCGTTCTAACCGCTAGACCACCGTGACAGATCAACTTCATGTATACAATATTATTGCCCTCTTGTCACTAATATCTGCAAAAGGATTATGATATTCGGTATCATTACATCTTTCCTTAAATATCCATATTCCACCCTCGTCCATTGGATTATACCAACAATATACCAATAGCCAAGAAGTTTCATTGAAATATCCTGCGGCTGAAGAATCTATAAACAAGACTATATATATATTTATATATATATATATATATATATATATACGGAGATACGTCATTAGTTCTGTAAATTTTCTTTTGTTGTTCTTGCAATCTTGTCTACTATACGGAAATAGTATTTTTTTAAAGCAACAGGCCAATAACGTAAGGTAATCCAACCCATAATAAAGTACTTATTGATGATTGTAATAAACAAACAATATCGCTGTAACTATAACGCAAGTCAAGTCATGTTGTAACCTGCGAGGGCCAGTCCATCAGCTGTCTTTCACCTGTCGAAGTGGCATAATGACTTTCTCACAAGTGCAACGTCGAACTCTACCTGACTTGTTCTCAAAGAACTTTCCACAATGAGTTTGGGGATATATTTCCCGATTCTCCTGTGCCAAATAAATCGATAATATCTCGTCTGGTGAAATGTTTCCGAGACAGGAATTATTCGCCAGGTTGCGTCAAACTAGGAAATGAGTAGATGCACGCATCGCTGAACGCGGTAGACATTTCCAACACTTAATATTGTCTTTTTTCTGATTTCAGCTGTTTTTTTACACTATAACATATGCCCGAATAGATTTCATAACCTTTCGATTACTCTGTAATTTCAGAAAGTTATATTTTATTTATTTATATTTTATTTAATGACGCTGTAAATATCTCAGATTGCATAGCGTCGAATGATAGATTGATTAGTGATCAGTATGACTGTAAAAGGTGTGGGAGGAAGCGGTCGTGGCCTAATTTCAATTAATATCCTCCAATGTCTGAAGAGACGGGGAAACGCACCCAAAACTTCAGTCAGGATATTTAAGTCTCCCAACCTAGACTTGTGCCGGGAATCTCCCATACACGAAAACAGGAGCGCAAACCAATCGACGGCGACGTTAGGTAGTAAGCATTAATTAGCATTTTTTATCACTTTATAATTATAAAATAACACTTCTATGTTAAAACCAAATTATTCGCATTAACACAAGACTCATCCGATCTTGGGTTTTTCTGCATCCGTGCTGAATGCTCTCCTGTTATCAAAACTGATAATTCTACAAGAAGAAACAAATCGCAATAATTCTACTTATTTACGTAATCGATTTTGCATTTAAACTTGTCTTATGTCTGTAATATGTCTCCAATAAGAGGTCAGGTGCGTGTCGGTAATATAAGAAAAGAATTCTAATTTCTGTCTTTGTTTTAACTAACTAAATCCAGGAGGAGAAAGAGATAGAGAGAGTGGGAGGGGGGAGGGGGAGATGGAGAGAGAGGGAGGGAGGGAGGGAGAGAGAGAGAGAGAGAGAGAGAGAGAGAGAGAGAGAGAGAGAGAGAGAGAGTTAAGAGGGCGAAAGAAACGTCTCCTTTCCTTCAACACAGAGCTTCATTCATTGCCATATTCACAACAGATAACCATAGGTCACAACTCCGATGTGAGTCCAGTCCACACCCTGCCATCTAACGTCCTTAAAGTGTTTTAATGTCATCCTCCCACCCACGTCCACAGATGTTTTGTTGTCTTTTCAATTCAGGTTTTTACGACCAGAACTACTTCATTCTTATCCATATTGCATCGTCATTCGTAGACAACACCGAGGACACAAACATGTTTACATGTAAGACGGTGATGGAGTGACGTGGTAACACAATTTGAAAACGACGTTAACCCATTCGGGTCGGACTCACGATGTCATACGACAAATCTCGCTTCTGCCGACTCATTCAACAGATTCAAAACCCACACAAAAAAGCTTATATCATATACCATTATGTGTTTAAAAGATATTAAAAATACACCCCTTGTTCAAATCAGTCTGAAATCTACTAAATCATTTCACAGTCCAGTTTTAAAATATATAAAAATCGGATCTCTTAAATTGGCATTAGCAAAATAAACCTAAAAAAAATTCAACTTTCATTTGGTCTATAAAATCATGCATTCAAACGCGTTTCGACTTCAAGAGGGCATCATCAGTGGCAAACAAATTAATTCATATTAAATCATTAAAATTCATAAGACGATGGTTCGTTATAAAGTCTAAAAGGTCACACTTTACAAAACCATAATTTATGTAATACCACAACGGACGTTAATTATTATCTAAACTGAGCTTACTTAGCTTTATTTCCACTGTCTTTTCGAGTGTGAACAGTTTTGTTTGAATACATGATTTTATATATCAATATACTACACGGTATGCAAGGTTTCAACTACATCCGTATATTTATTTTAGGCTAATTTTCTTACTTTATAAGGAAATACACTATTTCTGTGGTTTCACGTCCCCACATTAGTCGTCCCGCGTGTCTGCCCCACGTCTAATAACTTACGAAAAAAACTCTTGTGTTCACAAAACGTTGTACGAAAATATTTCAAATAAAATAAAACGTACATTCGTATTTTCCCTTACTTATTTATTCCTCTCTCTCTCTCTCTACTCTCTGAAACGTTTCACTAACACTCTCCTTCCTTTTCCTTTAGCCTTCGGGATTCTGTTAATTTTTAATTCCGTTTCCGTTCCATGTTTTCATCATTTGATTTCCTTTCTTAATTATTTACGTAAAAACACTTAAAAAAAATTAACAAGCTTATGTTAAATATTTTCCATCTCAAAAATACGTAAGTGTGACGTCATCAACAGGGCAGACTACTCGCAAAGCCATTTTGCCACAGAATAATTAATACTGCTACCACTTGTGGTGGTTGCCAAGGATGTTAGTCACGTTAAACCTCTCCATTTACAGGAAATTGGCCTCGATACAACTTGCAGCTCATGGAGATTCGTGTTCATGGTTCATAAAGCATTTAATTCGACAAGAAACCACGGATCGCGCATTTTCTAAATATGTGACACAGGCTGAAAGTCTGCTTACTTGGATCTGCCTTACATTAAAAGGCAAAGATCATGATTTAGAATTCTATTCTAAGTTCAGTGGCTTAATTCTACGAGGACTGTGACTATTTGCTAGGACACCGACTGTTGCCAACCTAACAATATCCCTTCCTCCGAGTTCTTAGTTGATTTCTAAGCGTCCCTGCAAGGATTTGGTACTTTAAATTAATTAATGTCTCCGTGCGTTCAAATTCATTCGTTCCAGAACTAATTTAAAGTTATTAAGTTTTGAATTAGAACATAAGCGCATAAAGTATCAGGTTTTAAGCGACTTGTTTTATTCCGTTTTCTCAAAAACGAAAAGTTGGCATCACAATGAACTGAAAGCATCTCAGTGTTCTTTGTAATACGCAAACTTCTGAGCTTCGTGAGATTTGTCTCACACACAATCGGCGGTACGCAATTTAATGACACTGTATCAACTGAAAAAATAACAGTTCGGTAAGAAAAGAAAGTGATGATAATCTAACTATATAATTTATATTAAGTCAATAAAATAACTTATTTGTAGGCAACCATATGGCATTTTTTAAATCCCTAACCTAACATTTTCATCACGAAACACGTGCCAACTTCTCTACCAACAACAATTCTAGTACAATAGGACATAATTACAACGTAATCCCATGATACCTAATATTTTTATGAACCTGATCTGTTCACGCATATAATGTTATTGAGCAGAGTTATTTACATTTCTTGTTCCTATTTTCGTTTCGTCCATCTCTTGACATTTACCTGGCCAGACCGCAGAAACCACCAAAACCTCGAACAAGGTAGCCGATAGCCCGGCGGAGTTCGAACCGGATATATCCCGAATCTAAGTCTACTACTTGTGCGGTGCATCAGCATAAATGTATCGCTGTAGACAATACAACGGTAAATCGTAAATATAAACTACTCATTGCTCGTCAGTACATGCAGGAACCCTGCGAGATCAACAGTATCAAGAATATTTCTCATGTTTAAAACTTCAAATGTCGTGTTTCTTTTGTTTTGGTTTCAAAAGAATTAAACTACCTTGGAGGAATCAATGGTCATCTAGGCGTGTCCTAAAATGACAGTGGGCAGGACTGTGAGGTGATACAAATTAATTACTTCCAAAACTGCTAAAACAGCTGTCAATTAGTAGTAAATTTACAGTCAGGAATGACGGGATATAAATAAATATTATCCCACAAGATCCAAAATTCTTGAACAGCAAATAATCGCCAAAGATTTGTGCAGACTGGACATAATTTAAGAATATATGAAAATACAAAACGAAAAACATTAATTTTAAGTGACATCTTGAACTCCGAGCAGGGCCCTCACGAATTAAAGCTTATCTGATGTAGACCCCACACGACTTTCTCATATCGAACTTAGGTACACTAAATTCCGTTAGTAAATACATGCATTAGGACCCAGCATCCGCAAACATCCCAGTTTTTTATATAACAAAATACATTCTCCATACCACGTATGAGAAAGTCAAAATAAATCAACGACCTTGTTATTAATAATATCCGAAAAATGTCGCGGACAGGACAGTCCACACCCGGCCTGCTGGCCGCAGTTTGTCGCCCTTCTCTGGTAGTTTAGGTCTCAAAGAAAGTTGTTTTGCTGTAACTCTTACATGGACATCAGAAAGTCTGTTGTGTGTGTGTGTATTCAAACTACAATTCCTTCTGCCTCCGCGTGTAACTGGGCTATCACAGCGCCACCATGCGAGATAAACTCTCACGTCATAATTTTTATTTATGGCTTTAAGTCCGCTGTCATTTGTACACGTCAAATAACAGAGTAGCAGCACAAGGAGAAAGTTCTTGCAAGGCTACTGGGGCTCGTCCGCCTTCGTCTGCAACTCTTCTCCTCCTTTCACTCCTGTGTGGAGCATCGGTGTCTCCTCTCAGAAGTTTCTTGATCTATTTAGATATTCGGTAGAGGTTTTGACGGCGGTGAGTATGAAGATTTCTGTCTTCTGGGTTGTTGCGCTGTGTAGTCTGGTCGATGTTAACCAACGTTTCAGAGGTCATACTGCCTCCATCATCAGGGCGATGAGTATGAAGATTTCTGTCTTCTGGGTTGTTGCGCCGTGTAGTCTGGTAGATGTTTACCAACGTTTCAGAGGTCATACTGCCTCCGTCATCAGAGTATGAAGATTTCTGTCTTCTGGGTTGTTGCGCTGTGTAGTCTGGTCGATGTTAACCAACGTTTCAGAGGTCATACTGCCTCCGTCATCAGGGCGATGAGTATGAAGATTTCTGTCTTCTGGGTTGTTGCGCCGTGTAGTCTGGTAATGTATACCAACGTTTCAGAGGTCCTTTCTGCCTCCATCATTAGGGCTATTCGAACCCACGGTCCCAGTGTCCAAGCGCACGAGGTCCACGCCTCAGACCGAGAGGTCACTGTAACCGGAAATTGCTGCTCTGAATTCCTGTAATTACAAAGTCGAGGGTAATGACGGAAAGAGCTGTGTCCAAGCCACGTAAAACGATGAGTTCTTCTGTTCCTCATTCATGTCTGAATTTCTCCTTCGATCTGTTTTCATGTTTGTTTCTTCCCTTACTTGTGTTTTTATATTCTCCTTTCTTTGCTACTTTCTCTACTCTTCAATCGCTCCTGTCTCCTTTCTTTTCTTTTAATCTTCCTTTCACTTATTCTGTCTTTCACATTCTCTTTTTCTCTCTCCATTATGACCTTCCTTCTAATTCGTGCATCTTCCTTTCTTTCGATCTATCCTTCCTCCTTCCTTATTACACCAATTTTTCTTTGAATGTTCTTCCTTTTAAGATTTATACCGTCGTATTTTTCTTTTTTCTTGTTTGTGTCCTTTCATACCATTTCAATTTTTTATTGTAATTCTATTTCATTATTTACACATTTATTTAGTCTGTTTAATGTTTACGTCTTTTCTTGTGTATTTCTTCTTATCTCACAACAATTTAACATATTTTACTTTTCTCTGTCATTCTCTCCTTTATTATTCTTTCTTTATTTAATTTCTTCCTTTTTTATTAATTTCGTCTTTGTTATTTCATGTTTTTCTTTATTCCAGCTCCGTGTCGCCCTCTTCCTCGAGTTACTTCGCATTTCGTGTTGTAAGGTAACGTCGTATGACTTCAGCACACAAGGCAGACTAATTACAGGGCCATCATTCTCACAGCTTTCAACTTCCTCAGTACACAAGGCAGCTCTACGTTCTTTGGATCATCCACGATTTGGCCGGCAGAGAAAAAACACATAATCCCGAAATTAAAATGAGAGCAGCCTCTTCATTAACTTACATATGAAGGAGACAAAGTCTATTTTGTTGTGGAAAAAAAAACCCTGAAACGCCTGACCGAGCTCAAAGAGGGTTGATTTCCTGTAAACGCTGTTCTCTGAAAAGTCCATAACGTATTCAGCAGTGGAACGCGGAGGACAAAGCTTGTGTCTTTCTGTGCGTGCAATTTATTTCTTAATATCACAGGCTTTGTTGCAGTATACGAATATGTAGACAATTACTGTGGCTCTCAGGCCAAGAAATGTGTGCATCTTGCAAAAACGTAAGTGCAATGCTGTTACCATAGCAACATGTTCGTGCTCGTTACCATAACATCCAGGTCCATTGTCCCAGATTAGGCACTAAATACTGCAAACTGGTGCCCGTTTTGTCTTGATAATGCATTTCCCCTTAATGTTATACTGTCTTCATTCGTGGATATCGTAGTAATGCGACTAGAATTGTTTTAATTGTAAGATTAATCCGTGATATCCTGATTACTGAATTGCACACATTGTCTTTGCCGCTATCAAGTATATGTTCACAAGACAGTTCACACAATGAGAACAACAGGGGTGTACAGCTTTCCAGAATAATCTACCTTCGCATCATAGCTTCTTTACTGAACAACATTCGACTAAGTAGGATTTTAGGTTTTCACGGTGGTGAGTCTTCTCAATTGTAGTCCCTCACGAAATTAATTTTCGTTAGGGAACGCGGAATATCACCAGAGTCCTACTACAACCTGAGCCGGCTTAATCTGGTTAACATCACACACTATTTCTTTCACGACATTTATTTCAATGTTACCATCTATTTAATCTAAAATTGCCGGGGTTCGATGCCTGGCAGAAATCGCCATAGCTTCCAAACCTCCTGTCTAATCAGTGGGTACCAAGGTCTCTTACCCTTGGGGTAAAACGATTCGGTCTTAAAGCTGATCTCCAACCTGTAGTTAAAAGTGATAGTGGAAACACGGTTCCGGAGAATTTGACGTAAATATGTTTATACGGAAAGGAAGTTTATTTATCGGTTTTATTCTAAATATTTCCTTTATACATGCTTTACAATTCAGATAAGTTTGATTAAGACTTTGATTATTCAACTTGAATTAGTTACGCTTAAAATGGGTCTGTGGTAGCTGAATGTAATGTAAAGTAATATAATGTAAGGTAAGGTAAGGTAAGGTAATGTTTTGTTTTTATTTTTTAAGTGTTCTGTCTGACGACAGGTCCATATGAACAGGATCCTTCCATCCTTTTCTCGGACTGGGACCTGTTCATATACGTTCTTGGCAGATAATCCAGAAGTGGTTTGCCATTGCCTTCTTCTGTGTGTGAATGGAGTAATTGTTGGGATGCCACGGAGAAAAACTCCGTGTTGCCTAGACCACGGCCTTGCCCAACACAAGTTATAAATTCGGGCACCGCCGGGAATCGAACCCGAGACCCCCAGGTAGGTAATAACAATGTTAAGTAAACAGATGACGTTTCCTAAGTAACATAACAATGAAGTTACACTTTTTCGTTTCCCTTTTTCGTACCACTTTTTCGTAACAATTTTTCGTAACACATTTTTGCCGAATGACACTGACCCTAAAATATAGACGTATTTACGTCAAAAATATTAAGTGTTACAACTCGAATCTCCTATCGTCTTCGTGGCATGGTGCTTAATTTAGCACAGAGACACTTACATTTTACCTTCACGTTGCGTCGTGTTAGCAGGGAAGAACATAGGCAGTATTCTAACAGGTGGATCACCCAGTATCAACGAGTTTAAACCTTTATGCGTATTATTACGCCATTGGTTGCACTACAGACAGTACTGCGTAGAAATTACAGGAAGATTAAGATGTTACTGAGCCTTAAAAACAGCCCGGATCTCCATACAAACGACCTGATTAAGACTTTGGCAGCTCTTTCAATGTTTCTCTAGAACAAACATGGCTCCCGTAATGACGTCACTGCATCAGTCCTGAAGGACTTTGCTGTTTCCACACAAAACACCGGGTTCTGGAAGCGTCGGAGCTAGATTACACACTACAACTGGCAATTATAACAAAAACTACGAGTTTATCAGTTTAGTCAGCGGTGTAGTATTTAGGCTTCCAAGCCTCACGCTGATGTCGTGCAAGTTGTCGTTGCTACAAGGGGAAACATCCTCTCGGGGCATACAATGTTCGAAGTAACTGAAAACTACACAGGCAACCGCAAACAGAAAGAAAGACAAAAAGAAGTCGGCAAACACAAAAGTGTAAACGTCCCCTGACTTTTAGTTTTTCATTAGATAAAAAGCCTTTAGAGCTCTTCGTGGCGAAAAAACAAATTTGTGTCTCGCTAGACACGACTTTTCTTTTCAAGGGCCTGTATACTTATGTTTAACCCTTTGAAGCCGAAGCTCGTCTTCATAATATTTACGAATCCAGACCGTACCGCGAAGAAAACACTACACCTCACCATTACGAAAATCAGCTGGTTAACCCTTTGAAGCCGAAGCTCGTCTTCATAATATTTACGAATCCAGACCGTACCGCGAAGAAAACACTTCACTTAACCATTAGAAGTCGAATCAGGCGGTACCACAAAAGATTTAACAAAAGAACATCCCGGTCGAAGCCTTAATGAAAGGAGTAATACAGGCTTACATAATTCAAAAAATCTACTTTAACGTCAAAGTTATCTTCACGATTTCTTGTTCTTTGTTTACCTTCGATACCAGCCGCTCAGATGTTTCGTAAAGTGAATAATGAATTTAAAAGGATAAGGAAGGAAACGGACCTGACTTAATCAAATGTACTATCATATTTTCCCGGGGGGGGGGACTGGGTAAAACCATGAAAACCCTCAAATTCGAAGCAAGAATATAGATCACGAGACTGCGATGTTCTGTCGTGATTTTCACGAGACACACCCATCACTTACCTTGTCACGGCAGTTTAACAGTGACATCCGGCGTCACCAAATGCCATCGCCAAAATCTTTCTTTTGTTTTTTTGCCAACAAGAATGTCTGTGCACCGGAGAATAATTATAATTATTCCGAACTGTGAATATCAATTATAAGGTACTAATTTCCTTCAGGGAGTCCACAAACGCGCAAAATAAGGGACAGGGTAGCCAATTTCATAGTAAAGTTATGAACGCGGTACCTCCCTAATACAAAGCACAGATATTATCGCTACATAACCGGCTCATTTTGACGTCATAGCGTGTAATAGAGGAGTTTGCTTACTGTGGTATAATGCAACCCAGAGACCATGGTAATAACCGCTTTACATGTTCAGTAATGTGTATAGCTGAGGTAGTTAGATGGAGCAGGTTACGATGGATCGGACATGTGAATTGGAGACAGAAATCACACATCAATTTTGTGAGAGAACCCGTTGCACAGATGCTAAATGGAAGACAGAAATACAAATGTGAGGATAATATTAAAGAGAATCACAGGCAACACTGTGATGATGTGCCTAAGATATGCGACCAATAGCTGTTTCTAATTTTGTTGGCGAGTTCCAACACCACGGTATTCAGTTAAGTTCAAATGTTTTATCACTTAGGTGTACTCTTATCGGTTTATATTTCGACATTTTGCCAACTACTTAAGTTACATCACATCAAAAAGCATAATTATCGTGAATCATGAACTGATAACGTTGTGAAGACTGCAGACGTAGCCTACTTTTTCGTCAAGAATTTCGTTTGAAGGACTGAGTAAGGCCACGAAAACCTTATTTCTTCTATCGAGCTTTGTTTCCGAGCTACAGAAAACATACCTCTGAAACGTCGGTAAACTTCTATCAGATTACACGGCGCAACAGCCCAGAAGACAGCCATCTTCATATTCGACGCCGTGAGAACCTCAAAATTAATTTCTGAAATGTGTTATTTTCATTTGTAGCAACAAATAATGTGAGAATTAGATAAAATTCTAAATCGAATTAAGTAAATAAAGGATTTAAGGGCCGAAATAAATGTAAGGGAAAGCAGAAATATAAGAGCGACGAAAAGGAAGGTACAAAAATGTTGTCAAAAGAGATATCCCGTCTAAGAAATAGATTCACGCAAGTCTTGCTAAGAGTCCATCTTTGACTACCCACAGCCGACACATCTTCTGTCGTATTGTGGTCCATTCTCATACTTTACATGCGAATTCACGTAAGTTCCCTTCACCCATTGCGAAGTGCTGAATATGTATAGTCGTAGCCGCTTCTGACAGCACAGAACTGGATGCCATGGAAGACAGACGAACAGTGGTTTACCATAATGTGAATCTGATGTTTCTCGAACGTTTCCCATTGTCTAACTGGCAACAGCCTTATACATGAGAAGCCTTATTCTCTCTCTCACACACACCAGGGTACACATCAAGGCGCTCTAAGGCTCTATGTATCTACTGACGGAGTGAGGCCAACAGATAAATGGGTTATCAGTGGCATGCCTCGGTGCTCTAGTGGTTAGCGTATTATAATAATATTCAAGAGGTACCAGATTTGAGCTCGTTATCAGTTGGTTTAATCTCAAAAAAATAAAATATTCAAAACAGCTGTAAGTATTAAGATTTCTGTCTTGTGGGTTGTTACGCCGTGTAGTCTGGTCGATGTTTACCAACGTTTCGGAGGTCATACTGCCTCCGTCATCAGGGCGATGAATTTATCTACCAGACTACACAGCGCAACAACCAAGAAGACAGGAATCTTCATACTCATCGCCCTGATGATGGAGGCAGTATGACCTCTGAAACGTTGGTAAACATCGACCAGACTACACAGCGCAACAACCCAGAAGACAGAAATCTTCATACTCATCGCCCTGATGATGGAGGCAGTATGACCTCTGAAACGTTGGTAAACATCGAACAGACTACACAGCGCAACAACCCAGAAGACAGAAATCTTCTTACTAACCGCTGTGAAAACCTCAAATCATACACTGTAAATATTAATTAACAGTCCCCAAATTAACTGATAAGCCAGAACAGAACTCGGACAGAATTCTTCCTTTCGCGGCAGATACAGAAACCACGTCTATACCGGGAATGGGGCCCACCCAGTCACCTATCTAAAGGGTATCTGTATTATTTCCAAGGAGGTGAAGCTTAGCCGATGAGTGTCGCTTACCACTCACACAATCTAGTGTATAGTTAAAGAACGAGAAGAAGCTATACCCTTCACTCCCCTCAAGCACATCCATGGCGTGTAGCGGGAAAGCTTTCCTTTCTTAATGGGCTACATACATAAACTAAAGACAGTAAAGGATTATTACGTACGGTGGACTGGAAACGACTGGCAGTGGCTTCTTCAAAGATACTATCCCAGCACGAGTATTAACTCATTCGCTCCGGATAAGATCCTAAGGCTTCTTCAAGTCGAAGACTAATTGCCACTTTATGAATATTCAGATCGAGTTAGAAGACCTTAAACAATGGATCTGAAGCAAAACAAAGGAAACCGACGTCTTAGCTGCTGGAACTATGTCAAATGACTTCTAATCCATTCCGAGAAAGATCGAACCAAAATAAAAGTTAGCGGAAAAGATTTCTCTTTCCTAAAGAGTGTAATAAAAGCAAGAACGAATCTCCCTTTGTCGCTAACTGTTAAAGAAAAAAGGCGATTTTCTATATCCTACAAGACTAAAATATGCTTAATTCTTCTGGTGTACGTCAGCTGAGTAATCGAATTTACGTCCTAAATTCATCATTAAATCGTTAACAAACGCTTAAATTTATTTATTGTCAGGACTTTTTCCATCGTCTGTTTTTTTTTAAATTCACGACGTTTCGAAGGCGATAGAAAAAGTCCTTATAGCAAATAATTTTTAAGTATAAACTACCGTCGTCAAACCCCTTTAGTATTGAATTACGTTAACAAACGGTTTGGCGTATGAAGTTCGTTGCGTCTCGAAAGATCTGTAACTTTGACTCATTACACCGCAATTATGTTGGATAACGTCCGTTATCTAGACTCTCGATATAAACGACGTTTTGGCAACAGTCTCAACTCTATATTTTAAATATTATACGAACAGATTTGTATGTGTTTTATTTTTATCTATGACAGTGGACTTGATGCAGACAACTGAATATATTTACGAAAATAAAACCAGCAAAGATAAAGATTCAGCACTATGGCAACTAACCATCTCAAGACGGAGTAAAGCCACCTCCCGTGAAGTCTGTAAAAAAATATGTCTCACACAACTGACAATGTCGAGCAGTGTGTAAAATTAGACTTCTGGCATAAAAGATTTATGGACGCTGAGAATTCAATAAAGAGACAGGGTATTGAAAGGACGTCCTGAGCTGATAGTCACATGCTATTTACTCGACCAACGTGGATTTGCCAAATTGGATACATTTAAGATTGTGCCCGTGGTAACAATCATAACATAATCTGCCCCTTCTCTAAAAGTTAACATCGTTTGGTCCACATTTGTTTCATCTGAAAAAAGATCTGATGCAGTTGCTTTGTATGAATTTTAAATCTGAGGACAATTAAAAAGTGTCTGTCCGGATGTTGGGTTGGGGCCCACAAGAGAAACCTTTAGAGTTCCGTTTATTTAAACAAAAACAAAACAAGATCAATTTAAAATTATCTTTTCAATTTTAAGATAGGTAACAATGAATAAATCAGTTCAAATGAACTGCTTCCAATGCCCCTCATCGTCAATGACAAAAATTCTAAGTAGCATAGTCCTTTCGAGAAGCTAACAGTCGCTGAGGCAGTCAAAACTACCGCGATTTTATGGAAATCAGAGGTTCACAACAGCCCGATATTTACCCCATTCCTGAGATAGATGAACACAGTTAACAATCTCCCACCAGATTTAAAAATTTTATTTTAATATTATCCTGCCATATACGCCTTGGTCTTCCAAGCAGTTCTCCGTTTCAATTTTTCAAACTAACTCTTCCATGCGTGCTACATGTCCCGCACATCTCATCCTACTTGATTTAGCCACCGTAACAATATCTGATAAGAATAAATATTACTATTTCCATCCTCATGTTAATTCGTCTCTCTTGGCTCAAAATGTTCATCTCAAACGCCTTTTATGTAGGTCCTTTCTTGATGCGAGGCAAAGTTTTATGCTCATATAAAACAGAATGAAAAATTATAGTTCTCTGATTTCTGGTCTTACATTGTCAGACAAGCGACGAGCATATTTTAAACTGCGTGTAAGAACAAAATTTCCAAATTCAATCTGTTCTTAATTTCCTCGTGAATTCAATTATAATTGCATTCCTTCCGTGTGAAAACATCTAACATTTCCGAACACTTTGTTAGGGCGGGCCCTGTAACTGGGTTATTTGTTGTTCCTGTATCGCAAGGCGAGCCAATTCTACCCAGATTCGTCCTGTTTAAAGTGTATTTCATTCTGGTGCAGCAAACACACCAGTGGATTAGGGATCCCGGAGGGAAATTCGAGAGGAATCTTGCATCAGCAATGTGAGATGCCACTCCCGGGGACAGATCTTTATTCTCAGACTAGGAACAGCCTATGTGACCTTCGCTGCAAACTAAGCACTCCTCAGTGCTAGGCTAAGCTAAAATTTACGTACAAATTTATATGAAATTTCACCAAACAGATCACTTTGAACAAACGTTACTAACGTTCATTCTTTTATTTAACTATATTTTGACAATTGATATTGAGACAAAAGTATTTGTGTCAGACTTTAGTTTCAGAGCAATTGATGAAAAATTAATAGTGACACGAGTCCTGCGTTTTGAATCTGTGTAACAAATATGTCTCGTTAATGGGGTAAAAAAATGCATTCCAAAATTAAATCCTAGTCAAACACTGCCTCCCACACAATATTTTATTAAAGTATTTCAGTTTCACGTAGTTTTCGAGTCGAGATATCTAGTTCAAGACACTGACACGACTTACTTACAAAATCTGTATTCTTCTAACTGGAACACCTAAAATAGCCATAGGCTAAAGTATTTCCAACCTCTTCAGGTTGTCAGGGACCTGCTCATACATATATACATTCTTGGCAGAGATGATCAGAAGTGGTTTGCCATTGCCTTCTTCTGTGTGTGAGTGGAGTAATTGTTGGGATGCCACGGAGAAACCGGGGAAGCCCCCGGAGGAAAACTCCGTGATGCCTAGACCACGGCCTTGCCCAACACAAGTTATAAATTTGAGCACCACCGGGAATTGAACCCGGGACCCCAGGCTTACAAGGCTAGTGTTCTTTTTAAAACAGTGAATATTTCTTGTTGTAAAATTCTGTAAACTTCTCTGAAAACAGACGTCGAGCGTGCATTCTGATTAGATTCGATTTTCCCTCGAGTACCTTGTCTCAGGAGGGCAACAGTGACCCATAAAGGAAACAATTTGCTTACTCTGCAGACACCCCCCCCCCTTTACAAGGAGGCTTAACTTTGACGCACCTTAACTACTTCTATAACTTGCTTTCCACGTCAACTGCCCAGGACGTGTTGAAGGTTCTGTTATATGCACGAAAAAATATATTGTTCTTGTCAAATTCGTAAGACAATATATAAAATAAGATGGCTGTCCTCTGGGTTGTTACGCCGTGTAGTCTGGTAGAAGTTCATCGACGTTTCAGAGGTGCTTTCTGCCTCCTAGATCAAGTTAGGTTAGGTTAACCCGCCCTCACACCTACCCGAATCGCAACAAGGACCTCTGAAACGTCGGTAAACTTCTACCAGACTACACGGCGCAACAACCCAGAAGACAGAAATCTTCATACTCATCACCCTGATGATGGAGGCAGTATGACCTCTGAAACGTCGGTAAACTTCTACCAGACTACACGGCGCAACGACCCAGAAGACAGAAATCTTCATACTCATCGCCCTGATGATGGAGGCAGTATGACCTCTGAAACGTCGGTAAACTTCTACCAGACTACACGGCGCAACGACCCAGAAGACAGAAATCTTCATACTAGCCCAATAAGGGTATAAATTGATGGTCATGGTACTGACGATGCAGTTCGAAGTTTGAGATAAATTCAAAATGACTATTCATTATCTGACGTTGAAATCTACATCGTTCGAGGATCTCATTATAAGTTCACGTGTAGAAAGGCTGGTACGCTTTCCTCATGTTTCGAACCGCGCAACTTCAATATCAGAAGAGTCTCATACATATCGCCCTGTAATTACAGGGCGTCTGCCCCCCCCCTCCCCCTCCCCGGTGATAATGAAGACGTCTCTACAACATAAACGTCAGCTCTCCGTTTCGATATTAGCATCATAACATATTTCTTGGCGGAAATAGGTTAACTGTTAAACCAAATTTCCTTTATCTACTTTCATAAACCCGTCAGAGTTTCTCTCTAAACAAATAACCTATCATGTAAAAGCTTTTATCAGATTTTATAAGGGAATAAAATGTCCAAACTGCCTCTTAAACATGCCGATGGATAACCTGGTAGCCATATTATTGCTACACGCGTTAGAGCCCCAGTCATCAATACAAATAAGACGCCAGTCCGTCGAGGGTCGGCAACAGCTGAAGTTGGAAGGAAAGGAGAATATCGCAGTTCAATCGATATAAATGTTCTTTTATCGAATACCTTTTCAACATGATGGATAAATAGCTAAACACTAACCTAACCTAACCTAACCTAACCTAACCTAACCTAACCTAATCTAACCTAACCTAACCTAACCTAACCCAACCTAACCTAACCTAACCCAACCTAACCCAACCTGTCTCCGAAATCTGATTTCTTAGAAAAATATTATAAAATAATTCACTTAATTAAGTTAATTTATTTACGTGTTTGCCAACAGCAAGAAGCCAATAACAGGCAAACACTGATAATACATACAATAATAATAAAATATTACACACACAGATTAATTAAACATATACATGTACAATATTAAATATAACTGCCAAGTACAGGCAAACCCAAAATAGAAACAATATTAACACAGAGCAAAAAATGAAGAAATATAAATAAAAACAAATAATCCACCTAGGGAACACTAATATAAATGTACATCGTTAAAGAAATACAAAAAACAGATAACCAAGCTAGATCATTTCCCTTGTTGAGAACGTTCGCTCAAGGGAGACAATGTTTATGCTAAATACGTCAAATACTAGTAAAGTATCTGTTTAATTTTTTTTCCTAAAATCGTCTATCTCTCTGACAAAAAATTCAAACAAAAGATGCATACTAATTAATGAAATTAGACAGTAGTCAGATTGCAGTAGGCCTTTTTCCTCATAAATTTGTTAATATCTCAACTATTTAAAAGTCACAGTTACGAAATTTAGTGCCCAGCAGTAATTTGTCTCCAGAAATCTATATATGCAAAGCATATGCACATATCTGTATTAGTTTTGAAGTTGTAACCTTTGTACCAAACTTTTTAAAAAAAAATTAAAAAGCGTTGTATGCTTCGCAGATGTTCAAACTGTCCAAAGGCAGAGTCTGCAAAAATGTTGTGGAAGAATTATTTCAGGCTAATGATTCCGATGTGGAAGACAGCAATGGGTTTGTGATGGTCACACAAAAATTGTAGGTACACGCATGTTAGTCAGATGACACTAGGATATAGAATAAGTTAGAAAAATACATTACGTATATACAAGTGCAATTCAAACTATTATAAACTTTTTACATATAATAAATAAAGATTTCATATAAGGTAATGGACATTTTAAAAAAAATCCACTCACATACAAGAAGTAACTTATATTATCCATTTATATTTTACAAAGGCAAGAATACCTTTAACAATAATATAAGTATTTTTTTAAAAATTAGAAATCCATCGATAGAGTAAAACGAGTTTCACTTAAGTACCTTTCTATGCTTCCTTAATTGTGACTTTTTATTCATAAGACTCTTAACACTAGATGACAGACTGTTGAAAATTTTGGTACTTGTGGGTTATCGGGACACATCGCTTTAAAAATAGGTTAGTTGAAATAAAATATAATAACTTTCAAGTATATGTCATTTATCCACACACATTAACCTAACCTAACCTAACCTATTTTTAAAGCGATGTGTCCCGATAACCCACAAGTACCAAAATTTTAATTTTCCGAAATCATGAGAGATTGGAAATTGGTCTATGAAACTGAAACTTATTCCTTGTGTTGACACTGTGTACAGTGGAATATCTAAAAAAGTTCTTGGTTATTCACAATGTAGTTCATTAATGAGAACACGTACTCACATCGAAGAAGTAAGATCTCTAATCTCTTAAACAGACTTCTACATAAATTTCTAACAATTTTGTTTTGTAAAATGAATATATTTTTTGCTGTTGGATGAATTACCCTCCAAAATTATTCCATACCTCATTACAGAGTGAAAATAGGATAAGTAAACCGATTTGAGAGTGTCTGTGTTGCTGAAATGAAAAATAGATCTAGCTCCACTTCACTTTGGGACCAACTGATCAATATAATTTCTCCAGTTTGTAGATATCAATTTGTAAACCAAGAATTTTCATAGACTTTGAATCTTCTATACACTTTACATCAGTGGTCCCCAACGCGGTGCCCATGGGCCCCATTTTCAGTGAAAGCAACCAAATTTTTCTGCGACCAATATGATGGTTTAACCTTCTCAAATACTTTAGGAAAAGTAGCTAATAGTGAAATTGCCCTATAGTTTGTAATACTTGTTTTTTTACTACTCAGATTTTAAGACGCTCTGGTAAAATGCTAGTGTACACCAAGTGGTTACAAATGTGAGTTAATGGGTATCTAATTAAACCTGAACAACCCTTCAAAATTCTACTCGTTACTTCACCATAACCTCACAAAAATATTTTTATTTATTTATTTTATTTTAGGGAATATAATATACTTTTTATCTCAGTTTCAGTGGCTGGAACAATTTTAATACCAGCAAGTTTTACAGGAAACGCATCTTTCAAAAATGAAAAAGCATCTTCACTCCCCACTTGATGTAACTTCAGATTTTCAATAACTGTTAGCAGTAAAATAACACCGAAGGCATTAGCAACTGTCACTGGATACTTTACTTCTCCACTGTTTATAAAAAGAGATGGCATCTGTTCAGCTTTTCTTTTCCTGCCTCCCACTTTGCTATGTTCTGTGTCCTTTTTATTATATTATCTGATTTTGCTATAAATCTACTGTAATGCTACATTTTAGACTCTCCTACAACATTATTCAGGATTTTACAGAACTTAATTTAAAATGCTCTTGTGTTTGGATCATTATCACTACACATACATAATTTATTTTATGTTTAAAAGATATTTTTATTCCTTGTGTAATCCAGTTATTCCTTGCTTTGCTTATATTTCATACTTGACTGGGAAAGCAGCTTTAAAGATATTTAGAGAAATATACAAAAATTAATTAAACGTTATGTCAGTCGATTCCCTGAGAAAAAGTACTGCTGGATGCCAAATGTTGTAATTCTGACTTTTTAAATAACTGAGATATGTACATTGCTTAAAAATTGCTGTCCTGTCATGTAAAATTCCTAATGTCATTAATTTAAATCTAGGGATTTAGTCACAACAGTACAATTAAACTTTGGAGAAAAAATTACTTCATGGAATTCTACCTGTAAAATAAAAATAATAAAAATCTGTGATGACATGGTTGACAGCGGTGTTGAATCTGAACTTGTCATCATATGGAGCAAAACTGTAGCAATAAACTAACATTTATGAATTTTTTAGGTTATATGCAATGCATGTTGACATACTTTTATGCTAAGTATTACATGCAATTATTTACGTTTATGATTTACACTGCCAAGTTATTTCATCAAGTCCTAAAGAAAGGCAGAAATGAAAAAGTATTCATTACTCACATGATGTGTAGTGCATATTTCTCTGCTGACTTCTAACCGCACAAAATTATTTAATTTAATAACTTTAGCTAAGTTATACACCATTTATACATCCCGCCTGATTGCCGCGTACGTTCCCACAATGGCGCACTTCTTTAAAGTTTCACTACGGATTGCATGGAACCTAGAGCTCCTCTTAACACATCGGATGTTATTCATTTGTAACAGGAAGGCACTGATGACGTTTAATGTACACCTGCGAAAGACAAATGGCGAAGTGTAGTTTTGGTCGCTTCAAGCCTGCATTTAAACTCGCTCTCCAAGCATATTCAAGAGCTTGTTACCACTCCGTTTCCGTATTGTCTGTTGTCGCCTTTTCATTATACAAGGCGTTTCCGTTCATTACTCCCGTCACCAGTGGCAAATGCTCTGTTCTGGCTAGCAGTGCGATGCCAGACTACTAAAATTGGGGGAACATAAAAAAGTTTTACAACAGCGACATAATGTCATTATTATTATTTTTAAAATACCTTAGCAATGTGGAGTGGCTGTTGAGGGAATTTAATAATATTGCATTTCCGAGTGATTTGACTTTTAGACCACGCCTCGCCACCGTCTTTTTTTTATTCAGCATTATATAACGGACGACTTGCAAATGACTCCATTTATCCTTTCACAAAGTGTCCGATTCAGAAGTGTGCTCACACAATGCTGACACTGGTGACAAACTGCTCAAACAAAATAGGATAGAAATGACAACCCAATTCTAACCCTGAAATTTCGTACTGCACGTTATTCGCCTATCAGTTCGACTAAAACGATGGCCTTATTCATCTTACGTTTTGCGAGAACAATGGTGCAATTAATCATACCGATCCTGCAACACAATATTACCTTTCGTAATAATCCTTTAATGGCGCTGCTTTAGCATCTCGTCTTCTTGTCCGAGGGTGAGTTTGGAATATTCATACCTTCCTCAAGGTACGACAAAATTCACAGCGGCTACGTGCACACCAAATAACTGGAAACAGCTCAACAACACAACTGACTATAGCACATGCAGTCATATAGCGCAGTGCACACCAAAGAAACCTGACAACTCCAACGCAACTGGAGAGAAAGTTGGTAACTCTGCCGGGAAACAACATGGCATGTCAGTTTCCTCCGAGTGTCCATCTAGATGTACAGAATGTTCAAAAAGTCATCCAACCCATATTAAAACATTTATTAATGGTTGCAATTCAATATAATTCTATTAGATTAATAAAGTCACAATATCAATGTGACTATACAAAGCCCATGCAAGTCACATCACGTTGTAACTTGTTCTTGCCAGTCCGTCAGTTGTCTTTCAACAGTCAAAGGATATAAAGGAGAAAAAGAGGCGTACACCTCTTGCCCCATCCATGCGCGCTACAAGCCCATTCTTCTCGACTTAATCACCCTGACAATATTGGGGGAGGAGTACAGATTTTTAAGCTCATCATTATGCAGTTCCCTCCACGCCCCATCATCTTCTCTCCTAGGCCCAAATATCCTCCTCAACACCCGATTCTCAAACACCTGCAATCTGTGGTCCTCCCTCAGAGTGAGAGACCATGTTTCGCACCCATACAAAACAACAGGCAAGATTATTGTTTTGTACACTTTAATTTTCAGGTTCTTAGAACTCAGACGGGAAGACAAAATATTTTGAACTGAGAAGTAGCAAGCATTTCCAGAATTTAATCCCCTCAAGCACAGACTACAATTGATATTGTTTCTTGCAATTTTATTTGGATTGGACTTTCATTGTTTAATAAATTCTTCTCAGGCTACTGAAGTTCAGTACCCTGAGGACAAGGACAAAAATTTAGTGTTTTCTCCATTATACCACCTGACATGGCTCGTAACCCAAGACGAATTCATTGTACTTAGTCACCGTGAAAGCTTCAGATCACACATCATTCACTGTTGTTGGGTTTTATTAACACCAGGAACACATGAACGCCAAACTTTAATACCTGAATTTTGTTATCTGTACATTTCTATTTCATAACACAACACGTAACACATTAAATTTTTGGACAAATTCCTTTAGAGATACAATAGTCAAAACTAATCATATACACAATTATATACAGTTATAAAAATACTAGTACAATAAAATAAATATTCATTCTACTTTCTTTATACCATTCCAGCACCAGAGCTAAAGGAGACCCACATCAATCAACACAAACTCTATTCATAACTTCTTGAAAGAGAAGTAATACTAAAAGTAACATCAGTGGAGTTGATAAATATGGGAGTATATGGAAATGATGAGAAAATGTGCCGTGGCACAATATAAATATCTGTAGGCCTTATAACACTGACACTAAAAGAGGACTAAGGGAACCTATGTAACTTAATCTCTGTTGTAAGATTTGAAGTTTTCACAGCGACGAGTATGAAGATTTCTGTCTTCTGGGTTGTTGCGCTGTGTAGTCTGGTCGATGTTTACCAACGTTTCGGAGGTCATACTGCCTCCGTCATCAGGGCGATGACGGTGGCAGTATGACATCAGAAACGTTGGTAAACATCGACCAGACTACACAGCACAACCCAGAAATTTTCATACTCACCGCTGTGAAAACTTCAAATCTTACATAAGCCATAGCTTGCTCGCTTTATAATTTAACCTACTTACTTATTTCAACAGCCATTTGCTTCGCAGTAGGCTACCAATTATCCATGAATAGAGTAACTGCATAACTTCTCCTTTACATAAACAAGAACTAGGCTTTAATCAACTTTCCACACTGTAACGTCTGCTTCAGGGGGTGAGGATTTATTTTTAGACGAGTCTACAAAAGATCTGGTTGAACGATACCTGTCTTTATCGGTACTTTGTGGCCAGTATTAGTGGGGAGGAGTTTAGTTCTAATGGTTATGGTAGTGACAAGGGGTGCACTTAATATTTTCAAATATTAGCGTCTTAGAATCAATTCTGTTACGCTGTACTTTGCGTCAGTTAGGTGAAAGTGAAGGATAACACTCGTGGGTCCATGGCTGAAAATTGTAAGATATGGTACTGACAGTAAACCAAAGGCTCACGTTAATTGAAAAAGTTAAAAATTGACAATTGGTGACAAAATTAGCCAAAGATTACAGGATAGGGATTGAAAGATTATGTCAGTAAAATTATGCTAATGAGCTGAGCTCAGAATTCTTGCTAATTAAGGCAACACAATAGGATTATAAAGAAAATTATGATGTTGGATGCTCTGGATGACGTATCTTGAGCGAGGTCTTCCGTAAATCCAGTAACACTGGTCTGATCATGGAAGAAACTTGTTAAAAATCTACAAGAAGTCTGAAATTCTTGACGTGAAATATGATAAATTCTAAAAACATCAACAAATATAATACGGAATACTGAACACAGAGTGACGAGCATGAATTTTGTTTATAGCACATGACAGATGGAGACACTGTGAAATATAATACATAAGAAGAGGATGGGGAGGATGAGAGTTAAGAAGGAGGAGAAAACAGCGAGTGTGTCAGACACAGCATGGCGCTACAGTGTGTTGACGCTTTACTACACTACATGGGGCAGAGAGGGTTCAAATACAGTGACATTACAGTCCCCAGAAAAATTAGCACTGCCATGAGGAAAAATCTGAACATTTCAAACTTTTTCTCAAAATAAAGGTCAGTTGTGTTCAGAAAATACGTAATTTTTTTAAGTTTTATGAAAACACCAAACAAAATATTTTGGATATTCGTGTTTCTTTGATTATTTGTGCATCTCCTCCCCTTCATTAGTGTATATAATTTGGAATTTACTTTATGTTTAAAAGGTGAGTCATGTGAGATGTCAGTAAGATGACAAATGATTAATAAATTATTATTCTTCTTTCCATCAGTGCTCTATACTGTCAGCTTGTTTCTCCATATTTATAGCATTTAGTCGGTGTTATAAATATATTCACGGTGCTTAAACATGATGAAAGAATCAAATATCAAACACGCAAGTCACGGAACTTACAGAAAATGACGGAACTAGCCGGAAAAACCATGTTGTTTGAACAACCCAAAAATGCCACAAAATGGAATGAACAAGGATGACAGAATATAAAATAACATAAATTATAATTTTTTGTGAATTTTTCTGAAATGAAATTACCTTTTATAGGGTAATTATTCTGCCCTGTAATACAAGTCTGTGTCTTTTTTTTCTGATGCACTTCATAATGAGTTCAACTTTTTCACCGCTATTAGCATACACTTCAACATTTTATTTCCCAACAGATAGTCAAATGCATCCTTGTTTGTTTATTTAATAATGCTTTATCATCCATGTTGGTTGTGTATCAATGAGATATGTTATTGTCATAAACTTAAACGTGGTATATAACAATTTCATAACATTCTGTGTAATTTCATTAACAAACAAAACATAAATTTCTATTCTAAAGGGTTTTGACGACGGTAGTTTACACTTAAAATTATTCATTGTCAGGACAGGTCCAGTGACAGAGATCCAAACAGAGTACGTACCTCTCACCTGAAGACGGAGACAGAAGCAGCCTCCGAAATGTCGTGGTTTTAAAGAACATACGATGGATAAATCTTTAGTTCAATTTCACAGCCAAGAATGGCTGACCCACTCACAAATTTATACATTTTATTATCAGAATTTTCCCCAACATAAATTTTGAAGTTGAAGTTAAAATAGCTACATAAGTTTAAGTGATTTGAGTGCACAATTAAATGCAGAGAAAAAAGTGAAAATCGATACAACATAAACCCTGATGTGGCGGTACTCGACAACAAGCAACAAATCACAATAAAGTCCCTATAAATATTCACTTACCTGTGCTATAAACTAAAAAAACAAAAAGTCTGTCTTCTGAGACATAGCACCACGTACTCAGTATCTACCAGACTACATATGAGAAAACCATGAATTTGATATTTCCAATAAGTTTAATTACAAATATAATATTGATCGACCATGTCTGGCTCATACCTTCACATACTCTAATTCTGAAGATAGTTCCCATGGTAACCGGAACATATTGGCAGGAAGTGGGGTGCAATGAGTGGACTGAAAATCTATCATGTACTTATGTGCCTGGAAACAAAACAAAAACAACGAAGAACTAACGTCATTAGCAGTGTCAGTACGTCACGATGGAAAAAAACAACAACTGCATTTCATAACTTGGACCTAACATTATACAAAAGCAAAGCAGTGGAATCAGCTGCATATATAGAATTTAATTCGAGGAAAGGGGAGATTTGAAAAATACTTCAATATTTAAATAAATTACATATTTACTTAAATCTTAACACTTCCACCACACAACATTCCTTTCACCGCTAAATTCTGTCAAGGCAGTGGGAAATGTCCAAAAGAATTCAGGGGGAGAAAAGTCTAAATCCATAAGCCCTGCCCTCTAAATAGCATCTTTAGTGGTTTTCAACAGAGAGATCGGAAGTATCCTTCAGGTAGTTAAAAAAAATGCAATTACTTTGGGGGGGGGAGTTGGTATTGCAGCTTCCATCACTGAATATCACTGGGCCAGTGATTCCCAATGACAGCCAATGACTTTGCCCAAATAAAAGTTTTGGACTCAAAAAACACTACTGAAACTCCCAAACTGAAACAGATTTTCATACACAAAATATAAAAAGCAATTTATAAATGTTCTACCGCATATCTGGATTTATTTAGAATTCTGGTTGCCAGCCATCAGTTTGCGTTGACCATCATAATTCCCTGACAATTAGGTTCGACGTTTCAGGAACTTCAGAGCGTTAATAAAAACAGTAATTCTTTTGCTGACCCTGCATGATTCTTCTGAGAACTCCCATTCAAACAATGTAGATAAATCGCATTCTGAATCGTCAGAAATTAATCAAGGTAATCTGATGAAACTAGTAGCTTTAAATCAGACCCACAGTAAAAAAAATCCTTACCAAGACCCGTCTTCTCCTTAAGATGTAACAAAATCCAAAAATGGCAGTTACTTAAAGACGCAAAACAGTGCAAATGAAAATCTTGTCAAACTACATTCTGTGCTAGAATATAAAACCATGCGTACCAACAGCTGTTTACACATGAAAGGACACTAATGTCAAATGCGTTTCGACCTCAAGAGGTCATCGTCAGTGGCAAAACAAATTAGTGTCCTTTCAAGTGTAAACAGCTGTTTGTACGCATGATTTTATATTCCAATACACCGCACGGTATGCAACGTTTTAAGATTCCATACTGTGTTCACTCAAAAATCTTCCATTCAATGAATTTCCTTTGCCAGATCAGTTATTTGGAAAAAAAAATAAGCTTTCAGCTGTTCTTTCAAAATGAAATTTCTTTCAGACTGGCGTTCATAATGGATGTGATTCGAACAGGTCATGTAGAATAAGTGTCTATACCCTTAACCTGAAGATGGAATCGTATCCGTCTCTAAATTGCCATGTATACATCTTTTGATTCAAACAGACTTTATTCGAGGAATATATTTTCATGGTAAATGATGAAATCTGCCATTACAGAAATTTATCTCAAAACCTTGGGAAGATCTTACAGAACCTGGTGTTTCATGGTGCCTCGTACTACCTTCTACAAATATACCTTATATAGACAAGTCACTTACAAGGAACAGAACCATCTCGGCTTTCAGATCTGATGAGAAGCCTTCTCCGACCAGGCAAGGAAATGAGTTGGAATGTTCAGAGATGTAGGACATCAAAGTAGACACGCACAGGTCCTCGTTAATGTCATATTTGCTCCATATGATTGCTGAAATGAACAGAAGACAAATCCAAAAACAATCCTAACGTAAAAAACAAATAGATATGAAAATATTACTAATTAAAACAAAAGAAATAAATTTAATTAAACAATACAACTGACTGGCATCAGCACACTGGAAGATAGGATAATGCCCTCTAGTTTATCTTTTTATGATCTGCAACTTTGTCCTGAACACATTTGGGCTGATGAACACTTAAATAGTTAAAGACGTTTATTTGGTCTTTCAAGCAAATCATCAGCTCCGATTGGCTGAAACTGCCTCAAGGTAACTTTTAAATTTCAGCTCAGTACAGAATATTTATTCAGCAGCCACCATTCCCACCGTTGTCATCACGAGAGCCATATCCTGCCTTGAACCAGCTCAATCCAGTTCAAAATCTCACAACCCATTTCTCTATGAAACATTTTCATAATATCCTCCCATCCACGGCCTGGTCTTCCTCTGCGACCTTCCAACTCATATTTCATGTTTTATTTTGTTCCTTCCATGTGTGCTGCATGTCCCACCCACCATACTTTGGCCTAAAAATACATGTAACCCTCGATTTGCGCCGGTTCAATTTACGCCGGTTCGTCCAGGAACACATCCCCCGGCGTAAATCGAGGGTTACCTGTATTACACAAAGAGCAAAATTTATGAAGCTCCTCATTATGAAATGCTCGCCATTCTGTTGTTCTCTTGTTTCTTGGTTTATTTAATGACGCTTTACCAACTATATATAAGGTAAATGGTAATATGATACTGAATGATAAATGGGAAAGAACTGGGAAGGAAGTAGCTGGAGTATATTTTAAAGTATCTGTCTCTGTGGAGACAGATCTTCTTTAGACCTCCCGAATACAAAGCACGAGTAGTAACATCTACATGGCGACCTTTATTCGTCTGGTTCCCAGGACCTGCACTCTCTGATACCTAGTCTTGTTTAAATTCCCAGAGAACTCCCAATACTAGGTTCAACGGGTGTAACGAATACCAGCGACCATCTGTATGAGACACGACGATGTGAATTTAACAGAGTCTGCTTTCCGTTTCTGACACAAAATTAAGACAACATCCGTGGGCGAAAGGGACAGACCAAGCCCTGCTGGCCTCAATGTCAAATCATCCCATAACCTCACTTTACCTGCGAGTTGCGACCTAGTTGTGAACAATGGATGGTCCCACACCTGTCATCTTCACATCATCTTCACAAAATGGCCATAAAGGGCAATGTTACGACTGGAATGTAGGTTACCGGTAGCGACAGCTCCAGGCGCGCTCAACTTGAATTCGACTACGCATTGCTGCAAGGCACACAATAGACGTAAATATTCTCAAGCACAAAACCTTATTGCCTTTGTTTCTTTATTTTCGCGTCCTTTCCGATTTCTTCCTTTCGCACACTGTTCTCTTCTTGGTCTTCGGTATTTTCCAGCATTGTGGCAAACATAGACACAAATTATCACGGCGATCATATAAACATTAAGGAGACGGGGATTAAAGAAATACGAAACAAAACAAAATTTTGGTTGGAGAACCTAAACGAAATAGATCTGTTGGGAGACAGGCGTAGACATAAAGGCGCCAATCAGTCTGAAACGGTCAAAGTGCGAAGTTTCTCTTTATTAAATGCAACCCTCTGTACTTACTAGCTGGCCGGCCATTCACTGAGTAACCTTGGGGGAAATAACAGTCTGTTGGCAAGAATGCGTCTCTCCTGCTTCAATGTTCAATCCGTGCATCCAAGGGGCACTGACGAACTTGCGTCTTTGGCTAAGGAAATATTTGAACTTAATTCCAGTAAAATCACGTTATCTTACCATCTGATATAAAGAAATGCCATTTCAGTGTTAATGATGATGGTTTACTTTCACTCCCTAGAAATATATTTGGTTTGTTTATTGACGACAGACATAAATAACCGTCCAAATCAGACGAATTAAAAAAATTCACTGAAAAATCCAAGAATAACAGTTTGTTTCAGAATCAGTGATTAGCACTTGAACTAAGCAACTAACGAAAGTTTGAGAATAACACCATTTATAGCTTAAACTAAGCAATCTCTAGGATCAGCTTAAGAACCAGGCCGTTTGAATTAAACAACCTAGAAGAACAAATAGCAAAATCAGTCTGGGTACAGCTTTGACTAAAGAACTTAAAGGAACTAGCCGATTAACATTTTAAGACCATCTCAAGTTGAGGATGACTGCACCGTGCTCTGCGGGACCGGGACTTAGAGAAGAATAAAACTTCAGCACGAGGCAAATAACCGGAACCTATATATATAGATGTCAGAGCAGCGTCTGCGCGTATAGTGCTGGAACAGCATGGACGCGCGCTGTGCTGTTGTGATTCTGGGGTGCATCGTCGCCATCATGGCCATCCCCTTGGCCGAACACAGCGGTAAGTCGCAAAGGAGAAACGACAATATCCTGAGAATGTTAAGGCACTGAACATTCTGGTTTCATAACAACAGGGCGTTTATTGATCTTTTTAACAAATTCTGACTGCGAGACATTTGAGATTCAAAAGTGATAAGAATTCAGGGCAGAAGTCCCTGAAGATGGAGGTAACAAGTTCCTCCAAAACGTTGGTAAAATTCATACAATAGAAACGATGTTTCAAAAACCTTTTGGTAAACGAACATACGCAATTAATTGTTTTAAAGTCGACTCAACTGCGGTGCTGTCCCACCTGTTACAGATTACACAAATAAAAAAATTAAAAAATTATCTCGATCAATCTAAATGTTGTTTGTGCCATTTATCATCAGATAGAATGGTCAAAGGGTAGTTTACTTGAATCAGATTGTAACAATTCCCTCCACCACAGACACAAATCATTATACAGTCACTGAGAACCTGAAATTTAATCGAGTAAGCTTCCGCGATGTCTCCTGAACCGACCTTTTCGCGCGCGGTGTGTAATCTTTATTATTTTTGTTATCACACGGGAAAGAAAAATATTATGAACTATACAGAACAAGTATACCTCGAATTTAACATGTTCCCTTTATTTCTCTGAAAATATCTGAATTCTGCGTGGTATGATGACATCACAAATCGGTCAAGCCAGGTGATGTACAAATCGCGGACACGGACATGATTAAGTCATGACGAGTACCGTTACGAAGTTCGTGGGGTGGGAGGCAAGAATGAGATCTTTCATTGAATTAAGATGAACCGGTACTGACGATGATGACTTGCAGGCTTGGCGTTCGCAGAAGCGTTTACTATGGATTATCTGGACGAACTCGAGTCGCGGCTTTCGTCTCTGTGTTTAACTTCAAAAACTATCAAACGTAATTTCAGTAAGTTTAATACGCGAGGAAGTTGAGGTACTCCAAAAGGTGGTAAATTTCCTTTTGTGAAATTTCAGGTTTTCGCTGTGACGTATATAAAGATGGCCGTCTTCTGGCATGTTCCGCCGCGTAGTCACGTTTTAAATTAACCTTTTCAGATAATTCTACTGCCTCCGTTATCAGAGCGATGATGTAGTCTCGTAGAAACTGGCAGACTTTTCACACGTTTGATCAACAATCATCTGAGAAAAGTAGACACCTGTGAAACGTCGGTCAATTTCTACAAAACTACGCGATGCAACATCCCAAATGCTGTAACATTTATACAGTACATAATACAAATGCACTGGTCTCACATTGTGATAAAAAAACGCAACATTCTGGCCTGCCCAACTGTACATTCTGTCTCAAAAGAACATTCTCCGGACACAATATCGGATGAATGCCAGAGACAAATGTGACTTGAAGTTTTATACACAGGACGCCTGTATTGTTAAATGGTTCATGATCCTATTTCTTTCCAACCCAGAGCGTTCGTTAAGAATCGGCAGTAGCTCTGGTGGAGCATCGAGCAGTGACAGTTCATCTTCTGGGTACTCCGTATCCTTTGTACCGCTCTTCAGTCTCATTGCAAACTTCTTCCCAAGGCTGTTCAGCAGATTCAGTGGTATTAACCAGACTGGATCTCAAGGTAAATCACAATCAGAAGAATTCACATATTGCACATTACATCGACATAGTAAAACTGTAGCCATTGTGAAAATATAGATAAATCTCATTACGCTCAAGAACTAAATAAAAGTGACAAGCAAACATGATGAAAGTGTCCAATTATATTCGTGCTACCCGATTAATTACACATTTTAGGTCACCTAGTTCTCAGAATTGATGATCGAGTGACATATAACAGAATCTTCGCGCCTGACAGAGTTATATGCTTCTGTTACAGATTTTGGACGCTCCTACAAAGAATTGGAAGCAAGCGAGCATAACTATATCAAAGTGAACAGCAGTGTCTGCAACCCCTCCCACCTTGGCCAGTGGGAGGACACTAGCGACTGTCAACGTTTCTACACTTGTGAAGTGAATTCAGAACCTCCCTTTTACTGCGATGCAGAATACGGAAAGGCAATATCGAACAAACGCTTGGTAAGATACGCTTACATCTGGCATTAAACCAAATATTGTTAAAACAACAGACTCTCTTGACATTATCCACTGTCTTCATTTGTTTGTTAAAAAACATTCCGAGACTAGAATCTGTCTCTGTCCTCTAGTAAAAACCTACTTCACTGGGCCCGGTCGACAGAGCTAGTCACTGTCTCGCCGTTTCAAGTATGCGGAGCTCTTCTGCTTCTTTGCAGTTACACAACTCTCACATTTTCCCTTCTTACTCTGACATGCAATTCAGAATAAAGGAAAAAAATAGCAAGGGGAGACCTGTATTAGCTTTTCGTTGTTAATTTGTACGTTTGGTACAGTTCAGTTTCACTAACTGACTCGCAAATCTGTGTTGCTGTTTGCAGTTCCTTGACTTTCATCTCCGCATGTACTTATGCCAATTTCACAGTAATTTCCTCCTCCGCCTCCTGTTAGGCCCACAAACTCTTATTTCCAGAGTGCAAGTTGCTCCATTCCATTATTTAATTCCTTCCTTCATTTGTTTACCAATTCTATGCTCTGGGTATCTCACTGTTTCTTCTTCAAGGTATTGTTGGTCTTTCGAGTTATGTGGATTTGTAGGCATCTCGTTACTTGCCAATGTCGGCACTTAGGGGATAAGAGGTATAGTTCCAACACAATCACAACCTCGGCACTAGAAGGGGGCGAGTGGTCAGCATCACGCCCCGACAGCACTTTACCCCCGGGGATGCGTTGGTCAGGAGGCTGGGTGGGTCCAAGCAAGTCTGAACTCACCGGGTAAAAGAAAATCCCCTGCCTCTGTCAGGGATAAAACCCCGATCACCCAGCCCATAGCCAATGATAAATTATTAATGAACAATTAATTGAAAAATACGTGGAAGGAAGTGGTTGAGGCCTAATTTAGAAGTAGTATCCATACATCTGCCTGAAGAGCCAGTCTTCAGGCTGAGATTCAAACCCAAGACCTCTCAAAGCTAAAAACACTGCCACAACATTTGGTGAGGGCCACTGTCTGAAGCATAGGAGCAAGATGAAAAATGCCTAACCATCAAACTTCTAAATTTTTGGATAATTCCAACTCTGCTAAAATTGTTATTCACAAAACCAGCATAAAATCAAACTGACAGTCCCAACTCAATTTATGCCTATCTCTGATTCCAGGAACCAGCAGCCAGTCAGATTGTATGGAGCACAGAACAAGCAATCGGACAACATTTACAGATCGAAAGATACACCACTCCCTGCATCATAATGACTTTGTATCAATGCCCCAACAAGTCCGTCTATTATAAAGAAAGCAAACGGTGCATAACACACAGTGATGCAAACATATCAAAATTATGTCACATGTAACAGCACCTACGCATTGGTAAAGTACTATATTGTTATGTGCGCCGCGTTTATGACAAGATAAAACCCGTCTAA
Source organism: Zootermopsis nevadensis (assembly GCF_977971745.1). Lineage (NCBI taxonomy): Eukaryota > Metazoa > Arthropoda > Insecta > Blattodea > Termopsidae > Zootermopsis > Zootermopsis nevadensis. The sequence continues at coordinate 1,052,723 of NW_028259139.1, read as the reverse complement.
ACAGAACCTCATGCGGACCACGCAAATTTATTTTTTACTCTACGGAGATGCTATTTGCCATTTATTACTGAGGACCAATACAAATATTCTGTTTATTATTCATCCAAGTTCTTATTTAATAATTTATAATATTCAGTTCTGAAATGAATAACGCTTAGAAGCTGGTTTGAAATTGCATATAATTCAGATAGACATAACAAGATGGTACTGCCATGAAAAGCACTGTCATTTTTACACACGTGCGTGTTTGCAATGAAATTTCAACTTTTAACAAACAATCTGGCAATTCCTGCACTGTCAATAACACCAGGTCTACCGTTAACACTCCAACTTATTGTTCCTTCAAGGTGCTATTAATTTATCAAAATCTTTTAAGTATGTTCACAGGAAAGCTACAAAAATGCACTATTAGCTTTTCCATGTCTCCATTGCTGAATGGATTTTCATTAAATTTCAATAAAAATGTCAAAACTTAAATTCTGGTTAAAATTGAATAACAATAATACTTATTTTAATTAAACACCTATATATGTCTCTGTGCTTCAAAGTGATCTTGGGGAATCCCCTGGAATAACATAATTATCTGGCCAGATACCCCATTCACGCAAGAGTCATTAATCCCGGCCATCTCTAATCTCGACGGAGCTACTCACAAAAATCAAAGACGGGTTTAATAAAACAAACGGTTTCCCGTAACTACTTATGAAAGCATTCATGAATTTAAAATCTAAAGATAATATAAGAGAGTGAAAGAAACAAAAATGTTGAACTATGCAGACATTTTCTAGCTTGTTAATATGGTTATGGGTGCAATGACCACATACACACATCAAACCTGAAGATGGCTGCAAGCAGCTGAAACATGTAGTTCGATAAACACTTAGAGAAAACTTGAAGTGTATGTGATGGTGGCAGTTAAAACAAATATTAAGTAACTGATGGTTACAGCACATGTAGAAGCTTTAGAGTGACACGGATAATATTGTACACGCGCTTACTCATACAACAAAGCATAAATATTTATTCATACAACACACAAATGTTTACAGGGGCAGAGTTTGCAAAATGGCGCAGGTGCTCAGCCAAGAAGCGGCTGCCTCAGAATATGAATTATGCTGCAGGATTGGCACTGAAGGGCTAAATGGTGGGATGATGATATATTTTAGAAAATACTGTGTTTTTGTGTTATTTCTTTAAATATTTATATATCTGGAGTGCAATTCCTCATAGGCAGATACATTAACACATATAACTGGATTTTAAAAGCTATTTTCAAAATTCACCTACAAATTTCACAGAAACAATATTCCTTTTTCCAAAAAAATGTAATTTTATCTTGCTGATCACTAATGAAGATTGATATAGAGATATAAATTATATTTTAAATATGTTAAATGCAAACTGTACATCTCAAACAAATTTCTGTCCAATACAAAAACTACCGTAATAAACAAGAGAAATTTCAAGAAACTGTTCACAAGGACAGCTATAAGTCTTCACCTGAGCTTTCTACACTTAGAAACAAAAATGTTTTTCCTGAAAATTCAGTAAAGAAAGGCATTTACTCGCTACATTCCAAAACAAGGTCTTGTATCAAGATTTTTAAATAAAAAAACTATAGTTTTTAATGCACTAAAACATTCCTGTTTCTAGTTCCGTACCAACTGAGCTACAGTGTCAGAAATAGCACAAAAATACAAATGAATATCGCAGCAGCATAAAGATATCTGAAAAATAGCAACAACTAAAATTTTTTTAATATATAAATCCTACTCACTTCGTTGATTGACATCTGCAGCCAACCACGCATGAAGAATGGCGACACCCTCATCATCAAATATCTTTGGATATCTGTATTTCAGCAGCTTCACCAACAAATTATTCCCCCTGTTTGATGATAATTTCATCTCCCTATAAGAAATGACACAACCATCGATAAACTAATGAAATAACTTCATCTTAACACAAGTAATAAGTAAAAATTGCAAGTGTTTAAAAAAATACAAAAACAACCTAACCTATTAGCAATGACATAAGCAGAGAATGAGGACATAAGTACATAGTGAGGAACACTGTAATTTGTAAACAATATTGTTATGGTACATTACGACAGCTGGGCAAAGCAGGCCAGACAAGAAACGCATACAGAATTTTGATGGGGAAACTTCATGGGATGCAGGAATTTGGAATACTGAGAACCACCTGGAGGAGGGGACATCAAATTATCCACAGACAGCTCTCCAGAAAATATAGATATAGAATATTTTTTAAGTACCAATATTATTTTGAACAAATTCACAAAAATGTTAACGCATGTGATGGTGCTCCGTCTGTTTTAGAAAACTGCTACTTCTGTGGCATGTTGACCGACTGAATGTATGCTTTTTCCAATACCTTAGTTATACTGAGTGCAAGTGATCATTATAGGGAAGGATTTTAAAGAAGGAAGCTGTGGCCTATTTAAAAATAAACTCCTGGCATTCAATTGAATAGAGTGAGGAAAACTGTTAAAAATCTCAGGACAGCTGATAGCCCAGTAAAGATCTGTGTTCCAAACGCAGGTCTAGAGTAACTGTCGCACACATTTTCCCATTCTGCAGCCTGATCCAATAACTACTGCAACAAACTCTGTGGGGCATTGTCTTTCTTCGGAGGCTAAGAGTGACTCAGCTAGTCAAGAAACTCGGTCATTTATGAAAACCAAAAGGCCATTACAATGTTCACAAGAACCGACCACTGACCACCACCTTCAAGGTCCATTTCAATATTATCCGATGCCTAGGTCTTGCGAGTGGTTGCTTCCCTTTTGAATTTCTGACCAATATGTCAAAGCTTTTTATGTCTCCAACAAATGCTACATGCCCTGCAAATCCTAATTTTTAAAGAAATGGATTCATAGAGTGATGACATTTCGAAACCATTCCTTTGCACATGCCCACAATTCTCTGTTTTCTTGGTACATTACCTACTTAACATCTTCAGTAAGAAAAGCCAAGGACTACAAAGGAAACATCCGAAGAATACATATCTGTATGCAGATTAGATTCGAAATTTCTGCTCAGCACATGGGCCCGGACAGTAGCCACATTCTGTTCAACACTTACTCTGTGCAGATAACTTCATCCTCAGTTCTCCTGATCAGTAGAACTGGTCCAGGATATTTTGAGAGCTGCTGGTAGATGTTTAGGTTGATGTAGTCTCGAATAGTCTTCCTGACAAGTGGCTCCAATGAGCTGGGCATGCGCAGAATGGCAAGTTCCACAATGTCATCAAATGTGGCATCTAATATCTACACACGGAAAGATAACACGAAACAATACCAAAATTAAAATTAAAATTGGCATAAATTTTAGAATGATTATACTTACTGATAAGTATCTGACAAAATGCACAGAATAAGAAAGTATGAAAAAAATTAATTAAATCTGCAATAAATAAACATCAAGGTCAATGAAGTAAGAAAAGACGCAAAGTACGAAAGACAAGATGGCAACATATTGCAGTAAACAATGCTTACGTAGCTGTAATTAACTGCACGAGATGGAAATTAAAAAATGCGTACCACTCCTTTGACATCTGGATAGTTCATGGCAGCCCAAGATATGGGATATCCTCCAATACTCCAACCAAACAACAGAATATTCTCAGGTTGAAATTTCAAACCATGAATGGCAAACTGCATCACAATATCAATAGCATTTAGTTCTTGGTCTGGGTACGGCATACCCTGCAACGCCAATAATATTAAGTTGTGATAAAGAAAGAGATATTAAAAAGCGATACAGGAACACAGAAATTTATGACTATGAAGTAAAACTAAATTATACTGTCAGCAGATGTGATAAATGACAGTCTCATTCAATGAGCCCTAGGTCTGATCCCTTGCCAGACCTGGTGAAGACCTTTTCTGTGCACAAATTCAAGCTTTAACCTCTGGTGAAGAATGCAGAGAACATAAGGCCAACATATAAATACCAACTCATATTCACACAAGAACTTCCATGATTCTTAACTTAATCAACATAACAAATAAACAGCTCTATTAGACATCACAATTATACACAACTTCTGATAATGGAGAACTGAAACCTTTCAAGCCTGTGCTATTTTTTGGGAGCTTCGTGGTAATACATTCAGTACTCAGTGTTTTAAACTATAAGTACCCTCTGCTAACCATCATTTTAACCTTCAAGATCAGTGAAATCTTCCTCATGAATTCTCTTCCATACAAAACAGGTTACTTCACGCAATGAAGTCTTCTTGGGCGATCCGCAATCATCAGGGATTGACATGATTTCTGATGACGGAGGCAGAAAACAGTCTCTGAAACAGAAACTAATTCCATACTGAGATGTGATCACCTGAGAAGACTTCACTGTATTTAATCTCCGTGAAAGCTATATCGGAAGGGTGGGAGGTGGAAAGATCCTACTCGGCACTGTGTCCAATGGCAAGTTTTGACGTTAGTGACATTAAACCTCAGGGTGCCACTCTATTAGTTAAGATATAAGCAAAGTACTGTTTGATAACAATCAGTTCTTCTGTACCAAATCTGTTGTAGGCTTTCAGGTTTTTGGATATTTCATCAGGTAATGAAATGTATCATACCGTGCTACCACCAAACCCAGGATGGTTCCACCCCAGAACTGAATATCCTGCTTCAAGAGGAGTAACCATTATCCCAATTTCATAGAAGCCAGCATTGCCTTCTGAACAGATCACAAGAGTGTTTCCATTGGCATGCCTGGAACAGAAGAACAAAATACAAATTGAAGACTGTGCCTCTATGAGATTAGGACGGAACTTTAGCTTGACGCTCAAATTAATTACCTAACACCATGCAGCACTACCCTTCTTGAGAAGCTAATGGTCACTCAGATGGTAAAGAAATTTCTTGCACTTCATGTAATCAAAAGTTCCAAAAAAAAACCTGCCATTGGTACTTATGAAGAGTCACCTGAATCCAATCCATAGTCTTCCATCTTACTTCAGTATTATTCTATTTATGCCAAGGTCTTCCAACTGGTCTCTTCCCTTCAGGTTTTCAAACTAAAATTTTGTATGCATTTCTCATCTTGCCCATGTATGCCACATGCCCCACCCATTCGCACCCTCCTCAACTTCGATCACTGTAATGATATTTAGTAAAGAATACAAATGATGAAGCTCCTCATTACGCAATTTTCTCCGGCCTCTTGTTGTTTCCTCTCTCGTGTCCAAATGTTCTCCTCAGCACCCTTCACACTACACTGCTGCATTTATATTATGTAACTAATAAGTTTTGTCTCATCCATCTGAAAAGTGTCTTCAGAATATACACAAAAGAATAACTTATCAGAAATAAAGAACAAACTTATGAGATTAAAAAGGACTTGCTGTCAACAGCAAAGTAACAAAGTTCTTACATCTTCAGAATGTACTTATTAAAGAATGATCACAGTGAAACAAAGCAGAAAATGAAGAATTTAAAGAAACTTGTTCTGAGTAGCAAAGAAATACAAAGCAACATATTCTTACTTATTTCTCCTATCCACAATCATAGTGTCCACATAGTTACCATCCCTGGTATGCAATTTGAATCGTTCTGCTTGATTCTCATTAACCAACTTGATTCTGCCTTGCAACAGGATTGGAGCTGCAAGGATAACAGGGTCACATGTCAGGTTTCAATTGAAGATGTTATACTACAAAAAATACACAAGATGAAGAACATACTATCAACACAGCATAGATCCGACATATTCTGCTGGTCCAATTCTCTTAACTGTGTTTTGTAAAATAATTTCAGGATATTAAAAATTCACTTTCAATAGGACTGCATCTTTAGTTCGACATGAAACTTTCTACAAAATCAGATCTTTAGTCATGATAAATCTATAAATATATATTGTTCACCTCCGAGTTCATTTCTTTGGGAAGGCAGATGGAACCACACATACTGTGAAAATCATTGTCTAAAACACAAAAATGTAATTTGCATGGGTGCAGATACTCTCAGATGAATGACATACACGCAAACATACAGGATAATTTCCCTGAGAACTGTATAAAGATTTCAGGTATCAGGAAGCACTTACCCATCACATACTGCAGCATGGAAATGGAACCTGGGTACACAAGACGCAGCCCAAATGTGTGCGCCACTACATAGCTGACCACCTGACATGGCAAAGCAAACAGCCACTCCACTGCAGTCCGCCGAGGTGATGGTCGGTCCATATACAATCGATGTTTAGTTTCATCTCTGAAATCATAAAATAACAATCCAGACCAGAATGAGTTTTCAGCTGGATAAGGTGTTCAGCGGTATTTGCCACAGGTGTCATCCACCGGTATTAGAACATGAAAGGTCAGTACCATTAATAGTATAGCCCATCACAGAATATAATTTTGGGCCAGTTCAATATAGCTCACAATTTCACAATAATGAGATTCATTGCAGTATAATCTTTCCACCTGAAGATTTCTGCCTTCTGGGTTGTTGCGCTCATATTCATATTCATTGCCCTGATGACGGAGGCAGCATGACCTCTGAAACGTTGGTAAACATCGGTCATACTACACGGGGCAACAACCCAGAATACAGAAATCTTCATACTCTGATGATGGAGGCAGCATGACCTCTGAAACGTTGGTAAACATCGGTCATACTACACGGGGCAACAACCCAGAATACAGAAATCTTCATACTCACCGCTGTGAAAACCTCAAATCTTACATCTTTCCACCTCCTCATCACAGTCTTCCAAGAGATCACATTCCATGGATTTACAGACCGAAATTCTGTATGCATTTTTAATGTTCTCCATCCAGCCCACTCTCACCTTCATAACTTGATTCTTCCAAGTGGGCTGCACACTTATCCCAAAATAACTCATCATGTTATACCATTCTGCACTTATTTAATCTCACAGGCTCACAAATTTTCTCGAGCATGCTTCAGTCAGTCAAATTTCCCATACCCAGACTGTTTAAACTGCATTAACTGCCTACGGAATCTGAACTTGAAGTGTCCATAAAAGTAACAAAGACCACAAATTGAACTCAATCATGAAACGCTTTAACGTAGTTCATAACATTAAAGAAAGACTGTTTCCAACCCGATTTTTAAACCATACTCCCACTACACATCAGTCTTCGAGTCGTATCTTATTTTTTCCAACTCATGACACAAAAAACAACATTATAAAGAGGCAGAGCATGTGTTAAAGTAGAATAGGCTAGGTTAGGTTAGGTAATGTTTGATGTGTTTGAGAATGATTATAATGTGCATGATATCTGTCATAAAAATTGTTAATAGATTTGTGCATTATCACTTACTGGGCCAACAAATAGCAAACTAAAGAATGGGACATGAAATTCAGGATTGTTCAAGAAGTATAAATGTGCAATTACAGACAACTGCCTGTAAATGGTGTAATTAACTTTACTTGAATAAGTACAAAGATTTGCTGGTAAATTGTATACCTAAGAGAATAGGATAGATGTACAACATGATCGGACACTTACTTATGACACAACGACTAGCACTAACTGCAATCGACACAGGCATAAGCTGTAAATTGATAACGGGAAGCACACAGTTTCAGCTGTAGGTGGCACTTGCATCAATCAAATTGGAAGAAAATATCTCTTTAAAAGGACAGATTTAAATTATTAATTACTTTTTGCCATTCCTGACACCATGTTGTATCCCGAGCTGGGATAGGTTGGCAGGGCGAGCGGATCCCTCGGGAGGCAGTTCGGGGTGATCGAAGTACTGCGAGCTGGAGGTTAACTTGAGAATTTATTACAAATAAATGTGGTACAAGCTGTTGAGAAACCCAAGAATCGAGAGATGTCGATCTGCCTAAGCACGGGCAGTGTCGACTTCTAACGAGAGTCGAGTTCTTTCCAGCGTGGAGATGACCTAGACTTAAGTTCAGATAGTAAATAAGGGTGATAGGTCGTCTTGGCTTTATACAAGTTTCGTGACGCCGAATTTCTAAATATGGTTACAAAATAATAGTATTTTGTAAAGCTTGCTTCATCTCGGTACTCTGTCACTGCGTATAGGAACTTTGGCTTCTTTACTGTGTGTCCCATCACTATTAGTTGACCAAGAGGGATGATTTGGAAATCAAGTGGAAACATCCTGCTTTCCCTTAGTGAAGATAACTTGTTTGTAGTTTATGTTGAAATAGCATTGGGAGAGTACCGATTACAACATAGTTACAATTTCAGTTTAGTTCCTAAAGATATAGGATATACCCCTTTCAATTTATATTTATATATTATGTATTCTCTATAATTAAGCCATATACAAAAACCATGCTTTGAAATGAAAAGTCATTGTTGGTATATATTTATATTACTAAACCAATGTAACGTTCTACCTTTTAATACATATCAAATATTTTTGGACAAGAATGATGATTTTTAAATAGTGATTTCTGATGCATACAGTATAAATGATCCAATACAATATACACACAATAATTACACTTGTCACTTTGTCAGTAGGTAACTGTAACTGGAAACCAGCATTATTTTCAGTCATACAGCTATCACATAGATACAACATAACCTCAAATAACAAAATAAATTTAAATTGTTAGCTTTAAGCATTCAGAATTTAAAACTTTAACTTCATACGCTGGGAAATATCTGGAGAGATAGTATAATTTCAGCATAAAAAACTTACCCTTCTATATCAGACCACTTGAATTCAACCGGCCAAGCATAGAATTCAAAATCGTATCTTGACAGCGCTTTCTAGAACAGAAATCACATGAACAGAATAAATACTATAAAACTGAAGACCAGAAATTCATATTTTCATTAATTAACAGTGATGCTCCATGAGTCTAGTAAAAATGTGATGCATCAAACCTGTAGCAAAATTCATACAATAAAATATTTATCTGACTCATTTTCCACCAAGGACTGTCTAAAACAAGGAGATGCTTTGTCTCCATTGCTCTTTAACTTTGCACTACAATACACCACCAGGAAATGCCAAATTAGGCAGGAGGATTTGCAATTGAATGGGGCACATCAGCTATTGGCATTTGGTGATGATGTTAATTTATTGGGGGACGATATGAATACAATAAAGAGGAACGCAGAAGTTTTACTAGAGGCTAGTAGACAGGCGGGGCTAGAAGTAAATTCAGAAAAAACTAAGTACGTGTTAGTATCTCGTCATCAGAAGACAGGCGGGCAATATTATCTTAGGGTAGCTAATAAGTCCTTTGAAAGGGTTACAAAGTTCAAATATTTGGGAACAACAATAAGAAATTAAAATGATGTTTACGAGGAAATTAGAAGGAGACTAAATTCCGGAAATGCTTGCTACTTCTCAGTCCAAAATATTTTGTCTTCCCGTCTGATTTCTAAAAAACCTGAAAATTAAAGTATATAAAACAATAATTTTGCCTGTTGCTTTGTATAGGTGCGAAACATGGTCTCTCACTCTGAGGGAGGAACATAAGATTGCAGGTGTTTGAGGATAAGGTGTTCAGGAGGATATTTGAACCTAAGAGAGAAGAGGATGGGGCATGTAGAAAACAGCATAATGAAGAACTTAAAAATTTGTTCTCCTCCCCCATTATTGTCAAGGTGATTAAGTCAAGAGAAAAGAGATGGGTGGGGCACATGGCACACATGGATGGGGCAACATGTGCACACCGGGTATTGGTCGGGAAGCCTCATGGGAAAGGACTGCTGGGGAGCCCCAGACATAGATGCGAAGATAATATCAAGCAAATTAAGACTGTTCTCTTTCCCACATAAATAAAAAAAAAAGTAAAATAGCAGGGACACAATTAAAAAGGTACAAAGCAGTTACATATTTTTTCCTTCTACGTAAATTGGCTACTTGTTAAAAAGTAACTACATATATGGACATACTCGGACAATTTTTACTATAGATGTGAACTGGCACAGAACTATAAAATTATATGCATAAAGCATTACTAAATAATAGGAATTATTCACAAAATATCCCATCGTATTATAATTTCTGATATTCTCTGTACAGTTTAATTAAAATATAATTACTTTTTATAATAACAAGCTCTGTTTAAAAATAAAAGTTCAAGTCATGCCTTGCGTGTTCATACATTAACATCTGCGATGTTTAATTAATATTTTGATACAAACCTTGGTATCCTTATTAAGTTCTTTCTTTGCTGCAGTCAGTGAATTCAGAAAGGTTATATAGGTGTAATTATTAGCTCTATCTATACTTCGTAGACAGTACGAAGCTGCAAGAATCAAGCCAATTCCAGTGAGGAATTTCGCAATTGTTACAATTCCATCGAAAACAAAGTATCCTCTTCGATATAAGACTGTTGCCAGAATGGGAGAAGTGTACAGACCAACATTCCACATGATATACAACTGAAAAATTAACAGGCACACATATCAACTAAACTCATGAACAAAAGCAATCGAAATTTTTACTTATACAAATCACATAATACACCAAATGAAACATAAAAAATATGAGGTTGCAATACAGTATAAAACACGCCAGCACAATAACACACTAGACTTCGTCGTGTCAACATATCAAGTTCCATATACTTCGCAATATAATATATTAAACAACCCACCGTCGTTAACATCACTTACCGATTGAATAACCTGATCTCCCCATTTTTCGAAAGGTCTTGCTTCATACGCAACCTGGAAAAGTAAGGTTAAGCAAAATTACTTGGAACACACTTATTACTTCTAAAGGTCAATTAACTGGAAATATTAATACATTTCAATTACTAAATAAACTCACATCAGGTCGCCTGTCATCATATATTTTATACAACCGAGGGCTAAACATGCATTGCCAAATCAGCTTAACCGCAGCCATATTTAAACTACAACCGAACATCGACTATCTTCCATGACATGCTATTTAACTATAAAGACGACGAAATTTCTAACCACGGATTATAAATAAATTATTTCGTTCACATTGTATTACACACTATTGATTTCCCTACAGAATAGGAATGTTCATGGTTAATGTTGCTCAACCTGTGAGCACTGTCGCCATCAATATATGTAAAAATAAAAGATAAATCCAAAACCTCCCTCAGAACACTCGTCTAACATGAAATGTTTTATACAACCGAGGGCTAAATATACATTGCCAGATCAGCTTAACAACATTCATATTAAAATTACAACCGAATATCGAACGACTTCCATGACATTCTATTTAGAATATAGAGTAAACAAGACACCGGCAATAGTGTCTAGAAATTAGTTTTCTATGGGAGAGCTACCAACCCTCCGCACAATCACAGAACCTGTTGGGCCCGGATTTTCTGTCTGGGTTTACTCCTTTAGGTGGGTTGGCTTTACAATGCTTAAAGAGCTCTCCCTGCCCTATCGTATTGGAACATACTTCGTCTGACTCTTTTGCCTGTCCGGCTAGGGTTACTCTGTCAGGAGCCTGTGCTCCCGCCGGCATAACCCCAGCTTCCTTGGAACACGCAATCCCCCGTCCACGTAAACGTCAATTACTTTATTTATGTATCTAGGCTATAACACAACATTCCTGGAAGAAACAGACATAGATAATTCAATTCAAAAATTCCAAAACATCTGTGGCACTATCGGGCGAACACTTAAAGGGAAAATTCGGAAATATACGCTAATAACGTTTTATCAAGTGATGACTGTTCCTGCACTACTTTATGGAAGTGAATGTTGGACAATGAGGAAAAGAGACACAAAAATTACAAACGGAGGAAATGCGATTTTTAATATCTATGAAGGGATGTACAAGATTGGACAAACTCAGGAATGAAGATATTAGAATAGAATTAGGAGTATCTTCAACTACTGACAAATAAAAAGACATAAACAAGATTGGTTAGAACATGTAGAAAGGACGAAAACCGAAATAGGCCCTTTGGTGTCGACCGAAAGGAAGCAGGGTTCCTAGAAAATCACGCCAAAGGTGGATATCATAGAAGCCGGAACAGGCCTTCGGCCTAATCTGTGAATTGAAGAAGAAGAAAAAGAAGAAGAAAAAATTGTTTTAAATAACAAATTCTGAGGTGTATATGGGTGATACTAGCACTTCTGAATAATCTATGCTAGCCTTGAAAACCATGGACTGTTAATTACTTACGTCGTCTGCTGTAAATCGAATATTCAAGGAAGGAAGAGTAACAAATAATTTGTTAGTGAATATGTCATCGACGTTGGTTAGGACAAATTGGTCGCAAATTCGGTGCTGTCAGAGAATCATTAAATGTGATAATAGGTCTGTAAAGTTGAACTTGGAAGAAATGTTTGGGGGCACCCCAATAATTATAATTATTGCAACCCCTTATTTACACGGCATAATACGTCGTACGACATAAATGAAATTACGTATTTAAAGTACATCTTGAAATGTGTTATTTCAAAAACATTGGCACCTTGAAGTGGAAGTTATTGGAACTGAAGCCATAAAAATTTTGAATTTCTTAGTATTTGTTTATTCCCCACATAAAGGTGCTGTTAATGTATCCGGAATAATGTAAATTTGGAACTTCGATGCACTCTGCCAAAAACGATTTCCTGCTTGTAACCATGAACCATATAATACACAAGTTCAGGAAGCTAATTCACACATACTGTACTTTTGTATTATACTCATCATAGCTAATTGTGGTAATTCTTCAGTACAACATGCTGTACTTAATGGTGTTCTCTTCTCCTTACAGATTTAGTCATGAAAACCGGTTTTCAGAGGGCTCAAAAGAACGGAACAGTTCAAAAACGTTCAAACAGTATGCTCTGTCACACTACATGAAGCTTGTCAGAAGCTATGAAAAAGTGTTGGAAAAGAAATTTCCAACTGCAATGCATGTATACAGGATTTTTATGGTTGGAATTAAAGATTTTTATACAGATATGAAGTATTACTTTAAAATCCACAGAAGATTATCATCTCCAGCAGGATTTAAGTGCCTTACAAGAAAGGAGATTGAGTTGTACCACCAGATACCAAAAGATATGTTGAGGGTGGCACCTATGTTAATACTGTCTACTTTACCATTTGCAAATTACGTTGTGTTTCCATTAGTGTGAGTATTCACTCAAGCATCACACATGTTCATTAATGATCCATTTTGTGAACATTTAATTTGAATCTTAGTAAAAAAAGGTTTTTCATGAATCAACAGGTATATGTTCCCAAGACAGCTTCTGTGTCAACATTTCTGGTCTTTGCAACAGCGAACAGAGTTTGCTATGGAAGGACTACGCAGGCAATTATATAACTATAAACCAGTGTTCCGATGTCTTCAATCACAGCTTGATACACTTAAAGGAAGACAAGAATATGAACACTGGGCATATGTTCTTGGACTGTTGGGGAGTGGCATGCATCCAAAGCCTGAAGATATTATTAAGTCTGTAGACCTGTTTCGTGGGGACCCATATCACTTCTCCTATCTGTATCCTGGGCATGTGGTAAAGCATAGCATCTTTCTTATTAATACAGATAAGATATATCAAGAGTATGATGAAATGAAAAATATTACTTTAAATGCATGGTTAGGTTGCTAAATCTTCTATTACAATGTACAAGGCTGTTTGGGATAGAGAAGGCTTTGAAAATTCTCTGCCATCAGCACAGTAGCCTAATCTGGACACAGATCCAGGCCATTTCATTCAATTAACATCCTTACTTCATTTCCAAGAGAGTACTTTCTAAAAGGCTTCATCCTCTCCCCTCATGTTCTATTTAGAACTGGTTTCATATTTGGAAGGTCCTGTACTTGAATTTTGGACCAGGGCTGGCTATCCTAACAATTTATTTTAAATCCCTCAAGGTAAATGCTGTGATGAGTGGTAGCTACAGAAAAATTTAAATTATGGGGATAAATTGAATCTGCACCGTGGTCAGCAATCTTTCATTCTATACTGGATAATGTACTTTTTCAAGTGTGACTAAATTTAAGTAATTTGACAATTTATTACTATTCATTAAATAAATTCTATACATGGTCCAACAGCCATTTAACACATTTTAGACAAAGCACGTAAATTACAGGCAGGGCTGTAGTGAAGCCAGGGGATTTCCTGGTGTTTTCCAATGTTTGTACCTCTCAGAATTGCCTAAAGACAAGGGGGCCACTTTATAAAATAGAAGATATGAAGTATGTCCCTCTAGAAAATTTGAAATATATATAGTATAGAGTTAGGCAGAACTGAATGTATTGTGATTTCTTTAATTTTTTATCTCTGTTTGAGACAGAAGCGTCAATTTCTTTACCTGTGTTCATTTCATGAGCCCGCTTACCATTCTGCCCTCCATTTATTACTGTAAAGTTACAATCAAGTAAAAATAAAAATTGCCTCATGTAAGTATGTATGCTCATCTTATTCAGTCTGAAAGTGTGAGAACATACTAGCATTTTTATTTTTAACATTATACCACTTCTTTCATTAATAACTAGTAACTTATTTAATGATTTGTAATTAATTCTTATTAAATTTAGTGGTGCTTGACATAGTTACAGTGTCATTGTATGAAGAGTAAAAACAGTCTAGTTTTATGAAATTGGTACATCGACGACACCATATCTGAATATCAGAAACCATTCTACAATATATGCTGTCATAGCCATCCCTAAGACATTAAAATTAGTTCATTATTTCCATCAGTAAACTTCTATATTAGACAAGGACTGCTGTTTTTATTGGGGATCGTCAGTGTGGGTTCAGGCATAACAGATCAACAATTAATCAGATCTTCTGCATCCATCAGATACTAGATAAAAAATGGGAGCACAGTGGGACCGTGCATCAATTGTTTATGGATTTCAGAAAAGCCTATGACTCTGTTAAGAGAGGTGTCATACAATATTCTCATTGAATTTGATATAATCAAAATGTGCTTAAATGAAACCTGTAGCAAAATTAGTATAGGTAAATATTTATCTGACTCATTTTCCATCAAGAAGGGTCTGAAACAAGGAGATGCTTTGTCTCCCTTGCTCTTTAATTTTGCACTAGAATATGCCATCAGGAAAGTACAAGATAGGCAGGACAGTTTCCAATTGAATGCGACACATCAGCTATTGGAATATGCTGATGATGTTAATTTATCGAGTGACAATATAAGTACAATAAAAAAGAACACACGTTTTACTAGAAGCTAGTAGAAATGTGGGGCTAGAAGTAAATTCAGAAAAAAACTAAGTACATGTTAGTATCTCGTCATCAGCAGACAGGCGGGCAAAATCATGTTAGGGTGGCTAATAAATCCTTTGAAAGTGTGACAAAGTTAAAATATTTGGGGACCGCATTCTGTTACTGAGTTTGTTCCTTGGATTAATGTAAGACTTACTGATTTTGGGGATCAAATAAGACAATCTCCCCTCATGCTATGCCATGTTTAACTTGTTGCACAAGAGAAGTAATTACAGTAATGCCTGGATGATGGTGGGTATCACAGCTGCAGTACAGACAATTATAAAATGTTTTAGACTATGGTTTCAAAGAAAAAAATAGTTTTATTAAAATGTGAGGACTAATGGGGAACATCCCCACCATCCTCAAGGTACCAGCTGCCACTGGCTGGGATATTATCTTAAAATAGGCTACACCACTTCCTTCTGCATCCTTTTCAATTCATCATTTCATCATACTGCCTCAACTGAATGCCATATAACCTCTGCAGTTGAAAAAGCACCATTAAATGAAGACAAGTCCCTCCCAAAAATTCTCTAGGCATGTTTTCCAAATTCAATGTACAAGTCTGTTAAAAAGGGAGTTAAGTAAGTAATTGTGATGTAGGTGGCCTGGTAGGCAAGTGATGTGTGCATGTGTAACCCCCCTATTTCTTAGTGGAGGACATTAGTCTTTAGTACAAAGATACTTCTCATGCCTTTGTTGTTTTCTGCTGTCCATAATATCATTTACTGGTTTCTTTTGTCATTGCTGACTGTTTTATAATTGCCAGAATTATGAAGTATGACCAGTAAAGTTTGCATCAAATTAGAACAGGCATGGCATTTTTTTATCTCTTCGTAGTGCAGGCCACGACTTCCCAGGCCGCATATGTCACAGTAACTTACTTACCTATTGATTACAGTAAGCTGCATAAATGATGATATTCATTACACATTACTTCATCTTTCCCAGAAATAAAACTAAACCTTTACTCATTAAAATACTGTTTCCCAAGTTAACATATCATGACCATTAACACAGTGAGTGACAGTCTTGTATATGTGGGACATCTGGAAACCATCCTTTGTGGAAGACTAGCTGATTTTTGTTTTGTTACAAATTCTGGTCAGAACAGATTAATATAAATAACTGTGAAACATCAGAACAATACTGTCAATGTTGTAGATAAAGTTTCTGGGTTTGTTTTGTAGAAAGGACTACTACGGATGTATAGCATGCACACAGGGTTTTGGCGACGTCACAGATTGGCTGAACAAGCAGTGATTCTTCATGAGATGGACATGGCTATTATCAGAGAGGGGGGTATATCGAAGATGTCTCAAGAGGAGCTACGAGTGGTAATTATAATAATAATAACTCAAAGTCAATCAAAAAATATTTGGCCAACATCCCGGGCAAACACGACATCAGGGAACTTCAGAAAACTGCCATTTTAGGATCTTCATACATCATTCGAAAGACGCTTTCGTAAAATACATAGTCACCCCTCACAATAAAACTATATAATACATGTAACACGTATCAAAAACAAAATGTTTTTTGGAAATAGCTGCTGCACTATCTACCTCAGGAGCAAGGTTTCTCTCTGGTACATATTAGTAAATAACATGTAAAATGGTGAAGAAATGTAATAATAATAATAATATAAACATCAGCGAATTAGTAAACTTAATGGTGTAGTGTTAATAGTTCTGCTTTGTATTGACGTTCTTGGTTCAGATCCTGAGCATGTAAATCAGTTTCACGAGGTTTTCAGTCGCTTTCTTCGGCCTGTGAGAAAATCATTACCTTGAAATAGGACGGTGCTTCTTTTCCCCATATTCAGCCATTACACCTCATTTATTTCTATATAATGTCTGCATCTGATACAGTAATCTAAATAACCTAATCAAACAGTGAATTAACCCTTTGCTGGGAATGTATATTTTAAGTTTTAGTTATTTATATTCACTATATATTAAGCCTTAGAATTAAGAAGTTACATTTTATTCTGAAAAATCTCTTTCTTAGACTTGAGAGACCTATAATGAGCTACAGTTCATCCTATACAGTAGGAAAAGACCTGTCGTGTTCTTTTTCATGGCCAGTTGGACCGCATGAAAGCTATGAATCACGCCCAATAATGTAAAGATGTGTTTTAATATAATCTTTCAGCTATGCCTAGGTCTCTCAAATAGTATCTTCTTTTGTGATTCATCTGTTTGATGATTTCACACATTTATTTATTCTTAATTGCTATTTTCCAGGCATGTTTTCTTCGTGGCTTGAATCCTGTTACAATGAAGGCAGAAGATATGATACACTGGCTGACACAGTGGATCTGCGTGTCGAAATCTGTTGACAGAAGCTCCCTCTCACTCTTGCTTCACTGCCCAATTCTACTTGGATACAACCAACCCTCCAACTGGATCCTCATTCATTAAATCAAACCTTTTGCAAATAAGTCCTAGAGAAAAACAGATCTGCTAGAATTAAATATTTGAAAAAAGATTATGTTTATTCTGTATAAATGAACGATATATTTATTTTATGTGTCAAGTAGTGTAACAGTACCATTTTCACTAAAATATGAGACTTTTGAATTGAAGTCAAAATAAAATTGGTGCTAATAAATGTATTTATTTTCATGTCAATCAATAGCAACATAATTTGTAATCCTGATGTTTAGCAGAATACAGACTTTCTTGTTGCACTGTGTAAACAAACATATTATTTTAAAGTATTTCCTTTGTGAACAGAGTCCTTCATCGCATGAGAGACTCATCCACAGACACTATTCTTAGATTCATTCTGATATCCTTCCAGATTTTCCCAAATGGTTTCTTCACTTGAGGTTTCCCAACCAAAATATTTGAGCACATACTGTCGTTGCTTTAAATGCATGACCAGGTTGCCATATATTTTATTACAATGTACAAGGTTATTTGGGATAAAGCATTCTGAACATGGTCAACGTCATGATACCATCCTAGAAATTATGTTGGAGAGGCCAAGGTAAACATAAGTGCACAAAACAATCAATGTTGCAAATCTCCAGAAAAACATACTAATTTTTACTACCTTAGAAAATTTCATTACTGTCTTTGTTTCAGATGTAGTTAGAACTAATCACTGCACACGACAAACATTACATGTATCAGGGGATTATAAAAACCATGACAAATTAACAAAATCCATGAGTAGGAACAGAAGCACGCAGATTTAATGCGCCATGCAAGTAATTAAATGCTTAATTTGTGTTTTTAAAATAAAAAAAATTATAATTTTATGCATTAAGAATTTATTTCCAAGATATAACACAGCAATACATTTTTACAAGAATTTACATAAAAATACTACAAACAAAACTAAATCATATCACAACAGATTACTTTGAGTCTGAGCCGAGGGGAATGTACGCTGGTAAAATTCCTAGTTTAGGGCGTTTCGTCTCTGGCTCCATACTTTCAGGTACCGAGCTTGGAGTAGAACTCATCTGTCCAACAGTATTGCATTGAGCATTCTGCCATGCTCTCTTCATGTCATCAACTTTCTTCAATAATTTCAGCCTCTTTACATTCAGATCACTCCCGTCTACTTCATTTGTCACTTGTGAGTCCTCAGGTTCTACAGGGAACACTTCTGAAACCATTCCTACCGTCTCATAATATCTTTTCCGGTCATCATTTGATGCAATGTGTACTACGTCCTTTGCTGTGCTATGTTTCCGAGTTCTTGACTTCTTTTTGACTACAGTCTTGTGAGGGTATGGACAGTACTTACCTTTTGGACAGCAACCTGTTTTCTCAAACTCTGGACAAAGGTATGTGTGTCGCTTCCTGCACTGCTTATATTAAACAGAAAACATCATAATCAAATAAAAACTGTCAATATTGAAAAATCAACATATCATCACTGAAAATATCCAAACTGTTGTTTAAATTCAGATTCTACAATGGGTCACTGATTTCCTCTGAGAAAAAATTAGCGACTTAAACAAAATTCCTATAATGGCATTGCCTCTACACCCAATGCAATGATTATGTTACCATGACTGTCTTCTTGAATTAAGCAGTTTTACAGTTCCTTCAAGACACATAGTACTAGTTACTCCACTCTGACTTGGCCACTGAAAATTAGGTCTGCGTCAAGGCTTTATGGCGCACATCCTAATTCTTGGATCATCCTGAGACCTCTTGTTTTCAGAGATGATCATGATGTATACAAACAAATTAGAAATGCGATTACAGTGAGAAGTTCTCACAGTGGCGAGTGCGGAGATGATCATCTTCTTTGCTGTTGAGCCATGTATTCTGGCAGAAGTTTCCCAACATTTCAGAGGTGTTTCCTGTCTTCATCAGAGCAACGATGGGGGCAGCAAGGACCTCTAAAACAATGTTAAACTTCTACCAGACTATACTGTGCAACAACCCAGAAGACGGTCATCTTCAACAGATCAGAAGATTCATGATCGTGGTTTAACACATACAATTCACCTACCATGGCACCTGGAAGTTACAGTTTTCAATAATATTGTACCTATCTGCATGTGGTCTCAACTTGCAAAGTCAAATCATTACTGACTTCTCTCTAAACCTGATGTTTAAAATACTTCATACGGCCAAATACAAAAGCTACAATTATGACTGCCCTTCCAAGTATTAGGCCCGGCTGGCCGGATGTGTGCATTATAAAACACCAGCTTATTATGAGGCTTATAAGACAAAGCAAGAAGTACTGAAAATATCAACTGTTTTCCCTACTCACAGGTCACTTGAAAGCTTCTTCATTTAAAGCGAGTGAATAATGACAGTCATTGTGGGCATAACCATTACATTGGTACCTGAGGTATCACTGACACATGAAGAATGTCCATGGGTTCTGAAAGTGACAACCCTGCTACTGGACTTACAAATTACTAGCTAAAAAACTAACAAATGTAACTCTCATATTACAGCAGAGCATAGATTATCCAGGGTCCAATTATCCGTGCCCACAGACTGTCTCTAATATGTGATATATTGTTGTTAACTATTTTTAAAACAAAAAATTATGAAAATTCATAAAATTAGTTTAAGAAAGAATGTTTGGTACTTTCAAATATCTCAGTTCTAAAATTTTGTGACGATGGTGCGTTGTTGAAGTAAAGAGTTTTCTTGATATTTTCCATCGTCTAATAAATAAAATCATAAAATCACACGATGTTTCAGAGATGGGACTCTATCTCCATCTTCAGGTAGACCTACTCATACAAACTGAACCCAATACTATCTACAGAAATACAAGGAGTCGGCACACAAGGCTCTGCTAGCCAATCCTATCAGCCAGCCTAATCTTGATATATCTAGCATTTGGATTCCTATCATCTCGGAAGAGATCAAAGTGTTGCAGCATTATTCAACTTAATGTTTTATGAAGTTTCTTCCACCTTTGTGAGTCGTTGGCATTTCGATTGTCAAACTACTTGCTCTTCAATAATTTTCCGATTTTGTTAAAGTTTTCTTATTGTCATTATTTGGTTTCTTAGTTTGCTGGACTTTGGTCAGTATTTTACTTTTGTCATATGCGCTAACCTCTACATATGTTTTATAAATTTTTTTTGGAGAATGTTTCTCTTTTACGTCCCATGGATATATGCTGTCTTGATCAGTTTATATGCTATGTCCAAAGACAGGGATTAGCTCTATCGATTAGGTCAAACTAAGTAGGTCTACCTGAAGATGGAAATAGAGTCCCATCTCTGAAACGTCGTGTGATTTTATTATCAGACGATGGAAAATATCCAGAAAACTCTTTACTTCAACTTTCATATGTGTTATGCATACGAAAATGTATAAGCTCATATTTTTCTTACACGGATGATGATAATTATAATAAAACATTATTTTTCATGAACTGTGTTTTTTTATTATCTGGGCTCCCGCTTCCCCCAATTACCATGGGATAATTGGAGCTATACTGTACTTTAAAGGTACAATTATAGGAAAACTCAATCATTCCATTATGATAAATGCAAACTTGTGACTTGCAAATGCAACATAGCAATAAACATGCTATTCAGATATGAAATTGTCTTACTCACCTTCTGCCCATCAAAGCAATAACCATGAAGAAAGTCCTTGCAAATACCAGCCTTTTCATTCACTTTCACATGAAGGTACGGGCAACCATCTCTAACGCAGCAGCCTTCCAGAAAGTACTTGCATGTTGGCATTTTCTCAGGTCCAACATCATGAGACAGCGTACAGCCATTGACTGCGCAACAGCCTTGTAAAAATCTGTGCAAGATTAAGAAACACTTCCACATGTACATAAATCCTATAACTGTACATGTAAAATACTGAGACTTCAAAGATATTAGGTTCGTAATCTCGTAACACCAATGTACCATATGAACACTTACAAAAATTTAAACCATCTTTTGGATTCATGGCATGTTTTGATACCACTATTATGCACATGGATAAAACAAAAGAAAAACTAAAGAAATACTATTTTATTCTACAAACCTGTGTTTTTATGGGTTAGTTTCTCCTGCAATTCTATTATATTGTCCATGGAACTACCTTGTTGATCTATGTAACAATTTCTCACTCCTCTTTAAATATAACATAGTATGGTCACTGGCAACTTTTTACCATCAAGAGATAATGCTATTATATATTTATAAGATGTAGGAAAGATAAAAATTATCTGTCAAAACTGGCAATCCCAGCAAACAAAATTCACAAAACCCCCATATTATGTTAACAATAAATTATTTTATTAGCTTTTTTTATAACGAAGCACAAACTGAATAGGAAATTAAACACTTCACTAAATGAAACCTCCATAAGTTAAGACAATTTATTACTTGTTTTACAGAAGCGGAGAGCTCTTCGGTAGAAGGATCGACAAAATACTACACACTAATTTTAAGTCATCACTTAGTTCCTGAAAATTGAAGCAGAAAAACATGTCTTAGGACTGGGCAAATGCAGTTGTTCCAGCAAGCATTCTGATTTTTGACTACTTTATTTTCATACTGTTTCCTTCCCTGGATTTCCCACACTGAAACAGAACGTTTTTAAATCTAAACAAATGCGCACATTTAAGCCAGTACCAGACACACGCAATTCATACTGTTCAAAATGCTTAATGAAAGTATAGAAATTCCATGAGAAACATCATACCCAAGTGTAGGTAAATGATCCTTATTGCCTAGCGTTAGATACATACCATATAAGAGTAGGAGGGCATTCAAAATCTTCAAAATTATGGTATTGTTCCTCACCAATCCAGAAAACAATCACTGACAAGTGTCTCTACAGAGAACTTACTTCTTGCAGACGACCACATGCTTCGGGTCATGCACGTGTGGACACGTGCCCATCTCTTTCCTCATACATTTTCCAAATCGATGATAGAATATGCAAGGTTGATTGCTTTTCCTCAACTTTTTTGTCAGCAGGGCTATGCTCTTCTGTTTTGCTTGGCTGAAACACAGAGAAAGGCTTCGAAATTTGGTTTACTTTCAGAGGCACTTCCACTTCTCTGCAGCTGGTGTTCTGACCCACCGTTCTTCTGCCAGCATCTTGAATGTAGCTGGATTTCTATACATACCAGAAAAAACTCCATTATTGCTTTTCTTGAGATAAAATGTCTGTAGAAATTAGAGATGGGAAATATGAATGGGTGGATCATATTTTTAATGTGTTAAAAACTGTTTTAACTGCAGTCACACGACCATCTTAACTAAAAAGAAACAATACTATAATAAAAATTATAACCAAGAAGATTCTACTAGTGAACATACAATGTTGTGAACAAATTAAATAATGTTAAATAATATCAAATAAATGTGAAATCAAGAGAGAGACAAATGTGTTAAACCAAGTAGTGATGAATATTAATAATAATACAATTTGTGGCGTAACAGCCCTCTGAGAGCCAAAGCCGACTAGCTGGCTGCTGGCCTCACGTTCACATGCCTAAGCAGAGTTGAACGATCATCCAACCAGATATAGGGTGACGTGTGGTCAGCACGACGAACCCCCAGCCATTGCTAGCTTTCCTGACCAGATTACGCTACCCATTGTAGCTCCCCAATTTCCTCACAATGCTGGGTTGGCACCGGTCCCGTACATCGGTCGAAAATCTCATGAAAAATTTCTTTCCCTGAGACTCGAACCAGCGCGCATTCCGTATCACCGGTCCGAAGCATGATGCCTCAGACCGCACGGCTACGGCGCGGGACGATGCATAGTAAACAGTTCAAAATTACCTAAAGATGCCATTAGATGCAGTCATGTGTCTAAACCGAGCACTGCCACGTTGAATTGTTTACAATTTTCAACTTCTTATAGCAATTATCATCACTGGGTAAATATGAATTATTCTTCTTACATGTTAACCTGGCAACAGTGGAAAACTGTGTGGTTGCAGACTTTAAATTTCCATCAAACTTTGTAATACAGACTGAAGCAGCTGAAGAAAAGCAGGTACAAATTTAAAATACAGACCTCACGCTACACTACAGAACAATTGACTTTGAATGCTACGTTGTCTAAATAAGAAACTGTTCAAAGTTCATCACATCCTTACGTACATCCCCTGTTGGAAATTAGGAATATTTCTTGTATTAGATGAAGCTCTAAATTACTTTTTGACGTAAATACGTCTATACTGAAGGGTCATTCGGCAAAAAAGTGACAGGAAAATGTGTAAGATGGTTACCTAGGAAATATCAACCAACTAACTAGATGGCTTACCGAACCCGAAGGTTCATCACCGAATTAACCAAAGAGAAACAGGAAATATCAACAATTTTTAAATACTAGGGCAGAACGCTCCTTTTGGAGCTCCTCGGAGGGGCTGGTCAAGTTTTTAAAAAGCAACCAACCCCTTCGGAGGGGGGGGGGGGGGTTGCGTTTTAAAATCTTGTGTAAGAAACTAAACTAAACCCCCCGAATGTAGGATTAAAACACTTGACCAACCCCTCCTTCGGGGGGGTTGGTTGCATTTTAAAATCTTGAGTAAGACACTAAATTCGGCATTGTTGTGTTCCACAACAATGCCGAGTTTGTTTATAGTTGACATTGTTGATGACGTAATTTATTGACGATGAAATCACAAAAAAAAAATTAAATATGGATCGACAACAATGGTCAGCTCGTGTGCATTGTTATGTTACCTAGGAAACGTCATCTGTTTACTCGGCATTGTTGTGTAACATTACTGCAGTCAACAATCCACTTTCGTTATTGCACATCCTGTTTCTTAGAACCTATGGGATGCATTCATACCTAACAATGTTAGGTTATTCCAAAATATCCTGTTCTATTCCTCAAAAAGTAACAATAATCATACACCATATTCTAAGAAATTCTGGCAATGGATTTGAGTTATTCTGCACATATTTGCTTCCAAACATGATCCTGACTTCTGCTAACAGCAGAATTCAAAAGAACCAGCTTAACATTTAACTTGACAGTTCTTACAGCAATCCAACCACGAACAAACCGAATTCGGATCTGATAGCACCAATTCAAACATACCAACACAGAGTCAAACCCACCTCAGGAGGCTTCTTGCATTGTGGGTATTAGTTCTGACAAGAACATTTGTTGATTTCTGGACAAATGTTACTCCACCAATGTCTATTCTCTTCAAAGGTAAATTTCTCAAGGGCAATTCATTAAATCCAGGTTTTTTTGATCTCTGAGGAACTCGTAACATAGTCTTCCCCGTCGCATCCATTAAGAATTTGTTCCCACGTACATACACTGCAAAACTAGATCTTGACTTGGGCTCTGAAAAATGGAAATGAAACCAACATCACCTTCCAAAGTTTGAGACGAAGGTGGGGGGAAAAAACAAACAAACAAACAAACAAAACAGGTGCATACTTATATTCAAAGTCATTCTTAGGACACTAAATTATGGTAAGTCAAATGTGCTGCCTAAGCTGTGGTGGTGGTTGTTGTTTTTACACATATTTAGTAATTTTATATGACTTCAAGTTTTCACAGTGACCAAATGCAATAAAATCTTCTTGGGCAACCAGCGTCAATTTGGAACAGGACTCCAATGTTTCAAAGACCTACGTCTCCATAATCACAGAATGATGCGGTAATGTGGCAGCAGAAAGTCTGTAAATAGTGTAGTCATATAAATTATGTATACAAACCTTCTCAATCAGATTTACAACCATAAGATAAGACATGTATGCACTACGAACACAGTAATACGGAAAACCTAAAAATAGAAATCAGCGCAAGACATACAGAAGCTTAAGGTAGTATATTTGCGTCATATTGTGAATTAAGTTAATATTTTAATATTTTCCGTCAAATCACAATTTTTAATAATAAGATAATAAAATATAAAATATTTAAAATATCATTTCACGTTCCGCATCGAATTTGTAAATCGATCATTCGATGCGGAACGTGAAATGATATTTTAAATATTTTATTATTTATTATCTTATTAAAAATTGTGATTTGACGGAAAATATTAAAATATAAACAGAAGCTTGTAAATGGATTAAGAAAACATTTCTTGAATATGAAATATTTTACCACTACTGTGTGTGTGTGTGTGTGGGGGGGGGGGGGGGACACATCAGATTCTAAACTCAAGAAAAAAATTCTATGAACTATCCATGATTAAGCTCAGTGACAATCTGATTCGAAAATATTCAAGTTCAAAATGTTTACTGCGTTACGTTATGCCACATCTCATAATATGCTTATATAAAACTTAATTTTTATGAAATCATCAACACATTTCAGAAAGAAACTTCAATCCTGTTCTTTCCAAATACCCTTGTTCTTTTCTCTTTACAGCATTTTAACTCCTATATGGAGCATAGATGCCTCCTTTTGGAGGTTTCTTAATCTATTTAGATATTTGGTAGGAATCCTTGGATAAGTGGTCAGCACATCACAGGGCTTACCAAATACTACCACCCATACATATTCAATGACAGTCAGCAATTACTATAATCTATTAGCATAATAAATGTTCCTTACTGAGGATTTTTTTAATTTTTGCCCATGTTACTTCTATTTCTCTCTCAATTTTTAAAAGGAGTTCCCTTATAAAGGGCAACATAAGTTATTCCAGGCTTAAGTATAAAAACTGTCTTTGGGAACTGCCAACAGAAATCTCCATATATGACCAAAAAAAAGTTTTATTTACTCCAAACTTCACTTTAGTATGAAATATAAATCTCTTAACAAATTACTAAAAAAAATACTTACTTTTCACATCATAATCTGCCACATTTCTTCCACCTTCATTTTTGCATTTTGGGGTAAGACTCCGAGTGAGCTTCAATTTAGAGGTTCTGTACAGAACTCCACCAATTCTGACTAAGTTTGAGCTTTGTCGGTTAAACCGGTGGTCTCTACCTTTCCCAAGGTTTGGACTGCTTCCACTAAACAAAGTCACATTCTGATGTACGTCACACAAGATAATTTTCAGTTTCAATAAGTTGAGTACATGTGGAGTAGCAAGACAATCCTACATAAATTACAGTAACTAAAATTTAAAAAGTAAACCTAGAAGCATAATAAGAAGACAAAAAAAATATTCAAGCACTGGAGAACACCTGTACTTACATTCGCCTTAGTTTCTTGTCTACAACCATGACCTTCCTTGGACGCAGAGAATTATTCCATGTTTTATTGCCAAACTTCAAGCTTGTGAAGGGATACTGAACCTTCTCATACTTATTGAATAATTTTGGACTCGTAATGTGTTGGTTAGGTCCACCAGACTTTGGCATTTCATATTGCAGGGAGTACTTTTTCACTTTTTTAAGTCTCTTCACTGTTTTGTTAAGTCGTCTGTCTATTTTATACCTCGACTCTTGGCGTGGTGTGATTTTATTAGCCGTGTAACTGTATCGAGATTTTGTCACTGGAGTTTTGGTTATGTTTGATCTGGTTAACTTGTATTTCGAACATACTGCCTTTGCTGCTTTAACAGCTACCGTTCTATTTCTAGAACATGACAACAAAGACAGTCTTCCTACAGCTTTCGGTGTTGTATGAAAGGTATATGGGGAAATAACTGACGGACTATTATTTGATAAACCCTGAAAACTCTCACAGGATCTCCTTGACTTCGCACGCACTAACTTTGTCCTGCTGACAGACATCAAAGGCCCTGACAGAGAACTCTTAATTAGAGGAGACAATTTCTTTTCTGGCACAAAGTGTGACATAGTTACTGGATTTGCCACCGTGCTACTTATGACTGCATTCTGCTTCACTAATTTGGTTTTGCTACGAAATACATATTTCTTAGTGACAAAGTTACTGTTTGATGGCTGTGACAGCAGCTCACAAGTTGGCAGTCCTGTCTCATGCTTGTTATTTGCTGTACACCTGTTCACAAGCGCATGAGTTTGTGTTGGTTCTGATTGTGCGGCCAATTTCATGACTTGTGCCGCAAGAACCTTTGGATTTATATGTACAGAATGTTTCAGTTTAGAAACGTCACTTTCTGAAGCAACGTATTTTGCTGATATATCTGTTTGCAAACAGTTATTTGCTTTGAAAAAATGAGGATTCAAATACATTCGGCTGCTTCTTGAATCAGGAACATTCTGGCAAGAAGCATGTGATGTGGCATAAGTCAGAGGCTGACTTTCATGAAGGTTTGAAACTGTTGGACTCGGTGACACAGATTTCTTCTTACTGGCACATTTCATTGTTTGACTCTGGGTTGGATTATTATCTGCACATAACTTCCATTTGTCCACTAATGGAACTTGAGGTTTTGTGCTCACATTTATTTTCTTGTATTTTGAAACAGATGCATTTGTTGTACCATAAGATCTGAGGTTAGACCAACCAACTTTTGGTGATGTCTGTGAATTGAATGATCGGTTGCCTTTTCTTCTATGAAAAAGCTTATGCTGTTGGATTAAACCTGGAAAAGAAGAAGATATCTCAAGGGCACGTATCAGACTGCAGAAACATTCCACATTCTTCAATTATGTGAGTGAAGGAACATAAGCTGCTGGTTGTAAACCCATACTGGGTGTAATGTATTGAATATGCGTTTAGCAACTTAAGTTACTGTCAATTTGTGGGCCAAGAAATTCAGTTGTTTTTAATTCTTCAATTGCTTTATTCTCATGCCCAATACCTACATTAACACAATTATTGTTGGTAGTACGAAGTTTCATGTTTTATAAAAGAGAAGTCTACTAGTGTCAAACATTGACCTGGAATTCAGAAAGATTTTTCTGAAGTTATATGTTTGGAGCACAGCGCTATACGGAAGAGAAACATGGTCAGTGGGAAAGCCAGAAAGAAGGAGGGTAGAAGCATTTGAAATGTTGAAAATTAAGTGGACTGATAAAGTACGAAATGAGCTGGTCTTGGACAGTATAGGCGAAGGAAGAAGTCTATGGAAAAATCTTACGAGAAGAAGAGTTAGGATGGTGGGACACATTCCGAGGCACCCAGGATTGGTTAATTTGGTAATGGAAGGAACAGTTGAAGGGAAGAATTGTAGGGGGAGACAAAGATCTGAATATGTGACACAGATTTTTGAGGATGTGGGCTGCAAAAAAAATATGTGGAAATGAAGAGATTGGCGCAAGATAGATGGAAATGGAGGACCACATCAAACCAGTCGAAAGACTGATGACAAACAAACAAAAAATATCCCAATTTGAATAGGTGCTATTGATTGAATCTGGTGATTTTATTTCTACTTGTTGCCTTATATCATGAAAGTACTTTGTTGTGTCTTCTGTTGTCTTGGCTGTAGTGTAATTTTTCATTCTTTCGATAACTGTTAAGAAGTATTTAAATGATTTGGTAAGAGTTTACAATTTATTTTTTGCATTATCATTTATCTTTATTAATAGGGTCAAGCATATGAAGCTAAATATCACTCTGCACGTGACTGAAATAACATTAATTCCCTTCAGTAAGCAGAAATCATAAATAACAAATTATTACTATAAGACTGGAAATGTCTGTGGAAGTACTGCAGTTTTACTCACGAGTCAGGTATGTACATTCCTGTTGTAAATTGCATGTATTTCTCTCCATCAGCTGCTTATTGTAATCCATAGTCAATGTACGTTTCCCTCTGGTTTTATAAAACAACATACAAAATTACTTAACCTGCATACATGTTCTACTCAATATATACCTGCATTATGAAAATATTATAATCGATCAAATGGACATTATAAAGTTTATATTATACTGATAGATTAGCTCTAACGAGTAATTTCACAATCAGGACTACAATATCGCAATTTTTTTTATTACACACCTTCCATTACCCTTAAATGTCGTACAATTCTAGCACCATCTTCCAAGTTACTTGGGCCCTTGTTGGATAATTACCTCTCTGAATTCAAAATATTGTCATGAACTTATGCCCCTCGTCATACCTTGAACACTGATGGAAGATACTAAGGTATGTGGATAATGTTCAAAAGTCCAATACTTTAATCAGAACCATTGTTCTACATGACGAATGAATCCCAAAGTACTCTTCATCATTATTAAACAATACCATAAATGATAATAGGCGCACTCAGTTTTACATGTTTCGTCATACACAATTGTTAACATGATGTGGGTAGTGGTTCAGGGTATAAACACGAGACTTAATTACGAAACATTCTGAAGTATCCATTACAACTGCTGTACTATAAGCATGTTATTTTCATAAAGCAAATAATTTAATGAGTTTGAAAGCATAGCCTAATAAAGCAAGTGGAATCCAAACTAGTTATCTACAATAACGAAAGAGTTTTAAATTAGAACGTGACGAACTATAAGAAAACGCATTGATATATTACAACACTAAGTTACCTCTATTACGAAAATAAGTATTATGTCACGACTTGTAAAGTGAACATCACAATTCACGTATGTATGAAGGCACAGATTAAAAATAGTGCATTCAAACGTCTCAACCCTGCCACAACTGCATTAAGAACCTTAATATTTCACACAGAGTACAACTGGTTGATCACTTGACAGCCATACACAGGTAATCAACGATGGTAGAAATGTTTAAAGCAGTGCACACATAATATTTTAATACAGAAGAAGAAGAAGAAGAAGAAATGGTAAATAGTCTTTGCTGGTTGTTGTGTGAAGAAAACTATTAGAATAGAATGAAATTCTATATATATTACTGTCTCTTCTAAGCGCAAGAACCCAATTTTAGTACAATTTAAATATTACTTAGTATCTCTTATTTGTTATATTTATAGTAATGTATGTAACTATAACTTTGAATGAAGACGGAAGTTAGATGTGTATAGTAGTACTTCCTTTCCAAGCATAGTCTTAATTTCCTGTTACACATGGTAAGCATGCGGTGGGTTTGTAGATTTATATTAATTTTATTGTTTGTTTAATTTCGTTTTCATTTGAATTTATGAAAGTGTGCATGAATATAAGATTGTAAAGTTATACGGATATAATTTGGTAATGGAGAATTTATTCTATTTTTTCCATTTGTGGTTGCTCACGTGTCCGTAAGTGTGGAAGTCGTGTGGTGACTGTTGGTATATTTATAATTTTACGTATGTCTTAATAGTTCATTCTAGTTATAACATTTAATTAATTTTACTCTTTTTGTAGCCTTTCAAGAGGTTTGTCGAAACAGGCCGTGTGGCCTATGTGGCTGATGGCCCATACAGGGGAAAATTGTGTGCCATTGTGGATGTCATCGACCAGACCCGAGTACGTATAATGATCTTGGCTGACCATCAGAAGACGTTACAATTTGATTCTGTCACTTGAGCATGTGTTATTCCACAAGTTCATCTATCGGGCGTTTTGTGTCCAGGTTATAATGGCAGGCAGTGGAATAATACGTAGAAAGTAGTAGTTGTTCTTGATGTAGTGGGAGATAGGGTTCAGAAAAACTATTTAAATTAATGAAACGGTAAATAAGTTGTGTTATACTTACTTAGATTAGACTAGTTAAAGATAGCATAGTGCATGTGGGTTGGGGGCCCCTACACGCATTCTGGACCAACAGTATCAAATACATATTATTGTGTTCTGAAGATTGTTAGTTTAAGATGTAAGTTTGTGCTCATTGTTACTCTTACAATCTGCAGCAGATAGGAATTATTCTTACTTGAAATTTCATCTTTATACAGGCTTTGGTGGATGGACCAGAAACTGGAGTGCCTCGGGGACAAGTGAGGCTCAATCAGCTTCATCTCACAAAATATAAAATTAACTTCCCATTCACAGATCACACAAAAGCAGTGAGGAAATCATGGATTAAGGACAAGATTGATGAGAAATGGGCTGCAGGAATGTGGGCTCAGAAAATTGCAGCCAAGCGTAAGGTGTGTGGAGGTGATTTGTTCATTATAATTTTCTATGAGAGAAAGTAAAAGTAAATTTCATACATTCTGACTGCACTTTTAAAATGCAAGGCTCCATAGTTAATTGATTGGGTTACTACTAAATTTATGTCTACAATTTTTGTACATACATAAAGCCAGAGATTCTGAAATAAACGCAGTTTGTTTTCTGTTCCACTACGATACAAATTAGCTGGTACCCAAACAAGCAGCCATTCTCGTGTGTGAAAGAATACTAATTATAAAGGTTATGGAAAGTTGACCCAAGGAGAAAGTACAAAAATTACTGAGATCACAGATGATGATGATGGTAAGATAGGAATTGCCGACTGATCGATACATGAAGCTAAAATCATACTGATGTGTTACTTTTTAACATTATAATTTTCAGGCACATGATTTATACTTTGGTTTCTGACTATGCTTTTCTCTTTGCACAGCGACGTTCAATGACAGATTTTGACCGGTTTAAGCTGAGGAAGGCAAGGCAGATAAGGAACAAGGTCCGTACGCTTACCTATTACAGACTCAGAAAGAGGGCTTTGAGGGACAGAGCAAAGAAATCTACGGAGAAAAAGAAAGAAGAACCAAAAGAAAAGAAAGAAGCAAAGGGGAAAGGGGAATCTAAAGAAAAGAAAGAAGCAAAGGGGAAAGGGGAATCTAAAGAAAAGAAAGAAGTGAAAGAGAAGAAAGAACCAAAACAAAAGAAAGATGTTCCCAAGAAGTAAACAATGACACTTGTTAATTATAATGTAATACAGATTCTGAAAGGTAATAAAATTTAAATAATTAAGTATCATCTTTTGTATGAACCTCATGCCCTTTTGATCACAGCTAGCTCCTATTTTAAAAGAAGGTATGTCTCTAGGGATTCAGTACTCTAGCCATTATGTTGGGAGTTCGGTATATTACTGAAATAGGTAATGGAGGAGCATTTCTACGCAGAAGCAAGTTTAATGAGAATAACAATGGCAAATTTATATTTGGGAAGACCTGACATCATAAAGCTGATAGGCCATATAGCCAGAAAATGATTCAGTTGACAGGATTATTATGAGTACTGATTTCATTAAAGATATTATTTTGCTTTACCAGCTGTCAGAAAAGTAATATAAGGTCAGTCTATCTGAACCTGTTCTACTTTATGTCCATTTCTGGCCATCTGTGACCTGTAACTACAGCTGGTGCATGACACCCAGCAGTTTGGTGTAATAAACTATTACTTGGAGGTGGCAAACTGTGGGCCACATGAATCCAATCCTTTTCCTGCATACTCTCTTGCAGCCTGTGTTCTACACACGGCAAATAATGAGAAACTCCCATATTATGTGCAGAGTTGCCGTTCCCCATTCAGAGCTCACAATTCAATGGAAGACATTTCTGGTAACAAAACTGACTGAAAATTCTCATTCAGACGTATGTATCTATAAGAATTTCTGGACTTCCTATAAGAAAATACAGTAGATTCCGGTTAATTGGGCCATCGGTTAATCGGGGTAGCCGTTTATTTGGGACAAATCTTAAAGAATAAAACTTTTCAACTCTTTACGTGGAACTTCACATAATTGGGGCAGTTGCGTAATTCGGCCAAAGTTTTCTAGTCCAGATGTGTCGCAATTAACCGGAATCCACTGTATCAGCAAAATTATTGAGAGCGTAACTTTCAGCAACTACATATTTATTATATAATTGCAAGAAATATAAAATGTCTTTAGATTAAAGTGTTGTTAAATATTTTTACAAATATCGTAAAATAAATTGGTAAAATTGAAAATTCATCGGTGTCTAAAATGTGTCTTTTTCTTGTTAGCCTGTGAAGACCCAAAGAATGCCCAGTCATCATCATCATCATTATCTTCCATTTCATCTTTGTCATGTGTTTCATTAAGCCACTCACAGAGACCTTTTGTATCAGCATCATATGGAACTAAATTCTCCTTTCTGATCACAGGACGATGGTAAACTGCCTGAACCTAAAAACAGAACATTTTTAAAAAAAACAGACTGTCACTATCAAATTTACTGACCTTGCAATTTTTATCTTAACTGCCCAACATGGACCATCTCTTTTTCAAAATATTTTAACAAACAGATAAAATAATGTTGCAAATAAAGCAAGCTTAGTAATAAGATTAATATTTTGAGGCATAACAGGAACGATATACATCACAAATAATCTCTTATACGAATGTAAAATTCATTTTCACTCGAGGGGTCTGGTTATCAGGTTATGATAAAATTACCATTACATCTGCTGTGAAGGAAAAGACAATGAAAACTTTATAGTGAGTTAGTTTTAAGTTTTAGTTACATTTTTAATGAATTAATAGTAATGAATAATCTATGCAGTGAAATCAGCTATAAAATCATAACAAACAACCTGAGATTAATATTTAAAGTTAATGATATATGTTCTCATATGGCAGATTGTCTTTGAATTAATAACAACAAAATAATGAAGCTAGCTTAATGAACACATGAAACATCCCTACTGGGATACTTTGTGCATAATACCAACCTTTCTATTTCCTCTCTAACTATTTGCCACAAAGTCACTCAGATAACCAAGAAATCTTCTGTCCCCTTTTAAGAAACAGAAATGTTCACTAATATATTCAAAAGAGCCAACCATAGGACCACATCTTCAGTTTTTTCTCGTGTCCAGTACATACCATTCAGCATGGTGTGCACTGGTGGTTAGCAAGATTCATGACCCATCAGTACATGGGTTCGATCGGGACTGCAACATTTAATGCTCCTGCTGTGACCCCCTTTTTGCGAGATGATGATGAAAATGGAGTAATTGTTGGGATGCCATGGAGAAACCGGGGAAGCCCCCGGAGGAAAACTCCGTGTTGCCTAGACCACGGCCTTGCCCAACACAAGTTGTAAATCTGAGCACTGCCGGGAATCGAACCTGGGACCCCAGTATTACAAGCCCAGCGTTCTAACCGCTAGACCACCGTGGCGGTATCTTCAGCCAAATTAATCTAATCAACATTCACACCCTATTTATTTATGATCTGCTTAAGAATCTCGAGTGGTCTCTTCCCTTCAGGGTCTCTGACAGAAATTCTGTATTATACATGTGTTGTACATGTCCCAGTGATTTCATCCTGTTTGATTTGATCACCAGAATAATATTTAGTAAAAATTCAAATTAATACACGTCTAATTATGAAATGAATTGGATGAAAACATGGGTTGGTTCTTTATTTTAAACACAGTTAATTCAATGCAGATTTTATCATAAGTTGTTTTACCACTGATAGGTACTTGTTTAATACTTGGAATTTTTAACAATGTTTGATGATATGTACATTGTAATGATAGTTTTCCTAATTGTAGTAACGTAAATATCATAACCCTGAATACGGCTTCACATAGCAGAAATGTGCAGTGTAACAAACAAATATCTAATTTCCTCTGAT
The DNA here is from genome assembly GCF_977971745.1 of Zootermopsis nevadensis. Taxonomy (NCBI): domain Eukaryota; kingdom Metazoa; phylum Arthropoda; class Insecta; order Blattodea; family Termopsidae; genus Zootermopsis; species Zootermopsis nevadensis. The sequence goes on along the minus strand of NW_028259139.1, from coordinate 1,017,773 downwards.
ACGAATTATAACATGTTTCATTAGATGGTTTTAATTAATTTATAGTTATGGGATGGTTCCTTTTTCTATAGAAGCACACGCAATAAACATGTCTTTGTACTCTTTTTTCTTCTTTCTAACATAATAAACAGCTTGCAGTCTCTTTCAGCCACTTCATTTGTCATATTTGCCAACCCTCTCACGCATTTTCAAAATGGACAAACAAAACTGCATGCAAAATTTTGACTGAAAAAGACTGAGGAAGAGAGAATTTGGGAGCCCATGAAATAAATGGGATAGTAATATCACCAGTATCTTAGTAAAAGAGACTGTGAGTCAACTGGTGTGACTTTTGTGGAGATGGTGATAAACTTTCAGGTTTCAGAGAAAACCTTGAACTAGAGATTCTTTTTTAACGTCTCAGTTTCAAAATCAGTTACTGAACATTTTGTGGAACTGTAACTGGTTCAGACAGAAATAACGATACGTATTCATCTTTTACTGCACGCCAAGGGAACAAAGCTGAATAGTTTATCCCCATATACTTTTGAACATAAAAGAGGATAACAGACCTTTCTAAACTTCTTGAAATTACTGCTAACATGACTGCACCCAGTGGCAGGAGCTCTGATAGGTGGAGTATTTCGAAAAATCAAAGCTTTCATTTCAACCACAGTCACATTTTTCAGACCTTCAGCAATGTCCATCATGGGCACGTCCATTGTATTCACCTGGAAGAAACAATTACCGAGTCTAGATTGTGGTCCTTTGGGTTGCTACAACATGCAATCTTCAGGATGTAAAAACATATTATGGAGGAATATGCTGTCCCCATCTTTAGGGTTGAAGTGAAGGAAGGATCAAATTTGATGGGTTATGTAGGGTTAGAACACAAGAAAATTTACCAATTAGAGTCAAGTGAGGAGGAGGAGGAGAAGAGGTAGAGCCGAGACCAGGCCAATAGGAGCAAGAACATAAAACAGCCCTTTTCATGGCCACTGGAGAAGAAGGCTGCATACTTTGCAACAGACAGCTCATCTCTCCCATATATCTTATCCTCCTTGATTACCTTACTAATTTTAAAGTGTAAATCACATTAATTATGTTAAAATTACTAGCTTCAGTAGCATGAGAAAGACACTCACCTTTGGCTCTTGAACTGCATCAAGGAAGCCAGAAAGAGAAACATTGGGTTCTTTGGTTTCATCCTTATCGGATTCTGTGCACGAGATTTGAGAAACATCCTTCTCTGGGGCATGTTTCTTGCTGACAGAACTCAGTTCAGATATAGTTTCACTGGCCTTTAACTTTCTTTTCTTTGTAAGCAGAGATAATTTTGCAGTTTCATCTTCATGAACATTCATTTGAAGTGGTTTGTGTTTTACATCATCAACAAAGGCAAAAATATCTTCATCTTCTTCATTTGTAATCCTGGCCTTCTTATCTGATGGAAACTCAAACAAATCTTCATCACTTTCTTTGACAACATGTTCCAATTTTATTCTTGCTTTGGTCTGTTGAGGGGCAGCAACTCTCTTCATGAGAAACCCATCATCTTCCAAACTTCTGAGCCTAAAACAATAAACCAAGCCACATAATGAGATTCTAAACCTGAAATCATGCATTGTGTAAAATTAATTCCATTTTATTTTTTATTATAAATATATTCTTGCCTTCTCACACAAAAGTTGTTACTCCCATAACAAAACCTGAATTGAATATTCAATACATTTTAAACTCTATAACACTAAAGGTATCATTCCACATCTTGGCCACTCTTCAATAGTAACAATCACCAGTTGTTCTGTAAAGCATTTATTGATAATTATCAGATGCAGAGCTTGTTTATCATTTTAAGACACAAAAGGATTTCATGTAAATAGTGCACGTAAAGGAAGTCATTATGGCATATTTCAAGATACTCCTTGCATCAGACTGGAAGAACTGAGACAAAAAATCAGGAGAGCCAATTTCCAGATAGTGGCATACTCTAAATGTTTCAAATTCATATGGCATTGTTAAATAATACCAAAAACAAACAATTATATTAACAGATATATGGAATGAAAACTCAGAACTTGTGATTGCACTAACAACTAAACTGCTATTATCTTTCTTCTTGCTTGTCTCTACAACCCAGTTGTTGGTCTTTGCCACCTTCTTTCAGAGGTTTCCCTAGTCTCTGAAGCGTACATTTGTGAGTAGTGAGTGACCAGCCCACTGTCTCTGCAAAATTTCTACTCAATCCTAATTTGACTGCTAGAGCCATCTAGTAGTGAATCAGGAGAGACCTGGGTGAGAAATCACTGAATTTTGGTTCCGAAACATCTCGTTCCACGCTCAAAAGATTATTTTACGTGCCGTAAATCTATGACATGGGACTGTCAGCTTTACTTCCCCTCCGAAGGAAGTTATGCCCTTAAAAATTCATCGACTCCGACCGGGTTTGAACCTGCGAATTTTGGGTCCAGTGGCGAGCACGCTAACCGCTAGTCCACCGAGGATGACTAAACTACTATTATCAGAAAGCATTAATCTCACCTTTTCTGTGGGCGGAGAGAAGCACCCTCTTCATCTCTTACTGACACTCTTTCCTTCACTACCCTATTGACAGGAACAGTGACAGTTTCATTTATAGCGTGAACACTTTCCATATTATTCATTACATCTTCTGCAGCTGAAGTGACACCTGAACCTGCAGGTTTACATACAGTCCCACTCTCTGGGATAATTATATCTTTTCCCACTTGCTTTATTTTCTTTATGCTGTCTGATTCTGATTCTTGCGTATCCAAAGCCACAACAAGTTCAGGTTGGCTGTTAATTTCTCTAGCCTCTTTTGGTACCAGTGCTAAAGCAATCTTGTAATCAGGGTTACAATGTGTGTCAATGGAGCAATGTAAAATAGCCAGCCCTATGTCACTTTCAGGGATAACTCGTTTACCACTGGACTTTAAATATTCTGCAACAAAAAGAATTCAGAACAATAAAACTAAACAAAAAAAGACATTAAAAGGGTTAGAAATTGCTATCGGCGGGGAATGTGGAAAGAGATAAGGGGAAGAATGTCATAAACTGACAGAAAACTGGTCGTCCAAACTCACTTTTCAGTGCTTGAAATGATTGTGACACTTGGGACTCTTGAGATGGTCTGTTAAATGAGTACTGCATTACAATGACATTTGGCTGTACAAGGTCTTTGAAAGACATTCCATTTTGCTCCAGAATATCAGCTTTTGCACCTGAAAGGAAACAAATTTCAAATGAAAATTGGAGAGCTATAAAAATAAGAGGTATTTACCACAATATGAACCTGTAAAGAGAGGACATCTCCACCTTCTGAAATACACAAGAATGACAAGTGACTTATTAAATTTCACCATATGTTAAAAGATCATCAACACAAGAAAAAGAAGACTAACAGATAATCAAGATACAATTCTCCCATGACGGACACTAACTTCTTATAATTCATACAGCACAGCCAAGAAAGTGGAGACTCTCACAGTGATGAGCATGAAGATGGCTGGTCTTCTGGGTTGTTACACTATTTAGTATGGTACAAGTACCTCTGAAATGTCAGCAAATTTCTACCAGACTACATTGTGCAATAACCAAGAAGACAGCCACCTTTAACCAAGGAAATGTTTACATGCTTACATTCACCAATTGACCCTCCTTATGACCTCATATAATAATAATAATAATAATAATAATAATAATAATCCGTGGCGTAACAGCCCTCTGAGAGCCTAAGCCGACTAGCTGGCTAGAAATAATGAAATAGAAAACGACGTTTCAGAGTAGGTACCTGAAGATGGAGATAGAGCCCCGTCTCCGAAACGTCATATTTCTATTTTATTATTTCATAGACGATGGAAAATATCCAAGGAAATGTTTATTCAAATAGTTAAAGTAAGTAAATTTCAAAGAGTAAAACCATAAAAGAACCTGACAGGATAGCCCTGATTTAAATCCAGGACCTCCCAAATATGATGTAAACATTCAGCTACAAAGTAAAGTAAAGTTTGTCCCACTATACGCCATGTAGGCGTTTGGGGTGAGTGGAGGTGTAGCTCCTCTCTTCCTTGACCTCGGCACTAGATGGGGGTGAGTGGTCAGAATCACGCCCCGGCCGGCTTTACCCCCAGGAAAGGACCCCCGGTACCCATTGTAGAGGAGGCTGGGTGGGCCCCAGAGCCGGTCTGGACCCAGAGGCTAGAGGAAAAATCCTCTGCCACCGTCGAGGATCGAACCCCGGCCGTCCAGCCCGTAGCTAGTCACTATACCGACTGAGCTATCCCGGCTCATAAACATTCAGCTACATCTAGTTGGAAATAGGTTGTAATATTATGGACAGTACTGAGTTGGTCCAAAATATCTTTATTATAGTGTACGTTTGTTATGGCAGTGAAGAACTTATGAGTCCCAAGGGGTTAGTAAAAACATTCTTCTGTGAATATATGACAAAGAAACAAGCAATAACATTACCTGCTGAAGTCACCATGCAAGAATAAGAGTTATACTGATACACAGAAGAGAACACAAAATGCTTTCCCACAAACAGATTCTTCCTGTCTTCATTGACATCAAATGACACCTCATTCACATTAAGCGTTGTTTCAGCCAAAGGAGGAATATAGTCCTTGCAGTCTGGACATGGCTGCTTAGTCTCCAGTGCTCTGATGTAATTATCCCAGTACTGTGGTGTAACAATTGGCCTTCCTTTCGCAAGTGCACATACAACCTGTAACAGTGAGATTTCTTTACCATGTAGCAGCAGTATTTAAAAATTACGCACAGATTCAAGACATAAAAAAAACAGAAATAATGACAGAATGTACAATACAAAGCCAACGTCAACATACTACAAAAACTATAGCAAAAAAATCATAAAGGCAGCACTTCACAATGGTAAGTAATTTCAGTACAAATTTGGCACCAGGCAGCAAAAATGTTCTCCATCCCTGAAATAGGTTACAGGTAAGCTCTACAGCCAACACGAATATATGATTAAGTAAAATGTAATGTCACTGCCAGGAAGTGAACACTGGCTGTAATCCGTCACTTTACGAAGTGAGGTACAACAGCCGTGTTTTAATATACTGCATACTTTCCATCTGTTCCTATTATTGCACAATACAGTATGTGCAATAAATTTTCTTATTCTTCAAAAGTGTAAGTTAAATAAGTAAATATGTATTTTCTTAAATAAAAATTTCCTTGGATATTATCCATCGTCTAGTAAATATAAAACGTAAAAAACGACGTTTCGGAGATGGGACTCTATCTCCGTCTTCAGGTTCCTACACAGTTATGAAGACGGAGATAGAGTCCCATCTCCGAAATGTCGTTTTACGTTTTATATTTACTAGACAATGGATAATATCCAAGGAAATTTTTATTCAATTGACTCTTCACCATCGCCAAGAAGTTTTAGATTTGATATGTATTTTCTTGTAATTATTTCATTCATAGAATGAGCTAGATTTGCATGTAGCATTTTTGCACTTTTTGTATGTCTCCCCCTAACAATTCTCATTGACGAGGATATAAAATGTTGCTTCTCCATTCCAGTAGTATTTGGGTGCCCTACCTTGACAGTCAGTGTCAAGCTGCACATGGTTACGTGTGATACTGTGTCTTGCCAACTGCTCACTACATGTCCACCAAGTATGATGATATGCTGTTGCAACCTCTTCCTCTCATCAGGAGTGAGGGTAGATGTTGTAACAACCAGTGGGACGTATTCCAATCTACACAAATAATTTCAAAGCTACCTTGTTTTATGAAAGTTGTTACAAAAGTAATACCTATTATTTTATTTCAAGAAATATAATTCTTATCAATTATTTCTTTACACAAATATGCTTACATAAACAAAAGTGACAGTGGAACTACGGTTCCGGAGAATTTGACGTAAATACGTCTATACGGAAAGGAAGTTTATATATTAGCTTTATTCTAAATATTTCCTTTATACATGCCTTACAATTGAATATTTGGGGTTAACCCCCAGCAATAACCCAAGACCGTACCACCTCCCAGCCTTTGGTGTTGTTTTAGTCTTTTCCAGTGGCCCGGGGCGGGCGCACATTCCAGTAAACTGGGCCATCAGTTAATCGGGGCAGCTGTTTATTTGGGACAAATCTTAGAGAACAAACCTTTTAAACTCTTTACATGGAACTTCACGTAATTGGGGCAGCTGCTTAATTGGGCCAAAGTGTTCTAGTCCTGATGTGTCGCAATTAACCTCAATCCACTGTAAAAGATAACAGCAGTATCTACAACAAAAATACTGAACTATCTTTGTTTTGCTGTATTTACCTCCATTCATTCCACTGCAGGCCAAATCGAATACGGTCACCACTTCTGAGAACCTCTGTAGAATCTTTGGCCAATCTGACTGAAGCTTCAATTCTATCATTCACGAAGGTTCCATACTTTGAGCCTGTATCAGTAAGTGAAACGACTGGTAGTTTACTGGGGTCTCCCTAAGGGAAAAGAATAAGAAGAGGTTAACAAATAATGTAAAATAGATTCTTACAATCACCAGTGGAAAATCCTGGTCTAGAAGTCAGATCATATGAACATGTAATATTATTAAATCTCCACCCCGCAATCACATGCTAAGGTATTTATTAACACTGTTGCTGTTACGTTGTGTTACTCAGTAAAACATTTCTTATATTCCTCAAGTTTTAGTTGTCTGGCAGAGCACTACTATCCAGACTGGAGCATTCGCCATTGACCATCACGATCCTTTCAATTAATTATGACAGCTGGACTTTTTACAGACATTAACACAATTATCATTCAACCTTGTTTGAGGAGTTCCTAAACATCTCCTTCCCCTGAATTATTATTTTATAATTTCCTTGGGGATACTATCACAACTCCTTCTTGCAACAATCTGTTCTTCTACTCTTCATTTCCAATAATTGAACTGGAAAAAATATATTTTAATAAAATATTTCCGTCATATAATTTCTTACCAAGTCCTTAATATTATGTTCGACAGTGATGACAGCATGTCGGCGACTAACAGACTGGTCATCTGCTAGAATGATATCTCCATCCCTACGACTTACTACATGGCTCTTTCCTACAAGCAAATAGTACTGTCCTCCTGTGAAATAACATACAGGAAAATGTTAGTAATTGTGAATCTCTCACTCTCTCACACACACACCAACACACAAACATGTGTATCACGATACCATAAACGTACTTTCCTTACTTTGTAAAGAAATGAAGGTGTATCCCAAAAAACAACAAAAGCCATATTTACTTACTCACTCCATGGAACCAAGTCCTTCCTGAGTTCAGCAGTCACTCAGCCACTCAAGAAATTCCCAACATTTTATGGGTCCCAAAGGTTCATTATCATGTTCACAAGAGCCCACCACTTGCCCCTATCCTGTGCCACATGAATCCAGTCCATACCACCCCATCTATCTCTCTAAGAACCATTTCAATAATATGCTCCCACCTATGTCTAGGTCTTCCTAGAGGTGCTTTCCTTCTGGTTTGCCCATCAAAACCCTGTATGCATTCCTCTTCTTTCCCATGTCGGCTACATGACCTGCCCATCCTCATCCTCCTTGACTTGATCAGTGAATTTATTTGGTGAGGAATAGAACTTATGGACTCCTCAACACCCTGTTCTCAAACACACTCAGTCTACATTCCTCCCTTAGCATCAGAGATCAAGTTTCACACCCATACAATACAGGTAAAATTGTATTTCAGTACATTTTAATCTTTATGTTTTTAGACCCCCCAATATTGTCAGGGTGATTAAGTCAAGAAGAATGAGATGGGTGGGGCATGTAGCGGGCATGGATGGGAGAAGTGGTGTGCACCGGGTATTGGTTGGGAAGCCTGAGGGGAAGAGACCGCTGGGGAGACCTAGACATAGATGGGAGGATAATCTCAGGCGGGATCTATGGGAGATAGGAGTTGAAGGCGACTGGATTTTGTTGGTCCAGGACAGGGTCCGGTGGAGGGCTTTGGTTAATTCGGTGATGAGCCTTCAGGTTCGGTAAGCCATCTAGTTGGTTGGTTGATGTTTTTAGACAGCAGACAAAAGGTTATGAACTGAATGGTAGCAAGCATTACCCAAATTTAATCTGCCCTTAATTTTGCCATCAATCTATTTCTTACTCTTTAATGTCACTCCCAAATATCTGAACTCTGCCATATTTTTAAAGGATCCATTAGCTACCATTATGCTGCAATTTTGCCCTGCATTCTGGTGATGAGACATCAACATCTACTCAGTTTTCTCTGTTACTTACTTCTAGACCAACCTCTTTACAAGCATCAACTAGAGTGTCTGTGTTTTCTTTATGGTATTTATGTTATCCCCCAACAAATTTATATCATCAGCACAGACTAGAAAATGATGTGTCCCATTCAATTTCATTCTCACCTGGTTTTCTTACACCTTACCAATTGCAAATTCTAAAGTACAGTAGAAAATCCACAAGGATAAAGCATCTCCTTGTTTTAGATCATTCTGAATAAAAAATGTGTCAGACAAATGTTTTTCTACATGGACTTTACTATATCTTTTGTTTAATATGAACAATTTAATTTTTAAGGGCATAAAGAGCACCACAGTTTACGTCTCACGAAATAAATCAAATTTCAGTGTTTACAGCATCATAGTTCATGCTCAAAATATCCATTGGGAACACTGAGAAAGGATGCCCTGATTTGTAATTATTTGTAACCAAACACCAAGAACTTAAAAATTCCAGTTACGCTGGTAAAAAAGTAACATAAACTGGTAAACCTCTCATTCACACACATCCTTTTTCATCTTGTGGTATTTAATCTCTAAAGTCGTGTAACGTGGTGGGACTGAACAACGTATCATATACTTTAATCTAAAATACATTCAATCTGGGCCCACTTTCGAAAAGTACAATACAGGAAAGAGAACCACTTGTTCAACAGACATTGGAAATTCAAGTCCAAAACTGTGATTAATATGTGTCATGTTTATGACAAGTTATTTGTCTCTTCCACAGTGTCTGAAAAAAAGTTATCAATTATTACTTACCTTCAGAATTTCGTAACAACCACATTTTATTATCAAGGTTAAACACAACTTTCCATTGGAATTAACAACGTACTACACATTCAGATGCCACAGTACAGAAATCCTACACATATAACATCAAAATCACATAAACGAATCTTCTCCAGACAATAGTAATGAACACATACCGTGTATTCATCTGCCCCCTCCCCCTGATAAAACTGCACTGCTAATACAAATCGGTCACATTTTCTCGAGAGGTCGAAATTTTCTAGATTAAATAAATGAACTGATATTAATTGATGGCTAATGCCCTCGAACTCTTTTTTGGGGACATTTATTATCGAAGAACAAATACGGGAGAAACAGCACATGGTCGCTTGTGCGCCTCGCCGCAGAATTATCATCTATGTCAGGAATGCAGATTAATGGAATAATTGCTCGAGGTTTTTCAGGGCGGTGAGCAGACTGTCTACAATCATGCTGAAGACATTAGCGCTCTATACAGCTATTAAACAACAAATAGTCTTTGTATGAAGGTCTGCAAACTCTGTCAACCAGGGCTGACATGTGCACATCTCTTCGTTTCAGAACATACGCCGTATGATGCGCCATATGGAATAATCACAGGTTCGATTCCGACAACATCGGTGGCTATTGAACTGTTCCAAGATGTATGTTTATACACCTGACTTTGCATTAAATAATGTACCAACATAGTTTTGCCGTGTTCGGTGTTCAAAATTCGGATCATTTGTTGTTCAGCAACAGATGCAGATAATTTGCGTAGCCCAAATAATTCATATGCAGAGAATGCATCATATTTAGACCCTTCAAAATCTAAATCCTGGAAGTTTTTTTTATTGTAATATAAATTGTGTGAATAGTGTTCATTTATAACTTGGCTTAACCTACCACCAATTAAGCAATTTAGAATAAAATGAACTGGTTACTTGTGACTGAATACATTAAACCAAAATTGAAATTGGCCTGAAACTACACTTAATAACAATTGAGTATACAGCCATGACTTAGTTTCCAGCATCATTTGTGAGAAATAACCAGTGCTTAAATGTGAGGTTAATTTGAAAGGAGTGGCTTGAAGAAACTAAGTGTCCCCTACTTTCCTATTCAGCTTATCCAAAATCCATAAAAAATTACAAAATTTTAAGAGTGAAATGACAGATGAAGTGTTAGCCATCAACATGGCCCAAGTTTGAGAAGGTTAGAAAAGTAAAAGGTTTACAGTATGGAATTTGAATAAATGGGGCAGCATTTATATAGGCAATTTGGGGAGTTAAATAAATTTTTCAAACAAAGAAAAGGTTATCATTACTACAATAACTTTCTACAACATACCTAGCCTTGACTCCATACCTGGGTAAATAAGTTGATTATGGGGGGCACCAAGCAAAATATGATCTTGAAAGCATATTTTCAAAATGTACATAAATACAGGATACAAAGTAAAAACTGAATTCCATTACAAATAAATGTTGGATAAGAGACACAAATCTCCAAGATGTAGACAATATGGAAGGTATTCTGCAAGCAGACATGACACTGGGTCAGTCTAATCAGCAGGCCAGAGCATCACTCTGAAGAAGGCTGAAATGTCAGCGATACATTGCCACATTGAATACTAGAATCAGTGTCATAGCCAACTGATTTGAATACTGCACCAGTAGTGACATACTGAAACTGTACTGAACAAGCACAGTAAGTAGTACAGGCAGTCCACATTCTTATGAATAGCTTGTAAAGTAAGTCCTTATTCCCGTAAGTGCAATGTTATAATTGGAGGGTTACATTCCCAGACACCCAAAAAATACAATACAGTTTTATTGCCTGATATGACACATACAAGCTACAGAAACACAGTAAATTACTACACATTTCATAAAAGCATACAAACATTTTTTGAAGAAAAACTGTTCATACATCTCTTCCTGTGAGCCAGGATCAATGGGGTATAAACCACAAAACAGTTAAAAGACAACAAAATCTTCACAAGATACATACCAACACAGAGCATGAGGTGTAAGGAAAACTGACTCATGTAATTTTCCTGGTTTCACTGACTGGCTGTGCGACACTCCAGCATTTGCATTTTTGTTAATACACGTTTCTGTTCAGTCAATTTTGGATGACAAGCGAAGCAGAAGATATGCACGACATCACGTAAGTCCTCATGAGCGAAGCTCGAAATGTAAATCTCCTTAAAGTGAGGACTGACTGTACCATACTACACTGCTGCTTGCAAGAATGGAATAATCAGCACAGCTGTCTACTGGTCAAAACATTCCCCAATGCTCGTTTATTATAAAAGTAATTACAATTCTAAAAACCATTACCACTGTATATAAGTACATAGAACTTTCAGGCCACACTATTACCAGTTCATTTTAAATTAAAAAACAAAAACAAAGTTATGATCTCAACAGTGGCATGCCTCTACAGTTCATTACATACAATATGAATTTCTATTAGTAATTTGAAAAACAAAATTCAGGAAATACAATTTCTTTTAGTTATCACCAGCAAAAACAGCAGGTTAGTCAAGTCTTGCTATGATCCACTGCACATACTACACCTCAACACATTTATTAATTAATTTTCTGAAAGTGAACATGTTAATATAACCTTTTTACGAAGATTTCTGTCTTCTGGGTTGTTGCGCTGTGTATTCTGGTAGATGTTTACCAAAGTTTCAGTATGTAATGTATCGCCCTGATGATGGAGGCAGTATACGTTCGTAAACATATACCAGACTACACAGCGCAACAACCCAGAAGACAGAAATCTTCATACTCACCGCTGTGAAATCCTCAAATCTTACATGATCTTTTTACATTTGAGAGTTCTGTGATTACACAATATTAAATAGGATTAGCAGCTGACAATTTTTCAACAGTAAAGACTGTTGTAAGAGCACAACTGTTTATTGTTTATTTTATTAATTTTTTATTTTTCTTTGGCCAGTTGAGTGTTTACAGTAGACAAAATAAGTGAATATCTGCCATTACAGGAATATATACTGCTACATTTATGTTTAATCTAGACAAAGAGGATTTTTGTGCATGTTTTGCATGTACAAAATAAACGATGATAAAAAGAATGAAAAACAATAAAACAAGATATCAGTACATAAATATAGTACAAATACAATATTTTGTTTGCAGATATACTGATATGTGGCATCTGCAATTTATAAATTTACCAGCAACCCAGTAGTAATTCACAAATAAAACTCAGTAAGTAGGATGAGGAGGAAGATTCTTTGTGATGGAGAATAGGTCTCTACCCTCCATGAAATTCATAACAAAAATATTTAATATTTAATCAATTTCAGTTTGATTGCACATTTCAAACCAGAACTCCTGCATTAATAATGTACTGTGTTCACATGAATTCATGTATTGGAATTATTATATGAAAACCTTGAACATGAGATGAACCCGATATTCAGAAATCATTGAATAGAAAAAGCCGAGTGTCGTAACATTATAACAATATTTCTGAGGTCCTTGCTACCTCCATAATCAGGGTAATGAGTAATAACATGTTTGCAATCAATTAATTCCACAGTAAATTCAAATAAATATCAAGACATTATAAGCAGTTTGAAAATAGTTAATGTATGTGGAATTTATTCAGTGTCTTTGTTATCCCTGTTTTCTTCTTTGCTTTAGCATCTTGCCATGTTTTCTTCTGGCGAGAACTGCAACATGATATCCTCAAAGCAGGGAGATTCGGCCTGTGGTTGACCACAGTAACTGTAAGGTGACTATGAATTTTATAGCCCAATAGGTAAATTGTGGCATAAAAACCGCCAAAGCCAGAGGTTGCACATCAATGTAATGAGTGCTGAGTACACTTACAAAATGCCTTAGAATGTAGAAGTACTGTGAGTGAGCTTATGATGGTGAACACAAAACAAATGCGTGGGAAGATCAAACCAAAAATGTACAGGTAAGGGGTTTAAGGCACAGGAAGAAATGTTATAAAAGACAAGTAAATGTATAATTTCCAAATGTCAGTATATAAGTGCTCCTACCTTTCTGAAATTCAGTTTAAAAGTTATTTTATGTTTGAAAATGAAAAACATTATTATGACTACAAGTGTATCACACGCAAAACCATCTAGTCTTTAACAATAATCTTCAGCTATCAGTTCTAGAATGACAGAAAGGAGCAATGACAATTAGATCCACTTTCACCACTGATATTAAACGTAAGTTTCAAAGTGGTATTTTTGACTACTGCATCATTAAATTAAATTTGTATTAGATGGTCTATTAAATGTAATTGTTCCCAAATATAAGTTCCCTAGTTCATTCAACATTCTGATAAATACAATAATTCTTCTAAAATAGGGAACTCAGATGAGTTCCCTATTTTCTGGGGTGCGGAAATTTGAATAGTCCAAGCAAAAACCAAACATGGTATCAGAAAGGGATAAGAAGAAAAATTCAATTTTCTCATTCATCAACTTCCATTTTCTCTTCATCATAGACAAGAGAACAGACTTACATTCAAATTTTAAAACCAAATCGACTAAAAACATCACTTGGAAGTAGTAATAATCTGGATTAACAAACTGGATATGCAAAAAGAAAACATGGTTCTGAGTCAGAAATCTTAAATTTTAGAATTTTTATTGAATATTGGCCAACTAGTAAGTTTTACTTCTTCACACAACCATGCTAACATTTATCACTGTTTTTTAACAAAAACTTTATTATGGTTAACATGCTAAATACTGGTCACAGCAACTTTATCTACCACAGTGACATTATACAGTAGATTTCTGTGTATGTTCTGAAGATGATTTATTTTCAATACTGCTGACTGCACTACTTACAATCCATCCGTGACTCAAAACGTCTTTTAATGGCAAGCGTAGCAAAGAATTTGTTACAAGTAACTGAAAAGAAAAAAAGCTTTGTTTATTAATAACATACTTCATTCATGTAGTGAATATAAACACAGACAAGGCATCAGGAACAAAACTGGAAGACTCCCACATGGGAGGAGGCCAAGGCCCAAACATGGGCTGTAGTGCCATTGGATGGATGGTGTGTAAATATCTAGGCTAGTGTGTCATTTGCCAATCCCTGTACATGGAATACAACTAAACTTGAAGATTTCTGTCTTCTGGGTTGTTGCGCCTGATGACGGAGGCAGTATGACCTCCGAAACGTTGGTAAACATCGACCAGACTACACAGCGCAACAACCCAGAAGACAGAAATCTTCATACTCACCGCTGTGAAAACCTCAAATCTTACAACTCAACTTAATACTACATCTTCTTCCCACCTAAAGACGAAGGACAAGTAGACACAGTCAGACAGCTAACACTAAAGTTTTCCCACGTAACTGTTGCCTGGGAACCAGTATACCTTGGCAAGGACCAAACCAAGGGTAGTTGCAGCCAACCAGTGATGTGGTGCAATGGCCAGTGCGCGAAACCCTGACTTGTGTACACGCTAACCTCATCCAGTGAAAGTGTCAGATTTGACTAAGACCCACACCACATTAAAAGTGGTGGCAGCAGTCAGATTAGAGACCTAACCCTAGCCATATCACAGTACCCCTAGAGAAAATAATTAGAAATATATCACTGCATATATAATTAATTCCTTTATTAACTTGCTGACTATATGCTGATCATCTGATGTAAGAAACAGACACTGCCTGTGATAAAAACTTAGTACTGAAGATTTACTGGTTGTTATAGCTAAATTAGACTTCGAAATACACTTGCAATTGGTAAGGACATTTTGAAACACAGTACTAACAATTCTCTGAAGGTTTGGACAAGGATTGATTCATCACGGAACATTACGTTGAGCACTGTTCCTTGTCTGAGATATATTTTATATACATGACATTTCTGGAGTTGACTCTACCCATGTCTTAAGATAATTTGTCATCTGGTTGTCATGATACTGACAGTTACGTTATTGTTATTATCATCATAGGAGCAATACCTTCTCTCCCCCCACAAGCGCCTACATGGCGTATAGTGGGACAGCTTTACTTTACTTTATCATCATTATTAGTGACAACAGTTGGGATCAAATGTAGGACCTTCAAAATGCTAGGCTTGTACGCTAACCACTGCAGTGGTACTGTGAAACAGAAGCCATATATTGCACTTACTCTGCGAATGAGGTCTTTGGCACCTTCAGATACATGAGATGGAAAAGAATATTCAGCCCTTCCAATTCTACGGTAGGTTTCTTCATATGTTGCAGCTTCAAATGGCGGCTTTCCAACAAGGCATTCATAACACAACACGCCCAGGCTCCATAAGTCAACCTTTTCATCATGCAGCTGACCCTGGACCATTTCTGGTGGAAGGTAATCCAAAGTACCACACAATGTGTCTCTTCTGAAAAAAGAAAAGTCACTTTGATAAACCACACTTAATCATGAATTGCCCTATTTTCATTGCCAAATGTTAACATAAGTGTAGATTTAGCAAGGAGTAAAACTGCGTTTGCTAGACCCGTGACGAAACTCAAAGCTAACACTATTCCAATTACAATCAGTAGATGGAGATTGAAAGAAATACTCATTATGTAGTTAAAATATGTTACTAACATACAGATTATACAAATTATGCATGTTGTTTTGTATGCTGGTAAGACAGGTCTTCAACAGATGAAGATAATGTATTGTAAAAATTTGAAAGCAGTCCCAAGACAAATATTAATAGCCAGAATGAAGGCTATTACAAAAGATATTTCATGGTTAAAAGTTCTAGTAGTACAACGGTAGTTTCTATAAATGGCTGTTTTAAACTCATAGCTCAGATGTGTGAAACAAGAAACGTATTAAAAACTTCGGTGGAGAAACATCTTCTAAGACGAAGAAGGAAAGGGAAGATAATCTTGAAACAAACCTTTCAACTGAGTTAAAGGAATTGGTTCAGAATCCAATTGAGTTAGATGGACAGTCAGTGCTAACAATTATCATGTGAATTGCATATCTGTGTGAACATAACATGAACCTTACATCAAGTTCAGATTAATATTTGTAAGTTTTCTTTAAAATGGCTCAACATACAAAGAAAAAACCTTAACAGATTTTTAAAACTAGTAACATAAATGCATATACATTTCTTGATACAGTGCATATTTAATGAAATGGATGAACAGTATAAATTTCTATGCAGTGTCTGATCTGTATCAGCTTTGAAATAATTTTTTTCTATGGGATTTGAGGTTCTCACACCACCAGAAGACAGCCATCTTCAATTTTCTCTGCAATATATGAAAAGGGTAAGACAAAATAGGTTGGAAAATATATGCACTCCTTTCGCTATTTACCAAAGTAAACAAAGCTGGTGACTGAGTTAAAATACCAGGGATACACTTTGAGACAACTACTTATTTTAATTCATCTTATGAGAACTGTGACTTGCCTTGATGATGGGGAATGAACTGACCAACCGAAGTCTGCTATCTTTATTTCTCCATTAAGACCAAGCAGCAGATTTTCTGGCTTTATATCTCGATGAATTACTTTCTTACTGTGACAGTATCTCAGAGCATCTGCAATCTGTGCAATGTATTTTGCAGTCCTGAAATTCACAAAGCATTTTTTAACAGAATGCTTTTCCACTTATTTTTATATAGTTTATCTGATGACAATGTCAGGAGCTCAGACTATTTTGTGACAAATTATAGGATTAATGAATTAGAAAGTCTCTGGAAAGAAGTGATTACGGCTCAAGTTACGGTTAAGTTTCATGGTTTTCCTCAGTCCCTCCAGGAAAATTCTGAGCTAGTGCCTTAAATTAGGCCACAACCACTTCCTTTAACATCCTTTCCAATTCATTATTCATTATTATCCTCATTCAATACTATATAGTCTGAGCTACTGAAAAAGGTTCATAAAATAAACTATAAATAAATAAATAAATTCAAATAGAGCAGTGTTATTTTCTTCCATTGCTCCTCTGTTTCCATGGATTACAAATATGAACTTTACCATATATATGTAAGCATTTTAATGACTTATTAATTAAAGTTTTATCAAAATCTGACCACTGATGCCAGTTTGTGGGTAGACAGACTACCTTTTCTTTCAGTAGATAAAATAACAATAAAATACCGTGAGCAACTTGAATGTCAGAAACTTTTCAACACCATGACTTCTAAGGAACATGGCATGAATGCTAATATACCATAAATTCCTTGAACAGGACAGAAAACAGGAATGAAGACAAAAAAGATAATATAACTCTTACTAACCTTTCTTCAGTAAATCTTTTGTTTGGTTGTATTTGAAGTTCTTTGAACAATTCTCCTTTTGGCGCAAATTCAAGGATCATATACACCCTACTGTCATCATGGAAGTAACCATACATCCTTAGTATGTAGGGATGTCTGCAAGTGGTATTAAATTTAATTACTGTTATGACACCGCATTATAAAGGCATCTTCAAAAACTACAACAGTTATTACTAAGGCAACAGCATATCAACATAGAATAGCGGTTCTAATAATTTTCCTACTTATATGCTTTAAAGCAGCATTAATATTTTAATAAGACGTACTCAGTTCCAGTAAATATTCCCTTACCAATACACACTTTGCTTCCTATGACAGGCCAGAGATTCTAACACAGATTATAATAAGGGCTAACTGGATTGACATGTGCGAAGAGACCCACTCAATTGATAAAACCTGGTACACTTATAAAAAGGAATGCATTACTATTTAAATTAAAAGTTTCATACAAATAACTGAACTATGAGGTACTTTCATCAGTATTTAACAGAATTAATACAACTACAATGCTCATCATAAGAAACAACGTCTGAGATAGGAGATAGGGATTAGCTCTATCTAGTGGGCCCAACTGTGTAGGAACCTGAAGACGGAGATAGAGTCCCATCTCCGAAATGTCGTTTTACATTTTACTAGACGATGGATAATATCCAAGGAAATTTTTATTCAAATGACTCTTCACCATCGTCAAGAAGTTTTAGATCTGAGATTTAAGGTTTTGATGGTACTTTCAGGATTGCCTTTGGCCTTGAAGATGGAGGGGACGGGTTCTTCGAGAATGCTGTTAACCACCTACAAAACTAGACAGCATCAGAAGCAAAAGGGTTTCAATCTACAAGTACAAAGTTGAGTTTCGTATAGGAACACACCACAGTATAAGACAAAGTTAATAATTCATGCCAGATGCACTATAAGGTATTTAACTTAATGTTATGCGGTGTAAAAATGATGTCAATTTGCTTTCTTGATATTAAAAAAAATTCTATTATGAATTAGTTACTTAAAAACAAGTCTATGCAATTTTTGTATTATAAATTTAAATCATACTGTAAACGGCCTTTTCGCACAAGATGTTAACAGTTAAATATAGAGAAAACTGCAAAGTATCATAATGGAAACAAAGTAAGAAGATAATACCTCAGATGTGACTGTATCTCTATTTCCCTTTTCAGCTGATGTTCAACATTTGCTTTCTGAATCTGGGATTTGAATAGAACCTTTAAGGCAACAATAAATTTAGAACTCTTTTCTCTCGCAAGGTATACATTGCCAAATTTTCCCTTTCCAAGAGCTCGTCCAATGTCAAAGTCTGCTAAAGTCCACTTTTTCCTGTAAAAACAAACAGAATGTATCAAAAATAAAAAGATTATATTAGCAGAAAACAAAGTTCTTACCAGGCATCAAAGACACGAAGTGAGCACATGCTGTTGGAAAAATGGTGCCGATAGACTTGCTCGATGCAGGGTTGCCACAAACCTTCAATTTGTAAAAAAGACGCAATATCTGCGAAGCGCAATAAAGCGAGGTATGCCTGTACTCCATTGAACACACCTCTCCAGTCTTGTTATAGTGTACAGGGCACAAAAACAGCATAACTGCTACTGCCCCTTTCCTGAAACCAGGAATTACAACTTTTCCTTCTTTCAGCCTTTATTGCTGATCACTCCACTTACTGAAAGCTCATAATATTTATTAGTGATGAAAATACTGTTCTTGGCTGCAGCGCTATCCAATGGACAAACTGTTCGCAGTACGACATCCATGTCAGTAAGCAACATAAAATGGACAAGGTGGCAATGGGACAGGTTTTTCTTAAGTCCTGGAAACTGGATGGTATAATCAGTACATAGAGGATGTAGTAAATGCCACTATCATGTATACGCTATTCATCGCCCTGATGACGGAGGCAGTATGACCTCTGAAACGTTGGTAAACATCGACCAGACTACACAGCGCAAGAACCCAGAAGACGGAAATCTTCATACTCACCGCTGTGAGAACCTCAAGTCTTACATGTATACGCTAGTTTTTAGGTGTTCTTTACACACTGGTGTGAGCAAAGAACACAACCTGGGCCCATCCATATCTGTCTTCCTAAAAACTAGCCAACCCACACAACTACGACAATTTTACACAAAGGCGACTGAGGTCACTGTTAAAATAATAATGTGGCTCACCTATCATTTTGTTTTTGTGACTCATTTTTCGCACAAGCGTTGTTCTCCGTAACACCTACAGTTTTTTGAGATACAGATTTTACATTAGAATGACTTGCTGCTGCGGGAACTTCCTTCAATGGGAGATTTTTTCCATTTGTACAGGTTACCTCTACAGGTTTGGATGCTTGGGTCACCTTTGTCATGCAAGGAACATTTTCTATTGTCACTTTTGTGTCTTGATTATCTCTTGAACGTACACTGAAAAAGATCAAAAACAATCAGGAAACAGATGATAGACATCAGAAATAAATATATAGAACACCTAGAATTTCAAATATAAAAGTTACAATAAAATATGAAGTCCTTTGCGGTTCCTGCATGTCTGAATATTTTCCACTTGTTGGCGCACTGTAAAAATCATTGATGAATATTATCCTGGCAATGTTTTGACTACAGATGCCCAACTTCATGGATGCCAAGGATAACAAGGAAACTCTTGGACTTCTTGTAACGAAGCTTCATGTGCCTTCTACACCAAACAGTAGCGAAGCACTAAAGGTTTGAATTACACAAGCAGTACAGCGTGCTTAACAGGATTTAGAAAGAAACAGACAACTATTAGGGCACCTGCCATGTTATGAAATAAGCACACACAGAGCAACTGCAAAATAAACTTGATCTACTCTGTCATTTGATAAATGTTTCACGTTCCTGCCTTCGATTAAACTGAATCTCTATGTATCCAAGAAGCTGTGAAGACACAAAATTACCTTCTACTCAGTATAAGTACTGTATGTGCATGCTAGAAAGCATATTTCAGGAAAGTTTACAACTTTTGTAAAAAATTGTACTGGCACATATAAAAAGAATGAACAACACATTAGGACAGCTATTTATATATTATATAACTACAATATCTTCCTCTCAGAAATAAAATATTTTGTGGTACAGCTGCAACAGCAAAGTGGCACAAAATTGTGTCGGTTGTAGAATGTCACTGCTGTACCATAATGCTCAATTTAATAATAGTCTGAATCAATAAAATCTTCTCGGGCAATCAGCCGCGTCAACTGTTTACCGTAGTACCCGTCAGGCGACTTTCGAGGTATCCAGTCACATCAGAACCCTGAAATGTTGGTTTACTATGGTAACCAGTTGATGCAGCTGATTGCCCGAGAATATTTTATTGATTGTACTCGCCGTGAAAGTCTCAAATCCTATAATAGTCTGAATGTGAACTAACATGGGTTTCTGTGTGTGAAGAGTGTGAGTTGTTCCTTGGGTCACACTTTTAATACAGGCTGGCTTTGTAGTTTGCTTTACTGACTTAACAAGAGGCTGATGTCTATTGAGAATCAGTTTGGAGCAAGGAACCTTGGCAACT
Source organism: Zootermopsis nevadensis (assembly GCF_977971745.1). NCBI lineage: Eukaryota > Metazoa > Arthropoda > Insecta > Blattodea > Termopsidae > Zootermopsis > Zootermopsis nevadensis. The sequence continues at coordinate 996,897 of NW_028259139.1, read as the reverse complement.
TTTGGCTGTGGTTTGTTTTCTTTGTTACTCATAATTAGAAACTACTTCACCTGCAACACAAGAAGAGAACAAGTCAAATACCAATTTTTGATTTATTTAATGACAGTTTTTGAGTATACAGATTATAGTATCAAATGGTAGGATGATTGTGAATCATTATTTGAAGGGGTTTCAGAAGGAGTGATATCCTACTGTAAGGTACTATCTCAACATCTGACTGAACTGGGAAAACTTTGAAAAACCTGTTAAGACAATTCATTTCCAAGATGCCCAACTATAAAAGAGGAATGTTAACCATTAAACTGTTGTGTTCAGTTAACAAGCCACATAGAAGATCTCACGTAATGGGCAAATTAAAGTTACTGTATTTTCTGGGTGTACTCAGATGTAAAAGGAAAAGGGGGGGGGGGCTGCTGTACCTATGGGCTGTGGCATGCAAATTTTAGTCCACTTTTCCAGGAAAAAGTACATCTATTACACAATAATGAATAATAACAATATGATACAAGGCCTTCAAAGAGCACTAGTTGTTGGGCTAAGAAATTTTTTGTTGTAATGGATTCTGAACATGTATTACCATCACCACAAATGTTCAACACTGAATACTGTCCTAACAAGGAATTAAATATGACAATTACAGCATGGGTTCCATAACACCACATTCATCCTAAATGAATTTGTCATGTTACTGGACAGACTTTTATGGTATTGTAATTAGAACTTTGTCTGTGCCTCTCATTTCCTTTAAGAGGATTGAATAGTTACAGACTAAAAATTTCATTAAAAAACATATACTCAGAATAAAGTTATATTAGCTGTGCAAGATCTCTTAAATAAATGTCTACATGATTCACTTCTCTCAACATTGTCCATATGTCACAATTCTGATTTTCTTCTGAAAAAATACTGGAAATAGTGGAATTCCCCAGATAATTATAGCATATGTTAATCACCAAATGCATACAAACATGAAAACCTTGTATTTTAAAGTGCTATGACAGCAATAAAAGATCACATTGCAAAGCATGCTGAAATTAATTTTGGTCATGAACACGAACATTTATATGCTAAAACTTACATGTATAATTCACTATTTCAATGAAATAAACAACATGCACAGAAATCCGGAACACCGTAATCCTTCGAATTGTCGGTGGGGGCTTTAACCTTACCAAATTTACAAATGCATTTTTATTTCAGTATATACTGCTAAAGGTTAACAATGCTTCTTATCAAACCTAACAGTTCTGAGCAAATTTTACCAACGCATTAATGAAATTCATGAATGTAACACATCCTCATATTAAATTAAAACAATTCAAACAAACCGTTAAAAGCCACTGCTGAACGCCTGGGTTTTAAAACATCTGCAAAGAGGAATGGTCGGTTCGCTATTGGTTTAAAATAACGTGCCAGTGTTGCCAAATGCCAAATTGACTATGATTTCAACATTGTCTAATAAAACAACGCAATGTACCATTAATAATTATGATTTACCTTAATTAAAGTTAATTAAAACTACTTAACCTAATTTATAAGTTAAAAGTGGTCATGTTAGAGATTCAATACCTTTTCCCGAGAGATTTAATATGAATTTTGCCTAAAGCGAAATACACGTTATAGTCAGTAATACGGTCATAATACACAGGAAAACCAAATTAAATTTGATGAAAGGGAAGTCTCTTTAGAGTAAAGAAACCTATACTGGTAGGAAGTCTAAAATCAGTTTAATGGCCGTGCACCGACTTGACAACATTGTGCTGAGAACCATTCGTTGAGTTTGTTTGTGGCGGTATGCACGTATTTAATATCATAAAATTCTTAACTCTGAAATCTATCAATTGTGAGGTTATACGCATAACAAATCATTCTGATTTTGTTTTCATTGTTCTCTTGTAATAGGTAAAACAGGTATATGTTCAGCGGTTACGAAAGTGTACAGTTTGAACTTCTCACACCGTATCTTGTATGGTGAGACAGGTATAATATGCATTAAGAATGCCACATTTCTGTATGAAATGTAACTTGAATTTTGACAGTTAATTACAATCACAAAATCGTTTTGCAATACAGCTTACGGTTTGCGGACCATTTGCGACTTACTAAAATATGTGCCACTTGTTGGTTCCTTAAGGAATGAAATTCAGTAATCCCTCTACACATTCTCTATTGAACATTTAGTTTTGCCAGTAACATGAGCCCCATTTTTCTCTGAACTTTGAATTTTCTGGTAATATTTAAATTCAGAAACTTACTTGTTGATTGGTTGTGAGAAATAAAGTTAGCAATGTCTCACAATGAGTTTTGTATTTTCTGTTTTGTTTTACTAGTAAAGTGAATACCATTCATTTCTCAATTTCAAACTTTTCAGGTAATATTTAAGTTCAGTAAGACCTTATTAGTTGACTGGTTCCTTATTTAAGTATGCATTTTCAACTTGTTGGTTATGTAGAATAGAATGTTATAAGTTGTGGATGATGAATTGAAAAGGTCATGGAAGTGGCTGTGGCCTCTCTGGAATTACTGTCCCAGCATTTACCTATAAGGACTGAGGCATAACCATACATAGACAAGATGTCAACAGCTCCAAGCCAGAAAAACATTTCTCCTTTGATTTTTCTTTTTGCAGGTTACCTATCAGAATTATCATCTTCAACATTCATTATCATTATCTCTAATGTTTTGAAAGCATGACTTCTGTGTACAATACACCACAACGGCAGCTTACATTGAGCGCAGAACTGCGTAATGTTATCAATGAACGCCATATATTTACAACAAGAACAAGGACGAAAGGTGCTATGTTTTGTGATTACAGAATTATCTATAAGGAAAGTGTAAGATGCATTGCATCCTATACTTTTTGAATTACAGTGTCAATAACCTTTCAAGTGTAACATGTAGCAAATATTTTTGTATTGTAATAATTCTGTGAACTATTTTGGTACATTGCTCTTCTGTAAGTGATGATAATATTTGGGTATGTGAAGTGTAGTTTGTACTTAACATGGGTTTGCAAATTGCTTCATGAGCCAGGATAGCTCAGTCAGTATAGTGACTAGCTACGGGCTGGATGACTAGGGTTCCATCCCCAACAGGGGAAAAGGATTTTTCATCTAGCCTCTGCATCCAGACCGGCTCTGAGACCCACCCAGCCTCCTATCCAATGGGTACTGGGGTCCTTTCCTGGGGATAAAGCGCAGCTGGAGCGTGATGCTGACCACTCACCTCCATCTAGTGTCAAGGTCAAGAATGAGTAGGCGCTACCCCCCCCCCCCCCCCCCCCCCCCCCCCGAGCAACCTACTACTGGTGACCCAAACATGGTATCAGAAGGATCATTGTAGTGATGTTGCTTGTCAGTAAGAAAATTTTCCCTAAGGTCAGACTTGCTCCAAAGCTGCTTAACATAAGGCAGAATATTTTTATTGAGACACAACAATGCAATGATGAGCCTTTTGATGCCATGTGTGGGCCATCCATTAATATGGGAACACCCCTTCAGCATTTGATATATTTTCAGCTGTTTACGAAAACTGTCTGTGATGGAATCTAATTACATCACCATCATCACAAAATTCCAAGTTGGAACTTATTTTGAGTCAGTTCCATTCAATTCGTACCTCTATACTCTAATTCAGTAGCATAAAATTTAATATTAACTTCCCTTTATACCCTAGTCTTTCAAATGTTCTCTTAGCATAATGATTTTCAACTAAATAGTCTTCAGTATTTTAATTTTGAATACTGATAATTTGTTTTCAGTCCTCTCAGCACTGGACAACATCAATAAGTATTCCATAAACGAAAGAGAAAAATCCTTAAGATGTCAGGCTATTCAAGAAATTCTAACATCAGAAGTTAGTTATCTGCACCAGCTGGAAGTTATCATGCAGGTAATTCCAGGCGTAGTTCAAAAGTATGTGCGGTTGTCTGACATGCCATCCATCATGGATGGGCACATATATGTACCACCTGTTCTAACAGTCTGTAAATGAATTTTGCCCACAAAGCATCTTTGTGGGTTTCATATGATTTTCACAGGAAACAGTGATTATTTTCCTAAATAGCATTTGCCAATTAATTTTTATAATGGAAAAGTGTTTTTTTTTTAATCCGAACTGAATCTATGTACATTATTTAGATGAGTTTCAGCTTCAAAGCGTGAAAGAATTTGCCTGTGTCCGTTATTTGTAATAATTGGAGAACAAGAAATATTAAATTATTTTAATCTGATTTTTGAAAAGGGAAGGAATGTTAGTGGCTGATATATACAGTTTGATCATCTCATATTCCTTTTCCCCTCTACCACACTACAGATGAAAACTTCTGAATTATTTAGCTAATTTTTATGGAACTTTGTAGGAATGTTATTTCTCTTGCAGTTGAGAAGGCTGAAGTATGAATCTGACCATTAACCCAAACTAGTTCTAAGGTTAAAGATATATGGAGCTTTGACTCTATGCCCCATATATGCCATTATGTTCTGGTACTTAGTTACAGACAGGGCTCATTGTGGTGCCTAACATTTTCTGGAGTAATAATAAAAAAATTCTGTGAAAACTGTAACTTGTAATAAACTAGTGGACAAGGACCATTCAGATTCTGAAAGGAGTAATTTTGTATCTTTAACCTTATCCTCTTTCTTACATTCCTTTACTCCTGTAATTTTATCTCCTTGCTTCAAATAATTCTTTTGTTTTGTTTTAGTTTTTCATGGAACCTTTGAAGAACAAGAGTTTCATTCCCAATGCCACATACACGGCTCTGTTTGGGCACATCGAAACACTTTATAATGTGAATGGTGAACTTCTTCATGAATTGAGACATAATCCTGAAAACATTGCAGCATCTTTCTTGAAGCTAGCTCCATTCTTCAAACTCTACTCTGTGTATGCCTATGATTATAAGGAAGCAATGGCTGTTCTACAGGTACAGCGTTCTGTCGTACAGTGCACATTCTTATAGGGTTAATTTTTTCAAATGCACTGACCCCAGACGACAGTGTCACAACAACCATTCACCGTCATCTGTGTCATGTCAATTATGCCATCAATATTTTGTGATGCATTGTAGCAGGGTTCGATCCCTGGCAGGGGCAGAGGGTTTGCATCCAGACCAGCTCTGGAGCCCACCCAGCCTCCTATCCATGGGTACCAGGGTCCTTTCCTGGGGATAAAGTGCGGCTGCCACTGACCACTCACCCCAATCAAGTGCCGAGGTTAAGAATGAGTAGGAGCTATACCTCCTCTCCCCCCAAGCGCCTAGGCGCATAGCAGGACAGCTTCACTTTTTTTATTGTAGCTGACTATGTTTTATTTATTTAAAAATAACTGTCATCACAGTTAACTTACATTTTCACAAATTAGTTTGTGTGTTTGATGCCCGTAATCTTGAGGATGGATCGTCACATACGGTTTATGTAGCGTGTGGTTCATCTTAGAAAGAATGAAACATTATCTATTCTAATAAATATTTACACAGTATTGTGACATGAAAAGGTAGTGCCATACCACAATAAAATGCAAGTATATAATAATTTAAGATGGTTCAGTGTGATCTAATTCTGTATCATAATCTTGTAATAAATGCGTGTACAAATGTATTTTTGTTATATTTAACCAGGGTTTGCAGAAGACTAATCCAGTTCTGAGCAGTTACATAGCAAACCAAGAGAGTCGCCCTGAAGTGTCGACAAAGTTAATGTCACTACTTATTGCACCAATACAGCGCATACCTCGCTATCGTCTACTACTGAAGCAAGTGATCTCACATACACCCGCATCACACCCAGACTACTCTGTTCTTCTGGGTAATTACTCTCACCAATATTTCTTTAAAAGAAAGAAAAAATTCTGTGTTTACATTCATGAGTGGCTGCATTCATGAAAAAAAGAAAAGTACCAATGTAGAAATAATTTTCCAGGCACACTTTTATATAGGTTTTCTAAAACATATTAAAATCCCGCATTTATTAAATGTTTAAAAAGAAGAATTGGGACCAGCTTATGACAAGTACATTCTGTGAAATATTTAAATCTATATTTTGAGCCTGCACCTTGTCGTGGTGGTGGGGTTTGAGTACCTCAGTGACGGTAGCATAGCTACTGGTAGGGCCTCCCTAGCCAGATTGGTCGAGGGGGAGAGGTCAGACTAAGACAGGTACCCTGGTCCTCCAGGCTGGGGGATGGTTGCAAGGCTAACAACCTTGCGCCGTAAAAATGAAGATGTTTCGAAACCTCGATCAAAGCCTCGGACAGACGGACCTAACGGAGGACCGGATGGAAGAGGAGAACTGAGGAGGCCATGGACCGAATACGGACCAGAGAACCATAGAAGAAGAAGAATTTTAGAATTCCTGCTTTGAATTTGGGAAGTCTTGGATTATAATTTCAGCCCAGAGCCTGATATATTGAGGTTTCCTGTTCTTCCGTCTCTCCAGACATGCAGCCATGGCAGCTTCATTTTACATTCTTCCAAATGTTCGAAAGTACATAATCAATAGATAGATTTGTATATTTTGAAGCATGATGAAGGACCGTTAAAAGGCAAGGAGTTATTGTCAAATTGCTCAGTTATTATGATGAAGGCCATAAAGCAATAATTAAACATCAGTATAATTTATAAAACAAGAGAAATGCAACTAAACTTTTTAAGTTATAATTTATTTGTGTATAGGCATCTTTGTGATTGTAAATTGTTTTCCAACAGCTTCCCTCCGTGAAGTAGAGAAGGCTGCGGACCACATCAATAGTTTGGTACAAGAGCAGGAAAACATGCAGAGGATGCTTCAGCTGCAGAATTGCTTGTGCAGTGGCAGGCCGAGAATCGTAACTCCTGGCAGGAAGTTGCTTAAAGAAGGCTTGCTGCTGAAGGTAAGCGTACTTTGAGGTTTCATTCACAACTATGCAAATGACTTAAAACCCTTAATACCATATAGTACTACAGTACAAAAGTTGAACAGACATTTACCAGTTGCTGACTTTATTTCTTTACTTGCCAAACGCATTTCAGTTTCATGAAGCCATCGTCAGTGCCAGTTACATATTTGGCTCAACATAAAGGATAATTTTCCATGATTTATGGTGATTGTAAACAAGTGTGGGGTACTTATATGTACATATATTTGACATCTCTTCTCAGGTTTAAGATTGTACGATTTAGTTATTTTACTGGAGCAGTGTTTTTATAATTTAATATATTCCCACTGTCACTTGGTTCATACGTTATTAAGGGATAAGTCAAATGGACACGATCGTAGCGTAATGCTGCGTTTTGTATAAAATTAGGAAGGTAGGCTACTAAGCGAAGCGATAATGACTGAAGAGTCAACATATCATACAGATTCAATATGATACAGGTGTCACTCCATGGGAGGAAGTCTCATTCCCGTTACTTCATTCTGTTCAACGACATGCTGATGTATTGTAAGATGCGACGCTGTCCTCCTAAAGAACCAAACTCTTTGAAATGCTGTTGCGTCCTGCCTCTCAAGAAATGCACGGTGGACGAGATACTGAGTAAAGGAATGTTCAAGATTACATGCCAAAATGAAGTTTTGATCTTATGTTCATCTACGGTTGAAGAAGGAGAGACTTGGATTTCCACGTTGAGAAATGCAGCGAAACAGGTCAGTCCATACACTCGGATCATCACAGGGTCATGTTTAATGGGAAAGATTTATGGGTCCCAACCACCCTAAAATTGCTGGAAATGAAAACAAAAGAGCATTAAAAATATTAGGAAAGAAACATTTGATGATGTCACCAGCTTGGATATTTGTTGTATAATGTAGTTCTTGTTCCTCTTTTATTAAATCTCGGATATGCTGTCGTCATCAGGCATTCGCTGGTCTTTGTGTCTGTTAGCCTCATTTTATTCCTATATTACAGCCACATTATGATTAACTTTGGGTTTTGTGTTTGTCATTGCCTGTCATCGTGGTTTAAATTATTTAGTATTAAAGATTACCGTGGACTGTTTCAGTACCAGGAATGTCGCCAAACTTTAAGGAAGGACAGTAGCTCTAGGAGACCAGTTCGTCGGCCATATGCATGCAACTCAAGCGAAGATCTTCATCCAGTTAAGAGAATGAAGACAGTTTCAAAATCAGTATGTGTTAACTGAAGTTTGAAGTTTTCCGATGATGATGCATTATAATATGTAAAATTGTTCTTCTGGATTTTTTCCATAATTTAAATTATAAAATTATCAAATCTACAACATTTTGGAAGCTGGATTGGATTGTGCTTCCATCTTTAGGTGAAAAAGAGGGGAAGAGGACAGAAAGCCTGTCCTCTATCCCACTTTTCCCACTTAAAGATGGAAAAACAATCCAATCCAGCTTCCAAAATGTTGTAGATTTGATAATTTTATAATTTAAATTATGGAAAAAGTCTAAAGGAATAATTTTACACTGTATGTGTTAAGTTCATTTGGTTTTATGTTGAAATAATTAATTCAAAACAAGCGTAGATTTCTGTGCCTATATGAATTTGTTAAATTTATCAGTAGTTGACATTTCTATTGCACTAAAAACTCATTGATATTCATAATTACAGGATTCACAAGTGCTGAAAGACAGTCTGTATCCACTAAGAAGTTCAATTAAAAGGAAAGAAGTAGTACCGTCTACAGAAGCCTGCGCCACTGTACTGAGTGCGAAGAAAGCACAACACGAAGAAGTTCATTCTGCGACCAGTGGAGATGTCAGCACTATCCAGAATTCAGCTCCAAATTGGTGCATGCAGGGTACCCAAGTTCTCAGATATGTCGCAGCACGTGTCTCTCAAGCGATTCGGAAACGCTTGTTTAGGCGTGCTTCTAACGTTCCGGTGGTCAGGTGATGTTGAGCCTGAAGTGAGTAAGGAAATAAAAGTCAGACCAACGTAAGATGAAACTAAAGGGACCACTAACTCTTATACCAAAATAGCGTTGATATCTTTCTTTAACGTGGGGAAAATATGAAGTGTATTAACAATTTTAGTGGGAAAAACTTCAGGCAAGAGACCATTTGAGAAATTTTGATGTATACAGGAGGTAAAATTAGTGGTTCTTAGAGAAAACATTGACTGCGTGAAGTAGACTGAGCTGGCTCAGCATGGAGGCTAGTATTGAGTTTTGTGATCAACATAATGAACTTTAAGGTTCCATTACAGCAGGTAATATCTTCAACAGCTGAATAATGATATGAACTGTTGAAGAGAAACCTTGTACCATGGAATTATTTGTATTAAAATCGAATATTAAAAGTATTTACTTCTTAAATTGATAGACGGTAGACAGTTTCCCAACCTTCATACAAAGTATGTAATTTTTCCCAATGAATCTTTTACCTTGGATGATAGAAGCTAAGAGCTTATACATAAAGCAAAACATGATGGGTTCTAAGATTGGTGTCAGGTGTAGGATAGTGGCAGACGATCAGCAGCTTCAAGTTAACCATCATCAAAAGCGAAAGAACTGCCTGGGTGACGCCAGAAAAAACACCAGACGGACAACGTAAACAAAGCTGGGTTTTACGAACATCCGGTATGACTAACGTCAGAGTTCATTCAAAATTTCTTAAAGTCGCCAATTGAGTTCCTTATAAAATGAAATGCCTATCTTATAGTGAACATAATTGTAACATTTAAATTAAAAAACATATTTATTACATTAATTACCAGAAAATTATTATATGATAATTATACTGAACTATGTTTCGAGATCTGTGACCAGTTCTTCTAACCTTAAAAGCTTCGTGACATGTGCAACATCAATAATTGTTACTTCATGAAAACTGACTCATGTTCACCACAAAATTGTTTCTTAATTTATGCTGGAAACAAAAGTACAAGACAAATACAAAAGGAATAGTAATAATGTGAAATAATGCAATTTATATCACATGTCTGAGGTTGGATATTTTAAAATCTATGACAAATAGCACAGTTCTTATTTTGTTTCTAAACTCCATAATCATCATAAATAAAATACATTATTTATGCAGCTCTCTTCTCTAAGAGCATTTAAATTATAGTTAATTTAAATACTATACACCACATGATAGTGTCGATATTCAGTTCGTACCTTCAAACTTCATAATTATTTGAGCAGGGTTGTTGCACGTAGTTCAGGCAGAATCCTCGGTTGCCCGCATCACTTGGGGCCTCTATGTTGTTTGTATGGACAGTCAACCTGAACGGTTTCACTGTGCCTGTTAAAAGTATTTAATATCGGTTAAAAAATGCGAAAGAAAATGTAAGGAAGGAGCAGAGTATCTAACAGATAGAATATTCAGATTCAGACAGAACTGGAAAGAACACAATGTAGAATGGAGTGGGAAAAATTATCAGAATATTGCAGTTATAAATGACAAGGTTATGAAGAATAAAAAATCCAGTTTAGAGGTTAGGGGATCAAAATTTGGTACCAAATAGAGATTTAAAACTACATAATGTAATGATCATAACAATAAAGGGGTGAATGCTAGAAATACTGGCTTGTTGTAATTTTAATGTAGCACATAAAGTAGAAGCATTCCTAAAATTGCAATTTATTAATTTTAAATATATGAAGGTTTTAATAGGTTACCAGAACAATATTATAGGTAGTTAACACAATGTTTTACAGCAGTGGTCCCCAACGCGGTGCTCGCGGGCGCCCGCCAAGGCTTTCTTGGGTGCCCACGTTGTTACGGAAAGAGTTTATACTGAATAATGAAGGCCGTTAAACCGTGAACATTATAAAATCAAAGCACAGATCTCGACTTACTGACGCCCATCTTGACGATTGTTTGCGAGCAGCAACATCATCCTACACTCCCAAATTTGAAAAACTGGCCGATGAAATGCAGCGCCAAACTTCCCACTTGAGTATTAATAATTGTACTTATAAAACTACGTATTTTTGATTGCATGGTTTCTTGTATCATTAAACGTCGTGTTGTTTTTCGTATTATTTGGTGTCCATTTCTTATTTGTCCAGAGAAAAGAAAATTTGGCTTTGTTAATTGGTTGGTGCCCACCAAATGTGCCCGTAGGCACAAAAAGGTTGGGAACCACTGTTTTACAGTAACGTAAATGGTGAAGTACAGTTAGAATTTTTTTTTTTTAAATACCACGTGCAAAATATATATATAAGATAAGATTTATGTATGTTGAGATGGGCCCATGAATGATGCCGCACAACTGCAAGAATTTACTATTCTACATTTATGCAATTTTGTCACAATCATTCTACAGCCAATGATTATTATTTTATAGAGAACTTGATCTGAGAACAAAGAACATTATACCAAATCAGCGTTGTATGAGATTACATTTAACAGGGTAGCAACGTATAACATTATTCAAAATCTGTTTTGATTCCATGTCATTGTCATCTGGCCTTAATCTTCAAAACTACCTTCACTGATACTTTCTGGTGTAATTATTTAGCCTTTTTAGTTATTTGAAAATAAGATGGCTGTTTTCTGGGATCTTGTGCCATAGAGTCTGTTAAAGATGGTAATGGAGGAACCTCTGAAACATTGGTAAAGTTCTACCATGCTACAAGTTTAATTTAGTGAAAACAAAATTTGTAAAAATTTAATTTACCCTTTTGATGTTTCTTATCAATAATTTCCTTTTTGGGAAGGGCTCCATAATACTTTACATTTACCACATTGTCATTACACCACAATTTGAAAGGATGATTTTCCCCTTTCCCTCTATCCTGGACACCTCTGTAAGTCGGACACATTATCGTGGAACCGCAAGTGTCCGAGTTAGAGAGGTTTATCATTTATTTGGTTAGAAGAATTACAAAATTTAGAATAGGAAAATCAAACTTCAAAATGTTTAAATTTTCAACGGTATATCGTGAATGAGTTGTAGTGATAGGAATCACTTACTGAATACCGTTGCCGCTGTTGTCGAGATTTCTGTATTGAGAGTGCCCCCACAGATGCGGTCTACACATGCCAGCAGTTCAGTTCTGCCAACATTTGTTGCACATGGGATAATGAGCCAGTCTTCATTGCAGGAGTTAGGGCCGATCGTACCTGTATTTGAGGATACTGCAGTTTGACCTCGAGTGTTGCCAGAGAGAGTGAACGCATGCGTCCTGTTGTTCACTGAAATGCACCAGACACGAACTTAAATCTGAATCTGAATATTGGCTATAGAAGTGGCATGGGAAGGGGCCACTTGGTTGAGACATGTAGATGGGAGGATGGTATTAAAATGAATGTAAGATAATTAAGTTTTGAAGTTGTAAACTGGATTGAACTGGCTAAAAACTGAGCCAAATAGCAGACTTTTGTTAACCTTTAATATGTGCACCACAGCTTACAGCAATCCTAACACTAACATTCCACCAAGTTGTTGACCTTGGGGTTTAATCAGGCAGACAGCCGCAAAGCACGGGAGTACAGATCACGAACCCCTCTACGACACATGTTCTACTGCACCTGTATCAGGACAGGCGGCGTACTGAATTCCGCAGAAGTTCCTCTCCTTGCGGATACAGATGCTGTAATCTTGCTTAGACAGCTGAAGGCCAAATGCTGGGTCGTAATTGTAGGACTTTATCTGCCCAGACACACCAGTAAAGTACTGGAGACATCCCTCTTCAGCTGGAAGAACAATTCTATCGTAGCATTTTTTACAGAAAGCAAAGGTACTTAGAACTAGATTTATTAATACCATATTAAGAGAAAGCCTATTACAGAATGTAGTAGTTAATTATAACGCTTGAAGATGGCTGTTATCTGGTAGAAGTTTTCCAACATTTCAGGGACCTTGTTGCCTCCATCATCAGGATTTGACAGATGTATGCAAGAACAAGGTTCGAAAGGTGTGCAAAAAAGTTCCAGTGGTGTTTTTATGCTACAATATGCTTCTTGTTATCGCCATGAAAGTAACCTCCGATGTGCTATCATTCTTTTTTATATGCTCAAACTGCCGTATATTAATTATAAACATTAAAACCTTTTTTGTGTAATGCTGAAAGTTGTAATCAGCGTAGATATGTATACAGACAGGCACAGGATGGGTGTTCTCTTTTGGGACCCTGGCCTAAGAAGGATTACTGGTTGTAAACAAAAAATTTTTAAACCAAACTAAAAATGCTGCGTACCTCTGTAGATGGTGTTGCATGGAATCTGGCAGATCTTGATCTTCCAGTTTCGTGGGAAAGATAGCCCGCTTGTTACGAAGTTGAGTGTCACAGGATTGGTGTTTCCCACTCCTGCATCTATGTACACTGAAATCACAGGGTACCTTCAGTGGTCGTCTGTTATGGCAACGGAAGTCAACGATATTAGATATTCTGGGTGTATGAAACGTAGAAAAACACATTCTATATTTAAATACTCTGTTGGAGAGAATTTATAGTGAATTATTTTGTAATTTATTGTCATTATTTCTAATAATAGTGCTTATGAAATATATGGACAGAGGATGATGAAGGAAGCGAGTGATTTGGGATATTACAAAATAAGACATTTTATTATTTATACAGTTCACGAAATATTTAAGAGTAATGATGAACGGAGAGACAAGAAATGCATACAATTAGAAACATTTTATAAACATCGACCTGGAAGGTAAAAAAGGATGGATTAATAGCAGGTTGTTTTACCATGCTGTGCTAACTGCGTTACCAAAAAAAGGAGGTGGCATAATAATATTAAAGAGAAACAAATTTTGAAATTGGAAGTGGGTGGACCTGACTTAGTTTTGTGTGTTATGGTGAGCTGTGCCACGACGACCGAACAGGGTGACAGATTGAGGAGGATGTTTCAGAAAATTAAACAAAAGTGAGATTTCAGGATCTCACAGTGGCACGTACGAAGACGACTGTCTTCTAAGGTGTTGTGCCATGTAACGCAACATGGCACTACAACCCAGAAGACATCTCCACAATTCAACACAAGTTTGTTAAAAATATAGCGAAATTGTTTTCTACAGATTCACTACATTATACAGATAATTACAAGTTAATAATAAAGCTTATAGTAGAATTTATAGGAGCATTTAACAAGAAGGTACTGAATGCGTCGTACTGCACGCTTCTGCGGTACGTACTTAAATTTTGTGGCTTGTGATACGTAGCGCAACCAATGCTGGGTGAAGTGGCTGATATGAAAATCTTAAAATGAGTTTTGTCGCTGGGTACTCACTGTGATTTCCAGTGTTAATTCCACATATGGCCGAGGTGGGGTTACCACCAGCTACAATGAACTGATCATTATTACATATATGGTCAATTGACTCTGGTCCTGCAATACTGAATTGATCAAAGTCCAGCCTGAAATTAAGAAAGAGAATTATAATTAATTTTTCTATTGGCTAAAGTGTTGATATGTTAATATTATTTAAGTGTTTGTTTGAAATAGAAATTTATAATTTTGGAGAATTAGTTTTACAAGTTTGTATGACTGAAGCTATCATCTTGACTAAATGCAATAAAATCATCTCAGGTGACCAGATTTGCCATTTCAGGCACAAAGGTCTCTGAAATATTATTAGACTTTTGTCCTGAATTGGTGCAGCTGATCGCCCAAGGATTTTATCATCAACCTACCTGAACTGACAGATGTCAGGATGTGCCTTGTTGATAGTAAGTTGACAGGATCCCGTACCATCATAGGGCCCCGGGTAACCTTGGTTTACGAAGTAGGTGCAGTTCTCCTTGGTATTCTGACCACATGTGGCTAAAACTGTGCCCAGCACCCAGATATTAGACAGCAAATAACATTAAATTCTCTGCTCTCTTACAGTTAATACAATTTAAATAATATTTTAAGGATCTTCTGATGTATAAAAGTCACCACCTTGTCCACTGTGCCTCAGATTTTGTTATTTCCCCCACACAATGCCGCAATCCAAATCTTGCATCTCCCTGCTCTCAAATTGTATCTTTGAAAAAATTCACAGAAACAAATCTTTTAGTAAATGGTTGCTACAAACTGGAACTGGGATAACTTACAGACACAGCAAACACCGTAGCCATTAGCGCATGGTCCACTGGCCACGCCTCCACGGTCAGAACACTCTGCCGAAGTAAGGCAGCTGCCGTTGTCACCAGAAGATGCAGCGCAGCCTTGGTTTTGGAACTGCACGATGGTGAAAAGCGAGAGGACTGGAAAAAATGAGACACCGCGATTCAGTGTTAAACGATGGGGGTGCATCAGGTGATTAATCACAAAATGCAAAAAAAACTTTAATTTGTATGGAAAATTAATAGGAATAAATTCAAGAAGTTTATTTTATTTTATATTCTGTCTTCAATTTAAAAACCCCCAACTTAATATTAATTTTGATCCGAAGATGACCGTCTTCTGGGATGCTGCAATGTGTAGTATGTCAAGAAGCAACTGATGTTTCAGAGGTGCTTACTGTCTCCATTATATGGGTGGCAGTAAACATACTCACTGATGTGAGAACCTGATATTTAAAATTTTAATCTGTTTTATATGAATGTAACATTCAGTCCCTTGTTTTGAGTGAACATATTGGGGCATTAGTGAACTAAATGGTGATAAGAATATCTGAACCAATGAGAGGAGCAGAGGAATGCATAAAATGATGTAACAGAAAAAATATTTATCTGAGAAGCTCAAAGGAAGAGACTGCTTTAAAGATCTTAATGCAAATGGCTGTATAATATTAACCCTTTTAACCCCGAAGCCTATTTGCAAAATCCTGTTGAAAATACTGAGGTCAATTTTCACTTATATACAACTTAGAATGTAGAAATTCACCAAGAAAAGAATTTTACACACATACATATGAAAAAAATTGCACTTATACACTAACTACTGTAGAGTAGAAAACAAATCTCATAAATTCTAATGTTATACTTAACTCACAAAAAAATTTGAAAAATTGAAAAAATAAATCATTTTCAGGAGGTACAATCATAAATTGTGTTTTGACTTCCTTCTTCACCACTCATCCTGCAAGAAATAACATTTATTTTTGCATAATTCGATATGAGTTTGGTGTCTGTACTGTTATCTGGTCCCGAACTACAACACTCTTTGTAAAATAATGCACACGAAAATTCAAAGCCGGATATAGTTTCAGCAGGTGGGCCTGTTGTTTCAGGAGCACTATCATCACTTTTAGTACCGGGTCTCCAATTTATGAGGCTGCGGTCGTGCTTGCATTGCGTTATCGGCCGCTGCTGTTGACGAAGGCGGGACTTGTACGCGTGAGTCACGGGCGAATCAGTTTCAGTGCCGCTAGTATCAGCGAACTACGAATATTTCTCGTCACTAATACATGTTATTACATTAATTGTTCTTCCCTTAAATCACAAAAGATGTTCAAGGTGACTTCCTTGTGCTTTCAAGCAAGTTTCACATCTCGTTAACATGTTTCGAAATACTCGACGAAGCTCTTCTTGGGAAATTGTCGAATATTTTATTTTTGCTATTCTGAAAGCGGTGTCAGAATATATAAAATCATTCTTATATACCACGTTATTTAAATAATGGTTGTCTTCCAGTGGTTTTATTTTATTATTTGATGCTTTTCTACTTTCAGATGGGAAAATTTATGAAAAATAGATATTTTCATAAGCTCTTCTCATTAAAGTCAGTATTGATAGTTTCTTAGAACCAGTCCATTGTCATGTGCTCTACAAATAGAAGAATGAGATTGTACGACAACAATGTCAAAAAAACTATGCTGACTGTAATGTATCGTCAGTGCCATTTAAAACTGCTCTTCTCAGAACAGTTTCTCAAATCTACACCTGTATCATACAGAAGACACATTTTAAATAAGTAAATCTTGGATCCTAATACACTTTGTTACATGTTGACCACAACTCTGTTAGAAACTCACATTTCCCGTTCCTCTCCACTGCTGAGGGCCCGAGCGTCTCATTGACGAGCGATTTGTCCAGTCCAGGCTTCAGCCCTGCACTTGGCCGTCTTCTTCGAGCTCCATTCGGTTCCGTTGCGACCTTCAGAACAACAGACGATCAATCGAATCGACAAATTATATTTCGATTTGTAACAATGAACTTATACTATATATTATAATATAAACCGTGCATAGTGGGATGTGTGCTATAATGGCAGGGAAAATATAAATTCAACCAAATTAATTTTAGTGAGAACATTCTGTATGAACTCACTTGTCGTCGTCGCCCGTTCAGTGTTCGGTCCTTCGTCGCCGATCCATCGATCACCTCAGCTCCCATTACGACGAACTCGAATGTGAGCGCACACAACACCAGCATCGTTGCGCATCTGCGCACTGCTGCCATCTAGTTGGAGATATTACTACTATTAGCTTTGCATGCAGGTTCCGACATTTTTTAACAGCAGCTGTGATGCAGTTAAAAGTTAACCCTTAATTAAGCGCAACAAGCGATTGGCGTAATTGCGTAATTTTAAGCGAGCTGTAAAGAAACATTATAGCTGGAAGGATTTAAAGTTCAGTTCGGGGCGACAACAGGGGTAAGTGAATTTTATTTGCAAATCACGTTTACGGTTTCTCATTCCTGTTATTTAACTTTGTTGTCTGCTATAAAAATATTAGGTTATGTGTGTCATTCTCGAAATTAGTATCAATGCTAACAAATCACAGCCCCTCCCTCGATCTCTTACGCCTAACCCCATCCAAGTTTCTACTCTATATTCTATATCAGGGGTGACAAACATTTTGGGTAAGGGCAGCTAGGAGGATATCTCAATAAAAATCGGGCACCATGAGCTTAAGAAAGGCACGTACGTTTAAAAAGACCAGGCCTACTTTTGTACGACTAAGAAGCCAACAACATATTACGCATTTAATCCTAATTTAAACACTGTGACCAAATTCTCTCTTTTCCTCAGCTTCTCGGCTGGTGCTCCAAAGCATTTCACAGTGGTCACGCGGTTGGCGATACCTGTCTTATATACTATAAGGGCGATCTATATATTCTTTTAATAGAAATGTTGTACACTGCTCACTAACCCACCGTGTCTTCCCTTACCTTGTTAGCAAAACAGTCGTAGACGCGCACAGTACAGTGTGACATGTGACGTGGCGTGGAGCGTTCTTTTATCAAGTGTCCGCACCGCTTGGCCTCAGGACCGTGTCGCACGGAAACATTGTTCTGCGTTGACACTCTCATTCTCTGCGAGAAACAATACAACCCCCACTGTAGAAGAAGTCTTTCTCTTTCGGAATGTCTCGCCATAGCCTCAGACGAAAGTCGCAGTAGCTACAATTTGTGGTCAATGCGGATGGTTTGCCTAGCAATGCAACACCAGATCACTTTAACTGGCGGGATATGGAATAAAAGTTTTTCTTTTGAAATAAAGGTAATAAATACATAATAGCACAGAATATACATGGAAAATTGGACGAAATAAGGATATATGGACAACTTCCACGTAAATTGGTTGTATTTGTAGGCAAGGAACAGTCCTACAGAAAGTACAATTATGGCAGCTTAGGATCAGGCAGGCAGCCCAAACTAATTTGAGAGAAAAATATGAAAGAAGAAATTTAAAATACATATCAACTATACAATCACGGTGGTCTAGCGGTCAGAACGCTGGCCTTGTAATCCTGGGAGTCTCGGGTTCGATTCCCGGCGGTGCCCGAATTTATAACTTGTGTTGGGCAAGGCCGTGGTCTAGGCAACACGGAGTTTTCCTCTGGGGGCTTCCCAACAATTACTCCATTCACACACAGAAGAAGGCAATGGCAAACCACTTCTGTATCATCTGCCAAGAACGTATATGAACAGGTCCCAGTCCGAGAAAAGGATGGAAGGATCCTGTTCATATGGACCTGTCGTCAGGCAGAACACTAAATAAAATATAAATAATCAACTATACAAAGAATACGAAGAAATTATTGGCTACTTTACACCAGAATGCCCCACATCAGCAAAGAACAAATACATAATAAGACATAATATAATTTGTACACATCTATACTACTAAGTATGTAAGACAGAAAACTGGTTCACATATCAGTCGGTATGTGAACATAACGACATAACAGTAATGTGTAATCAAGGGGTTCAAACAGAAAGGCAAGACATTTTAATTACAAAAAAATAAAGATAAAATTTTTCGTACTGATAAAGAGAACGATGCCATTGGGTAGGAATATAATAGACGGATTCCCGAAAATAAACGAAAATAAAGAAATAAAAGTATAGAAATTTAGAGAATGTGAAATATAAAATGCTTTGCCACTCTGGTAATAATTGTAACCACGGGAATTACAACCAAATGACTAAAAATATCTCTGAACAATAGCGTTAAACAGATTCTGTACACCAGACAGCCGTACTAGGAACACTGCGAGGAAAGTGATACAATCTGCAACCTGAAGTCTGAGTGGTGGGGTTCACCATCGGCTCGAGAGGAGAATTACCAGGAAAAGGAAAATCTGTGGATACAGAAATAGCAACAATACCAAAGCATGATGATGAGGGTACAATGGAATTGCTTCTCTGCACGTACCGAGTTCTAGACCAGAATTAGCTACTAGCTACAATATATCAGTCGGAGGTAGAGTTGATCAGTTCTCATTCCTACCATTCCTAACTGATTTCACTGCAGAAGGTGAGATAATGATAATTTTGTATTCTGTAAGTGATTTTGAGGGAATAGTAGGTAGCGTTCTGTAGCCCCGTTTTATTAAAATCTTCTGTCATTTGTCCAGAAATATGGGGATCTCCAGAACAGAGTTTAATTACCAAACACGAGCCATTCATGGTATGCCAACGTTTATGCCTTGATCTGGGAGTTATTTAACTTATATCTTAATTGCGTCATGCTTGTGTTCTTCAATACAATAATTTTATTCACCGTCTTTACACAAGCTTATAGATTGTTAAAATCACATAAAATTATAACATTTCAACATTTGATATTGTTACATTTTAAAATGACGACATGTTTCGATGTTCATTCCATCATCGTCAGGTCTATCAATTAAAATTAAAAACTGTTGCACTTGCTGCCCTGCGTATACTGATTTTTTCTACCCGTTAGATTTTATTTGTTTAACCTCCAGGCTTCTTCCATTTAATTTTGAAGACTGCGCCTGGATGTCTTAAATCGGGTTGTGTGTGAGGTGCGTGTCCGATATTACGGAGCTGTAGACTGCAGAGTTGGGTTAGGTTAGGTTAGGTTAGGTTAGGTTAGGTTAGGTTAGGTTAGGTTAGGTTAGGTTAGGTTAGGTAAGGTTAGGTTAGGTTAGCTTAGGTTAGGTTGGGTTGGGTTGGGTTGGGTTAGGTTAGGTTAGGTTAGTTTAGGTTAGGTTAGGTTAGGTTAGGTTAGGTTAGGTTAGGTTAGGTTAGGTTAGGTTAGGTTTGTGTATTTTGTTACGTTTGGTATTGTTTTGAAAATTTTTGTGACGTTTAGACACTTATGGCCACAATTCGTCACGCCGTTACAATACGTCACGACCAGTCACGCTTTGTCACGCTTTGACACGCATGGTCACGCTTTGTTTAAATTCGTCATTTTTCGACTCTACTGGCCACATTACGTTACGCCGTAACAGCAAATCACGCATAGTCACGCTTAGTCACGCTTTGTCACGCATGGTCACGCTTTGTATAATTCGTCATCTTCCGACACTTCTGGCCATATCTCGTCACGCCTTTACAGTAAATCACGCATAGTCACGCTTAGTCACGCTTTGTCACGCTTTGTCACGCATGGTCACGCTTTGTATAATTCGTCATCTTCCGACACTTCTGGCCACATATCGTCATGCCTTTACAGTAAATCACGCCTAGTCACGCTTTGTCACGCTTTGACACGCATGGTCACGCTTTGTTTCAATTCGTCATTTTTCAACTCTTCTAGTCACATTACGTTACGCCGTAACAACAAATCACGCATAGTCACGCTTTGTCACGCATGGTCACGCTTTGTATAATTCGTCATCTTCCGACACTTCTGGCCACATCTCGTCACGCCTTTACAGTAAATCACGCCTAGTCACGCTTTGTCACGCTTAGTCACGCATGGTCACGCTTTGTAAATCTTCGTCACATTACGACACTTATGACGATCCCTCGTAACGACGTGAGCGCTAGATCACGCATAGACACGCTCTGTCACGCTTGAGCACGCGTGATCCCCATGTCACGTTTCGGCACGTCTCCCTTATGTTACGTAAGTTACGGTTATTTTTGACGACATTGCAATACGTTAGAAGTAACTAGTAGTTAGGTTAGCATGTGTTGGGTTACGTTACCTTAGGTTAGGTTGGGTTGGGTTGGGTTGGGTTAGGTTAGGTTAGGTTAGGTTAGGTTAGGTTGGGTTAGGTTGGGTTGGGTTGGGTTGGCTTAGGTTAGGTTGGGTTGGGTTGGGTTTGGTTAGGTTAGGTTAGGTTAGGTTAGGTTAGGTTAGGTTAGGTAAGGTTAGGTAAGGTTAGGTTAGGTTAGGTTAGGTTAGGTTAGGTTAGGTTAGGTTTGGTTAGGTTAGGTTAGGTTAGGTTAGGTTAGGTTTGTGTATTTTGTTACGTTTGGTATTGTTTTGAAAATTTTTGTGACGTTTAGACACTTATGGCCACAATTCGTCACGCCGTTACAATACGTCACGACCAGTCACGCTTTGTCACGCTTTGACACGCATGGTCACGCTTTGTTTAAATTCGTCATTTTTCGACTCTACTGGCCACATTACGTTACGCCGTAACAGCAAATCACGCATAGTCACGCTTAGTCACGCTTTGTCACGCATGGTCACGCTTTGTATAATTCGTCATCTTCCGACACTTCTGGCCATATCTCGTCACGCCTTTACAGTAAATCACGCATAGTCACGCTTAGTCACGCTTTGTCACGCTTTGTCACGCATGGTCACACTTTGTATAATTCGTCATCTTCCGACACTTCTGGCCACATATCGTCATGCCTTTACAGTAAATCACGCCTAGTCACGCTTTGTCACGCTTTGACACGCATGGTCACGCTTTGTTTCAGTTCGTCATTTTTCAACTCTTCTAGTCACATTACGTTACGCCGTAACAACAAATCACGCATAGTCACGCTTTGTCACGCATGGTCACGCTTTGTATAATTCGTCATCTTCCGACACTTCTGGCCACATCTCGTCACGCCTTTACAGTAAATCACGCATAGTCACGCTTAGTCACGCTTTGTCACGCATGGTCACGCTTTGTATAATACGTCATCTTCCGACACTTCTGGCCACATATCATCACGCCTTTACAGTAAATCACGCCTAGTCACGCTTTGTCACGCTTAGTCACGCATGGTCACGCTTTGTAAATCTTCGTCACATTACGACACTTATGACGATCCCTCGTAACGACGTGAGCGCTAGATCACGCATAGACACGCTCTGTCACGCTTGAGCACGCGTGATCCCCATGTCACGTTTCGGCACGTCTCCCTTATGTTACGTAAGTTACGGTTATTTTTGACGACATTGCAATACGTTAGAAGTAACTAGTAGTTAGGTTAGCATGTGTTGGGTTACGTTACCTTAGGTTAGGTTGGGTTGGGTTGGGTTGGGTTAGGTTAGGTTAGGTTAGGTTAGGTTAGGTTAGGTTAGGTTAGGTTAGGTTAGGTTAGGTTAGGTTAGGTTAGGTTTGTGTATTTTGTTACGTTTGGTATTGTTTTGAAAATTTTTGTGACGTTTAGACACTTATGGCCACAATTCGTCACGCCGTTACAATACGTCACGACCAGTCACGCTTTGTCACGCTTTGACACGCATGGTCACGCTTTGTTTAAATTCGTCATTTTTCGACTCTACTGGCCACATTACGTTACGCCGTAACAGCAAATCACGCATAGTCACGCTTAGTCACGCTTTGTCACGCATGGTCACGCTTTGTATAATTCGTCATCTTCCGACACTTCTGGCCATATCTCGTCACGCCTTTACAGTAAATCACGCATAGTCACGCTTAGTCACGCTTTGTCACGCTTTGTCACGCTTTGTCACGCATGGTCACGCTTTGTATAATTCGTCATCTTCCGACACTTCTGGCCACATATCGTCATGCCTTTACAGTAAATCACGCCTAGTCACGCTTTGTCACGCTTTGACACGCATGGTCACGCTTTGTTTCAATTCGTCATTTTTCAACTCTTCTAGTCACATTACGTTACGCCGTAACAACAAATCACGCATAGTCACGCTTTGTCACGCATGGTCACGCTTTGTATAATTCGTCATCTTCCGACACTTCTGGCCACATCTCGTCACGCCTTTACAGTAAATCACGCATAGTTACGCTTAATCACGCTTTGTCACGCATGGCCACGCTTTGTATAATTCGTCATCTTCCGACACTTCTGGCCACATATCGTCATGCCTTTACAGTAAATCACGCCTAGTCACGCTTTGTCACGCTTAGTCACGCATGGTCACTCTTTGTAAATCTTCGTCACATTACGACACTTATGACGATCCCTCGTAACGACGTGAGCGCTAGATCACGCATAGACACGCTCTGTCACGCTTGAGCACGCATGATCCCCATGTCACGTTTCGGCACGTCTCCCTTATGTTACGTAAGTTACGGTTATTTTTGACATTACAATACGTTAGAAGTAACTAGTAGTTAGGTTAGCATGTGTTGGGTTACGTTACCTTAGGTTAGGTTGGGTTGGGTTGGGTTAGGTTAGGTTAGGTTAGGTTAGGTTAGGTTAGGTTGGGTTAGGTTGGGTTGGGTTGGGTTGGGTTAGGTTAGGTTAGGTTAGGTTAGGTTAGGTTAAGTTAGGTTAGGTTAGGTTAGGTTAGGTTACGTAAGGTTAGATTAGGTTAGGTTAGGTTAGGTTAGGTAAGGTAAGGTAAGGTTAAGTTAGGTTAGGTTAGGTTAGGTTAGGTTACGTAAGGTTAGATTAGGTTAGGTTAGGTTAGGTTAGGTAAGGTAAGGTAAGGTTAGGTTAGATTAGGTTAGGTTAGGTTAGGTTAAGTTAGGTTAGGTTAGGTTAGGTTAGGTTACGTAAGGTTAGATTAGGTTAGGTTAGGTTAGGTAAGGTAAGGTAAGGTTAGGTTAGGTTAGGTTAGGTTAGGTTAGGTTAGGTTAGGTTAGGTTAGGTTAGGTTAGGTTAGGTTAGGTTAGGTAAGGTTAAGTTAGGTTAGGTTAGGTTAGGTTAGGTTATGTTAGGTTTGTGTATTTTGTTACGTTTGATATTATTTTGAAAATTTTTGTGACGATTCGACACTTATGGCCACAATTCGTAACGCCGTTACAATACGTCACGACCAGTCACGCTTTGTCACGCTTTGACACGCATGGTCACGCTTTGTTTCAATTCGTCATTTTTCAACTCTTCTAGCCACATTACGTTACGCCGTAACAACAAATCACGCATAGTCACGCTTAGTCACGCTTAGTCACGCTTTGTCACGCATGGTCAAGCTTTGTATAATTCGTCATCTTCCGACACTTCTGGCCACATCTCGTCACGCCTTTACAGTAAATCACGCATAGTCACGCTTTGTCACGCTTTGTCACGCATGGTCACGCTTTGTAAAATTCGTCATCTTCCGACACTTTTGGCCACATATCGTCACGCCTTTACAGTAAATCACGCTGACCTACTGAACATGAGCCTCCCTCGGTTGCCCCTTAGTGACCTCAGTCAAGTCAGGGTAGGCACAAGTGCCTTCCAAGTTACCGAACTAAGGAGTTCCTGCATCAGCTAACTTTGAGTCGGAGCTCTCAGTCAGTGCTCTGATGTGGTCGGCGAAGAATGAAATCACAAAATCTTCGTGATTTTGCTTGTTACCAACGTACGAAAGCGCTCTAGTCGCAATGCGCAGACACTTGGATTTCAAGATCTGCAGCTTCCGGACGTGGTTGCTGGCAGCTGATCGGGCATGCAGTGAGTGGGATCTTCTCGAAGAGCTTACCGACACTATCAGCAGGAAGGGTAAGGACTTTGGAGAGAGATAGAGGTTCGAGAAAGTGGCCTTCTAAGGGACCCTCGGGGTCCGGCAGGTGGAACACCGGACATGTGAGAGGTGGGTGAACTTTACGAGGAGAAACAAGGATAATGGAAATAAGTACTGGCCATCTCGACACAGGATTTCTTGATTTTTGTCTTCTTTAAGCAAATTCTGAAGTGGTTCCAAAATTCAAAGTTGCCATTGCATACTTCTCATCAAAATTTACCGCCTTACAGTGGAGGCCGCTAAGTTACAGTATTCTACATGTCCAGTGACAATCTTCCTTAATAATTAACTTAACAGTACGTTACTTATAGATTTAGTGGGATTCGAACCCACGGTCCCAGCAACCAAGCGGCACAAGGCCCACGCCTCAGACCGCGAAGAGCGCTTTTAAAATACAAAATTTATCTCGTCAATGAGACAAAGAAGTTTTACAGGGCTACTAGACGGTTTTATAACTGACCCACAGATGTCAGAGTATGTCAATGTTGTTTGATCGATCTAAGCTGATAATCATGCGATAAGGAAGCTTCTATATCAGGTGGTTCTCTCTAGTACCGTGCAGCGTTTGTTTCATGGGAAGGCGCGTACTTCTATAGAAGCCTGTAGTAGCTACGTAAACTTAGGGCGGTGTTTTTAATTCTTTATATGTTGTTTCCGTTTTGCAAGCAACTTCCGGCTGATTATACTTACGCGTGTGCGTGTGTTGTTTTAGTTTATTACATTTAAGTTTGTGACTGTAATAATTGTGTCTGTGTCTGAATTGCCATTGTTATATTTTCTGTTTCCACTGCATGTATTATATGAATTTTGCAGTAATATATACATCAGTTGTGAATAATTATTATTGCGGTTTAATTAACGAAAATGACTAGAATGAACCTGGATGGAGAGTGTCAGGACCTAGCATCGTTGCGCTTGCGTCAAAATTATACAAAATTAGCCGAAGGTAAAGCTGATACCGTTGAATTAACGTAGAGGGTCGTAGTGTTATTGAAGTGTGGGTAATTAAAAGATAATTTATTTATTAACAAAACAAAACATTGATACAATTTGTACCTTTATACATCGAGATTATTTGTGCAGGGTTGCTGCACGTAGTTCAGGCAAAATCCTCTGTTGCCCAC
The DNA here is from genome assembly GCF_977971745.1 of Zootermopsis nevadensis. Taxonomy (NCBI): domain Eukaryota; kingdom Metazoa; phylum Arthropoda; class Insecta; order Blattodea; family Termopsidae; genus Zootermopsis; species Zootermopsis nevadensis. The sequence continues at coordinate 970,895 of NW_028259139.1, read as the reverse complement.
GTCATTTGGAGCTTCAACATTGTTTGTGTGGACAGTCAGCCTGAATGGTTTTACTGTGCCTGTTGAAAGTTTTTGAAAATTAACATAACATGGATTGCAAAAGGCAAAGTTTCTAAATATAGGTAAAAGTGGAATGAAATATTTCCAGAATAGAATTAAGAAGATTACTACTAACCAGCTTAATATAAAAACTAAGTCTTGTAGAGTAGAGCCCTTCTTGAGAAGCTGATAGTGTCTGAGCAAGTCAAGACGTTTACTTGTCTTATATATAATAAACATGCATATAACATTTTAGTTTCAATATCTGAAGATAAGAGACCATTTTGAAGACCCAAACATAGATGGGAGAATGATATTAAAATTTATCTTTAAGAAACAGGATATGGGCTGGATACGGATCTTGTTAGCGGATCTACAATTTCCCCAAATCGCAGGATTATTCTTTATTGGATGAGCGACTACTAGGTTCTCAAGAAAGATTGCTCTATTGAATTAGTTCCATGCGCAGAATATGCATCAGATAAAAGGAATTTGTTGTCATATTAGGTTGATGATTTCTGTTCAACATCAAACATAGTTCTGTCTCATATGAGTAAATGGTTTGCTGCTAACAAGCTGGCCCTAAATCTTGATAAAACAAATATAATAAAATTTATAATAAATAACTCACCACAGCTTGCTTTAAGTATTGGTTATAATGGAGTCAGTAAATACAAAGTTCCTGGGTTTGCAAATTGATAACCACCTGAATTGGACTAATCATATTGATAAACTGATACCTAAGTTAAGCGGAGCATGTTACGCAGTTAGATCTCTGTTGCATGTTAGCAACACTGACACACTCAGATCAGTACATTTTGCCTTTTTTCACTCTTTAATGAAGTATGGAATAATTTTGGGGGTAATTCATCAAACAGCAAAAAGATATTGACTTCACAAAAGAAAACTGTTAGATTATTGGCTGGCGTAAAACCTAGGAATTCATGTAGAAGTCTGTTTAAGAGATCAGAAATCTTACTTCTTCAACGTGAGTACGTGTTCTCATTAATGAACTTTATTGTAAATAACCAAGAACTCTTTCAAACCAATTCTGCTGTACACAGTGTCAACACAAGGAATAAAAATCAGCTTCATAGACCAATTGCCAACCTCTCATGCTTTCAGAAGAGTGCATATTATGCAGGAATCAAAATTTTCAACAGTCTACCATCAAATCTCACACGTCTTGTAAATAAAAAGGCACAATTTAAACCAGCATTGAAAAGATACTTAATTACACACTCCTTTTACTCTGTTGATGAATTTCTGTGACATTTATATGACTTGTAATTGTATAACATGTATTATTATGACTTTCTCCACATCCTATTGTCATCTGACTAACTTATGGATCCATGGAATGTAATAAAGATGTATGTATGTATGTTAAAAAAAATTACAAAATTGAGAAATTTTGTAACTCAGAATTCAAGGGACAAGGATTAATCTGATTTGTGATTCAGCTCCAGGCCTCAACAGGATAAGGTTATGAGTTTACTAGCTACGTTTGCGTACTTACTGATTACTGTTGCCGGTGTTGTCGAGATTTCTGTGTTGAAAGTTCCCCCGCAGATGCGATCTATGCATGCCGGTAATCCAGTTCTGCCAACATTTGTAGCACATGGGATAATGAGCCAGTCTGTGTTACAGGAGTTAGGGCCGATCGTACCTGTACTTGAGGATACTGCAGTTTGACCTTGAGTGTTGCCAGAGAGAGTGAACGCATGCGTCCTGTTGTTCACTGAAATTAATCAGTTATTTATTACTTGCATAATGGAGTAAGAATAAAACATCTGTTTCTGGGACACTCTAACCTTAAAATGATAACCAAAACTGATATTATTTTTTAAAGAATAAGTATTTTTATGTTTGGTTATTCTCACAGAGGGCTATAAGTTCTTAGTAATGGCTGTAGATTCCATCGTTCATATGCTGCTTCCATTAGGCAGCTTGTTGAAATACTTCTAATATGGATAGCAAACACAATGAAGCAATGTAATATATAGTTGATATTTTAAATTATTATCTTGAGTTAAAAAGGATGGGGAAAGAATACAGGAGAAAGAAGGGGCAGAGATAAAGGTTCAAACAGGATACAAGAAAGGAGGACAGGATTGAAGGAATGATCGTAGGAAAAAAAATCATTCCTAGTTTAATTTCAGTAGTAATTCCAGTAGTTATTGGATAATTGTTCTTTTGCAAATATTATTTTAACCTAGTATCGTTAGGGTGATAAGTGGCGGATATGAGAAATACACACAAAGTTTTGGTCGACGACACTCGTGAGGAATGAACGCTTGGGAGACCTGCTTGTGGGTTGGGCACAATGCTAAAGTCCCTCTTAAGGAAACAGGTTGCAAATTTGTCGTCTGGATTTAACAAACCGAGAAAAGTCTGGTGAATATATTGATGAACTTTTGGATTCTCTAGCAACAGGGAATTTTAAACAATCTGAATGTATGTCAACTGCTAAAATGCAGTCCCCGAACTACAAACCTAGTAATAATATTCAGCTACAAACATTTCTGAGCTTTGTTTGTGGCCTTGACATATATTAAGTGTAGACTTATAACTATCCAATACTTTAAAGCAGATTTCTTCTTGGGAAACTCATATTCTAATTGCCTTTCACCAATATCTTCATAACGGCCTGCCGCTGGACACTGTATTGAGCCAGTTGAATCCAATCCATACCCTTACACATTATTTCCTTAAGATCAGTTTTATTATTGTTCTGTTATCTGTGCCGAGGATTCCAAAGTTGTCTGTTCACTTCAGGTTATCTGACTAAATGGAATGGATCAGAGAAATTCATAGAGAGTTGCTGTACTCTCCTGAAACTTTGTCTAGAGAGCCTGAGGACAACCATAATAATCTATTAAGGTCAAATCAAACAAAAATTAAAATGAATTCTGTCATCTTGATAGTATTTATTTTGTTCTTTGTTACAGAAAGGCCATGGAAGACCACTTCTGCAAAACGTGTGTCACGTGCTTGGAAGAATTAAGGTACGAGAATTTAATATTTCAGTTATTATTAATCATTTATGATACATATTTAAAAATGGGTTGATCTAGTAACCTGTAATTTGTAATATCACTTGTGCTTTGAGATATTTGTTATGTTATAACATAAGAAAAGACAAGTGAGATCTTAGGTTTATACAGCGGTGTTATTGTTTAAAGGCAAAGTTGTATGTGCGGGCTCTCGAGGCTTAATCTGTAAAGTGACTAGGCTCTGTTCATGGTGACAGGGAATCTCTCCCTCGCTGTCATTCTCAAGATGGTTCCGAGGCCCACCCTGCCTCGTATACAACAGAAATTTGGCTTTTATTGTACCTGTGTCAGGACAGGCTGTGTACTGAATTCCGCAGAAGTTCCTCTCCATGCGGATACAGATGCTGTAATCTTGCTTAGATAACTGAAGGCCTGCCCCTGGGTCGTAGTTGTAGGACTTTATCTGTCCAGACACACCAGTAAAGTACTGGAGACATCCCTCTTCAGCTGGAAGAACAATTTGATTACTTTTTTATTTTTCAGGAATAAAAATAATTTAATCTACTTTGTCAAAAAGTAGTGTAAGCATTTAGGGATCGTGTACTAAAATATGTTTTGTGCCATGTGGTGGATCTCTCAATTGTGTCTGCTGAGAATGCCTACAGGGAGATCTGAGAATATTGTAAAACAGATTAATCGGGGAAAGTTGTCATAGAACGTAGTAATGACATAGTATTTATGGTAGTATGGGAGTAATAGTAGTGATGTTATGGTGGTTTTTATGGTGTAATATATCTATTACAGCTGTGTAAATATTTTTGACAAGTTCTTTTGAATGTTTTATGAGTGACATCTGATTTGCATGAATATTTTATTGAAAGAGAACATTTTATTTTTGCACTAAGAATATTAAAATCCATGCAAATTTTATGCAGTGCAGCAGTTAAAGGTGGATTTTCTGTCATTCATGCTCGGTTTCCACAGAGTTGACCCCTTCATTAAAGTCTCGGTTCTCTGGCGTGGTTTCCGCGTTGTAAAGACCTACTGACAGTTGTTGTAAAGGACGAATTTAAGCATTGAATGCATACAGCCTTCTTTTATTGATCACACATTTATGTCTACAGATTTTGTGTTATTAGGTAATGTAAGTTTATAATTGGACAATGAAATGCTGATGGGTTGGCATGCTGAGAATAACATAAAATGCAGATAAACACATAATTCATTATTCACTGTAAACATCTCAACTTATTTAATAAATTATAGTGTAATTATTAATATCTGGGAAGACATGTCAACAGAGACGCCAAGACATGATGGTTTTTATCACGTACCACTGTAAGAAAACCAAACTAAAAATGCTGCGTACCTCTGTAGATGGTGTTGCATGGAATCTGGCAGATTTTGACCTTCCAGTTTCGTGGGAAAGATGGTCCACTGGTTACAAAGTTGAGTGTCACAGGATTGGTGTTTCCCACTCCTGCATCTATGTACACTGAAATCACAGGGTACCTTCAGTGGTCGTCTGTTATGGCAACGGAAGTCACGATATGGCTACAGTGTTAGATATTCTGGGTGTATGTAACGTAGATCTTTGATATTTAATTGGAATATTCTTTGAAATTTATATTGAACGGTTTTATGGATATTGAACTTGATTACCATTCCTTCAAATAATTTGGAGATAACGTATCATAATTAATTTTATTTGCTTGAAACATATTCAGTGTCATACGGTATTGTGGTTGGAAGAGCGGTAGGAATGATGAAATTTTTAAAGACATAGACTAAGATGAGAAATTGATATGAAAACAGAAGTTAAGAAAAAACTTAGATATCGAACGTCAATATGTGGGCTGAAATATTCTAGTGCAGAATGTGCGGTGATACTTGGGAGAATGGTAGTGATGCTTCAGGTTGCATAGTTAGGAAATTTATCAATGATCTGAGCAATGGTTGGCTTCTCAAGAGGGAATCTGTTTTAGGGAGTTAGTTATTGGTCAAAAATTTTACCCAAGTCACACAGGATTTTGAAGATTCTAATGCATTAGTATATTATACAGTTGTTTAACTGTTAAGTATTGAAAATTACTGCTTACTGGTACTGCCCTCTTCCGCGGGTCTGCGAGAGACAGCGTGTACTCACTGTGGTTTCCAGTATTAATTCCGCATATGGCCGGGGCAGGATTACCACCGGCTACAATAAACTGATCACTGTTGCACATGTGATCAATTGGCTCTGGGCCTGCGATATTGAATTGATCAAAGTCCAACCTGAAATCAGGAAAGAGAATATTCTGGCAACTACAAGCGGTGAATATGATAAAGATAATTGTCCTGTTACATGTGGATTGTGGGCTTTTATGTTATTGTAGGCAGTTTGGGAGTCGATATTGTTGTGATTTAAAGAATCGCTGTCTTGGTACATAACGTGGAAGTTCTTGGAGGAGAAGAGTTATTGCTACTACTCATTCTTTATCTTGACAGTAGATGGGGCGGGTGGTCTACATAATGCCTGAGCCAGTCTTTACTTCTGGGCAAAGGACCCCTGTTACCCATTGGGTAGGATGCTGGGTAGACCCCCCAGAGCCAATCTGGACTGTTGGTGTGATTGAGACTATGATTCAGTGGAAGTTGACCTCTGATGGTCGCTTTACCCATCCTCCAGATGATGGCATGTGTAAATATGGAGCAGTGGTTAAATGATATTGACAGGGTACGACTGAATAACTGTCCCAGTGCCACTTTGTCCATCGCCAATTGAATTCTGGGCCTCTGGCGAGAAAACGTTGACTTTCTGCCTGAGCTATGGCATGTATTATTGTAGGCATTTAAGAACATTTCAGAGGATACACAGGTAACCATACATCTCTTTTATGGGTACCCAAATGGGTAACAGCACAGAGGCCAGGTACTTCTACCAGCAAAATTTTCTGTAGCGATAACATCAAAATAGGCATTTTGAGCACTGGATATGAAAATTATGTTTCAGTATGCGTAGATAGCAGCAAAGGAGCTGGGTCAGAAATTTTGGAAAGAAAATGGCGTCCGTAATGAAGAAAGTCGACTCTTCCGGACTTATCTTCATATTAGTTTGTTCATTGTTTTGGTGTAGAACTCACCCATTCATGTGTATTTACATTAAAGACTCACTGTCAGTTTTCAACGTACCTGAACTGACAGATGTCAGGATGTGCCTTGTTGATAGTAAGTTGACAGGATCCCGTACCATCATAGGGCCCCGGGTAACCTTGGTTTACGAAGTACGTGCAGTTCTCCTTGGTATTCTGACCACATGTGGCTAAAACTGTGCATAGTACACAAACAGACGTTAGATGGTATACGTAACTGACAGCGAAACAAATTTAAAAATTTCACCCCTCTTAACAGTTATGACAATTTATTTACAAAAGGGGTCATCTGGGAGGGTCTGTATCTCTGTGCAAAATTTTTCACTGGAATTACGTCGTCGTTCGTTTAGACAGCCTGAGATCAGACTCACGTGTGTTACCACATATGACTCATCACGTACGTATAATAAACTGATACTCGGTGAGATGCAAGGATAAATTTTGTATGTGTATGCAGTCTTATACCGCCACGGTGGTCTAGCGGTTAGAAAGCTGGCCTTGTAATCTTGGGGTCTCGGGTTCGATTCCCGGCGGTGCCCGAATTTATAACTTGTGTTGGGCAAGGCCGTGGTCTAGGCAACACGGAGTTTTCCTCCGTGGCATCCCAACAATTACTCCATTCACACACAGAAGAAGGCAATGGCAAACCACTTCTGGATCATCTGCCAAGAACGTATATGAACAGGTCCCAGTCCGAGAAAAGGATGGAAGGATCCTGTTCATATGGACCTGTCGTCATACAGAACACTAAATAATAAAAAAAATAAATGCAGTCTCATGGACAGAGTTTATCAGCAGTAAACGTGCAATATGGTGTCTTTTCTGAATAATATTGTTTAGTGACACTCGGTATAATGAAGACGGGCAAGTAATATTTCCTACTTACATTGTAGGACTTAGATATAACTCGCATTCCCTCCCCAGATGAGAATTTAGAACAGAATCATGGAGAGTGAGTTTGGAAAAAATTTTAACACTAAATAAACTTGAAATTTATACGGTATCTAAAAGTTAAAAAATCTTCTACGTCTCTGAAACATTGGACTTCAAACTGACGTTGGTGATCGCCTGTGGACATTGAACTGGGATAACTTACAGACACAGCAAACACCATAGCCGTTAGCGCATGGTCCACTGGCCACGCCTCCACGGTCAGAACACTCTGCCGAAGTAACGCAGGTGCCGTTGTCACCAGAAGATGCAGCGCAGCCTTGGTTTTGGAACTGCACGATGGTGAAAAGCGAGAGGACTGGAAACAATTAGACACCGCGATTCAGTGTTAAACGATGGGGGTGCATCAGGTGATTAATTACAAAATGCAAAAAACTTTAATTTGTATGGAAAATTAACACTTTTCATTCCGTGCACGAGGTATCTGACTTAGAGGTTGGAAATTATAATTTTTAGTGAAATAAATATCTGTCATTTCTCAACCATCAAAGATCTTTATTGGTGGAGAAAAGGTTATCGTATTGTTAGGGCGATAAGATCAAGGAAGAGATGGGCCAAGGAAAGGGTGACTGTGGATAGGGTTCCAATTATTTTAGTTTTTTTTAAATTTACAAAAAAAAAAATATCCTTAAAGCTTCAAGGTCAAGGTCATTTGAACATATCCAAACTTGGGATTCTGTGACTAAGCTATTTGACCATTTCAATAACTGTTATCAGGTACTTAATTGTTGATAAATTTCGATAAATTTGTCTCTTAAAAACAAAATTAACAGATAAGTAGTTCATGTAGACTGTGTTATGTGTTGAATGTCCAGACAAAGGTCTAGATACGTGATCTTTGACCCCTAGGAGCTCTCCTGGTTACTCACATCTCCCGTCGCGCTCAACTGTTGTGGGTCCGAGCGTCTCGTTCAGTTCAGGCTTGAGTCCTACACCTGGCCGTCTCCTTCGAGCTGTCTGGACCAAAGACACGGCTCTGTTCTGCTCCTTTAAGACCTGCAGAACGAATCGAATTCGTTTAGGATTAAACTCGTGAACATTTATGAGATCTTAACCCTTAATGTGGAGTGGGGTGTTTAAACTCACCTGCTGTCTTCGTCTTCCGTTGGGTGCCCGTCCCTGTCCACGTGTCCTCGTGGCCGTCCCGTCGTACACCTCAGTCGCCAGCATGGCGACCTCTGCCACGACCACACATAGCAGCAGAACTGTTCCGAATCCCCGCACTGCCGCCATCTGTTTCAGGAAATCGAAAAGAATTTCGAATGCAGTCGAACCCTCCAGTAAAGACTATGTCAATTTTACTGGGTTTTGAGGTTCTCTCGAAGATGGTTTTAACCCAGAAGACAGCCATCTTAGGTCTACGCTGTCGTTCGATGTATAACTTCGGTTTTCGGGAATGAGTAGTTTCGATTGCTACATTTCTCTTGAAGTTGTCAACTGTAGTGTTTGATTACCCGTTGGATAATTCTCATCAACCCAGTTTATCCCCGAAAACCGAAGTTGTACGTAAAAATTTATATGTTGTTTCCTTCTTTGTCAATTCTTTTTTTAGACTAGAGTTATACGCAATGCCCTATATTTTATTAGGTTATTTTCGAAACCTTATAATTCGTTTTTAATTTTGAAATTCCTACGTTTTTCGGAATGATGATTGTCATTAATGGAATGTTGAAATTTCTGGTATGCAATGTTATGTGTATTAGAAAACCTAAGTACTCATCACACGTTTCTTTTAATAGAAATGTTGTACACTGCTCACTAACCCACCGTGTAGTCCCTTACCTTGTTAGCAAAACAGTCGTAGATCCACACAGTACAGTGTGACATGTGACGTGGCGTGGAGCGTCCTTTTATCAAGTGTCCGCACCGCTTGGCCTCAGGACCGTGTCGCACGGAAACATTGTTCTGCGTTGACACTCTCATTCTCTGCGAGAAACAATACAACCCCCCACTACACACGACCTTTCGTTCTTTCTTTCTTTCTCTGCGTTGTAAAAGAAATTCATTAAAATGTATCCACGTGTCAGAAGGGCGTATTAACATATTTTCATTTTTATTTATTTATTTAGTGTTCTGTCTGACGACAGGTCCATATGAACAGGATCCTTCCATCCTTTTCTCGGACTGGGACCTGTTCATATACGTTCTTAGCAGATGATCCAGAAGTGGTTTGCCATTGCCTTCTTCTGTGTGTGAATGGAGTACTTGTTGGGATGCCACGGAGGAAAACTCCGTGTTGCCTAGACCACGGCCTTGCCCAACACAAGTTATAAATTCGGGCACCGCCGGGAATCGAACCCGAGACCCCAGGATTACAAGACCAGGGTTCTGACCGCTAGATAAATTTTCTGCCTATTTCATTCTTCTTAATTATTCACACGAAAGTTTTAGTTGAGTCGTGGATAGTGTGAATCTGTCATATGTGATTTACCCATTCTCCAGTTAATTTCCTTTTTTTAGTCTTGTGACAAATTTGGACGAAACTTGATTTACGGTACGAGAGTTACCATATATTTATGAGATTTTATTCCCTTTAATTCATTTTAAGATTCATATTACTTGGGATTCTGTATATATTTTCGTGCACATCTCGCGAAACAGTAGACGTAACCTGAGAAATAAATGTCTTGGATAAAAGTTTTAAGATTCCATAAAACAGCATAAAAGCAACTGGCCATACAGCGCCAGTGATAGCTTCTGAACATCTCTCTCTCTCTCTCTTTATTCATAACAGTTCTGCAGTAACGCGTAGAATCGTCATGGTTTCAGCAATTTGTTCCAGCGGCTCCAGGCACTTTCTCGACTTTTCTGTTATACAGCAAGGTCTTCTGACTCGCATTCCACAGCCCTCGGATCGACTCTAGATCAAGGATAATAGCCCTGCAATATCCTTGTCGACGCTGATTCACACTGCGTGTTATTTCTTTGGGTGATGCTTGTCAATTAATAAAGTGGTAATTATTTTGTGTTCACTCTAGAGTTGTAAGGCCGTGGTTCGATTGTCGGTGGAAACACTGGTAGTTTCTCTTTACAAATAGGCCCTGCTGTGTCCTGATTGGTTCTAGGACCCATTCAGCCTCCTGTCTGATTGGTATCAGGATTTCCTGTGAGAAAAACGAGCGACTTCTGAGCTACCTTCCGTAGGCACAGGGAAAACTTTACGGTAGATACAATTATCTTCATAGTAAAACTTGTGTATGGTCGAACCAGAATGTGGTCCTCTGAGTTATGACGTCATGTGCTCGGTTACTAGTGTTTCGGAGGAACATTTCGCCCCTATCTTCATAGTGGAGGACTTGTGGTCTTGTAGGTGGTTTCTGTCGGTTAGGAGGAAGTTATAAACTTTTTGCCCCTAAGATGAAAGCCATACGTTCCTACAAAAACGTCGGTAACCTCATATTAGACCAGAAGCTTAATTTTTACCAGACCTGAGATCTCATATGGCCCGACTGTTAATTATTTGTTGGATGACAAAACATATCGGCAACTGAAAGACATTCCGAAAATCTCTGTTCTAGGTGACTGTTGGTAGTCTGCTGCACGCTCTGTCTGTATTTATCCCCGTATAGTCTCCTTTCACGTTCATTGGACAGTAGGAATGAGTGTCCTAGAGTCATGGTTATGGGGTTGTAGGAGAAATATTTCAAAGTCACTGCAATTGGTCGAATCCGCCGACATTCAGAGGTGCTCACTGCTTACGTCGTCAGGGCAAACAACTCTGAAACGTCGGTAAAATTCTATCAGACTACATGGAACAATAACACAGATGACAGCCATCTTCATATTCCCCGCCGTGAGAACTTGAAATCTCGCCTCATTTATTACACCTTTTCATGTTTCTGTGGTTTTTGAGCTCACAGAAGTGTCTTGTTCTCAGTGAAAGTAAAGTAGATTTGAAATGCTTTTGTTCCTGACCGTGGAGCTGAACACTGCCATTTCTCTCGAATGAAAGTAAAAGGAAACGCAGACTTTCTGACACGGAATGTTTATGAAGACATAACTCAGGCCCATTGTGTCCTCAAGTGATGCTGTCGGGAGTCTCTTTTCTGAGTTAACCGACTCTGTCCAGCCCAAACAATTGTATTGTGCGTCCATTAGGTGACTAACCAACCGAATGTGGGCAATTAGCCGACTTGGTGAGATCTCAGGTTCTCACTGCTACGCTTATGTAGATGGTTGTCGTCACGTATGTTACATCATGTAGTTTGGTAGAGTTGCTTAAAGGCAGCAATACAGCTGGCTGCTTGACTAAGCAACTACAACCTTAAAACGGACTAACAAACCTGTTATTTAGTGTATAGTCCTAACTAACTGATCGGCTAGCCTTCTACGTAACATGCTGATTATCGTAAGCAGTTGAGGATTTGGAAGGAAGCGACCGTTGTGAATTTTGAGTTAGTCTGGTACTTGTAAAGACTGGAAATTTACGAATACGTCGGCCATATAAACCGACCGAAATTTCTGATTGATCACTTATCTGGAATGAATGTCGACTGTTAATGCTTCACGAAGTTGCCTTGTGTCGAGGTTAAGTAATTGAAGTTTGCCTCCACGCCTCGTGCCGGAGAAATGCCTTACTGCTCAGTTAACTCGTTTACCAAACATTTGTAATTCGAGTGAAATGTGGAAAGCGGTTTGTATTTGTTTCGTCTCCTGTAAAAAAATCTGTGTATTTTCGGACGCAGTTTAAACACGTGCAGGCTTAAACATATGAATTCCGTAAGAAACACCGTGAAAGTACTGTCAATGGTCATTAAGTGTGGAATATGTAAACTTAATTTGTCGTTATCGAAGCGTACTTGGAGGATGATATTTAAATACGTTGATAATTTACGATATCGTTCGAACGTCAGATGACATCACCGGCATGGCGACTGTCGCAAGGCCACTTGAAGATGGCAGTCTTCTAGATTGTGGTAGCATGTTGTCTGGTAGAAGTTTACCAACGTTTCAGAGGTCCTTGTTGCCTCCATCATCAGGGCGGTGAGTCTTCACGATGAGTCACTCATCGCCCTGATGATGGAGGCATAAAGGACATCTGAAACGACTTCTTATTTATTCAGTATGTTGCTTCGGAAGGCAACGCAAGATAAAAGTAATCTTGAGCCGAGGTCTCCAGTTCTCGACTCTGAAGCTCCTTACAAACCTGAACGCGTGATGCTTCATTGTTTTTGATCATTATTTTTGGGGAGAACAAGAGGATTTCCGCTTGTATGTATCCTTGTGAGAACCGATTTGTATTAGAAATAGATGCTGATGCTTTCGCCATCTTGTAACTGTTACAGACAAACACACACGCCGTTGTGTAGAATGGTCATCAGATGGCGAAACCTAGCGGCAAAGATTTAAAAGTCTTATTCCCACTTCTTATGCTCGCTCGATAGAATAATATTTTATTTCCGGTTTATTTAATATAATAATAATAATAATAATAATAATTATGTATCATTTAATGACGCCATAATTGTTCAGTTACAAATTAAAAAGCACATAGAAAATGTGGACACGGCATTTTCATGAAGCGACTGAGGAAAGACACGTAAGATGTTAGCCAGAATAGCTGTTCTAAGGGCCGAGATTTGAACCCGTACTTTCAGAATACGAAGCAGGATGTTCATCACTCGATTCACGGCAGGTATAGTAAAGAAAACAGAGTTGTTCCTGGTGCTTGTTTAGCGTCATGCCTTGAAGGGTGGGGAAATGACCGCGACACTGAATGGGAGTGACAGAAAAGAATTGATTCAGTTTATATCTGCACAAAAATTGGCGTCGGACTCTTAAATGACTATTTTATCCTTGAGATGATAATGTTGCGTCATATTGTGTTGAATATGTACTTGTTCAATTTTATCAGTCTAATCACAATAAAATATTATTATTAAATATTAAAATATTACTATAATTAACATTTAAATATTTAAAATATATTAAAATGATGCTCTCTATCGAAATGTTCGATTTATATTAGAGCATCATCTTTTACACTACATGTTTCGGTTCTAAATGAACCATCTTCAGGTGTATAATCCATATAAACTCAAATGTAATATCCTATGTGCAATCCTTCGTCAGATGTCAATGAAATATCAGAAAGTTTTCCTCTTCCAGACCTGAAGAAACCAGCAACCAGCCCAGTTCTGCACACAAGAGTTTTATAGGAACATTTCTCTGATATATATTTTAAGACTTGCTGTTGCCAGATTTAGGCATTCACGGGTGAACGTGCCGAATGTTTCTGAAACTTGCTAATGTTACTTTTGTTCGTTAAACTAGCGTCTCGAATTTCCTGCTTCAAAGTTCGAGAATTTATAATGAAAAGAGGACACGTTACGATTACTTTCGAAAACGACTGGGAAAGTTTTGAAATTCCGGGTAGGAACCTGGCCGCGTGTGTGGCCACAATTAATAGCGTAGGGGGCGTAGGTTAAAGATCAGCTGGACCACAACAAATTTAAACTCGATTGACTCCGGTAAACAGCGGCGAAGCTCGGCGCGATGTATTTGATATCCGATGTTTTGCGGTCTGTCGGTTGTATACTTCCGGTCTTGAATTTTATTAGAAATGCCAAAGCAAGAAGTTATTTTGTACACTAATTTTTTGAGGGTCTTTGAGAGAACGGTGCTGTTAATATTTGACTCAAGGAAGAGTATTATCGAGAGAAAATATTTGTTATTTAAAAGTTATCGTATGTACAGAAGTCTCTTAAACTTTTACCATTACTGTTTTAAATTTTATGGACTATTTTTCTGTAAGAATTATCACTTTCTTTCCATTAGCACTTTTATTAAGTGGGATAAGATGGTAAAGTTGCGTCATATTGTGATATAATAAGTATATATTAAATCTTGTCCGTCTAATGACAATAAATTGTTATTAAATATTAAAATATTACAATAATTAAAATCTAAAATATTTAAAATATCGTTTTGAAGTTTTATATAATTATATACACCTGGGGATGGTTCTTTTAGGAACTGAAACATGTCGTGAAACATGAAAAATGATGGTCTAATGTAAATCGAATATTTCGATAAAGAACATCATTTAATATTTTAAATATTTTAAATGTTAATTATTGTAATATTTTAATATTTAATGAGAATTTATTGTGATTAGACGGACAAGATTTAATATATACTTAAGTGGGATTATTAATCACTCTAAAAAATTAAGAGAAATTTGTTGTGTGTTCAAAGAACGTTTCGTGCCAGACTCTGTCATGTTTAAGGAGTAATGTGTTTAAGTCTCGCGCACTCCTCATAATGAAGAGACAGTAACATGGAGAAAATCGCATAATCAGGAGCTTCATAATTTGTAAACCCTACCGTAAACCTAGGATGTCAACCCTTTAAAGTCCGGCAGTATCTATATGCACCACCTGCTTTAATATTTTATAAACGCATGTTGCCCAAAAAGTGTATATGTGGGTTTGATATGGTTCTCAGAATAAAAACAATGGTCATTTCCTTAAATAGCTTTAATCGACTGTTCTTAGTAATGGAGTGGCAGATGTTCTTGGCGTGTGACACGCATGTGGGTAGATGCGAAATAGATACATTTAAATGGGAATTTTGGAGGAAAACGAGATTTTAGGAACATCGATAAGATCGTAGAGAAATAGGATATGCGGTTGTGGACACAATTATGAATCCTCTTATTCCTTAAAAGCACGGAAGTTACCGATCAACTAAGTAACTATAAAGATTTCAAGAAAATCTCGAACTATATAAACTCATCCCTCAATTTATGAACATAATTCGTTCGTTGGATAAAAAATTTGTAAATCAGAAATGAAATTCTTGTTAATTCCTCTGACTGGCTCCCGACTCCCAGAAAAATCGCCCAATATTTTTCCCACGTAAGTTATACTATAAAATCATAAAAGTAAGAACAGTGTTACTCTTGTATGATACTAATTACCTATTTAACCACATAAAATACTACTGAGATATTAAATCAAACGTTTACGTTGTATAGAAGTAACTGACAAAGTAATTAAGTAGATGGCTTAGGGAACACGAAGGTTCATCACCGAATTAACCAAAGCCCTCCACCGGGCCCTGTCCTGGGCCAACAAAATCCAGTCTCCTTCAACTCCTATCTCCCATAGATCCCGCCTGAGATTATCCTCCCATCTACGTCTAGGTCTCCCCAGAGGTCTCTTCCCCTCAGGCTTCCCAAATAGTGGACCCAACCAACTCGATGGCTTATGGAACCCGAAGGTTTATTACCGAATTAACCAAAGCCCTCTACCGGACCCTGTTCTGAGCCAACAAAATCCAGTCTCCCATAGATCCCGCCTGACATTATCCTCCCATCTACGTCTAGGTCTCCCTAGGCTTCCCGACCAATACCCGGTGCACACCTCTTGTCCCATCCATGCGCGCTACATGCCCAGCCCATCTCATTCTTCTCGACTTAATTACCCTGACAATACTGGGGGAGGAGTACATATGCCAATAGCCGATGTGTCACATTCAATTGCAAACTGTCCTGCCTGTCTTGTACTTTCCTGAAGGCACATTCTAGCGCAAAGTTAAAGAGCAAGGGAGACAAAGCATCTCCTTGATTCAGGTAGATCTTGATGGAAAAATGAGTCAGATAAATATTTGCCTATACGAATTTTGCTACAGGTTTCATTTTAAGTACATTTTTATTAGACTCACAAGCTTCTTTGGTTTACCAAACAGAAGTTAGTGTATTAACAACGTAAACATCAGAAGTTTATTCCCTCGACTTTGTTACGAAGCGAACGCTCGGCCCTCGGTCGAAGGTTGGTTCGTCTGTGTGGCGAAAGTAACGTTCGTAAACTGAAAGAACATGGAAAATACACTTGGTTCACTGTAGCGATAATTTGGAAAATTGAATTTCGTAAATTTTGTAATTATAAAAATATCCTTCTTCTGGTACAAACGACGGTGATCCGATACATGTAGTTGGGGGCGACAAATTTCTCGTTATTTCTTCCGTACTTTCCTTCTAGTCTCCTCCCATCTTCCTCTCTGCCCCCTTCACTGTCTGACCCTTGTGCACTGATTGTCTCGAATCGTTCAGTGGCAATTCAGGACACGTTGTGTGTGTTCCCAAGAAACACTTTGCTGTTTGTTTTTGAGAGTTTTTTTTGAAGAAGAGTCCTTGCTAACAGGGTCGTTAGTTTCGTGTACAGTTACAGACGAGAGTCTGTCACGTTCCCAGTGTTTTTCGTTCATTTTTACGGAATTATGGAAACAATTCAATAAGTGCCTTTTAAAGTTCATCTCTCATTCTGTAGACGGCGTGTGGCAAAGTTGAAGAGTCTTTTAAGAACATAAGAGTTTTGACACATGCGTAGGTAACTTTGCGCCTAAACTTAGTCTATTCATGTCTGTTAATGGAGTCGTACCGTTACAGAAATAAAATGTAACGGACCACGCAACCAAACTAAGTAAGTATAGCGAGGTTTGTATTGTCAGCAGCACAAACTACAAACCGTTGGTACGGTATTCTACAGTAGACTTCAGCTATTGTAATTGTTTGCATACATTTCTGTGCTAGTCGGCCTAATGAGCCGGCGTAGCTCAGTCAGTGTTTTGACTATGAACTCGGACTGGACGACCGGGGTTCGATCCCCGACGGGGGCAGAGGATTTTTGTACTAGCCTCTACGTTCTAGGGCCCAGTCAGCCTCCTATCCAGTGGGTTAGGGGTACTTTCCCTGGGGTAAAACGCGGCCGGGGTGTGAGATGCTGACCAGTCGCCCCATCTAGTACCGTGGTCAAGAATGAGTAGGAGATATACGGTCTCTCCCCCCCAAGCGCCTACATGGCGTATAGTGAGACAGCTAGTCTGTCGTCGAATTTCTATTCTATCCTTATTGGACTGAGTCCTAATGTTTGTTATGTCATGGCGTTGATACAATATTTGGGATTTTTTAACTTATTTAAATAGATTTCTTCTGTTACTCTTACAACATTTAAGCATTTAAAGTCCAACGGTTAATGTCCCACCTGCTTCAACGGCCAATGACTTTATTTTTTATTATAGGTTTCGCATGATTATTACTGTAAACAGCGATTATTTTCTGAAATAGCATTAACAGTCGATCTGCGTCACTGGCTGAATTCGTACGTACTATTTAGACGTGCTTTGGTTTAAAACGTTCAAACTATATGAAGAAGAGATTGTCATGTGGTCGTAACTGTACCATTAGAACTCTTGCACTGCCAGACTCCGACATCTTGTTGATCGTTCTCAAATGTAAGCTTTGTGGGTGTCCACATTACTATGTGTTTTAGCTTCGTCATCAAAATACATTTACGATATATTACTGTGACTGAAACCTTCACATATGTAGCTTTTCTTTACTGTGTATGATCGTTTAACGGGGTGATTATATTCCATTATGTAAACTTACCGTGCTTCAGATTTGTTAGACGGACAAAGTAATCTTTCATTGCAAGTGTCTGTCGGATTTTGGAAACCTCTCATTAATATGTTCGTCACTTTCTGATCTGAAATGAGAGAACTCACTGATATTTTTAAGTTACATGTGGTCTGTTCTTCATCCCATGCATTAACTTTAAATGACTTAACTAAACACAATCCTTCTACTTATTATTGATCAAGACTGGAGGTGTGGTGGTACTTCTGATACGTATTATGAAGATATCGGGTTCAAATATGGATTCGCGGCTAAGTTTTTCATGGTTTTTCTCAGTCCCTCCAGACATATTCCAAGGTAAAACTTTATAACAGGCCATGATAACCTTTCTAATGAATTACTCGACACTGTATTACTTAAGCAATGAAAAAGTGTAATGAAGTCCCTACAGGCTAGGAGTCTGTGGTGATATGGAGACAGCATTGCGAGGCCGTAGCTTGTGATAACGGACAATCATCGAGCCACGGGCAACTCCGGTTATTTTTGCTGTGTCTGACATGTAATTTAGAAACGAATGTCGTCCTGTTACTACAGGTAGACAGCAAATTGCAGACTGCATCGCGAGATGTCTATGTTTAGCACGGTACGGCGCTGCCAACATACTCATTCCCCATTGTATTATGAGTTGAAATGAAGGGGGGTACAGACTGAAATTACTATTACGAGAAAGAGTTCGATCCGTTTGACTGCAATGTCGCTACTGATGACAATGTTTATTGATTGTTCTGGGTGTCGTTTTACAGTCTTATGTTTTTTTGTTCACGTGTCTTCAGTTTCGTGTCAAGAGTTGTTTTTCTGTTTATCGGTAATGTTGCATGTGTCTTTTTTGTCCAGCCCTATGTAAACCTACTAGTGTAAAAACTTATATTCGGGGAGTGAGCAGACTTTGTGTCATTCTTTGTCACAATAAAAGAAATAATCGAAAAACAATCTTTTTTCGTGTTGCAAACTAGAGTTTTTGTTCAGTAGTTGTTGAATAACCACGGTGGTCTAGCGGTTAGAACGCTGGTCTTGTAATCCTGGGGTCTCAGGGTTCGATTCCCGGCGGTGCCCGAATTTATAACTTGTGTTGGGCAAGGCCGTGGTCTAGGCAACACGGAGTTTTCCTCCGTGGCATCCCAACAATTACTCCATTCACACACAGAAGAAGGCAATGGCAAACCACTTCTGGATCATCTGCCAAGAACGTATATGAACAGGTCCCAGTCCGAGAAAAGGATGGAAGGATCCTGTTCATATGGACCTGTCGTCAGACAGAACACTAAATAATAATAAGATGAGGTGGTCTAGCGGTTAGAACGCTGGTCTTGTAATCCTGGGGTCTCGGGTTCGATTCCCGGCGGTGCCAGAATTTATAACTTGTGTTGGGCAAGGCCGTGGTCTAGGCAACACGGAGTTTTCCTCCGTGGCATCCCAACAATTACTCCAATCACACACACAGAAGAAGGCAATGGCAAACCACTTCTGGATCATCTGCCAAGAACGTATATGAACAGGTCCCAGTCCGAGAAAAGGATGGAAGGATCCTGTTCATATGGACCTGTCGTCAGACAGAACACTAAATAATAATAAGATGAGGTGGTCTAGCGGTTAGAACGCTGGTCTTGTAATCCTGGGGTCTCGGGTTCGATTCCCGGCGGTGCCAGAATTTATAACTTGTGTTGGGCAAGGCCGTGGTCTAGGCAACACGGAGTTTTCCTCCGTGGCATCCCAACAATTACTCCAATCACACACACAGAAGAAGGCAATGGCAAACCACTTCTGGATCATCTGCCAAGAACGTATATGAACAGGTCCCAGTCCGAGAAAAGGATGGAAGGATCCTGTTCATATGGACCTGTCGTCAGACAGAACACTAAATAATAATAAGATGAGGTGGTCTAGCGGTTAGAACGCTGGTCTTGTAATCCTGGGGTCTCGGGTTCGATTCCCGGCGGTGCCAGAATTTATAACTTGTGTTGGGCAAGGCCGTGGTCTAGGCAACACGGAGTTTTCCTCCGTGGCATCCCAACAATTACTCCAATCACACACACAGAAGAAGGCAATGGCAAACCACTTCTGGATCATCTGCCAAGAACGTATATGAACAGGTCCCAGTCCGAGAAAAGGATGGAAGGATCCTGTTCATATGGACCTGTCGTCAGACAGAACACTAAATAATAAAAAAAGAAGTATTTGTTGCCTATTGGATTTGGTATATTTAAAATTGTCACTGGAGAATGTTTCTTCGTTTTTCATTAAGAGTGCTTACATTTTAAGTTACCACGTGTATGAAATATATAAGTCTTATTATTACATAGATCTATTCCAACTGAGTTTTATCTATCGCATCAGCTTCGGAGACGAACAGAAACAGATGTAGAACCCGTTAATACTGGGCGAAAGGCTTTAATAAAGCACACAAGAAGAAAAATGCCGATTGCTAAATCAAACTTAGTATGGAAAAGGTTGATCAACGATTTGTCGATGGTCATCTGGGTTGTGACGCCGTGTTATCTTATAGGAGGTTACGGACGTCTAAGAGGAACGTACTGCCACCACCTTTGTGGTTGATTAGTCACAAGCCAGAAGACCGTAATCGACATATCCACCAAAGTGAGAACGTAAAATCTCAGACGTCGTACTATTATTCTAAAACGTACAACCCACACTCACATTACCATCCACTACGTGTATCGAAGTTGCATCGCCCTGGGATGATTGATTGTCTTGCTCTATTCTTCATCTTCAGATATTATGAAGTAGACTCTGCTTGTTTTAATTCGGAATATATTTTGTAACAACGAATCCTTCGCATAGCTGCCAGTGCACCTTTCACGCTGTGTCTGTTGATATCTTAACCTATTTGTTTAGTTTCATAGTCGGTAGTTTTGTACCTATGTAGAAGAATATCATATGAATGCGATAATGAAACTTCAAGCTCCTTAACAGACGAATTGTCTGGCCAAATTAACCCTTATTAGCTTCCAAAGGAGGACATCGAAGCAAAGTGGAACGTTAAGATGGAAGATCGTAAGGGACGATTTTTAAATTGTTATCAGTAAAGCAGAGACTTTTGAATGCATGTTCTTGAAATGTTTAAGTGAAATGTGACGGAAACTTTTGTAAAATTTAATAAAAGTGTGAATAAATTTATTTAACGAGGTGGGGGTTTCGACTGGGCAGCTTATACCTAATTTCTTCGAGATTCATTTTAATATTATATTCCCATATACGCCTAGGTCTGCGAAGGGGTATCAGGTTCCTCGACTAATTTTATGTACATTGCTAATCTCTTCCATTCTTGTTCCAAGTGACTCAGATTTTTTTTTCCTCCTTGAAGAATTAATACGGGAATTACATGTAGCTCCTGCTTTAACAATCAGTAACTGTGCGTTTTGTGTTGTTGAATCATGTGTGGTTTTTAGAAATTATTTAATTAAGCAGAATTAACAAATTGATTAGTAAATAGTATTTGAAGTTTTCACGGCGGTGAGTCCGAAGATGGGTGTCTTCTGGTTAGTCTGGTAGAAGTTTACCAACGTTTCATAGGTCCTTTCTGTGACTCATCTCCCTGATGATGGAGACAGCAATGACCTCTGAAACACTGGTAAACTTCTACCAGACTACACGGTGCAACAACCCAGAAGACAGCCATCATTTAACCACTTGATATTTGTAATGGTGGATTGTAGTGTTTTCTTTCGATATAGACTGAATTCTTGAATACTGTTTAGATGAGTTTTTGCTTAAAAATGTTAAAAACGAGTTAATATAATTATGCTGTTGGCCTGTTTTGCTACAGTGGCTTACGTGAGTTTTAGTGGATCTGTAAACATACATGTAAACTAAGGGCATAGCTATTGTGGGTCCGGAATCCTTAGGGGATCATTCACAGGACTTCCTGGCGCCTCTGGAACGACGGAGACAACAGTGAAGAAGCTTTAGTCTACGAATTAGCTATGTTCATTTCGTTTCGCATGACAGTGCAATACCAGGATGTGAATTCTGAGGAATAATTTCAAGACATCCAGTGTAATGACTATAATGTTGAGAATAGAATGACTTGCGTATTTCCAGCAGTGACAAAGAGGCATGGCCTTAAGTAAAGGGCGGAGAAACCTTAAAGTGATGATAAGAACGAAATGACTGTAATTACAGAGATTTTCGCGGGGAAGTATGTAAAGCGAAGTGACAGCACTGATAACAGGTTGAGCAGCTTCGTAATAAAGGGGCTGCGTATTTCCCGATTGAAATTGATCCCAAATCGAAAAAAAAAAGAATCCCCAGAGATAGATTCCTTACCTTGAGAACTGGTCACGTTCAACACTCCCCCATAGTGCTTCATAGTGAGTCAGCCTTATAAACGTGTTACAAACTACACCAAAATGGAACTATTTACATTAAATATTTGCACGTTGTTTTATATTTAAAATGTTATTAAAACAATATATTTTGTTATGGAACGGTAAGGTATCAGTGGGTTTTGTTGTTATTTATTATGGAGTCATGTCCATTTGATGCGATAAAATTACACTTATTATTATTTAGTGTTCTGTCTGACGACAGGTCCATATGAACAGGATCCTTCCATCCTTTTCTCGGACTGGGACCTGTTCATATACGTTCTTGGCAGATGATCCAGAAGTGGTTTGCCATTGCCTTCTTCTGTGTGTGAATGGAGTAATTGTTGGGATGCCACGGAGGAAAACTCCGTGTTGCCTAGACCACGGCCTTGCCCAACACAAGTTATAAATTCGGGCACCGCCGGGAATCGAACCCGAGACCCCAGGATTACAAGGCCGGCGTTCTAACCGCTAGACCACCTCATCTTATTATTATTGTTTAGTGTTCTGTCTGACGACAGGTCCATATGAACAGGATCCTTCCATCCTTTTCTCGGACTGGGACTGTGGCTTGTTGCGTGCTTTGTAGATATTCGAATAATATTGTAGGGCCTACTTCAGGAATAATTACAGTTGCCGACAGGGTTGAAAGTGAGTTGAAATTAATTTTTCGGTCTTGCTTCATTCAGTACGGAAATGAATTCTTCCAACAGCTGGGCTATGTCCGGGCGTCTCCAGAACTGCGCTTGATAACGGTGATCTGTGGAGACTGAGATCGGTAGGTTGGATTGTGAAACAAACAGGGAGGGACGACATATCTACCGAGTTCGTCTGTCTGTAGACCCCGAACGCATAGCTGTTACATTGGCATGACATAAGGAAAAAAGGACTATAGAGGCATATGGACTGTTGGGTAATGTTTTCAACACCGTGGGTAAAAGAAGATTGACTTCGTGGAAGAGTGGAAGATACGGGGTAGTGGGGACTGTTCAGTCTACGTGATGTGTCGCTGGATATTTATATGGCGTAAATTCTGCTACCCAAGGGTGAGTTACATGTCTTGTGTTGGGACTAAAGTCATTTATGACTGACTGCTGGTCGTCCTGTCTTTTGGATTTGATTTGCGATTTACGTGGCTCGTTCAGTTCTGTGGAATGTGTCACATATTACGTTTTGCCTCTCCGCCCTTTTGTTTCTTTTGCAATGTATACAGATTTCATTAGACGAACGGATGAAACAATATTTCCACGTGTAAATTAACGAGCTTGCTGTGAGTGGATAGACGCCGGAGAAGTTTCTTTCAGAGAGCAGTCGTTACACAGGTCTAGAGGGATTTTAATGAGGAATCCTTTGCATCATCTTACTATGCTGCTCAAAACACAGCCAGAAGCCTAGGTCATAGCCTACTCTGCACACATAAAAGGTTTAAAGAGCTTTGTTTTCACATTTTCACAAGCATATTATTTCCTTATAAAATACGCAGAGTAAGGTAAAGTCACTCAGCTGTGGTCGTCAGTACTATATATAACAACATCCTCACTGCACAAACAAAAATAAATATTTGTCATGATCAGGGGCCGCCAGGGACAAATGCCAGTGTTTTTCTTTTCCTCAAGAAAGAGTCCCAGACCGAATACAGGAATAAATTGAATATGGCTGTCTTCTGGGTTTTTGTTCCGCGTAGTTTGGTAGAAGTTTACCAATGTTTTAGAGATGTGTGCTGTCTCTGTAATTATCTCTCCAATGATAGAGCCACCAATCGTCTCTGTAACGTAGTTAAACGTCTACCAGACTACACGACACCACAACCCAGATGACAACCATCTTCATACTCGCCGCCAGACAAAATGGAAACTCACAAAAGCAAATTCGTCATGGTCCCTCACAAGAACATCCCACTTCAGGTGAAAAATTGAATTCAGTGTTGTCGTTTTCAATCCAGTCCAAATACAGATCTAAATTCGTCTTTGTCCCTCACAAGAATATCTCACGTCGTATACAAAAGCCAATCCGTCATGGCCTTTACAACGTCTCCGTTCAGTTACACAAGGTCGCCCCACTATTTATTTAGTGTTCTGTCTGACGACAGGTCCATATGAACAGGATCCTTCCATCCTTTTCTCGGACTGGGACCTGTTCATATACGTTCTTGGCAGATGATCCAGAAGTGGTTTGCCATTGCCTTCTTCTGTGTGTGAATGGAGTAATTGTTGGGATGCCACGGAGGAAAACTCCGTGTTGCCTAGACCACGGCCTTGCCCAACACAAGTTATAAATTCGGGCACCGCCGGGAATCGAACCCGAGAGCCCAGGATTACAAGGCCAGCGTTCTAACCGCTAGACTACCTCATCTTATTATTATTTAGTGTTCTGTCTGACGACGACAGGTCCATATGAACAGGATCCTTCCATCCTGGGACCTGTTCATATACGTTCTTGGCAGATGATCCAGAAGTGGTTTGCCATTGCCTTCTTCTGTGTGTGAATGGAGTAATTGTTGGGATGCCACGGAGGAAAACTCCGTGTTGCCTAGACCACGGCCTTGCCCAACACAAGTTATAAATTCGGGCACCGCCGGGAATCGAACCCGAGAGCCCAGGATTACAAGGCCAGCGTTCTAACCGCTAGACCACCGTGGAGTCGCCCCACTACAAACATAAAATTAAATTCCTTACTGTCCCTCAAACATTGTCCCGTCGCTGATACAAATTATAGTCCTTCCTGCCTCTTGTATTGAATGTTGCTGTTGATTGATTAGCGGTCGAGTTTCGTATTCGGCAGGTCCTCAGTTTTTGTTCTTGGCTGAGATTTACCATGGTGTTGCGAAACCTCTCCACTGTAGCGGATCATCCCTCTTACATATTAATGGTACTGATTCAAGTCCCGACACCAGTAAGACAGTAGCAACGTATTAGCCATAGCAACCCTGATTCCAAACCTTGAACCTTGACCTAGCTTCGACCCTGACGAAGGAGAACAGTCACTTCCAGTTGACTTTGCAAACGACAGCATCCTGGATGGTTGTAACACATTAACACGTGGATTCTAGATCTTTTCTTTATCACTTTATTGTTTACAGTGGACCTTTAAAGGTATCAATAAGAATGGAACACAGGACCCTGAAGTCACTGGGTAACTATGTTACGAGCGGGCAGTATGTCTCGATGTCACTGCAGGGCAAGAGACAGACACGTCTGACCAAGCTAACATATTAAACGCGCCTTACTTTGTTCGTTCTGGTGTGCAGGAGAAATCTTTGGGTTCAATCAACAGAGCAATAATGTAGGACTTTGTAACCCGCACAATCTGGGAGACAGCAGTTATTTAAAACGTAAATAAAATACAGTCTCCATTTAGCAATAAAAAAAAACCCAGCACCACGTGAAATATAATCCTCTGGAGCATACACCTCCGAGCACTCGACCTGCCAGACAGTCCCTGACGCCTTCGGAAGGAGGTCTCTGGTTAGAGGCTTTCCTTACCACGTTATTGTAGATACAAAGTTGGAGTTTGAAGGTATCGATCGTTCCTACTGATTAGCGGGCCTATTTGTGGCTTTTCTAAAACCCTCTGGATCGGAGTTGCATCTTGAAATCGATAATTCGCCTAATAATACCACTACCAATTTCGGCTCACTGTATTCAGTAGTATACATATCTTCAACAGCTGATACAGCGTCATAAAATACCTTAATATACAAACTTAACTCTGAGGATTTTGTTTTCTCAAGCCGTTCTGCAGAATTATCTGGGCCTGTGTCGTTAAGCAAGTCATAAACGTTGAGAGTCTTTTGGGTTGTTGCGTCGTATAGTCTGGTAGAAGTTTACCTTCGTTTCAGAAGGACTTATTGCCTCCATTATCAGGACGAAAAGTGGTCATATCTGTGATGATGGAGGCAGAAATATCTCTGAAACGTCGGCGAACTTCTACCAGACTATACGACACAACAACCAAAAAGACGGTCACATTCAGACGCTTTCCTTCTTGATTTTTCAAGTTTGTCAATGAAATGTTTAGTGTATTATAGCATTCCTGTTACGTCTTCCAGGTTAAATCAAACTGAACACCAAATTAGTACGTACTTTCCGAAATTTTACTGATATTGGGGCCTAAAATAATCGTTTTAAATTAAATAGACAAATTCTTTAAGGGTTGTCGTTTTTGCTAGATAAACCAAAGGATTGTGTCTGCCTCCTAATGAAAGTAATTCTTATTGAAATGCCAATATCAAAATTTGTAATATTTACGTATTCTTTGGTTCTGCGAGCATCTTTTATAGAGTAACTAGTTAATTAATTAAATAACAAACTAAGTAAACTAAGTAATTAACACGCTCGTGCTATTGAACGTGAAGGCTCGTAATCTTTGATTTATCTTCTAACAACACACTTTTCTCCATTTTAATATTATAATTATTGTGAAGTGCTCCAAAAGTGCAAGCAAGCCTAATTTGTATTTTCGTGCTACATACCTAGACCATCTGAACTCCTTGATTAAATGGGACGCTGTACCAAAGACGTGTACAAAAAATCTAAGTCTTAGATTACAACACGAAATGAATTACTTATTAATTCAGTCTCCTTCACAGTCTGAATGTTCCTTGAAAGTGAAACAGATCAAATTACAATTTTATTTTTATTCTAATATATTTCGGACCAAGGAAGGGGGTACTTATGTCTGTAAAATAGTGATGTGTCCTTTGGAAGCTGTGATATCTCCAGTTTCACTGTATCTCTTTGTCGGGTTCACAGATCCAATTTTTGAGTGTCCAAACCGGATAATTAGAATGAAACAAGTCTACCACGTAATTCTAAACAGTTAAACTGAGTACCTGTTACATTTCATCATCCCATATTTACGTAACCGCGCACGACACTGAATTTTATTACGCGAAATCTAATACGCCAAGAAGCCAATGATGGGATAAAATTCGAAACATAACCCGAAATATGTTACGACTGATTGCCGTTGAAATTCTATGATGATATTTATATACATTTTCTTTAATCAATAAACCTGATTTGGATGGGCTTTCCCAAAATTGTTTCCCTGCTATTTATATTTAGGATTCATATCAGTCTCCTATTCAATGGGTACCGGGGTCCTTTCCCGGTTATAAAGCACGGCCGGGGCGTGACGCTGACAACTCACCCCCATCTAGTGCTGAGGTTAAGAATGAGTAGGAGCTATAACGCCTCTCCCCCTGAGCGTCTACATGGCGTACAGTGGGACAGCTTTCTTTTACTCTGGCACCGACAAAGTATTTAATCCTCTAAATTTTCCCACGAATGCAGCCGCGTTGTATCATGAAAATGCTGGAACCATATATCGTTAGGTAACCAACATGCTTCGTACGTAATAGACGCGAGTTTGTCCCTCGAGCCTAATTTGCATTCTGGAGTATCTGACATGGTTCAGACATATAATATTAAAGTTGAATGTCACTACAATCAGTTAAAAATATAAAATTTCATAAAAAATTAAGCGTGAATCAGCATACAAATACAAGCGAACATATAAAGATGAAGTTTAAAATTCTGATTTTTCTCATCTAACAGCTGAATATTCTGACAGTAAAAATTGTGTTATTAGGATCGAATGTAATTTCCCCAAGCGTGATTCATTATCATAGAAACAAGAAACCGTCTGAAAGCGACGCCGTGACTCTAATTCTTAACCCCTGTTGTCTGCTATATTTCCTTTTGTACATTCGACACCAGTAATAAACATGCAACCATAAAGTGCAATATTTTACGGTGTTGGCAACAGTGTTGATGTTTCGGCGTCATGCTATAATTTACGTTTATTGTTGACATTACAGAAAGTTCAAGGGGATATTTTATGTTTTAATTTTTAAGAGAGTTTCAAACGAAGCAAATGTCTTGAATCTCAGCTAGCCGGTTTCTAAGTCTTACCGAATATACCATGGACTCTTAAGGTTTTTATTAACTTCAATGTTGTGATGTTGAGAATTCTTACTAAAATATTAATTCTCAGCGAAACTTCATCTGGCAACATTCAGTAATCTGGAAGTATACGCCGAAACACTTTTATTTTTAAGACATGTTGATTTGGTCTCCTGTTGTGAGTTTGTTACACCCGTATTAAGCCTAGTATTCGTTTCTCCTTGTCGCATGCTCAAATTGAATGACGCCAAATTTACCTTGAGTTGCTGATATTTATTCAGTTCTTGTACGGAACCTGATGGTTCATAAGCGTATTCAGAAGATACCGCTGTTGGACATGTTCTGGCATACGTTCAGTCCACAGCTTTTGTCTGACATTCTATTTTTGAAATATTTTATACTTTTTCATTTTCTTAAGTCATTTCATAACTGTGACTCATTTTGTGACAATTCGTAACGCAGTAAATCTCTATATTGTTCAACTATTTAGATTCTTGCCTGACACGCAAAAGAGGACCACCCATTTTCACTTCTCCGCTACTGCTTCAACTAATTATTCGCGGGTAATCAATAGGCCATTTTCTCGGGCCTGTTATCGATAATCCTCGATTGAAGTGAATTTCTTTGTAGATTTGCATATTACATTATAACGCATATCATTTTAGGTCTTTATATTTGCAGAGAAAGATTTTTTTGAAGTAGTCTACACCAAAATATAAATGTAAACGGACTTTACCTTAACCACCGTTATGTATTTTATACGAAAGTTTTATTCTATTCAGTCGCGCTGTTTACATCTATAAGCCACTTAATATGAGTACATACTTTAAGTCTTTATAATGCCAGGGTGGTAACTAATGTTCAACCTCCTTTAACAATCAGTATCTCTTCATTGTATATTTACGTATCTCTTATGATTTACAACGAACCACTACTGTTTCCGTAAACGGCGTTAACCAGTTAATATTTGTAATGATGAAGTGTTTTCTTTGAGGTACGGACTGACTTCTTAAATATTATTTAGGCGAGCTTCGGTTTCAAGGGGTTAACCATATTTCTGGGGGGACACTACCCTCGCTCTGATTTTTCTGTTAATATGCATTGGGGACTTAAAGAAAAACGAGTGTATCATGAGTAAAATATCGATATATTGTTTGTCACACACGGAGCTGCTATGACGCTCTCAGCTTGACACCCCTAGTGTAGTCGAGGAATTACAGGTTCCATGACCGCTGTGCGTTCCATCTCCTTTTGTTGAAGGGTATCTCATCAATCAGTGGAAAAAAAAACTCATGCTTACTGCCCCATATATCGATACATATAGTACAGAGTTCAATATAGTCGCCGAGGATGATCGAATAATGATTTGATGTCATTATTTGAATACAATTCATTGGCTAAGTGTTTGACCGACTGACAGATAATCAGTTACTGATTGACTATTTGACAGAGTGGGCGACACTCATATAAATAACTCCGTTGAGCTTAAATCAAGTTTGAGAAGTTAATAATCACTCAGATTGTCAAGAAATTCCCTGCTTTTATTAAACTTGAACATTCATTATGTTACCAACAACCCGCGACTGATCCTTAGCTTGGGCTAGACCAGGGTGGTCCAACTCTTTTCCTCTCTCGGGCCAGAATAGTTTTCCTGTTAGACCCAAGGGCCAAGAAACCCCTACTATCAATATTTTTGCATTGACGATATCTTTAATAATACTTATTCAGAAATTACAAATTACCATTGCATATAATGAAATATAAATTTTACTTAAATGTGTACAAACCACTACAGAGTTGTATATTATTTTAAATTTGCTCCTGCAATAATAATTTTTGATAAATTGGTTATACTAACTAGTAAAAAATAACAAATACTTTCACGGGCCGGATTACAAGTGGTCGCTGAGCTAGACCATTGCAGTGCTCATCCTCACACAGTGGTTCGTTAAGATCCGTTTTAATATTATCCTCACTGGCCATGCAGCTGAGTTGATGGGCTAGTCAGCGAGTGACTCTGTGGAATCACATTGAATGATACCACTCATTGACTTTCACTGAGCGATTTAGTACTAAGCATTTGACTGTTGGTTGACTATTCGTCCAACAATTTTATTTGGTTGTTTTGTGTCTGAATATGGACCAGATTAATTGACTAAGGGCAGATTGTATTATATGCCTATTAACAAATTATAACGCCGTGTTTTTTTGTCGTGTTTATCTGGTTAATAACAGAGACTGCTCTCGTTCGTGCGACCGAATAAAACAGTTTAGCAACTACCACTCCCACTTAGTATTCGGAAGGTTCCGGCACTGAATTTTAGCTCAAAGACTTCAGGATATTACCCAGTCTCTGTCATTCGGTGCGTTAAAGAAGACCGCAACTGTTTCAAGTACCAGCCATTAATACATACGAATACACAACGACTGAAGGATTTTGTCCGGGCCTATACATTATTAACCTCGGAAATAAAACGAATATACGAGGTGCGATCGGAAAGTTTCAAGACTGTGTCAATAGAGGGCGAACCGGATGTAGTACGAGCTTCTGCCGCTAGGGGGTGCGGCCTACATTTATAGTGAATCAGTGTGCCAGCCGGCATAATCGAATTAGCATTTGTTTCTTAGTTACGGGCGTTTTGGTAGTGCATTACACCGATCCTCCTGCGATTTCGGAATGGCGTGTGCAGATGGTGCTTGACAGGCTGACAAAGAAAGATTTCCAGGGATACTTCCAGGCTTGGCAGCGGCGCTGGGATCGTTGTGTTCACTCCCAGGGGAACTACTTCGAGGGTGATGGATGAATTTAATACCTGAGATAAGTGTACGGGTTTTTATACGCGCAGTCTGGAAACCTTTCGATCGCATCTCGTAAGTGTTAGCTTCATGCTCTGACCGTTTTACTTTTGAACTAAGAGCTCTCTGTGCTCATTGGATAGGATATTGAGTGGAACACAGAGCCAGAGCCATGGCAACGAATAGAGATTTACCTGTCTTTGCCGAGAATCGAAACCTGGTCGTCTGGTCCGTAGCCAGTTACCATACTGACTATGAAGTTAATAAACATTGGATATTATCACTATTCAGGACAAGTCACGAACTTACGGAAGACATCCTGAACGTCAGAGAGTGTTGGAAAGATTGATTGCATGTATTTTAGGACGCGCTAGAGGTAAAATATATGGGGTAGGCAGGAAGTTGTACCTGAGGATTATGGAGTTGTAGAGGGTTGGATTGAGTTGTACGCTTTTACTGCAGACGGTAACCGTAAAAACAAAATAAGATGGCTTGTCCTTTTAAAAGTGTCAACCACCTACAGTCAGGTGAAATATTCGTGCTTCAAGTGGTATGATTCTGATGTGGTATCTCTCTCTTTCATCTGCAGACAGGTAGAACTTGCTAAAATCGGACCTGCACAAAATTTTTTTTAAATACTGAGCAACACATGTGGATATAACCACACATAATATCCATTTTTCCTATGTTTAAATGTTACAGTATGTACAATTATGATTACATACCGAGTTATCTTAGTACACTGATATCCTTGAAGACTATAGTTCGATTCCCGATTTTGACTTTGTCACAAAGTCCAGATCTGCAGTTTTAACTCTTAATCTTAGTTCATTAACAGTGATATTAAAATATTCAAGAGAGTAAAATATTGAGTGTACGCGTAAGTCAGTATGAAAACACGTCATAACATATCTGAAAGTTTTATAAGAAATATTTTAAATTTTATCAATTGCAAACATGGCGACGACTCGAGACTATGATGTTATAGCTTATAATCGTTAATTTATAGTTTGAGCTTACTTTACCTAACTGGTCGTAGTATTGTAAACAAAGTTCGCGGTAATAAATTCTTCTCAGAGAATCATGCTTATACTTTGAGCGAATATCGTGCTCAGATAGCATGAAAGACACGGAACTGTAATTATAAACTGTATATTTAGCCGACTTTCTGTGTTTTAGAAGAAAACTGAAGATTCATATCGCATGCCCTTGTATGCGTGTGTGTGTGTATGCCTATCCCACGCTAATAACTTTAATCAGATATATTTTCATGAAACTTGGTGCTCGGTATTGCAGTCATACACTTAAGATTCTAACCCATATTCGTAATTTGCATATTCCTGCTGTAAGATATGTGATTATGTGTAAATTTATTTGTATTCCTCCAGAGTATGCATGTCACCCCTCCAGAAAATATAGGATTCGTTTCCTTTTAAATACGACAGTTGAAACAGCGTTGTGTAATAACCAAATAGAAAACAAGTTCTGTATGTCTTGAAATTTGTTTATTCCTATTGCTTTGTGACGTGTTCACAATTACCAAAACTTTGCGTATTATGTATGATTTGAAATTGTCCCGGCGGTGACCATGAAGATGGCTGTCTTCTGGGTAGCAACGCCGTGTAGTCTGGTAAAAGTTTAGCAACGTTCCAGAGGTCCTAGCTATCTCCATCATCTCCTTGATCTTCTAGCGTCGCATTTTGTCTGCAAATAAAGATTTGAAAGCCGTTGAACGGATTACCAGTTTGATATTGGCGAGTCTTACTAAGATTTGTCTGCACAGTCTAGTTTTAGTTCATATCGGACAAAAAAAAGCGGACATTGTAAGAAGATTTACGTTAGTTTCTGCTCGTGTCTGTTGGAGAGAAAAAAATATTTCGAACAAAATTCGTAGAATATAATTAATTATGCGTTCTATGTCTAGTACAATTTTCCGCGAGGAATAATATAAGAATAAAAGTAATTTTTACTAAATACTATATTCATTTGATAGCTTCCCGCATTCTCGCAAATGTTGTAGACTACTAATTTAATAAGTAGAATTTTTGACCTTTTCAAAGTGACGGGGACGAACATTTCAGTCCGTTAGTCTGGCCACAATTTTCACGCTATTCTAAGAGCGTATTAAAAGTTGGCATTCACGGACTGAAAATCATGACCGAACGCGACAATATTCTTACTCTATGAACACATTTCTTATCTCATTAAGTTTTATAAGAATATTCCATCAGAAGAGGCCAAGTGAATCAGACAGGGCTGAAACAACCTGTTATATACTGGTGATTTTAGTTTTTGTGTGGGAGAATATAGCCTTATACCCTGAAGAATAGGGCACAAATGCCCCTACAGAACAACAGCGGCATTTCGATAGGTATATATATCGATACAGATAAATATAGGAAAATGAGATGACGTCAACATAGAGATAAAATCATACTTTTGGCTTAATGTACGTATATTACATGAGAGCGCTGGTGTTTATGTCCGGCCATCATGCAGAATAGTGAGATCGCTACTTAACCGTTCGCCTTTATCAGTATACAATAAGTTACTTTTAATATTTGAAAATTTATATATCTCGGATAAGAATAATAAATGGAATTATAGTTCATAATGAAATTGGTGCAGAAGTAAGACTTTTAATAGATGTTATGATGCAGGTCTATTTTTTTTTGTTTCCTTTATGGATTTGGAACGTGGTGCCTTATTGTGGGGGAGGAACATTATTTAGGGCAACTGTCTGGAAGTAAAATGAAGATCTCAGAAGGATGTAACAAGCGAGCATTTTAGGATAGGTCTGACACATTATGAGGGTTTATCTAATTTATACAGATTGTCTAATGCTGGGCATGCGGTAAGGATGGGGAACACAAGGAATGTGGAATGCATAAGAATTTTGACGTGGACAAACGTCACTTGGAAGACCATTAAGTAAATGGGAGGATAATATTAAAAAGGATATTGGAAATACGTGTAGCGAGAATGGAAGGTTCATTGAACTAGGTAAAGATATATATAATAACGGGTTTGGAATGACGCTATTAAACCTTCTTGTGGTTCTGTTACCACATTGTTTGTTCGTTAGTTAATTAAGTAAAGGCTTACAGATTCGGTGACGGCGCAAACCTTTGATGAAACGTGTGACGTCTTTCAGTTTTGGAAAAACTGCCGACTTAATAGGTGCCGATAGTTATGTGAAGTGTTTTTAACCTGACTGTACTGGCAAGGTATACGATTTCTTAACTGGCAGGGCACGCCACATTTCTTCCGTTTCTCTAACATTATCACAAATCACCTTGAAACTCGACAATTCGTGAAAATGTTTCTTCTTGGAGGTTCCCAAGCCATTAGCCTTATCCGAGATAATGTCTCAATAAGCGGGTGAGCGGGACGCTGTCAAAAGTATTCGGACTGTCGGACGTCGTGGGTCTGAGATGTTCAGTGTTGGAAGGAAGAAGAGTGATTGGATAATGAGACAGAGCACGAGATTAATATAGAAAAGAGGAAACAAAGAAATTGCTATAAAAGAAAACAGAAAGACATGATAAATACGAGGAAAAGGAAGGAGGCGAATCGCCCTGATGATGGAGGCAGTATGACCTCCGAAACGTTGGTTAACATCTACCAGACTACACAGCGCAACAACCCAGAAGACGGAAATCTTCGTACTCATCGCCCTGATGATGGAGGCAGTATGACCTCTGAAACGTTGGTAAACATCGACCAGACTACACAGCGCAACAACCCAGAAGACAGAAATCTTCGTACTCTGATGACGGAGGCAGTATGACCTCTGAAACGTTGGTTAACATCGACCAGACTACACAGCGCAACAACCCAGAAGACAGAAGTCTTCATACTCATCGCCCTGATGATGGAGGCAGTATGACCTCCGAAACGTTGGTTAACATCGACCAGAATACACGGCGCAACAACCCAGAAGACAGAAGTCTTCATACTCATCGCCCTGATGATGGAGGCAGTATGACCTCCGAAACGTTGGTTAACATCGACCAGAATACACGGCGCAACAACCCAGAAGACAGAAGTCTTCATACTCATCGCCCTGATGATGGAGGCAGTATGACCTCCGAAACGTTGGTTAACATCGACCAGACTACACTGCGCAACAACCCAGAAGACAGAAATCTTCATACTCATCGCCCTGATGATGGAGGCAGTATGACCTCCGAAACGTTGGTTAACATCGACCAGAATACACGGCGCAACAACCCAGAAGACAGAAGTCTTCATACTCATCGCCCTGATGATGGAGGCAGTATGACCTCCGAAACGTTGGTTAACATCGACCAGACTACACTGCGCAACAACCCAGAAGACAGAAATCTTCATACTCATCGCCCTGATGATGGAGGCAGTATGACCTCCGAAACGTTGGTTAACATCGACCAGACTACACTGCGCAACAACCCAGAAGACAGAAATCTTCATACTCATCGCCCTGATGATGGAGGCAGTATGACCTCCGAAACGTTGGTTAACATCGACCAGACTACACTGCGCAACAACCCAGAAGACAGAAATCTTCATACTCATCGCCCTGATGATGGAGGCAGTATGACCTCTGAAACGTTGGTTAACATCGACCAGACTACACCGCGCAACAACCCAGAAGACAGAAATCTTCATACTCATCGCCCTGATGATGGAGGCAGTATGACCTCTGAAACGTTGGTAAACGTCGACCAGACTACACAGCGCAACAACCGAGAAGACAGAAATCTTCATACTTATCGCCCTGATGATGGAGGCAGCATGACCTCTGAAACGTTGGTTAACATCGACCAGACTACACAGCGCAACAACCCAGAAGACAGAAATCTTCATACTCATCGCCCTGATGATGGAGGCAATATGACCTCCGAAACGTTGGTTAACATCGACCAGACTACACTGCGCAACAACCCAGAAGACAGAAATCTTCATACTCATCGCCCTGATGATGGAGGCAGTATGACCTCTGAAACGTTGGTTAACATCGACCAGACTACACAGCGCAACAACCCAGAAGACAGAAATCTTCATACTCATCGCCCTGATGACGGAGGCAATATGACCTCCGAAACGTTGGTAAACATCGACCAGACTACACAGCGCAACAACCCAGAAGACAGAAATCTTCATACTCATCGCCCTGATGATGGAGGCAGTATGACCTCTGAAACGTTGGTTAACATCGACCAGACTACACCGCGCAACAACCCAGAAGACAGAAATCTTCATACTCATCGCCCTGATGATGGAGGCAGTATGACCTCTGAAACGTTGGTAAACGTCGACCAGACTACACAGCGCAACAACCGAGAAGACAGAAATCTTCATACTCATCGCCCTGATGATGGAGGCAGTATGACCTCTGAAACGTTGGTTAACATCGACCAGACTACACAGCGCAACAACCGTGAAGACAGAAATCTTCATACTTATCGCCCTGATGATGGAGGCAGCATGACCTCTGAAACGTTGGTTAACATCTACCAGACTACACAGCGCAACAACCCAGAAGACAGAAATCTTCAGACTCACCGTCGTGAAAACCTCAAATCCTTAAGTGAATTTAATGGGCCAGCGAAATTCTCTCTCTGTGACACTTAATACAGCGTCGTTCTTCTGCTCTGATGGCGCCAAAATGTGATTCTTCGTAGCGTCTTAAGTCAGTTGCTTAGCGCAATGAGAGGTTTGTTAAGGAACTTCCTGCATCGCCGTGGCGTGTTATTTGTCATAAGGGTCAAGGAGAGTGGAAGAAGTAACTAATCGCAGTCGGATATTCATTTCAAGCTGAATAGGTTAACACTATTACAGATAATGCGGAAAAATAGTCATTGAATAACCTATTGGATGCAAGTGCGTAAGCCTATACAGATGTCCCGAAAAGATGCGGAATTTATACTCGTGTTTATGTATCTTTTGGGACGTTCTGTTTTTATTCAACGATTTTCTAAATGAATATCGAATCGACATTTTAATTCAAGGACCTGCAGACTGGAAGTGCGTAAAATATATTCAAGAATCATCCGATTGAATGCGTATAAAAACAGTTTATTTTTATAGGCTACACAAATTTCGTGTTTCTTTAAAATTAAAGAGCATGGACTTACTAATTAATTCAAGGACCTAGTAAGTGAGAGTGTTTATAAATTAATACACTGGTCTGTCAAGTGAGTGTGAACAGTTTAATTCAAATTACTACTAAATGAGAGGATGAAAACATTAGTTTACAGGTTTGCCAACTGAGAGTATGTACAAATTAATTTACAAGCCTGTCAAGTGTGAGCGCGAACATATTTATGGTCCTACCAAGTAAGTGTGTATGCATATTTATTCAAGAATTCATGATTCGTTTTTACTTAATTAATATAGCTAATGACCACACTTTAGAATTAATGCGGTAGACACCAGACACTGATTTTTCACACGTTTTTGTTCTTTGGAAAACGGAACGAATATCGAGTTACAATAAGAATAATTTATGGGGCAGTGCATGTCTTATGAAAGCACGTTTTTTCCTCACTTCCGATCAGCCTTCGTACAGACAGACAGACAGACAGACAAACAGTGTTATAGTGTTAAGGTCTGCTGGGTTGGCGAGTGACGTGATTTATTAAGGCTGATAAGGACAGGGCCTGTGACAGGGTCAAAGATTTGTAGCGGTCTCAGCTCCGTGTTCACTTCGGTGGCTCCATCATTCCACGGGAGTTAGAGTGGGTTGTGCTTATCTGCTGCCCGCACAGTGTTCAAAATGGATCAGTGTCGCACTGGCTTGTAGGAGCTAGTCATCT
The DNA here is from genome assembly GCF_977971745.1 of Zootermopsis nevadensis. Lineage (NCBI taxonomy): Eukaryota > Metazoa > Arthropoda > Insecta > Blattodea > Termopsidae > Zootermopsis > Zootermopsis nevadensis. The sequence goes on along the minus strand of NW_028259139.1, from coordinate 933,531 downwards.
GTAGACCAGATACTTCACAAAAATAGTACGTCTTTGGTGGTAGTGAAACTTGCTTGTCAACAGCTTATTCTCACGATATTTGCAATGGATCAGTGTCACACTGGCTCCTAGGATTAAGTCTCGCTGTTTTATCAAGAGTTTTCCAGGAAATGTTTGCAGTTTGTCAGTACTGTACTAGATTACAGGTTGCTAAGCGACGGTGACAGTATGGGCCCTTGGTTACGGATTCGTCTGGAACAGTTATTCTAGACTAAGAACTATTTCCATAAAGATTTTATATTTACTGATGTTACTGCCGAACTTTGCAGCCAGTCCGTCACTGGAGTCGAATCACTGTGTCGGCTACCGTCTCCAGCATCAGTTTTTTCCTCGGTGTAGCGTGGTTGCCCCAGAAATCAACACGCTTGTATCTCTCTCATTCTCCTCAGGGCGTGGGACACTGCTGGTTGCTTGAAGATTATGTTCTCCACTGTCTGGTAGATGTGATTGCTTGTCATGCCAACTGAGCTCCTTCGTTTGTCTCCAGCTTTGAGAGTAAACTAGGACACAGTACGAACTTGAAATTTTTGACGATGGCGAGTGAAAATGTGTAAATGTTATTCTAGACTTTGTACATTGTCTGAATTGTTAAGTTGTAAAATTACGACGTTTCGAAAGCTGGGTTCTGCTATCGTCATCGGGGTACAGGACACTTCACGTCTTCTGATTGAGCTGCCATGGACTTGGACTAGACAGCCCAACAGATCGGTTTTCGAAACGCCATAATTTTGTGATTTTACAATTAGGACGATGGAGAAACTCCAAAATAACATTTTTTCACGTCAGGGTCCGATCATAATGCCTCATTTTGGGAAAATGGATCTTTTGGTGCATGGCCAAAGTCCTTGAAAACCTGAAGGGAAGATATCGTTTGGGAGACCTAGGTATACTTTGGAGGATAATATTATAACGGATGTTATATAAATGAGGTGCTTAGTTGTGAAATGGATTTATGTGATCGGTGGTGGGCTCTTGTGAACACGGTAATGAACATTCTGGTTCCATACAATGTCGGGAATTTCTGTCTGAGCGAATATTACCCTCTCAAAGACACCATACATTTTTGAGTCAGTTGAGATTTGTTGGATGCCTGGAAGTTTCTGGAAGAAGACCACGACCGATATTAGAACTAGATGTCCTTTCAAGTAACGTACATCTGGAGTGTATCTTCGCTTTGCATTGCCAGAAAACTTTAAGATGCTAAGGCTGGTTACTCGTGACTAAGCCACGCGGTTTTGATGGTGAATTAACGATGCAGGTAGCCGTATTTTGCCCTCAGCCGCTGTCCGAAATTCTTACTCTCGGAAGTAAGGAAAGTTGGTGCTTTACTTTTCAAACGTTTGTATCAAAGATTAGCGTTATGAAGATTTGTGTGAGTTGGTGTCTGAAACGTCGTTTCAGAGGTGAGGCGGTGAAAATTGTGATAAGGTTTTAAACCATTTCAGTACCGGGTTTAATTCCCCCATTTGTGGTGTATTTTGGTAATGGGAGATTTTTGGCACAGTGGAAGTTCCAGTTACTTTAAAATGCTTTGGTTCGTGGATTTACCAGCTTAAAGCTGTGAAATATTTTATAGTTACTCCTTGCCGTCATTGGTAAAATCATTCCACTGTCTTCAGTTTAAATTAAAAGTATTATGACATTAATTGTTGTAAATTTTTGGTGCTCGAGGAAGTATTTGCTCTTAGGTGACTCCAAAATGAACCTTGTTTGCCAAATTAATGAAAAGACGGTCACCGTGCTAACTTTCGTGTATTTTACAGTCGGATTGGTCACAATGATAAGGCAACCACTCTGTAGCTCGAAGGCCGCCTGCTCTTCTCTCTCTCCGTCCTTCGTAAGAGGACGATATTTTTACTCTCCCAATTAATAAAATTTCTTCCTAATATTTCTGTTTCTCCCTTACATTGTGTAGTCAACCCTGTATTTTGGATACAATTTTCTCCCCCTTTCATGTAAAAATTGCATTTTTAATCTTCCAATAATGGCATTTGTTTCCAATTATACTCTACTTTATATTTGTTTCATGTGTCAGGATCAACCGTTCATTTCTCATGTCTCATTTTAACAAGCTTCTATTTCTGATGCTTCTCTCTCATATCATCATATGGACTTGTTACTTTATTCATTTACTTTTCTCATCACCTGATAACTTAGGAAACATGTCTTCCTTGTGTTACAGAAAGAATATTACATTCTCCCAATTATTATCATCATTAATTTTAATCACTGTGTAGCTCCTTTAATTTTCGTACAAGTATACGCTAAGAATGCGTTAGCCTCCCAATTAATATAATTGCTCGTTAGGACGGACAGATCGAGGAGGATATTCATACAGAATATTAAACGAACACGTTTAAGGGAAAATAATATTTATTCTTAAAAATAGTGTGTGAGGATATGTTCTATATTAATCAGGCTCGAGACACGGAGGGTCCAAGTGGCGAGCTGTTGTGACCACGGTAATGAACGTTGATGTTCCATAAAATACACTGAATTTCTTGTCCAGCTGACTAACGATTAGTTACTGAAGAAGTACTGGACTTCACATAGATGGTTAACTTTTTAATGAAGCCGTAGTTCTCCTTCGTGTCACCGTACTCAGGTTTAGCACCTTTCAACAATTACCTTCCAACGGGAGGAAGTTCTCATGGTCCACGCTCAAGATCTTGATGGCATTCCCGGACTTGCGTTACACGGCACCTTCCACCACGAAAAATCCCACAACACAGTAATATAAATATTTGAAACCACACGACTGCTTATCTGATGACAGTTCGTGTCGTGCACCGATGGAGAGACTTTATCGCCTTGCAAGGTTCCAAGGCTCTGGAACCACACGTTGCACAGAATAAGTAAAATTTCATTCGAAGGCCATATCGCTGTTATTTATACATTTTAAATGTTCTGCAAGCTGGACACACACACACACACATAAGATAATATTTAGAGGTACGATTCCATCTTCAAAATTGCTTAATGAATTTGGATAGAATTCGGATGAGAAATATTGTCTGTTGTAGACTACACGACAATGAACCGTAGTAACAGATATGACTTCAGGCTGGTGGACCGGGGCTCTATTCCCAATTTTCTAAACCGACTCTCGGGCGCACCCATCCTCCTATCCACTGGGTGTCGATAGCCTCTTTCTTCGGGATGAAGCGACCAAAGCGCGAAGCTGACTCTCACCTCCGTCTAATGCTGAGGTCAAGAACTGATTGAGCTATGCCTCCTTCTTCCCCGTGATCAGCAATTATGCATTACGTGAAAAGTTGTTGCCGCCTCAAATGCATCTCCAATTCTTGCAATATTCCTCGAATCCGGCTACGATCTGGGTGATTTGTTCTCAGTTAACGCTTCTCTGTGAGATTCCTACTTCTTGCGCAGTATTTCTGTCGTGAAAGATTAATATGCCCAGTAATTGTGTGAATAGTCCGGATAACTTCTGTTACGTATGTGGAGAAGTTACGTTTGCTTCAAGAAAGTGTACGTTAACTAAGCCATAAGCTCTGGGTGTAAAGTAGGCGATCAGGACAAGAACTGGGCTCCACACCTAAGCTGCACTACCTGTTCATCAAAACTCCGCTCCTGGGTGAATTGTAAGGGACGTTCTGTGCCTTTAGCAGTGCCCATGATATGGAGGGAGCCAACAAATCATATCACAGACTGTTACTATTCGAAAAGGGATGACAATGAATAAGAAGTGGACAGTGACGTACTCAAATATACCATCCGCAATTCACCCCTTGCCTCACTGTGAACTGCTACCTATTCCTTAACCACCCGAAAGATTTTCTGTAGACTCTGATGAAGATGAAGACACTGATGATGTTCATGTTGAGCTTGATATGTAAGCAGCCGTCTACGTAGAAGCCTCTATCCTTCTGAACCACATAAGGTCACAGAAAGTGAGCTTAATGACTTCATCAGGGATCTCGAACTGCCGGAGAATAAGGCAGAGCTTTTGGCCTCGAGGCTACGACAGTGGAATCTTCCAGATCATTCTGTGAAAGTGACAACATTTCGTACTCGAAATAAAGACTGTGACGAATTCTATCAAACAGAAGGTGAACTCACTGACTTCTTATGGGGTGCAACATCTCATTGAAGATGCATTTCTTGCACTCACACCCGGATTTCTTCCCGTCAAACTCCGGTGCCTTCAGCGACGAACATGGCGAGCGCTTCATTCAAGACATCTCAGCGATGGAGCACAGATACCAAAACAAATGGAGTGCCGCCATGTTAGCTGATTATTGTCGGATGGTGAAAAGGGGTGCTCCAGTAGCTGAATATAAGTGAAAGGCAAAAAGGCACCGTGTTTGACAAAGGTGTGTTCGTAGCTACATCGTATAACTAAAAAATATAATAAACTAGTTTCTTTCGAAAACAAGAGCCAATCTGCCGATTTAAGCACTACTTCCGTGTTTAGCATCCCAAAATCTATAAAGTAAACTTACTTTAATGCCCATAACAAGAAATGACCCGAAATTTGTTAAACAGTTTTATCTACAATCTCCACGGTGGTCTAGCGGTCAGAACGCTGGCCTTGTAATCCTGGGGTCTCTCGGGTTCGATTCCCGGCGGTGCCCGAATTTATAACTTGTGTTGGTGGGCAAGGCCGTGGTCTAGGCAACACGGAGTTTTCCTCCGTGGCATCCCAACAATTACTCCATTCACACACACAGAAGAAGGCAATGGCAAACCACTTCTGGATCATCTGCCAAGAACGTATATGAACAGGTCCCAGTCCGAGAAAAGGATGGAAGGATCCTGTTCATATGGACCTGTCGTCAGACAGAACACTAAATAATAATAAGATGAGGTGGTCTAGCGGTTAGAACGCTGGCCTTGTAATCCTGGGGTCTCGGGTTCGATTCCCGCTGGTGCCCGAATTTATAACTTGTGTTGGGCAAAGCCGTGGTCTAGGCAACACGGAGTTTTCCTCCGTGGCATCCCAACAATTACTCCATTCACACACAGAAGAAGGCAATGGCAAACCACTTCTGGATCATCTGCCAAGAACGTATATGAACAGGTCCCAGTCCGAGAAAAGGATGGAAGGATCCTGTTCATATGGACCTGTCGTCAGACAGAACACTAAATAATAATAAGATGAGGTGGTCTAGCGGTCAGAACGCTGGCCTTGTAATCCTGGGGTCTCGGGTTCGAATTTATAACTTGTGTTGGGCAAGGCCGTGGTCTAGGCAACACGGAGTTTTCCTCCGTGGCATCCCAACAATTACTCCATTCACACACAGAAGAAGGCAATGGCAAACCACTTCTGGATCATCTGCCAAGAACGTATATGAACAGGTCCCAGTCCGAGAAGAGAAAAGGATGGAAGGATCCTGTTCATATGGACCTGTCGTCAGACAGAACACTAAATAAAATATAAAAAAATCTACAATCTGTCATATTAGGCCATTCAGTGAATCTTCTTATACTGTCTAATGACGTGCGGAATACATGTCCGGTGGCAATCTTAAATTCCTTTTCTGGTCTGTTTTATTTGAAAGACGCCGGCACCAAATTGCATGCTTCAGGGTTACAAAAGTCGTTCAACAGCGTTGAAACACGAACAGCGGATCCATGGCTGGAGGGAGGGAGTCTTGGAACACGCAATTTGGTGACGGCTGTTGTAATTGCGGTGACCTAGGACAATGTAGATTTGATTAAATAAAATCTGAAGCCTTCATTGCGGCGGAGACAGAGACTCCTAATCCAATGCTCTGGTATGGCGATTAGAAGGGACTCCCCTTCTAATGTAGAAGAGACATTTTTTCCTCTATCGCTCTTACACTGCTGTAAGAATTGTGTAACTTGCCTGCCACAATGTTTGATCACCTTTATATGCCCAACCTGTGGATTTGTGCATATGCAGGAGTGAAGAAAGAGCGTGGTTGACATTTTTAAACAAACTTATAAATCAGTTTAAAGTCATAGTTGGTTATCGCGACCTCGATTGTAGCGACACCTTTGATGTAGAGTCTGATATTAAGTGTTACTAATTAAGGAATAATAAAAATCATGGAGCTTTCTGTCTTCTGGGTTGTTGCGCTGTGTAGTCTGGTAGATGTTAACCAACGTTTCAGAGGTCATACTGCCTCCGTCATCAGGGCGATGAGTATGAAGATTTCTGTCTTCTGGGTTGTTGCGCTGTGTAGTCTGGTCGATGTTAACCAACGTTTCAGAGGTCATACTGCCTCCGTCATCAGGGCGATGAGTATGAAGATTTCTGTCTTCTGGGTTGTTGCGCTGTGTAGTCTGGTCGATGTTAACCAACGTTTCAGAGGTCATACTGCCTCCATCATCAGGGCGATGATTATGAAGATTTCTGTCTTCTGGGTTGTTGCGCTGTGTAGTCTGGTCGATGTTTACCGACGTTTCAGAGGTCATACTGCCTCCATCATCAGGGCGATGAGTATGAAGATTTCTGTCTTCTGGGTTGTTGCGCCGTGTAGTATGGTCGATGTTTACCAACGTTTCAGAGGTCATACTGCCTCCGTCATCAGGGCGATGAGTATGAAGATTTCTGTCTTCTGGGTTGTTGCGCCGTGTAGTATGGTCGATGTTTACCAACGTTTCAGAGGTCATACTGCCTCCATCATCAGGGCGATGAGTCTGAAGATTTCTGTCTTCTGGGTTGTTGCGCTGTGAAGTCTGGTCGATGTTAACCAACGTTTCAGAGGTCATACTGCCTCCATCATCAGGGCGGTGAATATGAAGATTTCTGTCTTCTGGGTTGTTGCGCTGTGTAGTCTGGTCGATGTTAACCAACGTTTCAGAGGTCATACTGCCTCCATCATCAGGACGATGATGGAGACAGCTAGGACCTCTAAAACGTTGCTAAACTTTTCTATACTACCCGGCGTTGCTACCCAGAAGACAGCCACAGTCATATCGTCGGTACAATCTCAAACCCTACTTGAGCTGGTGCTGTCTTCTCAAAATTGACTCTTGCTGAATAGTGTTTGTGCTGTGGGCTAATATTGGCACTGCAAAGGGCACAGAAACTTCGGTAGCCTTCTCTGGATTTTTGTGTCGAAGACTAATTTTGGAGAGAAACGGGAATAGTCTTACAGGCTATCGGGTGGCGTGCATCAAAAACGGCCGGTTGGCCTACGTGCATCCGTTCTGAAACCCCCCCCCCCTTCCCGTCGCTCATGATAGTTTAATTATAAAGATGTAATCAGTGGTCATCAGTGTATGTCGCGTAGAATTTGGAGTCCGCAAAATTGGAATAATGATTGACCGCATTCACCACGAATTGCGTTATCTTCTGCGTGGCTAGGACGAGTAAAAGTGATTTTTAAGATATTTGTTTTAAATCTTGTCAGTCGAATCACAATAAAATTCCTATTAAATATTAAAATATTACTATAATTAACATTTAAATATTTAAAATATATTAAATGATATTCTCTATCGAAATGTTCGATTTACATTAGAACATCACTTTTTTACACGACATGTTTCAGTTCTAAAAGAACCATCTTCAGGTGTATAAAATTATATAAACTTAAATACAATTTCTTAAATGCAACTTTTAGTCAGATGTTTATCGGATTTCAAATGATGTTTTCTTCCAGATTTTATTGTATTTTTTTTAATATCGTATTCGAAGTTGTTCTGTATGTACGTCGTGCTTAACATTATAGGAATTTTATTGTGATTCGACTGACAAGATTTAAAACAAATATACATTTATCACAATATGACGCAACCTTATCATCTCATGAGTTTTAAGATGCAATTAACACTCTGGTCAGAAGCAAACCATGCGTTTGGCCGTTTCGTCTGAGGCATGGACCTCGTGCACCTGGACGCTGCGACCGTGTGTCCGCGTCTCCTCTTCCCAGTCTTTTAGGTAAAGACTGGCCACGGAAGGAAAGGCGAATCCACCGTGGTATCTTCGCAAGAAAACCCCGAAAGGGGGTCACGACTGTCAAAGCTGAGCATAGACGGTGATTGATTGATTGATTGAATAGCGTTTACAGTTTGGACATGCTTTCTTACATGTTACTCCTCTCACCCCTATGATCCCATTACCTCTTACTTCTAACGAATGTGGAACGCACGATTACGTCCTGACTACTGTAAATGTTTTGGTACACTCGATGGAGAAGATACGTAGTGAAATGCAATACGTTCTCGATCTGTGTGTTAACGGGAGTGAATTCCCGAAACATCAATCAGGCTTATGTGAGTTATGCCTTATAAAAGGCATAGTTTGCAGAATATTGTCGGCGTAATCTGTTACAAGATATGTTTTCAGCACCAAGTTCAGATTAAAAGTGATTTTACTGTTTGCTATAATACTAGGAATTTTAAAATTCTTGAATGTGCTTAAAATAGAACGCTGTCTTCAACGACGAGCATGACTTACTAATGTAATCAATCACCAATTGATGTAATTTGATATTTAGAGTTTCTTTAAAGTTTTGTCGACGCATCTTAATTCGCCGATGCCAGGACAAAGGGGGGTAAATGTGAGAATTTCAGAAGGCGAAAAACAATCTTGAAAAACTCTCACAAATAATGTTTATTAATTTAAAAGAAAGGCAAGTGTGATGTTGGGTTTATACGTGAACTTGTGGCAGAAGTGATTATTTTGATAAATCACAGGTAATATATAAAAAAAGGCTGAAAAGTACCAATGGTGCTTTCGCTGTAATTTTTGAACTCCTACATTTTTACACTGGTAACAGAAAAATTTGGTTAAAATTGCACATAACTGACATTTTATACTTACATTAAGACTTTCATTCGTAACTCGCTAAATATTTACTGCAGAGAAAAATGCTAACATCCAAAGTGTAATTACGTTTATGAAATGCATAGGAAAATTTTCTGGAGATATTTGGAAAAGACGGCTTATTATATTTTGGGAAATACGGCATATAACGTTTTGGCATATAAAGTAACATTTGAAACTTTCCATTAACTTTTATAATTCGTTTTGCAGCTGAATAAGGCCAAGGCATTTCGAGCGTTTTGTATTTATTATAATAATGATAATCAGTTAATGATGATCAAAGAAATCATCTATTATTTCCCTAGACAGCATTAATAGTCTGATATTTGTAATGGGGACGCGTTGTGTTCTCTTTGAGGTACGGACCGAATTCTTAAATATAATTTAGATGATATCCTTGCGTCAATTGGTTGATGACGTAGTATGAACTGGTAAGTAGTACTTTCACAGTATTATTATCGATTATTTTATTAATCGCCGTTCGTTTGACTTTACTCAATGTCATGAACTCTGACTTCTTGGCTGTTACAAGAAGGACACTCGTAATTTACGATTTTGCTTCTGCGTGTCAGAACAAGAGAGGTCGTATAGTTTCGTAATATAACCTCTTAGCTGTGATCACTGGGAGGAGAATTTTGTTTGTGAATGAATAGCTACTTACGTGGGAAAGAATGGCCAACTGAAGACAAAGAACTGCTCCGTTGTTCACAAATTGTGGTCCATGGAACCTGACTGACTGAACCTGTTGTTCTCTTTGGTATTAGATCTTCAAGGCAACGTAGTTTCAACATAAGAAGCCCCTCATTAACCTCTATCCTTAGCCTCTTTAATTCAGTCATTAATCTAGGTACATATGTCCTGTAACTACATTGTGATATTAAATCAAAACACGGCAATACTTCCAGACAGACGTAACTCCTCTAAAACATCTCTGGTATGTTTCAAAAATTATCTTCAGTATATATTACTTTGTTTTCTATTTTACTAATATTCATTTAACCTTTATGTTATTTACATTACAGACTGATATAAAAACAACAAAACGTTCACCCACACTAAAGTCACTTTGAGCATGATGTATATATACAGAACAACATCGAGTATGTTATTAAAAATGGAATAAAAATCTGGAAAAGAACATCGTTTAATATCTGGTAAAAATCTAATAAAAATGCACGCTAGCATAATGTATGAAAATTGTATTTGAATTATTTATCGTTTTGAAGCTTTATATAATTATATACACCTGAGGATGGTTCTTTTAGGAACTGAAACATGAAAAATGATGGTCTAATGTAAATCGAATATTTCGATAAAGAACATAATTTAATATTTTAAATGTTAATTATTGTAATATTTTAATATTTAATAAGAATTATTGTGATTAGACGGACAAGATTTAATATATACTAATTTATAATTGTTAATTCTACGTATTTAAATTTTAACACCTTTATATGATACGTCATCTCATTGTTTTATTATGATTTATTTGCATAACCGGTATTTTGACGTAGAGCAGAGGTTCCCAAAGTGTGGGGCCATCTCCATCTTCAGGGCTGAAGTTTTCTGAAACAACCCGGAAAAACGACTTCGTCATCTTCCCCGCCGTGAGAACCTAGGATCTTTCCAATTTTTTTTTTTTTTGAATATTTGGATTGTTGGTAAAACATTAGAAATCAAATTGAGGACCTTTCGAACCTTGTTTCAAATATTGAGATGTATTGAGAGTGAGTAGAATCCCGATTATCTGACATAAACTGGACTGAAGGACGGTCTATTAATCGAAAATGTTGGAAGACGGAAGACTAATGAAAAAGACAATATTTTTAAATTACGAAGAAAATACAACACGGCATCAGATGAAAGAATCTCTCAAACAGAAACAGTATTTCAGTGGCGCGTGGTGGGGGATTGTGTATGTATATATGTTGACTGTCGATAAAATGGAGCGCTCCGATACGGGCACGTCGGATAACCAAAGTTTGGATAATGGGGAATCGAAATCAATGTGGAGCAGTACGTCTTTCCAACCTTGTTTGAGAACAGGGCCCAGGATTGTCAACTGGACAGATACAAATGCGTTGTCGTGTTGCCGAGTGTCTCGAACTTAATGAGCAGGAAGTTGGTGAGTTTTTATGGTGCATCGTATCATCATGCAAGTGTTCGTGCCCTACTTGAGGTTCCTGTCAAGACACAATTACTATCATTACACACGGTAGCATGGACCTTTTTTGTTTCAGTCTGGAGCAGGTAGGAATGTCGTCGCCTCCATTGTAAAACTTCACTGTTCCTGGTGCTGGTACAGCCAATGCCTTTACACCATTTAACATGGGGACTCACATTTTCAGAATTCTTAAAAGTGCCACTGCTTTTCCATAACACCCCCCCCCCCACCTCCGAAAAATTACCTGCGTGACTTTAAACCAAACTAAGCTGAACTCTGACGCAGTTTGTGTACGTATATTCGTGAACGTGATATTTACATTCGTTTTCTCTAATTTTTCACTACAGGAAACGGATTTTAGTTCTAATGAATCTCAGGTAGACCTTTTTAAAGCTCTTCTACCGAGCAGGTTACCTAATACGTCGTAACTAATATTCTAAACGTACACACATAGGTAGATGCCAGTTTTTCGAAGAAACATACTGTCTGCCTTGAAGATGGAGACGTTATATTGCTTCGAAACGTTGACATCTATCGACGAGTCTACACGACAACAATTTCCGGAAGATAGTTTATAAATACATATTATTTTTCGTTAGACGATAGTTATGATGATTGCTTAAGTATATGGTGTTTGTAATAAATTATAATTTTTTATTTCGGCTGGGAGCATTCAGAATGCAGTGTTGCAGAGAACAGACGTGGAAGGTCTGTATATTCCGAAACTGGCCGCACCTTTCCTATCCCCTTACTATGCATGCAGGCTTATAGACACTTACTTATTCATCTTACCAGTTTGCAAGTTAGCTGAAAATGTAGAGGCAATGACAGAGAGAATGGGGCAGAATCTTTATGTTATGAGCATATTTCCTAATTTGTGTCAGCCCTTCAAAGAATTTACCATACCATGATGATATATGGGAAAGAGGCGGCATTGTCCCAAAGAAGATTTATGTACAGCGGAAGCTTTGGTTGTCGATTGTCTGTCATTTGCTCTGTGCTGTCAAACTAACGGTCGTCATTTTGGTCATATTGAACACCTATGTTAGAAGATTGCTGTCTTCTGGGTTGTTGCGCCGTGTAGTCTGGTAGATGTTTAGACTTCTCGAATGTCGTTAAACATCTACCGGACTCACCTCACCTTAAATCGTACCTATGCTAGATTAGCTAATCCACGAAGGGTCAATGTTGATGTATTAGAGAATCATCTAATTGCAAATCGAACATTTCGATAGAAAGAGCATCATTTTAATATATTTTAAATATTAAATGTTAATTGTAGTAATAATATTTTAATATTTAATAAAATATTTTATTGTGATTAGACGGTTAAAATTAAACAATTATAATCATCACAATATGACGCAACATTATCATCTTATTAAAATTTATTTATTTCATTAATTGAATGTGTATATACATTTTTTGGGATACCTGTGAGGCAGACCCCTGTACTGTTTGGGTAGCAAGCCGGTCTGGACGCTGTCCAGGAAGAAAACTGTTCTTACCCCTATCGGGAATGGAACGCTGGTGCTCGTGGGTTGTCATTTTACTGACTCAAATATCACAGAAACGAACATAAACACTTACTGCAATGCACCGTTAGTGCAGCTCTGTTTATCCCCGCTGCCGACTGCCGGTGCGAGGGGGGGGGGGGGGGTGTTCAACATTAAACAGATTTAGCTTTGCAGCACGACACCTTAATGAGCTACCACAGAGACGGGTCTTGTCGTCAGCTCCTATAGGATGCTGCGTTATTTGTCATCACGGTAGCCTGGATGTTAGAACAAGAATAAAAAAAAAAGCTACCCGTTGTTTCATCTTACGTCCTCGTTTGTGCTGAACCTATCAGTTGCTTCGGTCTAAAGTGGCATATATCGGTTCTTACGTCGTGCAATGCCAAGTTCTGTAACGCTTGATATCGGGTTTCCTATTGTAAGCTTAACAATTCTGTGGTCTGAGTGGGATAGACAGTGAAATGTTTTTAATTGCATGGCGAAATAGATTTTGCAGTTCCGCCGAGTACAAGATGACAGCAATGCTTGGATCAGTGTCTTGATTATTAGCTGGACTGCTAGAGTTCATTTTTATTGTAATGATTTAGAAAAGTCTGGCTAGAAGATTTATTTTTGTTATTAGTACCACAGTGACAACGGTGATCTAGCGGTTAGAACGCTGGCCTTGTAATCCTGGGGTCCCGGGTTCGATTCCCGGCGGTGCCCGAATTTATAACTTGTGTTGGGCAAGGACGTGGTCTAGGCAACACGGAGTTTTCCTCCGTGGCATCCCAACAATTACTCCATTCACACACAGAAGAAGGCAATGGCAAACCACTTCTGGATCATCTGCCAAGAACGTATATGAACAGGTCCCAGTCCGAGAAAAGGATGGAAGGATCCTGTTCATATGGACCTGTCGTCAGATAGAACACTAAATAAAAGTTGAAATGTCCTTTTCATAACAGCTTTATTTGGTACTCCAAAATACCATGTTTGTGTTATTCTAGAAACTGCCCATTTTTTAAGTAAACCAAGTTGGATATAAATGTGTTTTGAAAATCACTGTGAGAGCGCCCTCGTACGGATGTTGAATAAAGTGTGAAAATCATGGCTTTCCCAAATTATCTTTTCAACTTTTATTAATAAGAAAAATTCCGTCTCAAGCTTTAGCTAATTACCACCCTAACATATTCACTCTTATTGTATCCTCGTCAGAAGGATGAACTTGCATTTCCTGGGAATCTCTTAACAATTAGATGAATTTTCTGTCTCCAGAAATAAATTCCCTCTAACTTTTCCCCCATGTTTACATATTGTTTGTACTTTTCTGTCTCTCTTTGAAGTTTTTACGAAGGAAATGGCGAGCATTTCTAATCCTTTACATGCATTGATTTGGAGCAGAAGGATTCCGATAAAGGCCAGTGGTTATCAACATCATGGAACTGATATCAGCGTTTAGCTGTTAAATGTAAGGGCTCCTCGCTACGATTCGCTCTGATTGCGATGTACAATGCATGTCTTAGAAGTCTCACCGTTCCGTGAAACTTCATTTTGTAGTATGTTGCAGATAGTTGTGTTAAAGTGTCGAGAGAGGGCAGAGCAGGTTTCTTTCGACTGTAATACAAGACATACCCATATGCAGGAGAGGAATCGAATTCAAAACTTATTTGTTTTTTTTATTTTCGATGCTGTGAGACCATGTTTCTGTGGAACTCGGCCTTTTCCGGACCCTTAGTAGTTCATATGTCGTTCATGGGTTTAGAAATAGTCCATTGCAGTTCAGGAAACCGCACAAATGATACAGAAGTCACATAATACTTATTGACAGAACAGAGACATCTGGCTGAGAAGGTTCCCAAATATTTTCGTATTATTTTACTCCTGTGAGGTTTGCTCAGGGGGAAAGTTCTACAGAAGCAAGGCTCGCTCCATCGAACACCTGAAGCTAAACATTCGCTTAGAAATTATATTTTATGACAACTTAAGCTGCACGATTTAACGTAATGCGATGTGTCGACTATTCCCTAGGAAGCAGGGTCGGTACTGATTAAACACTGGGCCTTAAACCCTCAACAGACGAGGATGTATACAAGAAATAACTATTCTTTGGACCTGAAATGTAACTATTTCATTGAAACATTTGATTTTGGCCTTACTCTGTGATGTTAACTAATTACTGGCTGAATAGTGCTCATAACTACGTCTTTAAGGATAAAGAATTAAAGTTTTTGGAATTAATTTCGTTTTTACCTTGTTATGATCTATATTAAGGTCTAATTAATGAAAATAAGTTTGAAACTTGTGCGTGGATGGTGTTTGCTTGCGCTCACAGACTAGATGTTTATGTGGGCGCGCACATCAAGGCGAACTTTCATGTTACGTAACGTTACGTGTTACAGTGTAGGTCGGCTATATTAGTTTTTAATGATTTGCGTCTGTGTCATATCTTTAAATGATTACTTAAATGTGGAAGGAATGTGAAAGGAGTATGAGATAAAAAAAGAAGATGATTATATAAAAGGATGAAGGAGAAAGGGATAGAATCAAAAGAAGTCATTTCTCGTTGAGTTTCAACGGGTGTTTACATTATTATAGTATACAGTGAGAAGAATGCTGATATTACAGAACCATGTTGCTAATGGAATAGTGTGTCTTGAAAATGTAATAAAAACTCAAGATGGCTCACTACAACCGAGAAGACAAATGTCCTTATTCTCTCCGCTGTGAGAATCTCGAATCCTACTATGCAATAGAAACTTTTGTAGACAGCGTTGAAAATTATTTTGTGCAAAACACACACAAAACCATATATTCCAATATAAAGGATTTAGTTATCTAAATCTCTAGAGCAGAGGCCTTCTTCAAAACCTAATAATCTCAGAGGTAAACAAGATAGGCTTTCTCTCCGTCTTTTACGGAACCCGCAATTTCATTACCTTAAGTCTATTCACAAGAACCCGCTGCTAGTCCGCATTCTGAGCCTGATGAGTAAGCCTGTCGTTCACAACGTCACAACCTATCTGTTCCAATATTGTCTTCCCACCCACGTATGAGTCTACCTTTCTGTCCTTGCAAGTTTCAACTTAAATTTGTTTACGCCCGAGATACGTTTTAAGGCGTCTGGCAAAAATGTGTATCGTAGGAGTGACGATATGACAGGTCCCAGGCCCAGTCTAATAATAAGCTCAGGACATGGGTGCTTCTGCCCCTCAGTCAGCGATCTCCCTTTACTTTTTTGGGCCCTAATGAGGTTTCCATCTCATCAAGAAGTACCACGGCGCCGCACCGTGGCGGTTCTGATTACTAGGAAAACAAAAGCAACACTGTGCGAGTGTGTTTCGATCTCTATTCTGTGCAACTGTCGAAAAGGATTAAACCAACACAACATTCCGCTCGTCATGAACGTGGCTTAGCGTAAGCTGCAAGGCATTTGATACCCGGTGGGTACTTGGATAAAGGGATGCTGTAGTCGGGGATAATCTGTGCGTTTTGCCTACGTCACCAGCTTTCGGATGGAAGGAAAACAAATGCATATAGGCCTATTATGTAAACAAAAGATTTCCCCCCACAAACTGATACGCAGCGAGCTACAAGGTACTTCCATTGGGAATTAATTGATCTACAGTAAATGTCAGTGTAATTTTGAAATGTATCTAATAAAGGTGTGAACTTGGTGCTAGTGGCTCCTGTTTAAGGTGAGCTAGAAGACTTTCGTGGGCTCACAAGTTCCTTAGATATCGGTTTTAAAACAGGAAAATAATTTATAACTTGCCAAAGTAATGACTTAGAACGCGGAACTAGTTTGTCGGTTGGTTGTTGCACCGTTTAAAGTCGATTTCCAGCACATCGTCTCTGTATTAACGTCGATATCACTTTTATTATCATAATTGCTGATTTCTACAAAACGGCAACGTCCGTATTAACAGGACATGTCATTGGATTTCCTTGTTTGCAACAAAAATAAAGAAAGATTTTTCAATCGCCACTTCAGAGTGCTTTGTTTTGAGAAGACGTACTTTTATGCTCGTGTGGGGGGGTGACCTGGCACACGTTTCTGGTAGTAATGTCCCGAGTCTGGTAACTGCCTTCAAATGTCTGTACTTTCCAATTAACTCTCATTGCGGGGCCCCCGTCAAACTATCAATACAAAACAACATAAGACACAAACGTCCTGACTCGGTAACGGTAGAAAATCTCGAAGAACATTTAAATTTTCCGCTTCAGATCTTCCGAGGAACTTCTTTGAGTGTTGTGCTAGAGTTTTGAAATCACTCTGTGTTACCGTGTAAATGGTTGGATGAATGTCTAGATATGTCGAGCGGGATCGTTTTTGAGACGCAGATAGTTATTTGTTATAGTATTTGATCGTCATGCGAGAACATTTAGCGAAAATGCGTGTTATTGCTCCGATGCGATAGAGTGGCTTTCCGTGAATTATAATTAATATATGAACTATTATATTCCTATTACACTTTAGTAATTTCGTCTGCTACCTTTCGTTCCAAGTTACGGACTGGTGATTCTAAGAGCCCCACTGGTGAATATTTAATGTCACGAAGGGTTACCCCAGATCTACTCCCGTTTACACCTGTTCTCGCCATCTGCGCTGGTTACCTTTCCGACGCAAGTAGCGGATTAACCAGTAAAATAAAAATGAAATACCGAGCGACAACACACTTCCTTACCATGCGCCTCTTTTCAGCTGTTTTTGTGACACGTCCAGTGACTTGGGGCTCAAGGAATTTCTTAATGAGATGTTGGCCCGCCTCGTAGAACCGCTTGCCAACGTCAGCAATAGTCAGCCGACACAAAAACAAGGACACGGACACACTTTGATGCGTTATTATTAATCACACTTGCAGAGGTTGTATAAGTAAATTCATCACACGCAAAGATGGGTTTTGCTTTCTACGATAAAATACGGGAGGAACACTGGCGATATTAATTGAGTTCAATGTTGAATGAAAGAACACACACACAGAGAGTAGTGAAACAACTGACGATTCAGCAGCGCTCCGTCTACAAGACTCCTACCCTTCCCATCCATCAAATGTCTTTCTTACTAACTCCATATAGAAATTGTATTGCTGGGAAAATATGTCTTCTGGAATGTAGCGCCGTATAATCTGGTCGAGGTTTACCAACGTTTCAGGGGCCCATGCTGCTTCACCCTGATGATGGAGGCACCAAGAACCTCTGAAACGTTGGTAAACCTCTGTCAGCCTACACGGAGTTACAACCCACATGACACCCATCTTCGGGGTCACCGCCGTGAAAACCTCAAATCCTACTTGTATCCCTCAATTTGGGCGTTATGCTGTTAGAAGCTCATACAGATTACACCTGTTGGCTTTGAACACTTTACTCCTATTGACCTGTGTAAATATTAATTTGGGCTGGAATTATTTTATTATAGACAACTGTATAATGTTTAAAATTATAGTGCACAAAACACGTGTGCGGGCAGTGTATGACCCTCCGACCCTTGGTTGAAAACTCCTGATGTGACGCATTGTGTATCAGGAATTGTATACAGGGTCCAAGGCTGAGGTCATAACTATACTATTGTCAAAAAATTAAATTAAAATGGCTCTACACAGTTCAGATATTTAAAAAATAATATTTTAAATTGTTACACATCACCATTTTTTCTATTTATGTCTATTGTTTGAAGTGATATATTGATGTCTATGGTACTATTTATTTATTTAGTGTTCTGTCTGACGACAGGTCCATATGAACAGGATCCTTCCATCCTTTTCTCGGACTGGGACCTGTTCATATACGTTCTTGGCAGATGATCCAGAAGTGGTTTGCCATTGCCTTCTTCTGTGTGTGAATGGAGTAATTGTTGGTACTATTATGTCGTAGTAATTGTTCATAGGCGCACCAGTCCGTTATTCTGATATAATGTAGAGCATTTTTCATTTTCTGAGGCTCGGGTCGTATTTTCAATCGATTGATTGACGTTATACTAACAGATTTATTATTCTCCTCTTATTTTTAATATTAATGGCGAAGTCAGGCGTCGAAAAGATATTTTCACATGTACTTTTCTTCATAAATGAAATGTAAACGTTTTGTACTTTAAATGTGATTTGCAAAGATAATACTGCAATCAATTATATTAATGTTCAACACAAAAAAGGTTTATTCCCGTCAATTTTAACGTTAAAGGAAAACTGATTGATCCATTGATTATGTGCGCTGTGTTTTTCTGATATTTGCATCCGATGTAGCTCGTCTATTTCATTTAATACGCATTTCAGTCTTTATTAAGTTACCACCGAATATTTTTAATTAAATTTAGGTTAGGTTATTGTCAGCCCACAGTCAGACAGGGCGTGCGCTCTGGTTCTCAATTAACTTGCCTCTTGCAGTCCTCTGCTCTCGGAATGGCGTGCTCCTCTCGTCTGACAATTTGTTTAAACCTGCTGCTAGTTCACGCAGTTGCTTAACATGGACAAAACATGCAAACTGTGGGCCGCGTCGCAATGTGCGAAATGACAATAAACACGAGAGGTATAATTGGTCGATCTATGGTCTATCTAATGACTCCTTTTTAACTGTTCATTCCACGTGAATCATTAATTTGAATAGAAGTAGAAGGAAGCTGTCGTGGCCAATTATCATGTATTTAATCAGAATATTCCTGGAGGTTCTGAGGAATGCGACCAGCGGACAGGAAATTATGCTTCAGGCCGAGAATAAACCCGGGGCCTACTTAATATTAAGTATGAATGCTTATAACCACTTAACCCTGAAGCTCAGTGGAATAGCCAGGATTGTGTAAGAACACGTGTTTTTCTTTACGTGACGTTATGATGTGGACTAGCTTAGTCTGATACGTCATTTGTTAACGGGAATGAAAAATTTTTGTGTTGAAAGTTACATGCACTTTGTTGGAGGATTGTCTTTGAAAGTCGCATTTAAAGTGCTCCATTTATAAAATTTCTCTGAAACGTAAATGGAAACATCTTCAAGGCTTATTCGCTTTTCGCTTGAGTGTAACATCGCAGTGTGTTATAGTGCAGTCATGAGAACAAGTTCTAATTGCCACGTGCTATTCTGTGAACGTTACCGTCAGTTCGACGGGGTCTGTCACTCCCAGCGAGCAGATTGAGGGTGATTTGGAACAGGATGCTGGCGAGACTCTTCGAAATTTTGACTGCTCATCAAACACTGTTGGATTGATGAAATCAAGGAGAGTAAATTAGGCTAGACATGCAGCATGCAAGGAATAAAAAAGACATGCGTATAGAGTTTTAGTAGGAAAACCTAAAAGGAGATCTAGGCGAAGACGGGAGGGCAAATTTAAAACTCGTATTAAAAAAGCAGGGTATGAGCATGTAGAATGAATTCGTTTGACTGAAGGTAGGAACCAGTGGTGGGTTCTTGTAAAAGCTGTGATGAAATTTCTATGCGTTTTTGACTAACTGAGCGGCTGGAAGGCTTTTTGATGAGAACCAGATTCAGTTCAGACGCTTTCCCACTCAACTAATCTATTTATAATTTACTTGTTAACCTAACTTTGCGTTCTAATGGTTAGTATTCGCTGTACATATTCAGGAGGCCCTGGGCTAAAGTCTGGACCCTGGAACAGGTAATTCTAATTTACCGATTTTCCTCAGCCCTTCCAGAAAAATTACAAGAGAATTCCATAAATTAGACCATGACCGCGTCTTTACACATAATTTCTAAGTCATCATTCAATAGTCATCTCATCATTCGACGCTTTAGTTACATATCATGAAATAAACGGCATCGTTGAACCAGAATTCACGCGATATTTTGAAATTTTGTAACAGCGCAGAAGATTAGAGCTCGTTTATAACGATTATCTTCCTTCCTACAAAGAGAGGAAAGTGTTTCTTTTCCCTCGAAACGTTTTTCTGTAACCATGACAGTATGTGTTCCATTTCCGAAAGACAAGTTAGAGACAAAGGATCAAAGAAACTCCCTGCTTCTGTAGATAAAACCGACTGATAAGAACAAATTCGATATTGGATGTGCGTCCCTTTGAAACACCTCACTAACGACTTATCGGATCCATTTCTCTTGAGATGATGTTTAACAAAGGAAATCCATGACACGTGTAGCCGCTCTGTCAATTCTTTAATCTTTGTTTTAGTTGGCAAAAATCTCAGTATCACTATGGCGAAACAAATGCTTAATGAAACAACTTGGGTAGCAGTGTGTTTGTTCCGTGATGAAGGCACATAACTCCTTGCTCTTACTCCAAAGTGTCACCTTCAAACGGGTATGTCCCTGGAACACACGAGCCGGCCTTAATTCTCTACACCCGATGTGTGACAGTTCAACTGTCTCATTTCCTGTGTGTAAATCTTGTTCGTGAATAATAAATTGCCTCTGAAGATATCTGTCTTCTGGGTTGTTGCGCCGTGTAATCTGGTAGAAGTTTACCGACGTTTCAGAGGTCCTTGCTGAGTCATCGCCCTCATGGTGGAGGCAGCAAGGACCTCTGAAACGTCGATGAACTTCTACCAGACTACACGGTGTGCAGCAACCCAGAAGACAGCCATCTTCAAACTCACCGCCTTGAAAACCACAAATCCTGCAGATATGTCTGTCTAATTTCTACTCGGTCAGTCATAAACTTTTACAGCCAGTGCTGCGTGTTAGGTGACCAGCCCGTCGAAACGTTTTATTCAGGTAAACTAATAGCACCAAGGGTACTATAGTCTGGGGAAATCTGTGCGTGGTGCCTACCTTGCGGGCATAAGGAAACTCAAACCCGTATATTCTACTATGTAAATCAAAGGTATTATTGACAAAGAAACAGAGACAACCAGCTACAAAGTATTGCCGCTGGCAAATAATGTTCTTTGTATGGACAGAAAAGGCTTTCTTATCTGCTACCCCTCCCTGCACTGTGACCGCCTTACCAATTACTTTTAATGGATCTCCATTCGCCCCGACTACAGTAATGTGGAAGCCAAGTATCAGTGGATAACATTCCTTCTTAGTATTGGGAAGTTCTGGGTTAGATTCTAGCCATGGAAGAAGGTTGTTCTGTTTGAGGCTTCGTTTAATTTTTTCCATTGTCCCTGTTGACAGAAGCTTTGGTAATACACTTAGCTTAAAATAGACCACAACGTTTTTCTCTTATAAACTTCTACGTTCATCATTCACAGTAAATTTTTCTTTTGCACTAAATGACTTTTGTAGTTTAAAGTGCGCCACGGTATGAATCTTGATTTGCAAACTTTGTTTGTGATAACCAACTCTGAAATATGGAGGAAGGTGTTAATTTGTTATGTTGGGGGTCACTACGCGGTCGGGTGTTTCATAATACAATCACTTGTTACGTTTATAAAGACAACCCCGGGGTACTTAAACATCTTTTCTACTTCTTGGAAGATCAACTTATGTCTTCATTTGCCTCACAGAATGATTATGTCTTTATAAAACACAAGTTATGGAATATATGCGTAACGTAAAGAGTTCTGACTTCATCGCCAGAATATGACTTTTGACTTTTAGGAATTATGTATAATTTCTGTGTTAAGTGACTTCCGACTGGGCGAGATTTCTGGCTGAACGACGACGTCACAGGATATTTCTTTTGGTATTGGTTAACGTCGTTTCGGGATTCCCCATGCGGGGATTCCCCATGCGGGATTCCCCATGCGGGATTCCCCATGCGGGGATTCCCCATGCGGGGATTCCCCACTCATTCACTTCACTCCACTTGATGAAATGTTTCCATTGTTGTTGTCTAATTGTGTTGATAAATTTTTGTAACTCACCAACTTGAAATTTCTTTCAAATCCGTACGTCTGTTTTTGAGTTTTTGCATGCGGACAGATGGATGGATAGATCTCAACCCTTAGTTGCGAATGCGCTTCAAAAGAACTCGTATGAACATTGCTACTTTCTACGTGTTCTGTTCGCGAGGCTTTATTCACGGTGAATATTTCCTTACTGAACGGTCGAGGCCGATTGGATTCGGTGTCTCGGAACTGGACGACGTCGGATCCTGTTACTGACGCCCTCGAGTGGATGGAAGGGTGCCTTCCGATTTGCCGTTGTGTCAGCTGACGGAGTCCTCGGCTATGAGCGATTACTTGGCTGTCATCGAGTTTTTCGCACAGTTGCCTTCTCAGAAGTAACTGTTTCAACTTGTGATTGAAGTAAATAAATTTGGACGCATTTTTTGCAAGAAAGAAAATTTTTGAATTGTTTTAAACTTTTAAATTTAAACGTATGAGTATTTTGAAACGATAATTTTATTTTCTGATGTTTCAATGGGAGCTAAGATTTTTTGATTTTCTCTTACTTCAGCGATTATTAACACATTTTAAAATTCAGTTCCGTTTTCGAAGAAAACACGTCTAATTTGTGTCGCTAAGTTGGTCTTCAAAACAATCACCGTGTTTTATAGGAACCAACCGAAATCGACAAACACATTTTCGGCGAAGTATCATATTACTGACCGAAGCGACTGGTTAAACATTGCTGTAAGTTGTCACTGTGCAATAAAGGCTTAAGTTATTGAATCGGAACGTAACAAACCAAGAAGACGTATTCGTGCCCCCTTGACCTGTATTGCTGTATTGCCAGTGGGGTAGCTATACCCCGCAGTTTTAAAATCACTGTTCGAAGGCATCGGATCGTATCTGCTCACCTGAGGCTTGTATCGCGGATACGCGCTTATCATATAAATATGACACGCAAAATAATTGTCTAATTATCCCGATATGATCTCAGCGGAAGACTCAGGGGGTCATGGTGTGCGCTAAGGAGCGCCCTGCCCGCCGTGCGGAACATTTCGACCCGTATTTTGCATATAAATGTTCAGGTTTGCGCTTGGTTAGCTTACACGAGGGCTGTCCAAAGCTTTGGGAAGGGGTCTCAGCGGCTTAGTTGTTAAAAACAAATTTATCAACTAATCAAGTAGACCATCTACTCATCTGGCTAACTAACCGAATGACTAACTAGCCAACTAACAAACTATATAAGATGTAATTATAATATAAAGATTAGTGAAAATATGGAAAATAGGTTTAATCGTTTAAGAGGTTTAGTTAACTGACCAACCAATCAACGAGCTAACGTGCCTAATTAACTGACGAAGTAACTAATGAACGGATTAACTAACGGAAGGAGCCTCATTAATTTTATCATCGAACCTACACTTCGCTATCCGCTCCATCATCCTAAGAAATGTGTTGAAATGAGTAGCTAACTAACTCCCTGGTACATAATATTGTTTGAGCAATAAGCAGTCATTGAACTTCATATTTGAAGACAGAGGTGTTGGCAACGTTGTTAGTCACCTACAAGAGACGGTGTCACGACTTAGAAGACCAAAATCGGTATTCTAAACGGTCTATATACATGTGGTTTTCCAACAAAATTTTTGAACGCATTTCTTGTTTCCTGTTTCTGATCTAGACACTCTGTCCTCCCCAGTTTTCTGGAGTGAGGTGCCCATTTGCAAACCTGAGAATTGCAGGCCTCTGTATCAAGTCATTATTGCAGTATCATCCAGTAGATGTTTGATGCAGATTCTGCAATAAGATAGGTGTAATTTTCTGATCAGTTTGTTGTAAAATGTTAATAATTAATTTCATGCAAAGAATGTATACGCATATAGGGCTGGCCATGTGTCTGTCCGCATGGGTCAACTCGGTAGATGTGGTAACCATGGTAACCAAGGCAAGCATAGCCAAAGTAACTAAGGTAGCCATGGTATCAAGCGTAAACTTAGCTTAGCTTGGCTCAGTTTAGGTCAGTGTAGGTGATGCTGACCACTAACCCCATCTAGTGCCGAGGTCAAGAATGAGTAGGAGCTATACCTTCTCTCCCCCCAAGCGACTACATGGCGTGCAGTGGGACAGCTTTAACTTTTGTAGGTTAGGCTAGTGTTTTGTATACAACATATGCAAAGAACGCATGTGGAAACTGTGTATTCCGGCACGAATTACACATTTGCAGTCTGGTTTATTTACAGGTGTGTAAATTTTTACGTCATTTATTCTTCAAAATGTTTGTATATTCACCTAACAATTCGTCTCCCTATCTCATGTTTAATATTGTGTTCACAAGAGCCCAGCACTGAACCCTTTCCTGAGTTTTATACGTAGTCTAAGCTACCAAATGTGTGCTACATGCTCAGACCGTCTTATCCTTTGTTAGATCACATTCATAATATTTTGTGCTCAGTGTTTCTACACGTCTTGAAGCTTATTATTACCTATATTTCTTAATTATCCTGTTACGTCTTTACTTTTAGGCCAAATAATCTTAGTGGCAGGGCCTTTATTACTCACATAAGGGAGGGAGAAAATTTTTTTGCTCATTTAAAATGGCAGGTAAAATATTTTGTATAGTTTCGTTTTTATACTTGTGTACAGGATACAGAAACACGATAGTAAGAGTTTTCTGACTTTAATCTGCTCTCAACATCATCCTGAATGTATTTATGATATGGTACTAAAGAAACTGCCTTTACAACTGAGTGCCGGGTCAGAAATGAAGCCCCTAACTTAAGTTGGAACGTGTGATACCGCATCGTCCTACATGCTCGAAGGATTTATTAGACTATCTCTCTTTATATTATGATTTTCCACTAGACTGTGGTGACGGAACATGGACGTGTACTTATGAATAATTTCCACAGTTTTCTCTTTCTTTATATATAGATGTCCTTATTACTGGCATCTTATTTATAACACGTAATTACATTTGCAATATGTTGCTCTATCAATCTGTCTTTCGTGAGATTTGAGGTTCTCACGGCGGTGAGTCTGAAGATTGCTGTCTTCTGGGTTGTTGCGCTGTGTAGTCTGGTCGATGTTTACCAACGTTTCGGAAGTCATACTGCCTCCATCATCAGGGCGATGAGTATGAAGATTTCCGTCTTCTGGGTTGTTGCGCTGTGTAGTCTGGTCGATGTTAACCAACGTTTCGGAGGTCATACTACCTCCATCATCAGGGCGATGAGTATGAAGATTTCCGTCTTCTGGGTTGTTGCGCTGTGTAGTCTGGTCGATGTTTACCAACGTTTCGGAGGTCATACTGCCTCCGTCATCAGGGCGATGAAGATTTCTGTCTTCTGGGTTGTTGCGCTGTGTAGTCTAATAGATGATCTCCCTGATGATGGAGGCGGCAAGGATGTCTGAATCGTCGGTATACTTCTACAAGACTACACTGCGCAACATCCTAGAAGACAGAAATCTTGACTTTATTGTCTGTTAGTTTTTAATTTAAATATCGGATCTACTTAATTTAAATTTGTCAGAAATATTATTTGTCCATTTGTGCTCCATGTTGTGGGAAATGTAGTATTTGGTCCCGAAATATAAAAATATAAGAACTTGGGACCAAATTATTTTTTTTTTCTGATCTGATTAAATGAACAAATTGCACATCTTGTGTGGACGGACCACATGTGAATGAATCAGATTTAGGAGAAGACCCGTTCTGCTCATCTACAGTTCCAAGTCTAGAAAGGAACAGAAGTTTACAAGGAAGGAATGACGTCTGTCCGTTGTCCATCCTTGATAGTAGGTTCCCGTTCTCACAATTTATTTATAGACCGTATTATGCACGGCGGTTCCCTTTATTTTGTTTTATTGCTTTGTTAATCTGTTCTTACGATATGTTTCTCGCGTCGCGGTCGGGTAGAGTGAATTATTTTGCTTGCATTAACATAACAACAGTTTGCAATTATTGCTACCGGGCTCATTTGTTTGATATTCATGCTTGCAGTGTGGCTTCTATAGCAGCAGATACGCATGGAAACGCACGTTACAGAAGCATACTTGTCGTTTTGCTCATAGTGTACATGCAAATGTGACCTTAGGCAAGATTCATTTAAAAGAACAGGATATTTAAATGCATTTACACCTAAATAAAATGATGCAAAATATTATGACGTAATTACTTTTTTCCATGTTGAAAAACATAAGTACATTTTATTACTTGTTTAATTTTTTTCATTGGTGTTTAAATTTAAACGTAAATCACATTAATTTTCTTTATCATTGTATTTATATTTAAATTTTTGCATTTCACATGCGTTTGCCTGCGGCTACTGCTTTAGAAGAAAAATTCGTTTTGAGCGTGTGTTAAACACATTAAAAGTAAAATAAAACTGTTCCGCTACGCGCTATGTAGGCGCTCAGGGGGAGATGTGTCAGAGCTCCTGATAATTTTCAATCTCGACGGTAGATGGGGGGGGGGTCTGTGGTCAACGTCACACCCCTGCTCACTTAAACCCCCAAGGACAGGACTCTAGATATCAATTGGACAGGAGCCTGGGTTGGTCCCAGAGGTTTTGAAAACACAAATGTTGCACATTCAGTTTGTTACTTTTAACGAGTAAATGAATGAAAGTAATTTGTTCTCTTAATTTTTTGTTGTTGAGAATTTTCATGTTTATATAGAGTCTACTATATTTCTTTGGTAGTTAGTTCTATGCAGTTTTTTGTGTCGATGATCTCTTGGCAAAATGTGATAGAAATATTTCAACTTAGAAAATGCTTGTAAACTCTTTATAACCTACCATTCTAGATTATATTTTGGTTCGTGTAATTAAAATAAGTGTCCACTAATTAAATACTTTGTTACGCTGTTCTCTGTCGTCCTACTCTTAGTAAATTGTAAATAATTTTGCCGTTTTCATTAAGCTTATCGAGATGCCTGTGATAACGAACACCACCGCACAGGCCACACAATTAACGGCGAAATAGTTACTCATATTTTGTATGCTTGAGACCAACAAATTTGTTAAAGTACTGTATTTTTATGGGCTTTTAAAATAATCTGTTTTTACTTCTCGGTTTGATGATGATAGGTGTTCAGGTAAATAAGACATGCTCAGATGACGCTCAGATTCAAGAATCTGAACACATACTTTTTCTTCCGATAGCCGTTTGTCACACTTCAGATTTTCCATTTCAATTTACTGTACAAAAGACGTATTTGGAATAGAACTCGTGTCGTAAACCCAGACATCCTCAGGGAGATGGAAAGTGCCTAAAAATTTTATTCGGAATCTGAGCACCCGTTTCGAAGATAATACAGATGGATCTTATTAATGGAAGAGTTGATTAATTTTCTTCTGAATAGGGACCAGTGGTGGGATCTTGTGAACACGGTAATGAGTATTTTGGATCCTTGAAGAGCGCAAAATGTTTTGACAAGCCGAGCGAAGAGGCCTGTCACGAAGATTATTACGAAGAGCTGCACTCATTGTCAGTGTAGCTGGTCTCTGGCAGTGTTCAGCCACACTGCAGTGTTTAGAGGTCAAGTATGGTACTGGTTCTAACTCTTGCCTAATGTTTTGCCGATATCAGAGCGTTAGCTGAGAGCTTCAACTCAAGGTTAGCTGATGTGGGGAACCCCTTAGTTCGGCAACTTGGAAGGACGTGTGCCTCTCAGACTGTCTGAATTCTCCCATGGATAACCGAGGAAGACTGATGTTCAGCAAACCAGTCAAACCAGCCTCTTACAAGGCAGCCACGTGGATGGAACGGTTGCGTCTTTCGATATTCAGCTGCCCTGACTGAGGTTTTCCATGGTTTTTCTCAGTTGTAAGACGTGTCAGGGTATAATCCGAAAGGGCACGACTCATCTACCTCCTGGACGCTTTCAGCAGAAAATCTTCATACTCATCGCCCTGATGATGGAGGCAGTATGACCTCTGAAACGTTGGTTAACATCGACCAGACTACACAGCTCAACAACCCAGAAGACAGAAATCTTCATACTCATCGCCCTGATGATGGAGGCAGTATGACCTCTGAAACGCTGGTAAACATCGACCAGACTACACAGCGCAACAACCCAGAAGACAGAAATCTTCATACTCATCGCCCTGATGATGGAGGCAGTATGACCTCTGAAACGTTGGTTAACATCGACCAGACTACACAGCTCAACAACCCAGAAGACAGAAATCTTCATACTCATCGCCCTGATGATGGAGGCAGTATGACCTCTGAAACGCTGGTAAACATCGACCAGACTACACAGCGCAACAACCCAGAAGACAGAAATCTTCATACTCATCGCCCTGATGATGGAGGCAGTATGACCTCTGAAACGTTGGTTAACTTCTACCAGACTACACAGCGCAACAACCCAGAAGACAGAAATCTTCATACTCATCGCCCTGATGATGGAGGCAGTATGACCTCTGAAACGTTGGTAAACATCGACCAGACTACTCAGCGCAACAACCCAGAAGACAGAAATCTTCATACTCATCGCCCTGATGATGGAGGCAGTATGACCTCTGAAACGTTGGTAAACATCGACCAGACTACTCAGCGCAACAACCCAGAAGACAGAAATCTTCATACTCATCGCCCTGATGATGGAGGCAGTATGACCTCTGAAACGTTGGTAAACATCGACCAGACTACACAGCGCAACAACCCAGAAGACAGAAATCTTCATACTCATCGCCCTGATGATGGAGGCAGTATGACCTCTGAAACGTTGGTAAACATCGACCAGACTACTCAGCGCAACAACCCAGAAGACAGAAATCTTCATACTCATCGCCCTGATGATGGAGGCAGTATGACCTCTGAAACGTTGGTAAACATCGACCAGACTACTCAGCGCAACAACCCAGAAGTCAGAAATCTTCATAAATTTCTGCTTTCATACAGCTGTGAGAATTTGCGCTAAATTTATAAATACCCGTTACTCTTCAGTGTCATATAGAAGGCGTTTCACTGCCTAATTCGACCGAAGGCTTTCAAAGGGCACCGGAAGTCAGAGAGGAGGGTTTACAAGCTGGAAGAGAAATATCAGCTTCTTTAGATGTCAGATAAACACCACACATTCTAAGCTTCCTAAAATGTGACCTTAAGATTCTACTCGTTGATATGAAACATGCAAACTGGTTTAATGTATAAGATTATGGAAACACATAACATAAGCCATTCTGATCCTTGCCCCACCCTCGGTCTTTCCCATTTTTGTGATGCATCGCTTGTTGGAGTGTCGTGTCCACCTGCCACGCACACTAGTACAGCAGCAACGAAAATTATTATTTAATTAAGCATTTCGAACATGGTCCTAGGACTTCCCAAGGAAGTCATGACATGTGTGAGGTGGACATGTAAGTGAATGGTGAATTATCTAGCCTGGTCCTTAAACCTGACTCTTCATTCTTTGTGCTAACAAATGACCTTACTGTTCATATTCAATATTCAATTTCTGTTATGTCGACCAAACAATGACCTTCACAGAAATTAAACAATTTATCCTTGCATTTGATGAGATGAGGGCGATTTTATGGAATAGTTCCCACTTGTTAGTGAAGCTCAGAATGAAATTTCTGCTACAGGCAGTTATACCAAATATACCACTTCTGTATTATTTAATATTAATTTGATATATATAGACGTGCTTATATTTTCTTTTCTAAATTTAAACCTTGAGGCATTTTGAGAGGCAACATTTATTATAAAATATAGGACAGAAAATTTAAGGTAGGAACAAACGACACACGAGTTTATTATGGGTGGTATCTGTACTGTCTGAAGTAACCGAACCGATTTGAGTAGTGGTAATACTGTAAACCAGTATTCAATAGGTATCCATTTCGAATCTAGATTATTTGTCGGGTATCCAGATTGGTTTTTCGTGGTTTTACTCCTGTTATCCAGTTTAATTATCAGGGTCGTATCTTGACATGGGTCACGACTGTTTCCTTTCAAACCCTTACCCACAATTCATCATAATCTTCATATCTCATTCAACGCTAGATGATGTTTGTTTTATGAACCAGACTGTACACTGTAAAAACATTATTCAATAGCATTCTTCCTCGAAGGTCAACTCCACGCGCAGGCAAATTAATTGGTTATCGTCGGTGTTGATTTCTGCGTAATAGTTAGCCAAGTACTGATTAAACATTATTTATTAGTCCAGTCTTCTTGACTTTGTATTAATGCTAATTCATAGCCTACGATATATGCTTAATATATGTGTTGGTTGGTGATCATTTTTTTAAAATCACTGTTTGTAGTTATTTTAACCTGAAACATGCCTGTTGAATGATTTTAAAGTTGTTAGTAAAAGCCAATGTTCAGCAGTTGAGAAAACATTGATCCGTTTTCTGGTGATTTCTGTGTGTGTTAATTTAACTTATTTTTTCATTATGTTCTGTTTCATATTTGTTTTTGGAAAAATTTAACATTTTACAGATGTACAGTGGTCGAAGGAAGGATAAAACCATTCACGGTAACCACACGATGTGGTTCATGAAGTTACTGGCCTTGTGGGACCCGTAGACAGGAATTATCAATAAAATGTGTATTAAGTACTACTTAAATTTTCCAACAGTTCTTGATAAATCCTTTGAAAATGCCACAGAGTTCAGTTATATGAGGACATTAACAAATCAAAGCCACATTTGCGAAGAAATGAGCAGGTTAATTATGGGAGATGCCTTCATGTCTGCTATCTAAAGAACAAAAATTAAAATATGGAAAACCTTAATTTTGAATGATGTTTTTTAATGGGCGTCTTACATTAAAGGAAGTACACAGATTGAAGGTGTTTGAGGATAATATTTTATCCTAAGATGAATGAAGTGTTAGGAGGCTGGAGCTAAAAGCATAATGAGGAGACACTCACGGGGAAGATAATGTAAAAATTAATCTATGATACGAGGATGTGAATAGGATTCATCTGGCTTAGGATAGGGACGAGTGATGGACTCCTGTCAGCACGTTAATGAGGCTTGGGGTTCCACGGAACTACTTCTGCATAATTTGTGTACATCCTGTACTCTTATTCAAATGTGAATTGAGTGTGTGAAGATTCTTGGCTTTGGGAAGGTGCTCTTTTACTATGGTAGGTGAATCCCATTACAGAGAGTGGGAAACATTCGCGGGAACTTCGTGTGGTCTCTGGTATGTAATTGGGTTCCATTATAGCTACACTTTGTAATAACTGCTTGTTCTAACTCCGTTACACTGCCTTGTTCATAGTACTGTTCGTAATTTTCTTTTCATCCAAGATCATTCCTCGTAATGAATAAACCAAATTTCCCTTCCACCATTGGTAGACTAATATTCCAGAACACCTCTTAATTACAACCCAAATTATTACTGGAACCTGCAGTTTATCTCAGATAACTGTTTCGTATGTTATTTAATAATCATATTTACTAAACTGAAACTGTTACCCATGGGAAAATTAAATGTGTTCGGAAAGAATGCTGAGGAAAAGATTTGTACCTAAGAAAGTGTAGATACAGGTGAATCTCGTTATACGCGTTCCCATACGCTCAGTATCCTGTCCGCTACGGTGGAAGCTGTTGCGCAGGTCCAGTGAGTTGCGCGCGCAACTTCGCTGACAAATTAGGCCTGACGTTGTGTATCACTTAGAAAATCCACTGGTATTCACATGTTTCTCTTTTCATGCGTCTTTGTGTCTGTAGTGATTCTGAGGGTAGCAACCCCTGCGTATAACGGAACGCAAGCCGTAATGTGACTTCCTCTGGTTAAAATGGTTGTTAGCCTTGCGACCAACCCCCAGCCTGGACGACCAGGGTACCTGTCTTATCCAATCTGGCTAGGGAGGCCCTACCAGCAGCTATGCTATTTACTGGTTTATTAAGTCTTAAATGTTGTTCTTATTTGGAGATGTTATCTTGGGCTTCGAACCATGGACCTCTAAGCTTCCTCTCTGAAAAATCTCGCACGGATTTCTTCTTCAACAACTCTGTTGCAATGTGACTGCTTCATAATCTCATTTGTCTCAATTGCGGATGTTCTGATTATAAGTCTTTCTTATTTGTAATTGCTACTCATGCGAGAGTGTTAACCCTTGTGTAGGTGACTTGTTACTGTGGGTATGATCTGCTCATATATTACAAATATGTTCCTGGTCGGCCGCACACAGTATTCCAGAGAAAGTGGAAACGCTTTCCACAAGAGACCTTGGCTCTCACCGAACGGCGTGATGAGTTGTTACCACTCCTGCTTCGTATTTGGGGAGGCCCGGGTTCAAATCTCGGCGCGGAGACCGTTTGTCCTTACTTAGGATTTAATTCGTCCTAGGAAAAGCAACGCACATCAAACACTGAAAGGCAAGCGCTTATAGGAAGGATCACTGATTGGCTGAGTCCATGTAGGGGCGCTCCGATTGGTATCATGAACATGTCGTTAATGAAAATGTATTGCTAATAGAAACAATTGGACAATATGAGAAACTAATCGTTAATCGAAATGTCGTTAATCTATGGCGTTGTAATCGAGTGATTACTGTGTTTGTGCTACCACGAACTCTCAGTGCTCAGGCCTTGTCAAAAGTCCAGAAAGCGACTTGAAAATGATTTCGAAAGGGTGGCGATTATTAAGAAGAAGTTACTTAAGTTTCTGCTCGATCTGATTTACCTAACAGTCTCCCTCAATTATTGCACTAGAGTTTTGAATCAACCTGTGTGTTTGTGGGACTTCAAATGGTGTGAGTACAGCCCGCTTCTACAAGTGTGATCCTGTGGGACATACCCGCTCCTTAAACTCTCGCCTTCAGTACCGTGGGACCCTCAGCGCTAGCATGACTGCATATCTGGGCTACGTTTCTACATAATCACGTAAGCAAGGCCACATGTAAATTGTGTGTGAGCGGGCTAGTTCGGTGGTAAGGCGTCTGGCCGGAAAAGGAGAGGATCGTGGTTTATTTCTCGACTTGGCAGCCGGCTAACATTACTGATATTTTTCATGGTTTTCCGCAGGCACACAGGCTAATTTTGGGACAGGCCTCATGTCTTAAAAAACTGACCAGTGTTGCTTTTTACTGATTCTTCATGTTTTACAATGATTTATAATATTTTATACGCAGACATTTAACCGATGAAGTTGAAAGTTTAACCTAAAATATCTCATTCCACGAAATGTTTCCCTTCTTAAAAAAATTCGTCACTTTTTATGGATGACGAAATTTTATTATTGACGACATCGGTCCTAACCGCAGTCACCTAAATTCAGTCCAGAACCTTATTTCTTTAAGATACATTTTAATATTATCCTCCCATCTATGCCTAAGTCTTCAAAATAGTCTGTTCCCTTGAGTTTATTATAAAATTAATGCTATTTCGAAACGAAATTAAATTTTCCCGTCAAGTTTTGCGCACGCGTACGTACTAACTTTGTTGGGAAGACAGGAGCATAGACTGTCCGTTCCGCGTGTTGCGAATTAATCTCCCGCTAACAAATATTTACTTTCTATAAATTGTCATTCTTTAAAAGCAATTTTTAGCTTGTTACGTCAAAATTAAGACTATTTCTCTCAGACGATCATCGTAATCGTAATGTTTTTTCATAATTTATTCAGGGGTTTTCTCAAAATTAAGCAACTCACATCGCAATGATACCCCCTCAGTACAACTTTATCGTTTTACGGCTGAGCTAACTTATTCGGTCACGTGATGTCGAATAGTGAATTATGAAACAGTCGTACAGTGCCCGCGTATCTGTGTTTAAGGATTGAGAGGAAAGCCATAAAATTACCTCAACGGGGATTCGAACCCGACACTTTCAGACACAGTAGAATTGATAATGTTGAATTGCAACTCGCATCAGTTGCTTCGCATAATACCTCTTCTTAATATTCAAGGGGAGATGTTATCACCGCATTCTGAATGTTATAAGTTCTCGAGGTGCATGTCGGATAATAACTCTTCTAATAACCACTGGCGGAACGACGGACACTTTCACACCTGCCAGAGTGTTCCGTCGTTTCTATTTCTTCCTTGGTTTTCTTCAGACTGTGCCGTCAGAGTGATTGCGATTCGCGTAGTGTTCTTTCTTGTTATCAGGTAGGAGCTACAGCTCAATGGCGGCTTGTCAGTGAGAACAAAAGGTTCCGGTCACACCCGAAAGTTTGATAAATGATAAAACTCCTCTACAGCGAAAGCTGCTACCAAAGAATCTGATTGGTTCCACATTGCTTTCCTTTTAACACAGGTACTTCTTTTAAATAGAATTTTTCCGACGTTCGTAATGTTTTATATGAAGATCCTGCCATTTGAATCAACTTAATCGTAAAACATTTATTATTAGCAAACCAACATGGCAGCCGTGAAAATTGCTGAAGTAGGAGCAACACTAGTGACACCTGGTTTCGGCTGCTGAAATCATACGTAGCAGCAGGCCATCGAAAAGTAAAAATTAAAGCTGTCTCATTATACGCCACGTGGGCGCTTGGGGGGGGGAGTGAGGTGATATATATCAATATCTAATTTTTGCCACACTCTTTATCATTGTCCTAATGAGGAGTTCTTGATTTGTGCTTTCCGCCAGAAATTATCTTCTTCTATGGCATTCCGGTCCGTATTCGGTCCATGGCCTCCTCAATTCTCCTCTTCCATTCGGTCCTTCCGAGGTTGAGGTTTCGAAACATTTTCCTTTTTACGGTGCAAGGTTGTTAGCCTTGCGACCAACCCCCAACCTGGAGGACCAGGGTACCTGTCTTAATCTGACCTCTCACCCTCGACCAATCTGGCTAGGGAGGCCCTACCAGTAGCTATGCTACCGTCACTGGGGTACTCGAGCCCCACCACCACGACAAGGTTCAGGTACCATTAAGTGGGAGCCAGAAATTATACGATGATCAAATCAATGGATATGAGATGGGCGGGGAATGTAGCACGCATAGGGACGATTGTAAAAGCTTTGAAATTGTGGCTGGTAAGGCTGAAGGGAGAGACCACTGAAGAGACCTTGGTGTCAATAGGAGGATAATATTAAGATTAATCTAAGGGCATAGGGAGGAATTGGATTAATCTGGCTTAGGATATGCACCTGTAGCGAGTTCTTGTGAACACGATAATGCACCTAGGGAAACAAAAATATCATTTAGACGAGCTTCAATTTCTAAGGGTTGATTAATTTTTTCTATATATATTTATTATTTCAGTCTATACACAAACTTAGTTTTTAAAATGTTGTTGTTAAAATTAAAATTTAGCGCTTTTCATCGTTATTACGATGTTACATTTTCAGTGCTTATTATTTTACGACATGTTTCGATGCTATTACATCATCCTCAGGTTTTTTATTGTTATTTTCATCTTTAAAACTAATATATATTTATTAATGCAACCTTTTATTGATTTTATTTTTTTGTGTTGTAGTTTTCATTTCGTTATTTGATGTAAAGGACTTTCTTGAAAATAACTTTTATTTTCAGTAGCCATTAGTTGATTCTCTGCCTGTAGTAATATTATTAAACTATTTGGCTCCATGTCCTATATGGAACACTTTCATATGTTAACAATTATGAATATATTTATCGTGCTAAACTCTTGACAAATTTAACGTAATAAACATTTGTAGAATTGCAAGTTTTTGCACAGAATGAATAATTAATTTGTTAAGATAATATTTCTTTGTATTCCTTCTTAGTTCTACCACACAAATTTACAATAGAGTTCACAGGTTCTTGGTGCGATATATCATTTCTGTTATGTACGTAGGATGGAAAAGAGAGGACATTGTAAGGACGAAGTGGGTTTGAATAAGTCTTGCCGGCACTGTCACAAGATTTAATGTTAACTTATACTTCAAGCATGATGCACATTTTCTTATTGCAAACATAAATGTAACACGCGAGATTAAAATACAATAATTATTTCTGTTAATTAAATTAGAACAACGACTGCTCTGTAAAGTTTCCTTTCATTGCAAATGACCCTCTAGCACGACATTCTGGTAATCCTTTACAATTTAGAATCCAGTGTATGCTGAATATTAATTTCATATCTAGCTGTATAAATATTTGTAAAGTGTTGGGCCAGTATCTGGTGTGTTCCGATTAACGTAATGTGCTACGGAGTATAATATTAAGAAGGTGTGTCAGGACCAGGGTATGAGGGCGCGGAATTGGTCCAACTGGCTCAACATCTGGCAGTATCTGTGTCCAGAAGCCGGATGCTGCAAACACGGCAAGAAAAGGTGAGATTTCAGGTTCTGACAGCGACGAGCGTGAAGGTGGTTGTTCTGTGGAATGTTGCGCCGTGTAGTCTGGTAGACATTTACCGTCGTTTCGGAGGTGTTTGCTGCTTCCATCATCGGGGCGATAACCCTGATGAAGATGCAGAAGGTGAAAGAGTGTTGTCGAAGTTATGAAAAAATTGCTGAAAGATGAAGGAAAGAGGGGGGAGGTGGAGAAACTTGAAAGGAGAAGAAGGAAATGAGGCGGAGAGGAAGAGAACAGAAAGGAAACGAAAGCAACGCAGGGAAAGGGATTAGAGAGAAAGAAATAGGGCGAAGAAATAAACAGAGACAATCTAGAAGGATCTACTCGTAAAGAATGCCTGATATAAGTGAGTGTAACAGGGCCGTGGTCTAGGCAACACGGAGTTTTCCTCCGTGGCATCCCAACAATTACTCCATTCACACACAGAAGAAGGCAATGGCAAACCACTTCTGGATCATCTGCCAAGAACGTATATGAACAGGTCCCAGTTCGAGAAAAGGATGGAAGGATCCTGTTCATATGGACCTGTCGTCAGACAGAACACTACAAATAAAATAATAATAAACGAACTGAGTACATGATAGGTACAAACGTGTAACTATACAAGTGATGTGCAGTACACCCAAATGACATTAGTCTGCCCGTCCTTCCAGGACACCGTCTTCTTAAAGACTAATAATACAATTCGACATTTCAGTTAATTTATCTCTAAAATTTATGATTCTAACACAACAGTGCGGAATGAATTTTTTTTATAGACATTCTAACTATGTTTATTGAGTGAGTCATATGAAATGTTGCATGTTGGTGTTCATTAAAATAAAAAAAATATATATTATTTTATTATTTTTAAAATTACTTGTGTGATGTTGTTGTCTTTTAGATGTGTGAATAGGAAATAGTCGCACGGGTCACGTCAAGTCAAATGTCGTAGGTGACTGGAAGATTCACTGGGACATTAATAAATTCTGTTTTAGGATAATAATATTCCAACGCAACCCCCCCCCCCCCCCCCCCCCCCGATGTGCGAGGTCTTACTGAAGGGATAAATTCCTTGGTGACATATCCCCTTGGAACGTGAAACTAACCATTTACACATACTTTGAGTCGAGGTTAAAAATTAAGATGTTAGGTCCATCGTACTTCTTCGTGAAGTGTCCAACTAACTGTAGTTATTATCGACGCTGTCAGTAGCTCAGATTATATAACATCGAATGAAAGATAATTAGTGACAGACAAGTGGATTGAAAATGCGAAGATGACTGACTGAAACTTCTACCAGACTACACGACTAACCCCCCCGACACATACGCCACAGTATATCGTTGTTATGTCGTGTATTCAGACTCCGTTGATCGGTAGAGGGTGGATTTATTCCTTGTGACTTCTCTTTAAAAATTTGAACTTAATTGGTTTCCAGTATGTCCTGTGTGTGTTGACTGTGAACAGGCTCTCAGGGCAAACATCATAATGGGCATAAGAAATTGATGCTTATTACTCCCAGGTATTTCCCATGACTGCACGTAGGTTACACATAAGTGTGTCTCAAGTGCTCCTGTCCGTACTAGGAACGCACAGAAGTATTTTTATTGTTTGGTGCTGTTAGACTGGCAGATTTGTAATGTAACAACTATTATTAGCTATTATTGTTAAGATGGGGCGAGGCTACGTCTGTATGGAACTGAGCAGGTAACGGGTCCATTGTCCATCTTGTATATGGAACAGAGATGGAATTATATTGAAAGGGGTAAATCGAAGGACTCGGTGGGAAGTCTGTCCCAGGGCCACTTCCTTACTCTGTGGCTTTATATTCTGTGTATTACCTTAGTCACCTCAGGATTTTTCCTCTAGCCTCTGGGTCCACATCGGCTCTGGGGCCCACCCAGCCTCCTGTCCAATGGGTACCGGGCTCCTTTCCCGGGGGTAAAGCCGGCCGGGGCGTGATGCTGACCACTCACCCCCATCTAGTGCCGAGGTTAAGAAACAGTAGGAGCTATGCCGTCACTCCCTCCAAGCGCCAATAGGCGTGTAGCGGGAAGCTTCACTTTTACTTTAGTCACCTCATATATGAGAGGTTTCTTGAGTTATCTAGACGAATGGTAGGACTTCTTGTACGAGTGATCAGACCGTCACGAGGACAGCACGTGGATAAACTTTCTTGCTTTGAGCGGGATTAAAATCCACGATCCCAGTGCCCAAGCTGAATTCCACGTGGACTGACCTGGGCGTAAACCCGGCCCTCCGCGGTAAGAAGCCGGCAACAAACTGCCTGAGCTCTGGTACATATGTACTAGCAGTTAAACTGCCAACGTTTCAAGCAGCTAGTCAGTCAATGGGCCAGAATTGAAACCTAAGCGGTCATGATTATTTATATTTTTTTGTACCAAATATGACTTTCCATGCATTCGGACATAAGGGAATAACGTTTCAGACACACATGCTTATATACCGATACAAAAATACTTTATATGGAGACATTTAAGTGGTGATCTTGAATCATTTTTTATGTGAGAGTTGACAGGTTAAATTTATGGAAAATCGATCGATTACACCAATCGATACTTCGACTTTGTCATTGACGTAATCATCCACTAACACCCCATCCAGTAAAAGAACAACTTATTACAACTCTTTAAACATGCTAATACATTTGTTTCTTTGTCTGATGACGGAACGAGTATATATCTTAGGAGAAGATGGCTGTCTTCTGGGGTATTGCGACGTATAGTCTGGTAGACGTTTACCGATGTTTCGGAGGTACTTGCTGCCTACGTCATCACGACGATGCCGCCGTGAAAAACTAAAATTTATCGAGTATCTTAGATTTCTACTAATAGGTGAGCGCTGATTCCATATCATGAAATCTCCCCAAAGATTTTTGCCAAGCGTTGTTTTTGAGGAATGTAACACCGGCGGTTTTGGAGGCCTAATTAAACTTTGAAACATTCTGGAATGATTTATTACTTAAGGCTTTATCATATGACTTTGTTGCTGATTTTGGTTTCAATATTCTTCATGGCCCCGTACTTTGATGGCAATTTTGATAAGGAATTTATTTAAGCATAGAAACGCCTGCTGCTTGAATATAACAGAAGTTTGTATTTTAACTTCTGTTACATCTACTAACAATGTTCAGTCATACACTGTATTCTAACTTCACTAAAGAATGGTTCTTACCTCAATACATCCCCTTTGACAGGACACTCAAAGGGGTGCGAGAAACGTTCTTATCGGTTTGCTATTGAAGACCCCTATATCACACGTTTTTGCATCAGATAGCATGTGGGTCTGCTGTCAAGGGGTTGCAGCAGTCCCTAGTCGCTTCTGTGGTGTGTTCACATGAGGTCTGAAGTTAATGAATTCGGAGATTTCCTAAAATGGAACCTTATTGGCCGCAATTTCGACTGCATCGCTCTCACAGGGAGAAACAGGAATATTCAGCATTGGGTCCACAAGCTCTCACACCAGGCTACATTTACTTCTTCCATAGAATTTCGTAATTTTCTTATGACTTCATTTCTTATGAGACTGCCATTGAGTCTGTGTTGTCTACCCAAACTTTTGAACTAGCTGAAAGATTTTTACGAAATTTGGTATGAAAGTTATGCCAGTCGAGGCCACCCAAACCTCATACTGCTTTCTAGTATTTTTTCATCTACTCCAAGGCGTCCCAATTGGTCTCGCTGACAAATACTTGTCAAATTTCTCGTTGCTCCCATTAATGCTACATGTCGTGCCCATCTTCATGGATTCGATCAGTCGAATTTTCAGTGCATCCGGAGTTCTCAGTTCACTTCGCGGCGTAGTTGTTGTTTCATGTTTGGGACTTTCCGATTGAAATAAATTAACCAGGATACCTTATGTCATGTCTGGTGATGTAGATAAAATTCTGGAAAAGTGTCTTAAAAGTGGAGCATGCTTGTCTCACTCTGTTTCCTCACAAACATATCTCTAACCATTTTAGTTTACAGTCATCAAATAAACCAGTCGACGTCTCGAGTTAGTGGCCATCACATTTAGAAAATCCCTGGTTAGATTCTTATAATGACTGAAGTTCTTTGTGGTCCGTAAGGCAAATGCTGAGATTGTAACTTAAAGTAGGTTACGGCAGCTTCCCTCAGCATTCTCTCCATTTCGATTTTCTGAATCAGAATGTGTTCGGCGCTGTGTAACTTACGCAATTGAGAATGTAGGAATAAGTAAAGCGATAATCTTCATCTTGTAAACAAATTTTCATGCTTGTCCTTTATTTAAATGAAAACGATCCTCACAGGAGACGTTAACATAACGCAGTAGGTAGCACGGCTTACAATTGTCCTTGTTGCTTTTCTGTAACGGCTGGTTTTGAAGGGAAGGAGATAAAGGTGCGAAAGAAATGCGGAGATGAAGAAGATATGATGAACAAGAAAATAAATGTCGAAGAAAGAATGTTGCAGATAAAGGAACTAAAGAGATCAAGGGAGGGGAGAAGAATGGCAATAAGACAGATAAATGAAAGGAACAGTAAAGGGGTACGAGGAATGGAAGATAATAAAAGTAGAACGATATACAGCATCCCTGTTTCTTGCGTCCAACTCTTGTTTTCATCACCGAGTTCCGAGGAAAATAAATTGTAATTTTACCTTATATTTACTTCCTCTAAACAAGTGCCACCTTCTTCTTTGTAGATCGGAGATGTCCGTCTTTCATCCATTTTATTACCCCAGGTCTCGGGTTGTTTCCAGACAGGCGGAACTTCACATCGTTCGGCTTACATTTTACCTCAACATTAACACGGATCATGTTCTGGAAGACGTGACTTTCAGAATGATGTAAAAGTTGCTTTATAGTTTTTCGTCAGGATATACTATCAAGTAACTAACTCGATGGGATAGCCTTTGAGAAGCTGATAGTTACTCATCCGACGGAGAAATGTTATACTCTTTATCGGATGAGAAGCGTGATTGCTGTGTTTACATAAGGACCCACCACCGATCTGAATCCAGTCCACAACCTCAGGCTTGATGTCCTTAAGGACATTTTCAATACATTACTCAAAAGTGTTTTGAAAAAAAAAATCTATGTTGTTCGCCAGTAACAGAATTTCTTACACCGTTTAATGTAGCGTCTGTGCTTTGGCTCCAGTCTGCGTCTGCAGTGAAGGAGTACCGCCGGAAATTAGACGTCAAGCGTCATAAAACACTGGGTATTCATTTCTGCCGAATGTGTTGTCACCCATCTCGCACAGCTTGCAGAACAGAAACAGCTTAATCGCGATATTCTTGTGTTGGAGCTCATGCAGATATGACTGAGGGGACAAAATGGTAAATTTCTGTTAGTCTGTGCCAATTAGAACCGTTTTAAGGACCATAGGTTTACTTGGAATCGAAAGATGTTCTCTCGCTATGCGTTTTTCTAAATTTACTTCTCTCGGGATAAATTTTATTAGTTATATTAAATATAGTTAATCAGAGATGTAAAAATGTGTGTAATTAAGAAAAAACAAAATATATGAAACACTGATATCAGAGTGTATATGACGAATACTTTTAAATTTGATGGTCTGTCTGAAGGAACGCTGTGAATTTCTCGATAATATTAGAATTGACTGCATACTGCAAACAGCATTCATTGTTCCGATTGCAGACGACGATCTGGTGATATTTCTCTTTCAAATAGACTAATGTTCCCCTCTGAGTAAGCTGTGCGTTGCAGATCTTGCTCCCCGGAACTATGTTCCAAGTTCCTTTTATGAAGTCTGTTGTCTGGTCGAGGTCTAGTGTGCATAATTGGCACGTTTCCGGCATTCAGCACAAAGTCTGCATGGCTGCACAGCGCCAAGACACAACTGTAATACGAGCAAGCCGCAATGGCTGTGACTTATCTTAACGTTAGAGAACTGTTGCATTCATGTTACTGGGGAAAACGTCTCTTGAGAGCACCATGTCTGGGGGGGGGGGGGGAACCGGTGGATGTCTTGAGTTCCATCTAGAGGTTTCGAATATAACAACTCTATATACCGCTGTCATGAGACGGGAAAGCAGAATCAGTTTGATGTCTGACTGCGGACTTGAGCACTCAACTTCGTATTCAATGAACCATGGGTTTCCTTTCCCTAGGAACGAAGCGCTGTCGGGACGTGACAGTTACCACTCGCACCATCTACGGCCCAGGTCAATGAATGAGTATGAGCTGTGCTGTCCAACCTCTCCCCCCCAGAGTGCCGTAATGGCGTGCAAGAGGGACTGCTTTGCTTTACGTACCACTGTTATGCTGGACTTTAAGATAATTTCTGCCTCTTCGGAGGGTGGAGGTTCAGGGCACCCTCATGCCCTTGGGGCGAGAAATCACCCCTAAAGGCGGATGAACCCGGATGGGTCAACGGCTGAAGGCAAGGATGCTGAAGGCAAGGGGAATCCACCGCATTAAAGATCCTCGGGATATCCCAAGTATCAGCAGTTCAAGCTCCAATCACTCCTAGGATTGATTACAACAGAAGAAGACACGAGATTTAGACAGTTGGCCGTATTCCCGTCTTTGCTTTAGGGACCAGGAACTTTTTGAACTAAACGTCCGTGTTAACCATTAAAATATCTTAATTAATTATCCGCCTGAAGAGAAAAGCAGACTCTACTGCTTAAGTATGCTTGAGGTAATTTGCCATCTATTTATAAAGAACTGCAAACTTTACTCTTTCGACTGTGTTAGGGGCTCTGATCCTGGGGCCACAATCGACTCGCGGACGGCTGTGTTATAAATGAGGGCAATTAATTCAAATTTAATGATCATTTGTTAAAACACCAGGCAAATAGGTTCAATTATTATTCAATTCTTTTCCTTTCACACCTTTTAATTTGTAATTTTGTTAGCATTTTACTTATAATTATATATTTACTACTATATATATTTATATATTTACTATACTACAAAAAAAATTGCACACGGATCCATTTCAGAAAACAAAATTATTTGCAAAATTTGAGGTGTTCCTAGCGTGA
This sequence comes from Zootermopsis nevadensis, assembly GCF_977971745.1. Lineage (NCBI taxonomy): Eukaryota > Metazoa > Arthropoda > Insecta > Blattodea > Termopsidae > Zootermopsis > Zootermopsis nevadensis. The sequence continues at coordinate 890,109 of NW_028259139.1, read as the reverse complement.
GAGTGATTATAATGTTGCTCTGGGTTTTGACACCTTGTGGCCAATGTTTTGTAGGAACGTGCTGTCTCCATCTTCAGGGGTGACGTAGACTTCCTTTCTTCTAATCTTATATAAATTCTTCAACTTCATAGCATCGGCACTTCAGCTCTGAAGTAGGAGACAGCATGTTTCTCCAAAACATGGGCATCTGCCCTTTGAGTCTACATGGCACCACAACCCAGAACAAGATATTGTAACTTATTTGATTGTCTTGTTAGTGATCACTAGCGATAAAACGGTTGTGGAAAAACAAATTCTGCACGGAAAATGATTCAGGATCTAGTTTGAAGTTATAAAATGTCGGAGGAAATAGTTTAAATTTGGCACAACATTAAATTGGTTGATTTTAAAGTGTACTGACAATGGTGTGTTATAATCGGGATCACTAAATTTTTGGACTATATCCATCGTCTGTGTTTTTAAAAAAGAACACTACGTTTCGGAAGCTAGATTGAAAAGTGGGGAGGATACGTACTCAGTTGGGCCCCTCTCCACTGTGTAACCTGAGGACGGAAGTAGATCCAGGTTCCGAAACGTAGTGTTCTTTTTAAAAACACAGACGATGGATATAGTCCATAAATTTAGAGATCCCGGTTAAACAATTAAAGACAGAATCTTAATTATCCAGTAACAGTTTCTGAGCACACCGCCTTTCTCGTTGTATTTCTGTGTTTCTTGTGATAGGTCTATAACTAAGAGTGCAAATTATTCTCTAAGACTTATCAGATTCCTTGGTTACAACGCGAGTCTATTAGCCGTAACGTATGGGAATGTAAGAATAGTTCTTTTCTCGGAAATGGTTAGCCTTTCCAACTGAAATACTGAAAAGTGGAAGGTTTTAAGTAATAAATTTTCATTTTTTCTCCTTGACTTTTCGTCACACTTCTGAACTGAGTTGCGTGCTGAAGGCCGAGTGAGATTACGAAGCAGTGACCCACGATAAGAGAGGCGTCCGGTCGCTATCTGGGGTGCAAACCCATTTTTAATTAATTACGAGCAAGGATATCCCCAGATTACAATAACTTGCTTCATAGACTTAGTGTTGTTGCTTGGAAACAATATTGATTTCATTACCCCTACAATATTAGGTGAACCTACTCCTTGGAGCACAGTAATTGAAAACTAATAGTCACTCAGGTAGTCGAAGTTTCCAGCCTTCCCAGAAGCACGAAAGGTCAATGCTGTGTTCAGTAGATCCAACCTCTGTACAATATTCTGAGCCAGTTAAAACTTTTGGACGCTCATGTGCTCTATTCGTTTATTATTCATTTTAAAATTAGCGTACAGCTTACAGTACACACATGTAGCTATAGATATGTTAAAGTCACTGACGTCTTCCAGTTCCCAGTCGCCATTAATCTGTATCCATCCACTCACGTGCTTGCATTCCTCTGTCTCTCTGTACATCATGGATTTTCTTTGTTCCATGTAAGTCTCTGTCTTTCACTTTTCTTGTGGTAACCACTCCAAAACTTCTTGTGTAATGTTTCATCTTCATTCTTTGTACGTGCCTTATGAATAGTTTTCTGTTATATATCCTAAAATATAACTTTATAAGCCTGCTATTTTCCTAATTATGTGGTTTATAATATTGTCTTGTCTTTTGTCATTCGAACATTTTTCTTGTTTTTATGTAATGTTTCGAATCATACAATACATCCATGCTAATATTATCCTCTCATCTTCTCCACCACGATCCATGTTAACGCTTTTCAAGAATGCATTGACTGTAATTCTGTGTGGTTTTCATGTTTTCCCCGTATGAAATTCATGTTCATCCAGGACCATTATACATCATAGTGCCTTATTTACTTAAGAATCGACAAGCTGATTTCAGATAGACAACAGATTGATGTTAGTTTCAGAAAGAGATCAATGAAACAGATGCCTTGTCATTCTGAGCATCACAGTGTAGTGGTCTGTTCTTCTGATTCTTCTTTTATTTTTATTTTTTTGGGGGGGGGAGAGGGTTCAGTCTCTGCCGGTAAATGTAGAACATAACCTTAAACAGTCCACTACTGCTTATTTTCATATAATTCCTACAGGACTATTCATAATCGTCCTTTGAGTGTATATGACCAGTTCAGATGGTAATCGTCCCTTTTCATACCGTTCGCGTAATTTATTTATTTATTTAAAAAAGAATTAATAATTACTTTCTTTCTTTCTGTATTACGTGATCTTATCATATATTACTTTTCCATGCCAACTGGAGTAACTATTACTTATATGACAAATGAAAAAATAGTTCTTGTCAGTAGTTTGACAAATATGTTGGATGTATTTATCATTAACAGATCATCTTCAGTGTCCCACGGTAATTCTCATATGTCTTACAACAGTGGAGTATAATTGGTCTTTCTACAACCTGGTATTTAATCATGGTCTCTTAATATATGAAGGCCTACAATTGTTACAGCCTGCGGTTAATAACATAGTTTAATAGATTAAAATGCATACCTGGATATTCAGAGCCTTGATTCCAGAACTTTCATTGAAGCCCGAGCTGTAATTGTAGCCAGGAAAATAGTGGTCAGAGATTAAAATGCTTAACGCTTCGTTTCTTGTTCTTTATGTGGATACGGAAGAAAGCATGCTTAAGAGTTACAGAATCTAGTGTTTAATAGAACCTTGGGTATAAGAATTATAACAGAAGAATTAAGAAAATAAAATATTAAACACTTGAAAAGGAATAATATTTGACAGTTCACTTTACTCCGCAAAGAAAACAGAACTCATCGCTATTACGAAGATCAGCTTGTTAACACTGTTTAAGAAAATTATCCTTGTTTGCAGTTAGAATTATATGAAATCTATAAATAGAAAAATGAATAGTTACTGGTTATGGATAGATGGGGTATATAGTTTCCATTGGATGGTAATGCGGGTGATAAAATTATCCTAGATAAAGGAAGTGTTTACATGTTAACTCGTAACTAACTAACTAACTAGATGTCTTACCGAACCCGAAGGTTCATCACCGAATTAACCAAAGCCCTCCACCGGACCCTCGTAGCTCCTAATAATTAAGTGAAATTGTTTTGTTGTAATAATAAGTCTGAGTGCTTTTCTTTTAATAAGGAGTTCCCTGCAAAAGCTAAATAAGTTTGGATTCTCAAAAGTGTCCCTCACACATACATCCTCGGTCTTCTTGGGTGGCTTAATCAACGAATAAATAAGAATCGGAGATCAGGAATTATTTAATTAATCGGGGTTGTTAATCAGATTATTCATGGGGCGTTAATTATAGATAATTAAGTTACAGAAAGAGAGACGCAAGTGTGGAATCCCAACCTGCGCGGGTCGCCACCGCATGGCTTTTAAGACCGGAGCTGTTATATAGACATCTCTCGGTTGTAATGGTGTGCAGTTACAGTCTTCATCACCAGAAACCCAAACCATTCAAACTGACTCTGCACCTCGCCATCGTGGCCCATATCTTGCCTTCTTTACGCCGAGCTGCCATTGTACAGGTGGCACTAAAAATTCCTTTCTCCAGGGGTGGACCAAATTTATAGCATGCCACTGAGTATTCAGCGTGTCCTTTATCGAAACATCTGACTAACACTCCGACTAAACGATATATGACTCCCTGCCTAACTGCAACTGACTTCTTGATTAAATGTTTTTATTATTTAAATATTTATGGTTTTCTAAGTTGTTGTGCAGTGGAATATTCTGGTTAAACTCTGATGATCGAGGCAGCGTGTTCCTTAGAACCGTCGGTATACAGTCTGCAGATTACACGGCGCTGTAACCAAGACGACCACAATCTAAACTGATGCTGCCAGAATATCCTCACAACTGTACTGATTAACTCTATTTGAGCCATAAAGAGGTTATTGGAGGAATATGGTTACTGTTCCCATCCTATTTTTTTTTTAAGATGTCTGTTCGTGGTTTCGGTATTTGGATGTTTCATGCAGTACAGTTTGAAAGAAAAGTCAAACAACTTTACAACTGCCAAGTTACGGGGAGTTACAGTATTAATTACAGTAGAAATTACAAACATGGCGACGCCTCAGACTGGTGGCTCTCGGGTGGTGGACATGATTACTATCAGAACTGTGTGCGTAGAGAGTTCACAGATTTATTTAATATTTACTCCTCCTCGGTGTAGTTATTTATTACAGTAGACATGACTTTTTCCACTTTATAATATTTGTGTTTCTCCGCCTGATTCTTTGTTTTTATAAACTAATACCTTCTTTGGAGCAGAATCATCGTTTAGAAGCTAATACTCTCTCAGCTGATCAGGGAGTTCCCCATCTTTTAAGAAACATGAAGATTTATTGCAGTGTTCACAAGCTACTGTCCCTCTCTTAACCAGATGAATCCAGTTCACAGACTATACCCTTGTTATTTAAGATCTATTTAATATTATACTTCCAGTTATCCCCCAAATGTCTCCCAAATGATCTATTCTCGTCAAATTTTCCTATTAACATTTTGGTGGGCGCATTTCTCATGTCTCTCATGCCTGCTACATACCCTGCTAATGTTATAATTACCGATTTAATTAACCTAATAATTATTTAATATTTCTTGCTTTTCCTTTCTGGAAGTATTGGCTCGTCATGGACCATGTCTGATGCAGCTATGTCCGGTAGCCGTGGAACAAGTCCGGGGTACAATGGCTTCTTGCTCATTCATCTTAAACGCTTTATAAATACTTTCTGCTTCACTGTCAACTCGTTGTTTGTATGCAGCAGCAAACTGTACGCTGTATCTCTTTGCCGCGTCAGAACTCTGCTACGATATTCACACTTGACAGTGCACTTCTCTTAAAACTCATTTTGAACATCACACCCAGGTATTGGATGTTATTAGGTCTATAACAAAACATTGCCAGGATTTCATCTGGACTGATTTCTCTATTTCGTTCGACTGAAACTCAATACATTTGTGTCCAAAGGGCGAATATTTATTGACTACCTTGATGAATGTAACGTTGCGTTGAAATGTCTGGTATGTTCGATTTCTCTCATGGCTTTTGTTAAAATATTTGATGTCTCACTCAATTAAGTAACCAAACACTCACACACGGACATCTAAATTAATCACTCTGTAACTCCCTGGAAATACGCGAAATATAGTTATGTGTATTCAGTATTAAAACCAAAACTCTCGTCTTTAAAAATTAAAATAATATTATTATGGTTATTAACATTAATTATAGGACATGTGTATTTAATTATATATATATTCTAATTCATTACCAAACACGTGAAAAGTGTTACAAATTATAGTAGAATTTATTGATTTTTATTCTTAGAGGGAGGTTATAATTTTTTGAAAACTGGTAATGTAGATAAGTTTCATATACACGACAATATCCGCCTTGTTGATAGTGGTCTTTATTCCGGGAAGAAATATTTTAATTCTTTTTAATATTTACCGAAGTTGTATCCTGAGTTACTGTATCTTTTAAAATGTATAACTAATGACGTCAACAATTAATTATAATCGACTTCTGTCGATATATCTCGCGCGTACCATGCAGTCTTCATGCTGCTCCTATGTAAGCCCAGGATTTGAAATCAGTGAGGAAGACGGCTGTCTCTCCATACCAATCCGCCACTGAACGTGCTCACTGGAGGCGCGGGCTGCGTCAGTACGTGGGAAACTGCTTCCTCTGGCACGCCGGTACACAGTGATGGCCAGGCGCAGATAAAATCTCTGCGTCACGGAGACGAAATAACGCTGTCACACTCCGATATTCGAGTTCCCAGACTCCTACCGCATGAAAAGTATTTCCAACACATGTCGAAGTAGGCAGCGGCTGACAGATCTGGCCACATATAAAACCTTGTAATGGAGATGCTGTGAGAATGGACCGTCGGAATTTCAACTGCTGGCACGTCTTATATGATATGGATGAAATCACTATGCAACAATTATTAATGTATCGTCATTTTTAGACGTGTCCTTTAGTGTATTTTAAATATTCGTCTAAATACGTTCTTATACAAGAGGTTGGGTTAGCAGTAATCAGCACTTTTATCTTCGTGTCAACATTATCTTCCCGCAATACATTTTGTTTTCATAAACGAGGGTTGATTACCGAGTCATTGATGTATAATTATTCCATCAGTAAGACAGAAAAGGGTTCTTGTATGTGCGGTAGTTTAATAAAGGAGAACAGACGAAGGTCGTCGCTTGAGATGTTGTGTAGTAGTGTAGTTTAACGCAGTAATGTAGTATTGGATTGTCCTACATTAGATCAGTGACCTAACAAGAAAATGAATTACAAGTCTCATAATGAAGAAATTTTGTTCGGTGAACACAAAATTATAAATATATCCTATTCGAAATTATAAAAAACTTCGTGTGCCAGGAACGATAATATCAATAATAAAGATGTTGGTACAGTGATTAGACGCAAATAGTACGTACTGCAGTTAGCATCTGAATATTTAATGTTCACGTCTAAAAAGTTGGAAGCAACCTGCATAGACCTACACCTAACAATTTAAACTATCTTTTTGTACGGGTGATATACGTGGAAGAAACTATATCTAGGAATATTTGTATGTACGAGGAAAGAGGGTAATGAAATATATTTAAAAAATGCACCTTAAAGCCTCAGCATCTCTACCTCTGACATCTTTTTTACCAGAGTAATAAAATGAAGGGGATGGACAGGAAATGTAGCACGCATGAGTAATACCTCTTACACTACACAACTTGTGAGACCAAATCTTAGATCGAAAGATAATAACAGTAGTATGAAAACGAGTCTCGGAAAAATATATTATCCATTTAATATTATATTTGAAACTGTCAAAACAACTCCCTACACTGCATGCCAAAATGATTGCCTATTATTGGATTGTGTTTTTCTTTTTTTTTTTGGGGGGGGGGTTAATCCCATGTACCCTTGCATATGGTTACCAATGTTTCGGAGGGGCGTGCTGATTCAATCTCCAGAACACAGAACACCACACTCTAAATTTTCACCGCCGTGGGAACTTCTAATCCCACGATAGAGTGTTTGACGACGCCTCTATGTTTCGACTGAGTTTGTAAATCACTTCCAAGGGTGTACATACGAATTCTGTCCTTGAGCAGTTTAATTGTCTATTACATCGAAGTATTATATGTTGTATGAAGATATCTTCACAGCTTGTCTTTCACGTGTTAAAATTATGGTTAAAAATAGTGTTTGTCTACCAGACTACACGTCCCAACAACCCAGAAGACAGCAATCTTCATACTCACCTCGTATCTATTTGTAATTAAAGAACGGAATCAGTCTCTAAGTGTCTTGTTTCTGTCAAATTTCGCGTTTATCATCATAATCTTGTCTGGGTTTTTGGATGTTCCTTTGTATAATTTTCAGCGTTGGCATGTGTCGCGCTTGAAATGATTCTTGTAGGGCCAGTTTCTGTCGTGTTGTTGTTGTTTGTCTACATTTCTGACATGCTATAGTCTGTACAATGATCTGTTCCTATCACAGTTCTGTGACTATGTCTCTCCTTGGTAGTGTGTCACTCAGCTGCTGATACTTTGTGTGTTCGTTCGTATTGGTTTTTTTTTACTGAGATTGAGAACATGGTCAATATTATGCCCACCCCTATATGCTCCTTCATTGGATAACACTTACGCGCTAGACAATCTACAGGTAACATTCGACAGGAATTTAAACCATGAGATTGTGACCGTTAGTGAAGAACACTTTTATAAATTTAATATTTTATCTATTTGGGACAGGGATGTAATTCTACACTACACTGGTAGTAAATAATGTGTTAGACGATAAAATTCATTAAAGAATAGGTAATTAGGGATATAAAGTTTAAATTTTATAAATTTATGGCAGTTCCCACACTTTTAAATGACATTTAAATAAAATGTGAATGAACAAAATCAGTAAAAATTTGCGTTGCCGAAATGAAGTGTCCAAAGAGATGCCGGATAGATAAAATTAAAAATTTAAAGTTTTTAGGAAGGAAATAAATATTTATTTAATGATGGAAGAATACGCTACAGACAAAAGGGGTCAACGAACTTGAACAGAGTGAGCAGTGGGAGACGTAACAATATTTCATTGCAAACCAACGAGATATAACGCTGTTTTGCGCTCATCACCACCGTACGCCCCCCCCCCGAGAACTATTATATAAGTAGAGTTAGGTCGATGCTTACGTCTTACGGTTTGTTATAAATACGTAATATTAACGGCCTCGTAATCGTCGACACTGATGTTTTAAAGGTGCAGATGTTTTTCATTTTGCAAAACTATATTGTGCCCCAAATCTAAAACTTCTTGACGATGGTGAAGAGTCAATTGATTAAAAATTTCCTTGGATATTATCCATCGTCTAGTAAATATAAAACGTAAAAAACGACGTTTCGGAGATGGGACTCTTTCTCCGTCTTCAGGTTCCTACACAGTTGGGCCCACTAGATAGAGCTAATCCCTATCTCCGGAGATAAGAGTCCCATCTCCGAAACGTCGTTTTTTACGTTTTATATATTGTGCCCATTCTGAATTGAAATATCCTAGTTGCCCTCACCCACAATTTGCAGGGGAACCGTTCATAATATGTCTGTAAAATCGAAACAGCTATGACATCCATTGCGGACGGCCTCGCTCTCTCTTGGAATATTGTTTTCATCTTATGCAGTTGAAAGAGAGCAAGTGGAAGTAGGGATCATGTCTTTCAGATCTGTTCGTGCATTGATGTCTCTGTGTTGTTTTTCAATTAGTAGGCGATCTTCATCTCTCCGTTCCCATTACCACTGGAGCAATAAAGAAAGCGAAAGGAAAATGCAAGGAAAATTAAACTAATAAACAATTAAGCAACAAAGTCAGAGGCGTAACGTTCCATCTTGTCGCTAATGGAACACCACTCCACTGACAGCGTATCCTTCATCTCACAGAGTCACATGACAGGAAATAATATTCCGCACAGAACTGCTCGTCCTTCCTTCCTTCCTTCCTTCCTTCCGTGAGTATTAGTTCTTCAAGTTCTTGAAATGAAATTCACTCTTCAGTACATCGCGTTGTTTGATATTTTCACCGAACGTCACATCTGAGTGGTTAGCACTCATATTCAGGTGGTCCCTCGTTCAAATCTCATGTCATTAAATGCATCTCAAATAGAAATCCTAAGAAGAATATAAAATTTGGTTGGAAACCTCAAGGGAGGATATAATTTTAGAGTCCCAGACTAAATTTGGAGGATATTAGCTCATTGAAACCCAATGTTAAATATATGTATACCATCTATTTTACGAATCAGTAGCTCTGCATTTTGTATTTATGTGTTTCGGATGGTTCTCACTGTAAACATGAATTTATTTAATTAAACAACATTTATCGTTTGGTCTTTGTAATGGTGAAGTAAGGTACGGATTAAATTCTTAAATATTATTTAAATTAGCTTCAGCTTCATAGGGTTAAAATGTACCACAGAGAAGCAGGGCATTAAACTGTCTTAGTACACTGTTTAAAGATGGGCCTGTGTAGAAATCTAATTAAGCCTTCGGGGTGCTACGAAAGTAGAGGACTCCAGACAATAGGACGGAAACGTTCGACACCCATAGTTCAGGTTAGATTTTAGGTTCTCACGGCGGCGGATTTGAAGATGACTGTTCTTCATCACTAATGCAGTAAGATCTGGAGCCAGTTTCATAAATCTCCCATTATAAAAACCAATCTTTAATATTTATTCTGCTTATATTATTCTCTACATCTATTTTGTTTTCTTTCAAGTGATCCTTTTCCAAGAGCTGTTGATACAAAAAATGTATTCATTTCTTACATCATCATAGCTACACGTTTAGCTGATCAGAACCCATCTTTATGAACCTATTCCTTCGTAAGAAGCTGATAGTTGTTCATGTGACAAAGACGTTTCCGTCTGTTACGGGACCCGAATATACATTTCCGTGGTCACAAGACCCCGCCACGGGTCTGTGTCCTGAGGTACCAGATTCCAGTCCAGAACCTCGCACCCTATAAGGCCCATTTTAATATTGTCTTCCGATCAACTCGTAAGTCCCTCATGTAATTTCTTGGATTTCCGAATATAATTTTGTATCTCCCAATATGTGGTACATGAACCTTACAACCCTAAGTGACATACTTATTTGCTATCTGTGTAGCAAATCTCGCATTACAGGAAAGGCACGTTAAAGTAAAGAAATGCAGTGCTTGTTCCCACATGTTATTCATTAAGCTGTAGCTGTTTCTTCTCCCAGGACTAGCAGCTACTGTGGATATCAAGTGGGAGATTTGTGAGCCGGGGATGAGGAATAAATTGCCACCTGAACACGAGAAAACTTGTCGCAACAAATCACGGGGGCCGCTAAAATTTCGTCCACTCACTCCTACCACTGCAGTGTAATGGAATCGCTGTGTATAGGTTGGGGATTTTATTTGTACATCCAAACCGTGACGGGAATTTTAATGTATTTAAGTTGTTCTTTCACAGCACTCTAGCGGCAATGGTATGTACTAATCAGATTTTGTGAGTTATGTAGCTTCTTACCTTACAATTACTGTTTTGCATGCCGGTCAGTGGAAGGATGTGGCACTTGTCAGATCGGCTAACGAACGGGTCAAATTGTGGTGTAGTAAAAATTTTCATAATATGTGCCAGGCTATTTTCAAATAGACGTTGTGTTCAAATTGACACCCAGTGCTACCTAGCGGACTAACTAAGTAACTAACGAACTTACTAGATGGCTTACGTAACCCGAAGGTTCATCACCGAGTTAACCAAAGCCCTGGGCCAACAAAATCCAGTCTCCTTCGACTCCTATCTCCCATAGATCCCGCCTGAGACTATCCTCCCATCTACGTCTAGGTCTCCCCAGAGGTCTCTTCCCCTCAGGCTTCCTCCCGCCTGAGATTATCCTCCCATCTATGTCTAGGTCTCCCCTGAGGTCTCTTCCCTTCAGGCTTCCCAACCAAAACCCGATGCACACCTCTTGTCCCATCAATGCGCGCTACATGCCCAGCCCATCTCATTCTTCTGGAATTAATCGCCCTGACAATATTGGGTGAGGAGTACAGATTTTTAAGTTCGTCATTATGCAGTTTTCTCCACGCCCCATCGTCTTCTCTCCTAGGCCCAAATATCCTCCTCAACACCCGATTCTCAAACACCTGCAATCTGTGTTCCTCCCTCAGAGTGAGAGACCATGTTTCGCACCCATAAAAAACAACATTCAAAATTATTGTTCTGTATATTTTAATCTTCAGGTTCTTAGAAATCAGACGGAAGGACAAAATATTTTGAACTGAACATAATCGGCATTTTCACCTGAAAATGGGAGGAGAGCCAGCTACAGAACATTACCGGACTTGTTTTAGAATATTAAATGATGGTTGAAGTTCAGAAAATCAGCAGTTTTCAATAGAGACAGTATGCTTTACAGAAGCATTGGTATATGCCTACGAGTCCACATGATGTCACAACCCAGAGAAAGATCATTGTAGGCATTAACCAACTGTTCTTTGTACTGGAGGTAGGAACTGAACCTTTAAATATCATTTAGATGAGGTTTGAGATTCAAAGGGCAAATTACAATTACCTTAATATTTTTAAGTGGATTTAAATACTAGATGAATGAGATTAATACATACAACATTTCTGCCCGATTCCTACATGGAAATAATCTCTTAACGGAGATCGTTATTATATATTTTAGAGAAAAAGAACTGAATTGAGGTGACTAGGAAAAAATTGTGATTTTTATTGGTTGGTTTATGTTCTAGTCGTTGGATTCTGCGATGATTGTGAATCTTCTGTTTGTGTAAGATAACGGAACGTTAAATATTTGAATAGTCTATTTCAATACATAAATAAATTAAATCAGATTAATTCAGAATTATAGTTTATAAGATTGTGTTGAATTAATGGCAGCGAAGCTTGGACTATATGTAAAGGAGATTAAAAGAGATTCACGGTAACAGAAATTATATTCGTAAGGAGAGCAGATACGTTTTCTCTCTTGGATTACAAACCGAATTGGACATAAAGGAATCAAATACACAGGCAGTCATGGAATTCATGAAGAATTACAGAGCTAACTGGAAAGAAACTTGTTCTTTGAACGCTCCGCCCAAAAGTCTCATTCTAATTCTCCATTACCAACCAAATGGACTAGGAATGTTTGAGGAGAGACTACAAATACTGGACTGTTACCGTAACAGACCACTGGTCTTAGATTGGGGGAGGCTGATGATGACCAGACGAGCCACAAAAGCGAAACGTCTTAGGAATGAGAATAAGAAGACGTTTTAATGCATATAATTTAAGCTTACTCAGTAAATATTGGGTACCTTATGATATTAAGTCTCTTTGTTAGTTATTATTATTGCTTAGGAAACAAAGCCTTTCCCTGGAAAATGCCTATTGTACGATTATGAATATACGAGTTTATTTAACGACACTTCATCTACTGTAGATGTTTGAACACGTATTTAAATATAACTGAACACCAACACCGAACGTCATGGCATGTCATGCATTTATGCTTCGTTTATATGAGTGTTTAGTAAAGTTAAAAATTTAATCGAAATTTGAAAGTTTCTGACTGTAGTTTAACAAAGTGTGTTTAATTAATTTTTCTTAATCTTATCTTGTTTTGAGACTAGCTGTAAGAAGGAGCCAAACAGGTTAGGCATTTGATCGCTTCTTGCCTGTAGACAGAAGTAGACCCAACTTCAGAAACTTTGTGGCTTAAAAACTCCTGCACGATTAAAATATTATATTTTTATACATAGATTATCCGAGACATTGAGACAAGACTTTATTAATTATAGAGGAAAGAGACGTCACTAATATAAATTCTTCACATGTAGGACTGCTCCCAACAAATAAATTATTTCCTTTTTAATCCGGATAGATGACACCACTAGAAACTTTGCACGAAAACGAATCGGTGAGATTTCGGGTTCTGACGGCAAGTCGTCTGGGTTGTTGCCCCGCATAGGCTAGTAGACGTTTACCGACGTTTCAGAGGTTCTTACTACCGCCATCATCAGGGTGATGGTGGTGGAAGAAAGATCCATTGAAACGTCGGAATTGTTTGCAACAAGATTCTGAAGGAAATATTTAATCGTGAGATTGATGACGTAACATTGTGAATAGAGAAATTAAAATAACGAAGGCTTCATTAAATCAAGACTTACGAGGTAGATGAAGCATGTGACACGCATTAGGAAAATAAATAAATACATGTGTAATTTTGATTGGAAAACTAAATGTTTTGTTCTGGGATGTTGCACCTTGTAGTCAGGCAGAAGTTAACATCCCAGAATACAGTCATCTTCCTATTCACCGTTGTTAGAATCCAAAATCTCACCTAAAAGTTTAGATTTTCGGATGTGAAGCTGAATTAAATGTTAATAATATATTGGGAATATTATTGATACTGGGAACGTAAGATAAAGTATTATCTTAATATATTATTCAACTTATGTTTGCAGATTCCCGGCCAGAGATGGTTATGACATGCCAAAGAAATTCCAGAAACAGTTTGTTTCTCCGACAGACGATGATTTGCCAGTTGCTAGGACCGTGGGCTGCTTGGGATTCAGACTGCCGTCTACGTAAGTACTTACTATTTTCTATAACGTTCTAGCATTTAGAAACATGTAAACCCTAGATAATTTCGTCACGAGATTTGGCTGTATACTCGACTTGTAAGTGTCCTGATAGATTTTATTAATTGTTTGGCACGTTCTCAACAAACGTTTGCAATAGTCATTCTATAAAACCGCAATATTTATCTGTTGTCAAGAAGAAAGTATATATCCGTTTAAGTAATTTTCTCAAAATTTCATACCGAGAGCCTTTACTAAAAATTGTCGGCACATTCTAATTTAGGTTAAAATCAGGTAACAATAACGGAAACTTTTCATGAAGTCATGATTTTCTGGGCGCGGAAGCCACTAAGTGTGAGGAATCCAGGGTGATGGATGAATTTAATACCTGAGATAAGTGTACGGGTTTTTTTTTTTTTTTTTATACGCGCAGTCTTGAAACTTTCCGATCGCACCTCGTATATGTAGCAGACGGGAAGACAAATGCTTCTGAACTGAACTTGATATAAATTTTATCAACAGAAATTTTGTTTGTTTGTAGTAATGGAAAATGTGTAATTATGAACTTGCATACTTTCCATAATTAGACAGAATAGCTTATGTGTGAACGGACTCGCCGGAGTACCTCACCCGGAACACTTGGAGCCCCCACAACCGTCTGCTTCCCGCAGTGGGGGGCGGAAAGAACGAGCCAGCAGTTATACCTTGAACTCTAGAACAACATTGCCACTCTCTGTAGCGAGTTGAAACGGACAGCAATGAACTAAATCCTGCTAGGATAACGCGCGTTTATGATAGGAAGTCGTCTACGCCGACGTTACCATATCATAATGATTACATAGAACGATAAAAATAATGATAGCCCCTGATCAGACCGCAGCACGCGAAGCCAAACTACTTAGCAGAACAGCTGATATGTTTCAGTTTTTTCCGATCGCCTCAGTTTAAATTTGCGAGGTAGCGGGTTTGAATATCAGCAGGATATACCAAAAGAGATGTTTTCCTCCGGGGCCCACCCAGCCTCCTGTCCAAAGGGTACCGGGGTCCTTTCCCGGGGGTAAAGCCGGCCGGGGCGTGATGCTGACCACTCACCCCCATCTAGTGCCGAGGTCAAGGAAGAGAGAAGCTATACCTCCACTCACCCCAATCGCCTAATGAGACAGCCTTATCACTTTAAATAGACCACGACTACCGCAAGCTTCCCAGTTCTCCATTCGCAGTTATCACGCGCTCAGTTTATATCACGTTGTTAAAAGGCCAATGCAGACGAAAGAGCGACTTTTTTATGAGGCGAGTGATGAAGTGGCAAGGATGTGGCAGGAAGCGACCTTGATGCTTTTCAAGTTTTATTCCGAGCATGACTTACGGAACTAAGGAAATTCAATAAAGAAATCCCGGTCTCTAAGCTGGACAAGTGAGCCCAGTAGCCCCCTAAAACAGCGCATCGACATTCAATTTGTGCAGTCGTTTTACTTCTCTTAACACTTTATAGCCCAGTGGTAACTATATACACCATCTGCTTTATTATTTAATGTCTCAACAGTGTAACCACTGGGCTCTGTGTCATTCTCAGAATAAACAGCGATTTCTCCCTAAACGGTATGTTTGATCATTGCAATGGTTGTGATTGGATTTTGTTTTTTAGGTAAAGACTGAACTTTCAAATATTATTAAGACGGCTTTCGGATCGTTGGCCAGCGGATCGCATTTCACTTGCTGGAAGTGTCGGAGTGAACTTGTTATCTGCAGGCAGGGTCATGACACTGTCAGCTTATCCTTGCTAGCAGTCATGTTGGAAAATGTGCTTATCTTGTAGTTAGCTCTGAGGCATGGACCACTATCACGGAGAGGTCTGTGAGGGTTCGGGCTTGGTTCACTGATTGCAATCAAACGTCAAATAGAACATTTTGGGCCCACTCGTGCCATTCTATTTACGCAAAGAAAAATTTACGCTTGGCTGGGTTGATCTTATGCTCCTAACACAGTCGGGCTCCAAAAACCAATCCCACAAGATTTTCCCAGCTGTGCCCTCTCAGTAATTGAGATTACGCCATATAAACCAGGCATCCGATGTCTTTGTACAGTTCCTCAAACGCCAAAATAGAGCGTCGTTGAATAATTTATTCAAGGATTACTGTCATTTGTGGATTAAAATAAAAAATGTATTTGTTTGATTGCCATGGCTGATTGTTAATAGATCTGTCTTCATCTGAGCTGAAATAAAGAGAAGTCAGGCTTGAATATGAAGTTTGGGCTACTTTATGTTATGTAGGTAGTTTTGCTTTGAAATTTAACGTAAGATTGTGACGTTCCCTTTGCCGTTCAAGATAAGACTCCATGCAAATGTTCTCTGCATGTCATGAGTTTTCGAGAATTAGTATCAGCCAGCACTTTGTCATGACGCGTTCGTCTATCCGAATAAAATAACTGATTTGGATCAAACTTTATTATAGACTCACATTAAATTTTTCGTATTGATATTCGTATAGTTTTATTCAACCGATTGAGAACGCCCTCATTTTATGTAAGCAAAAGTGTCATTACCGTGGTGTTTAGGGACCACCGCTGTCCTTATCTCGAGCTGGATGAATACAGTCCAAATTTCCGTATTATATTTATTTTCGGATTAAAATGTAGAATGTATTTGTGGCTATTTTGGTTTGAACTTTAAGGAGTACGCCCTGTAATTAGCCTGTGTAACCTAACATGTACTTTATGTGGTGTAATGCAATGTAATGCGCGAACAGTTCAATTCATTCGATTTGCCTTGTCTCCTTCCATTCTTCGAGTACCTCCTTCTTTCTCAGTTTTTCTCTTTTCCTTTATAACTTTTGTTTTACCCTAAGTGGAACATGTTTTCTATAGCGGAGATTGTGACTACTTCGGTACAAAGATGAAATGATATGCGGGTCCACCCCATGACACTCCTTGGTAGGCCGCTGCTCATTCCGGATGCGCGAAAGGTATGTTCACGGACTGAACGTGTGTTCATTATCGAAAATAATGTCGCGTTGAAATATTATTATGCTCTTTATGAAGCATTTAGCACAGAACAAGACGATTTTCAACATTTAAGAACGCAATATGTGCTTGTCCGTGATAAATTCTTATCGAGAGACAAAGCAACTGATATTACAGCCTTACCGATTTCAGGTAGTGCTTCAGGTTCAAGAACCGGACACGGCTTTAAGAATTTAATGTTGGATTTAGTAGTTTTGTGCTTCAAGAGATTCGTGTATTAGTGTTGTTTGCGTTTTCAGTGGAACAACACACATTACTAAGAGTACAATTCTTCCAGGTTATTAATTAACTGTGCCGTACTCCTCTAGGTATGCTGTTTGAACATTTATTAAAGATTGGATGAAAGATAGGAAGAAATGTAGTTAGGAAGAAGACTCCAATTTACTTTATCGTGTTTTGGGGGCAGTAATTGAACAGGCGATAAAATCATGTGCCATATAATTGTTTACCACTGTGTCAGATAAAAACAACTCATTTGTGTTGTAATTTCGTTGCTAACTACTGATCTGATTAGAAATATTATGACTGTTTTCTAGATTTTCACCCAAATTAATTTACCCGCAGAAAATTAGTATGAAAGCAGCTAGATCGTTAAGTTAACAGCTTTATATGAAAACATTTTTGAAAGGGAACAGATGGAACTGTGTTCCTATACAGGACACGGTCGTTCCACGAGTGGTTTGTGACTTGTTTCCTGAACTTGTTTGAAGCTGAACGATTAATTCGTGTCACACCAACCCGAAGTGACCCCGAATGAGGAGGAGGTTATCAGTTGTGATAACTACATACGTAGAACGTCACAGCGCTCCACATATCAGCAGGAGGCTCCTGACCGGCTGAACAAGTGAGGCCGGGACCAGTAAACACTAAAGCCCTCCACCTCAATTCGTAGCCTCTGTGCGTAAAATCGAAAATTTACTTTGTCAGTCTAGGGGTTAAATATTTTTAAAAATTTGCGACAGAGAGATACGTTTTGTTTCTCGTCTCTGTTTGAAAGTCGCTGTGTGAAATATGTTAATTTCTCATCAGATTTTTGGGATATTTCTATATGTTTGGGTTCAAAAGCATCTTATTAAAAATTTCTAACTTTTATTCCATTTTCCTATCCGAAATCGGTGTTTCTAATAAACTTTCAGTTTTATTCATATTGTATTCATATTACAGGACGGTCTCTCAAATGTAACTACACACACACACAATTTTTTAGTCACACAAAAATTAAAACCTAAGATGTTAACACGTAAAACTGCATAATGGCGAGCTTAAAAATCTGTACTGCTCCCCCAATATTGTCAGGGTGATTAAGTCGAGAAGAATGAGATGGGCGAAAGGCGTGACATCTATCGAGCGCCAAAAGCAAGTGTAAGGCCCGCCATAAACGTTTTGAAATCTTTCTGCTAAATTTGAGATAACTTTTTTGTGTTAACACCTATGTGAACAAATTATAAATACATCAAAATGTCCAAAATTATCCATTGATTCCTTAGCCACGTGCTCACCCCCAATTGGTTAGCAGCCCGCTTTACCCTGCACCAACCATAACATATTCACTCTGAGAAAGGCAACTTCAGTATTTGCCGAAACGTTGGGTAATTTCTATATTCGCCGCGGATCCTCTTCGAAATCCACTGTTGTTTATTTGTTTTTATATTTTACCTTATAAAACTTTGCTTACGTTTGTGGTAGAATTTTAATGTAAGTTTGTAATGAAGAAATCTGAGCTAGTACTGAATCATGAGGCATTTCTTCCTAAACAATAAGTTCGAAGTATATAATATCAAAATTATTTAAACTATATGGCAAGTGTATCACAAGCTATAAATTAATTTTACAATCTAATGACCAATCTCTTTGAACCATTTCCAGTAGTGTGGAAATAATTTTACGGTAAATATGCCAAATGTAATATAAAAATTTTGTGTTAACTTATACAATATTTTTTATACGAAATGCATAAGTAGGCTTATGTTTTTGATCTATATCCACATAAAATTTTATATAGGCTTCTATAATGGTTAATTATTTATCATAAATTGAATGCAATTTGTGAGATTTCTGTTTATTAATGTGAAGGTGGGTTTATTCTGGGTTGTAGCGACGTTTCAGTGGTGTTCTATCATTAGGGCATTTGACCTGACGACGGAGGCAGCAATAACCCGGAAGACGGTTATGTTTATTATGCAATTTTCTCCAGCCTCCTGCCACATAATTTCTCTTTGGTCCAAATATTCGCCTCAGCGCCCTGTTCTTAATCACCCACCAATCTATGTTTGTCCTTAAGGAAATGTAGCATTAGCATTTAAATAACTCTGACATGTAATATCACCCTTTTAAAAAGTAACGCGTTCTTCAATTTTAAATATACTATACTGTTAATTGCCCGGCAATTCTTCACGTGTCAGACGAACCGGCCGGTCAGAGCCCGTAGACGGACAGACTGGAATCTCTTGTTCTTGTCAACATGACCGTGGTCAATAATTTTAACTAGAAAGCCAGCCAACAGCGTTTCTCTAGTTGTCTATTCTGCTAGTTTATTTCAAATGACATACTTTTAGCTGCCTAGATTAAGAACTGAATCTAACACAGAGCAACGGGACGAATGAGAAAGTATCGTGGGTTCTTTAGATGCACTGTCCCAGCATTTGAAGGTAGCCTACTGTAGAACACTACAAGAAATCATAATGAGAATAGTCGGTTTCTGGCTGAGATTCGAACTCTGGTTATCCAGAACAGGAAACAAGGAGCTTTAACATTTATATCTCGTCATTTATTACGTTTTTAGTGTTCGTCATTACCTAGCTTGAGTGAAGAATACATTATGTTCATGTCCGTGGATGGATACAGCTTTTTTCCTAGGGACTAGGCAATCCATTTGACTCCAGATCATTGATTTATATGGTCTTAACAATGCCAACCGAGGTCACTATTACTCTCGAGGAAGACTGATAAAAGTCTACAGCTCCTCTGACGCTTAGTCATCAAATAAGCAAACTGCTGACGTCACCGTCCGTGTTGTGGCGTAAAGAACACGGTGGAATTTTAGTAAACTTCAACCCTTAAAAGCCTGAACTTTTTTTTTATTGGTTCTTGAGTGGGCCAACCCCATCCAATCTTGTTGTGCGTAATTGTAGCACACAGTGTGGATCTGTCAGCGTGACAGTAATCCTTAGCATATGATGTCTGTGTCTGTTAATTTAGCTAATCTGCATGGTTCATCTGACAAGCATCATGCACCCCTGATCAAACACTCGCAGTACCCCTGCACAACTCCCCTCCCCGTTCTTCAAAGCCACCCTTTCGATTGCTGTAATTTGAACTGTTTCACTCAGAAGGATGCCGTTTATAGATATCGGAAAGTAACTTTGGCGTGTGAGTGACTTCAGAGTTATAGGAAATTGATAGCTGCGATATTGGTAATGAAAAATGCATTTTATCCCATCGTGAATCACTTGAATTAGGGTATCAAAACTCCTTGTCAATAAAACTAAATCTTAAAATTCACCTAACTCACTGTGGTCTGCTATCCAGAACTGAAACACGAGGCAAATATTTTCAGCAAAACGTATTCAAGGCTTCAGCCGCTCACGTGCCAAGTACTTTGTCCATATCTGTACCAGAAGTTCAGCGAATTGTAATAAGTTTCTCTTATTTGTTGTCAATGTGAGATGCAACCCCTGTCCTCTGTTACTACCTGCAAGGATTAGCGCGTCCTTACGTCAGCCTCGTTTAAAGCATTTAGACTTCCCATTTGCATATTATGTATTCTTGAGGGGAAGTAAGATTACGCTTATGAGATTACCATTGTGTGTGTGTGTGTGTGTGTGTGTGTGTCCTCGTTCAACTTCTGTACCATTTGATCTGTTTTCACAACATATTTCACGAGCCATTTCAGCCTTGTACTTTTCAATTTCCTACAGTAAGAAAAGTTTAACGATTCTCATACATCTTATGTCCTCTAAATGTGCCATCTATTACCTATTACGTTAAATATATATTATAATTCTTTTTTATATTCTCATATCTCGTCTTCTCCAACAGAATGTAACCTTCATCCTTGAAGTCTTTCTCGGTTATGTTGAATTGTATTCGACATCTGCCATTATCTTAAATTAAATTACTAATTAACTCCATGACGCACAGTCGTTCTTGAAACGCTGATGGTCCCTCAGATAGTAAAGTTTTATTCTATCTATCATGAAAGCCGGAAGTTCATTTCTGTGTTAAGATCCAGTTTAATATTATCCTTCTATAAACTATTTGTGGAAACTTGCTACATATAAGGCAAGGGCGAGTGGATTTTTAAAATGGTAAGTGGTTTTAAGCTGCGTTTCTGGGACCATGTACACGTATGTGTGTTCGTGTGCTGAACATACGTAGGAGTCTTACGCCTGAATTCAATGTACATCATAGCCAATCAGAGCATTAGTAAGCGAAAAATGTAAATGGAAAATTTTCGTGTTTCAGAGTGAAAATTTTGTATTTCTAATCTCAGAAGAAAATCTTGTATTGAACGTAATTTCTAGAATCAGACCGTCTATTTCTGGGTTGTGTTCATGGGTATTTTTGTGTACGATTGGTTCTGGTCGCCGAGGATAAAGGGGACATACAGATGCGAATGGTGTTTGATGAATCTCGTGGAACAGGTGACTGGTGGGCGTGTCTCCTTCTTCACGTCGCCCCATGCTGGTGTTCGTTTCCTTGTTTCCTGGTTCTTAACAAAAGACAGTTTCCTGGAACAAGGTAAGAAATAATAGGTCTCGTCTTTTTCGTATATCACGCCACACAATTTAAAAATACCAGGAAATGGGTAATGACTGAATACAGTATTTTCTGTCATTATATCACGTTACTACTCCTGCAAATAAGTTCTCGTGTTCTAGCTTAATTCAAGTAGCTAACTGTGCCGCGCTGTGAGCAAACAATGGAAAGATCCAGCAGTTATAATGTCCTAGCGTTCCAAGAACATTGGGTTGCTTTTAACAACAAATTTGCGGCAGTTCGAAAGTTTTTATTTTATTTTATATTGACAACTGCAGCTAAGAATATAAATTTTTTATATGAAAGCAGATTATAAATATTTATAAATTTAATTGTGAAATATTGTAAGTTAACAATTATAAACATGCGACCGAACGAGTAATTATTATACCTGACAAGTTTAAATTAAAATTCGTACGTAAATGGTAAAATCTTCCCTAAAAGTAATAGCTTGAAATTGACAAAACAGTATTTTCAGAATGGAAGTATTAGATCTTAAAACACCGTTTACTGTAAAATTGTTAAAATTAAATTATTTGGTTATTCCGTCAAATCACAATGTATTTAAAATAAGATAATTAAAATAATTAAAATATCATTCTGTGTTTCATATCGAATAATCGATTTACAATTGGAACAGTTACAACATGTTTCGGTTTTATTAAACCATCATCAGGTGTAAAATTATATTAAATTTAAAACTCAATTACAATTTTTTTTACAATTTTCATAGTGTAGTAATTATCTTATTTTAAATACATTGTGATTTGACGGAATAACCAAATAATTAATTTTAATTTAATAAATCACAATATGACGCAACTACACTATCTTGTAAAATTGTTGTTGGTACTTAATTAAGCATCCTGCATTGCTTGCAGTGAAAATAGGAAAACTCTGATGAGGATATTAGATACGCGACTGTTAACAGTATCCGTTACGGAGTGACAAATACATTTGTTCTTAAATGCAGTGATGGAAAGCGAGCATCAAGAAGCTCTCATTTGCGATAAAGTGTTCGAAACTTCCGAAATGGACTGCATCGTACATTTTCAGAATTATGAAGTTATTGCAAAAATAAGGAACTTTATAAGAGGCTTGGCTGAGATAAAAGAAAATGGGAGTCCATTTGCACTAGTGAGCAAACACTGCATAAGCACGTAATTGAATTAATTACGACAGATTCCTATTGATTAAATCCGCATTGAGGTGAGTACAATTTAGGGATTAGTGAAAGGAGAGCTGATAATCTACTGTATTTAAAGAACTTAAGAAAGTTGTTTAAAATTTTAACTAGGTCTGCATTTAGTCAGTAAACTGATGTTGTCTTTCTGGAAGATGAGCACAACATACGCTC
The DNA here is from genome assembly GCF_977971745.1 of Zootermopsis nevadensis. Taxonomy (NCBI): domain Eukaryota; kingdom Metazoa; phylum Arthropoda; class Insecta; order Blattodea; family Termopsidae; genus Zootermopsis; species Zootermopsis nevadensis. Next base: position 867,370 of record NW_028259139.1, on the reverse strand, counting down.
TCAAGGGGAAATCGTTTTTAACCCTTTGTAGTCGAAAAAATAATGATGTAGAAAGAGTAATAAAAGAGAAGGAGGAAGGAGAACAATTAGGGGAGAAGTGAGACATTTTATTTCTGGAGGGTGAAAGACTATTTTAATGTTAAAATGATCTTAGACAATGGCAGCTCTCCCTTCTGTTAAAGGTAGAGTGAGAGTGAGGACGTTTTTTAGTGACAGACGTTTCATAACAGAGATGGCTGGAGTTTGACCTCTTATTAATGAATGCTGAAATTTTAATTTGGAAAATTTACCTCCACAAGGGAGTAAATTTTGATGAATTTAAATAGGGAGGATTGCATGAAAATTATGCAGTAGCAACTTTACCGAAGCTCGTCTAAGTAATATTTAAGAATTAGCCCGCACTACGAAAGAACCACAAAACTTCATCGTTACAAAGATCAGCTGCTTGATTCTGTTTAGGGAAATAATACCTGTTTACAATGAAAATGATAGGAAATCCATGAATACTAATTGCAGAGTTATTTGTTGTTAAGGTATGTGGTAGATAATATTTCAGTGTTTACTTCATGTAGGAGCAAATATCTCAGAGCAGTCTCTGATTATAAAAATATGAATTTATCTGGACCAGCGGATTTATACGGTCCTCTCAACATCAGAGTCGAAAGTGTAAGAAATATTTAAGACAACGCACAAGGGATATCAGAATTGCCTCAGATAGTGAGTGACCGGAGAGGTAGAATTAGATTCATATGAACGAAAATAACGTACAAAGATTTCTGTAATGAATTTTAATTTGGGTGATCATTGTTTTTCACATTTAGTAATATGTAATATTTATTACCATGCCGATATTTTTTCGGCAGGGTCCTAAGGTTGTAAATGAATGCTTTCTAGGGTGCTGCGCCTTGTAGTTTCGAGAAATGTGTACCAGACTGCGCGGCTCAACATACCACCGTGAGAACCTGAAATCCCACCGGTTTACAAAGTTGTCATCTGCATGTTTTATGCAGTAAACCGTATATACCATAAGGCACATTTCACCACTTTGAAAGAGTGAAAACAAATTGTATAGTTATCAGTTTGTTTTGGATTTATTACATTCCTCTAAAAAATAGGAGTTTCTTCATGATTATTATTTAGTGTTCTGGCTTGACGACAGGTCCATATGAACAGGATCCTTCCATCCTTTTCTCGGACTGGGACCTGTTCATATACGTTCTTGGCAGATGATCCAGAAGTGGTTTGCCATTGCCTTCTTCTGTGTGTGAATGAAGTAATTGTTGGGATGCCACGGAGGAAAACTCCGTGTTGCCTAGACCACGGCCTTGCCCAACACAAGTTATAAATTCGGGCACCGCCGGGAATCGAACCCGAGACCCCAGGATTACAAGGCCAGCGTTCTAACCGCTAGACCACCGTGGCTGTTTCTTCATGATATGATATCTTAAAGAGTTAGAAAACAAGTACCTAGAATAATTTCTATATTATACCAAGAGATGGCTAGATTGAATCCTCGTGCACAGTAGCAGGAACATTAATACTCGTGGAATCAACTGATGTTTTCTTGAAAACACATGAACAGGCGGAATTAAGCAGAATATTGTAAAGTAACATCTAATCGCCTTGAGTTATGATTACGGTGAGAGGTGAAGGACATATTAGGATACTTTAAAGTTCATCTGAAGTCCAGCAAAAGTGGCTTTTGACATCTGTTTGGAATGACCATAAATACAAGTCATTAATGTCAGGAACAGTAAAAAAGTAAAACGGAATAAATGCTCTAATTTAGACGAAAAAGGGCATAAATAACATTTCGTTTAATTCAATTTTTAATAATAATCAAACAACGGTAACGCTGTACAATGTATTTACAGTAGCTATCAATATGACATTTCTGAGTCGAGTAGATTTTGATCCAAATACCACCTGCTCTCGAGGTTAACATGGGTTAAATAGCATTTTACTATTGGATTATAGACGAACAATAACTAAATATGGCGTTAAGAGTGCAAGGATTGTATGACTCGAAGTCTGTACAGTACGAAAGTGCACTTTTTGAAAATTTTGTGCGGGGGGGGGGGGGGGGGGGTGAACTGCGAAGTGAGCGGTGTGCTGAAGCGATGGACTATGGATTCTACTGTGGCCTTGCTCTGCACTTCCTGGTCTCGTGGTTAGATATTGCAAAGTAATGTTCGTAGTTGGAAGGACTGGCGTCTTGTGTTCCAGTGTGACACTCCTGCGTCTTATACAGAACATAAATAGGCCAGTTTAGTCAATAACAACACATCAATGATGTGCACCAAACCTGAGCTGCATCAGATGAATAATCGATATTATTCTTGGAGAACAGCAAAAGGTCTACTTTTTAAAAAAATCGGCAATCAGAATAATAGACGCTACGTAAAGGTAAAAAACGTTGTGACTCAGAAACTGTGGCGAATGTAAACCAAAATTATTAATTGAATAAAATTTTTCTTGGATATTATCCATCGTCTAGTAAATATAAAACGTAAAACGACGTTTCGGAGATGGGACTCTATCTAGATAGAGCTAGGGATAGGGATTAGCTCTATCTAGTGGGCCCAACTGTGTAGGAACCTGAAGACGGAGTCCCATCTCCGAAACGTCGTTTTACGTTTTATATTTACTAGACGATGGATAATATCCAAGAAAATTTTTATTCAATTGACTCTTCACCATCGTCAAGAGGTTTTAGGTTTCAAAATTATTAAGGCTACATTTTATGCTGCAAGTAATCTCTCCTTAAGTATCTGACCACCTTGTATAATCCGAGATATTGACAGCGTCGTTGAATGAATCACAAAGTGCGTTAGAGAATGTGATGATGTTTTAGACGTGTGTAAACTGTATAACCCACAAACAGAAGAAACGTCCTACTGCAGGTTCGAACAGCGTTCTACCCAGTTATATATGAGTGTTCCACTCCCTTCTGACAGGCAGGCCTACAAACCTGACAAGCAGATCACACAAATATCTGTCCCACATAGCAATGATGCACGTGATGGACCCAGTAAATACATGAACTAGAAAACGCTACAGATTGTAATCATTGATGTTTTAGCTACAAGAGAGAACACAATCTCAGTACAAACAAATAAGAATTTTAAACAACAGGGAGACCCATGTAATTTCTGACTTGTCGTCTGTCCAGAGCGAATTTTGAAGATATTAATGTAAGCCCGATGGAAATCATGCCGAAAATTATCAGAGACATTAATAACAACAATAATAATAATAAATGCAGTTAAGAAGGTAGCGGAGAAGATCTTGAAATACAGCGAATGTGGAAGATGAAAGCAGGAGGAATCTCAATAATTATAGGAGCAACTGGAACTGTCTCCAAGTCAATCAAAAAATATTTGGCCAACATCTCGGGCGAATACGATATCAAGGAACTTCAGAAAACTGCCATTTTAGGATCTTCATACATCATTCGAAAGACGCTGTCGTAAAATATGTAGTCATCTCTAATAGTAAAACTATTATATAATACATGTAACGCGTATTAAAAACAAAACGTATTTCGGAAATAGCTGCTCCACTCAGGGGCAAGGTTTGTCTCGGGTACATAGAAGTAAATAACCTGTAAAGTGGTGAATAGATTGGATAATATTAATAATAACAATAATAATATTAATAAAGCTAATTTATTCCTGGTTCTTAATTCAAGAACCACTCCATGCAGACGTGTGGGGGGGGGGGAGTGAGTGTAGGCATAGCTCTACGCAGACCTACAACAAATTCCAGGCCTCAGGTCCTCATGGAGCCCGAATTTTTTAGGAACAAGAATGACCCTGGTTCATTGACAGATACCCTGAATCCTGCTATTCTGTAGAATAAACATAAGAACGTAGCCCATTTTGGAAGAAGATAAATGCAAGATTTAATTAGTACGCACGCGCCACATCACTTGAAGAGTCAGCCAGTAACACAACACAGCCTTTTCTAAGTGCTGGGTGATCATAGCTGCCTGTATTGAGCATAACTTCAACATATAACTTCATCACATTCACAATACAGGACAACTAAGCGGTGTATCAATTTTAGCTGTACATGGTTTTTCGTGTAACGTCTTGGCATAATGGTGAGTTGTGTATTGCCCGCAGGAACGTACTAATTACTAGTCATTACAACTTAATTAATGAGGTTGCCTGCCACTGTAAGACCACTCTGTATCACAAGAATAAAATAACTTACAGTGACGTCTCCAGTCGGACAGCTCGTGCGTGCTCTGTTCTTGAGGAAGCTCTGATGTCACGCACAAGGCATGATGGTAAGACATCTGAAAGAAAATCTTGGACGAACTTGCCATCATTACAGACTTAGTCCCAAAACGCCAGACCGGGAAAGAATATCAGACCGAAGTTTTAATCTGCTAATTAAAAAATTCTGGTTGTTTACACAGAAGAGCTACATAATTTGTGCATGTATGCATGTATTTATGTACGTACGTACGTAAGGACATGGGAAGGAGACAAGCTGGAGTATTAAGGGGCCCCAACAGGTGGCTGTGTTAAACTCAGCTGACGCTCTTGAAAAATTCGCGTGAGCAGCGAACATCCCTTGATCTTTGTCACATTATCATCTTTTCGCCCTTGATAAAAGAAATAATTGTTGTATAAGTTGACGTTAGTTTTACAGGAGGTGTAAACTTTCAGTATGTTATAACCCGTCATGGCACGTTCACTGGATATTATTGGTCATATGAAACTCTTTTCAGTCTTGTGAGAACAAAGCAGATGTTTCTTAATTTCTTTATGAAAAGCTGGCAATTTGTCTGTTTGGTGACGTTTAATACGAAGTGTGTCAGAAACCATATTCTGAATACAATTACTCGGCCACCATCTTGCTTCATAGAGCGAATGTGAAAACAAATTGAACAAGATGTTGGTCTTCTGGGTTGTAACGCCGTGAGTACATACCATTGTTTCGTAGAAGTTTATTGCCTCCATATTCAGGGCTGAAGTGTTGAAGATGGAGACAATATGTTTCTGCGAAACTATTGTCCTCCTGCAAGTTTACGCCGCGTTTCTACCAAGAAGATCAACATAGACATCTTCACCGTGAGACCCTCAAATCTCATGATCCTACAGTTGTTGAAGACAGACAGGCACACCGTCCTTATTAAATATTTAGTTGGAATGTATATCTGTAAATATTCTCTTAATGGTATTTGTACTCACCTGTTACATTTTAAGCATGTTAATTCTTTACAGAAATTGTTGAACTTCCGGTGACGGTTCCAGCAGAGGCCTTTGCAATGACCGTGATGAACTTCGGGTTTTTGAAAATTTCTTGAACTTTTGAATTAGTATGGGTTTCTGAGGAAATGCCCTTAGGCTTACTGAAAAGTTTATCACGTGATGAATTCTTCCTTATTCTTTCTACCATCACGTCCTACCATTTTAATGAACAGTGTTTAGGTTTCTGTTCTATTTAATCTGTCATTCATTAGGTAGCTCTCCTTACATTGGGGATCAGCTCACTATAAGATTTGCGTGAATAGGTAATCACAAACAACGCAAACATAGATTGACGATTTGCGATTTTGGTAGGTAGCTATTTGGTTATTCGCCAAGTAGCCATTTTTTAATCTACGTAGCTGGTTGGTGGTTCGTACCCATTACGATAGCAAATTCGGTGTTTACGGGGCGGCCACATTGCCGCTGTTATTGGGTGTTGGCCGATGCAACAGTGGCAAAGCATTCAGCAAGATAAACGACGCCCGATGCAGACACTGAGACGATTAGGTTTCGTTTTCTTGAGCGACTGTTTTTTGTGGGTATTCGTTTAGGTATTGGGTCGAATGAGGTCATCGGATCGCCAGTTGGAAATTCAGTGGATGAAATATTACGTCCTCGGGGGCTTACCGACTAACAAGATACATTTGATTTACGTTACATTGACACCATGATGGATGCCAGAGCCCTGCACTCGCACAAGGAACCCTAAGTTGTTTTTCCTACTCTGACAGCGAAGAAGAGACAGGAGGAGGATAATATTAAAATGAATCTTACAGAGTCGTTACGCGGGATAGCTTAGTAAATTGATTGTTGTATGGATGGCGGAGGTTTCGTGTCCATGTTCAGACCGGGTTTGTGCCAACCCTGTACCGGGGGTAAGGCGAACTCAGAGTGTTGCTGATTACTCTGCATTAACATGGTCGTTCTGTGTTTTAAATAAATCTTACCTTTGATGTCTAAGCTATGACTTCGTCGATCGATAAATCGTCACCTTATGGACGGAAATTTTTTAAGCATTATATGTAATTGCTGGATTTGTTACTGGCGTTGAACTTTGTAATTCAGTTACTTAGTCTGAGTTAAATTGGTAGATAAATTATTCAGTGAGAAATCAGGTTCTCACTGCGTCTGAGATGTTGCCCTTGTAATCTAGGCGTCAATGCTTACTTCCTCAACAGTCTGGGCAGTGACATCTGAAATCCCATGAATGGTCCTGCACCATGTTCACATACCACTCCGTAGAAAAGTGAGAAACTCCATCAGCTGAGGGCCACGCAGTCCGCACGCATGTACGACAAACCCGGCTTCCGCGAACAGATCTTGATGGAATGCCATGCTATATTTCTTTAAACGGAACATTAAATTTTAGATGGACGTTAAAAACATGTAAGATACATCAGAAATTTAACAGCATAACTCCGGAACCTTGCACCGAAGATGTTTTAACCGAATGTAAACACTGTCTTGTAGACTTCATTACACAAACTTATTACTAGCCTGGTTTTAAAATTAATGTATTTGGAGCAGCATTCATTTGAGTAACACATCTCATTTGTAAAATATCTCTGAACTTTGCCACGCCATTTTTATTCCGATGTTAAACTACTGCGATTCGATTAAAGACTGCCTCAGGCCTGTGTCCACTGTAGTTCAAAATCTACCTAGAGTTCTTTTCTGGGCGCCCGTGTACACTGAAGAAAACATTGCACTGTACGAACAACTGGATTATTAATAACTCTTTCTAGACTACTGTAGATTAGCTCTAACTAGATTACCCTAGAAGCTGTGTGTACCTGCAAAATACATCGCCGAGTAGAAAGTCAAGTAGATCAGTGTTTATCATAAAATATATATATATATATATATATATATTATGATAAACACTGAATAATGAGTAATGTAATTTATTTAATTTATCTTAGATGTAGATTATATACTACGTATAACTTGGATTATACATAACAACTTTGGGGGTAGAAAGTTGAAGAGAAATTATATCTGGGGGTACGCGAACAAAAAAAGGTTGAATACCACTGAAGTAGATCATTGCAGGTCGTGTCTATGTCCATCGTGTCTCATTCGAAAAGTTTAGCTACTGTTTTTTGTTAAAAATAAGGGAAAACGTGAGATATGTATTTGTTTTTTTGAAGGATTTGATTTTTTTCATAAATAAATAAATAAATCACAATCACTACAGCTAACTGAAACTTATGAACGGACAGCTAAACCTAGCTAGGGTAGGGGTATCCGTTTGATCAAATGAAGTTAGTTAAGAACCTCTCTTTTTATGTAAAGAGCCGGTCACAATGGCCGCACCGTCTGAGGCGTGGACCTCGTGACACTGGGACCGTGGGCTCGAATCCCACTGAAGACATGGATGTTTGTCAGCATCTTTCTGTGTCGTGCTGTCCTGTGTACAGGTAGAGGCCTTGCGACGGGCCGATCCCTCGTCCAAGGAGTCCTACCGAATGTCTAAATAGATCACGTAAACTCCAAAAACTTCGGCTAATGCCCCCACACTGGGTTGCAGAACCAGGGAAAACGTGAGATATGTATTTGTTTGTGGCTTATTTGAAATCCCCTCAGCACTTAAGATGGATGATAATAAATAATGATTTGGAAATGTTATTTGGGGGAGTTGTCGTGGTTTAATTTAAGCATTTGTGCCAGAATTTGCCTGGAGGAACGAGAACATTATCAGGAAATCCAGTCTCCCCGCCAAGGTTTGACCGGAGTCCTCCAGATTTTGAATCCGGAGCGCTACTCACCGTGTATCGACGTTCAGTTTTCACAGTAGAAGCCAGAACTCGACATGGGTAAAAGGGAGAGTTGGCACCGTGTCAGAGGCCAACAGTAATTTCAGTTATCACGTCAGATCACGCCGTTCTGCTTGTTTGAGTCTTGCTCGCCAGTACATCACTGTGTCCTCGCGTAAATCACGACAGATGCATCTCGCCCGTCTCTCTGTCAGTGGGTGCCTCGCCTCTATCTTATCGCGTTCACTATTTTGGCTGGCAACCCTCACAACATGCTGCATATCTGGCTAGTGTCAAAGCCACTTCCACGAATTAAATAAAAAAGGATGATGAATGTTGTCCCATGAACACATTTATAACCAATGAATTTATGGAGAAATAATTTATGAATGTGTTTTGTGTTGCTTTTATGATTTCATTGTTCGAACTGTGTCGATTGGGGGTCCTAGGAATATTTATTCCATGACACGATTTATTTCATAATTTTCTATTTATTTATATGGCTCTACAAATCCATGCAACCAAGAAATAAACTGTGCTGTGTAATCTGGCAGGCGTTTACCGACGTCTCAGGGATGTTTGGTGCCTCCATCATCAGGTGGAGGCAGCAAGAACCTCTGAAACATCGATAAGCTTCTAGCAGATTACACGGTGTAATATCAATTCAATTCATTTATTTAAGTGTTTGCCAACAGCAAGAAGTCAATAACAAACACTGATAATACATACAATAATAATGAAAAATATTACACAAACAGATCAACTAAACTTATACATGTTCAGTATTAAACATAACAGCCAAATACAGGCAAACCCAAAATAGAAACAATATTGACACAAAGAAAAATAATTGAAGAAATATAAATAAAAACAAATAATCCACCTAGGGAACACTAATATAAATGTAAAGAAATACAAAGAACAGATAAAAAGCTAGATCATCTATCAAGACAAGCTATCTAGATCTTTTCCCTTATTGAGAACGTGCCCTCAAGGGAGACAATGTTTACGCGAAATACGTCCAAAAATTTACATACGTCATTTGCAGCGGTGACGCACCTCGCTGAAGGACTATGTCTTAGCGCATTGCTCACACTAAAAGTATAAAATTCTCTTATTTTCCTCGCCGGCACACGTAAACCAACAGCGTCCATAATGGAATGGCAATTTATTTTGCCCTTAAAGACATTAAGATGTCGTCGTCTGGAATAAAGTGTTCTCAGATTTAAAGTAGATAAAATCAATTCATATTTGCGTGGGATATTAAACTTAAAAAGTCAGTAATTGCACAAACAGGCAAATTTTCTTTGAATATTTTCTAATTTATTAGAATCTGTCTGTGTAAGATTATTCCAAAAGACCGAGGCATACTCGAGCTTTGACCTAATTAAAACATTATATATAGCAACAAGGCTGTCTAGAGAGGAAAAATTATAATAAAACGAATAAGCCCTAAGGTCCTTAGTGCCTGAGAATGAACACAATTTACATGACAGTGAAAATATAGTTTATTGTCTAACAAAACACCAATATCATTTATACAATTAGTACGCATGATTAAAAAGCCACTAACTATGTAATTAAAATGGATACTGTTGGTTTTACGTGTGAACGATATAATATTGGTAAGTTCCATTTGTTATCATCAAATCAATATCTGCTTGAAGAGCTTTGCAGTCATCCACAGATTTAATATCACGATATAGTTTCAAATCATCAGCAAGTAAGAGAAATTTTGTAACAAAGGTCGTTAATAAAAATATTAAATAAGAGACGTCCCATGGTAGAGCCTTGTGGAACTCCAGATAACACCAAGTATCCGCCACGGTGATAAACTTTAAATTTAATCGGAATCTTATTTGTATTTTTTCATTATTCAGAGATGGTTTTCCATATTTATGTGTTATGTTGCAACGTAGGCTGACGTATTTTCGTTCTCATTGAAAGATTATGGAAACGCTCAAGTTGCTGGTCTGTGTAGTGGCTAGGAAGAGAGGAAATAATATTATCAAACCGCGTATTTGTTGTCTGCGATCCTGTATTTTACATGGACCTTGGAGTTCATTTATTGCACACAGATATAAAGCATTTAGAAGCTAATCACTTGCACAACAGATTGTCCTTTCGCATTGCTGAGTCATTGTGTGTCTGAGAAGAGGGTTTTGAGGACAATATTTGTACCTAAGAGGGTTGAAATGTCAGGGGGATGGAGAAAACTAGTGACGAGCTTTGTACTGATAAGTTCAAGTAGATTGAGATGGATGGGGCATGGCGCGTGGATGAGGAAAGTAAGGAAATCACCAAAGTGCTGGTCCGGATACCTGAACGGACCACTTGGACGTGCTGTGCGTAAATGGGAGGGCAATATTAAAACGTTTCTTGAACAAGCAGAGTGGGATGTTGTGGACAGGATTCATCCGCTTAGAATACGATAATGAACCTATGGATTTCGTGAAAGGCGGGGAATTCCTTGATCAGTTGAACCACTCTTAGGGCTGTATTCCGTGGAGTTAATTTCGCATTTGTTTTTGACGTTTATAATTTCATATTATCTTATGTTCCTCATAACTTTTGTTCGACTGTTTATTATTATTCTTTTCGTTTGTTTCGTTATGTTTTCCATAGGGATTTTATAAATAATTAAGGACAAAAAATATTCCAGTAACACCTTCAATGTCACACATCGCAAATGCAGGCGTATGTTCATAGCTTATGTCTCTTGTCAGTGGCTTACTGTATGTTTGTATTAATAAATTGCATATTTTATAAAATAAAAGAACATGGAAATGGCAACATCACTGTTTTGTATATTTAGGTATTAGAGGCTTTGAAAAATACTGGGTGGTAACAGTTTCCGAAATCATTTACAAAGAAGCATTTACTTATTTTAATTTTATCCGAACTTCATCATGAAATCATATATATTTGCCAGAGTTGTTTCGCAGATACTTAAAAATTGGAACATCCTAAAATTATAACTTTTATTCTGTGTACGAGATCAAACGTTGTGATCCGGTGGTTAACTTCCCTCGTGTTCGATGGGTTTAGGATTAAAACATCTGCCCTGAGACCGGCTATTCTGAGTTCTTTCGTGATTTTCCGACCCCTCCTCTTAAATTTCGGGCCATAAAAAAAAATTCCTCTCATTTTTTTTTCCAAATTCATTATTTATTAATCGTCCTGTAGTTGAACTTTGTGTTGCCTGAGCTGGTGGTAGCATCGTGAGATAAAATAAATAGACATATGTACATAAGGAGGTTTATAGTTTAGTTTTATAGAGGGCTAATCACCCAAAAGCACCAAGTTTACTCCAGCCGCGAAAACGTTTGGAGAAGTCAGTAATCCTTGGCACTATGCTACAACCCAGAAGACAGCCATCCCGAAAACTCGCAGGTCGACAGTATCTGCATACTTGGACAAACCTTTATCTTCAGCTTGTCGGCTTTCTATGGTCAGGAGACTATTGAGCAAGGATCCAGGAAGCCGGGATGTTAGTGTCAGCATTGTTCCGGCTCGAAATTCTGACATGCAGTCGCTGGCTCCTTTTTGCTGTTCAAAAGATATCTCGTACCAGTAGCAAGCAGGCTTTCTGGGTACAGTACAATGGACAGAACATGCAGGGGGCCAAGAAGATGAAGTTCATGAAAGACAGAAGTATTTGGTGTTCATAGTAACAACGAAGTTGCGAGCCCTTTTGAGTTACAGGTTTTGGGATAAATACCAGAATAAAAGAAGAAACTATGAACAACTCACCCAGCAAATAAAAAGGTTAAGAGGATGAAATCCATTGGCACGCGTACCATAGATGGAGCACAATGATTTACGTTGCTGAAAGACTAGTTTCAGAATACGAACGTATGGCCTCAAAAGAGTTGAAATAATTAGGGAATTTGTGGTATTAAGTGAGAAAGGCATAGCATTCTTTGGCATAAGGACATGAAATGGAGGTGACTACTCTTTGGCTTTTAGGCGGTACGACGCGGTTGCGGGGGGAGGTGACAAATGTGTAAGAAAATTGGGCGAGGAAACTTGCTGGAGGCTTGAAATCCGTACATGGATGACTAAAAACGGATGATATTAAAATGAATCACACGACAACGGGTTGTGGTGACGAAGAGACGCGCAGTAACGGGTAAGGATGTCGTTGTGATGGTCGCTGCTTCATTGCCCTTGGACTGTTTAACGGTTGTTTCGAGTGAAAATATTATGTGACTTAGAATGACGAGTTTTAAATGTACAGAAGGGGTGGAGTTCTACCTGTCTGAAGCGACCGAGTGAAAACCTTGTACACCCGAATCAGTAAAACTAACAATTTAAATATTTTTATTATATTAAAAAAAGAGAGCCACGGTGGTCTAGCGGTTAGAACGCTGACCTTGTAATCCTGGGGTCTCGGGTTCGAATTTATAACTTGTGTTGGGCAAGGCCGTGGTCTAGGCAACACGGAGTTTTCCTCCGTGGCATCCCAACAATTACTCCATTCACACACAGAAGAAGGCAATGGCAAACCACTTCTGGATCATCTGCCAAGAACGTATATGAACAGGTCCCAGTCCGAGAAGAGGATGGAAGGATCCTGTTCATATGGACCTGTCGTCAGACAGAACACTAAATAAATAATAAAATTAAAAAAAGAATGATTACTTTGAATTTCGAAGTTCTAGATCAGAGATGGACATGGTGATTGATTTTGGTTTACCAAAGGTCAAAATCTTCTCAATACTCGTAAGTAAGTGTCTTTCTGGCATCATTCATTCATTATCACTCTTTCAGTTCCCAAGACTCTGAGCGTTCTAATCAGTAGGGGCTTGTGATTGGCTAATACGCCTAAACGACTAACTCCATGAGAAAGTCCTTTTGAGAAACTTTCTGCCTCCATCATCGTCGGTAAACTTCTACCAGATTACACGGCGTTACAACCCAGAAGACAGTTTTCTGAAATGTTGAATCATGAAGTCAGGTAGAAGTTAACCTACGATCATCGCCCTGATGATGGAAGCAATAAGCACTTTTGAAACGTTAGTGAATTTGATAAGTGGGATTTCGTTAAGGCTATATTTTATCCAAAATAAGCCCACAAATCTTCGTAAATGAATAAATTTTATTGAGCAGCTCGGTCAGAAGTTACACGTAGTCGTCAAACCTGCAAGTTACGGATGTTAAGCGAGAGTCCTACGATGCTATGAAATTCAGATGAGTAGCGGGCGGAAGTAATTCGCTGACTTGCCTGCTTTTTCACCGTTTGTCTTTGAAATAATTTACTTACACTTTAGGGAATAAGCACTTATATTAAAAGCAAGCTTGCACACGACAGCTACAGTAGAAAAATGTTACTGGTGGAGTTTTATAACTGGTTTGTAAAGCCGTACACTTTTAAAGGTATCACAGAAATGTAAAATACGACAAAACACAAAGTCTGATTTTTATGGCTTGCGTCTTGCCATCTGAAATGAAGAAAAATTACCACATTCGCATATACAGAATGTTCCATTTGAAACGCAGACCTAACTACAACAATATTTGCAGGCTTTGCTGACATCAATACAAAAAATACACACGATTTTCTTATAGTTTTTAATTTTTGGGAAAAAAAGATTTACAGAAGAGCTTAAAATGTCCACCACCCTCTCCAAGACAAATACCCACCCTCTTTAGTAAATTTATATGCAAATTTGCGAAGTGTTTCTGGGTCGGTGTTAGCGCCAATCTATTCAGTTCTTCCAGGCGTCGTTGGTTATTCGAATAACCTCTAGAAAGAACACATTCTGCTAGTGAATGCAACTGGCATAATCAGCGGCCTAGCAACTGGGGTGACCTTGACTGGGACGTCACTGGTGATACTGGGAGGTTGTATTACGCTGGGGTGGAACTGCTTCTGGGCTCTCTGAAATGGTACATTCTATATATACAGTTAAATTCAATTGTGTTTTTTATTGTAACGCTTATAAGAAATATAATTTGCGTAATATAGCCCTGTAGTGTGTTTAATTGACACTAGGAATTTATTCCTGCTTATGCCGACTGAGTTAAATTTGTCCCATCAAAGTTACACTTGACAAATATTTACTTTTTGTAGGCAACACGAACCGAGTACTCTGTTTTTTGTACTATTTCGAGTTTACCGTCGTAAAATATTTAAATCTCATACATCATATATGGCCGTGTTCCAGGAGTGTTCTTCACCCGTAGCACACCCTGACTTGTCAAAGACACATGACGGCACGCCACAAAATTTCATCTCAGTACGAGGGAGAACGAAATATGTGTCAAGAAATACTTGCCTGTAGGAGTGCGGGCTTATTAAACAAAACGTAACACATGTTCAATAAAATTATCGACGATAAACCTGTGTGTGTGTGTGTGTGTGTGAAGAATTATAATTTCGAAAGAAAAGTTATTGTATTTTTCTAACAATAACATGCTTAAACACCTATTAGAATTCGCGGAACATGTGAAACCTCTCTGCGACATATCAGTTGTGGAACACTGATATATATCCAATAGATTTTCGGTCTTTGATTCAATTTGTTCTTCGTGTTAGCAGTCAGAAATAATCTCTGGTCTTTGAATAGACTTTGAACCCATTAACTTGAGATTCGAACTAGGTACTAAACCCTCTGCTGTCTGGGTACGCTTTGGGTGGTTGGTGGTGGCTTTACCTGCGTTGTGCCTGATAAAGGTTCGTTCTGAACGTCTGGGGGTTGGCATTCAAACCAAACAACTACATTTTTGCCATAGATGTAAAACTTCCGGCTATACAGCGCGTGCTCAGTTCTACATCACCTGCCTCGTGGTCCAAGCTGACCTCCTGCAGAGCTCAGTCTACCCTCTTTTAACACTTACCCCGGTCCCCTCTCTCTCCTCAACGGTTGTCCGGGGATGGCGAGGGCCGTCATCACACCCACGTGGTGGTTCTTCGCTTTGCCGCTACGAGCTCTGGCATCAGCGCTCAGTGCTCGCCTGCTCGCTGTCTGCCTCAGTTGCTGGTATCGGACGTGTACACCACGGTCGCTTTGACATGCGCGTCGGAGGGACACCTGTGGCATCGTAATTGTGTGAGGTTTCTTGCGACTGAAACACAAATAATCCGAAGTGCCACGTGGTTGTAGAAGGCTGTGGCTTTGAATCGTGTTGTTAGAAAAAAAAAACAGCGCACACAAACAGTGATGGTTCACTGATAATAAACAAAGTCTTTATTCTAGAGCCGCCTTCAGTGGGGTGGGAGTTCGTATCTGTGGTGTAGTGTTTGCTTGGGGTTCGGGCCGTGAGCGCTGCCTCTTCGCCGGGGCTGTGGCCGTTCCTGCCCGCCACGTTCAAGCGGACCGGCCGGCAACTTGTCTTCGCAGGGACCATCATTGCACCTGAACTGATGGGAGTGTATGAGGACGCCCAGCCCGGGATGCATTGGGTGAGTCAGTTATGTGGCTTCTTATTCGGGAGACTGATTAATTGTACCCCTGAGGTTACGTGGCATCAGCTGAGACATGATAAGGTTGTTATGAATGAAGAATACGAGAAAGGAATTTGGAGGACGCACTTTCACTCACAGGCATGGAAATGCTGTCGGGATACAAAATGACACTTCGCTGTCGTGTTGTTCGTTGAATGGTTTGGAGGTCCATGGCTCGATCACAAAGGAAAATTCCGAAATTCCGAGATGGGATTTAAAAGTAAATTTCATTTGTAACTAGTCTTTTATTAGATTTCTTGTAAGTCTCATTCTAATTCGGCCGCATTTATATTTTGCTTGTGGAATTAACAGCGTCGTTAAAGAAGTTAAAACACGTACTGGATTCGCGTTTTCTAGTCCAGTCATTGAAAGACTGAAAGTGCGAATGTTAGGAAAGGCTCGCCGTAGAATCTCCCAAATTGTGGGTTCGAGATGATCACAGCCTCTCATCACTGTTCTTAATCTCTTTGATTGACAAATTAGCTGTTTAAATAAGTTCATACCACTGAGTAATATGGCCTAGTATTCACTTATTATACCAGACTTAAAATTTGTCAGCTTCGGTTGTCAAAAAGATTGATTGTATACGTAATTTGCATCACGTCGTACAAAGAGCACTCCGTTTCGTGTTTTATACCAACGAAATTTATCCGTACGCTCATTGCGGTCATTTCATTTAAGTAATGCCTCACAGACGTCGTTCTTAGTGTTTAAGATGTTCTGTCCAGCGTGGAAGCTTTATTTTACAACTGAATTTTGCAGTAAGAGATGCTTTCTTCCCGTGTCAGTGTGAGGTTAGGTTTTCCTTTAAACATAACCCAACTTTAGACTACAAAGACGTACGTCAGGAACGTCTGCGTTTTGTTGTGAGGACCCGAGTTTCTAGATCTAATCAGCGTTTCTCGCAGTAAATGTCCACCTTCCACAATGTTTTTACCGTCAGTTTATTTATCTTGTGTTCTTTTCATGGCAAAGGGCAGCCTCTCGCTTGTCAACCCCCGGGACTGTCCGTGCGTGATGGCCAAACGAATGAGGTGTATAAATACGTTTATTGTGCTAATCGTCGTATTTACGTTAAGGGATTGCGAGAGTTGTGGTATTCACGAAAATGTTGGGAAAGTGTTTTGGATTGTTACAGATTCTATTCTAGTATAAAATACCGTCTTGTAGCTGTTTAATTATTTTTATAAATGCATACACCATATAATTTCGGGTTTGAAGTAGGCTGTGTGGAAAGAACGTAAACCTTGTGATTTAATTAAGAGAATAATAAATAATGGAAATTATTTATTTTAAAAATTATCACATTTATTTTCCAGAACAGTAGAAATCTAGAAGGCGACGAAGGGCCGAGTATGCGGCGAATATAGGAAACAGAAAAATACGTGCTGAATTTTGGCGGGGAATTGTTTTTGGGAACTGGATGACAGGAGATGGGAGGATATTATTAAAATGTTTGTCATTGCGATATGTTGTGAGGTTCGGCGGTGGATGGAACTGGTTCAATGACGGGCTTTGGTATTAGCGGTCTAGAAACGTCGGTTAGTTAGTAATAAAACCACAAAGTTAACTTGCTAGTAAATTGTTTATGAATTAATAAAAGGGAAACACTTAAAAGGGTGGGAGTGATGATGATTCTGTCGTGGTAATAAGGATCTGTTGTATTTAGCTTAGCACAAACTAAGCAAACATTTTATGAGTTATCAGTAACATAATAATAAATGCGAGCTGAGCAATGGTCTGTCCGTGGGAGTAAATCAGTCTAAGCGTGAAGCTCCATCATGTAGTGTTCAGATTAAGGCTTTGACCGGGATGTTCTTTTGTTAAATCTTATGTGGTACCGCCTGATTCGACTTCTAATGGTTAAGTGAAGTGTTTTCTTCGCGGTACGGTCTGGATTCGTAAATATTATGAAGACGAGCTTCGGCTTCAAAGGGTTAACCAGCTGATTTTCGTAATGGTGAGGTGTAGTGTTTTCTTCGCGGTACGGACTGAATTCATAAATAATATTTAGACGATCTTCGGCTTCAAAGGGTTAATAATGCCTTGAGCTTCATTTCCTTTCCACCTGTAAGTTTTATGGCGTGTTGCCTACGCACAGGGAAAACGTCTGATGATAATGTAATACTGATGTTTTAATGACTTTAATAGTTTATAGCCGCAATCAGATAATTGCATAATTTATAATAATATAAATGGCTGATCATCAATTACGTGGTATTTGTACACATTTCGTACGTTGACCTGAGAGGCGATTGAACTAAGTAAGATTAATCTTGGACATAACCCGTGATTATTTGATATTACGTATCAGGAGTTTGCAGACGGAGAAGTGTTACAGTATTTCATAACAAAATTCGCGTTGCTATTTGTACTTCTGTGTGCCGGTAAGACCTTGTTAGGTTTTTGTAGATGTCAGGTCGATTCTGCGATGTGGATGCCTCGCAGACTCTGAAGGCGAATATTATGATTAAAAACCTGACGTAACCTATTATCAAGCGAAGTCATAAATACTCAGTATTCAAGTTAGGGGAGATCAGTCGTTTCAAAGAAATATAAAAAAATGTCATTCGAAAATTATAAATACTAAGCCATCTTTAATGGTTTTGGTAAGCTTATATAATTTAGTTTTAATTCGATTGATTAAGATTTTGCAAGGAAATTAGATTAACTGTGACTTTAAATACATTTCTGTGCAATCAGGGATGCGTTGGTCACGGTTTTACTCGGTTTACGAAGTGTCGTGTTTGTCTGCGGTCTGTGCTTTGTAGTACCGGCAGACTACCGCCTTAGCGGTGGGGGCCATCATCCTGAGAGCCGGTACAGCGTTAAATTGTCCACCTTGGCATTTGAAATTTAATAAACGATATAACGGCGTCCCATCTTAATTTTTCCTCAGGATATTTGGTTCTAATTAGTTTTTAAAATAGCATTGCTGATTCAACCTCAGCAATAACTGGAAACTATTTAGGTGTTTCTTGTTTAATGGATACTGTTTTTTTTCCCCACGAGCAGTGAAAGCGACCGACAATTAAATTTTACTACTGCCTGGGCAAAGAATTCGCGGAGTGTTTGTCTCCATCTCATTTCGAGCTAATTCTCAGAAAATTTATTTCGAAGAAATACCTAAATCATTCATAACATTTGTGAGGGGGAATCATTTTAGATAGTCTTATGTCTTGAAGTTATATTGACAATGTCATGGATACTTGTTACCATAGCGATTAAGAAATTAAAACATCGCATTAACACTTCTAAGCCAAGCTCGTCTAATTAATATTTAAGAATCCAGTCCGCTCTGTAAAGGAACCACACGTTACCATTAAAAAAATCAATTTATTTCAAATTTTTCCTCTGGGCTTTATATGGTTTTTATTTAAATTTCCTTTGATGGAGGGAAAGTTACTCAGGCGAAGAAATCGTAAATTGTTAACTCGGAAATCAGATGCTATTTCTGGTGACGAATATTAAATACGCTGTAGAAATTTAAGAGACGTAATTTTTTTATTTGAAAATAAAGAATATTAAAAGAATTCCACAGAAGAACACACGATTCAGTTCATGTTTAAGTTTTTGTTGTCTAGACCACATAATTCATTTAAAATTCTCCGTCATTCGTTAATGGCGCTGTAAGGAACGTATCATATAAATTGATATAATTTTCTACTCCAGCTGTCAGTCTAGAAATTCTGATTTGCAGACGGGAGACAACAGTTCCAAGTTTTAGCAAGCTACACAAACTATTCTAAGATGACTGCCTTCTGGGTCACGCTGATGATGGAGGCAGCAAGGACCTTTGAAACGTTGGTAAACTTCTACCACACTACACGGTTCTACAACCCAGGAGGCAGCCATATTCAGACTCACCGCCGTGAAAACATCAAATTAACCTATCCTAAGTATTGACAGACAAATTTTGGGATAGCAACTTGAAATACCCAACGGTTACATCCTTTTCTGCGTTCTTTTATAATATTTTTCTTCATTCGAATGTGCTTGTGCGTCGTTGTGATAACAACATAATTTGACGGCAACAGGACGGCCCACTGTTTTGAACAATACTTGAGATATTCTACCGGTTGTGAAATGTCACAGGATTGAAAACAAGGCGGCTTATTTATTTTTTTCCAAACGTGCGGAAGTTCTGAAAATTTTGATATAAAAGTTTTGCGCCATTTTGGTTAAATCTTTATCCGAGATCAAATGTTTCTTTAGGAATGCATTGCGACTGACAAAATGGTTTAAGATTCTATACGTAACATTGGATGTAAAAAGTACAAGCTGTCCCACTATACGCCATGTAGGCGCTTGGGGGGGGAGTGGAGGTATAGCTCCTACTCATTCTTGATCTCGGCACTAGATGGGGGTGAGAGGTTAGCATCACGCCCCGGCCGGCCTTACCCTCGGGAAAGGATCCCGGTATCCATTGGATAGGAGGCTGGGTGGGCCCCAGAGCCGGTCTGGACGCAGAGGCTAGAGGAAAAATCCTCCGCCCCCATCGGGGATCGAACCCCGGTCGTCCAGCCCATAGCTAGTCTCTAAAGTGACTGAGCTAATTCTAAAAGTTTCCTACAAATATTTCTGGATTGCTGTGTGGGCTGACAGGACCTGTTATAATCCTGTGAAAGTAGGTGCTTCGTTGTCCACCTGTCTTATGGTACAGTGAATCCAGATCTCACGGAAATGTCAAACTAAATAAAACACATGAGCTGGTGCTGGACATCCCTGTACCGTGAACACTGTTGATGGCTTTGATAACCGGAAAGGCTTTGGGGGGGGGGGGGCACTTTTAATTGTTTGTGGGGGGGTGCTGGATCGCGTGATATTATAGTCACAGGTTGTTCCATTGGAGCTTCGGCCTTTACGTAAAGCACAGTGCATTCTCGTGCATAGTAAGTATTACTTATAAGGTGGACGAGGGTTGCAAATTGCATGTTGGCCTGTTTTCGGAACAATTATTTTATAAATCCCTTTCTGTGTTAACGTTCTAAATGTTTCGTTCAAACTATGTGATTATTTTACAGTTATTATGAATACAAAGTTTTGTTTGAGAAATCGTACGAAAATATACCATTTGCGAGTATTGGGAAATAATATCAATTTGACGAAGTGTAAACTGCATCTAGGGTAAGATTCTATGATGAATCTTAGGGTTTTCTTAACGAACAGATCTTTGAATTACTATGATCCTATGTCGAATTTATGATAGTGAACTGTACTTTGATGTTACGCATTATACGCTTTATAAGACGCAGTTAAACGCAGGCCTACTGGTTGTCGTGGCCATTATAGTCCATCCTGTTGACCGTGCTTCTAATAATCAGGCCTACAGGCCTAGTTGACGTTTCCAAGCCATTACAAGTGTGTAATGTGGGTGGTGTTTGTCACTGTGGGTACTTGAGAACCTGTCCTCATACTTATTTTGAAGCGAATCAGCTTCTGGTATGTACGGGAAATACGTAAATTGATGAACATTTCTGTTTGTGATTATAAGTTTGTTGGAATATGTATTATATTGGAAAACTCTACTCCATTGGGACTAATTTTTGCGATTTGGCCAATTTGAAATAAAATATTCGTTCATGTAGTGTACTTTGTTTCAGATTTCCGCTCATTCTTTTATTCAATTGCTACGTACCCTTTAAATACAGTGCGTCACCTGATTTATCAGCCAGTAACTGTATTTTGACCACAGAATGTATTTCTCGGTGCCGTACACACATCTGTATGTATTTATGCATGTATGTAGGCCGTATATGTGTGTTTAGGAGTGGATATGGAGGCTGTTACATTGAGAACGACGTTTCCTAAACGTAAAAGGTTAAAATGAAGAATTCTGACAAATTTATAGTCCGTTATTTATGTAATTTGTTGCGATATTTAGGGTGAACGATCTGTATAATACGCTGGCCTGCGCTGTTGAAAAAAATATAATCGCCTGTTAAGAACAGTGCGGTGGATGTTGTTGAAAGCTTTGTTTATCCGTTTCGAATTCCGAAAACGGATATTTGAACTGAATAAGTTTAAAGTTCAAAATTGTGGCCGTTGTATATGTAAAACATTTCAGTCGGGTAATGGTTAGCTTTTGTGGGCAACTTAATCTGTTTAAATAAAATAATTTTGCCACCAAAATTCGTTTTTTGTTGTGAAATCAATAAACGTATAGGCCTCTAATTTGAAATCAGGAATCATGTATAAAACCCAGTACGCGTTGTACCTGTTGTATTGATTATGGCATATGAATACAAGTTTGAATTCGTAATTTTCGGACGTTGAACCTAATTACCAACTTCAGATTAAATTTTTCTGTATTCGAAAATAGATCGGGTTTTAAAAAGAGGAAAGCTCGACGAGAGGGGATATAGCTCCTACTCATTCTTAACCTCGGCACTAGATAGGGGTGTGTGGTCAACGTCACGCCCCGGCCGTGCTTTATCCCCGGGAAAGGACCCCGGTACCCACTGTAGAGGAGGCTGTGTGGGCCCCAGAGCCGATGTGGACGCAGAGGCTACAGGAAAAATTACTCTGCCCACGTCGGGCATCGAACCCCAGTCGTCCAGCCCGTAAGGTAGTTACTATACTGACCGAGCGCTCCCGGCTCATACAGCGGGTTCAGTACACCTAAATAAGGTTTTTGTGGTTATTATTTCGTCTGTTTCAAGATGTTTTCCAGTTAAATGGCACTGACAAGCAAAAATTTTTACAGACTTTGTAGTTAAACACTGTATGGTTCAAATATTAAAATAATTAAAGATGGAGAGAATTAAACTGTGGTGATATCAGCAGATATAAATGAGGGCTGTGTTCGATCCCGGGCAGGAGCGTGGATTTTTTATCTTTGGCACAACATCGGAATGCGATCATATCATCCAGTGCTATTTAGCGTGGGCTATAGAGAGCATCGTTAAATACACTTTATATATATACATATATCAGATACATGCAATGAAGTGTTCTTATCCGGATGTTAAACCCTTGTAACCGTGTTTTATAGGATTATGTCGGATCTACCAGCTACTGGAAGAAATTTTGACTTTCGGGGCACAAACTCTTCTTTGTTTACTTAGACGTATTTTAATTATTGTCTTGTTTCTTCATTAGAGGCAGCAATGTTCAGTCCTGTTTTATGAAAAAAAACATTTTTCTGGCTCAATGCATGTGTAATTTTAAAGTTGAATTTTATATATTCTGTCTTACTGACAAAAGTAGAACTAATATAGGCCAGAACATTAAGTACTCGGTGCCCACAGATCGGAAATAGCACTTTCTACCAGATGTAACACAACAGGTGTTTTTTTTTTTCCCCTTTTGAAGACGTGATTTTTAAGGTTTTAAGATTTTTTAAGTCTTAAAGGAAAATTAAATAAAGTGCTAACGATAGAGGCATCGATATTCGCGTGTTTCTGCTCTGGCACTTGTGTTCTGTGCCTGACCAGTTTTGCTGCCATGATCTGAAGTATTTCTACATCAAAACACCAGCTCAATAAGTGTTCGATGTCGCTGTGAGTGCTGAGGAATCATAAAGACGTAGCAATGCAAATAAGTGGTGGTCATTAATTAGTTCACAGTCTGTACACATTAAGGTTAACATTCGTTGGCGTCACTTAAGCAGCATTTAATGAGCAAATCATCTCGTCCATGAATATTACTTTGCATGCGTGACCAGGTGGATGCGTGATCAATCTTTGTAACAGCGTTACGTATGTTATCGCAAAGGGTAAAGGAGAACACTTTTAACTTTACTTAACAGAAACAAAACGAACATTAGCAGCTATAATTCAATTTAATTTAATTATTTATTATTAGTGTGCTGTATCAATTACAGATACAGCACAAGAGATGAACAAAACAACACAATCATAAATATAAAAGGTAAGAACAAAGAAATTGTAAAAAAGTGCATAGAACATTTAATATACAAAGGCAAATTGCTACTGAATACGCCAGTATATTTATAATAATAATAATAATAATAATTTAGAAAAAGTGGGATGTTTATTTGACAGCGAAGTGTGCATGATATTAGGTCGTGTTCTATCCGCCTTCTTACGTCGAACACATAAGGGTACACTGACTGAACCTAATGACAGAGGACAGAAAAACAAATTTAGACACGAAGAACTTGTAGGTCTATATGATGGATGTAATCATTAAAAAGCCAAGTCCTAGCCAACCGTGGTATTTAAAATAAAAATTATCTGTTTCATAAGCCAATCGAGGCAAAGAGAATAAACGATTCCATTTATGTCCTGAGAGACAGATTGGAGTGGTGTCCTCAAATGGGATTACCGAAACGAAGTGATGAGTTCCTAAAGTGCGTTACGTGTAGTGCAATCCGCGGTCTGGCGGTCGCCGGCTCGCCCTAACAGCCGAGAGACATCCCGCGCCTGCCGGATTAATCACCAGTCTTCCCACTTGCACAAATTCTCCGTCAGTTGAGATTTAAAGTACAGAATTTAATTTCTTGCATTTTAAATTTATATTTCATTTCATAGAATAGTGTAGTTGCGTCTTATTGTGATTTATTAAATTAAAATTAAATTATTTTGTTATTCCGTCAAATCACAATGTATTTAAAATAAGATAATTAAAATATCATTCTGTGTTCCATATCGAATAATCGATTTACAATTGGAACAGTTTCATTTATATCTTTCGTTGATATAACTTTTGGCATTCGACATTTGCCAGATGTGTATCTTCGATACTGGATTACGTGATGCCACTTGGATTGATATCACAGTATCCAACTCATGTATGAGACTGTTGTATTTTTATATAAAATAAAGTTTGCATATGTTTATTCTTGAAATAATTATCTATCTTGATGAATTGGTCAACCACTCTAATTCTCTTGCGACTGCGTATTTATTATACAGAATGCGGCTTGTAATTTGTAGGTGTGGGGACAGACGAGTTCTTCTTATGTTGTGTTCACGTAATTTCTTTCTTTCTATGACTCCAGACTTCATTAAGGATCTGTGACATGCAATGGGAAATATTTCATGGAGTCTTGAAAGTTTATAAGCAAAATAAGCCTATTTTTATTTCCGTTGTAGCAAAAACCGTAGAGAATTTTTTTTTAAATAAAGTAGGTCTTTTAAGTGTGACCAGCTTATTTATACTCGTCATGTTGTGACGAGGTTAAAAATGCGTGAAGCTTTGCCTCCCATCCCCAATATGTCTTGTGGCGTGGTGTTTAATTAAGCATAAAGGCAACTTTACATTTTTACATTCACCTGGTTTATTTATTATAGACTACAGAGATGTCATTTCCCGTCAGATGTTTTGATACAAAGCGTATTTAAATAAAACAGTTGGCTGACTTGTTTATAGGCAAGATGCAAGCTCAGTTTGTTTACATGTTATTTCTACTGATAAAATAGTTCATCATACTACATAGTTCATTCAGCTGTCGACATATCACATGAAGCAGAGTGCCGATACACACCTCTAGTGCCATAACTGGCGTTGATCGTGCAGACTGCATATGCCTTACTTTAAGAAGAGTAAAAGTGTACCTACGAAGCCCAGATTCTTTAGAAAAGAAGTTTCTGAATAATATGTTTTAAAAAAAATAATTTTAAAATTCAGACTGTTAAAATTGATAGTTTATTTCTATATATTGTGTTCTACTTAAGGTCTATATTGTTTTGATTGTCTAGGATGCTTATCAAATTTTACTTGTGAAACCTGAAGGAAAATAAACTTCTTGGTAGACCTAGGCATAGAAGGGAGCGTAATATAAGTTATGTAAATGTTGCGATGTGCACTGGATCGAAGTGGCTGGGTATATGGACCATGGATGGGTTATTGTGAGTAAGGTGATGAAATATTTGGTTCCATAAAATGCAGAGAATTTGTGACAACTTGAGCGACAATTAATTTATCAGTGAACGTAGTGATCGAGTGGTTAACTCTCCTTCGTATTCGGGAGGTCCCGGTTTAAATCTCGGCCCGGAGACAGGCTATCCTGACTGGGATTTTTGTGGTTTTCCTCAGCCCCTCCAGCCAAATACTGGGATAGTACTTTAAATTAGGCCACGACCGCTTCATTCTACATTAATTCCAATTTATTATTCATTATAATCTCATTAGACATTATATAATCTGAGCAACTGAAATAGCGTCGTTAAATAAACCATATATACATGAGTTTATCAAGAACGATTCTCCGTGAAGTCTAATATTTGAACAGATGAATTTATGGGAGAGAAGATACTGAGTTGTACTTCGTCTTCTTGTTCTTAGGATATTCATTAGATAAATTTTGAGCTTCTTTTCGCATTTTAAATTAAACGTTCCCAGTGAAGGTTTCAGAGTGCTGAATATAATCTGCCATTTGTATTTGTTCTTGCAGCAAAGACCAGCCGTTAGAGGATGGTTTAGTTCTGCAAAATCTTTAAATAAACAAGAGGTTTAACATAATAACCATGTTATAACGTTATGAGAGTCATTAACGTATGTTACACACGCTGTTTACCTGTTCAGAATACTGCAAATAAACACTATTGGCGTCCGTTCTTTTGTTCAGCTGCAAGGTTTTTAAGTCCCTGTTTTAATATTATTGTAAGTCACTTTTGTATTTATTTCTGGTATTTCAACGTAAACCTAATATTGGTCAATCAGTTTAATAAATTATACGCATTCACTGTTACAATTTACCGTTGGGATCCCATTGGATATTTCATGCATGTAATATGTCGCCAAGGCTTTGGAATTTTAATAGGTTCGACAGAATTTAAGCGCTAAATTCTTTTGACCAATGTCTTTCCAGTGTGGTCGTGTTCTGAATTATATTTAATATTCGCCCCAAATGAAATAATTTTCAAACTGGTAAAACGTAATTAATTCTTTTGTAGTTCATTGTATTGGAATCCAGTTGCTGTGGTTGGTTTCAGTTTTCTTAAATTTATTTTTTCATACGTGAAATTCTGGAGAGAAATTGTGACACGGAAGACTAACAGGAATTACAAACTAATAATTATGCAATTAATCGATCCTAGTGATTTGTTTAATAATTCTGATTTACCCTTAATAATTTCCATGAAAGTTGTCACACATAACCTCTAAACTTCATTCTATCACATTTTTGTGACCCGTTAACACACAAAACAAAGACGCAAGAATTGTTTCATGCAACATTTATAATTACATCTCATAGAACCAGCGTTGTCGAATGTACTTTTAAGCTATTTTACCAGAAAATTCGCTGACTATAAAGTGACGGTAGTGATGACTCAGTCTCATGAACGATCAAATTTGTTTTGGTACTGCTGATGGGCAGGGACACAAATTAACAGATTTCATCTAAAGTCATATCATTCATACCAATTTTGGTAAAAAAATGTCTGTTAGTTTAAGAATTACTTGATGGCAGACGCTGTCACTCACATGTCGATACAAACATTTCGTTGCAAGGCTGAGTAGCGTAAAAGTGTATATAATAACATTGTTACCTGAAATATATTATTCTATATCTAATATTTTTGTATTGAAATGTATAATATATGCGCCTCAAAGTTCATGTTAGCCTTGAAGTAAAGTGACAATTGTATAGAACGCATTTATGGAAATACATTTTCGGAGTAAATCTTTTCAAAATATCACGCATCAATCAGCAGAGATATGATTAATTGTCTCTTACGTAGTCTTCAAGTTTCTCCATAAATCACATTGGAAACTGTAATTACCTGCTGTATTCACATTCAGTAACTCGGCATTTCGCCCACTGAGTGAGTGATTATGTAGACATGTACATGTCACACAGAAGTTTTGTTGGCGTTCAGTGTGTAACATGCTTTCGGGGGTCAATTTTATGTGTTTAGGGAAGCATCGTTGTTGTCATCTTCAGGGCGATATATTTCCTAAACATTTTTGATTTTCTGATGGGTGTATCAGATGTAGTTTTTTCATAGAGGTTCTTAGGCAGCATGTAAAGGTGATTCCATACGCTGTATCGAACCGAGGACCTAAACGTTTTAACAATTTCCGATCCAGAATGAAGACACACGTGTGATAAGCAAATTACAGACCAGTATATGAAGCATTAGTTAGTCCACATCGACGATGGTCGATTTCTTGATAGCGTCAGTTTGGTATTCTCATGTGTTCAGAAATAATTTTTAACAAAACCTAAGGCCGAAATATTTTTTAACATTTTATACAAGTGGTATAGACGAATTATTTTAATTCACATCACATGACAAAATACGCCTTAATTGTATGTAGAGAAACTAATCATGTGTGAAGGATATCTCATCGGGCTTCTGTATTTTTCTATTTGCCGGACTGCTGGCTGTTAGAAAACATGCATCCGGAAGGCCCCTCCGTTCGCTCTCATCGACACAAGTTCTCCTCTGTGTTTAAGGGAATGCTAAGACCGTTCCGAAGTACCAAGTTGGTACTGCATGCTTCTTGTATCAAAGTTTATCAGAATCACATTTAACACTGAGGAGGCGCGAAATAAGACAAAGAACGAATGTGAAAGGAAACAGTGCACAAAGGTAAGAGGAAAAATGGAGGACTTTCAGAACAACTAATTTACTTGACAGGAACTGGAAGTTGTAGAAGATGCAACCAGAAAGCAGATGGATTTCATAAAGGCGATAGAAGGAGAGAATCTGAAGGGTGGGGGGGGGGGGGATTTGAGTAGTCGACAGTTACGAAGTGTGAGAATGGGGAACTTATTAAAATAGTTGTGTCCCAAAAGATTAAGGCTAAATGTTGATGTAAGAATGTCTTACGCAGAAAGTTACGTAATTTAATCCAGTCATTCATCTTACTTTTCCCTTGGGAACGAACTGATAGTACATCTGAAATCGTATTGAGTAATTAGTGAAAATGTTGATTTCTCTCCAAGACAACTCTCAATTTTGAGGATTTTTTTTGAAAGTACAGGTCTGGGCTTTAAGTGGCCGACGCGAGCTGTGGCGGGCGGCACACAGAGAGATGTAGACATGGCGTCTGCTTCACGGTTGAAGTAATTGAATGCTTTATAGCAAACCGTCTGAAACTGATTTGCTCACGAGGGCACGTGACAGTAGATGAGCATAAGCCTCCAAAGCTAATTTCTCATTGTTCGTGTCATCACTTTTAGCAGAAAAATTTACGAACACTCTTAGGCCCAATACAGATTATGCGGTGCACTTATCCAAGTAGCATCGTCTCTTGTTAACAGCCTCTGAACGTGTTCTCAGACGATACGTTTCTGAACTCGCAGAGGAAACAGCTGATATTTAAAGCGCGACCTAAAACGTTTTGTATTTTAACTGACTAAACGAATATGTCTGAAGATTCAACACAACCATTAACCATTTGAACGGTATAA
Source organism: Zootermopsis nevadensis (assembly GCF_977971745.1). NCBI lineage: Eukaryota > Metazoa > Arthropoda > Insecta > Blattodea > Termopsidae > Zootermopsis > Zootermopsis nevadensis. The sequence continues at coordinate 838,570 of NW_028259139.1, read as the reverse complement.
TTTTAACAAAGAACACCCCGCTAATTTTAAATTATTTTATTTTAGTGGCGTACTGTCTAAGTGCCTACCCCATCGAATTGATTCTACCACCGTAATAAGTAATTTCCTCTCTTTCGTCAAAATATTTTACCCCAGCGATTTGTTCTTAAACACGTGCATTTCATGTTCTTTTTTCATTGTAAGAGACCACTTCTCACAGCCATATAAAACAGTTGATAAATTCGCTGGGTTATGTGATATTTCGGGTTTTCACGGCGGCTGGTATGAGCGTGGCTGTCTTCTGGGTTGCGCCGTGTAGTCTTGTAGAGCACTTCTGAACCGTCGGTAAACTTCTACAAGACTACACGGCTCAGCAAGTCAGCTGACAGCCATTTTTTTGGCTGGATTATGCGTCCTTGATGTGGGAATTACAATCGGTGCCAGCAATTTCTGATCGTTGAAAAAACATTATCTCAATTTAGTTTTTCTTAAGTTGCAAAATTCCTAGACTCACTTTTGTATACTGCCGATGTATTTCAGTTTTGTAAGCATTTTGAATGATATGTTATCCACATTTATCTAGAACACATTCTGATCTCATGCTGTGCTCGTGTGAATTTTTAGTTTTAGCCACTGCTTTTATTTTCTCTGAAATTTTTGTACTAATTAGATTGCTTTATTAATATGTTTTCTGAAGGACAGTACCTACGACATTACGTAATACATGTGCTTGTCTGGAAATACCTGAGCATTTCTTTCTCAGTATTTCATGTCTTGATGTAGTTATCCCTGCGGAACTATCAGCGTCATTTTATTTAGCATGTAATCACTTGGCAATAAGACGCCGCTTGCTTGAAACGCTTTGGTAACAGAGTGACTTTGCCACTAAAAATTAGTTATGTGATAAGCAGTTCCGTGTGATGATTTAGGAATTATTAGTCCGACTTTCAAGACTGTCAGACTTAATCAGATATTACTGTTATTATTTAAGCGCTTTATTTATTGATTTATTTATTATCTCAAATAGTACTGTATTTTTTACGTAAATACGTCTATAAGGAAGGTTCATTCGGCAAATAGTGTAACGAAAAAGGGAAATGAAAAAGTGTAACGAAAAAGTTACAGGAAAATCTGTAAGATCCATTAACAATGTTTATCTAGGGAACGTCGTGTTTACTCGGCATTATTGTTACCTAGGAAACGTTACATTACATTTCATTACATTACATTAAAATACATTACTTTACATTACATTCAGCTACCACAGACCCATCTTAAGCGTAACTAATTCAAGTTAAATAAGCAATGTCTTAATCAAACTTATCTCAATTGTAAAGCATGTATAAAGGAAATATTTAGAATAAAGCCAATATATAAACTTCCTTTCCGTATAGACGTATTTACGTCTAATTCTCCGGAACCGTGGTTCCACTGACAACCTTTTTATTCTACCTGGCGAATTCAGCCAAAGTCGACGTCGAATTTCCGGCATGGGCAGGGAATTTTTATTTCTGCCACCACGCTCAAACCCCTCTACCGATTGCCGAGTGTGACACTGCGTGACCTTCATATTCAGTCCCGGTTTGTATCTTTGTGGCGTGTTACTTGGGCATAAGAGTTGCCGTCACTAAATTGCATGCTTGAAGGCCATGGAAGGACGTCGGGGTTTCTACCGCGCGGCTCCAAGCCACCAATACAGCGAGCTGTCTTCTGTCGTCTCTGTTCGTGATGCGACATTGTACAACTTTTCTGTGGCCCTCAAGCGTGATGACGGGAACTATAACAATTTTTATAATATGTCGTCGGTTCTGAACCAATTCCAATTAAGTCTGAAGCAGATTGTCCTTTAGACCAGTGGTATTCAACCTTTTTTTGTTCGCGTACCCCCAGATATAATTTCTCTTCAACTTTGTACCCCCAAAGTTGTTGGTGTATAATTCAAGTTATACATAGTATATAATCTACATCTAAAATAAATTAAATAAATTACATTAGTGATTATTCAGTGTTTATCATAAAATAATATATATATTTTTTTTTTAAATTTCACGTACCCCCTAAGATGTCTTCGCGTACCCCCAGATACAATTTGTCTTCAACTTTGTACCCCCAAAGTTATACGTAGTATATAATCTACATCTAAAATGAATTAAATAAATTACATTACTGATTATTCAGTGTTTATCATAAAATAATATTTTTTTTTTGAATTTCACGTACCCCCTAAGATGTCTTCGCGTACCCCCAGATACAATTTGTCTTCAACTTTGTACCCCCAAAGTTATACGTAGTATATAATCTACATCTAAAATGAATTAAATAAATTACATTACTGATTATTCAGTGTTTATCATAAAATAATATTTTTTTTTGAATTTCACGTACCCCCTAAGATGTCTTCGCGTACCCCCAGATACAATTTGTCTTCAACTTTGTACCCCCAAAGTTATACGTAGTATATAATCTACATCTAAAATGAATTAAATAAATTACATTACTGATTATTCAGTGTTTATCATAAAATAATATTTTTTTTTTAATTTCACGTACCCCCTAAGATGTCTTCGCGTACCCCAGGTTGAATACCACTGCTTTAGACAGAGCATAGGAAATTTCTGGCCTGACGTCGCTTTCTTAACCGGCCTGTATATTTTTTTAACATTACAGTAACATCTATTCAAGACTATTTAAGTAGGTAGTGGTAATCGGTTGATATGTGATCTTATGACCCGCGACTATGATGAAATCGTCCCGATGTTACTTAAAGATTGTCCATGCCCCCTTTAGAGCATGATTTGTTTTTAATCTTGTAAGAATTATGGCCACAATCACTCTTTGTTATCGACTGGCGGCCTCACGTTTTTGTTGACGATAATCTATCGAAACTTCATGCCTGTTTCAAATGATGATACGTACGTGATGTCCGAGAGGATGAAAGAGACGGGGTAACAAACGCGAAAAGTAGAAATAGGCTTGTGTAGGAGGATAATATTAAAATTTATGTTGGGTAGATGTGGTAGGGTGTACAATGGGTTTCTTTCTGTCAAGGGATGCTAACCGGGTGTTAGTGTAATCTCGATAATGAACCTTCCGGTTACATAAAGCGCGATGAATTTCCTGACCATCTGTTGCACCTGTCAGCTTCTCAAGGAGGACCGCAAGACAGGTCCCACATGCTTCAGTCATTATATTTAACAAATTTGTTGATTTGATATTTTTATTGATAATTGACTTAAAATTAAATATATGTCTTTGAGGACGAGTTTGCTCTACCCACCGTGAAGGGACAACACAACGTATAACAAGACAGAAAAGGTGTACTCTCTGGAGTACACTGATATAGATGTTTATCACTAATGCGATCCAAGGCCAGTGTTGTCTGTAGATCATGATTGCCCTATGTTGATCCAGGATGAGAAGCCGAAGCTTGGTGGTCAAAGCAGGGTAGAGATGGCCCGTGGGGCAAAGCTCCTGGAACAACCATCGCTGGGAGTCACGCCCCAGTGAAGCAAGCAGTAGAGTCCCAGGGGTTAAATAATTCTGATTTGGACTAGGCTTTGGAGGGGGGGGGGGTTATTCCCTGGTGGTGTCCCGAAAATGGCTTGGCCCCGTTTGTGTCAAAACCCCTCGGGGCAGTTCATATCTTTAAGGCTTCGACCGGGATGTTGTTTTGTTAAATCTTATGTGGTACCGCCTGATTCGACTTCTAATGGTTAAGTGAAGTGTTTTCTTCGCGGTACGGTCTGGATTCGTAAATATTATGAAGACGAGCTTCGGCTTCAAAGGGTTAACCAGCTGATTTTCGTAATGGTGAGGTGTAGTGTTTTCTTCGCGGTACGGACTGAATTCATAAATAATATTCAGACGATCTTCGGCTTCAAAGGGTTAAGAGACTTGTCTGATATAACCTGATATGGTAAAGGTCTAGGGGTGTCCAATACATTGAAATCAAGGCCGAGAGTGCAATGCCACTTGAGAGAAAGCTGTGTGAGCAAAACACCAAAATGGCGCTGTCCAGCGGCGGAGAACACCCGAAGATGCGGATACAGGCACACGTCCTGATTTGAAATGACGATTTCAGTGTTTACATCAGCCAATAAGGTGTGATCCTTCGATCTCGAGGCCATTGTGATCGGTTTAAGTCGTGGAAGTTTCCTTCACCGCCCGCCGGGTCAATAGATGGAGCACCTACTTGTGAAATGATGTTGATGCTTATTTCGGCTTCACAGTTGATGCATGTTATCTTGTATCGTAAGTCATTTTCTTCTAATCATTCCGTCTGACTGTTCACCCAGAACAGCATTTGGACTGTAAACAGGATCAAAGTTACTCCCACAGACAGCCAGACAGTTATGGCGACGTGATTGTGATTTATTTCAAATGTTTTAAACAATTTGTCTTTCCGCCTCTGTAAAATATGACTTTTGATATTCCAGTAGCATGGTGATGAATTGTTTTGGCAGGCAGCGGGCTGCTTGCGTCTCGCCAAACACAGTTTACGTGCTGGAGGTCTCTTTGTTTTTGCCTATGTTTCTGTTGTTCCAATTCCTCTGCTGCTTAATAGGAGAAATCCGCAATCACGGTCTGTGGCTCTGAATTCAGTTTTGATTTGCATTCATAGGTTCATTTATTTGCGGTTTATTTTAAGATTCTATCAGTATTTCATATTTTGCCGAATTATAGGACCGGACCGGATAGTACCTGTAAGTAGAATACTAACGCTTCCTTCCGAATCCTTTTCAGTTCTGTTATTAATAAACTGGACCGGATGTGTGGCGAATTGATCGTGAGTCCTCTCAATTTACTATTCCGGCATTTGCCGGAGGAAGAAGGATTGAAGGAGGATAGGCTGTCTTTGAGGGCATATATGAACTCGTGACCTCCCGGTCTTAACAGCTTATTTGGAAGAATGTGTCATTAGAGCGTCATATAATTGCAGACGTAGACATTGTATAATTTGTGACACTTGTAAATTTATTTAACAATAGATTACTGTATAAGTCTTAAGTCGTTGCACTGCAGTCTGTTTTCAATAAGTCCGTTCACTTATCATGTTTTACTTTTCAAACCCTGCCTACTCCCGTGTCCTTCAAATACTTATCTTTTGATAAACATTACGTTGTGTTTTTGTATTTTCGTTCGTGTTTAAACTGTCATACGACAGGTCTGTTTCAAGTTTCACTTCATCCCAGCAGTGCTATTGAAATGTTTCTTGTAGTGTATTTTTCTCCTACCCGATTAGCTCGTCTCTCGTTTTTTTCACTTTGAAAATTTATTTTACAGTACTTTATCGTTTTTTTGTAATTTTCAAATTAGAAAAACAAAGTTTTGCAAGAATTTAAAGAAAATTTCATATTGCGGACTGATCGTTAGATGTCAGCGTTTCGGAGAAACGTACTGTCTCCATCTTCAGGGCTGGCCATACGGCGCCAAAACCTGGAATAATATTAATAATATTGTCACTGCAATGAAAACCTCAAATCTTACAAAGAGCTTAACTAGAGGTTTCGAACTGAATAACGAGAGTTTCTACTCTTTATTTTAATTAAGAACATAGTTTTATTGCTATTGTTTTTCGCGTAGGCCTAATTGCGGAAGATTTATTACCGATTCTTATGTTGTGATTGTGTCGTGGAAAGAAAGCCTTTGTCATTCCCTTGCACGAGTCAACAGCGAAACAGCAAGCAAACATCTAACAAACTGCGATGCTTTCTTGATGGTACCGCGAGGAAGGAGGAACGTCGAGTTTCTTGGAAGACATTTGCAGCTGTCATCCAAGGGTGAGCGCCGAAACGGCCTTTCAAGTTGCATAGTTCATGCAGGAGGAACACAAATTTTCGAATTCAGCTGTAGAAGAAATAGGCCTTCACATTTTAATTGTAAAGTACGAAGGTTTGTATCCGTAGCTGTCAGCCTCTAGTCCAATGCCTGGCACTCCTGCTTTGTAGTTAGGAGTTTTAGTTTCAAATATCGGCCCAGAGACCTTATACGTATCCTGACGAATTTTCATGGTTTTACTCATTCCTTCCAGACAGTTCCTTGATAGTACCTGTAAGTAGAATACTAACGCTTCCTTCCGAATCCTTTTCAGTTCTGTTATTAATTAATCGTCGTCTCATTTGACACTGTGCATTCTGAGCTTTCGTTTAATAAACTAGTGACAAATTTAAGGGTTTCGGATTTAATTGTTCACGAATCAGAAATTTTCGAGCTCAGTTGCCCACCTAAGAATCTTTGTTATTTGATGAAGTGTGCAAATTGAAGGGTTTATAGTCAAAACGACTTCTATCCAAAATGGGTAGTTTTCAATTAGTGTTGCCATCTTATGGGTTTAAACCTGCACTCATACAAGGGAGTAATTTTATTCGGCAAAAATTGCATTAGTCTAAGAGAAAACGAGTGTTGGAATTGGGGAATTGTTCTGCCTACACTGCTGTATTTTTAATGCAAAAACAAATTATGTTCATTTCTTTATGTTTCAATTCTATAAAAGTGAACTACTCACATACCTATGGCTTTATTCCAGTGATACAAGAGATATGTACTGGTACAAAATAAAAATAAATTTTATATTGGTTCAGATGCTGGAAAGGGTTTTCTTGAAATTCAAAAAGTCGAATTTTGGACTTATACAGTTTTTCCCATAAACCCGTACTTATGAAACTCCCCAATATGCAATTTCTCTCTCCCCTCCCCGCCAGGTCAATACTTTCGGATGTAGAGATATTTTACCCAGTTAAGTTGTAACATTAAAAAAAGTAGATAATTTCAGAATTTCTTAATGAATACCACTTTTATATTATTATTATACTATTATTTCACTTGTACAGATATAAATAAGAAAAGAAAATATCAGATTTGTAAGTCTGCATGGGCAAATAAACTGATTAAACAGCAAAACACTTGGTCAAAAAGTGTTTGTTTCATCATAGTGAGGTTTTCGAGTGAATCTCTACTTTTCGTCTTCAAAAATTCTATTCATTTATTTTTCAGTTTTGTTAATTTCAAATTGAAACCTTTTTTAGGATTAATTCCAATATTACCGGTGGTTGTAATGTTCCGTGAAAAATTTACCTTCTCAAATAATAGCCTATTTCTTTTTAATTAATTTCATTTATGAAAGCGCTTCACAAGAACAGATAGTACAAGTACACAATAAAACAAATTATACTAAAAAAAAAACAAATAATATAGTGAAATATTGAAGAAACACATAAGATCATCCCATAACACAGAAAACAGGGTCCAGATGTACAATATAAAACCTGAAGTGTTTGCACAAATTAAGTGTTGGCGGTTGTAAAATCTCAGTAAGCGAAAAGGTGTCTTGTTGAATGTGTCAGTGTTCGTGCAGATTTCATTAGCAGCGGTATTACTTCAAGTTGAAGGACTGACCTTGAGGTGATGGTATAGCCTACAATAAATGTAGAGTAGTTTGTAATTATCGTAGCTGGTAACAAACACTCCTGTGTCAAGGTCTCTATTTTTACAAAGATGCGTTTGTGACACGTAAGAAAACTCCTGCCCATCGTTTTTCCACAAAGTTGTCGCCGATGTTGAAGCATTTGTTCCACCGTGACACCAAGGCATCTGTCCCGGCGTTTAAGAAATACGTTCCAGGCGCTCGTCATTGGTCCCGAAGAGACGGAAATGACTTCGTGCGAGGTCTGAACTGTGTGCTCTAAGATTCTGTGTGAGAGGGCGCAGTAATAGCACGCATAGGAGAGAGAAGAAATACATGAATAACTTTAGTTGGAAAACATGAAGGACGAGTGGTCTAGGCGAAGTGGGAAGATAATATTAAAAAGATATTAAGTAGATGTGATGCGAGGGTGTGCATTCGATACATGTGGCTCGAGGTACGGACGAATGGTGAGTATAGTAATGAACATTCGGATTACATAATATGCGGCGATATTGTTTGCTTCGTAAGAAATACTCTGTTTCATGGAACTGGTCATATGATGATTATCATGACAAGGAACGTGGGAGGTGCAGATTGGACGGTTGGCAGTGTTGTTGGGTGTATCTTGTCCTTACATGATTCCACAGCTTAAGTAAAACGTAAGAAATTGTGTGGATATCTTCAGTATATATGTGGATAACCTACGTATTTCAGAGGACATCTCACATTCAGTAGCTCTGTCATGTTTTCATGAGGACGGCTTTGCTCGCTTGTGAATTGTTTTAAGTGCTTCAGAAACAAAGGCGTTTTGTTTTAATTGCACTCGAATTTTCACCTGCATTTTCATTGCTGTCCGCGTAATTTATTGAGCAATCTTTATAATTTTAAGTTTATGATTTTTTTAAATCTGATTATAGCTGAAGAGACCTGACTGTTTATGTGTTACACTAAGTGTAAGAAGTACAAACGAGTATAGTTAAAACGATCATAAATCAGCAACACTTGAAATGAATATGAATATAATTTTACAGGTAGTGTTTACAGATCTTATCTTTCGTTAATAGCTTTTAAGATTTCTGGTTTAAAGTGCAGTAGGTATGCAGTTCATTAACTTTCACCGCAGTACCTACGTAGATTACAGCACTGGAATCAGTGTTGTGTCTGAATCAAATGGATACATTTAATTCTTCTATTTATCTTATCTAAGTACTTTAAATCCGTTCGGTTAAACAAAAGCTTTGTAAAAAATAATGATTGGATATAAAGCTTGTCTGCTTTAGCTACAGATGTTCAACGTGCTTTCATCAAGGAAATCAAACAAAACTGTTTTTTCCGCAAGAACATTCAAATTCGTGATGTTTGTTTTGTATCGCATTGAATTAAACCTTCTGGTCATAGCCATTCCTTCATTATCAAAACGGTGCATAGAACTTCCTTCTCCGGGTACAGCGGTGGTGGTTTGAACATGAATTGACAGACACACTTGGCCACGAACAAATACTCATTTGATTACCTTACTTTTCTTTTATAATTATAGTTTGTCTAAAAGATTCAATGATCTTAAAGTAATTTAACAAGAGATTTGGGATCTGTAAGTCTTCTAAATAAGTTCTTGATATTTTTAAATGTAATTAATTTACTATAATCTGTATATTTAAATGCGTGCAACAAAGAATTTAAATGCATCCTACATTTTTTCTTCGTAACAATATTTTAATAGTGAGACATGTATTTCGGATAGAGATAATTGCCGTACAGACCCATTATTTTTGCATATCCGCAGTTTTCTTGCGCATTCAAAACGTCTACTTAAATTTAAGGCGAAGTACTGTGGAACAAGACAACGAAGGTTACGAATCGAGCAAAATTGCTGCATTATAATCAGTAAATGTTGTGGTAATTGACAATGAATTATTTTGCTGCCACTGATCTGCTCTTCCGATAACGATATCTTAGCTTTCACCCCCACTACTCTTAGCTTCCCTCCCCTCTCTCGCATGCTAGTGGCCTCCGCAAAATAGCTTAGCTGTAGTTCGCAGTCATGAACAGCCGGTGGCTTATTCCTTGTTCGCATCCTTTACAGATTCAACGAGAAACTCTCTGCGTCTAAATAGCAATGTAGGCTTCATTATCGATGTTTCTACGGAGATTGGTAAATACAGATGTTCTTAGTTCCGTGTGAAAAGTTGGGAAAATTAAGACGTTAGGTTGTAAGCGGGTACAAAAGAACAATTATGTCGTGACATACTTTATTAAGTAAGAAAATTATAGGCCTATACTCGGAACATAAAGTGTTCAGGGTATAATTTTGTTTCCTGTGTTGTCCGACCTTACTTCATTAGGACAGATGAATATCTTAATTGCAGTGGAATCTTATTTTACTTCTTAACAACTCTGGCATTATGAATACAGGGTTAGAATATGAAACTCTTGTGTGATTCTACAAATACTAGCAGGTTTATTTAATATATTGTATATTGCGCAACACAATTTATAACTTGTGTTGGGAAAGGCCGTGGTCTAGGCAACACGGAGTTTTCCTCCGGGGGCTTCCCCGGTTTCTCCGTGGCATCCCAACAATTACTCCATTCACACACAGAAGAAGGCAATGGCAAACCACTTCTGGATCATCTGCCAAGAACGTATATGAACAGGTCCCAGTCCGAGAAAAGGATGGAAGGATCCAGTTCATATGGACCTGTCGTCAGACAGAACACTAAATGATAATAATAAATTTATTTCGATAATATATTTAACAGAAACACTTAATCGATATCACTATTGTGTCTCCTTCATGTCTGAAACTAATCGAACGACTAGTTTAAATCCATTTTGCGAAGTATATTTGTTTCGAGTTGGTTCATTACCGCTACTTTACGTAAACATGAATAACAAGTTGTACGAGATCCGTCTTGAAACAGTGTTTATAAGCGTCTCTGAAACGTCCTCGAACTTTTACCAGACTATGAGACGCAATGACCCAGAAGACATAATTTTCAATCCCTAATGCATCGAAATTTATTACCGAAATGTGTTCATATTGGATCATGACGCACTTTAATGCAGTTTGTATAATGATAATTCGAGGTACAGATGTGCATTGAACTTTTGATAGTTATTTAATTATGCAGAGGACGTGACTGGACCCCGAATTATTCATTTCTTATGGCACAGAATATCGTTTGAGCAGTTGATGCCTATGTTTATTGGTCTTATGGGTTCTTGGGCTGTTGTAAACAGTGATTCATACGCAAATTGTATTAACTGTTGGACTTATATTTTCCATGCTGTATTCGATGTAGTAGCCAATTATTTATCACGGTAGTTTGTAAACAGGGTCATCGCCTTGAGATATTCGATACTCAAAGGTTAAATAAAGAATTGTCATTCCCCATGCTCTACTACGAAATCTTGTGATAAAGCGTCTCTTTACCAAATTTTAAATTTGTGAGTGGCGCGTCAGTTATAGGCACGTGAAAGTATCACTGAATGCAACCCTACATCGTTCACCGAAATCATTGAATTATATGGACAGGGGTCGTGTGTATCAACAGCGTAGTTGCTAGGTAGCCCGAAGAGTTTTAGCTATGAACTGAAAGCTCCTCTCATCATCTCCACTAAATATGAGTACCTGTTTTTGTAAAGTTTTAGCGCTAACATCAAACAAGTCTGGTGTTTGAACATAAATTTAAAACATAATATTAAACACTCTGCTGTAGGTAATACAGCGTTGTATTATACGTTCCCGTTGATGAGTTTATCGGGCTGTTGATTGATTCAGGTCTGCAGTCGTATTTGTTTGTGGTGACATCTGATCTCCGCAAGAGCGAAGTTAAGACCGAAGAAAAATTGTTCTAGAAGGAAAAGTAATGTGGCCGTTAGAAACGAGGACAGGTGGCGCAGAGAGAGAGAGAGAGAGAGAAGTCTTTCCGAATGGCGGCTGCTTCATACTTGATGTAACTGTATACTTTATACACCAACTCTCTGAAGCTGATTGGCTGACGAGGGCACGTGACAGTAGATACCCAGAACCGTCCAAAACTCGGTCGCCGTCGTTCTTGTCGGTCATTTTAGCAAAAGTATAGCGATAATTCTGTTGTGAAGTATTGATAATTGATTGCTAGGAGAATTGATGATGTGATACCACAAAAGTTTTGGCTGGCTATGGGCACTTGTTTACATGTTCATAAATGTTGTCGTGTATTTTACTTAGTCTGGGGGAGATATGATGGCATTTGTATGCTCACTGGAAGGTAAATATCACCAAAACGTCCCACAACTCACATGACAGGTGAGTTTGTAATAGTGGACACGAACATGTTCCCTACGCCGCAAAAACTTATCGGTTACCATATCATAAAATGACTATGTCATATATTGTTATCAGAATTTAAGTTCTAGAGCTGACGTCAAAGAAGCGATATATTTGAACGTAAGCCTAGAGACACACAACCTTCAGAGAACACGCTACACGTCTATCACCGCCATATTTGGCTTTAAACGTTTATAGTTTGAGTTCTGTGAAGAATATTTGCTCCTTGCTATTGTCGTTACACGCATGCTGGTAATGGAATCTTCTGCTAGGCCGAGCTCATGCTTCTGGAATGAGCTAATTCCCGGCATGATAGATGATGACTCATGATATTTGCGATGGTTTCTGTACCCCGAATCTTGATAACCCGATCACCTCCTTGTATCTCTGGACGGGTGAATGTTCTCTGCAAGTGTTAAAACTTCACAACTGCCGTCGGCTCTTCGTAATACAGATTTATATTAAACAGATACATTCTATGAGAGAAGCTGTGCTCGCCGATTTAGGTCGACCGCGTGAATATGGTGTTCAGGAAAGACGTTTGTGTTTCCATTCAATTTTACCAAACATTAGAAGAGGCGGTACTGAGACATCTGTGTTGTTGATAAAATCTTCTCGGCCAATCAGCCGCGTTAACTGGTTACCGTATTAAACCGACGTTTAGGGAACCAACTCTGTCCCCATCATCAGGGTTATGATGGGGACAGAGTTGGTTCCCGAAACGTCTATTTCCTACGGTAACTAATTACCGCGGCTGATTGCCCGAGAAGATTTCATTGATTGTACTCGCCGCGAAAGTCTCAAATCCTATGTCTGTGTGGTTGGTTCCGAGAACATTCATAATAAAGAGAAATAAGTTGGCTGTTTTCTGGGTTGTAGTACCATGGTAGAAGTTTACCGACGTTTAAGAGGTGCTTGCTGTCTCCATCATCAGAGTGGTGAGGCACCCTACCAGACTTCATGGCTCAACAACCCAGAAGACAGCCATCTAGTTTGTAGAATATTTTAAATGTTCTAATGTCCGGTTTTATTTTAAAGCAAGCGTGAGACGTTGATCGCAGGGGTCGAGTCGCCCTTCTTCAACTCTAAATATGAAGACATTTTGTTTCTCCGAAACGTTGGTATCTGCCGACGAGTCTACCTGGCGCCAATACTCGGAAGATAAAATCACGTTTCAGTATTTTTCGCACTCAAAAGTTTTTGTGAAACACGTTACAAGTTTGTAAGCTCGTAGTGGGTGTGTCTGATTGGCTGAAGGCCTAAATGGCACCATTGTGTCTGCTTGAGACGCTCGTCCAAGTAGCAGGGAAGCCGTAGAGATAACCAGTGTGGGCTCTGCCCTGTGTTGACAGTGAAGACACCGGGCGTTTGAGCTCAACTGCGCACCGCGTGTTGCCAAGATGATGGGGGCAAGGAGGAGACGGAAGGGAAGATGATTACAAAGGTAATATGAAGGAGGAGAAATGGAGGTTATCATAAAGGGGCGGAGGAAAGTAATAAAAATGAGGACAAAGGAAGAAAAACGAGGAGGCGAAACCAGAGAATAAGTACGAGGAGAAGGAGATGGAAATAAAGCTGCTTTAGATGTGTCTGAGATCTGATAAAATCTTGAAGATTAATTACTTTGACCTAAGAGGGAGGATGCAACAGGAAGCTGGTAAACAGTCCGTCATTATTTGTACTATTCACCAAATATTTAGATCGTCAAATCAAGGAGGATGTGATGGGCGAAATTAGTAAAATGCACGGGGGAAATGAGAATAAGATTTTTGAGAAAAAGTCGACAAACCTGAAGTGAAGATAGAATTGGACTGTATATAAGCACAAATTTTAGGATAGAATTTAAGTGGATCGTAACGAAATGTGGTGTGATGTGAATAGCGTTTATATGCCTCGAGATAAAGGATCATAGTGAGGCTGTTGTTAACACGGTAATGAACCTTTGGGTTACGTAGAATGTGTACTATTTCTTGACAAGCTAAGCTACTATTAACTTATCCAGGATTATATTAGATGGAGTTAAAATTGTTTGGTTGTTAACTTACTTTACGATATGCTCAAGGCATCGAGGCGACCCACAAACTGATAGTCACTGAGTTCCCTATTTTAAAACTAGAATAGGCATGTGGCGTGTGCAGACTTTGAGTCGAAATTTTTATTTATGCTTATATTGCGTGTTATGTTCCACGGAGTAGGCCCACGGCATAACTGTACAGGAATTAACATGAAAACAGTGGGAGTGGCGGAAAGAATTGAAGAGCGTTGTTCAAGGTGGTGTGGGCATGCAGATAGTAGAAAGTGGAGCTGATATGGACGACTTAGAAGACAGTAGGGAAGAAAGAGAATGACCATAATGACGCACATAACGGCGAGATCATGAGATAAAAGAGGATTGTTTAAATGTAAACTTTGTATATGAGGTCTGATAGTTTAGTCGGTAAAGTGCCTTACTAGTGGCTTTCCCGACAGTGTTTTACGTGTATTTTCACAGCTGTTCCCAGAGATTCAGAGACCACTTTCTTATCTGGAGGGACTGGTGGCTCTAGACGCAAGGCCGACGGAGTGTGAAACCAATCAAATTTACGTAATTTGATATTTTTGAGGTTCTCACGGCAGCGTGTATGAAATTGGCTGTTTTTTTTGGATTGTTACACCCGGATGATTGATGCAGTAAGCACCTCTGAAACGTCGGTAAACTTCTTCCAGACTACACAACTCTTTAACCCAGAAGACAGCCATCTTGTAATGGTTGAGGTTCACGTCCGTTGGCGAGCGGTGTTGGATGTTCGAATTATATTACCACAGGCTTGACAAACCAGCGGTCCGACTCGATTTCCAAATTGTGCAATATGTGCGGCCCCAAATTTCTCTATTTTAATAAATTTCATGTATGTTATAACTCTTTATCTTATAGTTATGGGTTTTGAATGATTATCACTGTAAACAGTTGATCTTTGCAGTGATGGAGAGTTGTGTTTGCTTTGAGGTACAGACTGGATTCATAAGTATTAATAGACGAGCTCCGTCTTCAGAGGGTTTAGCAAACATTTTTTAGAATATTCTGCAATTCTGCGGATGGATGAGACTTGTGGGAGAGTTAAAATTATGGTTCGTATTTTCAGTCGGATTTGGTGTGAGACTAATAAGATAATGTGTGTCTGATCGATATGTTCTAAAACATGTAACTAAGAGTGTCTGACACACAACATTCATTGTCTGTACGCGTTTTTCACAGTTAATTCTACATTGATGTTGAAGGTGGTGGTAGGTTCCGACTGATCCCTTAAAAGTATTTCCACTCATCGGCCGACCTCGTGGGGCACAGCCGTGTAGAGAAGTGATACATTGCGCTGTGCTCACAAGAAACCGCCTCAGGTCGCATTGTGATCCAGTTGAATCCAGGCAGCACCCTTCGCTCTATTTTAAAATCCATTTTAATATTACCCTTCCATCAACGCTTCGGTCTCTCAAGTGGTCTCTTCCCTTCATTATATCAGACCAAAATTATTTCGACACATTAATTAATTATTTCACCTTTGTGTCTAGCTCAGAGAATTTACCTCATGTAGGTCCAGGAGGGAATAATCTGTGCCCCTCTGTGACGTGCTTTGGTCTGGGAGAAACTGTGATCCATAAGTTTGTAACAACATATATTGAGAAGTGGGCAATATTATTCCGCTGAGAGTGTTTTAAGAAATCGCTTGCGTTATTTAGGTGTTCCGAGCCAAGAATTTGGTTTTTGTTGCTGTCTGAATCGTCATTGTTATGATCTATAGCGGAAGGAAGTAGCTGGGAGGGGTTCAGACACTCGCAAACGGAATGATGGCGCCGTCAATCCGTGTTTAAAACTTGTCACTCGGTGTAAAACGTCCCATGCATCATTGCGGTCTCTTCACAGAGCAGCTTGTCGAGACTACCATAATCAGAACTGTGGCATCACGCCCAGTTGTCGACTTTTGGAACAAGTGCACTTAGAACACAAGAGTTCTTTGTTTACACTGTTTAGACGTGCTCTTAGGATGTATTTGCATGAGCAGATGACAACTACACAAGTGAGTTTAGAAGTTGTTACGGTTTTGAATATTTGAGTTTCGGTCTTCTGGCTTTGCGGGACATTGAGCATCATTTATGTAAATCATTGAAGTCGAAAGAAAGACACAGAAGGAGAGGGTTGGGGTGGCGAAAAACACTCTATTTAACGAGGAGGGCATAAATTTACAGGTACGAAGGTTCCCAGGCAGTACCCGCTCGTCCTCCTTCTTAAGGTGAATTGAGTGAAGGTGAGATGAAAAGTGGATTAAGAAACAAGTGAGCAATGTCTTACTGCATTCTTACACAATTTTGAAATTGGATAATACTCTTCGGAGGGTGGCATTTGGTGAAATTTTGATGTTCACGAAGGGAGTTTCTTCAGGGAGGAATTTTGATGTTAATGTAGGAAGGGCTGCGTGAGAGGTATGCAACCCAGAATTTGAATACTAGAGCCCTACTTGTAGTCTCTATTTGTGTTGTCGTATCATTTTAAATTGGATACACATGTTTATCACGCACGCACACATCATATTCATCTCTTATTGCTTGAAGCCGTCACAGCGGCCGCGTGGTCTGAGGCGTGGTTCGAATCCCACTCAAGCCATGGATGTTGTGTTGTGCTGTCCTGTGTACAGGTAAGAGGCCTTGCGACGGGCCGATCCCCCGTCCAAGGAGCCCCACCGAATGTCTATAGATCAAAGCCAACGAAAAGTTGGGACCCGCAGTGCTGAGGCACTTGAAGAACGGGTCGTATAAGTATCTTAAGTGTTAAGTCTTACTTGAAGCCGAAACTCGTCTAAGTAATATTTAATAATTCGTTCCGTACCGCAAAGAAAACAGCACTTCAACGTTGCCGAGATTTTCTGGTTAATGCCGTGTTTACAGTGAGAATCACACGACACCCATAAATGTAGAGTTAAATGTTGTAAAATGTGGGGGTTTTAGGGGTTCTCAGTAACACTGAGTGAAGAACAGTTTTGATATGTAACTGGGCAAAGCCCTAATGGCTTCTTAACGTATGTGAGTTACCGAACTGCACTTTTAGTTTGTTTAACATTTGATGTCTGTATGTAACACTTAATAACCTTCAGCCTGGAGATGACAGGTGACTGAGCCAATCCGAGGAGGCAACTCGTAACACTTGCTGTGTGTAACGCATTGCGTGACTCCGCGTTCTGGCAGGCAGGAAGCAGTAGGGCCAACTCACAATTACAGTTTTGAGTGCGAATAAGCTAATTAGCATTTCGTGAATATGACACTCCTCAAGACTGGCTTTAATTTACCACGAAATTCTAACGTTTTTTGTAATTCTAAGAAAACTCAAGTTGTGTGAGTTACCGAATTGATAATGTGACCAGCTGTGAGACTTCGGTAAAGACTCTTTTCTGTGGCATTGGCTGAGATGACGAAAACTTTCATATCATATCAGTTTAGTAGCGTTGTGTCAGAATTGGCTTATATAAATTCAAACGAAGCTGTACATTGCGTGATATTTTAATAACCCGAAAAATCCTATCATGGGTTTAAAAACAAATGAGTCGACTTTTCGTTGTTATAAATATCTCCATTTCTCCATCAACGCTTTAGACTTTTCCTGAAAAACGCGGAAATTAAGAGCTAATTTTTTTTAAATGTTATTGCAACTATTAAATGAGTAACGTTGGCATTTATTCATGTAAAAATATTTGTATGTTGGTTCTCAATGCGACAATTGAAGAAACAGTTGAAGCTGCTAAATTGTTTTAAAAACAAGCAGCTAAATTTTTTCCCAAATCACGCCTTCGTTCTCGAACGTGGAAATAAATAAATAAATACAGAGTTAAAAATAAAATATATATTACGGCTAGCAAAGCCATTGAGTACATGGCGATAAGAAAATCACCTCATTGGTAACAGAACCTCAGTCACCCTTTCTATCCCGGAGAAAGTAACGGCGTTAATTTGACTTATAAGTAAAGTAACAGTGATGGAAATTGGGAAATAATAAATTTGCATTGCAGAGAAACAGTGGAGTGTCGACTCCTAATATTTTGTCCAGAAGTCAGAGGAGGGCTCACGGCCATGCTCAGAACTGGAGCTGAATCGACCGGGTTCTGTTGTAAAGGGTTTGAATGGAAAAGTGATACAGATTCAGCCATTTTAAACCGTAAACATGTTACTGGAGAAATGGTTTTATTTCTGAATCCCTCACATTTTAAAAGTAATTATAAAATGGACGTGAGCAGTGCTGCTCTCTGGCGCTCGACTGCCTGCTACCTTTACTGTAAAATACAAACCAGGGCTTTGTTCATTTGGTGTCTTACTGTTTGTTTTCTGTATGAACGAAGAAAATGTTAATATTAATTGAACGAACGCGTTGTGTTGTTCAACTGTTCTACCATACTTTTGGAAAGTTCCACCTGTGGAATTACCACTTGTTCTTTATCCTCCGTGGAACCGCTGAAGAAAGTGTGACACAGGGAAGTGTCTTTTTTTTCTTCAAATTGTGTATCGCAACGTCAACCTTGACTTTATTACGACATTTTAAATTAAGGTGTGCTTCAAATTCCACGAACCAGAGTCCTTCTTGAGAAACCCATTGCCACTAATTTAAACAGTGGATTCTCGTATAACTTCTTCTCGGCTTGAAGAAGGAAACATCAACGTTTCGAGAGCCATCTTCGTCGTCGTCCACAAGGTTTTGTCGTTGTATGAGATCCAGACCGAGTTCTGTGTTATTGACTGCACGTTAGCAGGTTATCCAAAAAAGAAGCTTACGTTTTACATCTCCCCATGCGTGCTACATACCCTGCCCCTCGCATCCACCTTTATCTAACCATCCTAATGTTGTTTGGTGAAGAGTTATATTATTTGGACAGGTCTTCGGAATTTATGTAGTTTTTATCATTATCCCTTCGTATTATGGAGGTCAGGGGTTTACATCTCGGAAATAAGGACGTTGGCTATATTATGATCCTGCTATAGTGTTTTCAAAATAAAACAGACTAATTATATAAGGTTGAATTAAGTAAGAATAAATAAATAAATAAATAAATACTTTGTTGAAGAAATAAAAATATGTTTTTATAATACTGCGGTCAAGTATTTATTTAAAAACAATAATCACCAACAAACACTTTTCTGTTGTGTCGATAAATTTATAGAAGTAAAATTTATATTTTCGCTGAAATATGCTTAGCTTTGCAACAGTGGGCTTATAAATAAACATGAAGACCAATGAAGATGACTGATTAATCTTCTGCGATGTTACACCGTGTAGTCTGATAGAGGTTTATCGGTGTATTGTAGGTGTTTTAGAAGTCTTTAATTGTTCTGATGATGGAGACAACAAGGACCTCTGAAACTTCTGTAGGCTTCTACCAGACTACAACCCAGAAGACAGCAATCTTCGGACTCTCGGCTGTAAGGACTGTAATCAAACATAGCAGAGCCTCAGAGAACGCGTTTCTTGTGTCCATATACGGACGGATTCTAGCAACCAGAATTTGACAATTTGTTCAATCTTTGCATTGGCGTAACAAGTGAAGTTGGCTCGTGATGTCTTTTGCTCGGTATTTATTACCTGGCTGGCAGTTTTCTGCCCAGAAATGTCCGTCAGAGATGGAATGCATTTAATCGGCTGGCTAATTAGTGGTCTCGTGTCGCTCTGTGCTTTATATCGTATCGGCAGTGACTCTCATGAGGTGGAGATCCTACACTTATTGACAGCTGCAACTTTTTGCGGACGTCTGATTGGAAATCTCGTTCTGTCTTACTCTCGCATTTACTGTTACTGTTTCCGCCTTATACGAGTGTATGGACAGGGGGCGTGGCTTTGAGTCTTCTTACTGTGTTATTTAGCAGATCCGCTCTACAGCTGCACCTATTTGCCTCTGTGCGTGTGATGGAATCTTTTACTGGCATGCTTTCTCGTGTTTTTTCTCAGTTTCGTAAGGAAACAGCGAAGTGGTCCAAATAAGCCCCGGCCTATTTAATTCCTTTAATCTGACGCTAAAGAGTGTTTGTAGTGACGAAAGCTACATTGATCACTCCGTTGCTAAGCACGAGATTTGACACACAGGAAACCATCCAATTCTCTGAGTATCTTTAATAATTGATTTGAACAATTTTTTCTCCTGTCTTTGTTTGGTATTTATCTGTGACGTTTCATCAGTGGAAGGTGCGTACTGGGTGTCCCAAAAAAAAATGTATACACACAACCAATGAATTAAATAAAGTAATTTTTATTAAACTGAACCATTACTTAATCGGCATTGGCACTTAGATAATTAGACATATGTTAAGTTCCCCTCCTAAACACAGCACAAAGATATCGATAACAAGGCTAATATTCGGTGTTATAATGTGCATATATATTTTTTGAGATATTATGCAAATTGATCTATGCAGATTATACATTGCCCTACAAACATACAGAGTGCCCCAAAAATGTATACACAAAGATTAATATTTCGTATTTTGTGTGTGAATAATTTTTGGGTATTCTGTACATGCGTCGCTTATATGTATCAAAGAAGATTTAATAGAACGTTTCATGGAATAGGCTGACAGTCGAAAGGGGCAGGCCTCTATGTAGGGCATCGGTCGATAGCTCCTCACCGTTGAAACCCTAGTAGACTTCCTATCACTTGTTATGAAATGTCACAAGAGTCCTGAGCTGGAACGTGTGTTATGGCGCTACAGAGAAGGATTATGAAGCTTTGAACCTTTGCTTGTTGTTTTGTACGGGTGTGAACCTTGATCTCTGACCCGACTGAAAGAACTGAAGATGCATCATAACAAAGTGATGCGGAGAATATTTGGAACAAATACGAGAAAAATTCCGAAAGAAATATTCAGTATCTCTGTCAGAATACTAAAGTATTTCCTCCAAAAATTTCCGCATTTTTTTTAAAAAAAATATTATTCCTTTACGAACCCCTTACAATTTTATTTTGCATTTAAATTATAAATCTGTCATGAAGTAGCGACGAATACGGCTAGGTGTCGTGATTCAAATACGTTTCTCTCAACATGAAGCTGCGTGTTGAGAGAAGAAGATTCGGACTTGAGGAATTGGTACAAACCCTGAAGTGCGCGTCTTCTGGTTGGCATTTATGAGTGGCGGGAGAGCTGAGCTATGTTATAGTCACACTTTGCTGGTGTGGTCGAAAAGGTTATCACGGAAGTCGGCGGACTTTTGTAATCGAGAGTCATTGATGTTTGGAAACCTAAGATCAAGCTTGGTTTGTGGCAAAGGCTGAACGTGAACTCGCCCTGGATGATATGGTTGAATTATGCTGTTCGGTCATTTTAATGTATCTCGATGTCCATCGGGTATTGACGTAAAACAACTGGAGCCGGGTCCACCCGGAGTCAAATCCTGTGTTCCGGGGATCTTCCCCTGTATGTCTTGACTGTGTTGTATGTGGATCCGAGAGAAACTCGACATTATTTCACTTATGCTACACTTTAAATAAAACTCTGAAGTTTAAGTTACTGACAGCGTCTTTTATTGTAAAACTAAAAGTACGCCATGTAGGTCGCTTGGGGGGGGGGGGGGGGGGAGTGCGTAGCGCCTAATCATTCTTGACCTCGGCACTAGATGGGGTTGAGTGGTCAGCGTCACGCCCCGGTCGCGCTTTGACCCCCAGGAAAGGACCCCGGTACCCATTGTAGAGGAGGCTGGGTGGGCCGCAGAGCCGGTCTGGACGCGGAGGTTAGAGGAAAAATCCTCTGCCCCCCCGTCGGGGATCGAACCTCAGACGTCCAGTCCGTAGTTAGTAACTACGCTGACTGAGATATTCCGGCTTATCTTTGAACGTGCTGTAAGGAAATAAATAAATGTACAGTTTAATTTTTACAAAAGGTTGTAAATTCTTTGTTTAGATTGGAAATATGTATCCGATCTTTCGTAATTCACTGTTAAAATTTTTCCTTCAGTATCTCCATAAGTCTGTTGACAATATTCTGAGCTTTTCAACACTATAAAAGTTTCTTTAAATTTAATTTGGAGTAATTTATCTATCAATCGCGAGAAATCAACGTTCCTCCAGCACGAATAATCTCTAAATCGGCAATGGTGTTTGAAGTAGCTACTGGATCTTTCTTGTGAGATCTCCTCACTCATTGCATTTTATGGTATTCTTACGCGCGATCCTTCCTTAGGTCTGCTGTTGTTTTGGTCTTCTCGACTACAGAAGTGAATGGCCTAAATTGAATTATCTTCCCGCCTTTTAAATGCTGATTTCGGAGTGTCGCGTTGGAAGTTGAAACCTTGTGACCTGTTCAATTGATAAAAATCTAAAAATAAACCAAGAGAAATTTTTCTTTCTTACTAATGCGGAGTTTAATCAGAAGCTTTCTTGCGTAACAAGTGGACAAGAACGGGATTTACTATGTCCTTTTAACAGACTTGGCGAAACTGGAGTCATTGGAACTCGTTTTAATACTGAAGATTTAAAACTTGTCACGTTCTTCTTTTTGAGGGACTGTGGAATTTTTAGCATCAACAGAAACGTAATTGTTCGTCGTGTGGTGTTCGTAATATTCATCCTAACGCAGAGGTACGACGTACAAGAAACAGGTGGCTTTGCCATTATTTCTCAAATGGCTGGCTTCTGGGTTGTAGCGCCGTGTAGTCTGGTAGAAGTTTACCGAAGTTTTATGTTCCGTTAATAATATCGGTATGGAGGCCGCAGTGGTACAGCGAGGAAATTCGTGAGATGCTTACGTTTTTTATGAATCTTTATTACCCGGAAGCTTATTGTAGGCCTCGTCGTTAGGTACGTGCCGTTGAATGCCATAGGAAAAACTATATCAAAATTCAACACCTTTATCGGGACTCGAACTCATTGCAATTTTTGGATTTGTGATACCAATTTCTGTGTCTTGTTCTAGGCGACATTATTCTGTTGTGCTTAGTTTCCTAACGACAAAAGCATTCTTACAAGGATTCGAACTCGAGGATTTTTTTTTAGTATTTACCGTTGTGATATTTATTCCTGGTTTCAGTAATTTAATATATTAAGTTTGGGGAAATTTGGCATATCTCGTCAAAAGTCATATTTTCAGTTTTATATAAGATTTAAGAATTTCTGTATAAGCTATAGAAAATTGTTTCGAATCTTTTTGAGTGAGGAACAGAGTGTTTGAAAGTAGAATGTTGACAACAGTGGAGTCAATAAAAGATGCAACAGCAGAGGAACAGGATGTTTCATAACGAGGAGCTCTTTTCTCCACTTTGCAGCTTAAGATGGATTTCTTCGCATATTATAAGTGTCCTTCTTGAGAAGTTAATCCTCTCTCATATGGCTCCATGGCAGCAGAACCTGCATGTCCAACACAGACAACACCAAAGCCCGCCACCGGACACGATCCTGAACCAATTACATCCATTTTTCATCTTCACAGCACATCTCCCTAGGATCCATCTTAATGTTATCCTCCCATGTCTTTCTTAGTCTGCCCAGTGGTCGGTTTGCAGAAGGATATCCCACCAAAATTCTGTATGCACCTCTTACGTCCCCGTGCGTACTACAAGTCCAGCCCATTTGAGCCTCCCAGAATTCACTATTCTCACTACGCCATACGACCTGCACAATTCACTCATATCCTCGAAATGTAATATTTTAAATACCCCACTTTTTTCATCTTTCCTGGGCCCAAATATCTTCCTGGGCACGTTTTTTTTTAAATAAGATTTTCTCTTATCAATCGAAAAAAATCACCTGTCTCTTATGGAATTCGGAGTTTCAATATCGACTTCACAAACTCCCACTACTGCTGCCAATATAATATAGTTCACACTCTCACATTCTATTCTTCAAGGTTAATTTTAATATTATCCCATAAACTATTTGGCCTCTCTTTCTGCGGTTTCACTAAAATTTTATATGTAATTACCTAGCCCATGCGTTCTACGTGCCCAACTATATTTTCTTAGATCCATCGCTCTAATAAAATTTGTTGAAGAGTACAACATTACGATGATAATTTACTTTAATTTTGTATTGCTCGCGACCCACAAGTTGTAGACAATTGTTGTATAGCAAAACGACGAGAAGAAATTGAGTCCACATTCAGCACACGTTCGTAAAGGCTGGTGAGAATGCGTATCCTAGCAACGAGAGAGTGACTTGTTTGCCCCTGGAATGTTATACTGTGGATAAACCTGTTCGTGGCTTCGCTAAGCGACGCCGTGTACAGCAAATGGCGCGGCAGTTGCCGTCGGGGCCGGAAACAAGTCGTCTGATGGCAGCCGATGCTATTAAAGTGAATGTCGTTTGAACTGGCAGATTGCTAAATAACTGAGGCCATGTCGGTTTGGTCTTCTGGGTTGTAACGCCGTTGGTATATACAACAAGCGTTTCTTAACCCTGCGTTGCTACCCAGAAGACTTAACTCCATTGTCCATCTTGAGGGCCCGCAGTCAGATGCCCCCCGCATTAATTAGAAGGTTCCGCCATTGGAACATATTCGTGAGCCAGTTAAATCCGGCACACACGGTTTCATATAATTTCTTCAAGAAAATTTTAATATTATTCTCATTTTTGTGCTTAAATCTTGCGAAGTTGTCTCTTTCATTCACGTTTTCTGGCCAAAAAACCTAAATGTATTTCTCATATATTCCACGAAAGCTACATGACCCGTCGGTCTCATATTAGTTCATTTGACTACTCTTATAATATTTAGTGACTGGGACAAATTATTACGTTCGTTATGCAGAATCTCTGCGACTTTCTTGTCTTTGGTCTAAATATTCTCCTCAGATATTTTGCCCACAGACATCGTCAAATTACACACAATACGAAACAGCGTTCCTTTAGTGAGAGTTCAGGTTCTCACAGCGGAGAGTATGAAGACGACTTCTCCTCCGATGTTGCGACGCTTAGTCTGGTAGAACTTTACCGACGTTTCGGAGGTGATTACTGTCTATATCGTCAGGATGATGAGTAATCACGTCAGCAAACTTCAGTCAGATTAGACGGCGCAACGTCTCAGAATGCGGTCATCTCCGAGGCAATTAAATATCGGGTTCCATAAAAACTTGGAATTCATGACAATCCGAGGGGCTGTTAGATTGTCAAGTAGAACTTTTGCTTCTGTACGTAGTTAGTTCTTAGGTTTTAGCGTCGAGATAATTTGTTTCTCTGTGACGTTCTCAACGTTTGGTGGCATGGCCATCCGAGTAGCAAGAGATTGCGCGTTTTCAAGCATTCTTTGACGTTCTAATATTTATTATATTTGTAGACTCTTATTTTTATTGCAGAATATGAGATTGATGGACCTACAGTACCGGTCCTGTGGCTATCCACTGGTGTTTTACCGTTCAGTGAGTCGTTTGACTCTGTCATGACCCAATTCACTGTATTTGGCTTATTCACGTTGTAGACCATTCCCGTGAGATCCATTTTAATATTATACACTTCATATACATGTTGGCTTTCCATCTAATTTCACGTGTTATCTTTACGTATTATTCTTTTGCAAGAAGTGTTTTCCTCCTGCGTACTAAATGTCCCGTCGCTGTGACTCTCTCTGATATGACGAAGTATAAGTGGTGAATTTAAATTATAAATATCGTGCGTTAATTTTCTTATCCCAAGCAGAATACTCAGTAACTACGGTCTTGGCAACACTGTTTGTAGTACCTACGTCTTCCACAATCTTCAGACCACCTAACTGCAATTTTTGGCACTTGAGAGGGCTTTCAAAATGCACGTTCCCCATTATACTGGACACGGGTTGAAGGGATAGCTTTAGACACGTGATTTTCGAGGACCGCTGTTATCTGCCATCTAAATGCCTGGGGTTTTGTCTACAGATCACCATGGACTGAACAAGCGTATCACAGACACAATGCAACCATCACAGGTTTTTATATTTACTGTTTCAAAGAGAGCTTGAGTGGGTCGCGTCTTATTTACCTGAAGAGTTTTGAGGGTAGAGGCTGCAGATTTGGCCAACCGCCTGTCGCCTTCACTGGAAGGGCGTTACTGCCCTTCTGGAACAGTAAGTAGCAAACATCTCATCTTTGTTTCTGTTGTTCCATCCTTCTCTCCCAGATCAGAAAGGGAGAAAAAGGAGAATTAAAATGAATGATATGACGAAAAGAAGATGAGAGCAGAAGAAAGAACAGGAAGAAGGAAATACGAAAATCAAACTTACGGATCCTAATATAATCGAAGCAGAATGTCCATGATTCCTTGCGCCTGTACCAGAGGGCAGTGACTATAAATAATTGCTTTTATAAATGTTCTTAGTATCGCTGGTTCCTCTGTAACGCCTTTTTTTTAAAAAAATTCATGAATTGCAACATGGATTCGTGAATATTCTTTTATCATTAGCCAGTATATCGAGTTTGTTAGTGCGATTTACATCTAAAGAAATATTTCCATTTTGAATTCCTTGTTGGCGTTAAATAGGATGTCCATAATATGTGTACCAAGAGTTAGGAAGTAACATGCGACTCGGAAAAACTGCATAATTCAATTCAATTCAATTAATTTATTAAAGTGTTTGTCAACAGCGAGGAGCCAATGGCAGGCAAACACTGATAATATATACAATAATGGAGAGTTTCATAATTGTACTCTTTCCTGAATATATTCGGGTGAGAAAATCATGGAACTGTAGGTGGATAATATTAAAAATAATCTTAGGGAAATAGATTGTGGGCGAAATCAAATTACTTTGGATAGGGTTCAGTGGTGAGGTATTCTGAACACGGTCGCGAAACTTAGGATTCCACAGAAGGTGGGGGAATTTCTTGAATGGCTGAACGACAATTAGCCTCTGGCGAAGAGCTTCCATGAAGTTAGGCCTGTATCATGGATGTCGGAATTGGTCGGAAGACGTTAGGTAAGAAATGCAGGCATGATTTGTATTTGATAAACAGATAACAGATATGCAAAGGACGTGAGAATATTATAATTTATATTTCAATCTATAATGATGCGAGTTTGTGAGTTTTTTTATTAACGTGGACGGACCTTTGTTTTCCTTAAAACAAAACATTTCCAGCGGTTATCTGTTTGTACTTTGTACCAATTACTCCTGAGCTGAACTAGTTTAATTGTCGTGTGTTATTTGGTACCCCTGTGGTGGCAGGTTGCAAACATTATCAAACTTTGAGGTTATGTTTTCAGTATAAACGGAATAAGTTCACTGGGCGTGACCTGCGTTTGTATTATCTGTTGATAGTTTCAAAACCGATTCACTGTAACAAGCACGTTGAAATAGTGATTTCTGTCTGTAATTAGGCGAGGCACGGTTGTCATGATCGAGTTGGCGGTGAAAGGTATAAGAATACTTTCGTATCTCTGCGTCGTGTCGCTGAGGATGAGTGCAGAGATTACCATTGACACTATACGAAGTCTGGATGAGAACACTGGATTAGTACTTTGTGTTTTAATGTAATGACAAACGATGTTTCTAAATTGTAATTTAGAACGGATATAACTTCAGGTTAGGACGACCAACCCTTTCACCACAACACTTTTAAGATGGTAGCGGATTAGGACGAATTTTCGTAAACAAACTAGGGATATTTGAAGAACGGGAGGTTTGACGGATAAGGGATTTTGGTATTAGCTGTGTTGAACCTTCATTATCTTCTACCAGAGAATAACTTCCTTTCTAAATGTTAATGAATTACATTATACGAATGTTATGTTGGACAGACACCAATATGTTCTTGTAAAGGGCATTAACATTACAGATACCTCACTGTTGTACATTTAGGGTATAATCGACGTACTTTGTGAATCTTCGCCCTAATGATGGAGGCAACAAACATCTTTGAAACTTCGGCGAGCTTCTACAAGACAACACGTAGTACAACCCAGAAGACAGCCATCTTCTATATGAGCGACTGTTAGCTTCTGAATATGGATTATGCACCGTTGAGTGAGAACGTATCTGTCCTGTATTGGAGAACAGCTTCATACTCCTTTTATAGTGAGAATAATAGAATTTTATTCTGGTGCAGTGATGACAGTGAATGGGTAAGTGGATAGTGATCATTGTGGCCGCGTTTAGGACAACAGCCATCTGAACATCCATTTAATAACTGCGGTCATATGAAGATTGCATTAAATCTGTGACGAACGCTGCAGCGGGTCGTGATGGCTGAAGGGAGGTTCAAGCTCTCTCCCAAGGCCTGATTTAGATCGTCCGCACACCAGAGTAGAATGATCGTGCCACTGTCTGGTTGTCCGGACACCGCCTAAGGAGTCTCTGCATTCTCGCTTTATAAACGTTCTTTTTCTGTTTTGGATGTGAGGTTCCCACGGCAGTAAAGATTTTGATGTGTGTCTTCTGGGTGGTAACGGCTTGTGGACTTGCTGGAAGACACAAACGTTGCAGATGAACATAACAGCCTGCGTATTAATGGTTGAAGATGAAGACAGAATGTTGCACCAACACTTTGATATATACCTTCAAGTCCACACAGCGTAACTACCCTGAAGATGGACACCGATTTGCTTTCTGGTTCTAAGAAGACCAATTTAAGATGTGCCCTTTTCTGTATTGTTATGTCCGGGCGAAGTTTTGCAAGCTTTGTGGAAGTCACTACTTAGATTTCTTGAATTTGAGTCTTTCGTAACATATGAGGCAGACGATCATTTATTTATTTAAGATGTGCCCTTTCTCAGTGACTCTTTGCTTGTTGAGACCACTTGGAGTCCATGTTAGGAGACGGTCTCTTTGGGAGAGAAAACAAGTCTTTTTATCCAACATTACTTTCCATTGTGGCCGTGATTATCATATTGTCTGTGGATATAACATTTTTGCAACGTTAAGTGTAAAATATGAATTATATTGAATTTTGAAGTGATGCATATCAAAATTAATTTCATCTAACAACTTTAAGACTCTCTTAAGTTTTCGCAGAAGAATTTCGATGGGTATTTTCGTTCGTTTTCTTCTGTTGGCTAGACTGACCCAGTTATGATTTTGAAAAAGCTTTAGTTCAGAACAGTTACAGGTTTTCTCTCGTAGTTGAACTGTTCACTTTAAGAAAGGCTGGACCGCTTCTGAAACACTCAAAAATTTGATCAGACGGTGGCCAGTTTATTTGTGTGCCAGACAGTCACTCGGAATGAGTTCGAAACACATCTGATTAACTTGGAATTTAAAAACATTAGACAGGCAGTACATCCAATACCCTCATTCTACGTAATGTAATCGTCGTCAACATATTATCATCAACAGCAGAAAGAGTAGGGAGAGAGACAGTTCCAGCAAAATCATCACAGCATAACTCATAATTTAGCTGTAGCATCATTATTCAGTGGCATAGCAATGCAAATTCTGCAGTTACCGTGAATAATTTATGAGAATGTCTTAACTTTCATATGCAGTTTCATCCATTATTCTTCTATTTTCCTTTTATTGATGGAAATGAAATACTTGATTTGTAACATCCGCCTTACTGTATTTTATAACTTGAAACTTGTTTTATTGGCTTATCGTGTTTGAAAGACTTACTTATAAGCGAACAGGAAATTCGCTTCAAAGATTGCTTTTTTATTCCAATGTTTACAACATTATCTATCAGGCAGTTGTTGAAATTTGAAGGTTCATACTTTCAAGTTTGTCCACCGTTCGTTGATAGATGATTTGATCATCAGTGAACAACAAGGTTTTGTGAGGGAAAGTTTGTTTTTTGTGTTTATATCCCTGTTTTTCCCCAAACGTTACAATGTTACGTCGTGCCTTAGGACTTGCGTAATATGGATAAGTGATTTGAAACATCGATGACTTACTTGCTGTTGTTGTCATAATAGTCGAAGTATCCGACGTCACTGGCTTCCGCGTAAAAGGAAGACTCACATACTAGTCTACGCATTCCAACGACATTACTGGGACAGCGAGATATAACATACTGATCCTGGAAAATAATGTTTGTAGCATGAATTATATTTTGCTGTTTATGATAGAGATTTCCCAAAAATAAACGAATTAGAAGCATACTGAACACTCATATTTATTTTAAGCAAGATATCTTGCACGTTATTATGTAATTATATTCATATTTTAGTAATCAAAGCCTTATCTTCAATAATTTTATACAATGTAATTCATATTTTGTTTAGTGTCACGAAATATTTGTATAGGCCAGCTGACTGTATTGTTATTATTATTATTAGTGTTCTGTCTGACGACAGGTCCATATGAACAGGATCCTTCCATCCTTTTCTCTTCTCGGACTGGGACCTGTTCATATACGTTCTTGGCAGATGATCCAGAAGTGGTTTGCCATTGCCTTCTTCTGTGTGTGAATGGAGTAATTGTTGGGATGCCACGGAGGAAAACTCCGTGTTGCCTAGACCACGGCCTTGCCCAACACAAGTTATAAATTCGAACCCGAGACCCCAAGATTACAAGGCCAGCGTTCTAACCGCTAGACCACCTCATCTTATTTTTATTTAGTGTTCTGTCTGACGACAGGTCCATATGAACAGGATCCTTCCATCCTTTTCTCTTCTCGGACTGGGACCTGTTCATATACGTTCTTGGCAGATGATCCAGAAGTGGTACGAAGTAATAAGTACCTAATATAAGTGAAAGTCTGTGTTGTATGGACAGAAATAAAGTACAATTGTTCGTATTTGTTGTTTATATTTATACTGTGTCCACATACGTCAGCTGAAGACGGAGGCGGTATGTTCTTCCGAAACGGTGGTACGTACATGCACGTTCACACAGCGTGACAAACCGGAATATCAACATCGGTACCTTCGTTGCCGCGAAATACATTCTATAATTCAGCCATTAATTTTAGAGTACATAAAGACGGTCTATGAAATACGAAAATACGATATGACAAGGCGATTATGAAGTCAGTTGCTGAGGATTTGGATGTAAACAATTACGGTGGATTTTAAAAATTTAGTCTATTCTTCCAGAAGGAATAAGAAATATATGAACCGCGTAAACAACATGAGAGAAGCGCTATTAGGAGAATGACTTTTGTCCCTAGAATCTTAAGCTGTTTTTTTTTTTTTTTTACAGTTTCTGTATTCTTTTTAACACTTTGTTTTACAATTCTTATCGTTTATCTGCCGAGCACTTGTACTTCTTGGTATCGTAATAAGGGATCTGTTACATGATGTTCCACTTATTTGACTTTTAAATTACGCACACGGTGAAGTTGTAGTACGTATGCAGCTTTGTAATTCGCATCTGAGATAATATTGTGCAAGTAAGTTCATTTCCTGTATTATTTAGACGATTTGTACAGTTTTACATAACTTACAAGTTTACGAGACTATCATGTTTACGTATTTCGTGCTGTAACTAAATGCATGTCAACAAAGTTCAGCAAGTGGACAGCCTCGGCTAGCGTTCTGTGACGTGTTACTGCTAATTAAAATTGTCGTTAAGGCGATTTCATTTTAAAGTCTCCGTGTATTATTTTACCCCTTCGTATGTTAGAAGGTTTAAAATTATCTGTGTGCTCAAATCACAATCAGTAATATATCCTGTGAGCTTGAGTGTTCTCCAGAGCTGTAAGTGGTTGAGAAGTAAATGTTACCTCTGTCGGGAATTGAAACCCTGTTTCGAGTTGGATTCCAATATTGGAAATTATTTTTGGGTTTATTAGTACCTTCAGGCGAAGTACTGGAGGGAATTTCAGAACAGATTACTATCGTTTCTCTTCAGATTCTTCCTGC
The DNA here is from genome assembly GCF_977971745.1 of Zootermopsis nevadensis. Classification (NCBI taxonomy): domain Eukaryota; kingdom Metazoa; phylum Arthropoda; class Insecta; order Blattodea; family Termopsidae; genus Zootermopsis; species Zootermopsis nevadensis. The sequence goes on along the minus strand of NW_028259139.1, from coordinate 807,180 downwards.
AGTTTGTCCGATAGCAAAGAATATCCTGACAGCAGTTGTCGTGGTAACATTTTTCGAATGGTGGTATGGTACCCTGATGTAAATGTACCCACGTTTTCGGGCGAAATGTACCACTATCTGAAACAGCTGTCTCCTACGTCTCAATCCTACATAGCGAAGAGTCCTTGACAAGCTGACATATTAAATTCCTTTATTTTTGCATGTGGTGGTAATTAAATGACGCTGTGTGTTGTTACAGCAGCAGCACGACCGCTACTTCGGCCCGGCGCACGACCCGTCCCGCGACTTGTCTCCCAACCTGCCGATCCACTCGTGCGACTCGTCGTCCATGGGCGACGTGGAGCCCAGCAACTGCAGTACCAGCAACTGTAGTACCCCCAGCAGCTGCGCCCACCACCGACCACTCCTGCCATGCAACAACAACTGCGGCAACAGTCTGTGCCGGCTGCCGTTCGATGGCCCGCGGCAACATCGTGGGGGTCCCAGCGGCTCCTTCGGCAACTGCGATGCCTTCACCCCTCCACTGTTGCACCCCAAGATCGAGCAGCACCCGAACCCGGGGACGCCTCCCACACCACCGACCTCGGCAGAAGACGTGGTTGTATGCGCGGGGTGCGGCCATCGCATCTCTGACCGGTTCTATCTTCTGGCCGTTGACCGACGCTGGCACGCGTCCTGCCTACAGTGCTGCCAGTGTCGACAGACGCTGGACGGGGAGACGAAATGCTACGCGCGAGAGGGCAACATCTACTGCAGGAAGGACTATTACAGGTAGGGCATCCACAAATGTTCGACGTCGTTGTTACTCTGGAAATCTCTTCAATACTAATACATTTACTGTTTACGAAGATTAATGACACATTACGTGTGTTCTGAAAGTTGGATCCACGCTGTATCCTTTGTTATCCTGGCGTTTGATAACACGAAGTGCCGAGAATTTGTTGCGAGTGTCTTACCCGACACAACTTGGCCGATGTTTGTGACCCAGTGGAACAAATTTCTGATGGCAAAAGTATGAGTACGGTGGCGACTTGGCTATGTCTACTGCATTGGTCATACTCCCTGCAGGTTCCTTAATGCGTGTAACATTATCGCCGTCTCCATGTCTGGGACCATGATGTTTGGAAAACCACGAATTCGGACTTCTTCCTGATAAAACTGATCGAGATGCAGCGGCCTCGTAGCTTTGCTTTGGTCCTTGTGCTAAGCGGCCGGATAACATCGTGTGTGGGACTGCACGTGATGCCCAAGGCACCCTCATTGTCTTTTATTCGTCCATTAGCCATTATGATTGCAGACTCGTGTCGATGTTTATCGGCAAACCAGAAACACAATAATTTGATTGATTTTTGAGTTATTGTTTGTGACAGTTTGCTACGGCTGAAAGAACAACTCGTGGTTCCGACTGATTTCTCTTGAGTGCCATAAGGTGAGGGTACACTATTCCTTTCTTTTCATTTCAACCAGCAGGTGATGATGACGATGTCTGCCATCGTAGACGACGAATTTTTACGATTCTTTGGTAGGTACAGAAAACTCATGGTTCATTGGATATAATAGCGTAGGCTGCCTAGTAAGACAATGTTTTTTATGGAATTCTGTGCACGGTGTTCTAAGGTTTGGCCAAAAGTAGCAGCGTATTCGGAACAAAATATCATAAAGCAGACCTGGCCACTAGTAGCCGTGGGGGCTCAGTTCCAACAGGCCTAATGACTGGTGTTCGATTTCCGACAGATCCGCTCTGGAGTCCATTGAAGCTGTTATTTCGATGGTTGCACGGACATGGCGTCCCAACCACGTTTCTTCGTACCGTTTTTGACAGATGAAGTAGACAGCTTGAAGAGGGAGTGAGAACAGGTCGGATACGACAGAGACAGAAGCTTTTAAGCTTAACGATTATTTATAAAAATAACCTAACACACAGGCAAACGTATTGTTAGTTACCTTTAATATTCTTAATAAACGTATTGTGATTTTATTTATAATTCGTTTATTTATGAATTAATTCGAAATGGGGAGGCAAAGTGCTCGTTGGAAGGTCTCGCAATCTTCGTTGATCCCTGCCATTTTTATCAGTTTTGTTAGCGTGCGATTCAAGGATGAGAGAACATGACGAATGGAATATATCAAGAACAGCGACTACAGAATGAGATAATTGTTACATTTTCGTATCCATTTTTGGTTTTGTTTGTTTACTAGTGTCGAATAAAATTTGTATAGAAATGCAATGCGTTATGTGACAGTGAGACACATTTTTTCACTACTAGTCGTAATATGACTATCAAGTCTGTATTTTAATGATTCGGAGGAAATGTCCTCCATGACAAGGGACGGCAGTGACGCTTACAAATATTCCACAATATGAATAAATCATTAAATTAACATTATTTTAACCTTATAAAATCAGTAGCATGTAAATATTTCGTGTTCATTCGCCCCCAAATTCGAAAATTGATTGGGCGATTTGGAACATAAGTAAACATCCTGACAATCCTTTGTCTGTAACTCCTAGCAGACGTCATGATCTCGAACGACTCCGGAGAAACCAAGATACCTCGTCGTCGTTACCGGAAACCACATACCGGGCTGATCTTCAAATATGTAGGCCCAGTAATTTATTTTCCTCTCTGAACTTTTCGTACTCAACTTTTTGTATTATCGCAGGTAACTCTTCCGACTGAATTTTGACGACGCACGAAGATAACTGTATTTCCACAACTTGCTGTCTAAACCGAGCTATTATGACCTATAAAGATACTGTGTTGTTATTTATTTCTGAACTGACTGAGCTATTATGACTTACAAAGCTAAGCCTACCATGTCAAGTTTTCCCTCTATTTCCCGGCTTCAATTGCCGCGATCCATGAAGATACTCTGTTCCCACCAATTGCTCTTTTGAGGTATTCGGACTCACGAAGATTTGGCCTGGGCTGTCTTTTTGGTCATGAAGAAGACATCGCGACTTCGAACTAACACGATTTATGAAGACACTGTATTGTCAATGTAACTGATGGAGCTAGTCGGTTTTCTTTTGATGGTCGTGTCCTACGGTATCTCGTGGGTAGTGGGCTGAAATCTCTCAGAGGGCGGGCAGGGAAGGAGAAGGGGACGAGGTTTGCACGAAAATCACGAAGCGCTCAAGGCTTCCTCTTGGCGAATTATTTTACGGTTACAAACAAAGCTTTCCTAATGATGGGCCGACTGTATGGTTTCCTAGTAATGTTGAAATGAAGTTGGACCTCCACTCGTAAGGACATCAGAGACAGCAATGTGTGTCGATGGAGCTAAACGTCGGTTATCGGCTCGGGAGGTCTAACGAGGCTGTATCAGCTATAGAAGTTGTTTAGCGTTGAAGAAATCTAAACTATATCGATGATTAAAAATTGATGGGCTGTTAAACAACGCTGGTGCAGTTTTAAAAGTTATGTAGCATCAACGAGATAGGAGAATGATCACGAATAGTGAGGTGAGGATTTTTTTTCACTTAAAAAACTATCCCGACAGTGACTGACGAGACCGAGGAAATCACGAGGAACCCCAAGATACACGGTAACCCGCGAGAATCGAACTAGATAACATCCGAATAGGAGTCTCGAACATGACCACCACAGTCTCTTACAAATGAAAACTAATATTTTAGGCCTGAATTTTGTATTGTATTAAGGTGAAACATTTGAAGGGTGCAGACAAGGTACAGAGGAAAATGTTTGGACCTAAAATGGAGGCTGTAAGAGTTCACCTTGTCGATCCTCATTTGTGCTTTTCACGAGATATTAATTGGATGATTAAATTAAAGATGATAAAATGGGCGATAGAAATGCAAAAAATACTTAGTTATTAAACCTGAAAGTAAAGACACCACTCAGACATCGAGGCGTGGATGTGAGGATTATGTTAATTATATCTAATTTAAATAGAAATGTTTGAAAATGTAAGTATCTGGGAACAGCAATAACTAATAGAAATGAGGTCCATGATGAAATTAAGAGTAGAATACTTTCGAGAAACGCTTCCTTTACTCGCATTCAACTCAAAAACTTTTATCATCCAGTTTGCTATCCAAAGCACTAAATACCAGGATATGCGAAACAATAATTTTGTCTGTTGTCTTGTATAGTTGTGAAACATGGTCTCCTACCTTGAAGGAAGAACGTAGATTACAAGAGTTTGGAAAAAAAAAGGTGCTTAGGAAGAAATTTTACCTAGGAAGGATGAAATAAGTGGGAAAAATAGTAAGGCTAGCGAAATCTAGGAGCCTTGTTGCATATTTCTTATCTCTCCAAATTTCCCTTCCATCTAATGTGTTTAGTACAAATTAGTACCAGCTTCGTTGTTCTCATATTTTGGATCTGTACGACAACGCATTAGTTATTAAACAACAGGCGTTGGAGTCAGCAAGAACCTCTGAAACGTTGTTAAGCGTCTGCCGGATTACACGACGCATTAGTCTAGAAGACGGCCATGTTCATAATCGCCACCGTGAGAATCTCAAATCCTACAACAAGGTAGAAAAATTGTCCGTCGTCCGGAGGAAAAGAAGTTAACGGAGCTTACTTCTCTGGGGTGTAGATTCTCGTGGAACCTTTAAAAACGTAGTACCATACTTTCTAACGCGACCAACATAGCGTATAAGGGCGTCGTTGGCACGACATTTCCTTGTATGGCGTTTAATTAAATCTCATTTCTGTCACCGGTAGCAGGTGGCAATGCGATGCGGATCGCTCGCCAACCGTCCGCCTCCTTGACATGACAGCTGTTAGGCGTACAACTCGAATACATGCTAAACAACCGACAACAAGACAAGAAGCATGCTCGCAGCTTCCAGAATTATAAATCACTGATGTCACATTAATTAATACCAACCTGCATCATTAGTTGGCATATAGACATTGTTAGCCTGTAGAACAGATAAATATGTACCAAAAACTACCTTTAACTACTGCTGGAGCGAAAGAAAAAATCGTGACGCATTAGTCAGACATGCACTAAGATAAATTAGAATTTTATTAATAAAAGGCACTGGCTTGATGTTGAATGCGCTGCCGCGTCATTCAGATGTTTATTTCTGTTTCTGTTCTTGTCCGTCTGAGGACTCTTCATTCACAGGTCTTCGACTGTTTTCAATATGCAACAACTGAATCTTGGCGTCTTAATTATGTGCAGGTAGCCGTCTTTCATCTGCATTCTTCAGTTGGTGTTGCATGAAGTACGTTCTGTTGGTTTGAACGCTACTGAACATCAGAGCCTCTTAAGTATGAAGACCATTGACAGGTTTTGGTAAGAATTTCTGCTTCGTATTCTCGAGTTTGTCGGACTCGACGTATAATTGTCCAGATGATAGGATAATATTTGTAAAAAAATAATTTCCACCTCGTACAATTTCTTAACTATCTACTAATTTATGGCATAAGCCAGGGTATTTGTGGCGAGAAATCTGACTCCCGATTGTCAAAAGGCGATTCGTGGGTTTACTTTGCAGACAGTCAGCATTTAGTGGTGAAAAAGGTGCTACTGTTAGCGAGTCCTTCTTTTGAGTGTCCTTTCCAGTTCTATCAATGTTAAGTACACCCCAGACAAACCGGTACGCCGTTATAATTTTCTGCTGTATTTCCGACATTCCACATTGCCAGATCAGATAATCTTAATTTATATTTAAGGTTCAAATTACGTCTGACTTGCATATTTTACTCTACCAGTAATTATGTCATTACTAAATGTCGCTGTTATACGGTTAGAATTCCTGAATCTTATAACTATTGGTCCCACTTTTGAATCTTGGCTGTTGCTGTACTGAAGTTTCTTGTTTTTTTCCTATGCGCTGGGATACTGGGATCGACCCGTTCTTCAAGTGCCTGAGCACTTAGGGTCCCAACTTTTCGTTGGCTTTGATCTTTAGACATTTTGGTAGGACACCCTGGACGAGGGATCGGCCCGTCGTAAGGCCTCTACCTGTACACAGAACAGCACGACACAACATCCATGGCTTGAGTGGGATTCGAACCCACGGTCCCAGCGACCAAGCGGCCACTGCTGACCCCTAACGCTGGGATAGTATCTTAAAATAGACTACGATCGCGTTCTTTGACAAATTTCTAAAGCTTCTTTCGTAATCTCATCCCAAATGTTGACACCACGCTTTGATGTTTTCATTTAGCGGTATATTTGAACTACAGTCATCGTACGTAATGGTTGACACAGCGGAGAAGGAGAATTATGAGTGGGGAGCGGGAGGGGAAACAAACCATCGAGCTACCGTAAGACGAAGAGTTGGTGGCCGCGTAAATATACGTATATCTGTCAGAAAACATTAACTGTTAATTATCATGGGATTTGTTGATCCGGTGTCATGCTGGATTTTATTGTTCAGGCGAGAAAATAAAAACTTGTTTTTTTTTTCAACTGGGCCTGTATCTTTTATTGTGCAGTACATAATTTTATCTTGCAGTTTATTTAGTACAGGCGGCATGTGGAAACCTGTATTTTCATGCTCGCTAGTGTGACCGCTCTCAATACACCACACGCTGCTGTCAGCAACGCAACTGACATTTGTTCTGAGAAAATATCTACTGAGCGTGAACTGAACCACGTATTCTGTGGCAGCCATAAGATGACAAAACTGTAATACACAGAGCGTATTCAGCGTAACTGAGCTTAGCGAATCGAGTCATTCAGAGGCGGTCTCTGTGCAGGGCTACTGACTTTTCGCATTGCTTTTAATATGCCTGTTTGATTTGATGATTGTTGAAACTTTCACGCAGACATGAACATAAATTGTAATTTTATGAAAATAAATTATTAAAAGAGATCAAAACTAGGAGACATGAATTGAGGGATTTTTGTGGAGGAGACTACGCAGTTTACAGAGTATTTGTTTGTTGACTAAGTTGCTGACGAGTATTTTGAAGTAATTGAGTTCATAAATCACAGGTATTCTTGCAGATAGTTCGTAAATTTCACACCTTTTATGGAACCCGAAACAAGGAGAAGTAACATTTCGAATTAAATACACAAAGGAGAGAGAGAAGCAGAAAATAAAACATGAGCGCGTTTACGAAGTATAATTTTCGTAGAAATAAATAGTCAAAATCCAATATTTTTTTCATGCTAGAATTAATTGTTATTGCCCACTCTTCAAACATTCGCTTAATCCCTATTATTTCGGTCTGAAAGAGCATTATCTCGGTTCATACGCTGAGAACCACTGGTTTGGATGAAAGCGAATTCTGAAGATGCAATGCAGCGTGAGACGAGATGAGACCCTCTGGCGGTGGAAGGAGCTAATGATAGGCCACGTCGTTCAGACATCATGACGGGTGTTGGTGGGCAGGAGCCTTGCTTCGACACGCCATCTCGCATTACTTTTTCTGTAAATCATTCACAGGTAATTGAAGTATTTAGCTGTACAATCTGAACTGTTTTCGTTGCCATATGCCCGTGCTGTATGCTACCTCATGGGTAAAGGGTTTTCGTCGGTAAGTTGGCTACTGTGGGATCATTCTCACGCACTTAATTGAATTACATGTACTGACACACAACATAAAACCTGAAGCTAACAGACTACTTAAGGTATCTGAGGTGTTACTGAAATGAATCTTACATATAGTGGCAGTATTCTCGGCTTTTCAGTTGCATGTACATTAATATTTTCTTCTATCTTGGCACAAATCAGTTCTATCTTTGGTCTTATCTGATCACTGATTCGTAGGTTCGTTAACTATGAGAACCATGTAGCCCCCATTCGGATGGAAAGTTGATAATGAACAGCGAGTTAATGAGGACAAGGAAGGAAACGGTCATATTTGATTGGCGAGACGGAAAAATAGTTTCTGAGCTGTAATGAGCAGGTAATAGGTTGTTCTTATATGGGAGATCAGAACGGAATATCTTCTTATCCACTGCCTCCATCATCAAGGCGGAGGCAAGTGTCTCTTAAGCAGGCCCATCCACGTACGAGTCCCCCTCGACTCGGGTTCCATTGAGCCAAAATCGTTTGTGGGTGGAGGTGTCACGAGCCGAGTATGCTATGCACGTGTGGTGAAATATATCCGAGCCCGGCTCACGAGTCAAGCTCGCCGAGCCAGACTCGCAAGTCAGACTCGTACATGGATGGGCCGCTTTAAACGTCGGTGAACTTCTACCGGACTATATTGTTCAGCATCGTGAAAAAAACAGTCATGTTCACACTCGCCGCCTTGTGAATCTGAAATGTCAGCGTTAAATAGGTCTTCTGCATTTACAAAGAACGCAGGAAAACTACGATATCCAAATCCATAATCGTGGTGTTCGACAGCTTTAAAAGCCTTTCTATGAATCTCTTTCCACTTTAAATGTAGCCTGTCAGTAGCCCCTTTACCATTTATTTACCAACACTTATATATGTTTATCTTTGCACATTTAATAGTATTCACAGTTATATTGACATGGTGTTCTCTACCTGTATTAAAGGCGGCTTCGGTTACATCTTAGTCAAATATTTACCCTTCGTCCTTGATAACTCGTTTCACACTCCGTTCTTGTCCATCTCTCTTCTACCTGTCAGTTTACTGTTATTGGGTTTCCTGTTATGTGTTGAACTTGCTTATTTTACACAGTTGTTTCTGAAGTAATCTTCTACACACGCTTCATCGGTGTCCAGATAGTCGACAAGTAAATAAAAAATCATAATTTACATATACGCTATGAGACGATAATGTTAAAGTGGATTTTAGACGAACGGAGTCCGAGGGTTTGAACTGGATTTATCTGGCTCAGAATAGTATGTAATAATGTTCTGTTCTGAACATAATAATTACCTTTCGGGTTTTGTAAAATGTGGAAAATATATTGAACCAACTGAGCGACTGTGAACTTCATAGGATTGCTTTAAAACAAATCGCGGAGCATTGTAGCATAGCAATGCTCCTATTTGGGAGGTATTCTTTTCAAGCTTCGAGCCAGAGTTTATCGTCATAATTTTTCTTTGAAGCAATGCCTCAGATGGGCATATCTGACTCCTAAAACTTTCTATTCCTACATCAAAGTGCTTTCTCGATCTCTACAGACAAGAGCTGGCCGGGATGATAGTTTTAAAAACGACAGGTCTGCTATAATACCACATTTTTCCAAATCCGATACAGTTCAATATGGACACTCACTCTAACCTGGTACTCTACTGTCTTTACTGTCCCATCTCTTTGTGTTCTTTGTAACCCCTGCCGTTGAAACATTCGTGTTAAACAATCTGCGAACTATCTAATCCAGAGCTAGGCAGATGATAATGTTTTGCACACCTATTCCAGTGATTTGACATTCTGAATTCTGGAACAACCTTACAAAGTTTTTTATCCTTACTAATTGGGTGTCTTCTAACGCGAACATTAGTTTCCAAGAATATTATTTCAAAAGTGTGTCACTTTAAAATTATATATAATAAGCGACCCGAAGGCAGAATTCCAGGAAAGATCCTGTTTTTTATATTATCTGTACAGAAAACCTAGATTCAAGACCTCGCTGTACCTGTAATATAGCGAACCTGTGCCAGCTTGAACCACAGACTCCAGAATGAATAAAATTATGGATACCAAGTTGGAAAGCGAACAGCATATAACAGGCGTTTATGACATCAGTAAATTAATCCTTGTTTTGGCAACACTGACGAAAATAAAATCCGTACTCCTGCTGGAAATCGAATCCCGGTCGGTCATCTGAAATCCAGTCAGTCACTTTATTGTTCAAGCTGTCTTGGATAATTGTTAAAAATTAAATATTCTTCTTGACAACATTTGTTGTTGACTGTTTCCTCTAAATTGAGTGACCGGGTTTTTATCTTAATCCGTTGACAGCACTGGTAGGTAGACGTTGGCAAAACTGCAAGCCAACTTTGTAGTGTATACGAATCGTTCTAAATTTTATGAGAGTTATGTAATAGTCAATAGAAAGGCCGAATTACTACAAACTGCTATTAAATATCAACTACATTTCACTGATAGACATTTTGTAGTTAAACTTACCCATTCAACCATGTCTAAGGCTAGATTGTTTACGTTACAAAGATGAGTTCAAAGGATTAATGTCTTCAGCAGTTAATTGGAGATCTCCGTCATCTCATGGACTACTCCACCCTGAAGATGGAGGTAGTATGTTTCTCCGAAACGTGGGAATGTACCTAGAAGCCTACACGACGTTCTAACCCGAAAGACCTGGTACGCTGTCAGAAATTCAGTGGCGTATATCGGCGTGTCGTTTGTCTGTTAAGCAGTACACAGCAGTTGCACATTGGGAGATGATCTGACAACTGAAGGACTCGAAATATAAGCGTGATCCATCGCTAACGTTCTCAGGGACAGGTTTCTTGTTCAATCTGTGGGTAATTGTGAACTAATCCGTGATTCACAAGGGATAATGTTCTAAAGTAATCTCAACGCACATGGCGTAACGTTGACCGCTTCTCCGTTGCTAGTTACGGTATTATTACTTTGTTGAGTCCCAGATGGTCCGATATTTATCGTCTTAACGGGTTTTCTGTAGTGGAATTTGATAAAGTAAGTAAAAAGTACCATTTTGTGGATCTGGCTGTTAGGGGCTCATCTCCTAAGAAGGATTTGATTTGTAACTTTAAAAGAAGGAATAATGATACAAAATATTATTATTTCACTCAATATACCCGATTCTGTGCGTCCCAAATTCGATAATTTTACCACTGTTTTGATAAGATATTCTTTAATCAGTCTCAAAACTGTATTATATTGTATCGAACATTAGCGTTATTTGGGTTGAACGTCTATTCACGGATCTCAATGAAAATATTTGTCAGATTGGACGTGAATATTTTGTTACTGAACAGAATTTGGTGGTCCAATTCACAAAGAAATCCTAAATTTTTTCATAAAATGTATTAGGACGTCTTTCTATTGTCTTAGAGCGTGAGGCTGGCCTTGACAAATCTCGGGATTGAGTTGGCCATAACGCCTTAATTTTTCATGATGGTGCCTAGAATGTTTTTGGGTATAATTCTATGTCTATATTAAGTTCAGTCATGTGTTTGTGACTCGTATATTCACATGAATCATTAAGATAGGACACTTCGCAAGGAACTTGGTTCGAATCCGAGCTAGATATACCACATCCATTCTTTTGATAAAAATAGTGTTTTGGAGTGGACACTGCCGGCCAAGTTTTATTAGTGGAACCCTCTTTTATGGTTGTGTGGTGGTGGGTGAGCTTAGCATTAGTAGGTAAGACTGCAAATCACATGTCCGGCGTTTGACATGACGGAAATGTAGAGTTTGTTCCTGGATCGATTGTGTTGTATTAGATAATGACTGCAAAACGCACTGTGCCGTAGTGGCCGATCTTGCACGCGACTTGGTGAGAGGTTTATGTCGGAGAGAGAAATTAAGGAGTCGGTCACGGAGCGGCGGAGGCCGTCAACCACCAAACATCACATCATCGTGCCCTGGTGGGGGTAATGATCATCATCAAATTGAGATGTAGCGAAACGAAGATGATCGTGCCTTATTTGAGGTACACATGCCTCACTTTTTTATTATTAATTTCGAAATTGCTCTGACGAAAAAGAGAAGAATGGCGAGTGTTGGTATTGTGAAAGTTTGAATTCCTTGGCTCAATCATAATCCACTTACATAATCAAATTTAGATTCCGAATTTCTTACTACAGCAGCAGTGAAATGTCATCGGCGTGGCAGAGCTGTAAACAGGATGCTAACACATCAAGGCAGGGGTGTCAATCGTGCGTCTTTTGTCCAACGATCCCCGCCACCGAGCAAGTCTACTCAAGCAGCGATGCTTCAGAAAGTTCGAGACGTGTCCGTTTCGAAACTCGTTCTGATATCGACTCTCGATACTCGTGGTTTTTGTTGCTATCCTCGGTATCTCCAGAAGATTGCGGGAAGAATATACAAAATATTCTACGGTGGCTTCATTATCAGTTCTGTCATGTTTACCAAGTGCGATTATGCTCTGATGTAACTCGAAGCTACGTAGCCAATTCGAATCCTACACTTCGCTTTATATAGAGTCGTTAACCGATTCGTTCAAGTAAGATCTGTCTATTGAATTAACCCTTTAAAACCCATTGGTAACTTTATGTACCACCTGATTTAACAGTAAGTAATTCCGCCCAGGACAGGGACCGGTGGAGGGCTTTGGTTAGTTCGGGGATGAACCTTCGGGTTCGATAAACCATCTAGTCAGTAAATTATGTGTTTCATATGATTCTAAGAGCAAATGGTCATTATTTTGATAACATAACACCCGATTACTGTTTATGAAGTCTTCAAAGTCTATCGAGAGCGAAGAACATCTTATGGGCCCATTCATTATGTCTGTTTTTCTTAAGAATGATACCGGAGACCCTTTGTCTGAACAGTGGGACCTCGGATCACGTTAGTGCAGCAACGACCTAAGGTAAATGTTAGACGGCAGTGGCCTGAAATTGCATTTGTGCAAGAATGGCCTGAGACGTAACAGTGACTTCGGTTTATATTAGTGCAAAAACTATCTAATGATGTGACGTGAAAAACACCTTTAGAATGTCAGTGTGCCCCGAGGAACACACTTTTCGAGATGGATAAGGTGGTATGCTCTCTCGACTCTCGATATTTCCTCAAACTCAGTATATATTTATTTATTTTTTCAGTCTATACACAAACTTAATTTTAATTTTAAATGTTGTTAAAATTAAAATTTAAAATTTAGCGCTTTTCATCGTTATTACGATGTTACATTTCAGCGCATATTATTTTACGACATGTTTCGATGCTATTGCATCATCCTCAGGTTTTTATTGTTATTTTCATCTTTAAAACTAATATATATTTATTAATGCAACCATTTATTGATTTATTTGTTTTGTAGATTTCTTTTTGTAGGTATTCCTTTTGGTCTTCGTAGTGTTTTGCATATTTTTGGTCAGTTGTTCATTATTCTGTGAAACAATTAATTAACATTCGAATTATTAATCTAACGCATCTAAACTACAAATTCCTCAAACTGTTTAACCGTCGCGCCGTGTCTCGTAAGACGCTACTAACCGCATCAGTTGGTACAGCCCAGGAAACAGACATACTTCGCGGTAGTGCAATTAACATTCCAGTTTAGAAACTGAGGCTGTCTGTTTTGACCGTGGTTGTTACGGGTTTTGTTCATTCAACTAGGACAATTCGGGGATAACCATGTGATAATTTGTCAAATCAAAATGTTTTCCCTAGTAAAACCGAACTTAAACCATTACTCACATACACAGCAACAAAGATTTAACGACAACATGGCCGATTTTGATTTATAGTGACTAAATCTTGTCTTACTGAGATTTCAGGTTTTCACGGAGGATGATGGTTGCCTCCTAGGTTGTAGCGCCGTGTAGTGGAGTACAAGTTTACCGACGTTTCAGAGGTGATTGCTATGCTAATGATTGAGGCTATAAGCACCTCTGAAATGTCTGTAAACTTCAGCTTCCCCAGAAGGTTGTCATATATAATAGCGTTAATTTTTTTAAAGACACTAAAAATGCATAATTTAACGTCAACAATATATGATATTTTGTGTTCTTTGTCAACTTTCGTTCGTCTTCAACTCATTTTGTGGTTGCGCAGATGACCAAAATTCTGTTTTCCCCACCCCTGTCTTTAAACTGAAATAAAAGTATGATGACATGACGATGCCGTGTTGTGGCTTTAATGACAAGTTTATCATCATTACAGCGAGATGATTCCAGTCGGTCACATTACGATGCATTAGGATGGAATATATTGCTGAACACAGGCTTTATTTAGAAAGGAATTTTATTATCAGAGTTGTCAGCGTTGAAAATGACTTGTTCTGAGCTTGTCTGATAAAAGAGATTTTAATCTTCCATTATTATCTGTTACGAATACGTGTACCAGAAATTGTGTTTAGGACAGCATATTTATTTATGGGGCGCATTTTATATGTTAGCTGCATATGCTGATTGTGTCTACTCGTTTCATCGTCGTTAAAGTAGCCGCTTGTATTAACAGCGTTGCTGATAGACGGATCAGTCAAAGAATTCGCCATGTCCTTCCCGATTTCTGTGCCGTATTCGCAAACAATTTTTTTTTAATTATTTAATTTCTCTGACATTTAGAGTTCTTACGGCGGGGTGTGTGGAGATGGCTGTTTTATGGGTTGTAGGACGATCGCCCTGATGATGGAGGCAGCAAACATCTCCGAAACATGGATTAACTTGTAGCAGACTACATGGTGCCGTAACCCTGAAGACAGCTATTTCCATACCTGATGTTTCTATATGCTGAAAAATTAAAATGTTCTTTGTTCCAATCTGAGTTATATGGAATAATGTAATGTTTTATTCCTATACGAAATACCACTGCATGTTTCGGTCTAACCGAGACAATATACTGGTGGTACATAACATTTTTATTGGACATAATGCGGCTTATGATCTACTAATATTTAAATTATACAGTAAAAAATATAAAATGGTTGTAGAGTGTGAAGTACTTCATGGGATTACCCCGTTGTAAGTCAACGGAAATGATTTCGCTTGTCTTCATTTCGTATCCTCTTTTCGAATTTCCTTTATTTCTTACCTTTTTTTCTAATTTCGTTCTTTGATCCGTATTCCCTTATCATTTCTTCCAACTTAACAACGACATAATTTATCAGGCGTATCGGTAATGTTGTGCAGAGGAGAGTTTCTGGCTTCCTTTAAGCCACTGTTCAGATATTCATCTGGGAGGATTTCCGAGACTTGTGCGGGCTCAGTACGAGTGATTTGTCGCGTAATCAAACATCTACGTTTTGCGTTCCGTGTTCATTATTAATTTGTCTGGGCAAAAAGATTCTTGGTAGAAGCAACTCGTCTCGTGGCGTGTTTGTTCATGGCCATTGTCTTCGTTGTTTCAACTTACCGCTAAGATTTATTTATAGAACTTAATAGAAAGTTTCTATAATACTCGATAGAAGATTATCTATATATCGGAGTGGGTTTACGTTTTCGATTTCTGATTTTAACAATTAGGAAATCTCTTACATGTAACTTCCGAGTTTCGTGTGTGTTCCTTGAAACAGAAAATTACATCTGAGAATAGCGACGATTTGAAGAATTTGTTTCCAGTGTCGTGGCAGCACTTGTAGACCTTACCAGTTGCGTGTTTGGAGCTAGGTGACATCGAGGACAGATCCCTTGTTTGTAGCGGCCATTAGGTTTGTTGTTTCCACCGCGAGCCTTGTGGCAGAAATCACGCGATGGGTACAATCCCATAATTATTGTAAGTAAGATCTGCTTTTCTAGAACTGTTTTATGGTATCATCATTTCCTGCAGTTTTGCTCTGTCTTCTCTCTCCTTTTATTACTAGCCTGCATGCAATTTTTGAAAAGAAAGACAAAATAGCTCACGTCTCGAAACATAGGTGGATTATCATATATGTTCCCAAGACAGTGTCCGCCCATGCGTGTCGTTACTGTAACAACCCAACAAACGTGGAAGCTTTCCCATGCTAATTTGTCTCATATTTAGGGGTCGCAAAACTTGTAAGATTCTCATCTGCAAACTGTGATTCGCCTTTACAGGAAGGAGCCCAGTTTACAGGTCACAAAGTTATTTCATATGAGGAGAACATATCTGTTTGTTACAGCCAGAGATCAGATATAATTATGGAGAAAATTACATGACGAACTTTTTTTTATATATAATTTTCACCAAATAATATTTATGTAACTAAATCACGGAGCATAAGATGATTGAGAGCTGTAGCACGCGTGGAGGATATGACAATTGCTTATAATAATTTTAGTCGGAAACATGAAGGGAAGAGAGAATTTGTGAGACCTAAGAGTAAATGGAAAGTTTAAATGACTTTAAAGGAACAGGGTGTGAACTGGATTCATTTGATTCAGAATAGGGGTCAGTGGTGAGTGACCAACAGTTTCTCCGGAAGAATGTTTCTCCATGGGGATATTTCTTTTTCTACATTGGATCTCTTTCAGACAGCACCGAACATGTTAGTGCAGCTAACTCAAAGACATGTGGTATATACAATTAAAAATTACTAAAAAATAATGGTATTATAATGTAGAAAGACGACTTACGCATTAAAAACAACGAAATTACGTGTCAGCGAAAATAAAATATTTTCTCGTACATGTGAACAAATATGATATTCTTTACGCCTACGTACAGATGTGAGCCAATTGTCACAAAACGTTTTACCTTTCTTAAACAAAGTTTGTAAACCCTGCCTTATATTATAGATTGAGGCTGAATAATTCAATTTGTGTTGGAGTCCATGAAAGCGTTCAGCCTAAATTTAAGATTCGATTTAACGACTAACAGGGCAGCGCCATCTTACGTATCTATAAGTTATAACAGCAATTTGGAGAAAATTAACAGACTATACTTGACAGTGGCAATCACAGGTAGAAACATTTCTGAATTATCCTCGTATTATATATGAAAATTTGACGAGTTTGAAGCGACCTGAGTTTAAATATGTGTAGAATCTACTTGCTGACGCACAGGTGGGAAATGCTACAGCGTACCGAATATATCTCAGACACTTTTTACTTCAATCTTTCAATAACTGAGAGATTAAAGAACGATGTTATGGGTTCCCTTGGGAACACCGCACTTGTGCTGCAATTAACTGGACTGCAGCGTGCATTTCCCTGCTGAGACTTGATGTTTTCCCCAAGACACACAGCAAATCCACTGAGCTGATTGGCTCAGACACCCCTGATTTGGATTCAAGAGGTAACCAGTTTGAATCTCGGCTATGTTACCAGTTATCCTGAGTTTGTTTCTTGATTTTCTTCAGCATCTCGAAGGATTAAACAGAATGGGTAAAGAACACCTTCTAAACATGGCCTACATTTATCACCAGTGATTTCATCTCATGCGACAGTATGCATATGTGATCTGTGTAGTTTAAAAGGCGTCGTTAATAACATGACTATCAAGACGGAAGATTTACAGCATATCTTGTGTAGTCTGTATCATTGTCGTATGGCCGAGCTGTCTTTTATTCAGAGGGTAACCGATTTTGATCTCACTTGAAGAGTCCGTGTAGTGTTTAAAGGTTTTTTGAATAGTCCTTCATCGTTTATGTAACTCCAGGATAGTGACTAGATCCTGTCTCCGAAGTCCTTTCAAGTTTAAAAAATCGTCAGGTGATGAACATTACAAATAACCTTAGCTAGTTATATAGTAACGTTAACTTCAGAACAAGGCCGTAGAGAAGCTTTTAGTTTCCAAGCTACGATTTCTATAGACTGCCAGCTTTCCACGGGTAGAGACATTTATGTAATGAAGGATTTCGTGAACAGTTTGAAACTAAATTGGAATATCCTGTCCGAAACTTAATGATTTTCTCGAGTAATCCTTCACGCTGGAGCGCACAAACGCTTTTCGAGCGTGATGGACAAGACTTTGAAATGTTTTGCGAGATCAAGTGTTTTTCTTCTGTCGATGAGTTTGAGAGAACAGAGTGTAATCTTGAGAGAAAGTTTAGCATTTAAATGGTTGGAGTTCTGTGTTGTGGGAACAAGTTTATCCTGAAGAAGAAATTTCCTTAGTACAAAATCATTTCTTCTCTCTCAAAATGGCTTGCCAGCACAGGCTCAGATATCATATCTAAAGACATTTACAATTTATTCTACACGGAAGAAATTATTCTGAGAAGTTGTCTTTATTCATAACCGAAGTATTCGGAATATGAATGTATCATAGCGAGTTTATCTTTTAGGTACATTATATCTAAATTAAATATATTCATGGTGAACAGTCCTTATCGACAAGCTGATAGTATCTCAGGTGGTTCAAGGTTCACTACCGTGTTAACCAAAGCCCACAACTTCACATCCTAATTTCTTAAGATTCCTTTAAAAATCATCGTAATTAAGGTCTGGATCTCGTCTCTTTGAATCATGTTTTCAAACCAGAGTGTATTTATTTTTTATATCTACTGTGCATGCTATATATCCCAGCCATCATATACTTTTTGAGTTGAATAGAGTAAAATTATTTTAGGGAGAGTACAAATTATATCTCCTCACTGTGCAGTTTTCTTCAGCTCCCGGTATTTTAAGTCAGAGCCTTATTTTGAAACAAGTTCAATTTGAGTTGTTTAATAAATGAGAGACTCGTAATTTCATGCCGTACAACGCAATAGGTAATCATAATATATATAGCGTCGACTTGTAGCGTCCTTTTGAATTTAAAAAAACTGTGGAAGGAAGCTGTCGTTTTCTAGGTGGTGATGGGATTGAGTGTTGCCATAGAAAAAATGTTTGTTGACAGTGTCCGGGATCTCCTGACTGCGACGCAGGGGTACTAACCACTCGACCGCGACATTCGGTTAGGGTCCAGTGCAGACTGTGTTTTCCTGTTTCGCTGTTCGCGTTTGGCAGCAGTGGTGTGACTTGGTCTCCGTGTAAACACTGCACAGTGTTCGTGTCGGTAAATGCTCCACGTGATGACAGCCTTCGTGAACAGTGGGAGCCTCGCTCCATGCGTGTTTGCAATCAATTACCTGATGTTCACATTTCTGAGGAATCGCGTGTTGAAACCAAGTGGGTTACCAAACATGCGCCCTTCCGCAAAGATGTTGGAGCGGAACTGAGCTGTTTACCGCAGTCCACTTCTCCATGACGATCAACAGACCTCTATTAGAAATACAGGTTGTTGATAGTTTGAGATGAGTAGGTCATTGGCTTGTAGAACGCATGAGACATAAAATGCATTTTGATCGGAATACCTGTAAGAAAAAGGCCACTTGTTAAACCTATGCTCACATGGGAGGAGATTAAAATGAAGATAGCTGTTTATCAGGATGTCGTGTCGTGTGGTCCGGTACGAATTGCCGCGCTCGGCTCACTTATCGTCCTGATGATGGAAGTAGTGTACTCCTGATCAGTAACTTCTAGGCTGGACTCCGTAACATTCTAGAAGACAGACATCTTGATACGTACGAATTTGTAAATCTCACATTTTAAAAAGGAGTTTTAAGAAAGTAGGTTGTAAATGTGTTTAATGGATTTAGTTGGCAAAGAATAGAGCTGTACTGAGCGCTGAAAAATCCACGATAATCATTATGAGTTGAGTCACAGAGGAATCCCACTTGAATGTCGACCGTGGACCGTCCGCTTACTATCTCACTTTTATCATGGTTTTCCTCAGTTTTCTATCGTAATCCTGAGATTACCTTGACACTGGCCACTGCCTTGTTAGGGGGATTCCCGTTTAGAATTTCTGCGGAGGTACCCACTGTCCTGGATGGGGTTTTTAGGTGGATTTCGTCAGCCTATCCTGCTCAGGTCGTTCCATAAATAAGGCCCCTTTGCTTATTTTCAGACATTTCGTAATTATCACGGAAAATATGATTCGACGCTAGACAATCAATTCAGTTAATACAGTGAGGTTAAATGAACCAAAAACAGGCAAGCAATTAATCGGATGAAGTTTAAATTTGTCTGAATCTAAACAAATATTTAATAATTCAGTACGTACATCAAAGAAACAACATATAACAATTACAACCATAAATTTGTTAATGCAGTGTAAGAAAATAATCTGTTTACTTTGGGAATCATACAAGAATCAGAAATACCAAATGCAGAGTTACTAACTGTTAAAGCAAGTGCTAAATATAGTTTTAAAGGGTTCTGTCCTTTAACATAAACTCTTTGGAACCTTACGCTGTTCTATCCTGTAATTTCTATTAAGCTTCAGTGGTGAGTGTTTCAGTTTTATTCAGGAATTTATTCATTAGAATCTAGATCAAAGACTGCCTGTCTCAGAGGCGTATGCCAGCTCATTTCCAAACCCCGTGAGACCACTTAATGGTTTTCTACACATCTCTTTCCAAGTACCATGGTTGTTCTGGTGGAATTACGTTGCGCAGTTAAGTGTTACTTATTTTATTAACGTGAAGTATCTGCGAAACAGGGCGATGAAATCATCGCCCTGATGATGGAGGCAGTATGACCTGTGAAACGTTGGTAAACATCGACCAGACTACACAGCGTCAACAACCCAGAAGACAGAAATCTTCATACTCATCGCCCTGATGATGGAGGCAGTATGACCTCTGAAACGTTGGTAAACATCGACCAGACTACACAGCGCAACAACGCAGAAGACAGAAATCTTCATACTCATCGCCCTGATGATGGAGGCAGTATTACCTCTGAAACGTTGGTAAACATCGACCAGACTACACAGCGCAACAACGCAGAAGACAGAAATCTTCATACTCATCGCCCTGATGATGGAGGCAGTATGACCTCTGAAACGTTGGTTAACATCGACCAGACTACACAGCGCAACAACCCAGAAGACGGAAATCTTCATACTCATCGCCCTGATGATGGAGGCAGTATGACCTCTGAAACGTTGGTAAACATCGACCAGACTACACAGCGCAACAACCCAGAAGACGGAAATCTTCATACTCACCGTTGTGAAAACCTGAAATCATACATTGAATGAATGTGTAAGACAGAATCAACGAGGCGTGTATTTGAGAGAGAAAAATTGCAGATAGACAAAATAATAGGTTTCTTTTTCCAACATTCCCTTTCAGAGATCACAACTTGTGCGTATGTTGTGTGAATGTTTCCGTGACATAATGGCAGGGTTGCGTCTTTTGATTCAACGCGATGATGGGAATTTAAACGGAAAGTTTACATGACCTGTTGGATCACACTGTGCAAGAACATCTTAATGAATTCACGTGCTGTATACTGGAAACTGTTGCCATGACTACCCGTCATGGGTAAGCAAACGGCTTGCGTGTTGATGTTGACCGATAAGCCGACTGCCGATCCCCGGAAATTAACTCTTTCCTTTTTACCCCTGAAGGCGTCAGTGGTCCCTAGGTCCAAACCTTTGCTTGGATGACGACAAAGACAAGTAGCCATCGGTGACTGACCTCCAGAAGACATTTTCTGAGGGATAATTAACACAATTTAAATAGCACACGACTATGTCTTGTTCTATGTTATTTTCAGTGTGGTCACTACAAATTACAGCGATAGCGCTGTAATTATTTAAATAAAGGTAACAGTAGGAATAATTGGGCCTGCGCAGATTATCTGTCAAAAAGTGAGCAATATAAAGTAATGCAGAGAAAATTTTAGGCGACATGGTCACACCATTTTGACGTGGTAATATTAAAAGTGCGATACAATAGCCCATGTTTAAGTGTGCCCTCTACGACCAGCTAACGAGACTGAAGTTTCCACATAATCTTGGTAATGCAAAACATCGTGTAGATAATACGTAAGAATTCAGTCTCTACCCTGAAGGAAACAGAACACTTTACCATAATAACAATCAACTGTTAATGATGTTTAAGTAGATAATTCCTGATTGCATTGAGAATTATGGCTCTGGCAGTCAAATTCAGGATTGAGTAGAAATTGTGCAGAGGAGTGGGCTTATCACTAAACTACTCGAATGCACCCTACAAGACGAATAAGGACAAGTTGCCTTAAGCAACTGTCCCTGTAGTAGATGATGATGATTGAGAATTCTTTGAAACTCACAAATACTATAATACAAGTTATTAGGTGTTGAAACAGGTGGGAAATACAGTTACCATTTTTCTTGAAAATAGTTAAACGAATGAATAAAAAAGTATTAAGAAACATTCACTTCGAATCTAATAGTCGTTCCGTTAGTAAATATCTTTTCCTATGTGGGTTCCGAACATTCATTGCTTTATTCTTAAGAGTTTAGTTAAATCCGGCCAATATCTTCCACTTTAATATTATTTTCGTTGTTTATTCTCATTCGGTAACCAAATGATCTTTTCTGTTAGACTCAAAACATCTTCATATTCTTTATACCCCGATGCGTGCTGTATGTTTCACTCATCTCTTGGCAAAGAGTACAAATTATAGAACCTCCCACTTTTTCCTCTTTGCATTTGCCAGATATTCTCTTCAGCAGTTTGTTCTCACATACCCTTAAACTATGTTTTTCCCCCCTGTGTGACAGTTGGATTTACATCATGTAAAAAAAGCAGGCAGTCCATACTAAATTAACTGTTCATAATATGGACGCGGTGTTCAGGAAGAACGAGTAACCTGAGAGTACGCTGAACTTTATAGAGCAACAAATGATTTGGTATGCCATCAAGGACACAGCAGCAATCTGTAGACTCTGGATTGCAGGAAGTTAGGAGATGTACTCGTAGCGTAACAGTTCTTGATCATTTACATTTACGAATGATTCTCGCTGGGTAATGACGTCACTACGGAGGATTCCTTATGTAATTCCGCGGTTTGCTGGGGATTCTCCACCCAGTCCTTTCTGAGCGCAAAAATGCCTCTCCTCCCAGCTTCCTCATGAGTGTCATTTTGATTTGTTATTGTTATTCCCAAATATTTAAACTTTGTAACCCTTTCAAAGGATTTATTAGCCACCCTAATATGATTTTGCCCGCTTGTCTGTTTCCTTGTATTTAGTTTTTTTCTGAATTTTCTCTTAGCCCCACCTGTCTACTAGCCTCTAGTAAAACTTCTGTGTTCCTCTTTATTGTATTCATATCGTCCCCCAATAAATTAACATCATCACCAAATGCCAATAGCTGATGTGCCCCATTCAATTAAAAACCCTCCTGCCTATCTTGGACTTTCCTGATGGCGTATTCTA
Source organism: Zootermopsis nevadensis (assembly GCF_977971745.1). Lineage (NCBI taxonomy): Eukaryota > Metazoa > Arthropoda > Insecta > Blattodea > Termopsidae > Zootermopsis > Zootermopsis nevadensis. The sequence continues at coordinate 784,543 of NW_028259139.1, read as the reverse complement.
ACGCAAAATTAAAGAGTAATTGAGGCAAAGCATCTCCAGCTTCTGTTAATAACATATTATAGTTATTTGTTCCGTAGTTGTTCTACCAACATTTAATTTTTCCAAATAAGATACAAAAATATTAAAATATTTATGCAGTTAAGAGAGACACACCGACACACAACATATATCGCCTGTTGAAGCTCTTATATCCCCAAAGGGCGCTTACATTTCCGGAAGTATTCACGTTCATAAAAGAAAGTCTCTGGAAGGCCTGGACATTCCATTAGGCATTCCAAAACGTACCTCTTGTTACGGAATGAGACCAACGGCGTATGGCCTGGAATTCACTTGTTTCTCCTTATACGTGAATGCTGTGTTCGTTCACTAGTCTTGTTTCCTGCTTCTTTGTACTATAAATTACGAGTATCTACAATCACTCGTTCGTTCATATCACGAAATAACCTTTCCTCCTGGTATTACCCAATAGTGTTTCGTAGCAGCTGCTGGGTGCCTTCTGAAGAGTCGTATCAGATCTTATCACCTTAACGTGAATGTTCTTATTCTGCGCTTTAGTAATACTCGTCAACAGGCTTCTATTGGGTTCTAAACCTGTACTCAGAGAAGTTGTAAGGGCTACTTGGACGGGACCACTCCAGAACCTTTGGCGTTACAGGCAGCAGCAGGGTTAACGGAGCGACTGTTCCGGGTTTTGTCGTCAAAGGACATAGAGACCGCAGTCAGGAAATGTGTTCAGATAAAAGTATATCTCCACTGACAGTTTTCAGTAAGAAACCACAAACTGCAGTTGTTTAATCTTCGTGGTAGAAACACTTTTACGGACACCAGATTGTAAAGGGACCATATTTAATAAGAATGCATTCGTAACAGGAACACTGAATCTCGAGTTGAAACAAAACAGAACTTATTAAATGCGGTTCTTTGACGTCTTGTTGGTGAATCTCAACGAATCAAAATAAGGGTGTAACTTAGATCCACGGAGCAGAATCCTTTTTAAGAGCTGATAACGCTCTTAGGTCTCGATAAGTTTCCCATCTGTTTCTGAACATGTTCATTTCCGTGTTGATGAAATCCGTGCACTGGACACAAAACTGGGCACATGATTCCAACCTCGCACGGCCTACTTCTTTAAGACCCGTAGGGCGATGAGTATGTGTACCGCCTTAGTGTTGACAACTGCCCTGATGATAATTTTCTTCGCGGGCGAAGCTAACCACTCACTTCCAGCGAGAGCCGAGGTCTGGTGCTTTTAGATTTCTTTTTATGGAACATCTGAAGATAAGAGTGTGAAAAACCATGTCGAACTTCTACCGGTGCGGAGGCAGTATTTCAATCTTATATGACTTTTTTTTTCATACTTTTGAAGTTCCAATGTCATTTAAATTAGAGACGGGCTCTTCAAGTTGTTCGACATACTGGCGTGGCGAGAGAAACAGTTACACAGCCCCAGGGACCGGACGAATGTTGACGTAATGGACACTTTGTTCTACGCAGGCGAGAAACACAGTTATTTATTACAGGACTGCCTTCTGGGTTTTTGCGTTATTTAATCTGACAAAGTTCTGCCTTTGTCATCAGGGCTATGATCATTTCTGAAACGTCGGTAAACTTCTACACGACGCAACCACCCAGAAGACAGAAATCTTCATACTTACAGCTGTGAAAACCTCAAATCTTACGTTATTATTCTGTTGTGTTTTCTGTAAAGAAAGCAGGTATTAAACGTATTACACTTTTTCACCTACTGAAAATGAAATGAAACCATCTGTATGCAAATTAGGGATTTTTCATGTTATCTGTATCTGTCAGCATCACTTTTGTGATTCATCTGTTTGAATTTCCTTACTACAGTTAATTCATACTACATGCTGTATTTGAGGTCTGTATATAAGTGTATATTGCATTTGTGATACCGTAATTAAATAATTTTTTTCTTATTCCATGTAGTTTAGCACTCGTGAATGTGAACAAATGGACGTCTGACAACCGTCAAATTATAGCAGTGGGCTAATAATGGCGAGGATACGATATTGTCTGCCTCTGTAATCATGTAGAGACTGAGGAAAACCACGAACAGCATGTTGTGTCCGACCCTGAAATTCTCTTCAACCACGGTTCATTGTGATCGCTTTGAGGACGGAGTGACGTAAACTTCACAGCATCTCCAGTAATCATTGCATGTGTAATTACGGTATCCAAACCACTCGTTACAGCATCGGGTTTTTTTTTTGGTCAATTAGAAACAATGACTTTGTCACATTTGCACTAAAATACATAAAAATAAGAAATTACTGGGACAAACCGTGTTGAAATCTCTGTATCTGTTTGAAGTCAGTTACTCCGAGAAATGAGGTGTGAGCGTCTTCTTATTTGCAGGTGGAAACTACCAAATTCTTCATCATTTTGTCCATTCTTCTCACCTAAGTCCACATGTTCTCAGTCCTCAGTCTGTATTCCTCCGTTTGGGCTAGGTACCAAATGTGAATGTATACGAATAATAAATGCAGGCGACATAAACATGACAAGACGAAGCTGCCCCAGAAGTTTCAATATGCAAGTCAGTTCTGATGCCTGGGTTCTTCCCCCACTTACAGACCATAACATATCCAGAACCTGTAATCAGAGGTCTACTTTTCTGTTTAAAAGGCGACGTATTGACTTTCAATCTATGAAGAAGTAGGACACGTCTCTTGGGAAAGTTGGTACTGTCTGAACGTAATTCTATACAAGTCTAGTAGGTATGAATATTTTTCTTCTGTGTAATTCGTAGACTCGAAATATTTTGAATAAGAATATTAGCAGTAGATTAGTTGGGAATGTATAAGCGAGGGCAAGGGTAATTCCCATTTTGATATTAATTTTAAATAGGTAAGACTTGAGGTTCTCACAGCGGTGAATATGAAGATTTCTGTCTTCTGGGTTATTGCGCTGTGTAGTCTGGTCGATGTTAACCAACGTTTCAGAGGTCATACTGCCTCCGTCATCAGGGCGATGATCGCCCTGATGACGGAGGCAGTATGACCTCTGAAACGTTGGTTAACATCGACCAGACTACACAGCGCAATAACCCAGAAGACAGAAATCTTCAATTTTAAATAGATTTTTATACGATGGAAAAAGACAGCGTCGCTATGAAATGAAGGTTTGCTTTTCAGTATCGCGAGTCTTACTGTTGTAACATATGACAAACGAGAAGTGATCATTCTTCTGTCAGTACCTTTGGCGTTGGTCCTGTGTTACAATATTCAGTGTTTTGAGCTGACCTGTCTTCTGTTTTCTTAAAAGTCTGATAATCTTTAAACGTTAAAAATCATTACGTTTTGACGGATGGGTCTCGCTTTGTCTTCAGGTAGGACATCGATTCTGTCCGATCAGGCTGACGAAGCTGTTTCCGATCTGTCCACTGTCAGTATCTAGTCAATGTAGCGAGACGAACAGAACAGATAACATTGCAGATACGTGACATAATTGAGCGTATGTTTATGTTGTGACACGCTGCAGAGATCTGCATCCACACAGCTTCCTATTACCCAGTGGTGGGTACCATAATATTTTCCCCCGGAGATATAAACACTTGCTTTCTACACGGCGTACCATTTAAAACGCAACCCCTTCATGCACAGAACGAAAAACCCAGTGGACATTTCGAGTTTTTGCAGAAGTATCCTGTTGTTCCATCTGATGCACTGAAATAGTACCTAATTTCAGCTGTTTTATCACTCTGTGCCCACTTGTCACAGATAAATACTTACTGTGTTCCGAAATTTTATTACCAGTTGGTGTAATGTCGTCTTGTTTTACCATCAGAAGCAGATCATTTCGATGCGAAGAAATGTTCGAGATTACGCTATATTTAAACCTGTACAGCTTTTGCGCAACCAACATTGGTAGAGGCCTAGCAACAAGGGTGACCTTAAACTCATGTGTCACGGGGGAGACTGGTTCTGAGTCGTTTTTGGAATGGAGGCGATGTACCACGCACTTTATTGTGGATTATTTCACATCTTTAACCCTTTGAAGCCGAAGATCGTCTGAATATTATTTATGAATTCAGTCCGTACCGCGAAGAAAACACTACACCTCACCATTACGAAAATCAGCTGGTTAACCCTTTGAAGCCGAAGCTCGTCTTCATAATATTTACGAATCCAGACCGTACCGCGAAGAAAACACTTCACTTAACCATTAGAAGTCGAATCAGGCGGTACCACATAAGATTTAACAAAAGAACATCCCGGTCAAAGCCTTAATGTCCAGTGTCGGCCTCAGTCCAGCCACATTCGACATCAAATCAGATTTCGGCGAATATGAAGATGGACAGTCTTTTTAGACATTTCGCCTGTAGTCTCGTAGGGATTGGCCCATGTTTCAGAGGTGCCTGTTGCTTCCATTATCAGGGCGATGAATAAGTCGCCCGCGTAAGAGCAGATTAAGGTAAAGAAGCAGGCCGAACAAGTTCGAAACTTGGACGGCCAAATTTTATAACAGAATTCTGTGTTGTTATAATCTGGGAGTGGAGGATTTTTATAATTTTGAACATAGATTTCAACATGGGATGAGTTAAGTGAGGGGAAAATAAAGTGGTTGTGGTGGAGTGTTATGTCAGAACCATTTCCTTGACGTGGGTACTCGCCGGCGGTTTTCATAGAGGAGACCCGAGTTCAATCCCAGGACAGTCTGTGTTGACAAGCGCTTACTTAGGTCCTCCCTGCCAGTCATCATTCCAAAAATTCTTAGTTATCTAACATCTTTATCAGAGGCTGGTACAATGGGCATATCTGAAACTATATTACCACCCTGCACCTTTTTTCATTAAATTTTATTATCTTTTGTGCCATCATTACCACAAACAAACATCAAATTGTAAAAAGAAATTGTGCATTAAGTATAAAAGTATTTAGTCTTAAACTACTTTAACGGGTCTTACATTAGATTCCACCACGAATCGGCATCTAGATAGTTTTGATTAATGTGATTGTTAATTTATATATTAATATCTTCCGTCTAATATATTATGTTTTTCGAAATGAATACTCGGAGATTTTACATGTTAAAAGCGTGGGTCTTAGTTACAGTGAAATAAATTGTCTTAAGTACGTATAATGCAGCGTAACAGTGTCGTTAAATAGAAGAATAGATTGTTGAAGACCGAACAGTGGTTTTAACATGGAAGACGATATTATGTTCTTTATAACGAGAATGACAAAGAGACGAAACTCGCCCAAAAGCCTTTTGGGAGGAAATGCAGACACTCGGATACCACGGTGTTGGTGTTATTTCAGAAACCGATTCTGAGACAGAACCCGGCAGCGCTCGAGACAAATTACATCTCATCTGTCCTGTACTCGTGTTGGGTGAATGAAAGGATCTCTTGGGCATTCCTTTCTATCAGCTCCACTGTCTGCAGCGTTTTCTCAGAATTGATTCTCATCTTTCTAGTACATGTACCTTGAGTAAACAATGAAGTCGTGGTGCCTGAGAGATCTTCCTGCGTTATGGATCAGTGTTCATCAGTCTTCAGTTGAAATACTGACTGACTTACGATGAATATGTTGACTTATTCGTTGACTGCTGAGTGACGTTTTTACTGATACTGACTAACCCACTGAGTTGCAGACTTAAAGGAAAAATTACCGATTGACTTTTGTACTCGGTTACTAAATGACTGGTTGACTCATTGACGGTGCTGATTGGTGGAATTGAATAGCGGATTAGTGCCCAGTATACCTGAACTCAACGGGTTTTGCCATCAATACAGTTTATAATGAATCAGCTATTGTCACATTCCTTTAAAGAATGTTTTAAGGATAATTTTACAGGCTCGCAAACTCTAGGTTCTGATATGCAGGCGTTTATGAAGTACAAGACGCCACTTTATGGGCAAAATGGATGTAAACAGAGAACGTTGGACGCCTCGCCCTTGAGCTGAGGTCCATTTTTAGGACAAGGATACAAATCAAGTGTAAACTCGTCCAGAGGATTGTGTTTATGTACAAATGTCTGATAACTGTTTTTATAACAAGAACGTAACGAAAATTGTCTTCGTGCCTCCACACAGATTTCTGCGCGCCTGATTAAGGACTCTCGCACGCTTTCAGAAGTTCCAGGCGTCTTACGAATTATCTCGCAGGGCCTTTAAGATGGCCCCATAAATACCACTAGACTCTCTGTTTTCAAATAGTCTGTAGCTCGAAAACGAAGCTTCCAAAAATCCGTGAATACGAGAGGATTTCTGTCGTTTTTATGCACAGAACACGGCCATAAAGTGGTGTAATGAATTTCAAAAGACACCCGGTATCTGTAGTGTATATGTACACCATATGTAGATAATATATTTAAAAAAATAGGTATATTTTGCGGCGATTAACAGTGCTGAGTGATAACGAAGCGGACATTGAGTTTTAATGTCGGTCGATGCTCCCTGCAGAAATCTTGAAGCGACTTCGTGTTACGAATCTAAATCACTAGATGACGGATGTGTCTGGCAGCTTGAATTATTTCGCTTGCCTTCCGGCGTAATTTCATTGTCGGGCATTATGACGACTCTTCAATTTTAGTATCACATAAGTACCTTAAGTGTATATTGTAAATAAACATGTTTCTTTGTCTTCCTAATTTCTCGCTTTGAGAGCCTCAAAGCTCATACAGTATTTTCTTCATTCAGTCGGATTACGCTTTCCTAAAACGCTGCTTATTAATGACTCTATCATACGACGCTATAGGCCTGTAGTCTGAGATACTGACATTGTTAACTAAACCATAAACAACAAAGAAACCAAAGTAATGAGAATATTTTGACCTACGCAATTTGAAAAACAAAATAACTCTACTGGAGAAAATTCACGAGGGATTTTATGATTTGTTTCCTTCAACTTACCTAATGTCGTTACGGTTATTAAATTATTAAATATTATATTGTCTAAACATGTAGCACTAATGAGATGTAGTATGATCTGACAGCATAATTAAATAAATCTTAAGTGGTAATTTTCTGTAATACGACTGAGTTCGCAGATGATAAACAGTAAAATATTCATGTAGCTGTGTGTAATGTAATGTTATGTTATGTTGTGTCTCTATCGTTCTGCGTCAACGCCACACTGTCAACCGTGATGATACTTGTTACTGACAGTTTAACCGCTTTGATTTTAAATTAAAAATAAAACGAAGATAATGAAGTGTTACTGTTCACCTGCTTTAAATCTAAAACGCCTAAATAGAGATACTCATGTTTACTGTACAGTGCGAGACAGACAGGGTATTGTAAGATTTGAGGTTTTCACAGCGGTGAGTATGAAGATTTCTGTCTTCTGGGTTGTTGCTCTGTGTAGTCATTCATCGCCCTGATGATGGAGGCTGTATGACCTCTGAAACGTTGGTTAACATCGACCAGACTACACAGCGCAACAACCCAGAAGACAGAAATCTTCATACTCATCGCCCTGATGACGGAGGCAGTATGACCTCTGAAACGTTGGTTAACATCGACCAGACTACACAGCACAACAACCCAGAAGACAGAAATCTTCATACTCATCGCCCTGATGATGGAGGCAGTATGACCTCTGAAACGTCGGTTAACATCGACCAGACTACACAGCGCAACAACCCAGAAGACAGAAATCTTCATACCCATCGCCCTGATGATGGAGGCAGTATGACCTCTGAAACGTTGGTAAACATCGACCAGACTACACAGCGCAATAACCCAGAAGACAGAAATCTTCATACTCACCGCCCTGATGATGGAGGCAGTATGACCTCTGAAACGTCGGTAAACATCGACCAGACTACACAGCGCAACAACCCAGAAGACAGAAATCTTCAGACAGGCTATTGTTTTTGGTGCTTGAAAAACACTTTAGTGTTTGTCTGATCCATGAATCAGAAAAGATTAAGTACATCGGTTTTGTGCATGTTGTAATGAACCTCATATTACATGACAAAACAATTGTCTGGTGCGCAAATAGGACTGTGTTTCAGAGATAGTTTTTGTTCGGACTAAGACGTGATAACTGATGGTTTTAAACTGTAAGTGAAGTGAACTGAGTTCTATAAAAATGGGACAAGAGCGGTGGATTTGTCACCAGGTTGTCGGGCCAAATTAGAAGTCTCTAGCTGCTGCACGGTTCGATTCATCAGCACGACGTGACAAATCTCCTTGTTTTTCTACAAGATGTTTTCTTCATTTATTTTTGGCTGAGTGAAACTGAAGGCTAATTTCAGATCCGCTCAAGTTCGTCATCTCGAAGATAAACAGAACTCGTCTGTCTTTAATGATGAACGTGTTCATATGTTAGAGGTAACGCAGCAGTGTTTCTGTGGCCTGGCTTCCGTTCTCCGTCCATTTCTGTGACTTCATTTCTGCGTGTATATTCTCGCCCCTCCTTCTTTATTTTATCATTGCTTTTTGTGTGCCCAACTTTTTCCCTACTCACATCTTACGCCATTATTTGTATCTTTTCATCCTTTCATCCGTCTTACATTCCTCGTACCTTCTCCTTCCCATTTCAATTTTCTGAATATTTCGTGTCGTATTTTCCCTGTTTAATTTCTATTCTGTGGGTGTTTTAATGTTTTATTTACAATCTGCATTTCTTTCATCCCCTTCCTCTCTTTGTCTCTTTCTTTATTTCTACTAGCCTCTCCCCACGCAATAGGGAGGAATTACCCTGCGGAACAAACCGCTTGCGTGCTTATGTGGATTTTTAATATGAACGCTGTACCTACGTAGACTACTAGGTGAGAAGATTTCTGTCTTCTGGGTAATTGCGTTGTGTAGTCTGGTCGATGTTAACCAACGTTTCAGAGGTCATACTGCCTCCATCATCAGGGCGATGAGTATGAAGATTTCTGTCTTCTGGGTTGTTGCGCTGTGTAGTCTGGTCGATGTTTACCAACGTTTCGGAGGTCATACTGCCTCCATCATCAGGGCGATGAATCTACGGTAAGGCACGCATGTGAATTTGGGTGTTATTATATGTTAAAGGGCTTGTCCCTATAAACGTCCTCAAACCCGTTTGAAATGTATACAGGCAACTTTCGGTTTACGAACGAGTTCCGTTCCAAGACGTTCGTTATGTTTATCTTGAATTCCTGGGATTTTACGATAGGTTAGCAGCCATTTTAAAGCATTAAAACCACGTACTAATTATCATATAATAATTTTTTGATAATTATTGTAATAAATATATTTTTTAAATGTTTATTTATTTATTTAAATCTTACAATTATGTTCACTAAACGTTTGGTATTTCATTTTATAAGGAACTCTATCTATTGGCGACTTTAAGAAATTTTGAATAAATTGTGACGTTCGTTATAGCGAATGTTCGTAAACCGAGAGTTGCCTGTATTCATGTATTGGTTCAAGAGGTCAACTGTTTCGCTATTGAAGTATTTATGCATTGTAGGAAGTCACCGCTTTCCACACTGTAAAGCCGGTGGAGACGCAAAGGGTTAGTACGATTCGCTTTCACTCGACAAGTAATAAAACGAGTGGAGCAGAGTCCTTGAAGCTCTGCTCAAGAGATTTCCCGCAATTTACGGAAACCGAGGGTTCATTGTCGTGCTCCGAAGAACACGCAACCGGACTCTGTACTAAGCCGACGAATCCCATACCTTCACATTTCATTTTTTTCAAATCCATGTTATTATACATTGTAATAATTTTTCCCAAGTGATCTTATATTATACCCCGCCCAACCCACAAGCTGGAAGACCACCCCTTGTCGACCGTCCGTGACAGTTATCCTCCATACCTGGAGACCGTTTCCTCCGCCCGCAACCGGAGGACGTTCCATAACATGGTGACAAAGGACCCACTTAACATGGGAACTGACGACGTGCTGAATTAGAGAGGACGATTTCCAGTACGAGTATTGGACCTCGCCACCGCTGTGTCCATTAACAGTTCTGGGGAACACCCGGTCTTGTGTCCGTGGGTACTCGCATCGCCCATGAGAACGTTTGGACCACTTGGTGAGCTCAGCACGTTTCTCTGGCACGATGCTTAAACAAGGTGAGGTTATGTTGCCGCTGTAACTACGAATGCGTCTAAAAGGCGTTTGTGCTACAAAGAAGAATGTTTCCTTTGCGTCGTTTAGTCTGGTATAAATTCATCGACGTTTCAGAGGTGCTTACTGTCTCCACTATCAGGGTCATTGTGATGGAGGGAGTAGATATCTCTGAAATGTCAGTCAATTTCTGCCATGTACGCGGCTCAAAGAAGTAAGAAACTCGTCTCCTTGAGAACCAGAAAACCTCGTGCGGTGGTAAAGATTCGAATTTGTAGTTGTATAACTCAAACACTACACGGATCTGTCCTCAGTTGAAAGGTCCGAGTGATTTATTCCTTGGAGAAAGGGTCGCATACATTTGATAGTCCGTTTGGTGGTTTCAAGAACCGGTCTCATAATATCCCTGTCGAAAATTGAACCCTGGTCGCCCAGCCCGTATTCCGGGCTATTTCAGCCAGATGCTTTAGTTCAGGGACAATTTGGCCTTTGGTAGCGTGCTACAAATAGATAAGAAAATTATATGTGGGTGCACAAATGCATATATTTCAAGTGAAACAAGCCCTGTCCTTTCTTTATTTTCATATTTAACAATTCCTGCACGTACATTTTCCTTTGTTTTTCACATCATATTTCACAAGTGACCCTTAGACCTCGGTCCGACTATGAGACGTTGATATGTGACTCACAGACATCTGGGATTAAGCGTGTGGCGTTTTCTTGGTTCGCGGAATTGAGGCAAGACATGGCGGACACTCCGAACCTTGTTCTTTGGATAAAAGTTTTGATTCTCAGAAGTAAGTGAATCGAGAGATGACTGTTCTGGGACCATCACCCTGATTGAGGCACCCCCCGAAACGTCGGCAGACATTTCGGCGATACATTTCAGATGACAAATCACCTTCATACTCTCCACATTGAGAACCCGAAGTCGTAACTTAACTAATCAGTTTGTATAACCTCTTATTCACCAATATAATTCGGACGTTTTGTTAGGCTTCATGTTTTATCTTGGGAGGTACTTAGGTGTTTGATTGCCTACTGGTTATCTCGAATATCAAGAAGGAAATTAGAGGGTTCATCTTGCGTAAACTGTGGGTAATGCATACAATTTACCTCGGAAACCTGATATAGAGGAAACAAGCCACTCTGGAGAGTAAAACGTAAATCGAAGCTTCCCGTTAAAATCGATTTTGAAGAAGTATGTTGTGATAGAGCGGACTCAGCACTGAACTTTTAGTTGTCGTGAAAATTATTGATCATATTGGCGATTGGACCAATCAGGTTCTGAAGAAGTAGTTAGTTATCAGTTACGTGGTTCGGTTTCAGTAAGTTGTGTAAATGGGTGGTAATTCTGCCCAGTGGCTGGCTTTGACATTGGCTGTTTGAACCTTCCAGAGTTCTGCTACCATCGAGGTGATTGTATTTGCCCTAAGCACGTACAAACAATCAATCACGCATAGTACACTATTTTTCTTCAACTTTATTGTGTACGAAATTTGAAACATCTCTTTAAGAATTGGATTTCAGCTCCTTTTCATATACAAATGGGGTTAGAATTCTGATCCCAACACAACTCACTCGACTGAACTAGGCTTATGAAAGCTACACGACGGGAGGTAGGTTCCTTGTGGGAATACCAGGGCTGTGTATTTGGGGGGGGGGGATACACATACTCGAGACTCTTTATTCTTTTATATCACTGTGTGGACGTTCGTCTCTTGAGATACAACGTCGGTCTGTTATGTTGTATTGCAGAGGGTAGCAAAGCCAGGCCACATTTTGCAAGCTCACTGCTTTATAAAAGTTACTTTGGCGGTATAGTCAGGTGTTATTAAAACGGACTTTGCATGACGAAAGAATGAGAAAAATGTACATACCATAATGGACTGCTTGCGAACGAATTTAAAATTTGTGAGATTTATGGTTGTCACGGCAGGACTTTGGTTTCCAGTAAGGTAAATGTTGTATCACGAGGTCATCATAGAGGCTAGATGCTGCTAGTAGTTGGTATTAATATTCAAGAGTTTCACTTTAGTTCCAAACCGTGGCGTAGCACAATAATCTTAACGTAAAAGTGATATACATGACAGTACATGACAACAAAGTACCTAAATATTCGAGTAGTCTCTGTGGAAAGTTCCGAAACGTCGTGAACTGTTGCAGCTCAGAATTAATTTCGAAATAATGAACACTTTCTACATGCAGCGGTATTTAATGTTGTAGGGCCCTTACAGGTAAATCGAAAATAAGTTTGTAAATGGCCTTCATCTTATTGCATACAGCTTCCGACTTGGGAGCAAAAAATATTTTTAACAGCATTACGCCTCTAACAGAGTAGAGCAAACTTCTGTAACGCGAGCGGGATTCGCTCCAGTGACTCCAGCGCAGATCCACTGAGATATGTCGTTTAACTATTGACGTTGATAACATGAGGCCCTGAGAACTGGATGAATTGCTCCTTTCATCAGACTAGAAGCTGCAACGATACTTTTAAACATCGTGTGTTTCTCAAGGAAATATTATGGAAACTTACATAAGAAAGTATTTGAAACTTTGCCTGTGACTCTGTAGGTATCATGCATGCTATGTGACATTCAGCAAGATATCAGCATTGAAAATCTCCGCCCACATGTCTTGAACTGGTTCACAATACGCTCCAATTTTATTTGGTTCTTGTGAATCTAATGTGACTCTGACTTCTGCATTAATTTACATAAATAATCGAATAAATAAATAAAATCTGCTAAACGTGGAAACATTTTTAATGATACAAAATGTTCAGACAACCCATTAAGATCTGCTGTTGTCTCAAACGTTTTTTTTTATGCGGTGAATATTTAACTAAATGTGGTACTAGGATTTCTGGGTCCTGGGCTAGTTTGTAACAATAGATCATACGTTTGCAGTCTAATAGAATGAACTGTTGGCGTTCTTTACTGTGTTTGCTGAAAATATATAGTTACAATTTCGACGATGACATAAGTTATTAAAAAACGTAACTGATACTGATAATTTTTGATTGAAGGCAAATTAAATGTTAACGTGAGTCAGTACATATTCTTTCACTATTTTAATATCACGCCATGCCAATAGGATGCGATAGGATGTAGCAACCAGATCGTAAATAGATTATTCAAGTAATGGTTTTACAACATGTTTGAGATTGATATTATGTGCAAGCTTAATAGAAGTGAGATTGCACATTTGACGATGTGATGAAACAAATTTTAATTGTTTCGGAACAAGATATTATCAGCGACAGATGAACGTACAGGATACCTGCCAAAGATCGCGTTCAGAAAAGAGTGTGTACCCCGGGTGTGGGTACACTTTTCCCGTCTTCCTTACACAAGAATGCTACTTCAGAAGTTCAATAACCACCCAGCCAAGTAACAGAAAGGATCTGATATTAAATATGTCCTTTACCGAAACGTCCCTTGAAGAAGGTCAACTTTACATGGGAAGTATGTATACCCGTAGGCTTATTTTTCGAATAAAACTTACTTACACACATTTTACCTTATGTTTATGTGATTGTGAAACATGGTTTCTTACTCTGTGAAAAGAACGGAAGTTTAAAGATTTCTGACTTCTGGATTGTTCATCGCCCTGATGATGGAGGCAGTATGACCTCTGAAACGTAGGTAAACATCGACCAGACTACACAGCGCAACAACCCAGAAGACAGAAATCTTCATACTCATCGCCCTGATGATGGAGGTAGTATGACCTCTGAAACGTTTGTTAACATCGACCAGACTACACGGCACAAAACCTGAAAGACAGCCATATTCATTCAAAATTTTGTTTGGGAAATAAAAAAGGAACTGTAAATCGCAGTGTATGCAGATAAAACAGGAACATAAAATGATTCTGAAACGATTTCTAAAGAAATTAACTTGTTTACTATGGGATGAAATTAGTCATACGCACTTTTTATGGCGTTCAGGAATGTTTTTTAATCTGTGGAATCATACTGCATGTTCTATTAAACAAGGAGCTATAAGCATGGAAGAAGTAAGTTTGTTAATAGTTAAGGGAAACGAGAGATTCTATGTCGAATAAACGTATATCAGAAACCGAATTATTGGTCGAAAGTGGAGTCATGTACCATATCAAGATTTTTCCCCCACCATTCGCCTTTGGGAAGCAAATTTATGTTGCTACAGTGTAGGAAACAAAGGTGAACAGGTGCACAGCATAGATTAAGAAAAGCTGCAAGCTGATTGGACAGAAGTCTTGCCCAAGAATGGAAGGTTGGACCAACTGGAAACCTAGAATGAGGAAGGAATTCGACAAACAAAACCAAAACAAACCTGGTATTGTCATTGCCCCGGTAACAGAAGACAGGTGACATGCGCTGTTCCTTCCAGAAAGAACTTAAAAAATCTTGAAATTTTAAATCTAAAGAAATACACAGGTTTTGGCATAATAGGAAGTTTTACCACATGCCTAACACTTCTTTATTATAAGATGGATTCTCTTAAGGATGGATTTATTAAAAAGTTAAATGCACGGTTTATTAACCCTTTGAAGCCTAAGCTTATCTAAATCACAAAGAATTCTGCTCGTTCAAGGATGAACTGGTTAATGTTGATTAGAAAGTAATTTGCTGTTTACTCTTGAGTCATACGAAACCCATAAATACAATACAAAATGAAGAACTATTTAGTTATTAAAACTGGTGGCCTTTGGTGGGTAGAATGGAAACTTTTACTTGATTTTTTTTTTAATTTTTAACACACGTAGAAATGGAAATAAAAATTTATCGGGAATTAATTTGCTTTAGAATATATTGCTTTTATTTATTTTGTTTCCGAGATATGAATTTTGAATATCTGTCCTATAATACAAATAATAAATAAATTGTGAGTTGGTGCTCTGAATATTTTTGTTATTTAGAAGACAGTAAAACCGGCTTATAATGTAATTACATAAGACGTGAATCATAGCAGAAAGCTATCCGTTTTTATATAGATAAACAATTCTACTGTCTTCCTGTGTATAATTTCCGCTCGGTCATATGACGATTCTTTTACATTGATCGAGTTTAAGTTTCAGTCTCCATGTTCGTGGTTATGTCTGTTGTGCAAAATACGTTTCATCCAGAGTTTTAGTAGGAGGTATGATCCATCCAAACACGACATTTCAGACGTTTATTTTGAGTGTTTTGTTAGTTATCGCTATGACGCCGCCAGAGACGTCTCTCACCTTTCAATGTTTTATGCGATTTACAAATAATTCATTTCACGGGGAAAAAGAATAATGCGAAATCAGATATAATGCATAGATTTAAAATCCTATGCTCTGCATAAAAGTACTGAGTCTCGCAGAAATATCTTGATCAGTATTCGAACCAAGTGACCTTTCCAAGTGAATGTTATTTACTCTGCAAACTTACTAGTTGGCAACGTAATGTGTGTACACTTTGTCATGTACAAAAACCTTTTAAGTATTTGAAGTTTAAGCAGCCGAGAAAGGACTATTAAAGATAACAGAAAAGTAAAAGAAATGAGAAAGGTACATCTTATTGTTAATAGGTTCCCAGGCAATGCTCACTTGTCCTTCTGATAAGGATAGAATGAGAGCGAAGTTTGATCTACTTAATACTGTTAAAGTTATAATTAGGAAGGTTATGTAATTCTCATCAGTAACGGAGTATGTTTCGATTAATGCAACTTGAAAATTGGAAACCATATCAGAATTTGCTTAAAGATGATGATAGTTAAGAAAATCAATGTCGAGATGGCGGGTCGCAGGACCTACTGAAAGCATGCTGACTACTAATTTGACGCCGAAGGTCGTCCAAATGATATGTAAGGATTCGGTTCGTATCTCAAAGAAAACAGCACTTCAGAATTGCAAAGAACAACTGATTTGCTGTTAAGGGAAGTAAACGATGCTTCCACTGAGATCGATTAGAAACCGATTAATACAAAGTGTAGATTTATTGATTGTTGAAAGGGGTGGAATATAGTTACCACTGGGCTTGAAAAGGTTAAATGTAACGAGTAGCTACGTAATGGAAATTTGTAACTGTTACAACATCGCCATCGCAATGGGCCTAATTTAATTGATTTATTAAAGGAAGAAAGAAAGAAAGAATGCTAATTACAGGACAACATAAAGTGGCCAGACTTACCATTAAAACGAAATACATATTTACAGTAAGATATATAAAAATAAAAATAGCATTGCAAATACAATAATAATTACAGATAACAAAACATTTGTGTCCACATATAGGAAAGGTACCATATATGGAATATCACTGTAAGGGGAAAATAAAATATGACAGCCCTGTTGAGAATCGTCGCGTAGACTCTTGGGTAATGGCCGACGGCGCGTTTTTATTTTATTTTACTGAGAAGTTTTGTACTTGTAGTGGTCTGATATAGAATGATCAGGCGCGGAAAATGACATGTTTATATGTGACTTTTGCAAAAAATACAAGTTGTTTGTCAACTTAAAATTAAGTTGAGTTACGTAGATGGACAATAAGGGTTTGTTTGCAGCGGTATTCCGTATTAGATACCATATTTCTCAGTGAGCGAAAGTTGTAAATCTCCTGTAAATATTACGTTTTAAATATAAGGCTTACACTTTTTTTTTAGCGTATCATGACGTTTGTAAGACTGAAAGTTTTCACAAATAATTTCTTCCTTTTTATAATGTATGAACTATCAGTACATGGTTCCCTTATTGTACAAAATAAGGCCTAATGTGTCTGGACAGTAGAATGAGATTATTGGTAACTGTAAGTGAAGATGACAACACTGCTGTGGATTAGACTAGCAGAAGAAATGGTACATCCGTGAGTACAGATGTTAAATAAAATAGTACTATTAACAAACAACATGAAAGCCTGTTTCAACATTTTCAGTTAATTTATTAATATTTTCTACATATAATTTATCTCTACCCTTAAAGTCTTTGCTTCACAAATCATCTCTTTTTGGTTGTGGTTTTTCAAGTTTCATTTTGTGTCTTTCATCTCGTAATTGATATTTCATCATCGGTCCAATATCATTTTCAGTGTCTGCATTTCACATTAATAATTATCCGTGGAGGTATCGATTGATCTGGGCTGTGAAGTCGTGCTTTGAGACCTGCAAACTCCGTGGCCTCACAAATCTGAAGGCCAACATGGATAATCTGAACTTCAAGACCTGTGTTTGATTTTTGGGTCCTGTTTAATAAAAACGTAAAATTTCAGTTCTTGCTGTAATGTAATTCATTAAACCGCTGTGCTCACCAGTAAGTTTTTCAGCTTATTAACATTTACCGAACGTCGTGGAGAGTGGTTGGCACTCCTGCGTCGTATTAAGAATGCCCCGTCTTTAAATAAACCACAAATAAATAAACATTGGCCACAGTTTGAAGCTGCTGACAGATTCCATTGCTGCATACTTTGTTCTAAAGCACCCTTATTCTGCTCTCACTTAAGACTGTGAGACTGAATTCTGTCCTACTTCGAGAATAAGTTAGGTGTATCTGTCAAAAATCCTATGTCTGTCGGACACAGTTGAGCTACTTGAAATTCATTAAAAAAAAAGTCTTCGCAATCTCTAATTTCAACATTATCTCAGGGATGCCTGTTTCGGCTTCAGTTCTCACACAACTAAACATCCCAGGTCATTAGCCTCTTACGTCATTCTTGCAATAATGTTATCTCAGGCGAATGTAGGCGTAACAGTGGGAATCCTTGGATCTCTTTGTCGCGAAAGACTCGAAAGACAGACATGGGCGTTCGCTGACGCCAGAGCGTGAAGACCACATGGGAATAAATGCGCGGAGATTACTAGAAGTCCTCGTCGTCCGTACTGAGTCTGAGGGTATGTTAGATCCGCCACTGGCTGTCCAGAATTATAAAAGGGGACGCAACGGTTATGTAGGGTCGCGGTGACAGAACGGGCCCCCGTGCTGAGAGCATTGTGAGCCCCACAAAAGGTAACACGCATTGCGGCGCTGCGACGGGGGACCTTTCGACCACAATAACAAACAGGGTCACCCGCGGTGTCCTAGCAAGGCTAAATAACTGTAACAGTCGATAAGACCCGCCCTCAATTCGCAACAAATGCTGGCCTAACCACTTTTTCATTTGAAGGAACCACTTCTCTCCTCCTACTGGATCTCAGCTTCTTTCCTACTCGTCTCTTTCTTTTGATTGGAATTCGTCCGGAATTCTTTGTGTTGTGTACGACGCCGCCATGAGATGTGATCGTGATATCAGAAACACAAACACCGTGTCTTCGCGGGAGGTCAGCGAGGTTCTTCTGAAAAGATTCGCAATAATAATGACGTTGCGTTGTCGTTCTTAACACTGTTACGTATCCATTGTGTGCTTTACGAAACAGCAAGTGTTTAGAAAATGGCTGTATTCTGGTTTGTTACGTTGTGTAGTCTGTTAGATGTTAACCGACGTTTCGGAGCTGCCTGCCGCCTCTATCATGAGGGCATATAAAGAAATAGGATGAACAAATTTATTTTTGAAAAATGGCTTAGTTTAGTGAGGTTGTATTCTGCTTTGTTACGTTGTGTAGTCTGTTAGATGTTAACCGACGTTTCGGAGCTGCTTGCCGCCTCTATCATGAGGGCATATAAAGAAATAGGATGAACAAATTTATTTTTGAAAAATGGCTTAGTTTAGTGAGGTTGTATTCTGCTTTGTTACGTTGTGTAGTCTGTTAGATGTTAACCGACGTTTCGGAGCTGCTTGCCGCCTCAATCATGAGGGCATATAAAGAAATAGGATGAACAAATTTATTTTTGAAAAATGGCTTACTTTAGTGAGGTTGTATTCTGCTTTGTTACGTTGTGTAGTCTGTTAGATGTTAACCGACGTTTCGGAGCTGCTTGCCGCCTCTATCATGAGGGCATATAAAGAAATAGGATGAACAAATTTATTTTTGAGAAATGGATTAGTTTAGTGAGGTTGTATTCTGGTTTGTTACGTTGTGTAGTCTGTTAGATGTTAACCGACGTTTCGGAGCTGCTTGCCGCCTCTATCAGGAGGGCATATAAAGAAATAGGAAGAACAAATTTTTTTTTGAGAAATGGCTTAGTTTAGTGAGGTTGTATTCTGGAAGAAACTAAATAAATTGTAGTAAAAATTATAATTTATGGGTTGTAGGCGTTCACGTGTATAAAGAAATGTTTAATTTCTATTAATTAAGGGGTTAAATGAATTTGTGTTAGAACCGTATGCAGTTTGGATGTTTCCTGTTTGTACTAGCAGGGGCCATCAGTGGCCCGACCGCTGTCAGTGGTTCTGAAACGACAAGTAGAACCGGTCTGGTGCAGGAAGGCTCCCAGCCTTGATGAGCCCCGCGGCTTAGGACAGACGTGGCCAATTCTGGGGAGCGGTTCAACGTTTTATGATGACAGGTCGATGCTTCGCTTCGTTTTGACAGGGGATCAGTCTTCAGGTTTTTGTAGCACGTAGTAAGACTGGGATATAAGAATGAATTAAGCAACTTCTGACCTAGTGGGATAATTATTAAATGAATTGGACTAATTAGTGAATGATTGTGGAGGAGAATGATTGATTATTGGCTGTGTGAGGTAATGGCTGAGCCAAAGGATTTATTGCGGCTGCTCGAATACTAGGACCCTGGGTTCGAATCTTATGTCTAACATAAGTGTATTCTCATTTTTTGTATTTTATTATTAAAGAGGACGATATCCTTTCCATATTTACTAATGAACTGTGTCTTAATCTCGTAACTGCTCATACTAAAGCACGCTTGTGGACAAAATCTTGATCAATTTTCAGCAATTTGCAGTATTTCACAGCTCATGTCCCAAAGATCCATCTTAATCATATTATCTCATCTATTTTTCGGTATTTCAAGTGGTCATATTCCAAGAGCATAAAGAGGAATATTTTCTGGGTTGTTGCGCTGTGTAGTGTGGTAGACTCTGTCTCCATTATTAGGGTGATGATGGGCATAATTACCGTGATGATTGACGCAGCAAACACCTCTGAAACGTCGGTTAACTTTAGACCACACGTCGGAACAACCCAGAAGACAACCATTTTCATAATCGCCGTTGTGAGAACGTCAAATATATTCCAGGAGGTTTTTAAACAAATTTTGTGTGCGTTTCTTGTGTACCCCAGATCTGTGTTTTTTGTCATAGTAACTAAGGTTTGCTTTTTGGAGACTTCGTTGTTTTATTCAGGTAACTATTACGTAACACCTTGATGGGGCCTAAAATTGTACCATTATATTTTTACGTTGTGAACGGTGTCCTGAGCCATACAAGTCCTAGTTTCTTGTAATTTTAACTTACTCGCAGTTTCCATCTTGCGTCTGGTCCACGCACACAGAAGTAGTTCCGGTCCCACAACATTCTTGCAGAACTTGCTTAATTTAAGACAACATAAGTTGCAAGAATTTTGAGAACAAAGTCCTGAGGAAAATATGTGGAGTCACGTGAGATTAACAAATTAAAATACACATCTGTAAGTATAGTCTTTTTTTTAATTGGACGCGAAACTTACTCTGAGAAGAAAAAATATTGAAGGCATTTTAAAAGTAACTACCAGGGGAAATATTTGTGTATGTTGTGAATGTTGACTCCAGTGTACCGTGGAATTAAGGCTGTTTAATCTTTGTAGAAATTAAGAAAAGAACTCTAAATATAAAGTTCCTTTCCTGTGTTTAAAGAAACTGAAATTGTCTCAATTGACATGATACTCAGATTTTCTTTGGTTTTGATATTAAATCACATTCATCCGACGTCTCTGTTGTAACATTTTAAGCTAACAAACTTAATTTAAAACAATCATATCTAGTGTAATGATGTAGCTGAAGACCTACAATCATTCAGAACTACCAATCGAGGTCTAAGTCTAGGCCATGCCTTTGTCCACCCCTGCTCGACAAGCTGCTGATAGGACCCTATGGCTTGTTCGATAAGCCTGTACATCCATGTTGCTGTATCCGGCCGCGATACGCCGTCATTTTCAATGGCAGCCGAGGTCTTTGGCCCAAACTCGAAATGAATTTGCCTACTTATTGGATTAAAGATTCTCGCGACTGCGAGCGTGAAGATCGATGTCTTCTGGGTTATCGCACCGTGTAGAGTAGAAGACGTTTGCCAAGAATGCACGGCGCAACAGCCCAGAAGACAGCCATCTTCAGTGCATCTCAAGCTACCAGGGCCACAAGTTTTAAAGTAATGTTGGAAAGAAAAGTTATTTCGACCGGCTTGTATTAAATAATAGCAAGAAATTGATCCAAGTATTTGGCTTGTGCTGAAGTAAATGTTTTGGATTAGATTACATTTGGAAAGATTCGTAGTAGCGTGTACTCTTCACCGAATATTTTCAAAGTGATTGCATCGAAACGATAAAATGAATTTGACGTGTAGCACTCATGAAAGTTTGAAACGTTCACAGATAATTATAGTTTGAAAACCAGAAGGGAATAGGAACTGAAAATTTTGTAAACCTATAGATGTAGGTGGATCAATAATATTAACATAAATTTTTAAATAAATATTGTAATGTTTATATGGAATGGAATTACCTGGCAAAAAGTCTTTTGTAAATAACACGAGAAATTGCTGGTTTTTTGATGGACCGAGCTTTTGCAGTTGGTAATAGATTTGACGCAACGACAATATTGAAACTGAATGTAAGTCGAGTTTTTCATATTATGCTCTTAAATATTATCTTGGTTATAATCTTGTTATTATATTTGTTACACAGTTACGTCCTCTGCCCAAATCTCATGTTCCGTATCTGACCCCATGGAAGATCCAATAGTCGCTTATATTTACTCTGATCCCATCATGTTATGTTACCCTGAAGTGTATAACTGTATTCTTAGAACCATTTTAATATTATACTTACAGTGCACTTCTTACAACTTTGTAGTGTAGCATCCCGGCGTGTTTCTTACATATTATTGACTTCATTATCACTCTAATTTGTTCACACACATTTTCAACATATTTACAGCTGTTCGTAAATATCAAACTAGGTTTCGACCGAACGATCATCAGGTTCACTCAGATTTTACTTAAGTCTTTACAATTCTGCAGTGCAAATGGCAGTTATATGTATGAAGTTTCTATAGTTATATATAAATATATATATATGGTATGTTAAAATTTTTAAAACAGTGTGTTACCTTATAGATGTACCTTGTTTATTTCGTGTTCTGTTGTAGAAACACTTGCGAAAACTTGAAAAATAGTGAAATGTCTGTTAAAAACGTAACAGTGATACTGAAGTCCAGAATACTTAGCACAAGTACACTCTACCTTCTTCTCGTCAAAGGGCGAGCTTATTTCTGAAGTTCTTATCGCCATGACTCGGTCGCCAAAACGTTCTTTGTAGATACCGGGTTGGGTTTCGTGAGATTTGGAAATGCTGTCTCTTGCATTCTTACAACACCTCTACGTTTGACGGCGAAGCATAAAGCTGGATGTGAACTTAATAAGCCTGATTTCCTTGACTGTAATATCTGACAATTATGGTACAAAACCTGATAATGCCTTGCTCCTTATGTGGTGAATCCACTCGGCAACTTGTCGGCGGGTTTGTATATCTGCTAGTGTATTTTTTTTTTGTAATGTCCGTCTAATAAAAAACTGATTTACGCCCTCAACTAAGTTATCAAGTTGCCCTTAGTTTCAGTCTGGACGTCTGCCCCATGCTACTTGTTACGTGGAAGGACTCGAAATATCTTGGCCACTGGTTTCTCTTTTATTAATCGTGGAATGAAGTAGAAAGGTTCAGGTATAGGCCTGGAACATATAATGCATATTTTATGGATGAATTTTACATTTGTGTGTGAAGTTAACATTGCTGCTTTGGCAGGCATTCGCTTTAAAATATTCACTTTACAGTCGGGCGCCTGCATAATCTCCTAGACTTGTATTATAAAGTATGGTTAAGAATTTAATCTTAAGAAGGTACTGTTGCTTCAAAAACAAATAGAACAGCTTCGTAAATTTGTTGTGTTGTTATTTTTCTACCAGTGAAATGCACTGTAAAAGTAGAAACGTTATAAATTTACGATTGCATACTTTGCATAGTTCCACCTATCGGCCTTTTGCTTTAATTTGTTTTGCGAGCATGCTCAATGCTATGGGCTTAGATCCCATGTGTGTCTTTATTTCACAAAATAAAAATGCTCATACCGCGTAGGTTATTCATACACGGAATTTAAAATGGATAATTTAAATTTGTTCAGTATCACATGTAAGGTTACTAGGCACATACGAGGTACGATCGGAAAGTTTCAAGACTGCGCGTATAAAAACCCGTACACTTATCTCAGGTATTAAATTCATCCATCACCCTCGAAGTAGTTCCCCTGGGAGTGAACACAACGATCCCAGCGCCGCTGCCAAGCCTGGAAGCATCCCTGGAAATCTTTCTTTGTCAGCCTGTCAAGCACCATCTGCGATTCTGCCTGAATCTCTTCTATCGTCTCAAATCTCCTTCCCTTTAGCTGAATTTTCATCTTTGGGAAGAGGAAGGTATGTAAATAAATATCCAGTTGGCTAAGTAACTAACCAACCACCTAACTAATATTTAAAAAGTAACTATAATAAAATTTCGAGCGATCAACTCCGTTATAATGGGCTTAGTTTCAATTAGTTAATAAAAGTAATCCCATTAACTTGGGAACGTCTTTAAAATTTATAAATTCGGGCAGTGTTACCAGAATTTCAACTGCAGCTGTATTTTTCCCGTTTGCATTTACCACCGACCAATTGCTTCATTGTTTCAGTTACTAAAATTATCTTCTGCCCAGAGTCGAGGCATCTGTAGGATTATTTCATAAAATATATTTGCTACGTATGTTCTGTTGAATGAATGTTACAGGGAAGTTTGTTTTATACGAGCTCTCCTTCTCTAGTGAAGTTTTATGTGATTTCCACCTATTAGGAAAGTTTTGTTTGAACTCTGCACCAAGCCGTGAAGGTTTATACAGAGTCTAGTTTTGAAGAGAGGAACCCTTAAACAACGACGTATTACGGTACAAGAAATGAAATCAGAAGAAAGTCTATCCCCGCATGTAACAGACTCTCCCAGTGTAATTCGGATGGGGAAAGACAACAAATGTATAAGAAATTTTGGTAGGAAAACATCTTATAAGGATTTACTTTGAGATCATCAGAGATATACTAAGATGGGTCTTAAGAATACAGACTGTGGATTTTAAATGGAAGTAGCTTAAATTCATATCCGATAGCAATTTCTTCTGTAAGCCGTCTTGGCGTCCGGCGAGCTTTTTTGAATACGGTTATAATTGTTTCTGTTCCGTAAAAATGGAAAACTATTTGAAGAACTCTAGAGGCCGACCTCTTGTACTAAATTATTTAATTTGTTGGTTTGTGTACTGATTAATAGGCCTACGCGCTGATGAAATTGTTCTTTTCTTGGTGTATTCTTAAGTTGTTCATTTAGTATCTGGTGTTCATTGCACGATCAGGCCTCAAGATGTTTGACAGCTGAGATACTACTTGTTCATACTACTGATTCCATCGCGATTTGATACGTATAAGGCAAGACGCCAATGATTGTGTCCGTACGTTAAATTTTCGCGATGTTTCACAGAGCTTGTTTATTACGTCTGATGCACCGACTGACATCTAATTAACCAACAGGAGACGACAACTTTTTGTCTTCCTCAAGAGAGTCTGTAATTGCCTGCGTGTGCCTTGTGATTGAACTACGACTCTCAAGTCACAGCTCTGAGTAATCCAGGTTTTATTCGAGGATGGCTGTTTCTTGGTTGTGCCGACGTTTCAGAAGTGTGCAGAGTACATGGCGTAACAATCTAGAAGACAGCTGTCTTCATACTCGCCGTCGTGAAGACCTCTAGAATCTCAGGTTTTACCCCTTGTGTCTTCTGGGAGGGACTTCGCGGTTGTACCTGAATGTGTCCGCCCCGAGTAGTTTATCACCAAACTGCATTTCAAATTCTCCTCAGCATATTAGGCTGTTAGCTCACTCAGTGGCACCCGCGATCCTCGTGAGACCAGGCGCGACGTACACGGAGTCTTATAAATGGTAACTTCGACATCGTCTAGTTCATTGTGACTGCCGCGCCCAATGTGAATACAAATGGACAGATATGTGCTCTGAGGCCGCGGGAAGTAGTGACATGGATGGACGGCCTGAACACTTTCTTCGGGCTATACGTATTCCGCTGTTCCCTTCAGCTTCCTGTCCTGTCTGTGTTCCCTTTTACGAGCTGTTTATCCACTCCGTTTTCTGGTGGTGGTGACCTCAGATGTTTGTAATCGCTTCGGGATGGCTGCGTAGGAGCGCCCAGTAGGATAAGTTTCAAACGCCGTCGTCCAAACCACACACGGGTCTTCATTCTACATTCTCAATTATTCGCACATGTTGTTTATTACGTTCTTTTCTTTGTATTCACTTCTGGTTTTATTAATTTTTCTGTTTAATTCCCGACAGAGAGAGAAAGTATTCTCTGTGTCATCGTGTTAAGTAGTTAGTGCACTAATTAGTTTCTTAGTCGTAATTAATGAATCCATCAGCTATGTAGGTAGCGAATAGTGCAGTCAGTGGATCTTTTACTTATTTAATTATTGACTTAATTAATTAGTTAATTACTCAGTCAAGGACGAAGTTAAATATTTATGAAGCTAATCACTCCATTGCTCGGTTGAGTAGTTAGTTACTAGGTACGTAGCGAGTTAATTATTAGCTTAGTGAATTAGTTTCTTAATTATATGATAGATAAACCAGTTGGTAGCTGCGTCAGTTAGGTACTTAGTTAAGTAGTTAGTGATCGCTTAGTTAGTTGTCCAGTCAGTCGCCGTGATGCTGTTAGCAAACTTTGAGACACTGCCGAGGGCCACGTATTCAGCCGTCTGCACATTTCAACGTAATGTTGTTGCAGAAAGCTGAGATGTGCCCTTTCCTGACTGTTGAAGAATGTTCCATTGTTTGAAGAGATTCTGACAGAGATACGGAGCTTTAATTTCATGGAATACGGATTTCACTCTTACCGCAAGTCCTTCAGTTTTTAGGCAGTCTTCTTTCGTGGTATTGTCTGTCTTTCTGTTCGTAGTGGCTTGTGGAATGCTTAAAACTAAGTTATATTTAATGTTTGAACAATTGTCTGACTTATATTTGCGGTTTCCGTTCTATTTTCATTTTAAAATTCGAACCTAGGAACTTTTTAGCGCCAGGGTTTAGTTGAATATTCACAGCGATGCAATAACATACTTGAACTTTTAAATACCGGAGAGAACAGAAGCCAAGAACAGTGAAGATTTCTTCCTGGAATAATAGTAACAACTTACATCCTTGGTCTACAATATAAATAGAGAACGGTCCTGTGATTACGTTTTAATATTATTAGGCACTGTTTAAGAAACACCTGAGAAATTTGCGTAACTACGAACTTGCGATTTTCATAAAATATTATTAGAATGATCAGATGTATGGAGGACGAGATGGGTGAGACGTGTAGAACGCTTGCGGAGATCAGAAAGGCACATAAATTGTAATTGAAAATTTGTGGATGGGAGGATAATATTAAAATGAATCTTAAATATGTCATGAGTGTGTGTGGAGTGGGTTTATTTCGTGCAGGGTAACTTCCACTCGTGGTTTATGTGAACACGGTTATGAACATTTGGGATCCGTAAAGAGCTTGAAATTTCTTAGCTAGCTGAATAACTGTCGTCTCCTCGAGAAGGACTTTGCTCCGTGGAAGGTTGGCCTGTATTTGTCAATGTATTGCTGCTTAAGACTTAGCTGGGTTTGTCATATTTAATGTGCTATTATTTTTAACCTGAGTAGCCCCGGATTCGTGCTGTTTTCTCGTTAAGCCGCTGGTGATCTCCTTAGGAAAGTGCAGTCGGTCGGCACAGAGGCGAGCTAGAAATCATGGCGTCGAAGTTTTTCGAATTTTGTCGTTTCGTATGAACTGTGGTTTTATGAAGAAGACCTGTACGGATTATTATTATAAAGTGAATTTTATCGCCTGGTCTTGGGAAATTTTATGCATTGAGATGCTTCCATATGTCAGCAGAAGTTTCTCTGCACATCACGTTATCGTCCTGCTGTTTCGAAAGTTCAAGTTGATGGAAAATATTATGAATTGAATGACAATACTATCGAGAGTAGTTTGTGTATAGAAGGAACTTGGAAACAAAATTCTACGTCTATTCTCAGCGTTTTATAGGGCACAATTATTATTTTGTTACCATTAATCTAAGTGTTGTTGTCCTGTGCGTTAACCACAAACCAGCTCTCATCAGTGTTACCGTGTGTGTGGTCTTGTGCTGAATTCAGAGTTAATTGTATTCACTTGGAATCCACTTTCATTTCCGTGGGCAGGAATGCAGTTCGAGCGGTCATGGTGTTGTAAAACCAGAAATAACATTTTTAAAGTCATCAACCCTTTGCCTGCCATTTATGCCCGAAATGACTTTCGTGTTTCAGTAATGAAGGAGAAATTATAACTCCTGCGTCTTCTTTAAAACTGAAGAATTTGGGTTGCTTTATTTCACAAGCGAATAAAGCTGTAACAGTTGAAGAGGCATTCATTGTGACGTCTGATGTTGCAGGATGTTCGGCATGAAACGATGTGCGCGATGTCAAGCCGCCATCTTGTTTACCGAGATGGTGATGCGCGCGCGTGACCTCGTGTTCCACGTGCACTGCTTCACGTGCGCGGTTTGCAACTCGACCTTCAGCAAGGGTGACCAGTTCGGCTTGAAAGACAGCTCCGTGCTGTGTCAGATCCACTACGAGCTGGCTGTGTCCGAACAACATCAGTCGCCTTCATCTGCCACCTTCCCTGGCGGCGGGGGTGGGGGTGGCTCTTACCCGCCTCCGTTTCCATCCCCCGAGTTTCACGCCCATCATCATCCACCGGCAGCCACACCGGTCTGCCCCGACGGCGCGGTCGGCACCAAAGCGCCCTACTTTAATGGCTCGACCACGGGGGCCACGCGGCAGAAGGGACGGCCCAGGAAACGGAAACCGAAAGACTTGGAGACCATGACTGCGAACCTAGGTACGTGGCCGTCTTGACTCTCTGCCTTTTATTTATTTATTTAGTGTTCTGTCTGGCGACAGGTCCTTATGAACAGGATCCTTCCATCCTTTTCTCGGACTGGGACCTGTTCATATACGTTCTTGGCAGATGATCCAGAAGTGGTTTGCCATTGCCTTCTTCTGTGTGTGAATGGAGTAATTGTTGGGATGCCACGGAGGAAAACTCCGTGTTGCCTAGACCACGGCCTTGCCCAACACAAGTTATAAATTCGGCCACCGCCGGGAATCGAACCCGAGACCCCAGGATTACAAGGCCAGCGTTCTGACCGTTAGACCGCCTTTACGTATCTTTTATACTTTCAGTCGTTATTTTTACTTCTCTGTGCTTTCTTCATCTCTTTTCAGTTCCTCATTCGCTGCATGGGGCAGAATCATTTTGAGAAGCTCATGGTAGCTCAGCTAGTCAGTAAATATTATGCCTTTTATAGAAAGCACGTTTCCATTACCATAGTCACAAGATGTCTGTGTGAGATATGGGGTTCTTACAGTGGCGAAAATGAAGTTGTTCTGGGTTTTGACGTCGTATGGACTTGTAGATAGTCACTCACATTTAGGAGAAACATAGTGTCAACATATTCTGGTCCGACGATGCCTGACAGGGCCACACGGCGTCATAACCAATCCGTGTTCTTCCCTTAGTCTGAAATGTCCAGGTTTCACACCCAAATTAAATAGTAGGTTACGTAAAATAATGTTTTTTTTTTACAAGTGGGCTGTTTTAATGTTTACGTCTTCAGACATGGAGAAAGGCAAAAGATTAGTAACAGAATGGTACCAAGCGCTTCCTAAATTGAATCTGCTCTTTAATATCTTTGTTTTCCTTCTGTTCTTAGTCAACTTTTTTGTCTTAAATCTTTTTATATCTCTTGTTTCATCCGATACACGTAGCCTAGTGACGCCGCGTGAACTCTGTGCTTACTAAGCATGCTTTCTTACTTTCTGTGTCAGGAACACTTCATTCATGCCTGTGCGCTGTTGACACCAAAAACACTCTTCTTGTCGCCCTGTCGTACACTCGGTGAACACAGAGGAACAGAAGAAACTGAGCTCATTCAGTCATGAGATACGAGCGCCTCCTCACGCTCCAAACCTGTCAGGCATGGGTGTCCAAACGATTCATTTTATATTTTATTTAAATCCATCAACAGTCTTATTATACAGGGTGATCTAGAAGTCACGCAACCCATATTAAACTAGTTATTGATGGTCTCATGAATTTATAAATAGACAATGTCGCTGTGACTATGTAGAAGCCAAGTCTGTTAGTTGTCTTCAAATATTCGTAGTGCAAGGTATTCTTTTGCTAGTGGAACGGGTGTTCGTTGTCGAACACCTCCAACTTTTGATATAACATCGTTTTGATTTCTGAGTGAAGACGCCTCAAAACTAGCAGCAAAGCTAACAACGCCGTATTAATGATTTCGACCAGCGCGGTAAGGGTGATGAAGACATACCGTGACCTTGAACCATGCCATTTGGTGACGGCTACTGTAGTTGATCTGTAGCGAAGGAATTATTGGAGACCCGAAATTCTAGTGAGGGACCATCTGAGAATCAAGCACGGAAACAACTATATTCCATGTAATTTTTTAATCTCCAGTCTATTTAGATACTGAATATTTGCTAAATTGTATACGGATTCGTGTTAAACTATTTTCTATTGTGAGAAATTAATGAAGGAGAAAATTTTCGAGGACCTGAGTAATCTTCGTTCAAATTTGTATCCAGAAACAACCGAGAAGACAACCATCTTTTGTACTTACTGCCCTGATGATGGAGGCAGCAAGAACCTATGAAATGTTGGTAACCTCTGCCAGAAGGCAGCCTCCATCGCGTGTTTTTCATGTTTTCAAATGTGCATAAAATCTTTCTTAGGAATAATCAGTTCTTGGATTGTAATAAATTGGCGTCCTGGCAACACCCCTCGGTCCGTGTCAGTTGTTCCGGAGTCGAGGCGTACGTACTGTCGTGTGACGGACCGAACATGACGAATCGAATGGCAGGAGCGTGACGATTCGCTGGAGCGTGGCGTTGGAGCTGCGAGGCACGCGGCAAGATCTCGCCCGCAGGGTTGTCAAACCCGTGTTCTTCTGGTTCCAGGTCCTACACGTATACAGTTCCACCCACTTTACCCCTTAAAAAAAGGCACAGTTTTTAATCGTTTACATCATTGGTTTATCTGTAAGTAACTCCACATTTTTTTTATTTATAATTTTCTTATGATTCTCGCGTTTGTTTCCTTAAACAACATTAAGAAACTGATCTTTGTAATTGGGATGTGTTGTGGTTTCTTTACGGTAAGACCTAAATCTTTAAATAATAATTATTTAAATGATATTCTGATTAAAATAACTGACAGTAGTAGCAGAGCTCTTCTTGAGAAGTTAGTAGTCTCTTAACTGATCAATAAATTACTCGACAGTAAACAAACCCTGAAGTTAATTACCTTCTTCGCAAGAGCCCGCTGTTCCCGGGAAAAGACCCCAGTACCCATTGAATAGGAGGCTGGGTGGGCCCCAGAACCAGTCTGGACTCAGAGGCTAGAGAAAAAACCCTCTGCCCCGTCGGAGATCGAACCCCGGCCGTCCAGTCTGACTGAGCTACGCCGGCTCCCGAAATTTAGTTGGAGAACCTAAAAATAGATGGAGGATAATGCATAAACTAGGTCTTAAATGGTATAGGAGGGTGTAGATTGGTTTAATCATCACCGGGATATTGAATATGGTTTCATAAATGAGACGAACTTTGTTCCATGGACTTCATAGGAGTCTAATTAAACAACGATCAAAATTTTTGGCGGCCAGCGTTAATAAAGCCGCGTGATCCTTGCAGGTACTTTGATCACTGGCGGTAAACACTTTACCAGCGAACCGGCTGATGGTTAAGTTCGTGTATTGTATAGCTAGTACTAATATTGGCCATAAAATCTCAGATTTATTGCTAACTTGTTTAGTGGTGTGACGGAAATCATTCAACTTAACGAAGAGAATGAACACAGAAAACGTATATCAGTGTTATTAATAAAAACTACACGTTTACTGTTTTATTGCGTTTATTTTTGGTGTGTAGTTCCAACGGCTGTCCGGTTATTAAGTGTCCAGAGACCAACAGCAATTACATTGAGCAGAGAATCCACTCTCTGTCTCAGTGTCAAGTTTTATTATTTATTTATATATTTGTCTCTGTCGACGAGTATGAAGGTGGCTCTGTCTTCAAAGTTGTTGAACAGTGTGGTTTGGTTGACGTTTACGGACGTTTCAGAGGTGCCCTTATAATGAAGGCAGCAAACACCTGTGAAACGTTCTTAAACTTCTACCAGATTACGCGGGGCAAGAAGCCGGAAGACCCCTCCACTGTTAGAGCCCGAAATCTCGGCTAATTAATTGTTTATTAATAAATGAATTGTCGGGGTTTTATAAAAGACAAAAAAAAATTATCACATTAGCAACTGCCAGCTTCTACACGAAGGTCTATGCTCTATGGAGTATGTTGGTTACTAACACGATTTCATGGAAAGGAGCGTCATGAGGCGACGAGCAGACAGACACAGGAACGAGTTGTGTTTTTTTTATTGTAGTGTTTCGTTTTATATCACCTTAGCTATAAACACGTGATGATATCGCACTCAATTGTTACACCTTTGGGCACAAGAACGTGTAAAGGCCGCCTTCCTTACCTTGGCGCCACTGTTCCTTGTGAAAGAGTGCACTTGACGTCCGCTATAAAGCTTCACGATTCTTAGTGTTTGTGCTCTCTCGTTTATTTTACAGCTGTGTGTATCTTAGGGCCATAGTAAGGGTGGAAATGTCTAGCAACAATTCTTTTTTCACTTTGTTGTTCTATCAGCAGGCGGTATTTTTTTTTTTACGATTGAATCATTGGCTTGAAGTTACGATGGAGTTATGCAGCGGCAGCTTTGGAGCAGATTCTTTTTTTTATTCTTTGTTTCTGTTAACTTTGGGTTTGCGTATTAAAACATGATTACGTCGTAAATGAAACAAAAAGGGTAATAAAATATGTGCATCATGTCGTCACTGGCGCATTAAGATACAGGCAACGTTACTAGACTTTAACTTAGGATGAAAGACTTCGAATCTAGGCTTTATTATTCAGAATGAAGGCTCTAAAACTTGTTCCAGGCTTGTTTGAATTCTGAAGGTTTATTGCATGTAGCATGTGACTCTCTCTCACATTAAAATATGAGTAGCTGTGATAACTCTGTCAGTAAAGTGATTAGCTGGACGGCCTGGGTTGGATTCTTAGTGATCACACTCAAGTTTCCGTGTATATAATACCTAAAAACTGTTTTGCCTGGGTTAGAGCTGCCGAAACGTCGAGGTAACTGCTCAACTCTATTGGTGCCGGTGACCCTTCACACCTGTTTGTGATGTTGGGGGCTCAGGGACAGTTTGGCCTGTGGACGTATCTTTGTGTGAGGTTTTGTTGGATTGAAATCTGATATACGCCACTGACACCCTTCCTCTTAAATCCTGTTTGTAGCTAACCGTATATATTCTCACCAAGCCTGTAAAACAATCAGAAGATCTTATAGAGGTTCATGGAAATGCAGAACTATTGACAGTTATGTAGTCGTGTGTAGAAGACTGTCTTGTCTGGTAGAAGTTTACCGACGTTTCAGAGGTACTTGCTACCTGCATCATTAACCTCGATCACTCAAGGGTTCTTCTAAGGGGTTTTGCCTTTTGTATGGCGATTTAATAAGAAAGCTTGGGTCACAACAAACCAGTGGACTCCGTCATGAATTGGTGGCTTACTGTGAGGGAGTGAACAGACCCTCTAAAATCCTTCTACTCCTGGATAATAATCCTTGACACCCCTCTTCCCACCCACTCATTTCTGATATAGATGAGAACATTAATGTAATGTTCCTGTCCAAATACCACATCCCTTATTCAACTGATGGATCAGGGTTATTGTCTTCGGAAGACGTTCTTACAGCTGGTTAAGAACACAACCAACGGCTAAGACCAGCTCAGAAAGATTTCTATTGGAATTTTAACACCAAAAAGGCGATCGACCACATTGGAGATGTATGGACAGAAATATTGCAGTCTTACTTGGATGGAGCCTGAAGAAATATTTGGCCGGATGCAGTCACTGGCTTCCATGGCTTTGATCCTGGAGAGGAGATTGGCAATTCAAGGCGCACCGTCGTTGACATGGCGAGGACTTGGAGGAATTGGTTCAGTCACAGCTCAGCAATGAAAATGTTCTGGACCTAGAGGAATAAATAAATGATGAACATAATGAATCATTTTACGTGGAATCTGTTAAACGGTTTTCAACAAAGCAAATGACTGAAATTTTTAAAACACGTTTGCAGTGCCATTGGCATCATAGATGTTGGTGCCAACATGGAGAGAGGTGCCAAAGTTACAAGAGCGATTGAATGTTATAAGGAACTCTAAAGCGAGAGGCAAAAGGCGCTCACTTCATCACTTCTTCAAGAGAGATGGAAGTACACGGTCCAACATGATCCTCCTTCACACTCATCAGCATCCTCTTGAGTCGTCCGATTAAATTCTGTACATTTATTGTAAAGTGAGTAATGCTAACATTTTTATAAATTTTAAATAACATTTATCTCTTTTGGAACGTATTTATATTATTTTTTGTTAAAATTAATTCACTATACGCGATTTCGCTTTGCTCGGCCTTGTCAAGGAACCCATTAATAGCGTTTAACGATGGATATCTGTGTTTTGACGGTATTAGTTAACCTGTATATATCACGAAGTTTCTTGTTACAAATTCGATCAAAGCCTGAATAATAAAACTTTATAGACTTTAGTACAAACTAAAACTTTTTTGAAAACTTTTACATAAGGCTAACGGTTCTTTCAGTAATTATCCGAGTGTAAGGGACCCATTTCATATCTCATTCCCACAAAACGAGTGTCGAGACTGTAGAGCTTATCCTTGGGCAAATGTTTTACTACTCAGAAATCTGAACCAGAAGTACCTCGCTCCACAAGGAAGAATAGTAGAATGCAACTATTTTGGCCAGATCCGTGAACGTCCGTTGTGTGGGTGAGCACTGAGTTTGCTTAAATGCTCTCAGTAATCCGGCCTCAAATACCGCACGAGTTTAAATACGATTAGTGGGATGGAGACGTGGTCATGTTTTTTCATTCTTGTGCGGAGTTGCCATTGGCTTAAGACCAACGTGTTTAAATAACGAATAAAAGATGACGAGATTTTAGTTCAGAACCACAAAGGCCTACAGAGCGTTTTGTGTCTGCAAACTTTTGGTCTGACAGACACAAACTCACAGGAGGATGAAGGAAAATGCATAGTTAGAGCTTCACTAAACAGGCAATTACTAAGATTTCTGTCTTCTGGGTTGTTGCGCTGTGTAGTCTGGTCGATGTTTACTGACGTTTCAGAGGTCATACTGCCTCCGTCATCAGGGCGATGAGTATGAAGATTTCTGTCTTCTGGGTTGTTGCGCTGTGTAGTCTGGTCGATGTTAACCAACGTTTTAGAGGTCATACTGCCTCCATCATCAGGGCGATGAGTATGAAGATGTCTGTCTTCTGGGTTGTTGCGCTGTGTAGTCTGGTCGATGTTAACCAACGTTTCAGAGGTCATACTGCCTCCGTCATCAGGGCGATGAGTATGAAGATTTCTGTCTTCTGGGTTGTTGCGCTGTGTAGTCTGGTCGATGTTAACCAACGTTTTAGAGGTCATACTGCCTCCATCATCAGGGCGATGATGGAGGCAGTATGACCTCTGAAACGTTGGCTGACATCGACCAGACTACACAGCGCAACAACCCAGAAGACAGAAATCTTCATACTCTGATGACGGAGGCAGTATGACCTCTGAAACGTCGATAAACATCGACCAGACTACACAGCGCAAGAACCCAGAAGACAGAAATCTTCATACTCATCGCCCTGATGATGGAGGCAGTATGACCTCTGAAACGTTGGTTAACATCGACCAGACTACACAGCGCAACAACCCAGAAGACAGAAATCTTCATACTCATCGCCCTGATGACGGAGGCAGTATGACCTCTGAAACGTCAGTAAACATCGACCAGACTACACAGCGCAACAACCCAGAAGACAGAAATCTTCATACTCACCGTTGTGAAAACCTCAAATCATACACAGGCTATTACTAAGTTTGTTCAAAGCAAAAACTACGAGAGTTTGGAGTGTGTAGCATACATGGGAGAAATTGGAAATGAACACAGTATTTTGGTTAGAAAGCCGAAGGAACGGGGTTACGTCTATGTCACGACAGATGGAACAAGCCAATTAACGGCAAAAGTTACTTAGTAATTTCACATGAATATTCTAATATAGCCCAACGTAAAAATCTTATCAGGTATATTATTGTTTATTGATTTTATATGTTAGCAGTGTTATTATAGGCTATATTTTCCTGATAAAGCCGTGACTTTCGTGCGTTGAAGTTTTTGTCTGAACCTGATGATAAAGACTTAGGTGTACATGCAAAGATAATATTAAAATGTATGTTTCGAATGTACTGTGTATAGATGTGACTAGATTCAGCTGTCTCGGGACATGGTAATGAAATTTCACACTATTGAAAATGGGAATTTACTGACAAGGTGAGAACCAAAGCTGCTGGGTAGAGTTAGTGGGTGTATTTGTTCATGGTTCTCACGTTTGGGCGAGGAGGTGAGGAGTCTGGTTTGCTACTGTTTCGAGCGTTGAAAAAAGTGTTCGAAAAACGAGTGGTCGCTCGAAGTGACACTTTGATAACGTTCCGCGCTCGTAAACTTGGATGCTAAATGAACTGGAACCCCGACTCACTGTTCTCACGCTGGGCCCACTCGCACTTGGCCCCTTAATTTATAAACGACCAAATTCCAGTGATGCCACACGAGGAACAACAAACATGGCCGAGAGTTGAACTATAAAGATAATGGAGCATTCAAATGGCCGTGATTTATAAAGGTCGCCGTTTCTCTAATAGGTTAGCTTTCCGAAACGAATTATTTATTCAGCTTCGGAGTAGACATGCTGTTCAAATTCTCCGTGGACTTTCTTGAAATGTTGACAGTTGACCAGTTGGTCAAGATATTTGCCAGATGAAATTTCAGGTCCTTACCGCGGCGTATGTGAAGATGACCTTCTGGGATGTTGCGTCGTGTAATTTGGTGGAAGTTCATCGACGTTTCAGACATGCTCGTTGCCTCCATTACAGTTTGATGATGGAGGCACCAAGCACCGATTAACATCTATCAGATTACACGAGTCCACATCGTGATACCCTTATCTTTATAATCCATTTTAATATTATCCTCCCATCTAGGTCTGTATCTTCCAAATTGCCTCTTCCTACAGGATTTCCGACTAAAATTTTGTAGTGTACTTGTTTTTTTTTTATTTCCCAGCGTGCAACATGTTCCAGTTAATTAATTGTCTCTTATTTTACCACTGTAATAATATTTGAAGAGTGTTAATTATGAACCTTTTCACTGCGTAATTTATTGATTCTGATGTCACTTCCACTCACTTTGTATAAATATTTTCCTCGCTACGTTTTTCTGAGATACCTCTGGTCCTTCGTTAGGGCGAGAAGCCCAATCCCACACACGCGTAACACACGTAAGTTTTTATTTCCGTGTTTAATATGATCTTTCCCTTAGATGTTTTCCAAGGGACTTACACACTAGCCTGGTATTAGTACAGAAACTTTTAACAGGAGGGCAACAACTCTGTGGCTCAGTTCTGGTGGCAACCCTCAACTACAAAACACAAGTATTTTTAAACTGATAAGGCTGTACTTAATTTAGCATACACAGAATTTTAATTGAATTGATTAAATTTCTGAAATATAGTACAATGAATGGGTGTGGCACACTCCCTCAGCCTTCCATTTTTCTAAGGCTGTGTAAATCCCCCACTTCCCAGAATCTCCACTTCAGCTCTGAAGATGGAGAAAATATATATCTCCGAAACGTTGGCATCTACATTGTGCCAAAACCTAGAAGTACATTATCATCGAAGATTTCTGTCTTCTGGGTTGTTGCGCTGTGTAGTCTGGTCGACGTTTACCAACGTTTCAGAGGTCATACTGCCTCCATCATCAGGGCGATGAGTATGAAGATTTCTGTCTTCTGGGTTGTTGCGCTGTGTAGTCTGGTAGATGTTTACCAACGTTTCAGAGGTCATACTGCCTCCATCATCAGGGCGATGAGTATGAAGATCTCCGTCTTCTGGGTTGTTGCGCAGTGTAGACTGGTCGATGTTTACCGACGTTTCAGAGGTCATACTGCCTCCATCATCAGGGCGATGAGTATGAAGATTTCTGTTTTCTGGGTTGTCGCGCTGTGTAGTCTGGTAGATGTTAACCAACGTTTCAGAGGTCATACTGCCTCCGTCATCAGGGCAATTTATCGCCCCGCCCTGATGATGGAGGCAGTATGACCTCTGAAACGTTGGTAAACATCGACCAGACTACACAGCGCAACAACCCAGAAGACAGAAATCTTCATACTCGCCGCTGTGAAAACCTCAAATGTCATAAAATGTGTTCTACAGGATAATCAGTTTCTCATCTGTAATCATGAGGTACAACGCTAGATACATTTCGTTCAAGAATCAAATCATTTTCCTTAAAGAAAATAAAAGCAGAACGATGACCTCTCTTGTTGTGCAGCGCCTCTCATGCATGTTTTGATAACTAATACGCAAGGATTTGCGTGCTGTTTACTTAGTCGAGTTTTACAAACAGTTTTGAACTGTATAAAAGAGAAATCGTCAAGGAAACTGTGGAATTGAGATGAGACTCTCTGGCTCGTAGTCCTTTGTTCCTGTGCTCCGTGAACTGTATCTTAGTCTGTTTTTGTTCTGAAATACACGATGTCATCGTTACAACTACAATTTTTTTTTCGTAGGTTATTTATCTGGGATAATATTTAAATTTTTGAGGAAATTCTTCAAGTGTTTCGGAAACATCAAGATCCAAGTTAATTTCGTTTAAAGCTTCGTTGATCATGCTTAATGTACGTCACTCTTATTTCAGACGGTTATTAATTTTTGTTAGCACATAATTTCTTGTTTTCATGTCAAAGATTTCTGAGTGCGGAATGCTCAAGGGTCTTGGCGAATAAATCCAAGGAAAAATTAACTGGAGGATGAAGCAGTTCTACTGGGATGTCGATTCGTATCGTATTTGCTTATCTTCGCATGAACATTGTTTTATGGGGCTTATATGCATTATAAACTGTGTATGAAAAACAGGCTTACAACCATCGTGCAGATGTGAAGATAAGTCTACAGTGTAAATCTTCACAGAACAAAGTCTCGTTTCTTATCTTTCCTTACTTCCATAATTAGGCCTAGGTTATATATTTTGTTTGTTGAAGTTTCGCTTTTTAAAATGTGTGTGTGTGATTGTAATTGTAATTGCATTTTGAATAGTTTATGGTCCTTTTGACCTAAACTCGCTGTCCCCACACTTCATTAGTTTCTATCTACTGCAGTCTATTTTCACATAACTCAAAGCCCTAACGTTCAGCTCGTCACGTACCAAAGCCCGGAATTGAACACGATACTTCAGTTTTCATAGATTTTATCTCGACGTTTCGTTTTAATATTATTATGTATTCTTCCATCGCCGAGTATTGGTTAGCTGCTCCTGCTTTGTGTCTAGGGGTTTCCGTGTTCAAATCCAACTTGGAGACCAACTATCATGGCTGAGGAGTTTTTTTTTCAGTCTCTCAAAGTAAATTCCAATATATTACTTAAGTTAAACCACATTCGTTCCAGCCCGTTATTCTACACGCGTCGTACGATGTTATACCAAATCCAAGAGAGCGGAAGGATTGTTAAATAAACTGAGAATTAGCCGTTCTTTGTTTTGGTTTTGTTTCAATTTGATCAGCGGTACTCCAAAGGATTCTGAGCGTTCTTTGAGTTCTCTGACAGCAATGTTCGGTTTCTGTTCAGATAAACACAGGAAGTACAGAAAAAATAAATATGCAAGTAGACTGTCTTTCGTTCAGTTCCTGTATCTCATTTTCGTATTTCCACATTTGTTTTGTATTTTGCAAAGAGCGTAACATTTTCTGATACGTATATTTGCGCTCAACTAAGGAATAGCTATGTAAAGCGATTTGCATACTGTACATATGATCTCTTATGAAATGACGACTTTACGCCGTAGTGATTTGCATAATGATTTACTTACAAATAATTATAATTCAGACAAATAAGCAAGATGTCTGATTTTTAGGAAAACTTCGATATACAAGTATCTGTTTGTCTCACTCAATGAACTTCTGTAGAAAGTGCGGAATGTTTTGCGCTGTTGTTTCGTAATAACATCGCTAAAGTAACTGGGTTGAGCTGAATAATTATCTAGAGGTTCACAGCTGTTAGACGTTATCATTCCAATTTTACTTATGTCTAACATCAGTAAACGTGGTTTAAATGAATACACACCGATTAACGGATTTGGTAAGAAGAAGGATGGACAATTCTGAGCACATATGACTGAAGTCCCTTTTTCCAGAGTTGAGCTGAACTTCCGTCTCCTACCTGATCTTTGCCTTGTGCCGCTGGCACATTTTGGTAAAGGCGACTGGGTTGAGTCAAGAGAATGTTTGGACGCGGTCACAAAGAGAGACGTTTTGCTATGCCAGGAATCGAACCCAAGTCGTCAGGATCGTAGTCTAGTCACTACCAGAATCCATTCTCACCAAAATTGATAAGTTCATATTTGAGTGTTTTTCTGGGTTTTTTATTGTTTGAAAATCGTGCTGGTGGGACCAGTAATTTTTAAAAATTGAAACGTTACAGCTTACAATATTTACATCTCTCACAATGGCAGTAGGTAAAACCTTTATTTGTTGTGGCTGTCTATATGTCCGTGTTTTTTGAAGTACCGATAATAATTATTCTGGGTATGTACCCGCTAACTGCCTTATTGCTGCTAGCAAAGGAAGATCTGATATAATAGACTGTCTCTTGTTTTAATTGCCGACTAACACGCGAATCTTAATTAAATATTCCCCGCCAGATGGTACCACTGTCAACATACGTCATTCCTGCTATTGAGTTGCGATGGAGATCAGATATATTTCAGTGTAAAATGCTGTTTACCGTCTGCAGCTCGTAATTCCTCGTTACCGTGTGCTGTCCGTTTTGCAGCTCAGAGTCTTTTATTTCGAAGGCGCCTGTGAAAAATCGTAGAAATAAAAATAATTATAAATTTTGGTTTGTTTGGACGTGAACATTGATCTCTTGTATTAAGGAAATTATGTGGATCAAGGGTGTTTGAAGGTCGCTGTGCTGAGGAGAAAACTGCATAATGAGAAACATAACAAACTTTACTTTTCATAATAACTTATGATAGTCAGATGTAAAGGATGAGGTGCGCAGGGCCCCAATGAAAAATGCGAACAAGATTTTGATTGGGATCCTTGAAGGAAAGAAACCACTGAACATCAAAGCAAAGATGGGAGAATAATATTAAAATGTATTTAAGGAAATGAGGTGAGGTAATGTGAAATGGTTTGATCTGGACAGTAATCATCTTCTCAAGAAGAACTCTGCTAAATTGTCTGGATATTTTTTTTTCCTGATAGGATATTAAAAAAAACGCGTTTTTTCAACGTCCCAGTGGAGCTGAATTGTTGAACCCTGTCCTTCAATCCATGTCACAAACTCGTAACTTCAATGTAATTATCCCATTTAGGTGTCTTCCTGCGACAGTTTTCAACCAAAATTTTGATTGTCGTTCTTGTGTCAACGTACTTACTATGTGATTCGTCCACCGCCGTTGTCTTCATTTATAAGTAAAAAATTAAGAGTTATTGATTATTGAAGCAGGTGTGATATATAATTACCACTGGACCTTTAAAGGGTTAGCACCTACCTTAGAATGAAACACCCATACAAAATCATAGATGTTATTATAGTTTAATATACAGCCGAAACACGATGGATAGTAGTAATTTGTGGGCACATTCAGTTTACGTGACAAGTTATATTTATAGCGGTACAAATTTGGGAATGTAAAGATTACGAACCTTCCCTAATTTTCATCGTCTTAGGTTTTATTTTGTTCTGGGTAGTAATAAGCCCAACTTCGCTACTATCTACTAGAAAACACCCAAAAACAAGACAGTCATCAACAACGATCTCTGGTGAGATTTTTGTCACCAGGGGGTGTAAGAACGAGTGGAATTCACTGAAAAATGACATTTCGGTACAGCGGTAAGACTATTAGATTGAAGGAAGTTTATGAAAAGGTTGAAAAGTCCAGGAGGATGGCCAGGTGTTGTTGGTCAGGATTCTGAGACGACGTCGAATATGTAACGTGTTGTGGTTAAGGAGACTGTCGTTCAAGGTATCCGGAACAACCGAAGAATCATCTTTAGGATCTGAAAAGAATTTGAGTCATTACAAGAAATTATGCGAGTAGAAAACTCTGTATTGATACTGAATTAGGAACAGGAAACTTGTGAACAATTTGGCCAAATGCATTAGAAAGCACGGGTCATTGCATAGAAACATAAAACATGTTTGTAAAAAATTATATGTGACTCATAAGATTTTTTTGTTCATGAGTTGAGCCTGCGTTTGTATTGGCTTACGCCAAGATTGAGATACGTCCATTACCGCAGGCATTTTGTTTCCGTTTTTGAGCTGTTTTTCAAAAGGTATCTTTCGTATCGATATCAATGTTACCTAGGCGATATCTCGGTCTTCTCGTGTTGTTTTCTGAACCTGCAGTAGGGCAATTTAGTTTGATTAACGCTCATGTTCATGTCAAATAAGCAAAGAAGTTAATAAATAGTCCGGATGTAAACAGTTCCTCATGCTGTGTGAAGTTTGTTGCGACAACATTGGCTGTAGGAATGCGTCTTGGCACTCCGGCACGTCCATTATTTACCGAGACCCGGGTCGGAGCCAAACAGTGCAACGGAATTACTGGGGTCACAGACGATGACGTAGGCCCGTGACCTCGTAATGCCTGTCCCAAGAGGTTCTGCCTCATTGGCTGATACTTCTTTGAAATTTCTCCCATACTGACCTCCACTTTCACAGACTGCAAATCTCATTTTTGAACTTTTTTTTCTCTGACTCAAGGATGGGCAAAGGAGAAGATGGGTTTTCCGAAGATCATTTCCCTCCCTCATTGTACATTACAAAGTTTATCTTCAAGTGTGTTATTGTTAGTAAGTCTAAACAAGTTATAGAAACGAATTCATAAGTGCGCACTAATATTAATCAAAGTGAAAACTGTAACACATTTTTTTTTCTGACTGAATAACGGCGAGAAATGAAGTAGTGAACTGACAATAGAAGTTTGCTAGTAGAGGAGAATATTGATTTCACAAAATATTAAATC
Organism: Zootermopsis nevadensis; assembly: GCF_977971745.1. Taxonomy (NCBI): domain Eukaryota; kingdom Metazoa; phylum Arthropoda; class Insecta; order Blattodea; family Termopsidae; genus Zootermopsis; species Zootermopsis nevadensis. The sequence goes on along the minus strand of NW_028259139.1, from coordinate 742,093 downwards.
CATAAAGCAGATTCTTTGAACATTTTATATTGGCTTACAAGACGTTACCTGTATTTTATAGAATCCAAAGGTTTATTTTGCCGAGTTGACAACAGTCCGCCAGTTGAGCCAGATTAATCCAATATACATCAGTATCTACTATTTATTTAAGACTTATTTTAATTTTATATCCCCAGTCATGTTTGCGTTTCCTAAAGGGTCACTTCCCTTCGTGTTTTCTGGCCAAATTTCTGTGAAGCGTCATTTCTAAAATTAAGTATGATTATGTTATCTCTGATAGTGATTCTCAACCGGTCTTCTCACGTAAGATCAGACTTGTGTCGGGCTGCATCTTGACAATGAATAGTGGAAACATGAGGCTCCATACTTTGTTTCTCTGCAGGCTTAAGATACCGTCTCAGTGCCAAAAATACTTCGATCCTTGGAGACGAAATCACAAGGAAGTCGTAGTCAGTCTCTTCCTGGCGCTTACAGCGTTATTTATTTACGCTCGTCATTTGTTCAAAGGATAATATTAAAACAAGTTGAGCGGGTGAGACCCAGCGTAGTAAAGTCTGATTTCCGTTTATTTACTAATTTAATCTCAGAAGTTCGCGAGCTTGCCACGCCGGCGCTTTTCAACTCACAAAAATAAACTGTACATAATACATTGCACACACTTCGTCTTCACCTTTGTGCAGACCGAGACGAAGAACGATTTGGTGCCTTGTTATTTCTCAAGACACTTGGTCTGGATTGACGGTGTCTGAGAGCAGGATGTCGGGGAATTTATTTATTTATCGTTCGTTTTACGACGCTGTCAGTAGCCTAATCTATGTAATTTCGAATGATAGAGTGATTAATTAATAATTAATTGAAAATAATGTAGAAGGAAACGGTCTTAGCATAATTTGAGGCACTATTCCGACATTTGTTTGGAGGCACTGAGGAAAATTACGAAAAACCTAAATCAGGATTGCCGGTCTTCGAGTCAAGATCCAAACACGGGACCTCCCGAGTATGAAGGAAGAATAATAACTACTTTGAAGTGACGTTTCATCTGTATACTGAGGAGAACATTGAACCTAAGTAAAAGGAAGTAGCAGAACGGTAGAGACGATTACATAATTAAAAAAATTAATTTTGTGTTTTTCACAAGATATTAGCATGGCCAATTTAGTAGGATGAGATGAATTATTCATACGGATTCTCTGAAGGAGAAGTAGACATGAACATAGAATTTTAGTAGGAAAATTTGAGGGCAGGCGATCGTTTGGAAGACTTGTTTATGAACAGATTTTAAAGAAATATAAATGTGGCCTGAGCTAAACCAAACTGTTGTGATTTGAAGACGTCTTTTGGATTTTAACTCCGTGTGAACATATTGCCTCCATCTTCGGGACTTAAGTGACTGGAACTGATTTCAGTTTTAAGATGGCGGCAGTATATTCCTCTGAAACGTTGGTATCTACCTACAATAGCGTCACAACCCGGAAGACCAACGTCAGTAGGGATTTGCTAGTATGTCTATAATGCGTGGCAGCAAGACTTTGACATGTGTTAGAAGTCAACCCTCTGAGAAAGTTTTTAAGCTTATACTTTTAGTTCTGAAATTACCGTATCGTGCAACCGATTCCCTCCTGCCCGCTGGACTTGGGTAATTTATTCAGTTTCTACAGTACGCGACTGTAATCTTGAGACTTGCAAGGAATGCAGGAAGCCCGAAGCGTTAAAGGCAGACGCTATCTTTCCTCCTTCACCCCGCAAGTCTCAAGATTACAGTCGCGGACTATATAATATATTGTCTTGTTTTAACCTGTTCCGCCTTGCGTGTACTGCGTTTCCACTCAGCAGGAATGCTTTATGGGTTGCATACACAGCCAGGAAGATATTGCATCTTATTGAAAGAGCCAAAAGTAGGATTTGAGGTAGAACACGGCGCTACAACCCGGAAGACAGCCATCTTCGAATAAAAAGTAGGTTATTTTCTGAGAAATATTCTCTCTTGCTGTGATTGCAACATATATCTGTACTTCGCACTTTAATAATATCACAATATACTTGAATCGTGAATGTAGCTTTCTGCAATGACCATCATAATTAGTGCTTTTCAAAAAGTACTATTAGGTTTATCAGATCAAGGAGGATAGAAATAGCTGGTCATGGAAGATATCAGAAATTCATTCACAATTTCGGTCGAGAATCCTGAAGGAAGATCCCATTTACAAAGACCTGGCTCAGATTGGGAAATAATATTAAAAACTATTTTAATCAACTGATTTGTGAGGGTCAGATCTGAATTTAGCTGGCTTCAAGTAGGGACCAGTATTGTAATTTTGTACACAGGGTAGTGAACATTTTGATTCCATAAAGGACGGGAAATTTCTCTTCTTACTGAGTATATCTTGTCAGGAAGGTTTTTGTCCTTAGTTACTTCTGCAGCTTAGTCTCAGAACAAAGATTAACTCCGTCATCTGATTGAATCAAAATGAATCTTTTTGTTGATTTACGTCTCATACGTATCTCATGTTCGTATGTCGAACAGCTATTGTGTTTCTGCTGCGATGACGCTATTAATTGTGATGCCAAACGTCTCAGATATTTCGGGGCACGTTATGTGTTTTGAAATAATGCAGATTGGAAGTACTGGATAAGGTATCAAAATATTTCTAGGAAGATATAATCAACAAACATGCTGACGACATACGGAAGTAAATTCGTTGTACATTGTTCTCGGTATCTCACCGTGTGGACGTTGTTGAGAATTGCCGACGTTTCGGAACAACCTTTTTCCTTGTCAGAGCTGAAGTAACAGAAAGTGTACTGTTACAATGGATTGATTAGATACTATCTGTTACTGCTGATGGGCAGAGGGCTGGGAACATAATTGTGACGCACTGTGTTCTCAGCTGATCGCCTCACTTTTTCCAGACCCATAAGTAACGTTTATGCAACTGACATGTCTTCTCACGTGGTCATCCTTTCAAGCACTGGCCGCGGAACAATATTTTTGCATAACATTTTGTCACTTTTGTTACATTGTCTAAAGGATTTCATGATTTAATCAAAGCTATAATTTCTTACCTGAACCCTCAGGGGTAAATCTCATAGTAGTAAATCCTTCAACGATTTTTATTATTGTTTAAAGATTATGCTGAAGTTATGTAGCGTGGAATGGTTCATAAATAACAGCATAACATTAAATCACTTTAACAAAGCGACTGTGGTATATTTTAACATATTATTCAGTTCACCCAGGAGCACTGAGGAAAACCACGGAAAATATAAATCACGATTACATATATTTCGGCAGGATCTTAACCCAGGTATTACACTCGAATAGTTTTATTTACCATGCGGTGATAGGGAAATATTTGTAAAACCATGTCCATTCCAGTTTCCATAGATTGCAAATAAGATCACTTCATTTGACAGAACAAGACATTGTAGTTTGCTGACATACACAGTTATTCTAAGTTCAGTAATTTTATAATACGCATAAACTCGAAAACAAGTGGATTGTAACGAGACCTCTGCACTGTGCAATTTATTTTAGGATTAAAAGGTTCGTATTTTTAATCTTGCCAAACGTCACAACAAATATAAAGCCTTTCCCCCCTTATAAACATTTCCTGTATTCCCAAAAGACCGGCTTTACTAAAAATTAATCACAGATTAATTCACTGGATATGAAATGGCTGGCCTAGCCTTTGTAGATTAGGCGCCCTTCTGTTTGCAAGCTAATTGACGATTGGCAGGCAGACTTGTTCGGTGCTAACTAGTGGATCCTAATCCGGACGATATGACAGTGTAGTGATTAAATCGGGCCACATTTTGATCGTCGTTTATTTGTGAAATAAAACATCGCTGTAAATTTTCAAACTGCTTAGCCGACTTGTTGGTCTGTGGAAATAATTGTATTGGGTACGTTATCTGTTCATTTCATATGTCAACGCTGTTGTGTTCACATGACACACATCGAGGAATCTTACGATTTCTGTAATGTTTTATAATAAAGTCTCTGTAGTCGGGAATGGGATTTAACCGCTTGAAACCGAAGCTTCTGTAAACAACAGTGGAAAGGCGTACTCTTTGGAGTACACCGAAATTTCAAAGGTGTTCTTCATGCTAAATCGCGTCCTGGATTCTTGAACTAATATTAAAGCAGTCTCAGAACTCCTTTGAAGCCGAAACTCGTCTTAAGAATTTAGTTGGTACCACAAAAAGGCCATGACTGGTAAATTATTTTTAAGGAAATTATCTCTGTTTAGTGAGAATCATACGAAACTCATAAGGACTAAAATTAAGAATTATTGATCTTTGAAGCGGGTGGGATATATAGTTAATATTGCGAATTAAGGGTTATAGCAGGTGTTAACCCCATGCTGACATGTTTGTTCGCCCGAGAATAATTTACTGCATTCAGTCGCCATGACAGATTTAAGTTGTGTGTCAAAGACAAGTGGGAGATAAGTATTGCAGTAGTACTATTGGTGTTTCTGAGATTATTAAAAGTTTAAAGCTTTAACTGGTTTAACAATACGGAAATTAATAGAGAAATGTACCTCAGTTTAAAAGATTTATTTTACTGCAAAGATAGAAGAAAATTACGACCAACCGATTATGCTTTGTTCTGTAATTCGTAGAATTTCAGAGTCCTGAGCCCTGTTAAGAATTACATCTCTTTCAGGTCTGTGTAGATCTGGATCTACGTGATTAGGACAACAAAAGTTGTCCGCGGCGATGAGATTAAAATTTTCATCCCATTCCTTTCTTCTAAAAGAGCATCTGTCTTCATGGTTATAGCTTCTTCGCTGTATTTTTTACTACTAACCTTCTTAGTTTTAATGCTGACCAGTTTGTGGAGGATGTGAGGTTTCTGAACGCGGAATATCTTCACATGCTTTTATTAAAAAAAAAATCTGGTTTAGCATTCTCATGCTTTTGGTATTTTAATTTCAGTTAAATATTCATCGAAGGAATGAAGATATCTGACTTTTGGGATGTTGCACCATGTAGTCCGGTAGATACCGACGTTTCGGAGGGGGATCGTCCCCCTAATGATGGATAAAGTAAGCTTCTCTGTGCGCGTAGTGCATCCGTCGGATACGTGGTAGCTACTCGAAGCTCACTGTTATTGGACTGTAGGATTGAAGAGTTAATTTAGGTTTGATTTCGGGGGGCGTGTATTTTGCAGAATTAGTTAGCATCATTAGTTTGGTCAAAATGGTCTTCGGCTCTGGCCGCTCAAAAACTGTGATCGAGTTTTCGAATCTCTTTCGGGACATGGATGTATCTTCGCGTTGTCACGTGTAGGCAGGCAGCGGATTTGCCCAAGGAGTCATCAGCGTTAGAAATGATTCGGTAAGCCAGCAGAAATATTCTCCAGATTGAACAATGCTATGAGTGCACTACGGACGCATAAAAAATACAGAATTAACAACTCCACGTTGAAAAATGAATAGCTCGATAGGTTTATGATCATTAGGATTTAATTTATTTTCACAATAGGTGATTTAACTGGAGTAGTGGTGGCAGATTAATCTAGGTTTGCTCGTTACATTGATTTGTATACGACAGATTATTTTAAAGCCATTGAATGTTTACCTTTCATTTGCTCATAGTAACACGGATATTATTCTCTTCATCAATAAAATATTTATTTCCTAATTATTTTTTTTTTAGAAATAAGTGTATTTTTATAGAATTTGATGTTCTCACGTCAGCGAGTATGAAGATGGCTGTCTAGTATGAATTTACAGACATTTGATTCCATCATCAGGGTCCTGAAACATCGGCAAAGCAGGCTACACGACGCAAAAATCCAGAAGACTTCCATCTTCATTTCATTGGCGTGTTTCCCGTTTTCGATTAGGTATTGCTGTTTCGTCCCTCGTTCTGTCCTGTTATTTCAACTAAACAACCAAAGCAGTTGATAGGTCTTCTACCGCTTGGTGACGTGACTGTAAAGTCGTCACTTTCGCTAATCCTACGAGGGGGATTGACTGCCTGGAACATACAAGAGCAACCAATCAGCTTTGTGCAAATCGGCTTTACGCAAGTACCTGGTCTCCTGTCATGTGGCCCAATTAATTTGCCGACAGTGGGGTTCGGGCCCAGTTTTTTTTTTGGGGGGGGGATTAGGCCCGTAGTATGTTTCCACTACTTAATCCTTGTTGATGTGAAAGTTAAAAGGGCAATTCGCTGTTGCTGTAATGAAAACATTGGTATTCTGCCCAATGAAATAGAGACAGTCGACGAAAGCCCATTTTTTGACATGGTGACACAGCCTTGGATATGGTTTTCATATGTACTATATATTTTATAACATGAAAACTAAAATAAAATACATGTAGTCTAGGAATGGGCGTGGATCTTGCAAAGAGACGCAGGTTTTAATAACTTATAGTAGCATATCAAATTAACAAAATAGCAAATGACAGGCATTAGAACTTGTGTTTAACAAAGAGTAAGAGACTGGAATGATTTATTAAAGCGTAATATTAAATTAATGTTAGATTGTGAGACCACTAAAAGACACAGTTTGAGGAAGTGAGATCAAAGAGCCGAAAGAATGTCTGGACCGAAGGGAGAGGAAGTAATTTTTTTGATAATGAGTGACATTTCAAGTTCTCATGGCGGCGAGTACGAAACCTACTGTCTTGTGGGTGCTGCATCGTGTAGCTGTGACACTACGCGATGCAACATCCCAGAAGACAACCAACTTCACACAATTTAGAGTTTAAAGTTTTGAACTTTTCGCCGAATGTTAATGAGAAGTTAGGATGATCATATCAAGGAATATGACCTTAGCAGGACAGATAGCTCGCACACATGGAAGAACTGAACGTAGATGGGTGAAAGATGTCCTGATAAAATATATTTTAATTGGATAGTTTATGAGACTATGGACTGGATGCAGACTGCCGTAGGTAATTTTCCAGTGTGTGGCTTTTGTTAACGCGGCGGTGGACAGTTGTATTCCATGCAGTACGCTATTTACTGACCAGGTTGGAGACTATCAGTTTTGGGCTGAGACTAAAGGAGTTATGTGGGGCACTGCTCTTGCTTTACAGTGCGTGAACTATTTCTGTCATCTTGTTAACATCCGCGGCTGAGTTCGGATTTCTGCACGATACATACAACACTTAACATCCTCTGGATATAGAACAAAGATAAGCAATTAGGACGTCTTCGACTGAGTCGCTGCCAGTTCTGATTGACATTCCAGAAGCTCCGTCGTCATGGTTACAAGTGTACAAGTTTTTGTTTCCTGAAGCAAGGCATCAATATCGGCGTACCAATCGAAATGCAGTTTACACCTACAAATATGAATTACTTAGGGATGTCTGTAAAGTGGTAGTTCGCGTTTTCCAATGTTGTCTCTCCTTTTGTCCTTGCTGCCTCCATCATCAGGGCTGTCCCTGATGATGGAGGCAGCAAGGACCTCTGAAACGCTGGTAAACTTCTACCAGACTACACGACGCAACAACCAAGAATACTACCATCTTCAAGTTACCAGAAGGTTCGAGGACTGAATCTTTCCTCGTCTACAGAAGTTGTGAAGCTCCTACTCTGCGGGGTCCTTCAGATTTGGAAAATACCCACATTAAGTTCCCTTACGCTTCGCCACATCTGAAGACGACTAAAGATTCGGTCCTTGAAAGGTTGCGTAATTTTATATAAAAAACATCAGTCCAGACTGAATTACACCATCATCAGAACCCTTCAGAATAGATTCATAACTTTTATTTTGCATGAAAGTAGGTTGACTAAAACAAGGAGTTGGTCTTGCTTGTGGGGCGCATGGGGGAGATAAGAAATGCGTACAATATTTTAATCGGAAGACCTGAAAACGAGAGACTTGTTATACCAAAGCATATTTGGGAGTAAGTTTCTTCTTCAAATCAGTGATTGGGTGCGCCATGCGAGTACGAATAATTACATATTTCTAAACCTGATGTTACTTTTGGTTCTTGCCACGTCTGTCTTTACTCTTGGTGATTTTCTACTTTGAATTCTCTGTCCGTGTTTCCAGTTTGGTTGATATTTCGTCAATTCTTCTACCTTTTTTCTGTTTGCAGCAAGACTAAATTCTTTGCTTGTTTTTCTGTTTTAAAACTATAGATAATCTGCGCAATTTCGTACAGACTTCTTCTAATTGCCTGAGTTTTATCGATGTCCCAAGTTTAATCTTCAAATTATTTGTTTTAAGTAGCCATATCAGAACTCATTTTATTTTAAACAATTTTCTTCAATATTATATTTAACTGATGATAGGCCTGCAAGTTATATACATTTTTGTTCAATGTTTTCATTTAATTTATTATATACTTTGCATTTAATGTAGCTTATCTAGGAGAGCTCTCCAATAATATCGGTGAAATTTTAGTTCGTTGTCAGTAATTTCCTTGAAAACTTTTTCCGTTCGTTTTGTTTACAATTGTTTATAACTGCCAATTGTCTTGAATTTCAAGTAACGTTTAGTTCTGTTGCTGCATTGACATATTTCTTTTTCCAGACTTGAGTGCAGACTACTTGGATGTTTCTTTCGGACGTTCAGGTCCGGGAACTCCGGGAATTCCCGGATCCAACGGCCAGCAACGTACTAAGCGCATGCGCACATCGTTCAAGCACCATCAGCTTCGCACCATGAAGTCGTACTTCGCCATTAATCATAACCCCGACGCCAAAGACCTGAAACAGCTATCCCAGAAAACGGGGTTGCCAAAGAGGGTGCTTCAGGTAAGGGAACAGTCTGCACAGGATTAGACCTACTCTTCTGTTGTTTCAGGCTTATATTTTTGTATACCCGAGTTATTTCGCCCGTAGGAGCTGTACCTTCTATCCTCCCAAGTGCCTACATGGCGTATATGGGACAGCATTTTACCCATTGAGTTCATTCTCGTGATAATAAATTTTCGTTCCGTGGTCGTAAATTCTGTTGTGATATCTTTGGCGTTAATGTCTGTTGTAATTTCGGATGTCGGGATTGTATGAGATTCGAATGGGTCTTAGCCTCGAGTTGAGGTGAATAGAATACGTAATACTAGACTCCGCAGTCTTGCCCTTTATTCCAAATGTCTGAAGACATCGAGGAATTGACCTTCCAGAAGGCCAAACCGTAATGGGCAGGGATGTAAGGAGATAATGTACGGGCTTCGAGTATTTACAGAAATTTAAACTCTTGCTAGTACATTTTATGATTGGAGTGTTGGCAAATTTTATTTCTACATGAGCCACGATCTAGCAAGAGTCGTTATACAGGGTGTTCCATAATCTCAAGGTCATAAGAAAATGTTATTTGGCAAAATACGGGAAAAGCTTAACAAGAAAAAGTTTCACGTGCGTCTAATCTGAATTGTTCTTCCCCTGGGATTAGCCGCAGTGGCGCCACGCTCCTTACACTTGCCTCGTTGACAATGACGTCTCTCTGGTCGATGCTGATTTAAGATTTTGTCTATTGAAAGTTAACCGACGCTTCAAAGTTGATTGCTGCCTCCGTCATCAGGGCGCTGTTGCAGACAGCAAGCACTTCTGAGTCGTCGGTTAACTTCGACCAGACAACGAGACGAAAGAACCCAGAAGATAGTCGTCGTCGTGAGAACCTCAAATTGAATTTTGATTGAAGCCGCGTAGTAAAAGATTACATTAGCGTTAATTAGTCCGACCACCGGGACATGAACTTTAGACTAAGGTAACGCGAGATTTTATCTAATAATTATCACGTCTTTATAACTCTCTTCGTGCACCAAAAATCTATAAGCTGGTTTTGGTGGAAATTTTATGGTATCACCACTACGATATTGTCTCCTTAAGTAAGTAGTTACAGAACCTGTTTAAAAATTACCACGGTCAGAGACCCACCTTATTCCGCCTCCCCCCCCCTCCTTGGCCACAGGATATAAAAAACCGCCCCATCTTCCATCTACGAGTCTTTTATGTCTACTCATAAAATACGTAAGAAAGTTTAAAAAAAAATTAAGCGACTTTAAATGCATAATTTTTGCATTGAATGGTTCAATTTAATGATTCATTACGAAAGGGAAACGTGATCATTAAATTTTTATAGTTCACCGGGCCATTATTTGTCTTGCTCACTTCTCAGGGGGCTGAATAATGGCGGGACCTGACACCCCCTGACTTGTTCTGTGATTCACCCGGGGGGGGGGGGGGGATGGCGATGATTACGTCGTGTAACTCCTGTAATGGTTACGACTGTGATTATAATCTAATATTTTTGTTATTCTTGTCGTGTATTTGTTACGGAATGTAGCGCGCATGGGGAATGAAAGAAATACATGCAAATTTTTAGACTGGAATCGAGAAGAACACACGGAGACCTAAGTGTAGATGGAACATAAATAGGCCTGTTGAAGTAAGTCGTAAGTAGGGCACGAGAGTCTCAACTGAACAAACTGAACTCTTTGGCTTGATGTAGGATATAGTGTTAAGTTCTTCTGATTATGATAATAGACGACTCTTAAAGTTCCGTAAAAGAGTTTCTTGATTATCCGAGCGACTGTCAGATTCTCAAGATGGAGTCGCTCCATGAAGTTGGTTAATTTTATGATCCATGTTTGTTTTCGTGAACTATTTGATAATGTACCAAATCCTTCACGTAGGCACGGGTCTGTATTTCATGTACGTGATGTTCAATTAACCATCTACTTGCAATACCGTGAAACTTGGAGCGGCAGGAACGCGCCTCTTCTATTTTTGGATGGGTTGATTGTTCCGGAAGGAAGATAGGCTGACAAAATGGCGTCCACCCCACATCCCTTATCTGCGCACAGCGATAAGAACGATTTCCGGTCTCAGAAAACTTGGCTCTTCGCAGGGAAAGGCAGGCAGGACTTGGAGGATCGTTTGATTCGGCGACAGACAGCGTTACAAGGGTAGAGAACTCCGTGGCATAAGAAACGAAAATAATTTTCCTCAGGGCACTCCTTGTCTCATTCCATGTCTGTTTTTATGAACTGTGATGTAAAGCGACCATCGCCATTCTAAAGGTTAGTGGTAACGGTTAATAGACCATTAGATTTCGTAAAATAACAAATGTTCATGAAACAAAGTTTTTGAATAGCTAATATTCGGTTATCTGCTAGCATTCCCTGCTTTTGTGGAATTTGTTCACAAAAACCCAAAATTATCCTTTCCAGAGCCAGTTTAATACCGTCCACAACCCTGTTTTTTTTTAAAGATTTGTTTTAATATTATCCTCTCATGTACGCCGAAATCTGCCAAGTTATTCACACTTTATTGTAATTGTTCAGTATTTGGCTGGTAGACGTGAGAATACATTCAAACCAAAAGTATAGACTTTCCCCTCGAAGCCTCAGAACAAAGGCGCGCGTGGTTAGGAACCTCAGCCTAGTAGATTTCAAAATATGTGCTTGCTTGTTTATTTGATTTCTGAAATAGCTTATATTTTGTGGGTAGAGAGAATAAATAATTATAGACAAGTGGAATAAATGTATGAAAAATTACGTGTTATGAGAGCCTACGTGTGAGAACCACGTGAAGAAGGCATGTACGACTGCAGTGCTACCTGCATTCTACTACCTAAACCACATGTGTTATTTCCCCTCAAACCTTTTCTGAACAACGTAAGTTTCCTTCTTGGACTGGGCAATTACGGTCCACTTTGATAACTTTTGTGAATGTACGAAAACAGCTAAGACTTTGGAACTCACCGAAACTCGCTTCACAAACACGTTATGGAACCCCGACCTACCAGATGGGAGTCTTGTCCGGACATTCTGATTTATATGAGCCATTCGCCTACACGGCTTGGTCTTAAATGCAGTAGCAGTAATCAGAACACGTACAACCAGTTGGCAAACGTGCCTCATTGGTACAAAGACCTTGTTTATTCTTATGTTATAAGAACAGACAGACAGACAGGCTGTTCCCTAACTTTCGGACTGAATGACAGATTTACGTCACTAGTGTTTCCCGTTTCCCGTTTCCAGTTTCCTTCTGTCAGTCGTTCGTGTGAACATTTGAGGTGGGGTGCAACATTAGCGCCACGTATTGTAATTTTATGTGGTGGTAAATGAAATAAAAATGTGCAAGTTTTGTTGAGGCGTATTTTACGAGTATAAAGCAACATGGCGGCTGCGCGAAGTTTGTGGCCTTAAATAATTAACCATAGAATTTTTTGTTTTGTTTTGTTTTGGAGATACGAAATGAAACTTAACTTGTAATCAGTGCGAAAGATTTTGTATGCATTAGGAACTACAGGTGGTAGTTGAAAACTTTGGTTTTATTTCGGGAAAAAAATCAAAGTAGACAGAATCTGTTGAACTGTTGTTGAAAATTACGCACAGAATTGAGTTATTAATTACTGTACTGTCTTCATATTTAGTTAGTCAAGAAGATCCCTGCGTTCATGGGACTCGAAAATTCATCCTCATGTTACAGGTTTAATCGCGATGTTTAGAAATCATTTGATAAGAAACTTTCTTTGTTAAGATATCACTAAATCAGACAGTGGTTTGTATCAATTGTCTCTTAAGAGTTCCAGACGGCATCCACGTCTTATTCTTTGCTGATAATCACTTAGCCATGCGTTTGAGCAAAGTGTTTTGCACCGTTTAAAGTTAAAATCCTCCGCTACACGTGTATAAAGTATGTTTTATGGTATTTTCTAAGAGCAGTAGCTACCAAATTTCTATTTGGGTAGCTGACCTATCTTGAGGTCCCACAGTTGATTGATGAATGTTCTTCGAGCGGAGGGTATTTCTATTTCTGCTAATTGCCGGTGCTTGGCTAAGGACGCGGCATCTGAGGCACGCATGCGCGATGAGAAATGGGCGTCGGGGACTGACGGATTGCAGGGCCGACGGCCAACACTCCACCGCCCCGAGCGACTGCCGAGGTAAAATAACTAATGAAAGGATTGTCCGTTGTTAGAACTGACACAGTCAGCGCGTTACTGAAAGCCATCTTCGTATCTCAGAAACAAATGCACATCACAGTAGCAGGGAGTTCCGGCGAGACTTTCTATTGGTCAGATTTTTAGTTGTATAAATCTTGTGTTGGTGACGGAATTTTCAGTTAATGTAAGTCTGTGTCTTAATAATTACTTTCATTATATTTAATTTGACAGTTTAATAACTGTTACTCGAGACATAAAAATTATTTTGCTCTGTAGCAATGAAATGCTGTCCACCTCATGAACTAGCTTTCTGAATTTTCTGTGCAGATGGTCATATTATGGATTTCGACTTTGTAATATTTTCTAATTACTGCTTGTAATTGTAAGCGTGTTACAGAATGGTGTGAACTAATTACCTTTAGGGCGTATTATAGTCTTCATTGTTTTGGGAAGAACTTATACACCGATTCTGCGTAAAATGTAATGGATAAAACTTCAAAGGACTTCAGTTTCCAAATAATTAAGCAAATACAAAAATAGACCTGAGACATTATTAAATGTATAAGCGTTGATCTAATCAACAGAATTATTTAATAGTTTTAAAATAATTGTTGTAGGTCTATTACTTCAATCAAGTGGAGAATAGCATTAATATTAAGACATTAAACATATTTAATATGCTTTGAAACTGTAAAAGAGTCAGAAATTGACGTAATACTGTTAAAATATGCTGTTTGATCAGATAGAATAGGCTAATCTAACATCTGTATGATTGTAATTCGATAATGAGTCTGTCGCGGCGTTAAAAATATTAATCGTGGTCGTCTGGGTTGTGACGCAGTGAATACCAAAGTTTCCGATGAATGGAAGAGAATGAAAGCGATATTTTTGACTGATACGTTGGTAATCACCTACAAGACTCAGCTGTGTCACAACTACGCACACTTTAATAGGCCTAATTGTGTGCGGACGGAGACAAGCCGGAACAGCTGCTTAATCAATCTAATCCCCCCGGGTTATTGTGTTTACACTTTTGGGATCTTACAAGAACTCCCTTTTACGAGGTTTTGTGTGTGATGTATAAAATGTAAGATTTCTTAAAGTATAATTCTATTAAATTTTTGTATTTATTTTATGATCGAATTAGATGCAAAAATTCTGCACGTTCCATCAAACGCAGTCCCGCTACTTTAACTGGTTAGCTGCGTTCATTATTTGGGGAGATCTCTCTGTAATTAGTGAAATTCATTTAAAGCCACCAGAATATGTTAATTAATGTGAATCGAGAAATATACCAATGATTGTTTTGATTTCTGGAGTTTAACGTAAAAGATGTGTACCACTAAAAATTAAGCTGTCAAGCATAATTTTTCATAAAATGCTTTTTACCTTTGATGTTAATTTTGTAGGGCTAAATTTAATAAAATATTTTCTTTCTTTGTAGTAAGCTTACACGAATTTTCTTCTGAACCATCCATATTTGACTTGGAATTCCCGTCTATTTTAATGTTATTTTAATAATGACAGAATTTGACGGAAAGAGTGGGTGTGTTCATGTTGGAATGTTAATAATTCCGGATACTTCCCCAGGCGGTGTGTGACATAATCCGTATGTGGAAACGGATCCACTTACTAGCGCGAAATCACACGACCTACTCCTAGCGTGGGAGTCGTTCTTGCATTTCTCGGTAGGAGGAACGTGGCTTCAAACTTAAGAGTTTCACTCCTTTGATGTGGGTTAAGAGGGGAGGGGAGTTGACTGTCGCTTCTGCTGCGAATTCCAGTTGCTTTCTTAAGAATATATTCCATTTACACAGGACTGTGTCGTGAAAAACTTTAAATAATTCATAAGGAAGATTTTCACAGCGATGAGTATGAAGATTTCCGTCTTCTGGGTTGTTGCGCCTTGTAGTCTGATAGAAGTTAAAGGACGTTTCAGAGGTCCCTGCTGTCTCCATCATCAAGGCGTTGAGTCGCAGAGTTCAAGCATGTTACAGACGGTTAATCGTAGTTTAAGATATTTTTGTACAGAACGTTGCAGGTGATAAATAAAGTAATGTGATTGTTATATCGGTTTAATTAGGAGCAAACATGTAATATTGTTCAATTCTTACACGATTGAAAAGTGTTGTGATAAGATTCTAACAAAATTCTGTATAAATCTTTAAATTTGATTTAAAATGTGGATTAAAAATTAGGCCTATGGTGAGTCGGTACTGTCAGCATGAGGAACTAATATATGCGGCGAATGAGATCACAGTAGTAGGGAAATTTAGCTGGAACACGCGATTTTAACATAAATACTGAAAATACGCAAACGAGTGGTATGAGAAACGTTTTGGAAAACTTGATTTGTATATATATTATGAAGCACTGAATATTGAACTAACATGCTGTGTAGGCCTATTTCGTCTTCTAAATTGCTTTCTGTTTTTATTAGCGAGTGTAATGTGTGTATTAGGTTAGCTTCTGTGAGATTTAAGGTCACGGCGATTAATATAAACACGACAGTCATCTGAGCTGTTGCGCCATGTAGTCTCGTAGGAACAGGTCGAAGTTTCAGAGGTACGTACTGTCTCCATTAGTGCTATGATGATAGAGGCAGCAGGTACCTCTGAAACGTCCTTTAACTTCTATCAGACTACAAGGCGCAATATCCCAGAAGGCTGTTTAGATTAGCATCGAACTGATGCAATAGCTAAGGTGATGTATTTGTTTGATGTTTTTACAATTTAAAACAGGTTGTCCTTCACACCAAGAAACGCATCATTTTCGTATGTTATATGACTCTGATTAAACATAGTAAGAAATCATTTTGTAGGTCGGACAATCCCGGAGTGTTTTGCAAAGGGGAAGTTTAGATTTCAAATAGAAGTTTCGAGCACGTGCTATTAACACCGGTATTGAAGAGACGCTCGCTTTAATTAATCTAAAATGGCATTTATCGGAAAGATTTTGGTGTTTATTTACCTGAATATGAACTGGATTCTTGCTTTGGACATCTTGCGCGAAGTCAAAACTGTACACAGCAGTGATACCAACAGTTAATCAGTTAATTACATCACATGTTCTGTACAGAAGGAACACCCCCTCCCACCCCTCCCGGACAGTGTTACACTTTATTTATTTATTTTTTGATTATATTATTATATTGTTTAGTCATTCAGTCTAGCTGCAGATGGCATGCTTGTTGATCCAAGGTTTACCCTCTTAATATTTAAGCCAATTACAATATTTCTATAATCCAGTCTTGTTTGAGACCGCGTTATAACACGTAGTTCGGTTCAAGAATTCCGAAGAACGAATTAAAAATCTTAAAATTAAAGTAAAGTTTAAAGAAAACTTCATGTAAGTTAAGCAAGACATGTTGAAACACCGAGAATCACCTGAAACGGATTGTTTTACTGATTTATTATCAGATCTGTGTTTTAACTCAGTACTTTGCACTCTTAATGACAGATAACGAACTGTGTAACATTTATTACGAGTCAGAAGGCGGCCTCGCAGATACTTATTTAATCTAGAGTACAGAATGAGTCCTGAGGTATAATACCAATCCATGTGCCCTACGATTCCACTGCGGGAGGACGCGGTGTTACAGACGATGATTGTAGCCAAATTCCGTTCTGAACTCATGTCGTTATAAACCTCTTCATTTTGATACTTAGCATACAAAATTCCTGTTATCAGTACCAACATGGAGGCCGTGGGAATTTGGCAGATTGAATTTATTCTAACGTCATTCAGTGCACTGTCTTCACGGTTTGATGGTTATTGTATTCATTTTCATAGAAATGAACTGTAATGAGACGAACGCACAAAATATTTGGTGTGATAACATTAATTAATGAATCGATGGAATGTGATACTTCATAATCGTGATGTGTTCAGAACAGAACGCGTGCTAATTTTTGACCATTACATCGCACTGAAATCGTTTTCTGCTGTTCGTGAAGCATTCTTCAATGTATCCTGACAAGAGGACATCGACTGGTAACAGAATTTCGGAAATCTGGAACTGTTTGTCCGTGGCAAAACAACTTAAAATACTGCCGTACCGATTTCAACCAGAACGCCAGCTACAACGGGACACGGCTACAAGAATTCAACATTTCTGTTGGTTCTGTCTTTTTGTTCTTGAAGATATTCGTGTGTGTTGGGTTGAGTTTTAAATGGAGCAGTCTGTATTAACTACAAGTTCCATTACTCTGGAAAACTAAAATTCGACGAGTCAACTGCAACTGCTTTTAAAGCAAGTAAAAGGGACTCCCCCCCCCCACAACATCTGTGTGGGCACATGCCACGTCACTCCAGTGTAATACTTTGAGTTATCCTTTACCTGGAAAGGAGTGGAGCTTGATTCTTGTCTCTTTATAAATTCTCCCTTCCCCCATATTTAAATGTAGTGCTATTAAGTGGTTTAATGCAGATGGACTGGTCATGCCCTTTCATTAAGACAAGAACTGGAAGCTGTCCGTCCGTCCGCCTGCCCTTAATTCAGATCAGAGAGATGAACGTACGACAAGCCTCCCCCTTCGCTTGTAAACCCTTTCCCGAACATCGCTTTCGCATTAGGATCAATTTCATCGGAATAATTAAAGACGAGCTTGTGGTTAAGCTTGAATCCAGTTTCTTTTCCGACTACAAATCGTGTTACATTAAAAAAGTTTTTCAGTGTTTCGTTTTTGATCTCTGTTAATGGGAGCCATGGCAGCTGTGGAAATACAGGATCGGCCAGGTTATTGTTTTTTTTTTGTAACTAAGCGATAACTTAAAGTCAGAGCGTCGAACTTGAAGGTTCTGAAGAGTTTCGGTTTGAGGTAAACAGCGAAGCATTTGAAAAAATCTGCCTTCTGAGTTGTAGCGCTATGTTGTCTGGTAGAAGTCAAGACGTTTCAGAGGTACTTGCTGCTGTGATTGTTTAGATTACAGACTACGCGGCGGTACAACCAAGAAGACGGCCATATTTGTACTCGTCATCGTGACAATTTTAAATCCAACAAAGCATTTGTTTATTTGTTGAGAGTTTTGTTCACAAACTGCGTAAAATGAACGCACAATGCCCATATTGTGTGTTTTCGGTACTTATGTTACTTAAGGCGGCCATATATGCTCAGGTGTTGATACAGTTCAAAACTGCGCAGTTTTCTATCCAATTTAAAAATTCTGTCGTCTCCATACGTTATTCAGTTAACCTGTATCCAAAAGCACAGTTCGCGCGCGATGTATGCAAGTTTTTCTTTTTTTGTTGGAATGACTTCTCTTGATTATATGATTTATTTATTACTTTGTTACGAGAACTGCGAGAAATCCTTGAGGACCTGCCACACACTAAAAGCCACAAGCGGCCAGTCTCAAATGCGTAGTTAAATTTCAAGCCGAGCACATGTGCTGAACTACCCGGGCAGAACTGTGTAGACAACTGAACACGTCTGACCGCCTTTGTCCTTATCCGGTGCTGGACTTATGCCATTAATGCAATGAAGCGGGCAGTTGGTTAAGGATGTCCTCTGTTTTAGGTTTGGTTCCAGAACGCGAGGGCAAAATGGCGAAGAATGATGATCAAACAGGAAGGCAAGTCCGGAGACAAATGCCCTGGAACCGAATCTGGCAACTCTCTTGCAGACATGGAGTCGTTCCAGCCACATGGACCCGGAACCGTGGGTCCGGAGTTCCATCAGCAAGGACTTCCTCCCCACAGTCCTCCCTTCGTTCTAGGGGGCTCATCCCCTTCACCGCTTGAGTGCTCTTAGTGCACGCGTCCAAGTGATAATTTAAATTAATTTGAGTTGAGAGTGGACTGTTAGTGCTTCCCTGAACTCTTGTATTATAAATAACTCTACCTTTATGGAGCAACTCTCACTGGTTTGCTGTACGTAACGGACGGTTACTAGACATAAGCGCAAATTGCGACAAAGTTCCCCATCATCAGCGCAAGTAAATGTTGGTAGATGCTGAAGGCCTTCGTCGGGCATCGTTACAGACGTCCTCAATGGCCTCAGTGAACAGTATAGTATCTTACGTAAAATAAAATAAAATACGATATTTCTGTTTACATTAGCCACAAAACGAAATATGTGAGATTTAAAAAATGTCGTGTCTAGTAAAATGCATGTACATCAGAATCCTCTGCTGTACTGGTTACTAGCTAATTAAGTACTGTCAAGTACTTCCGTCTCTACACAAAAATATAATATAAATTAATATACTCTCATATTAATTTACTACTTTTAATGTTTATATTTACCAGACGTCGTGCCTTTGGTTATCCTCGCAAACCACTACCATATGTACAACTTCTCTTCTGAGGGGTGAGCCACGTCGAATGTTGAGAATTAGACAACGTTTCGGCAAACATTGTGGTTGCCATCTTCAGGTGAACATGAAATATATGGGGGTTCTTGGAAACCATGTACAGAACAGGTAATAAGTGACGAGTTGGATTTGATGGTGCTGATTGGTGGAGCTGAAGAGCGGGTTGTGTTGTAGCGTAATTTTCACACGTGTTGCTTATACACCATAACACAGTTGTTTGCGAGGATAGCTAAAGACCCAAAAATGGACTGATTAGTTCCGAAACATGTCTAATGCAAAAATAAACAATAAGTTTTGTAATAAATTAGTTTCCGTCTAGTCAAGTAATACTGGGTATAAAAATTGATTAGATTGTGAAATTATTTCTCGACGTTTTTTGGTAATCGCTTTGCGTGCGTGATGGATACAAATTTGTCGTGATTTGCATTTAAGAGAGACTGTTCAGAACCGTTCACAGTTGGCGTCTCAGCTACTGTGTGCTTTCAGAGGCTCAGAGTGTGAACTCAACATTTCGACGTCATTCCACGTGGGGAAGTACCCGGCAGACATCTTGAACAGTTATTCCAAGTTTGTGTTTAAAAAGTAAGTGGAGATAAGTGGGTTGAACGAAATAATTTACTGAATAATATTTCAGTGTTTGAAATGAACTGAAACTGTCTTTCTTGGGTGAATTATTTATTCAGGAAAACAGCGTTTCAAAGATCGTGCATATAATTTTGAAATCGTATGGCCTACAGAGGCCTACCTCAGACTTAGAGGAACAAAATTAGTGAAGTAGATGGTAATTTGACATGAATTTTCCACACCTTTATGTTTATCAATAATGGCCCATTAAAATAATTATTTTACAAACTCGGGTTTTAGTTATATTTAATCAGTAATCCCATTTCTTAAATCCTTATCAAGGTAAATAATTTCATATCCTTTTTTTATGGTGGAGCAAGTCTGTCTCTCCCTATTTTAAATTTAATAATTCTCTCTATTATGGTGTCCATATCCACACCCATCTCTACCAACTCGTCTGCCTTGCGAAGGAAATCAGACACAAACTTCGCTGAAGATGGCAGCCTTCTAGGTTGTTCCTCCGCGTAGCCTGGAAGAGGTTTACCATCTTCATGCTCGCTACCGTGAGAACTTGAAATCTCTCAAAATGTGGCAGGCAAGACAATGTGGAAGAAGATGGCGTGGACGGTCATGGTAAAAGGGTGTGCAGATTTAAGGGAGGAAACTGCAAGCCAGAAACTGGCAGAAATGAAGAAGTGTTTCGCGTACAGCCTGCATGGTCAGCCAAGACAGGATGTACTGGGTAAGTGTTCACGAAGTTCACTTTGTTTTAGCCGGGAAAAATCTGCGGTAAGCATTTACAGGAGTAAAGGAAATAAAGTAAAGTTTGTCCCACTATACGCCATGTAGGCGCTTGGGGGGAGTGGAGGTATAGCTCCTCTCTTCCTTGACCTCGGCACTAGATGGGGGTGAGTGGTCAGCAACACGCCCCGGCCGGCTTTACCCCCGGGAAAGGACCCCGGTACCCATTGTAGAGGAGGCTGGGTGGGCCCCAGAGCCGGTCTGGACGCAGAGGTTAGAGGAAAAATCCTCTGCCCCCGTCGGGGATCGAACCCCGGCCGTCCAGCCCGTAGCTAGTCACAATACTGACTGAGCTATCCCGGCAGTAAAGGAAATACCCAGTATAACTTTAAAATAATTAAAATTAGTATTCTCCTTGAGAAAACTGGCAACGAATCAGAACCATTTCATTTACATTTCAAATATCTTACGAGATCTGTAGGAATCGAACTTTTCACGGCGGTGAGTCTGAAGATGGCTGCCTCCAAATTCAGGGCATCCTGATGGAGACAGAAAGGACCTCTGAAACGTCAGTAAACTTCTACCAGACTACGCGGTGCAACAACCCAGAAAACAGAAAACTACATACTCATCGCCCTGATGATGGAGGCAGTATGACCCCTGACACGTTGGTTAACATCGACCAGACTATACAGCGCAACAACCCAGAAGACAGATATCTTCATACTCGTCGCCCTGATGATGGAGGCAGTATGACCTTTGAAACGTTGGTAAACATCGACCAGACTACACAGCGCAACAAACCAGAAGACAGAAATCTTCATACTCATCGCCCTGATGACGGAGGCAGCCCGAGTCAGGCACAGACCGCATTCGTCAGAGGCACAGTACATCAGAAACAGTCCGAGAGACCGGTTCCGCGACGCATGAGGTGGAATTTTGAAAATTTTAAAAAAAAAATCAAAAAATGCTAGAAATTGCCCAAAACGCGCACAAAACCGAAAAAATTTGAAAAATTTCACATTAAAACTTATTTCAAAATTTTTAGTTTTGTGCGCTTTTCAGACAATTTCCAGCATTTTTTGATTTTTCGAAAATTTTGAAAATTTTCAATTTTTTTCAAACGTCTCCTCAAGAGATGCATGCCAGTCTCCGTGAATGCCACATGCTGTCTCTGCCGGAGACAGCCTCTATCTCACCCTGTTGCTTCTTGCCTCGTTGTTCCCACCAACCGGCCTCCGCAGGAGTCTGGTCTCTGCAGCTCCGTGACTGCCTCACGTGTTGTCTGCCGTACCTGGGCTTCTCAGAGGCAGCACGTCACAGGCGTGTAATACAGAGACTGGTCCGTTCAGAGCCGGAGTCAGGCAGAGACCGCATTCGTCAGAGGCATAGTACATCAGAAACAGTCCGAGAGAGACCGGTTCCGCGACGCATGAGGTGGTGGAATTTTGAAAAATTTTAAATTTTTCGAAAAATCAAAAAACGTTGCAAACGCTCTGAAATGCGCACAAAACCAACAATTTTCGGAAAATTCGAAAGAAAATTAAAAGTTGAAAATTTTCAAAAATTCGTAGTTTTGTGCGCGTTTTGGGCGATTTCCCACGTTTTCCGACTTTTCGAAAATTTTCGAAAAAATTGAAATTTCTCAAAGGGGTACCCCTTTGAAAATTTTCAAAAATTGTCGAAATTTTAAAAAAATCAAAAATGGCTGCAAATGGCGTGAAACGCGAAGAAAACCAAAAATTTTCGAAATTTTCGAAAAAAATTTTGAATTCAGAATTTTTCAAAAATTCTTGGTTTTGTGCGCTTTTCAGACAATTTCCAGCGTTTTTTGATTTTTCGAAAATTTTGAAAATTTTCAATTTTTTTCAAACGTCTCCTCAAGAGATGCATGCCAGTCTCCGTGAATGCCACATGCTGTCTCTGCCGGAGACAGCCTCTATCTCACCCTGTTGCTTCTTGCCTCGTTGTTCCCACCAACCGGCCTCCGCAGGAGTCTGGTCTCTGCAGCTCCGTGACTGCCTCACGTGTTGTCTGCCGTACCTGGGCTTCTCAGAGGCAGCACGTCACAGGCGTGTAATACAGAGACTGGTCCGTTCAGAGCCGGAGTCAGGCAGAGACCGCATTCGTCAGAGGCATAGTACATCAGAAACAGTCCGAGAGAGACCGGTTCCGCGACGCATGAGGTGGTGGAATTTTGAAAAATTTTAAATTTTTCGAAAAATCAAAAAACGTTGCAAACGCTCTGAAATGCGCACAAAACCAACAATTTTCGGAAAATTCGAAAGAAAATTAAAAGTTGAAAATTTTCAAAAATTCGTAGTTTTGTGCGCGTTTTGGGCGATTTCCCACGTTTTCCGACTTTTCGAAAATTTTCGAAAAAATTGAAATTTCTCAAAGGGGTACCCCTTTGAAAATTTTCAAAAATTGTCGAAATTTTAAAAAAATCAAAAATGGCTGCAAATGGCGTGAAACGCGAAGAAAACCAAAAATTTTCGAAATTTTCGAAAAAAATTTTGAATTCAGAATTTTTCAAAAATTCTTGGTTTTGTGCGCTTTTCAGACAATTTCCAGCGTTTTTTGATTTTTCGAAAATTTTGAAAATTTTCAATTTTTTTCAAACGTCTCCTCAAGAGATGCATGCCAGTCTCCGTGAATGCCACATGCTGTCTCTGCCGGAGACAGCCTCTATCTCACCCTGTTGCTTCTTGCCTCGTTGTTCCCACCAACCGGCCTCCGCAGGAGTCTGGTCTCTGCAGCTCCGTGACTGCCTCACGTGTTGTCTGCCGTACCTGGGCTTCTCAGAGGCAGCACGTCACAGGCGTGTAATACAGAGACTGGTCCGTTCAGAGCCGGAGTCAGGCAGAGACCGCATTCGTCAGAGGCATAGTACATCAGAAACAGTCCGAGAGAGACCGGTTCCGCGACGCATGAGGTGGTGGAATTTTGAAAAAT
Organism: Zootermopsis nevadensis; assembly: GCF_977971745.1. Taxonomy (NCBI): domain Eukaryota; kingdom Metazoa; phylum Arthropoda; class Insecta; order Blattodea; family Termopsidae; genus Zootermopsis; species Zootermopsis nevadensis. Next base: position 718,656 of record NW_028259139.1, on the reverse strand, counting down.
TTTAAATTTTTCGAAAAATCAAAAAACGTTGCAAACGCTCTGAAATGCGCACAAAACCAACAATTTTCGGAAAATTCGAAAGAAAATTAAAAGTTGAAAATTTTCAAAAATTCGTAGTTTTGTGCGCGTTTTGGGCGATTTCCCACGTTTTCCGACTTTTCGAAAATTTTCGAAAAAATTGAAATTTCTCAAAGGGGTACCCCTTTGAAAATTTTCAAAAATTGTCGAAATTTTAAAAAAATCAAAAATGGCTGCAAATGGCGTGAAACGCGAAGAAAACCAAAAATTTTCGAAATTTTCGAAAAAAATTTTGAATTCAGAATTTTTCAAAAATTCTTGTTTTTGTGCGCTTTTCAGACAATTTCCAGCGTTTTTTGATTTTTCGAAAATTTTGAAAATTTTCAATTTTTTTCAAACGTCTCCTCAAGAGATGCATGCCAGTCTCCGTGAATGCCACATGCTGTCTCTGCCGGAGACAGCCTCTATCTCACCCTGTTGCTTCTTGCCTCGTTGTTCCCACCAACCGGCCTCCGCAGGAGTCTGGTCTCTGCAGCTCCGTGACTGCCTCACGTGTTGTCTGCCGTACCTGGGCTTCTCAGAGGCAGCACGTCACAGGCGTGTAATACAGAGACTGGTCCGTTCAGAGCCGGAGTCAGGCAGAGACCGCATTCGTCAGAGGCATAGTACATCAGAAACAGTCCGAGAGAGACCGGTTCCGCGACGCATGAGGTGGTGGAATTTTGAAAAATTTTAAATTTTTCGAAAAATCAAAAAACGTTGCAAACGCTCTGAAATGCGCACAAAACCAACAATTTTCGGAAAATTCGAAAGAAAATTAAAAGTTGAAAATTTTCAAAAATTCGTAGTTTTGTGCGCGTTTTGGGCGATTTCCCACGTTTTCCGACTTTTCGAAAATTTTCGAAAAAATTGAAATTTCTCAAAGGGGTACCCCTTTGAAAATTTTCAAAAATTGTCGAAATTTTAAAAAAATCAAAAATGGCTGCAAATGGCGTGAAACGCGAAGAAAACCAAAAATTTTCGAAATTTTCGAAAAAAATTTTGAATTCAGAATTTTTCAAAAATTCTTGGTTTTGTGCGCTTTTCAGATAATTTCCAGCGTTTTTTGATTTTTCGAAAATTTTGAAAATTTTCAATTTTTTTCAAACGTCTCCTCAAGAGATGCATGCCAGTCTCCGTGAATGCCACATGCTGTCTCTGCCGGTGACAGCCCTTATCTCACCCTGTTGCTTCTTGCCTCGTTGTTCCCACCAACCGGCCTCCGCAGGAGTCTGGTCTCTGCAGCTCCGTGACTGCCTCACGTGTTGTCTGCCGTACCTGGGCTTCTCAGAGGCAGCACGTCACAGGCGTGTAATACAGAGACTGGTCCGTTCAGAGCCGGAGTCAGGCAGAGACCGCATTCGTCAGAGGCATAGTACATCAGAAACAGTCCGAGAGAGACCGGTTCCGCGACGCATGAGGTGGTGGAATTTTGAAAAATTTTAAATTTTTCGAAAAATCAAAAAACGTTGCAAACGCTCTGAAATGCGCACAAAACCAACAATTTTCGGAAAATTCGAAAGAAAATTAAAAGTTGAAAATTTTCAAAAATTCGTAGTTTTGTGCGCGTTTTGGGTGATTTCCCACGTTTTCCGACTTTTCGAAAATTTTCGAAAAAATTGAAATTTCTCAAAGGGGTACCCCTTTGAAAATTTTCAAAAATTGTCGAAATTTTAAAAAAATCAAAAATGGCTGCAAATGGCGTGAAACGCGAAGAAAACCAAAAATTTTCGAAATTTTCGACAAAAATTTTGAATTCAGAATTTTTCAAAAATTCTTGGTTTTGTGCGCTTTTCAGACAATTTCCAGCGTTTTTTGATTTTTCGAAAATTTTGAAAATTTTCAATTTTTTTCAAACGTCTCCTCAAGAGATGCATGCCAGTCTCCGTGAATGCCACATGCTGTCTCTGCCGGAGACAGCCTCTATCTCACCCTGTTGCTTCTTGCCTCGTTGTTCCCACCAACCGGCCTCCGCAGGAGTCTGGTCTCTGCAGCTCCGTGACTGCCTCACGTGTTGTCTGCCGTACCTGGGCTTCTCAGAGGCAGCACGTCACAGGCGTGTAATACAGAGACTGGTCCGTTCAGAGCCGGAGTCAGGCAGAGACCGCATTCGTCAGAGGCATAGTACATCAGAAACAGTCCGAGAGAGACCGGTTCCGCGACGCATGAGGTGGTGGAATTTTGAAAAATTTTAAATTTTTCGAAAAATCAAAAAACGTTGCAAACGCTCTGAAATGCGCACAAAACCAACAATTTTCGGAAAATTCGAAAGAAAATTAAAAGTTGAAAATTTTCAAAAATTCGTAGTTTTGTGCGCGTTTTGGGCGATTTCCCACGTTTTCCGACTTTTCGAAAATTTTCGAAAAAATTGAAATTTCTCAAAGGGGTACCCCTTTGAAAATTTTCAAAAATTGTCGAAATTTTAAAAAAATCAAAAATGGCTGCAAATGGCGTGAAACGCGAAGAAAACCAAAAATTTTCGAAATTTTCGAAAAAAATTTTGAATTCAGAATTTTTCAAAAATTCTTGGTTTTGTGCGCTTTTCAGACAATTTCCAGCGTTTTTTGATTTTTCGAAAATTTTGAAAATTTTCAATTTTTTTCAAACGTCTCCTCAAGAGATGCATGCCAGTCTCCGTGAATGCCACATGCTGTCTCTGCCGGAGACAGCCTCTATCTCACCCTGTTGCTTCTTGCCTCGTTGTTCCCACCAACCGGCCTCCGCAGGAGTCTGGTCTCTGCAGCTCCGTGACTGCCTCACGTGTTGTCTGCCGTACCTGGGCTTCTCAGAGGCAGCACGTCACAGGCGTGTAATACAGAGACTGGTCCGTTCAGAGCCGGAGTCAGGCAGAGACCGCATTCGTCAGAGGCATAGTACATCAGAAACAGTCCGAGAGAGACCGGTTCCGCGACGCATGAGGTGGTGGAATTTTGAAAAATTTTAAATTTTTCGAAAAATCAAAAAACGTTGCAAACGCTCTGAAATGCGCACAAAACCAACAATTTTCGGAAAATTCGAAAGAAAATTAAAAGTTGAAAATTTTCAAAAATTCGTAGTTTTGTGCGCGTTTTGGGCGATTTCCCACGTTTTCCGACTTTTCGAAAATTTTCGAAAAAATTGAAATTTCTCAAAGGGGTACCCCTTTGAAAATTTTCAAAAATTGTCGAAATTTTAAAAAAATCAAAAATGGCTGCAAATGGCGTGAAACGCGAAGAAAACCAAAAATTTTCGAAATTTTCGAAAAAAATTTTGAATTCAGAATTTTTCAAAAATTCTTGTTTTTGTGCGCTTTTCAGACAATTTCCAGCGTTTTTTGATTTTTCGAAAATTTTGAAAATTTTCAATTTTTTTCAAACGTCTCCTCAAGAGATGCATGCCAGTCTCCGTGAATGCCACATGCTGTCTCTGCCGGAGACAGCCTCTATCTCACCCTGTTGCTTCTTGCCTCGTTGTTCCCACCAACCGGCCTCCGCAGGAGTCTGGTCTCTGCAGCTCCGTGACTGCCTCACGTGTTGTCTGCCGTACCTGGGCTTCTCAGAGGCAGCACGTCACAGGCGTGTAATACAGAGACTGGTCCGTTCAGAGCCGGAGTCAGGCAGAGACCGCATTCGTCAGAGGCATAGTACATCAGAAACAGTCCGAGAGAGACCGGTTCCGCGACGCATGAGGTGGTGGAAGTTTGAAAATTTTTAAATTTTTCGAAAAATCAAAAAACGTTGCAAACGTTCTGAAATGCGCACAAAACCAACAATTTTCGGAAAATTCGAAAGAAAATTAAAAGTTGAAAATTTTCAAAAATTCGTAGTTTTGTGCGCGTTTTGGGCGATTTCCCACGTTTTCCGACTTTTCGAAAATTTTCGAAAAAATTGAAATTTCTCAAAGGGGTACCCCTTTGAAAATTTTCAAAAATTGTCGAAATTTTAAAAAAATCAAAAATGGCTGCAAATGGCGTGAAACGCGAAGAAAACCAAAAATTTTCGAAATTTTCGACAAAAATTTTGAATTCAGAATTTTTCAAAAATTCTTGGTTTTGTGCGCTTTTCAGACAATTTCCAGCGTTTTTTGATTTTTCGAAAATTTTGAAAATTTTCAATTTTTTTCAAACGTCTCCTCAAGAGATGCATGCCAGTCTCCGTGAATGCCACATGCTGTCTCTGCCGGAGACAGCCTCTATCTCACCCTGTTGCTTCTTGCCTCGTTGTTCCCACCAACCGGCCTCCGCAGGAGTCTGGTCTCTGCAGCTCCGTGACTGCCTCACGTGTTGTCTGCCGTACCTGGGCTTCTCAGAGGCAGCACGTCACAGGCGTGTAATACAGAGACTGGTCCGTTCAGAGCCGGAGTCAGGCAGAGACCGCATTCGTCAGAGGCATAGTACATCAGAAACAGTCCGAGAGAGACCGGTTCCGCGACGCATGAGGTGGTGGAATTTTGAAAAATTTTAAATTTTTCGAAAAATCAAAAAACGTTGCAAACGCTCTGAAATGCGCACAAAACCAACAATTTTCGGAAAATTCGAAAGAAAATTAAAAGTTGAAAATTTTCAAAAATTCGTAGTTTTGTGCGCGTTTTGGGTGATTTCCCACGTTTTCCGACTTTTCGAAAATTTTCGAAAAAATTGAAATTTCTCAAAGGGGTACCCCTTTGAAAATTTTCAAAAATTGTCGAAATTTTAAAAAAATCAAAAATGGCTGCAAATGGCGTGAAACGCGAAGAAAACCAAAAATTTTCGAAATTTTCGACAAAAATTTTGAATTCAGAATTTTTCAAAAATTCTTGGTTTTGTGCGCTTTTCAGACAATTTCCAGCGTTTTTTGATTTTTCGAAAATTTTGAAAATTTTCAATTTTTTTCAAACGTCTCCTCAAGAGATGCATGCCAGTCTCCGTGAATGCCACATGCTGTCTCTGCCGGAGACAGCCTCTATCTCACCCTGTTGCTTCTTGCCTCGTTGTTCCCACCAACCGGCCTCCGCAGGAGTCTGGTCTCTGCAGCTCCGTGACTGCCTCACGTGTTGTCTGCCGTACCTGGGCTTCTCAGAGGCAGCACGTCACAGGCGTGTAATACAGAGACTGGTCCGTTCAGAGCCGGAGTCAGGCAGAGACCGCATTCGTCAGAGGCATAGTACATCAGAAACAGTCCGAGAGAGACCGGTTCCGCGACGCATGAGGTGGTGGAAGTTTGAAAAATTTTAAATTTTTCGAAAAATCAAAAAACGTTGCAAACGTTCTGAAATGCCCACAAAACCAACAATTTTCGGAAAATTCGAAAGAAAATTAAAAGTTGAAAATTTTCAAAAATTCGTAGTTTTGTGCGCGTTTTGGGCGATTTCCCACGTTTTCCGACTTTTCGAAAATTTTCGAAAAAATTGAAATTTCTCAAAGGGGTACCCCTTTGAAAATTTTCAAAAATTGTCGAAATTTTAAAAAATCAAAAATGGCTGCAAATGGCGTGAAACGCGAAGAAAACCAAAAATTTTCGAAATTTTCGACAAAAATTTTGAATTCAGAATTTTTCAAAAATTCTTGGTTTTGTGCGCTTTTCAGACAATTTCCAGCGTTTTTTGATTTTTCGAAAATTTTGAAAATTTTCAATTTTTTTCAAACGTCTCCTCAAGAGATGCATGCCAGTCTCCGTGAATGCCACATGCTGTCTCTGCCGGAGACAGCCTCTATCTCACCCTGTTGCTTCTTGCCTCGTTGTTCCCACCAACCGGCCTCCGCAGGAGTCTGGTCTCTGCAGCTCCGTGACTGCCTCACGTGTTGTCTGCCGTACCTGGGCTTCTCAGAGGCAGCACGTCACAGGCGTGTAATACAGAGACTGGTCCGTTCAGAGCCGGAGTCAGGCAGAGACCGCATTCGTCAGAGGCATAGTACATCAGAAACAGTCCGAGAGAGACCGGTTCCGCGACACATGAGGTGGTGGAATTTTGAAAAATTTTAAATTTTTCGAAAAATCAAAAAACGTTGCAAACGCTCTGAAATGCGCACAAAACCAACAATTTTCGGAAAATTCGAAAGAAAATTAAAAGTTGAAAGTTTTCAAAAATTCGTAGTTTTGTGCGCGTTTTGGGCGATTTCCCACGTTTTCCGACTTTTCGAAAATTTTCGAAAAAATTGAAATTTCTCAAAGGGGTACCCCTTTGAAAATTTTCAAAAATTGTCGAAATTTTAAAAAAATCAAAAATGGCTGCAAATGGCGTGAAACGCGAAGAAAACCAAAAAATTTCGAAATTTTCGACAAAAATTTTGAATTCAGAATTTTTCAAAAATTCTTGGTTTTGTGCGCTTTTCAGATAATTTCCAGCGTTTTTTGATTTTTCGAAAATTTTGAAAATTTTCAATTTTTTTCAAACGTCTCCTCAAGAGATGCATGCCAGTCTCCGTGAATGCCACATGCTGTCTCTGCCGGAGACAGCCTCTATCTCACCCTGTTGCTTCTTGCCTCGTTGTTCCCACCAACCGGCCTCCGCAGGAGTCTGGTCTCTGCAGCTCCGTGACTGCCTCACGTGTTGTCTGCCGTACCTGGGCTTCTCAGAGGCAGCACGTCACAGGCGTGTAATACAGAGACTGGTCCGTTCAGAGCCGGAGTCAGGCAGAGACCGCATTCGTCAGAGGCATAGTACATCAGAAACAGTCCGAGAGAGACCGGTTCCGCGACGCATGAGGTGGTGGAATTTTGAAAAATTTTAAATTTTTCGAAAAATCAAAAAACGTTGCAAACGCTCTGAAATGCGCACAAAACCAACAATTTTCGGAAAATTCGAAAGAAAATTAAAAGTTGAAAATTTTCAAAAATTCGTAGTTTTGTGCGCGTTTTGGGTGATTTCCCACGTTTTCCGACTTTTCGAAAATTTTCGAAAAAATTGAAATTTCTCAAAGGGGTACCCCTTTGAAAATTTTCAAAAATTGTCGAAATTTTAAAAAATCAAAAATGGCTGCAAATGGCGTGAAACGCGAAGAAAACCAAAAATTTTCGAAATTTTCGACAAAAATTTTGAATTCAGAATTTTTCAAAAATTCTTGGTTTTGTGCGCTTTTCAGACAATTTCCAGCGTTTTTTGATTTTTCGAAAATTTTGAAAATTTTCAATTTTTTTCAAACGTCTCCTCAAGAGATGCATGCCAGTCTCCGTGAATGCCACATGCTGTCTCTGCCGGAGACAGCCTCTATCTCACCCTGTTGCTTCTTGCCTCGTTGTTCCCACCAACCGGCCTCCGCAGGAGTCTGGTCTCTGCAGCTCCGTGACTGCCTCACGTGTTGTCTGCCGTACCTGGGCTTCTCAGAGGCAGCACGTCACAGGCGTGTAATACAGAGACTGGTCCGTTCAGAGCCGGAGTCAGGCAGAGACCGCATTCGTCAGAGGCATAGTACATCAGAAACAGTCCGAGAGAGACCGGTTCCGCGACGCATGAGGTGGTGGAATTTTGAAAAATTTTAAATTTTTCGAAAAATCAAAAAACGTTGCAAACGCTCTGAAATGCGCACAAAACCAACAATTTTCGGAAAATTCGAAAGAAAATTAAAAGTTGAAAATTTTCAAAAATTCGTAGTTTTGTGCGCGTTTTGGGCGATTTCCCACGTTTTCCGACTTTTCGAAAATTTTCGAAAAAATTGAAATTTCTCAAAGGGGTACCCCTTTGAAAATTTTCAAAAATTGTCGAAATTTTAAAAAAATCAAAAATGGCTGCAAATGGCGTGAAACGCGAAGAAAACCAAAAAATTTCGAAATTTTCGAAAAAAAATTTGAATTCAGAATTTTTCAAAAATTCTTGGTTTTGTGCGCTTTTCAGACAATTTCCAGCGTTTTTTGATTTTTCGAAAATTTTGAAAATTTTCAATTTTTTTCAAACGTCTCCTCAAGAGATGCATGCCAGTCTCCGTGAATGCCACATGCTGTCTCTGCCGGAGACAGCCTCTATCTCACCCTGTTGCTTCTTGCCTCGTTGTTCCCACCAACCGGCCTCCGCAGGAGTCTGGTCTCTGCAGCTCCGTGACTGCCTCACGTGTTGTCTGCCGTACCTGGGCTTCTCAGAGGCAGCACGTCACAGGCGTGTAATACAGAGACTGGTCCGTTCAGAGCCGGAGTCAGGCAGAGACCGCATTCGTCAGAGGCATAGTACATCAGAAACAGTCCGAGAGAGACCGGTTCCGCGACACATGAGGTGGTGGAATTTTGAAAAATTTTAAATTTTTCGAAAAATCAAAAAACGTTGCAAACGCTCTGAAATGCGCACAAAACCAACAATTTTCGGAAAATTCGAAAGAAAATTAAAAGTTGAAAATTTTCAAAAATTCGTAGTTTTGTGCGCGTTTTGGGCGATTTCCCACGTTTTCCGACTTTTCGAAAATTTTCGAAAAAATTGAAATTTCTCAAAGGGGTACCCCTTTGAAAATTTTCAAAAATTGTCGAAATTTTAAAAAATCAAAAATGGCTGCAAATGGCGTGAAACGCGAAGAAAACCAAAAAATTTCGAAATTTTCGAAAAAAAATTTGAATTCAGAATTTTTCAAAAATTCTTGGTTTTGTGCGCTTTTCAGATAATTTCCAGCGTTTTTTGATTTTTCGAAAATTTTGAAAATTTTCAATTTTTTTCAAACGTCTCCTCAAGAGATGCATGCCAGTCTCCGTGAATGCCACATGCTGTCTCTGCCGGAGACAGCCTCTATCTCACCCTGTTGCTTCTTGCCTCGTTGTTCCCACCAACCGGCCTCCGCAGGAGTCTGGTCTCTGCAGCTCCGTGACTGCCTCACGTGTTGTCTGCCGTACCTGGGCTTCTCAGAGGCAGCACGTCACAGGCGTGTAATACAGAGACTGGTCCGTTCAGAGCCGGAGTCAGGCAGAGACTGCATTCGTCAGAGGCATAGTACATCAGAAACAGTCCGAGAGAGACCGGTTCCGCGACGCATGAGGTGGTGGAATTTTGAAAAATTTTAAATTTTTCGAAAAATCAAAAAACGTTGCAAACGCTCTGAAATGCGCACAAAACCAACAATTTTCGGAAAATTCGAAAGAAAATTAAAAGTTGAAAATTTTCAAAAATTCGTAGGTTTGTGCGCGTTTTGGGCGATTTCCCACGTTTTCCGACTTTTCGAAAATTTTCGAAAAAATTGAAATTTCTCAAAGGGGTACCCCTTTGAAAATTTTCAAAAATTGTCGAAATTTTAAAAAAATCAAAAATGGCTGCAAATGGCGTGAAACGCGAAGAAAACCAAAAATTTTCGAAATTTTCGAAAAAAAATTTGAATTCAGAATTTTTCAAAAATTCTTGGTTTTGTGCGCTTTTCAGACAATTTCCAGCGTTTTTTGATTTTTCGAAAATTTTGAAAATTTTCAATTTTTTTCAAACGTCTCCTCAAGAGATGCATGCCAGTCTCCGTGAATGCCACATGCTGTCTCTGCCGGAGACAGCCTCTATCTCACCCTGTTGCTTCTTGCCTCGTTGTTCCCACCAACCGGCCTCCGCAGGAGTCTGGTCTCTGCAGCTCCGTGACTGCCTCACGTGTTGTCTGCCGTACCTGGGCTTCTCAGAGGCAGCACGTCACAGGCGTGTAATACAGAGACTGGTCCGTTCAGAGCCGGAGTCAGGCAGAGACCGCATTCGTCAGAGGCATAGTACATCAGAAACAGTCCGAGAGAGACCGGTTCCGCGACACATGAGGTGGTGGAATTTTGAAAAATTTTAAATTTTTCGAAAAATCAAAAAACGTTGCAAACGCTCTGAAATGCGCACAAAACCAACAATTTTCGGAAAATTCGAAAGAAAATTAAAAGTTGAAAGTTTTCAAAAATTCGTAGTTTTGTGCGCGTTTTGGGCGATTTCCCACGTTTTCCGACTTTTCGAAAATTTTCGAAAAAATTGAAATTTCTCAAAGGGGTACCCCTTTGAAAATTTTCAAAAATTGTCGAAATTTTAAAAAAATCAAAAATGGCTGCAAATGGCGTGAAACGCGAAGAAAACCAAAAATTTTCGAAATTTCGAAAAAAATTTTGAATTCAGAATTTTTCAAAAATTCTTGGTTTTGTGCGCTTTTCAGACAATTTCCAGCGTTTTTTGATTTTTCGAAAATTTTGAAAATTTTCAATTTTTTTCAAACGTCTCCTCAAGAGATGCATGCCAGTCTCCGTGAATGCCACATGCTGTCTCTGCCGGAGACAGCCTCTATCTCACCCAGTTGCTTCTTGCCTCGTTGTTCCCACCAACCGGCCTCCGCAGGAGTCTGATCTCTGCAGCTCCGTGACTGCCTCACGTGTTGCCTGCCGTACCTGGGCTTCTCAGAGGCAGCACGTCACAGGCGTGTAATACAGAGACTGGTCCGTTCAGAGCCGGAGTCAGGCAGAGACCGCATTCGTCAGAGGCATAGTACATCAGAAACAGTCCGAGAGAGACCGGTTCCGCGACGCATGAGGTGGTGGAATTTTGAAAAATTTTAAATTTTTCGAAAAATCAAAAAACGTTGCAAACGCTCTGAAATGCGCACAAAACCAACAATTTTCGGAAAATTCGAAAGAAAATTAAAAGTTGAAAATTTTCAAAAATTCGTAGTTTTGTGCGCGTTTTGGGCGATTTCCCACGTTTTCCGACTTTTCGAAAATTTTCGAAAAAATTGAAATTTCTCAAAGGGGTACCCCTTTGAAAATTTTCAAAAATTGTCGAAATTTTAAAAAAATCAAAAATGGCTGCAAATGGCGTGAAACGCGAAGAAAACCAAAAATTTTCGAAATTTTCGAAAAAAAATTTGAATTCAGAATTTTTCAAAAATTCTTGGTTTTGTGCGCTTTTCAGACAATTTCCAGCGTTTTTTGATTTTTCGAAAATTTTGAAAATTTTCAATTTTTTTCAAACGTCTCCTCAAGAGATGCATGCCAGTCTCCGTGAATGCCACATGCTGTCTCTGCCGGAGACAGCCTCTATCTCACCCTGTTGCTTCTTGCCTCGTTGTTCCCACCAACCGGCCTCCGCAGGAGTCTGGTCTCTGCAGCTCCGTGACTGCCTCACGTGTTGTCTGCCGTACCTGGGCTTCTCAGAGGCAGCACGTCACAGGCGTGTAATACAGAGACTGGTCCGTTCAGAGCCGGAGTCAGGCAGAGACCGCATTCGTCAGAGGCATAGTACATCAGAAACAGTCCGAGAGAGACCGGTTCCGCGACGCATGAGGTGGTGGAATTTTGAAAAATTTTAAATTTTTCGAAAAATCAAAAAACGTTGCAAACGCTCTGAAATGCGCACAAAACCAACAATTTTCGGAAAATTCGAAAGAAAATTAAAAGTTGAAAATTTTCAAAAATTCGTAGTTTTGTGCGCGTTTTGGGCGATTTCCCACGTTTTCCGACTTTTCGAAAATTTTCGAAAAAATTGAAATTTCTCAAAGGGGTACCCCTTTGAAAATTTTCAAAAATTGTCGAAATTTTAAAAAAATCAAAAATGGCTGCAAATGGCGTGAAACGCGAAGAAAACCAAAAATTTTCGAAATTTTCGAAAAAAAATTTGAATTCAGAATTTTTCAAAAATTCTTGGTTTTGTGCGCTTTTCAGACAATTTCCAGCGTTTTTTGATTTTTCGAAAATTTTGAAAATTTTCAATTTTTTTCAAACGTCTCCTCAAGAGATGCATGCCAGTCTCCGTGAATGCCACATGCTGTCTCTGCCGGAGACAGCCTCTATCTCACCCTGTTGCTTCTTGCCTCGTTGTTCCCACCAACCGGCCTCCGCAGGAGTCTGGTCTCTGCAGCTCCGTGACTGCCTCACGTGTTGTCTGCCGTACCTGGGCTTCTCAGAGGCAGCACGTCACAGGCGTGTAATACAGAGACTGGTCCGTTCAGAGCCGGAGTCAGGCAGAGACCGCATTCGTCAGAGGCATAGTACATCAGAAACAGTCCGAGAGAGACCGGTTCCGCGACACATGAGGTGGTGGAATTTTGAAAAATTTTAAATTTTTCGAAAAATCAAAAAACGTTGCAAACGCTCTGAAATGCGCACAAAACCAACAATTTTCGGAAAATTCGAAAGAAAATTAAAAGTTGAAAGTTTTCAAAAATTCGTAGTTTTGTGCGCGTTTTGGGCGATTTCCCACGTTTTCCGACTTTTCGAAAATTTTCGAAAAAATTGAAATTTCTCAAAGGGGTACCCCTTTGAAAATTTTCAAAAATTGTCGAAATTTTAAAAAAATCAAAAATGGCTGCAAATGGCGTGAAACGCGAAGAAAACCAAAAATTTTCGAAATTTCGAAAAAAATTTTGAATTCAGAATTTTTCAAAAATTCTTGGTTTTGTGCGCTTTTCAGACAATTTCCAGCGTTTTTTGATTTTTCGAAAATTTTGAAAATTTTCAATTTTTTTCAAACGTCTCCTCAAGAGATGCATGCCAGTCTCCGTGAATGCCACATGCTGTCTCTGCCGGAGACAGCCTCTATCTCACCCAGTTGCTTCTTGCCTCGTTGTTCCCACCAACCGGCCTACGCAGGAGTCTGATCTCTGCAGCTCCGTGACTGCCTCACGTGTTGCCTGCCGTACCTGGGCTTCTCAGAGGCAGCACGTCACAGGCGTGTAATACAGAGACTGGTCCGTTCAGAGCCGGAGTCAGGCAGAGACCGCATTCGTCAGAGGCATAGTACATCAGAAACAGTCCGAGAGAGACCGGTTCCGCGACGCATGAGGTGGTGGAATTTTGAAAAATTTTAAATTTTTCGAAAAATCAAAAAACGTTGCAAACGCTCTGAAATGCGCACAAAACCAACAATTTTCGGAAAATTCGAAAGAAAATGAAAAGTTGAAAATTTTCAAAAATTCGTAGTTTTGTGCGCGTTTTGGGTGATTTCCCACGTTTTCCGACTTTTCGAAAATTTTCGAAAAAATTGAAATTTCTCAAAGGGGTACCCCTTTGAAAATTTTCAAAAATTGTCGAAATTTTAAAAAAATCAAAAATGGCTGCAAATGGCGTGAAACGCGAAGAAAACCAAAAATTTTCGAAATTTTCGAAAAAAATTTTGAATTCAGAATTTTTCAAAAATTCTTGGTTTTGTGCGCTTTTCAGACAATTTCCAGCGTTTTTTGATTTTTCGAAAATTTTGAAAATTTTCAATTTTTTTCAAATGTCTCCTCAAGAGATGCATGCCAGTCTCCGTGAATGCCACATGCTGTCTCTGCCGGAGACAGCCTCTATCTCACCCAGTTGCTTCTTGCCTCGTTGTTCCCACCAACCGGCCTCCGCAGGAGTCTGGTCTCTGCAGCTCCGTGACTGCCTCACGTGTTGTCTGCCGTACCTGGGCTTCTCAGAGGCAGCACGTCACAGGCGTGTAATACAGAGACTGGTCCGTTCAGAGCCGGAGTCAGGCAGAGACCGCATTCGTCAGAGGCATAGTACATCAGAAACAGTCCGAGAGAGACCGGTTCCGCGACGCATGAGGTGGTGGAATTTTGAAAAATTTTAAATTTTTCGAAAAATCAAAAAACGTTGCAAACGCTCTGAAATGCGCACAAAACCAACAATTTTCGGAAAATTCGAAAGAAAATGAAAAGTTGAAAATTTTCAAAAATTCGTAGTTTTGTGCGCGTTTTGGGCGATTTCCCACGTTTTCCGACTTTTCGAAAATTTTCGAAAAAATTGAAATTACTCAAAGGGGTACCCCTTTGAAAATTTTCAAAAATTGTCGAAATTTTAAAAAATCAAAAATGGCTGCAAATGGCGTGAAACGCGAAGAAAACCAAAAATTTTCGACAAAAATTTTGAATTCAGAATTTTTCAAAAATTCTTGGTCTTGTGCGCTTTTCAGACAATTTCCAGCGTTTTTTGATTTTTCGAAAATTTTGAAAATTTTCAATTTTTTTCAAACGTCTCCTCAAGAGATGCATGCCAGTCTCCGTGAATGCCACATGCTGTCTCTGCCGGAGACAGCCTCTATCTCAACCTGTTGCTTCTTGCCTCGTTGTTCCCACCAACCGGCCTCCGCAGGAGTCTGGTCTCTGCAGCTCCGTGACTGCCTCACGTGTTGTCTGCCGTACCTGGGCTTCTCAGAGGCAGCACGTCACAGGCGTGTAATACAGAGACTGGTCCGTTCAGAGCCGGAGTCAGGCAGAGACCGCATTCGTCAGAGGCATAGTACATCAGAAACAGTCCGAGAGAGACCGGTTCCGCGACGCATGAGGTGGTGGAATTTTGAAAAATTTTAAATTTTTCGAAAAATCAAAAAACGTTGCAAACGCTCTGAAATGCGCACAAAACCAACAATTTTCGGAAAATTCGAAAGAAAATGAAAAGTTGAAAATTTTCAAAAATTCGTAGTTTTGTGCGCGTTTTGGGTGATTTCCCACGTTTTCCGACTTTTCGAAAATTTTCGAAAAAATTGAAATTTCTCAAAGGGGTACCCCTTTGAAAATTTTCAAAAATTGTCGAAATTTTAAAAAAATCAAAAATGGCTGCAAATGGCGTGAAACGCGAAGAAAACCAAAAATTTTCGAAATTTTCGACAAAAATTTTGAATTCAGAATTTTTCAAAAATTCTTGGTTTTGTGCGCTTTTCAGACAATTTCCAGCGTTTTTTGATTTTTCGAAAATTTTGAAAATTTTCAATTTTTTTCAAACGTCTCCTCAAGAGATGCATGCCAGTCTCCGTGAATGCCACATGCTGTCTCTGCCGGAGACAGCCCCTATCTCACCCTGTTGCTTCTTGCCTCGTTGTTCCCACCAACCGGCCTCCGCAGGAGTCTGATCTCTGCAGCTCCGTGACTGCCTCACGTGTTGTCTGCCGTACCTGGGCTTCTCAGAGGCAGCACGTCACAGGCGTGTAATACAGAGACTGGTCCGTTCAGAGCCGGAGTCAGGCAGAGACCGCATTCGTCAGAGGCATAGTACATCAGAAACAGTCCGAGAGAGACCGGTTCCGCGACGCATGAGGTGGTGGAATTTTGAAAAATTTTAAATTTTTCGAAAAATCAAAAAACGTTGCAAACGCTCTGAAATGCGCACAAAACCAACAATTTTCGGAAAATTCGAAAGAAAATGAAAAGTTGAAAATTTTCAAAAATTCGTAGTTTTGTGCGCGTTTTGGGCGATTTCCCACGTTTTCCGACTTTTCGAAAATTTTCGAAAAAATTGAAATTACTCAAAGAGGTACCCCTTTGAAAATTTTCAAAAATTTTCGAAATTTTAAAAAATCAAAAATGGCTGCAAATGGCGTGAAACGCGAAGAAAACCAAAAAATTTCTAAATTTTCGACAAAAATTTTGAATTCAGAATTTTTCAAAAATTCTTGGTTTTGTGCGCTTTTCAGACAATTTCCAGCGTTTTTTGATTTTTCGAAAATTTTGAAAATTTTCAATTTTTTTCAAACGTCTCCTCAAGAGATGCATGCCAGTCTCCGTGAATGCCACATGCTGTCTCTGCCGGAGACAGCCCCTATCTAACCCTGTTGCTTCTTGCCTCGTTGTTCCCACCAACCGGCCTCCGCAGGAGTCTGATCTCTGCAGCTCCGTGACTGCCTCACGTGTTGTCTGCCGTACCTGGGCTTCTCAGAGGCAGCACGTCACAGGCGTGTAATACAGAGACTGGTCCTTTCAGAGCCGGAGTCAGGCAGAGACCGCATTCGTCAGAGGCATAGTACATCAGAAACAGTCCGAGAGAGACCGGTTCCGCGACGCATGAGGTGGTGGAATTTTGAAAAATTTTAAATTTTTCGAAAAATGAAAAAACGTTGCAAACGCTCTGAAATGCGCACAAAACCAACAATTTTCGGAAAATTCGAAAGAAAATTAAAAGTTGAAAATTTTCAAAAATTCGTAGTTTTGTGCGCGTTTTGGGCGATTTCCCACGTTTTCCGACTTTTCGAAAATTTTCGAAAAAATTGAAATTTCTCAAAGGGGTACCCCTTTGAAAATTTTCAAAAATTGTCGAAATTTTAAAAAATCAAAAATGGCTGCAAATGGCGTGAAACGCGAAGAAAACCAAAAAATTTCGAAATTTTCGACAAAAATTTTGAATTCAGAATTTTTCAAAAATTCTTGGTTTTGTGCGCTTTTCAGACAATTTCCAGCGTTTTTTGATTTTTCGAAAATTTTGAAAATTTTCAATTTTTTTCAAACGTCTCCTCAAGAGATGCATGCCAGTCTCCGTGAATGCCACATGCTGTCTCTGCCGGAGACAGCCTCTATCTCAACCTGTTGCTTCTTGCCTCGTTGTTCCCACCAACCGGCCTCCGCAGGAGTCTGGTCTCTGCAGCTCCGTGACTGCCTCACGTGTTGTCTGCCGTACCTGGGCTTCTCAGAGGCAGCACGTCACAGGCGTGTAATACAGAGACTGGTCCGTTCAGAGCCGGAGTCAGGCAGAGACCGCATTCGTCAGAGGCATAGTACATCAGAAACAGTCCGCGAGAGACCGGTTCCGCGACGCATGAGGTGGTGGAATTTTGAAAAATTTTAAATTTTTAGAAAAATCAAAAAACGTTGCAAACGCTCTGAAATGCGCACAAAACCAACAATTTTCGGAAAATTCGAAAGAAAATGAAAAGTTGAAAATTTTCAAAAATTCGTAGTTTTGTGCGCGTTTTGGGCGATTTCCCACGTTTTCCGACTTTTCGAAAATTTTCGAAAAAATTGAAATTACTCAAAGGGGTACCCCTTTGAAAATTTTCAAAAATTGTCGAAATTTTAAAAAAATCAAAAATGGCTGCAAATGGCGTGAAACGCGAAGAAAACCAAAAATTTTCGAAATTTTCGACAAAAATTTTGAATTCAGAATTTTTCAAAAATTCTTGGTCTTGTGCGCTTTTCAGACAATTTCCAGCGTTTTTTGATTTTTCGAAAATTTTGAAAATTTTCAATTTTTTTCAAACGTCTCCTCAAGAGATGCATGCCAGTCTCCGTGAATGCCACATGCTGTCTCTGCCGGAGACAGCCTCTATCTCAACCTGTTGCTTCTTGCCTCGTTGTTCCCACCAACCGGCCTCCGCAGGAGTCTGGTCTCTGCAGCTCCGTGACTGCCTCACGTGTTGTCTGCCGTACCTGGGCTTCTCAGAGGCAGCACGTCACAGGCGTGTAATACAGAGACTGGTCCGTTCAGAGCCGGAGTCAGGCAGAGACCGCATTCGTCAGAGGCATAGTACATCAGAAACAGTCCGAGAGAGACCGGTTCCGCGACGCATGAGGTGGTGGAATTTTGAAAAATTTTAAATTTTTCGAAAAATCAAAAAACGTTGCAAACGCTCTGAAATGCGCACAAAACCAACAATTTTCGGAAAATTCGAAAGAAAATTAAAAGTTGAAAATTTTCAAAAATCCGTAGTTTTGTGCGCGTTTTCGGCTATTTCCCACGTTTTCCGACTTTTCGAAAATTTTCGAAAAAATTGAAATTTCTCAAAGGGGTACCCCTTTGAGAAATTTCAAAAAATGTCGAAATTTGTCGTTTTGGACGATTTTTTGACGTTTCTTGATTTTTTAAAATGTCGAAATATGTCGTTTTGGACGATTTCCGACGTTTTTTGATTTTTTTAAAATTTCGAAATTTTTTGAAATTTCTCAAAGGGGTACCCCTTTGAGAAATTTCAAAAATGTGGAAATTTGTCGTTTTGGATGATTTCCGATGTTTTTTGATTTTTTTAAAATTTCGACATTTTTTGAAATTTCTCAAAGGGGTACCCCTTCGAGAAATTTCAAAAAATGTCGAAATTTGTCGTTTTGGTCGATTTCCGACGTTTTTTGATTTTTTAAAATTGCGACATTTTTTGAAATTTCTCAAAGGGGTACCCCTTTGAGAGATTTAAAGAAATGTCGAAATTTGTCGTTTTGGACGATTTCCGACGTTTTTTTGATTTTTTTTTAAAATTTCGACATTTTTTGAAATTTGTCGTTTTGGACGATTTTTTGACGTTTTTTGATTTTTTAAAATGTCGAAATTTGTCGTTTTGGACGATTTCCGACGTTTTTTGATTTTTTTAAAATTTCGACATTTTTTGAAATTTGTCGTTTTGGACGATTTTTGGACGTTTCTTGATTTTTTAAAATGTCGAAATATGTCGTTCTGGACGATTTCCGACGTTTTTTGATTTTTTAAAATACCGAAATTTTTTTAAATTTCTCAAAGGAGTACCCCTTTGAGAAATTTCAAAAAATGTCGAAATTTGTCGTTTTGGACGATTTTTTGACGTTTTTTGATTTTTTAAAATGTCGAAATTTGTCGTTTTGGACGATTTCCGACGTATTTTGATTTTTTTAAAATTTCGACATTTTTTGAAATTTCTCAAAGGGGTACACTTTTGAGAAATTTCAACAAATGTCGAAATTTGTCGTTTTGGACGATTTCCGACGTTTTTTTATTTTTTGAAAATTTCGACATTTTTTGAAATTTCTCAAAGGGGTACACCTTTGAGAAATTTCTAAAAATGTCGAAATTTGTCGTTTTGGACGATTTCCGACGTTTTTTGATTTTTTTAAAATTTCGACATTTTTTGAAATTTCTCAAAGGGTTACCCCTTTGAGAGATTTAAAAAAATGTCGAAATTTGTCGTTTTGGACGATTTCCGAAGTTTTTTTGATTTTTTTAAAATTTCGACATTTTTTGAAATTTCTCAAAGGGTTACCCCTTTGAGAAATTTCAAAAAATGTCGAAATTTGTCGTTTTGGACGATTTTTTGCCGTTTTTTGATTTTTTAAAATGTCGAAATTTGTCGTTTTGGACGATTTCCGACGTTTTTTGATTTTTTTAAAATTTCGACATTTTTTGAAATTTCTCAAAGGGGTATCCCTTTGAGAAATTTCAAAAAATGTCGAAATTTGTCCTTTTGGACGATTTCCGAAGTTATTTTAATTTTTTTAAAATTTCGACATTTTTTGAAATTTCTCAAAGGGTTACCCCTTTGAGAAATTTCAAAAAATGTCGAAATTTGTCGTTTTGGACGATTTTTTGACGATTTTTGATTTTTTAAAATGACGAAATTTGTCGTTTTGGACGATTTCCGACGTTTTTTGATTTTTTAAAATTTCGACATTTTTTGAAATTTCTCAAAGGGGAACCCCTTTGAGAGATTTAAAAAATGTCGAAATTTGTCGTTTTGGACGATTTCCGACGTTTTTTTGATTTTTTTAAAATTTCGACATTTTTTGAAATTTCTCAAAGGGGAACCCCTTTGAGAGATTTAAAAAATGTCGAAATTTGTCGTTTTGGACGATTTCCGACGTTTTTTTATTTTTTTAAAATTGCGACATTTTTTGAAATTTCTCAAAGGGGAACCCCTTTGAGAGATTTAAAAAATGTCGAAATTTGTCGTTTTGGACGATTTCCGACGTTTTTTGATTTTTTTAAAATTTCGACATTATTTGAAATTTCTCAAAGGGTTACCATTTGACAAATTGAAAAAAATGTCGAAATTTGTCGTTTTGGAAGATTTCCGACATTTTTTTTATTTTTTTTTAAAATTTCGACATTTTTTGAAATTTGTCGTTTTGGACGATTTTTTGACGTTTTTTGATTTTTTAAAATGTCGAAATTTGTCGTTTTGGACGATTTCCGACGTTTTTTGATTTTTTTAAAATTTCGACATTATTTAAAATTTCTCAAAGGGGTAACCCTTTGAGAAATTTAAAAAAATGTCGAAATTTGTCGTTTTGGACGATTTCCGACGTTTTTTGAATTTTTAAAATTTCAAAAAATGTCAAAATTTGTCGTTTTGAACGATTTCCGACGTTTTTTTTATTTTTTGAAAATTTCGACATTTTTTGAAATTTTTTGAAATTTTGAGAAATTTCAAAAAATTTCGAAATTTGTCGTTTTTGCCGATTTCCGACGTTTTTTGATTTTTTTAAGATTGCAACATTTTTTGAAATTTCTCAAAGGGGTACCCCGTTGAGAAATTTAAAAAATGTCGAAATTTGTCGTTTTGGACGATTTCCGAAGTTTTTTTGATTTTTTTAAAATTTCGACATTTTTTGAAATTTCTCAAAGGGTTACCCCTTTGAGAAATTTCAAAAAATGTCGAAATTTGTCGTTTTGGACGATTTTTTGACGTTTTTTGATTTTTTAAAATGTCGAAATTTGTCGTTTTGGACGATTTCCGACGTTTTTTGATTTTTTAAAATTTCGACATTTTTTGAAATTTCTCAAAGGGTTACCCCTTTGAGAAATTTCAAAAAATGTCGAAATTTGTCGTTTTGGACGATTTCCGACGTTTTTTGATTTTTTTAATATTGCGACATTTTTTGAAATTTCTCAAAGGGGAATCCCTTTGAGAGATTTAAAAAATGTCGAAATTTGTCGTTTTGGACGATTTCCGACGTTTTTTTGATTTTTTTAAAATTTCGACATTTTTTGAAATTTCTCAAAGAGTTACCCCTTTGAGAAATTTCAAAAAATATTGAAATTTGTCGTTTTGGACGATTTTTTGACGTTTTTTGATTTTTTAAAATGTCGAAATTTGTCGTTTTGGACGATTTCCGACGTTTTTTGATTTTTTTAAAATTTCGACATTATTTGAAATTTCTCAAAGGGGTACCCCTTTGAGAAATTTCAAAAAATGTCGAAATTTGTCGTTTTGGACGATTTCCGACGTTTTTTTGATTTTTTAAAATTTCGACATTTTTTGAAATTTGTCGTTTTGGACGATTTCCGACATTTTTTTATTTTTTAAAATTTCAAAAAATGTCGAAATTTGTCGTTTTGGACGATTTCCGATGTTTTTTTTATTTTTTGAAAATTTCGACATTGTTTGAAATTTTTTGAAATTTTGAGAAATTTCAAAAAATTTCGAAATTTGTCGTTTTGTCCGATTTCCGACGTTTTTTGATTTTTTTAAGATTGCGACATTTTTTGAAATTTCTCAAAGGGGTACCCCGTTGAGAAATTTAAAAAAATGTCGAAATTTGTCGTTTTGGACGATTTCCGATGTTTTTTTGATTTTTTTAAAATTTCGACATTTTTTGAAATTTCTCAAAGGGTTACCCCTTTGAGAAATTTCAAAAAATGTCGAAATTTGTCTTTTTGGACGATTTTTTGACGTTTTTTGATTTTTTAAAATGTCGAAATTTGTCGTTTTGGACGATTTCCGACGTTTTTTGATTTTTTAAAATTTCGACATTTTTTGAAATTTCTCAAAGGGTTACCCCTTTGAGAAATTTCAAAAAATGTCGAAATTTGTCGTTTTGGACGATTTCCGACGTTTTTTGATTTTTTTAATATTGCGACATTTTTTTAAATTTCTCAAAGGGGAACCCCTTTGAGAGATTTAAAAAATGTCGAAATTTGTCGTTTTGGACGATTTCCGACGTTTTTTTGATTTTTTTAAAATTTCGACATTTTTTGAAATTTGTCGTTTTGGACGATTTTTTGACGTTTTTTGATTTTTTAAAATGTCGAAATTTGTCGTTTTGGACGATTTCCGACGTTTTTTGATTTTTTTAAAATTTCGACATTATTTGAAATTTCTCAAAGGGGTACCCCTTTGAGAAATTTCAAAAAATGTCGAAATTTGTCGTTCTGGACGATTTCCGACGTTTTTTTGATTTTTTAAAATTTCGACATTTTTTGAAATTTGTCGTTTTGGACGATTTCCGACATTTCTTTTATTTTTTTAAAAATTTCGACATTTTTTGAAATTTCTCAAAGGGTTACCCCTTTGAGAAATTTCAAAAAATGTTGAAATTTGTCGTTTTGGACGATTTTTTGACGTTTTTTGATTTTTTAAAATGTCGAAATTTGTCGTTTTGGACGATTTCCGACGTTTTTTGATTTTTTTAAAATTTCGACATTATTTAAAATTTCTCAAAGGGGTAACCCTTTGAGAAATTTCAAAAAATGTCGAAATTTGTCGTTTTGGACGATTTCCGACGTTTTTTGATTTTTTAAAATTTCAAGAAATGTCGAAATTTGTCGTTTTGGACGATTTCCGACGTTTTTTTATTTTTTGAAAATTTCGACATTTTTTGAAATTTTTTGAAATTTTGAGAAATTTCAAAAAATTTCGAAATTTGTCGTTTTGGCCGATTTCCGACGTTTTTTGATTTTTTTAAGATTGCGACATTTTTTGAAATTTCTCAAAGGGTACCACGTTGAGAAATTTAAAAAATGTCGAAATTTGTCGTTTTGGACGATTTCCGATGTTTTATTGATTTTTTTAAAATTTCGACATTTTTTGAAATTTCTCAAAGGGTTACCCCTTTGAGAAATTTCAAAAAATGTCGAAATTTGTCGTTTTGGACGATTTTTTGACGTTTTTTGATTTTTTAAAATGTCGAAATTTGTCGTTTTGGACGATTTCCGACGTTTTTTGATTTTTTAAAATTTCGACATTTTTTGAAATTTCTCAAAGGGGTACCCCTTCGAGAAATTTCAAAAAATGTCGAAATTTGTCGTTTTGGACGATTTCCGACGTTTTTTGATTTTTTTAAAATTGCGACATTTTTTGAAATTTCTCAAAGGGGAACCCCTTTGAGAGATTTAAAAAATGTCGAAATTTGTCGTTTTGGACGATTTCCGAGGTTTTTTTGATTTTTTTAAAATTTCGACATTTTTTGAGATTTCTCAAAGGGTTACCCCTTTGAGAAATTTCAAAAAATGTCGAAATTTGTCGTTTTGGACGATTTTTTGAAGTTTTTTGATTTTTTAAAATGTCGAAATTTGTCGTTTTGGAAGATTTCCGACGTTTTTTGATTTTTTAAAATTTCGACATTTTTTGAAATTTCTCAAAGGGTTACCCCTATGAGAAATTTCAAAAAATGTCGAAATTTGTCGTTTTGGACGATTTCCGACGTTTTTTGATTTTTTTAATATTGCGACATTTTTTGAAATTTCTCAAAGGGGAACCCCTTTGAGAGATTTAAAAAATGTCGAAATTTGTCGTTTTGGACGATTTCCGACGTTTTTTTGATTTTTTTAAAATTTCGACATTTTTTGAAATTTCTCAAAGGGTTACCCCTTTGAGAAATTTCAAAAAATGTTGAAATTTGTCGTTTTGGACGATTTTTTGACGTTTTTTGATTTTTTAAAATGTCGAAATTTGTCGTTTTGGACGATTTCCGACATTTTTTTTATTTTTTTAAAATTTCGACATTTTTTGAAATTTCTCAAAGGGTTACCCCTTTGAGAAATTTCAAAAAATGTTGAAATTTGTCGTTTTGGACGATTTTTTGACGTTTTTTGATTTTTTAAAATGTCGAAATTTGTCGTTTTGGACGATTTCCGACGTTTTTTTATTTTTTGAAAATTTCGACATTTTTTGAAATTTGTCGTTTTGGCCGATTTCCGACGTTTTTTGATTTTTTTAAGATTGCGACATTTTTTGAAATTTCTCAAAGGGGTACCCCGTTGAGAAATTTAAAAAAATGTCGAAATTTGTCGTTTTGGACGATTTCCGATGTTTTTTTGATTTTTTTAAAATTTCGACATTTTTTGAAATTTCTCAAAGGGTTACCCCTTTGAGAAATTTCAAAAAATGTCGAAATTTGTCGATTTGGACGATTTTTTGACGTTTTTTGATTTTTTAAAATGTCGAAATTTGTCGTTTTGGACGATTTCCGACGTTTTTTGATTTTTTAAATTTCGACATTTTTTGAAATTTCTCAAAGGGTTACCCCTAAGAGAAATTTCAAAAAATGTCGAAATTTGTCGTTTTGGACGATTTTTTGACGTTTTTTGATTTTTTTAAAAATGTCGAAATTTGTCGTTTTGGACGATTTCCGACGTTTTTTGATTTTTTAAAATTTCGACATTTTTTGAAATTTCTCAAAGGGGTACTCCTTTGAGAAATTTCAAAAAATGTCGAAATTTGTCGATTTGGACGATTTTTTGACGTTTTTTGATTTTTTAAAATGTCGAAATTTGTCGTTTTGGACGATTTCCGACGTTTTTTGATTTTTTAAATTTCGACATTTTTTGAAATTTCTCAAAGGGTTACCCCTAAGAGAAATTTCAAAAAATGTCGAAATTTGTCGTTTTGGACGATTTTTTGACGTTTTTTGATTTTTTTAAAAATGTCGAAATTTGTCGTTTTGGACGATTTCCGACGTTTTTTGATTTTTTAAAATTTCGACATTTTTTGAAATTTCTCAAAGGGGTACTCCATTGAGAAATTTCAAAAAATGTCTAAATTTGTCGTTTTGGACGATTTCCGACGTTTATTGATTTTTTTAAAATTTCGACATTTTTTGAAATTTCTCAAAGGGTTACCCCTTTGAGAAATTTCAAAAAATGTCGAAATTTGTCGTTTTGGACGATTTCCGACGTTTTTTGAATTTTTTTAAAATTTCGACATTTTTTGAAATTTTCGAAATTTTCGACAAAAATTTTGAATTCACAATTTTTCAAAAATTCTTGTTTTTGTGCGCTTTTCAGACAATTTCCAGCGTGTTTTGATTCTTCGAAAATTTTGAAAATTTTCAATTTTTTTCAAACGTCTCCTCAAGAGATGCATGCCAGTCTCCGTTAATGCCACATGCTGTCTCTGCCGGAGACAGCCTCTATCTCACCCTGTTGCTTCTTGCCTCGTTGTTCCCACCAACCGGCCTCCGCAGGAGTCTGGTCTCTGCAGCTCCGTGACTGCCTCACGTGTTGTCTGCCGTACCTGGGCTTCTCAGAGGCAGCACGTCACAGGCGTGTAATACAGAGACTGGTCCGTTCAGAGCCGGAGTCAGGCAGAGACCGCATTCGTCAGAGGCATAGTACATCAGAAACAGTCCGAGAAAGACCGGTTCCGCGACGCATGAGGTGGTGGAATTTTGAAAATTTTTAAATTTTTCGAAAAATCAAAAAACGTTGCAAACGCTCTGAAATGCGCACAAAACCAAAAATTTTCTGAAAATTCGAAAGAAAATTAAAAGATGGAAATTTTCAAAAATTCGTAGTTTTGTGCGCGTTTTGGGCGATTTCCCACGTTTTCCGACTTTTCGAAAATTTTCGAAAAAATTGAAATTTCTCAAAGGGGTACCCCTTTGAAAATTTTCAAAAATTGTCGAAATTTTAAAAAAATCAAAAATGGCTGCAAATGGCGTGAAACGCGAAGAAAACCAAATATTTTCGAAATTTTCGACAAAAATTTTGAATTCAGAATTTTTCAAAAATTCTTGGTTTTGTTCGCTTTTCAGACAATTTCCAGCGTTTTTTGATTTTTCGAAAATTTTGAAAATTTTTAAAAATCAAAAATGGCTGCAAATGGCGTGAAACGCGAAGTAAACCAAAAATTTTCGAAATTTCGACAAAAATTTTGAATTCAGAATTTTTCAAAAATTCTTCGTTTTGTGCGCTTTTCAGACAATTTGCAGCATTTTTTGATTTTTCGAAAATTTTGAAAAAATTCAATTTTTTTCAAACGTCTCCTCAAGAGATGCATGCCAGTCTCCGTTAATGCCACATGCTGTCTCTGCCGGAGACAGCCTCTATCTATGCGTTTCGTACGCAGGAATGGTGTCACCTATCTAGGGACGAATCTTGGGCTTGAGCAGGACTCCGCCTTTAGTTAGCTTTTTTGGTTGTCTGGTTGATATTGACATATTCATCGCCCTGATGATGGAGACAGTATGACCTCCGAAACGTTGGTTAACATCGACCCGTCTACACAGCACAACAACCCAGAAGACAGAAGTCTTTAAATATGCCAAGTTTCTAGTGGGATACGCGTATTAGCAATTCTTGCCTAACCAAACGATTTGTTCACTCCACAGTACAAGGTGTTTTCAGAAGAATTTGCACTTGGAACTATTCACCTGCCCAGCAAATCACTAATACGCAACGCAATTTTTCATTAACTCTGCAACACAAGAGGTAACCATCTTCAAACTTTCCGCCTTAAAAATCTTACCACTTGAATTTCGTTCGCACTTTCAGGAATATTTTCTTTAAAACAATTTCCCCATTCCTATGTATGCCTTGTTCCCTAGTTAAACGCTGAAGACAACTTTAACTAAGACCTGACTTCGCCCATGATTCAAGATTCTTAAAATAACTCAAGACAAACCGAGGAATAGTTTTTTTAGTTTCGCCAACTTCGTAAACTGAACCCTTCACGGTATATAATTTTGCTTCATGCCTCTACAAGTCAAAATTCGTGCCTCGCCATCTTTGTCAATCTAATTGCTTTACATACGCTTACCTGCGAACGATTTGAAGCTCCAATAAAATTGGATTGGAAGTGCCACGGCTGTGTACAGCTGGTGGCAAGGAGAAAGCCAACATCCTCCAGCCAACCTATGAAAATAAACAGTTAGCAATTTTGTGACGTATCTCTAAGAGCTAAAGCTAGAACACGATATAAATGCGCACAGAATTTTCGTTGGTGGACCTTTTGTAATATTGCTACTTGAAAGAATGGCCGATCAGCTTTAGACACTACGGTAAGATATATTATTATTAAGGTAATTACGTAAATGATATTAAAATTTGTTTCTAATTGTTTTATGATGTTTCTGTAACTGGTCGTTTGATGCTGGTTCAGAACATCGAAATAATAAATTCGTTTATTATTATTTTATTATTAATCTGACCTACTTTTTCAGAACCCGAAGTTTCAGCGTTGCTGATATGAAAACTCACCAACCTGCAAAATTACTGAATCTACACGAATTACTAACATCGCAATCATAATTTAGAGCACAATGCAGTCAGTTTTCGAACTTGTGCTGAAATATCAAATTCATGAGAAGATCAATTTTAATAGTGTGTTATAATTTTGTCTAATCTTAAGTTTTCCTTATGTTCTGCTCTATTAACATTATCCAATCAAAATTTTATATGTAAGTTATTAATTTTCGTGTGTTTACTGTTTTCCTCGATCAATAATTCTTATAATATTAGCCGAAGACGTCGAATTGTTAAGCACAATTACGTAGTTATTTTGTTAGTAATTAAATAGTTTTGTTTACGTCTTCATTATGTTTCTTTTTAATTCAAGGGAGAACGACACTAATTAACACCCGCAAAAAACTGCCTCTCGTGCAAATCATGAAATAAACCTGTTTCTCCAAAATACATTTTAAAGTTATCTCCCCCAAATCACATGTCAAACAGATGTGCTGTTTCCTAAATGTTCTCGAGTTTGTGTCGTTTACCAATGTGTACTGCATGAACAGCCTATCATCCATTTCTTGGTTTTATCTCCATAATAACTTTATATTAAGAATAAAAATAATATAAGTTTTACCACTCTCTGAATCTTCTTAATGTTCAAACAATTTCTTTGGTCTCAGACAGAACACACATGAGAAAGGGTACCTCGCAATGGAGGTTATGCAAAATCATTTCTATAAAATCGATTTTCCACCACATACTTTATAAGTATTTATTTTCCTGGAATTCTCCAAACAAAATGCTATACGTATCTGTTATATCCCGTTATATTCTACATGCTCTGTCCATCTCATCCTTATTTTAATCACATATTAATATTAAATGATTAGCTACATGGAGGAGTGTTCTTCATTCGACGCTGATACGCAGATATTTCAGAAATACCTCGCAATTTTTGGAACACGAAATTCGATTACCGTGTCCAAAAGAGTGAGCCTATAAATTGTGCAATTTTCTTTATTTTTCCAT
Organism: Zootermopsis nevadensis; assembly: GCF_977971745.1. Taxonomy (NCBI): domain Eukaryota; kingdom Metazoa; phylum Arthropoda; class Insecta; order Blattodea; family Termopsidae; genus Zootermopsis; species Zootermopsis nevadensis. The sequence goes on along the minus strand of NW_028259139.1, from coordinate 691,099 downwards.
GTTACGCACGCTTAAATATTACGAGAAATCTGTTCTGCGAGCGACCAAATTTCACATCGGTACAAAAGATCACCCCTGAAACAGAGCAGATATTGAATTCTATTTCTAACGTAATATTGTCTTTCTCCGTAGATTTCTCAAGTGTTAAGTGGTTTTCCTACCAAAATTTTGTATCTCTCTCTTATTTCTTCCAGTTAGTGATACATTATGTTTGATTTAATCAACCAAATATAAACATTTCAATTTTATCCACTCCTCGTACTTTGTCTTAGATATGATTTTCCTCGCCGAGAGCAATTTCTCTCAGACCGAAGCTACAGCGGAGATCCTTTGATGCATTTTCCTTGTCTTTGCCTGTACGTCGATGATCTCCGCCCCGTTTCGCGAACAGACAGAGACAAATATCACGGCCAGCTGCTTCGTCCGTATTTCTTATAGCGATCCTCTTGCTCTGAGAATTTATTATTGGTCCGGCTGAGTTGAAGACGAAGTTAAGGGGCGTGGCTTGGCATTATGACGCTGCTTGTGTATATATAAGATCAACAGCAAGTAGACAGACAGACGGATGGTCTGTAATGTTGCGTTACGACGTTGCGGGCCATGACCGTGAGTTATTGCCGAGCGAGGCGATACGTCTTACTGCGCTGATATTGTTTTGATCATAAAGCCTGCACCAACAGCGCCCAGGCGTACAGAACGGCTTAGACGAGATTTCAAGTCCTTACGGCTGCTTACAGACAATGCCGGGGAGAAGAGTAGAGATTAACAGACGTTTCAGATGTGCATACTACCTACTTAATCAGAGTGATCAGTAATCTTCCTGATGATGGAGGCAGTAAACACTGATGAAAGCGTCTACACGGCGCAACATCTCAGAATACATTACACTTTACATTTAACAAAATTACAACTCGTTTCGTTAATTTATTATGCTTTAAAATAAAAAATAAATGAATTGAATCGAAATTTATCAACTTCCGGGGGCTGAACGTTATGTAATTGTTAATATTTCTACGTCACAAACTAATCTGGCCCGGGAACCGATGTATTGATTGACGTCTATCATTGTCTGCCTCACAACGTATATGCAAATAGAAGGACAGTACCTTCAAATAAGCTAGGATATGTTCCTTTAAAATTCTTCCCATTTCAAGTTCACAATTACAACACAACTCTGTAAACAAGACACGATAAATCTTTAACGCTTGAAATATGTATATACAGACTTCCTACTCTACAAGTTAATAAAAAAATACACAAGGCACATTAAGTGAATTAAAATGTGACATTAATGAATATTACAGACGAAGAACATTTGTTATGTTTCAGTATTTCTAGTACGCGGTTCCTTGCACTTAACTACAAACACAGCATTAAGTAAAATAACAGCTGTAATGCATTTTGAATTCAGGATTTAAAATGTTGTCACTTTTCCAAGTTATGGATCTTCTTACTCAGAATATAGACGTACGCATCAAGAGAAAGTGTAGATAAAATAAGGAAACAAATAATTAAACACAAATAGAGAGGAGAAATAAGCAAAAATATATTTACCAAAACCAAAGGCTTATTATCCAGTCTTATCGTAGGTCTGTTTTCTTAACGGAATGCTACAGGATGTATGATTTGAGGTTTTCACAACGGCGAGTCTGAGGATTTCTGTCTTCTGGGTTGTTGCGCTGTGTAATCTGGTAGATTTCCACCAACGTTTCGGAGGTCATAATGCCTCCGTCATCAGGGCGATGAGTATGAAGATTTCTGTCTTCTGGGTTATTGCGCTGTGTAATCTGGTAGATTTCCACCAACGTTTCGGAGGTCATACTGCCTCCATCATCAGGGCGATGAGTATGAAGATTTCTGTCTTCTGGGTTGTTGCGCTGTGTAATCTGGTAGATTTCCATCAACGTTTCGGAGGTCATACTGCCTCCGTCATCAGGGCGGTGAATGTCACAAATCTATCAGACTACACGACGCAATAACCCAGAAGACAGCAATCTTCATGTTTCAGGATGTTAGCCAAACGGCTTATGTTCATAGATACAATCCTGAGCCAATTCTACCCATCAATGTTTCTCAAAGGTTGTGCAATGTAACCTATGCAGTTGAGAAGAGTTATTAAATAATCCTGTATTGTAATCAGAGATATCAGGACGCGAATGGGGGAGCAGCTGGTGTAGAGGCCTCGGACCTGCGCAGTGGCTCGCCCTGCCAGGGTCTTCCGGAGAGCAAGTTGTTCTGAGAGAAAATAGTTGGCTTCGGTGTCGAGACACGAATGCAGGGTGCTATGCACTGCCAGCTTCCTGGGATCGCATTCACACTGCCGCCCAACAAAAAAGTGTCACCACAGCTGTGCGTCTGTGCGGTCTAGGGACAGACTTCCTTGTATTACAGTTGAACACATCATTTAGTTTGCCTGGATCATATCTGAAGATCTGAAGACATTCTAGCAAGCTGCCAAGAAAGAAGGCAATTTCCTTACAACAAGTTTGGAGCTCCGGTGGATTTCTTCGAACAAAAACGATGTAAATCCTTTTCTTCGTTGTCCAGTTTTTGTCCAATTCGTGGACTTGAACTAGGATCAAACTTCTTGGTCCAATGATTAGCACTCTTGCTTCGTATTCGGCAAGTCCCGAGTTTAGGAACGGATACCGACAGCACTATCTAAGGTTTTTAATAGTTCTCTCCATTGTATACAGGCACAAGCCGGGTTAGTACTTCCATATTGTTTATAATCAGAGAGCAGTAGGTTCGAAAAGCAGCGGGTCCACAGCATCCTGAGAGGATTTTCCTTGTTTTCCCAGTCTCTTACTCTAAATGCTTTCTCAGAAATGTTTACAATTTCTTTTCTTGCAATTGACTTCTATTAATGTGAAGTGTGAAATTAGAAATTATTTGATATTATTAAATGTAAACCAAAGGGTACAGAGAGATTTGAATTGTTCACGGCAGTGAGAATAATGATGCTGTTCTTCTGAGATTTGACAAAGTGTAGACTCGTCGTTAGATGGTTTCAAATGGGGATAGTTCGTTTCTCCGAAACGTCGGCTCTTACCTTTATGTCAGGTCTCTTCTGGACCTTCGTGCATGCGAGGAATTACCTCGTCTGTCCAGATGCTGAGCCAGTCGCCAAACAAGTCTCAAGACTGACCCCTTCAGGTAGTCACCCAAGACAAATCTATCATTTAGGACAGACTGCTCAAAGAAGCTGCAGGTACCTATCGCACTCTTAGCTTTCAATGCCCATAAACTGATAGCAAATCGTTAGCAAGTTTTCACTTGCCAGGTAGAACATCACGCCCCAGTGGTTAGTAAGTTTGCTTCGTATTCGGGAGACGATGATTTCAAATAAAAATAAAATTGTCCTGACTCAGAAATTTTAGTAGCTTTTCTGGCTTCCTTCAGGAAATTTCTGGATGGTAACTTGAATTAAGAACTATTGTTCAAAAAACATCCTTATCAGCTATCCAACCGTACACAGCAGAACACAGAACAGCCTCCGGCAGTGGAATTTAGACCAATGTATAGATATTTATGATTAGCTCAAATATCGAGACTAGATCAAAAATTCAAGCCGTGCTGATGTTGGAAAAGCCTTAAGAAATTTGGTTTATTTTCTCGAAGATATGTCACAGTATGCCTACATTATTTCATAAATCCTTATCAAGTAGCGCTAGTTTTCCTTCTACATCAAAGTTTCGCGCTGTAGCCATGTTGTAATTACTTATTATAGGTAATTAGAAATATAAAATACTAGAATTAAGTGGCTTCCAGTGGCATTACATCAACACTAAATTTAATCAAAATTTGTCCAACTATTCTCGAGTATAATCATGGATAGATAAAATCAACTGTATGTATAATAATTGTGTCCAAGCATTGCAAAAGGCGTATAATACATTTAAATCTCTAAAGGCCAATGAGTCGTAAGCAGATGGCTCCTTAGTACTAGCTTGACTGTGATGCGTGGTAAAGTATTTACCACTAGAGCTTTACAACCTGTCGGTATGTACAATTAATTTCGCGTCGCGTCGTGTTTAACGCCTTGCTGTAATTAGTGTTACAAAGCAAACTAATTACTTTAATTTAAAATTAAACTCGAGTAAAGAAAAACATTGCATTCTTGTACTTGAGCTTAAAATTTAATTGCAAAGCTATCACTGGTACACACGCTCAGCTGAACAGCTCCTGCGCACACTAATTGCCTGCACAGAGTTGTCCAAGCCACATACAGGATTGGCGTTGTAGCAGTTTATAGCGAACGTCTACTCACGAAGAATAAGACAAGGCAATGAAGACTGATGTATACAGTTCAATCTTTCAGTGTCTTAGTCAGCAATCAGTCATTGTTAGAGAGACATTTAGCCAGTTAGTCATACCGTTAGAGCTCCAGACACTTTGTAAGGCAGTCATTTAGAAATTCAGTCATCCAATCAGTCAGCCTGAAGCCAGTAAGACATACAATCAGTCATTCAGGCAGTCAGTTATCACTGACTTAGTCAATAATCTAGTCTGTCTCCCAGCCAGTCAAACAGCGAACCAGACTTTGTGTGAGTCAGTGTATGTAATATTTGAAATCAAACTTTAGACGTTGGAATCGCAAAGTGATCACACCACAGACCAGTCTGTGATTAAAAAACTAATGCTGGTATTACCCGATGCACCTGACTTAAGGCTGGCGGTGTACAACCGGTTGCTTCTCAACTCGTAAAATTCGCTCGCGGCGTTGTAATTAGCGGGGTGCTGGCAGACAGATCTGCTCTTTGCCTTTTATTTGTGGGATGAGGGCTTCTTGTAGCATTCCAAACGAAATTCTTGCTTTTCAGAAATATTAGTGAACTTTTTTCTTTCTGTCTATTTACTTTATCCATTCTCCTTTCTTCTCTTTTTCTGATTTATTTTCCTCCAGCTTTGTTCCGTTTGTTTGTTTGTGTTTTTACTTAATGTTTCTTTCTGTCCATAAAACCCCATCTCTAATTTTTCATCGTTCATATATGTTCGCTCCCTCCTATTATTATCATCAAGCAGTTATTAATTATAATATATTATTTAGACCAAATACTTTGTCTATGCAATTCATGTTCCCCCATTTCTGTTTCGAGATGAGTGCAGGTTCGGCTTTAAATTTTGCTGTTTGTGACCAGGAGATGGCGAAATGCTCCTCGATTCATGCGATACGCTGATGGTTGAATTCACGCCCCTCGTGCAGCAGAGGGAGACAGTGCCAGGATCGATACCGCTCTCTGCCCACTCATTGGATGGAGTTCTGCAAGTTCTTCAGCATCGCCGCACAGAAATCATGTGCCATAGCACACACAAAGTCGAACAGAATGCAGATGTATAAGACGCCCCTTCATATCGAAGCCAAAATTTATCATTGCTATAGAAAAACATGTAATATTACCAAATCATGAATCAGTTTAATCCAGTTCAACCGATTTCTCAGAGATGTATTTTAATAACACACTCAAACGAATCACATTTATATGTTAAAATTTCTCGGGATACGTTGATCAATCCGGATACTTCTCGTTTGCCTTATTAATCATCATTCCATCAAGAAATATCGCGTAATGTCGATGTATAGCTCAACGCATTCTTAATATTGACATTAGATATAAATGAATGATTACTTTCAGTCTCCGATTGGTTTAACCCGTGAAAAGTCCTTTGTGAGTACTGCATAGGAGCAGATGGGCTCCAGAGCCGGCCCAAAGAAAGGAACTTTCGTCCCGGAAGTACTAAAACAAGTCGATTTTGCTCATACTTTTCGTACTATTGCTTAGTTTCGGACAAGTTACCAAATTTCCAATGCACTGAGAATAACATTTTTGATAAGTCAGCTATTTTATATACTAAGATGTTCATATTCAAATCCCGAGGTTTATATCCCCGTAGGCTAGTAAAACGTTAAAACACGTGACATTCATTGAATCGGGTTTCGGGTTAACCTGAGTGACGTCTCCAGTTGTTTTCCTCAGCCGCTGCATTGAATACCGTACTTGTAAAATTGGCCACGACCGCGGCCTTCCCGACCCTGTGCAGGTTAATAGTTTATAATCGTCCTTTATTTTAAGACTCATATCGCTTTCCGTTCCACAATGACAATGATTCATAGAATAAAATAATAATAGGTCATTAATATGGTAATTTGAAATTTACCCTAGTTGTTTCATATTAAAATAAATTAATATAACAAGAAGTTTATGAAATCGTTGATACTCCTGATTTTTATTCAAAAAATGTCGGGGTTCAAATCTCAGCCCAGATAAAGAATATCCAGAATGAGAATTTTCGTGTTTCTCCTCAGTTCCTCCTGGAAAATTCCGGGATGTCACATTAAATTAGACCAAGACCACACCTTCCATATCCATTTTAATTTATTAATTATCCCATAATTGAACCTTCTACTAAGAGCGTCGTTAAATGAACCATATACCTAGATACTACAAGGTACAGATATTGAACAGATTAAGTTTAATCTGAATCAGCATATTTTAGTTCGAAACGAATTAATGAAGACCCGTCGTATACAGACTCCTCTGCAGGTGATATATCGTCGTTAAATTACTAACCCACCTGATGCTGTGGATGACACGTCCTCTCTAACTTCAATCCATAAATATAAATCACACAACTTTGTAACCTCCCCCCTCCACTTGGTTTCTACCTCATTCGCGGTTTATGTTATTTTTAAACATGGAATTCAGTGGAGTTAGTGTAACCATAGCAACAGCCCCGCTTTCTAAACAAACGCAACCGTTTGCCGTTCGATGGTAAACAGGCCTCACATCGCTCTGCCATTTCCACAGCCGTCAGCGGAATTTTCTCTCTGCTCAAACCCCTTACTTTTTTAATGTTCAATATTTGTTTTAAAAGCTGGGCACACGAGGAAACGCGCTGCCTACTTCCTTTGTTCTGCATGTGATACATTTTATTTTTCGTTTTTCTAATTGCGAGGGAAAACATCGCCATTGGGGAAGACAAATCAGTGTACCAAAGGTTTTTCTCATTCTGTTTTTTGTGTTTATAATACAATGCAAGGAGGATTACTTCAATAAAACCCACAATAATAAGATATCCGAGTTAAACGTCTAACATTCGTGGGATTTATTCCTATAATATTTTGACTGACTTAAATGAACAATGACGACTGTGTTCTGGGATGTTGCGCCGTATAGTTTGGTAGATATTCACCGAATTTTAAAAAAAACAATTATTGCCCTGAAGATGGAGGCTGTTGGAACCTGTGAAACGTCGTTCAATGTCTACCAGATTACGGGATAAATCATTATCTTCATACTCGTCTCCGTGACAACCTGAAATCTTACGTAACAAAGCAGAATTCATCTTGAAGAGCTGATAGCTAGTCAACAAATCCACCTCCTTTTACGAAACTTGAAAATTCCTTACTATTTTCACAAGTCTCTACCACCGAATCCTATCCAGAACCATTTGAATAGTGTACATTTTGATACATTATTTATTTAACATAAGTTACATTATCCTCCCAACTATGCCTAAGTCTCCGACATGGCTGTTGGTTTCAGAATTTTCATGCTAAAATTTTATTAAACTTATATTTTCCCCATACGTACTACATGACTTACCAATCTAATTTTTTCTCACATGTAATTTGAAGAGTGCAATTTATGAGACTCCTCAATATGCGATTTGAAATTCTCTCCCATTTCATTGGAAGGAAGGTCTTCTGATACTCTATACCTCTCAGTAAGGATTACGTAAACGTAGAAAAAAATCTGTGATCTGTGATTTGCACAAATTCACAAGGTTGACTTATGCAGTCTACTCTGAAGTATTACAAACAAATTATTAAGCACCTGTATGAACAGAAAATCAGTCTAAAATGTAAAATATTCGTGTATCGTAAAATTACGTCATAAACAGGTATGTGTCTAAACCACTGCAGTTGATACAGTGTCGTAACCAAACCTCCCATGACGTCACTTTCCTTGCTGCAAAACAGACGCAGGTCTAAATGTCTTTTTTGCTGTAGAATGCAGCTCGTATCACGTGGAGTCCACATGTGCTCACCCTTGCCTCCTGTAATGAATGGACTAAATCAAATGACCCCGAAATTCTGAGCTTCTCTGGGAATGAACTGCTGCCACATGGTGCTCCACGATGCAGGGTTAAATATCTCGCATTATTTCATAACCTGGACCACTCTGTCAGTGATGCAATGGGATACGATCTTGGATAAAAAGATCAGTTCTTTATGTCCACAAATTCACATCAGCTGTGACGCCCACACAACAGACACAAAATTATTCTTTATGTTGGGTTAAGTCGACCTGGACCGCTCACCTTCAATCTACACCCGAGAATAAGAATTCGTATAGTTTTAATTCCATGCCCTCCATTGACCTCTGAGATGCGAGGCTCACTTTATGGCTTTAATTTGTCTCTGTTTTAAGTTACTTCCTTTGTTTAACGCCACTTATTCAACTGCAAAATACGTCGTCAATTAAGTGTGCCAGTATGATTATGGCTACTGGAGGGACGGATATATTTTACAGGAAACTTGTTAGACTTCGAAACATGGAACTCCAGTACGTAAAGCTGGAATGTTAATCATTTTTCTCATTCCACAGAATAAGCACATTGCCCCGTGCAAATTCAGAAATAATCTCTTCAGCCAATAAATTCATAGAGTGCACTGTGCAAGGATAAGAAAGGTTCAGTGTGTTAAACTTACTGACCAAACACTGGACGATCGGTTAGAATGCATCAGGAACAAAAACCTTTCTCTTTGCATCCAGACGGTTTCCGTATCTAATTTAGTGATTTATGATAGCACAAGGAATTATTTACAGTCTTAAAGCATCCCGAATGTGAAGAATTGATGCAATTGCGCCAGATTTAAATTCATTACTAGACTTTTCTTGAGTTACGCAACAGAAGCATCGTTTAAAAAGCACTGGGTTTTCTGATCTGTCTTTATTTGGTCTCTGTGTCTTGCCATTTCTCGATGGGCAAGCGTAACTAACTTGACTTTTCAACAACGTAAGTTGCATTACACCATGAAAGTTTTTGCTTCATAACTTACGAAAGTTCCATTAATAAAAGTCAAGATGGAGAGGCTTGTAATACTCATAATAAAGGTACATTTGTGCCAGCTGGATGTTATGTAGTGCAACTATCAGGCATGTTCATGTATCGTAATGAGAAATATCAAGCGGTTAGTCTCCAATAAAACTTGAATGTTACGTAAAATATCATTTCGTTGCTTGTCATTGCCGTGTAGTAATCCAGATTTCTGTATAAAGCTAGGTAGAAATCAATGGCGAAAGCTGACTGCCACCTGACATTGTTTTCAATCCACATTTCACGTCTGATTCCTCGACATTACATTTTCTCGTATTACAGGTGAAAGTTGTCTTTTGAGTCCAATTGCCACGCCACGAAGACATACAGAAGGTAGCCCAAACCTTAACAGGATGAATGAAGTCATGACGAAGAGACCCTACAGTGGCCATAGGATAGCAGGCAGAATGGATCTCAGTCCGGATACCAAGCCTCGACGTCTGAGCTACCGTGGCTTATTAAAAATGCCAGACATAAGACATCTGCAACGCTAGCCGCGTCACTATAGAAGTCTCTGATGATGGAGGCAGATACAATCTTCGAAATATACCACTGATTGCTTGAGAGAATTGTGTTCTATTTATTAAATGTTAAAACCTACGAATCCATTCTAGAGAGGAAATGAAGTCAAACTAAAGGCAATTTATCTTAAATCTGAGAACTGTATCGATGAAGGAAATGAAAAGACAAAGATCTGATGGGCATGAGATGTAACACGCGTGGGAGAGATGATAAATACATGTACAATTTCAATAAAAAAACATGAAGGAAGATCATCTGAGAGGAGACGGCGTAGATGGGTGTATAATATTAAAGTGGAGCTTACGGAAACTGGAATTACTTGGCTCTGGATACTGTTCAATCCAATCTTATCTTATCTTATGAACACTGTGATATATCTTCTGTTGTTATAAACGGCTAGGATTATTTTGGTCAGCTGAACAACTATCAGCTTTTTAAGAAGGACTCCGCCCCATGTAGTTAGTTAGTATAACGCTTATATCCACTTATTATAACAAATTGGTTTTAATTACTTGTGCCATGAATATGAGATTAAAAAATATTGAATATCAATTAGTCAATTTATAAGATGTGTTAGAATATCATTTCGACTTCAGAAGTACGTGGAAGGCAATGCAGAGCTCGTCTTTCTTACAAGGAAGGAGTTATTACAATAATATCAATTTAGTAACGTTAAATTGATCTAGTGAATAGAATGGCGGTGATAATGTTCCCTATTACCTGTACACAGAATCGAACTCTAGCCATCATATTCATACACTTTAATAATGAGATGTGACGGCCTTTGAAGGAATTTTTAATTCCAGATTTTACCAGCGTTAGTTCAAGAGAACGTAAATTATTCATACGTGGATAAACATGAGAGAAAAGTAGTGATGATAAATGTCGCATCTGTTTCAAACTGTAAAACATTTGATGTTAAGCTTTCACGGCGGTTTTCGTTAATAAAGTCTTCTCGGTCTATCAGCCGTGTTAGATGGTGATAAATCACGGCTGATAGCCCGAGAAGACTTTATTTATGTAACATTTGCTGAGTTTTGAAAATATTTGTACCCCTTGTGTTACTTTTAAATATGTTTCGTTCTTTAAGAGGACGAATTACAGGATAGTATGAACGATTTAAAAATTTACGGTATCTGTGAAAGATAAAACTTTTGGACCATAAATGAAAGAACCATGACTAAATGCTTTGCTACCCTCATTCACTGTTTCAGTGCGTGTTCTTGTTCCCGTCAAAGGGGGTGGAGGGTGTCTGCGTGTGGTCTGATGGTGAGATACATGGGAATTTATAGCTTGCCACGTTCGTCTTCATTCTTGACTCATGAATTAAGGAAAAGGTTTTAAAATGTATCAGACTAGAACGGAACATTATCGCATAAGCACACTAATCATTATCTAATTAAGAGCAGAGTAACCGAATTCAAACTCGCAATTAACCGTCTCAGTCTTCTCTCGGATCCAACATTGTGGTCTACTTGCTTACGCTTCGAATTCGGGAGGTCCCAGGATCAAATCTAAGTCCAGATGTCGACTAAACTGACCAAGGAGTTATTCCTCAGTCCCACCAAGAAAATTCTGGGACAGCACCTTGAAATAGGCTACGAACTCTTATTTATATATTTTAAATTCATCACACACACATTATTCTACGATTAAAACTATATGGGCCTGCCTATGACCCTTGATTAAATTAATTCTCCCAAAGAATATTGTTCCTTCGAAACAGAAATTTACATAAACAATATTTAATAATTTAGGTTAGGTTCCGCAAAGAAAACACAACGCTCCAACATTAAAAAGTTAACACTGCTTTAGAAGATAGTACTTGTTTATTGTCAGAATCGTAAGAATCTCGCAAATACAAGATGAAAAATTATTGATTACTGAAGCTGGTGGGACTTTTAAATTCTTTGGGTTTTAAAGGGTTGATATTAATACATATACAGATATAATGTTACTTGTAGTTTTAAATAGGTCAACTGATCCCTCACTTTGAGAGAAGAAAATACGAGTTAGAGTATGTACTTATAACAACGAAGACAAAAATAATGATTTGAACATAAAAGTGAGAACATTTTATAAGGGGGAGTTTTACAATTTGAATCATTCATGTACTGTTTGGGAACAGGGTAGTCACAATCGAATTCTATAGCGCTGAAGAACAGAATATTAATATTTGCATTTACTTTATATGGTCTCATATTTTGAGAAAATAAATTACGTATGTTTAAAAACACCTACGCCTACTCAACAGAACTGACTCAAGATAGGGACAAATTTTGAGATCTTGTAATGACTGGAATTGACATTCGTGTGAAAAGAAGGGATTTATGAATAACTGATAATTCATCCCTGTAAAGTACGATGCGTATTGAGCAGGAGATGTACTATAAATATAGCACTTATCGGGAAGTATTTAAATGTATGTATTTATTCGATATTCCTGAAGGAAAGAGACTAATCAGTAGACATACATGAGATGATAATATTAAAATGGGCCTAAAATAAATGGAAAGCGAGTTTGTGAATTGAGTTCATATGATTTATGTCAGAAACTAGTGAACACATTACCATACATTTTACTCCCATAAAACAGATAATATTTGATCAACTAAGGAAGTATTAGCTTCTGAAGAAGGACTCTCCCCCATGGAGTTATCTGTTCTGATCTCCATTTTGCTTACACACAAACGGATTGCAGGTTAGCACGACTGGAATTCTTTGATCTCCAATGGGAACTTTGCATTGTTTCACATGAGATTGGCTGGCCTTTGAACACGTCCAGCTAAGGAAACCAGTCAGGCGCCTGGTATGTCCACAGCGAATTGACGAATTTTTCAGATTTCAGCTCTGGTTTTTCCGCCTCATTCTTGCGAGATTACTTTGCTACAATTTGCCGTAATCGTCAAACTGCATTCCATGCTTTTTACTGACCGTCAGAAGTTACTAGCTGCCATGAGCTCTGTCTTTCTAGAACGGGTATGAGACTTCGATCTTAGGAAGACACGATGCCCTATTAAGAATAAGTAATATTTGTGTCTTCGCACTTGGATACAAAAGTCGTAAATGGTGAGGACTTCTGATTCGTATTCTGGAGGAACTTAGGTCGTATCTCCGACTGGAAATTAAATAATGTCTGAGGTCTTCCGTGGTTTTCCTCGGTCCCTCAGGGCAAATTGCTGGATGCTTCCTAAATTTGTGTGACTGTGTCGTCTTATCGTCCGTCATTGTATACAATCTGGGCAACTTATGACATAACCCTTTAAAAGCCAGTGGTAAAATCTGTCTTACGAAAATTAACTTGTAATAATACAATTAAGTTTTGCATCTTAAGAACTGACGATTCGGACCTAATAATTCTGTTGTCCTGGCGCCAAAAACTGCCATTATAATTGCGTTTGCTTTCCTCACACGTGTCTTCAACATGGCTGACTGTAATGGCTGACTTCCATTCTCACAGTCCCTTTCGCCCTGTTTCGCGGTCTATCCATTCATCTTCTACACTCCCTCTTTTTGACATCTCTAGATTGTCTTCTTCCTTGCTGCACTGGATTCCTGGTCCTCCATCTGGCGACCATGCCAGCGTTCCCGTCACCCGTAACTTTAAATAGTAGATCACATTTTGTTTGTAACAAACATTTACCACTGATTTCTTAAAAAAAAACATGGAATGTTATAATACCCTGAAACAGTAATGACATCTTTTAGACACAAGTAGAGATTTTATGTGAAATGTAAGAATTAAATGTTTTCCAAATAAACTGTTTGATATGAATCTGGGTCATGGTCTTGAATTCGAACCCTGGCCGGTTCATTATTTCTTTATTTGTTTCGTTTCATGCAGTTGTTATGTTGGTATTTTACCGAGCATAGGTAGACAAATGGTCGTACAGACAGACTGACATGGTCAGACCTGCACGCGTTCATTTTATTCGTGCAAAGAACGTATAATAAGCAAAGAAAGATAAATTTAAGGCAACGCAGACAGGAAACAAAGAGAGAGAACGAAATCAAATTAAGAAAATAACACATTTCGGCAATGAGTTATGAAAACATTTATGGTTCTTGGCAATTGTTACAACAAAATTGTTTTTATTTACATGGTCATCAGCATTGTATGAAGTGGGAAATAATTTCCCACGAAAATGTTTATGGTAACTATAAAGTGTGTCCAAATTTATTTTAAGAACTGAATTTCTGAATCCTAAGGGAGAAATTTGATTAAATAAATACGAGAACTTGAAAAAACTACCACTGCGTTCCAATTTTTTTTCCATTTTAAAGTTTTCTACAGAACCAGAATAAAAATTATCTGGTCTCAGCACTTGTTTTGTACATGTCTATATAAATCGAAAAATAATCGAGTGTTCGCACAAGCATTTTAGTTGGATTGTACCAAATTTTCTCAATACCCGTCCAATCAGAGTGGAGTTGTTTCTTGCGTTCACAGAAGACGAATGGACACAACCGCTATGAGTTCTGAACAAAGTCGTGATTACAAGTACAGCCACACCGACCATCCATCGGCTGGCTGTCTGGAGCTGGATAGGATTTATTGCGTACTGCATTCGGCGGCTTAGACACACAGACACGCTGCTCGCGTGACCGGTTAACGGCACAAGTTGGTCTACTGTACGTGTTTCAGGCCTCAGATTACGTTCCCAGCGAAGTTCTATTCTACAACATAAACTAACAAACGAAAATAGTTGAGTAACTGAAGTTATTGGTTTGTGTGCAGGCATTCAACTAATGCCCTGAATACCTGTGTGTAAAAGTACACAACTCAATAAATATACTGATTTAGTACATTACTTACGGGCTAACTCACTAATTACTTACCTGACTGAGTAATTAATTTGTTCACAAAGTGACTAACTGACAAAGTTACGTGCTGAATGAATCACTATTTAAAATTATTGAATTACTGGCTGAATAACCGACAAACCGACTTAAAAAATTCTTTTCTTGAAGTGTTAATTCTTATTCAGAACTTCAGCAATTTTTAAATTGATAATAAATCCAAAAATTCTTGAAGGTCACCTATTTTTATAAACAGTGAGGAACTTCAATCTAATATATATATACGTGCCTACAAGCTACTGAACTATAATCCATTTTGTTACGTAGAAACAGAAATAATTCAGCTAAAGAAGAAAAGTAAGTATTATGAGCAGGAACGTATTTCAAATTTGTTTTTGTTTTTGAATTTCGAGGAAGGGGCGGGTAAGATGTATCAAGATATGGGTGTATATGTGTCGATATTTTGATACCGGTCTATCATCTTTTTTTAACTGATATCTTCTGTGGCGATAATAGAGTACCAGGATAATTAACCAAAAATAAACAAGGGGCTCGCGCGAGCCCTCCCCCTGGCAGGAGCCCACCTGACCTATGTAATGTGAAATATACGGCATTGAGAGAAACATATTGGTCTGGACATCTGAAGGGGACGACCTCGAATGCATCACACACGTACCTGGAATCTCCGAATAATTTTGAACATGGTTTATTGCAAGTGTCTGAAAAGAAAGTAAGTTCCTAGGAAGTTACACTTCCAAGATGGACGTAACTCAACGAAAACTTCTGTGATTTATGAGGTGAATTTTAATACTTTACGATGGGCTGTTAATTAACTAGGAGTGGGGCACAAAGAATTTGGTGGGGAATCCGTGCAGTAACCATCGACTTCGAAGAAGGGAGAGATTGGAAAATAATGTTGAGATGCGAGATTTGAAGTTAATAGCAGTGACAAAGATGTAATTTTTCTTCTGCGTTTCGAAGCAGTATAGAATCGGAGAAACCCCGGAACCCAGAAAAAGAACTAACGCAGGATCGTGTCGAAGGCTTTTGTGTTTGTGGTACTAAAACTTTGGGTTGTACAACTAGAGTTGGTTGCTTATATAGAAAAGAAAAGACTAGATCATATGGACAGGCTTAGAGACGTTAGTAAAGAAATTTCCCGAAATTTATGAAACCCGAAGTTTCATTGCAGTGTTTTCCATAGACCAGAGCCATTTTAATTCAATCAACACACTCCAACCCTTTCTCCCTAATAATTACTTTAGTGTTAAATCCATCTCTGCGCAGGTCTTCAGAATTGTCTTTTCCCTTCAGAAATTTCAATCAAAAGTTTGTATTCACTTCTGATCGCCACATGCATGCTAAATACTCTACCAATCTCATACTCCTTGATTTGATCTGTAAAGTAATTTATGCTTAAGAGCATAAATTATGAAATTCCTCATTACGTATCAGGAATAAGATCGAGCATTAAAAACCTCTGAAATATCAGTTAATTTCTACGAGACTTCACAGCGCACCGTCCAAGAATATTCGTCTTCATACTCACCACCGTGAGAACCTGACATGTCACGCTGTGTTGCTTCCTCCTGGCTCCAGTCACAAACAGCACGCATATTTGCGTGTCCGTCCCCCCCCCCACTGGGTTCGCACCCGGGACCGCTGTGACCTGTTTTCTGTCGGTAACAGGTTTTGTCACCTGCGGTGTGCCGGCCACCTGCTCACATTGCCTAATCCTGTTTTTAAGTTAAATAATAAGTCTTCAGGAATAAATATGTTTTGGATCGTAATAATTGGATCACGAATCCCCCCCCCCAGTGGTCATTCTTTTCATCTAATCGCTAATATGAGATCATTACATTAAATGATATAAGATGGGTAGAACATGTAGCACGTACGGCGTAAATTTGGAATATGAACACAACGATCGTACAGCCTAATTTCCAGTCACTTTACCGACTGAGCAATTCTGGTCCCTACCCGTTGGGAGTGGACAGTTAACGTTGAATATCATCGTGCATCTTTTGTTTCCTTCTCAACTTTAAAAGTAGCTCCAGATTTTCTCGGAGGAATCGGCGATATTTGTCTTTGACGCCGCGTTCAGACCACTTTCGAGTTGCTATAAAGTTTTCTACCCAGCAGATATCGGGGGCGCTTTCATCGGACGTAAAATATCCAGAGCTTAAGTCTAAAAATCATTAAAGTACAACTTCAATGCCCCATAATCTTCAAGGCGCGTCGTTTATGTACAGTACAGATATAATTTAATAGATAGTGTTATCATCTGTCCCGTGAACGAAAATATGTTCGAAAATCTTATTTCATATATTGGTAATCGCAGGCGATTTAATAACAATTAACCAGTCGGTAATTAAACTTCGAAATGTAGTCTCTGAGATAATAGGAAGTTGGAATAAACTGAATAATTAAGAGATTCGTGATTTATCCTTTTCACTAAATAGTATTGCATAAATCCATCTTAGCAAGAGAGTGAATTGGTGAGAAATGTATATAAAAGCGTTTTTAAAAATACTCCAAAGGAAGACATCACTTGGAAGACGTAGGTATAGATGTGAGGATAATATTAAAATACTTATTAAATTATTGTGGTGGATTGGATTAATCTTGATCTGGATAGGGTAGTGTGTTCTTATAAAAGCAGTAATGAAGTTAGAGGTTACTTTGTTGTGTGCCAATTGGTGAATATAACAAGTTTCTGTCGGTATCTTGGACAAACCAGTTCAAGTGCAATTGTCTCCATTCCTGCTGTAGGTTGAGACAGTCGTCTGTAATTGCCTTATACTAACAACCTGCAAATTAACCTCGCTCCTCAAGAAACAAGTTGTAGCAACTCCCCTTTTTTTATGTTTCCCCCTGTTAGGTGTACAGCATTTAATCTCATAAAACTTCCATCTTTACACAGCGTGAGATCTTTCACACCCATAAAAAATTAATAAAACCACGAATTAATATTAATTTGGGTCCCATAACTGTTATATAATAAGACTATTAAAAATGCAGCATACCTGGAGAAATTACTGAAATATTTTATTTGGAAAACCTGAATAGAATGAGAAATATTCTCGAATATCTCGCAGAAACACGGATTAACTCTGCGAACTGGATCCGACTGGCTCAGAAGAGATCAATGACGGGATTTTGTAAACATTAACATTGAAATAAAAGCTAACTAACGAAATTCCTTGTAGTGTAACCCGAAAATGCAACAACGATTTAGAAAGGATGTGGAAGGAAGCGGTCCCACCCCTTGCATTTCCTTGAAGGGATTGAGGAAAATCACGTAAACTCCAGTCACGATAGCCAGTCTTCGGGGCCGAAATTTTAAACCAGGACTTCCCGAATACAAAGCGAATACAAACCACTCGACCTTAGATATCACAGGCGCAGACAAAGGTTTCTGAAGGGAATACGTATATAACATTAGAAAGATATCGATTTTGTTATTGATTGTGTTGAATTTTCGGGTTACACTACAAGGAATTTCGTTGGTTAGCTCTCTTGGGAGTTGTGGATCCCTGTGGTTGCGTAACTGAAATGTTGGTTTAACAAAGTCGTGAAACCTGACATGGATTTTGTTGCAACCGCTTGTTTCTCTGGTGTTGTTATGACCGCAACAAGCTTTTTGTCGGATAGTTCAGAGAAATATTTTGCGAAGTCTAAAGAAATAAGGAGGTTGGACTCGCCCTCAGAGAGTCGAAATGTCTCGCAGAGTGTCGGGTTTCTCTACAGCGGTGGAAATCCTTAACTACATCCGCTCCGAGGGTAATGACAAAATGGTAATGGTCTATGACAGATCCGCCTTCTTCTTGTTCATCTTGTGGTCACGTGTTCCGAAAATGTGCTCCTCTGTGGTCACAGCCGCAAACCAGTATTGCCAGCTTTGTAAATCGATACACTGTAAGCTATTTTTTTTAAAAACATTAAGCTCTATGTAGGCATGTCCTTATCGAACAAAAATTTTCATTTGTATTTATCTTTCCTGTCCAACGCTGTAGTGTAACTTCTACAGGTAAGTTCCACTACTGAAAGTTATCGTTGTCCAACAAGAGAGCCTAAATTTAAGTCAGAACAGAAACGATCCAACTATCATATATGCAAGAATGGACTAAAATAAAGCTGTAATGATTTAAGGACAACAGAATAATCAACCGATAATAATTTAGGGCAGGAACGACCTAAGTGATACGGAGTGCAAAACCTTTTGGATCTTGGTTAACAACAAGGATTACGAAGTAGTAATCTTAGTAAAAAAGCAGGGCCCTTTATTGATTTTTATAGAGGGGGGGACGAAGGCCTTTTGTGGCCATTAATATCCACAGAAATGGAGTACAAATATACGTTAATATACGCAAAGTCGGATGCCTTAGACATTGAAAAATATATGAAGAAATATAGGCTAATATACAGCCAATATCATAGTCCGTATTAGGGAGGTGTTTTCGGGTATTTGTATATCCACTATTGTTTAGTGATATGGATGAATCTGTACAGCAAGTGTAATGGAGGATTGTAATGTCTTTTAATGGGATGTGGAGATGTTTCTGTAGTCAGGGTTACGAAACAAATGATATGAAGGCGCCTGTATAGCGAGCATTATGGAGAATAGTGGAGGTATATAGCCAGTCTAATGGAGGACAGTTGAGGCGTGTGTAAAAACATTCTGATGGTGAGATAGCACCTAAAAATCAATTATTATTGACTGAGGAGGATCCCCTTATATATTCTGTATCACAGACAAAGACGAAGGACTTTCACATATGCGATATTATAGGCAGAAGGTAAAAACTCTGTACGTTAATAAAATGTTCTCTGACTATCAGCCGTGTGAGCTGATAGCCCGAAATTTTATTAATGTTTGTCTCCGTGAAAGGTTCAAACCATACAAACTTATAACAGACATTATTATAGGCAGGGGCCGTGTATATTCATTATTGTATTCAGAGGCGAAGGATTCTGTTCATCCATTATAAAGCACAGAGGTAAAAGGCCCCATATATAAATCATAATAGACATAGCCGAAAGTCCCTGTACGTCTATTTCTTTAGAGAAGGATGGAGGAAATTTTATGTCCATTATTACTGGAAGAGTCGGAGACTCCTATGCAGACAGAGGCAGATATTCGTTTGTATACATCTTTGTGAACAGAAGCGAAGATTCGTATATAATCAATATGGAGACAGACTCTATAAGCGTATTATTACAGCTAAAAGAGAAGAAATCTTTACTTTTAACGCTATAGGTTGACTCGGTGTCCGCCATCTTTACTACCAGAGTCAGACGCCCCAAAATATTCATCAATATACAAAAAAAGGCCGAGACTTCGACATACCAGTTTCTACTTGCAAAGGTTACAAATGGTGATAAGTTTATGTTCAGCTCATACACAGCCCAACACGACAGGACAGCCATAACGTGCTCATTCCATAATAATCCCATCCCATTACCAGCATAGATCATAAAATTCCCAGTAGACCATGACCAATACCACCAATCATATGCTAAGGACTTCTCAGAGCCATGCCCATCCCACAAAACCTCAGATTATTCTCATGAACAGCCGATGCACAGCATCCCAAACGATATGGAGCTCATGCCACGAAAAGTTCATGCCCAGATTACACCATGAACTTTCGAAACCATGCCCAGGGCGGGTCCTGCCCATTCCGTCATATGAAAAATCCAAAGCACTACTAGGATAATTCCAGCCCATGCCCCGCACAGCACAGGTCAGATCAGGAGCAGAACAAACCGAGGCCAGACCTCGTCCAACAGGCCATGAAATATTCGGGAGAATGCTGAGCTCACTGCAGACCTTGCACAATTCAGTTTATGAGCGATAATCGCCCTGATGATGGAGGCAGTAAGGACCTCTGAAACGTCGGTAAACTTCTGCCAGATTACACGGCGCAGCCACCCAGAAGTCATCTACATACACGCCGCCTTGATAACCTGAAATCTTACTTCTTTTTCTCAAAATTTCTTTATTCTTTAGTAAATATGTTTCAGATTTCTGGTTATCGTTGCGTAATATTTAAACTGGTTTGCCTGTATTATGTTTTTTTCTGAATGATTCTGACAGACGTGAATACATACTTTACAGTTTTGTGGTCTTCTATAAAAACATCGTCACAAATGTAAGGTCTGAGGTTTTCACAGCGGTAAGTATGAAGATTTCTGTCTTCTGGGTTGTTGCGCCGTGTAGTCTGGTAGAAGTTTAACCGACGTTTCAGAGGTCATATTGCCTCCGTCATCAGGGCGATTAATTAATCCAGACTATACGGTGCAACAACCCAGACGACAGAAATCATCGTCACCAGTGTCTGTATTTTCTTTATTATTTTTATACGATCGTCCAGTAAATTAACATCAACCTCGTATCCAGTGAAAACAGAAACGGCATTGGAATCCAGTCAGCAATATGAAACCATCTACTCTTGTGCTCCCTTCCCACCCACATAACAAGCTGAGCCATCTAGAGCCTGGGCCATCATTGGAGCCCCAGCTGAAGGCAGGCGACAACTCTCCAGGGAAATCATCGAATGCTCTTCAAACAAGATAAAACGGCTTGTTCTTTCCAGCCTATTTGCCTGATTAGTAAAAACAGCGCGAGTCATGAGCAAAGCAAACATCGGGAGCGTCTGTTTATATTTCGGTAAGCAGAATGGTAGAATTCTTCATACGTACTCGGAGAAAAGGGGTTACAATTTCTCCCGCCTCTGTAGCATAAGAAAAATATATAAAATCCACTGTTTTACCTTCTTTCTACATATTAGAAACGTTATCATGCTGAATGAGGTTATAATTACAATACAAAGAGTCAGCCGGTAGGTAGATACAGATAACTGTAATACGTGTACCTAATAATCTTGGTAGATGACTCTGCTTACTAATAAAACTGCAGGTCTGAATAATTTCAGTCATAAAAGGAAAGATACGACTGATGCCTCTACACTAATATCACAAGTCTTTTAAGAAACTTTTGACCAAGAAAAGAGAGAAATCAAAATATTTTCTAAAGAAACATGCGCCACTATTGCACTTATTTATCATTCGCTTTATTTAAAGTGGGGAATCATTATTTTAATGGCTATGAATCTGTTATTTTTTAGTCGGTAATGGTTCAACGGAAGCTACTACAAGTATTTTAAGAATGCGGCCTGCAAGTGAATCGAGGTATAGAGAGATCTAATTTTATAACAGTTCGCGAGTTACAGAACTGTGCGCCTGAGATTTTGTAGTTATTGCGAGGGTTGTGAAAACGCACCCTTATGAACAACGACATACAAATTATTGGAATTTACAGAGCAACGATTTCAGAAGTGATAATCTTTAATTTGTTATGATAGCGTCTGTCCAACGCAATGTATTATTCCGATAGTCACAAAATATTAACTGTATTTCAATTTATAGACCCACAAAATAAATAAATGGTAGAAAGGAATTAAAGAAAGTGGAAGGACAGGGAAGGGAAATATGGAGCCTTCCCCGGAAGGGGACAGAGAGCGAGCCAAGAAGGGCCCCTTTGTAATTTGTCATTTATGTCAGTCTCTATAATGTTAGAAGGTCCTTAACGCATTCCCTGAATTTTTGCGAGTTATAATTGTTTTGACAGCAGCGACTATTCAGTTGATATGAGTCGAATTTCAACCAAAATTTCAATGAACTCTATACATCCGTGCTTCTTAAATGCGGAGTACCAGTTATTTTCACGAATTATGACAGTTAATTGGATTTTAATGTTAACAAATTTCGTTAAAATTTCCTTCATTCACGACAAATCCAGTGATTATTTTTTTCTCACGTGAATGATGACTGATACGTTTTTCCTATATTGTCTTTAAATATATTAATTACAAGTACATTCTAAACTGAAGACCTACCATTCGTCTGATTGGGTAATTTTAATTTTGCCTATAATTCATTTCTACAGGCCAGTTTGTTTATTGATGTGGAAAAAGGATTTTATTCGAGACCCCAGTTTGCGGTAAAACCCAACAGATGTACAGGACGAGTTAAGTTCTGCCTACTCCAGTGGGACTGACAAAATATAAGGTACAATCCGGTTCGGGAACAAGGGCTGCTAATTATTCCCGTAGCCGTGACTTAGTATAAATGTTACTGATTCATTGCTTACGCAACGTAAAAATGATGGCGGCTTGTCTTAGGGGTGACCACATTGGTGCAGAATAATATAAGATTTGCATTAGAGAACGCCAGTATATCATATTTAAAATCTTACCAAATACAGTACGTATTTCGATATGGTCTCTGTTTTCAGTTCGGTATAAATACGACCCGTTCGATCTTGAATATCTGCCTTCTATCTTTTATTTGGAATACGGACATTCAATTATTGATGTAAAACGTGGGTGCGCGACGTCTTGGTGGCAGATAATGTTAGAAACGCCCCAAACATGTGGAAAAGTTTAGTCTTCTCTTACTTTCACGTACGCGTTACTGTTTATTGTTTCATTTGCGAAGAATTAGGCATTGAATATGACCCAAGGTATTGAGGGAATCTCGTATCGAAATAATAAATCTAAAATAAGAATGAAACAAATGACATAACAATTTGTAGTACAGATTCTTTTGTAACTTATCGTATTACATAATGGAAATTGCTTTTCTGGAAATCGTGTGTACTTGTGTTCAATTTATTTATTGTTTCATAATGAATAATTTTAGTCCTGTAGAAGTGAGAACTTATTTCTAAAAAAAAATATAAAATGCACGAACTGCAAACTGGGACAATTTGTGCTCGCCACTTACCACAAATCTGGCGGATTTATGTGTTCCATGTAAAAGAATCGAAAATGGCATTGATTCTAACTTGGAATGAAGACGTTAGAGAATAAGACGATAATTTGTGGACACAGAACAAATGATCTAAGAGGAAAATTGAGAGAATTAGACACGGGTAATAAAACGGATTTACTAGACGACTATATCGAGAAATAAAATATGGAAATGATATGTAATTTTGCATTTTCATCCAAATATCAAAAGAAGAAATAGAGATAATTCTTAGAAGACATATCAGTAGTTTAGAGGATATTATTAAAATTATTCTTAACAAGTTTGCATGCTTTGAAGGGGTTGGACTGGCTCAAGATGGCCTTATCTGGCTGTTATCAATCACTTAAATAAATACGTCGAATTATTTGTAGGAGTGAGGACGAAAAGTGATTCTGGCAGAATATTAGCAGAACGAACGTTTTGTTCGGTAAAATATTTTAATGTCGATTCTGATTGAGTGCCCCCAGCAAACGGTTTGACCACCCCTTTCTGGGATCCCCTGAAAAGCTACTCCCTGCATTGGCGCCGAGCGCCGCGTACAAAATAAACACGTTTGCTCCTCTGTCTGGAAGGGGCAAAGGGAGAGGATCATTTATTAACACAGTAGTTTCGTGATGACGTAACCATGACGATGGAGAATTCGAGTTAATTATTTCTGTTTGTGACAAACAAGTTTCTTACTTTTGTTGATGTCTTAATGTCGGTTGCTGCAGTCACCATTGTTGGCTAATCACGGGCTATTTACAAACGTTCCTTGTGACGCGCCGACACTGGGAATGAACAATGGCATACCAGCAGCGCCTCTTTGTGTGCAGTGGCAAACTAACTCCACGACCGCTACCACTGAAGAGGTAGAGTATCCTGCTCAGTTCACGCCCTGAAGATGGGCTTATGGCTTTATGTGCCATTCCTTGGACGATCAGTAAGAAGTTCAATGTTACCCCTTTGTTTCTTGTGGTTGGGGGGTGGGTGTGGAAAAGTATTTGTTAGAAGATTCCCAGGAAATATCCGGTTATCCTTCTGATAGGGACATAATGAGATTGAAGACGTTTCGGTGGTAAGTAGTGAAATCTTGATAAAAGAGACGACGGAATGTTTAAGTTCTTATTAATGAAAGCTGAATTTATAATTTGAATGGTTAAATAACTTTGTGGCCTCCACAGCAAGGGTAGAAATTTGAACCCGGAACTCATCTCAATATCAGATCTTACCTCAAAGAAAATACAACGTGTCCCCATTACATAGATCAACTGATTAATGCTGTTTAAGTAAATAATTTTGGTTCCATAGAATCGTGGCTTATTTGTCTAACTGAGCATCTATCAGCTACTCATGGAGGACTTCGCTTTTTAGAGTTAAGTACTGCGTAGATGAGAAAGTATATCAAAGATGGCTGTGTTCTAAAATATTGCACAGCGTAGTCTCGAAGAAGGTAACCGACGTTACATAGGTGCTTGCTGCCTCCATCTTCGGACCGATCTACATTAATATTCGTAGTTGCCGTCGTGAGAACATGAAATTTCACCATCAAGTGTTTTAATCATAAGCTGTAACACACAGTGAGACAGAAGGCAAGACGTAATTCATTAATCATTTCCGTACGGGTGTTAATTAAACTCATCTTCTGTTAGTAATATTTAAACCGTAACGTATCATTTCTGTTTTGTCAATCCAATATTAGTTACATTTAGTTGTTTACAAGCTCTCGTAATATATTTATTAAAATATCACTGAACTATAATAAAATAAATATTTGTTTTCAATCGACTTACATCAACCTTCACGTGGTATTAGTTAAGACCATGCACTTTTATGAATCTATACTGATAGTAACGAGAAAGAATCAGACATGAATCTTAAAAGTATTTTTAAATGGAACTCTGAGAGACGAACAGAGAAACAGATAAATAGATGAAAGGATGGGCAGACACACAGAAAGAATGACATACATATGGAGACAGGTCAGGGTTCTGTGTGTACGTGCCTTACGATATTCAGATCTTCCGTACATCCAATTTTGGAATTTTCAAAATTCTGTATCGGAACAGATAATAAGGCTTAATTCGTGAGGAAGAGAACAGTCCAGTATCTAGCCGAAACGATATTTTTCAGATGGGCTACCGTTTCAGCACCAAAAGACTAAAGCCATTCTGTGAAAGTTCAAGGATTCACCATGTGAACAGCACGCTTCGCAAGTTAATGAGGCACAGACCCGTAGAAGTACACCCCCTGGAGCCTGATGGGGTCAACAAGTGTCCCAGCACATTCACTGTTTGCTGACGACAAAGCGAGGTGCCGACGGTGTGCTCATCCTTCAGATAACTCTGCAGGGGGCGCTGTCTGGCTGGGAGATCCACCCATCACAAATCACGCAATTCTTGCTTCATGATGAAGTCTCTTGATGCTTCTGGTGCAGCGTTGGCTTCAGGAATAACAGGCACAAACACACGAGAATGGGTTATACTGAATTTCTTTCCGGAGTTGTTCACACAGAACCAAACCACAAAAGACGACATCAGATGCAAATGAGACAAGTGTAATTTTCATCGTAAATGGGTGTTGCAAGAACTGTACAATCTTTTGAAAAAATGACCTTGAACATCATAATTTATTTTGAACAAACCACCTAATAAAATTAAGCTTAATTGTATATACTTTATTAATACTAATGCTTA
Source organism: Zootermopsis nevadensis (assembly GCF_977971745.1). NCBI lineage: Eukaryota > Metazoa > Arthropoda > Insecta > Blattodea > Termopsidae > Zootermopsis > Zootermopsis nevadensis. The sequence continues at coordinate 665,180 of NW_028259139.1, read as the reverse complement.
GTCTCAAAATTATTAATTATTTTACCGAGAAACAGATTTTGGTTACGTGGAATAGATCATGATTTTATATCATTTCATTCAGTGTGGATTATACCTGCACGTATGTATATTACCAACCGCTTTTCGTACATTCAACATTCTGTATTTATTCCAGAGATAAGCGTTTCGCTCCATTGACAATCAAAATTATATCTGGTGGTCTAGGCAACACGGAGTTTTCCTCCGTGGCATCCCAACAATTACTCCATTCACACACAGAAGAAGGCAATGGCAAACCACTTCTGGATCATCTGCCAAGAACGTATATGAACAGGTCCCAGTCCGAGAAAAGGATGGAAGGATCCTGTTCATATGGACCTGTCGTCAGACAGAACACTAAATAAAAAAAATAAATATAATAATATAAAATCAACAAACATACGAACGTCAGCAGTGCTACCTGGGAAGTTACAACATATATACATTCAGTAATTAAAATTAATAAAATAATCTCAGAATATTTTAAAAACATTTAAAATGTGCTCAAACGTTAGGTCTAACCTAACATTTGTGAAGATCAGAAACAAGATGCTATGATGAGTAGTTTTGTCTTTTTAAACTGACTGTCGCCATTGATAAAGTGTGTTTACTAGTGGAATGTGTTTCGTAACGAATGTACACATTCAAAATTCGAACATCTGGCTCATGATAGAGTCTAAAGATGTACTGCTGTGAACGCGGTGATGAACAGATGTGTTCCGCAAGATACGAATATTCATGATTAGCTGAGTAACTATCAGATTCTCAAGAAGTATCCTGATCAAAGGAGTTTTATCAATATTTCAAAACAGATTTTCATTAAACATACTTACACAATCAAAAACATCACATGTTCAGAAATACTGAAATAATAAAACTTGAAGTGTGACACTTAAGTCCATCTTGCACCCATACGTTTTCACTGCTGGACGTGACGAAAATCTCTGTGGTCTTTGCTGCGCCTTGGATTTATGCGTCCCTTCGGACGACAAATCCTGTTTGCGAGAAGTGGAGTATAAAATAACACAGAATGAGAGGGAACAGAGACTGGAGTCTTGCATACGTAAAATGGATATAGAACACAATATTGGCGAAATATATGCAATTCCTTACGATATATAATTTGTTCTCCTTAATGTCATAAAAATAAATGAACGTGAATGAAAATAAGATATTGTAGGTGCGTCATATTGTGATTTATTTAAATAGTATTAAAAATATATTAATATATTTAATATATTTTTAATACTATGTGAATGAAAATATATGGAAAATAAAAGAGGGATTAAAATAGCGTTAAAAATGCGTATATTTAATAGCTTGTGAAGTAAAATCTCCTTATAATTACAATAATTCGTATGCAATGAGTAACTAAGTCTATTGTATTACTTGCCGGATATTACTTATTAGTAACTGCGGAAGATAAGACGAGATAATTCAGCCAGTAAAATTATTCAAAATATGGCCTCAGCGACTGGGCTTCATTCTCTGACAAAAGCATAGTATTCATCTTCACCTCCGCGTCCAGACGGTTCTAGAGTGCCCTTTCCCCCCCCCCCCCCCCCCCCCCCCCAGCTTGAAATCCTCTGAGTATCGTAACTTTTCCTCCATTCGTTCCGAAGTTAAAAGTTGTGGAGCTTTAGCCTACCTCCACTTCCCCATACATCACCTTCACCCTTCAGTAACTGCTACGTAAATTATTGTCTTGGAGTAACTTTTTAACAACATATCACTTTCCCATCTACGTCTTCAGGGAAGGTAAAATTTATGTAACATTTAATTTAGTTTTCCTTTGTTTCCTACTCTGTTTCTTTATTGGTCTCCTTTTTAAAGCTGAATTAACAAAGGTCTAATATTTTTCTACAGTAATTCCGCCATAAAACAGCTTTATACTTATCGTGAACGCTCAAGGTTCACGAATCACTCAAAGTGACCACTGATGCTTTATATGATCTTCGGAGCACGGCCATGTTGATATGGACAATAAAACGGCTCTGCGCATGACCGGCAGATATGTCGCCGCAGTTCGTTGAGCATTTGTATCAGCAATAGCGTTCGCGTTAGCAAAATAAATAACTGAACAAATCTGTACAAGTAACTAAATATTTGGTCGAGTAACTTCTTCAAGGCTCTAACGTTTCTAGAGGCCTTAAAATGATAAAAAAAATTGTCAGCTTTTAACTTTCTATTCGACGTTTAGCAGAATTTTTTTTTACTCAAATCAGCTTCTTGTAAGGTTTCTGCAAATGCAGGAAAGAATAAACACAAAAACATTTCGGAATTGCGTTCATAATTCGAGAGTAAATTAACGCAGAATTTCAGTGTTCCAGCGGTTAAGAGCCGGGCCTTAGAATGAACAGTTTAAATAAACGATTAACAATTTACAAAAGTAACAAAACGAAGAGCTTTGGTAATGAAGTGGTCGTGGAAGTATCTGACATCCTTTAGGGTGTAACCACCTACATGACTACAAGGTGTTGGAACCCAAAGACCACAGTCCAGTAACTAATTTAGAAATCTATTGAAAGTGTTTGTCGAAAACGAACATAGCTTCAGTGACCCCGTAGGTCTTGCTGTCCACTTGTCAAGTGTGATGGGACTCCGGGTATTGATTCCGGAGCCTCTTTTCTTCACTTCGTGTCTCCGCCCATTTTCTTCTGACAGACGTTAGCAAATCCATAAGCCAGTGGCAACACGAGCCTCCGTCGGATCAATGATACAGCGGGCGCCATCTTGCGGAAGAGAATATCTGATCTCGTCTTGAGTCAATTGCAGGCGCCATCTTGATCATTCCAGACATTTCTCATCTTGTCAGTTCGACCGGCCTTATAGTAGAATAGAGAGAAACGCGGTTATCGCAAACACTCAGCCTCAGAGCAATTGAATCACATTTTCTCATGCTGTTCAGTAAATAGGGCTTTAGCATTTACGACTGATTACAATATACGTAGCTTTCATATGAAGCTCTTTTAATTCCCAAAATAAAGAGCAAATTCCATGGAGTCAATGTCTTTTTGAGAAGCTGAGGATCGGTCAGGAGATAAAGAAATTATCTGCAATTTTTAACCTGACCATTCCCTGTCGTGTTCACAAAATCACTAGATTGGTCCCTATCTTTAGCCAAATGTATCCAGTTTCCACACTCACTTTCTATTTATCTAAAATGTGTTGCCTTTGTTACATAAACAATGTCTCCAACACAACAGTTTTTATTAAATTCTTTATGTTCTTATACGTAAGCTTAGGAAATTCATACTCTGTGATTATCTGCAATAAGATTGGCCGATATCTCAAATGAAAAAAAGCTTTCTTGAACAATCTATGTTCTTTCACTTTAAATGAGAAGTATCTGTCTTAAAAATTAATGTTTCGGTCTGAGGATAAGAAGATGTAATATTGAATTTACGCTCCGAAGTCGAAGTAAGCCTAAATAGATTTAAGACTGCAGACCATAACGCAAGGAAACACTTCGCCACTAAAAAAAATTAACTTGTTAAGGATTTTTAGTGATACAATCGAAGATTAAAGTATACAAAACAATAATCTTGCCTGTTGCTTTGTATGGTTGCGAAACATGGTCTCTCACTCTGAGGGAGGGAACACAGATTGCAGGTGTTTGAGAATCGGGTGTTGAGGAGGATAAAGGGAAGATGACTTTATTTTATTTTATGGAGCGATACTTGTCTCGTATCAGCAAAACAGTGTAGCGCTTGGTGATACGTCATGTATTTCCGGTCGGGGCTTCGTCACCCAGATGATGGAGGCAGAAAGTACCACTGAAACGTCGGCAAACTTCTACCAGACTATATTCGCGGCCGTGAAAATCTAAAATCTTACCTGAAGTTTCTGGCGAGAATGAAAAGTGAAAGAAACTGATCAAATGGCGGAATTTGGTGAAAGTGTTGTTAAACCACTACTATCACAGACTTAGCCCTACACAGCACAAGATATCTTTCTTGTCTTGATCCCCTCGACCACTTGTAACCAGACAGAGATCATAATGGAAGAAATCATTATATCCTTTCACCCTTAGTTCAAACACATGATCATAAAACAAACTGAAATTACCATAAAACATGTGTAGAACGTTGCCATTACATGCTGTTAACATGCTATATATGGAGACTGTAATATGCAGAGTATCGTTTGGGCTTGATGCAATCTGGTCCACACAAGGTCTCCGTAATAACAGAGGCTACCAGCCTACAAGAACTATCTTGATGTTCCATGCTAAGTGTTTCAGTCATAAGAATTGTTTGTTCATGTCTTGTAGTGCATTTGTATACGTAACGGAACGTCTTCGAGTTGACATGTGGACTAATGTTTTATATAGATGCAGTCATTTGGAAAACTAAGTGATTCTACGTTCTCAATAATGAAATATCGAAACACGATACCACTCCTTCGTCTCAAGAAAATAATTTGTTTCTAAATATTTTCTTTTAGTTACAAACTTGACCTCGCAGGGGCTGTATCATTACACGGTGTTTCATAATTTCCTTCCGGGAGTTAAAAATCTCTGCCTCTAATTACACAAATCGACAATGATAGTGGAACAGAATTCTGGAAATATTATTTTATTTATTTTAAAGATAGACTTATCACTGATATTTTAGGCTTTACCTCGCTTACATACACTAAATACCATTAGGAATTAATGTGGTTTATTCGGTGATGACCCAAAATGTTTCCAGTTTCCGAAGGACTATGAGAACCGCTAACTTGTTATAGCATGTTTAAACTTGTGACAGAGATATGTTAAGAAGGAAGGAGAGAATTTCATAACGTGGATCGTCGTAGAGTATTCTAAAGTGGTGTTGTTATTTTGATGATATCGGTTGACTCATCATGTAAATTCATGAATATAAACGGACTGACTCTGATAGAAAATTGAATATGGAAACAAAGAGCTGGGATGTTAAATGGAGCTTAGGAAGATGAACCAACCGGGTAATAGAAATGATTACATGCCTGCAGCAAATAGATTCATGGCTTCTACAATTCATTTAATATACTATTGTGTAGGTGAAAGTTCAGACTCTCAAGGCGAATAGTATGTAGTTAACTTTAGTGAGAAGGTTACTACCCGTGGCAGGTATGATATATAGATTTTTTGATTTTTAATAGGTACCCAGGGAATTTAAAAAAAGACGGGAAATGAACGCACAGCTCAAATTCTTTTGGATTGTTCGCTCTGTTATTTCATCTAGATTCTCGATTTGTAACTTCAGACAGGACGGACTAAGATGTGTCTCCAATATAAAATCTGAATCATTCCTTTCCTCATGTGCATAAATATGTAAAATCTCAAAGAAAGCATTTGTAAATACTGGTGCATTAAGAAATGAAATAAACATTCAAATTATTATTGTGCTATTTCTACTGCTGCTACAGATGCTGTTATCTGTGTGATCTTTCAGCCTTCCTCACTGGGCACATAAAGACGTAACCTGTGACCCAGGAGCTGTAGTCAGCGACGTGACCAATCCGTCCTGCCTACCGTGTAATTGGTCCAATAAAGCCGCGGTCCGGAACATGTTTTCTGCGTAATGAACCCACTTTAGTGGGGGGGAGCGCCTTTGTCTGGTCCGGATGACTGGATTTTCCTCAATTCGCAATTTGAACTTCTCGTTAAACGGTGGAAAAGTTCTGACTACATAGAAACGTCACTGCTTCCAGTCACGTGTTCTGTAGCTTCTCGGTTCACATCCAGACTGTGGCACTAGTAAACCTGACATGTTTCTTCGCCAGATATTTCATTCGAATCACAGAAGAAGATCGCTGTTCTCGAATACATTCGATTCCTCTACTACACATTCTTTAAAATTCATTCGTTTGTTATAAACTTTGTCGTATTTAGCAGACACGGGCATTTTAATGCAGTGGTAATACACATCTTCTCTTGAAATTTAACGTTTTGCAGGATTTCTTTAACGGCGAATGGGACTATCACATGGTCTTTGTCCACAGAACAGCAAATATATTTTAATATTACCATCGCCATTATCATAATTCTTCAGTACATGCGGTGTCACTACACAAAGATTAATAATTTTAATCCTCCCAAACGAATTCCGATACCATGAACATTGTATTATTAAATAGTAGTGCAGGGTCCTTTGTTAGAAACTGATAGTCGCCCAGGTAATGAAAACACTTTCCACCTTTATGGAAAGAAATATTTCTTATCATTTTCTAAGTCAAATATTGCCATTTCACACACTCCAGCCGAATTTCTCTAAAATCTATTTTAATATTATCCTCCTACTTAAGCATACGTCTTCCAAGTGGTCTGTTCTTTTCATGTTCTCTGACAAAAGAGCTTTGTTAGTTTTAATTTACTTCACATAACCCTCTTTCAATTTTACTCTTAGATTAACTGCACTGCCTCGACTCTTTGGTGTTTTACTCTGTGAAGTTCTAAAGAGGTTGGCAGTCTAAGCTTCGGCTTAAAGCAGAGAGGGCTGAATCACGTGATCATATTATTAGCTACTACAATAGACCGTAGTTCACTATATCATGTGACACCTGCATTTCACTTGATAGTCTCAGGTGTTCATCACCTGCATTAAATGAATTGTTTATTTCGACTCAAACTCACAGCATTCATACCAATCCCTCCACCAGCTCTTGGAAAGAAGAGATTAGAGATATCTTCTTCCAGAATAATGAGTTTTCTTCTTTGAGGTCTACATTTTGTGGAGTGATACTTCGGTCGGCAAGTCCAATTGCATTTGATTTTCAAAGCTATCAGGCAGTCTGAAATATGTCTAAACCCAAGTTTCCAAATATCCAATTTAAATTCTGCGTGACATTTCAATGGAGGTTAATTTACTTAATAGTGTGTAATCCCCTAGGTATAATTTCAATTTACTACAATATTAAAAACTGTTTCACTGATACCACGTTAGACTGGAACACGACTGCCTCTAAACGGACAAACATAGGTGTCTCTGTTTACGCAGATAAGTCTACATAATATGCTATAAGTTATAAGGTAGTTCCAGTGTTCACAATATCTGCTCGGAACGGAAATATATTCTACTGTCTTGTATTTTTGTCATACGTATACTTTAATATATTCTTATGTAAATTTGTAGCAGTGTAGTTCAGTCAATAACTAGGCTTCGGGCTAAACGGCCTTGCTTTGACACCCATCGTTGGTAATAAAGTATTTTCTGTTGTTCAGTCCCACTCAGCGGTCTAGCTACTCTCGTATTCAATGTGTGAAATCGATATCACGTATGACAGTGAAACTGGACTACTCGCTTCATTTAATAGTCAAGTTAAGAATACGTGGAACTGTAACTCCATTTCCCATATGGCTCCATGGAACGGTGACTTATAAGCACCGAGGACAAATTCACAGCTTTGTTATTCGTAGATGATAATTTGGAAGTGCATTTGAAATATCACTGACATCTTTGTTTTTGTGAATTAAAGTTCTGACATCCGTTCCAGCGTCCATTTGCTGTTACAGAAAGCTTAAAACCGTAAACTTAGAGAGTTCAGTGCCTGTTAGATCTCTCAAACTGCTTGAAGTCGTCTTGGAGTACATGGCGTCATACTCGATGACAAGAGGAGTCGTGTGGCGAACGTTGGGAGTGGCGTTTTGAGATCGGTCCGCGCCGATATTTTACACAGCGTTATGGGACGGGATTAAAATGTGTGCATGAGTTGCTAACAACGCGGCCACGTGCTATAACTGGCCGCGTGCAGCTCCAGCTACATAAACCCATTCATTAGTGAGACCACAAGGGGGGAAAAATCCCTCTGTACGCTGAGGGGTAAGAATTGAAACTGGAGTGAGGAGTAAGTCGGACTAAATCCTTGTCGAATCCGACTGCCATCCGAAACCTCCCCCATCCCCCGCGATCCTATCAACAACTTGATCATATAATAAAGGCTTTTGGACATGGAGGCCTCCCCAATTAGGCACCCTTAAGCCACCAGTCACTTGCCACCCTTCGCCACCCACACGGAAGGATATTCTGACATACCAATTATGACGTCACACACATCCTTCCTGTATCCCGGCTGGCGCTGTGATTTGTAGTACGCCATTGTCATTCTTGGCTTTGCTAATGAGGGCGCCACTGTAACTGCCTAATCGGTTCTTGTTAGTAAATTAATAATCTCTACTGTTCACCAGATATTATTAGGATGATAAAATCATGGAGCATAAGATGGACGGGTCGGGGAAACTTAAGGTAAGAGACCATTCTACTTACAGAGGAAAGTATCAACCCTCTAACACCGAAATTCGTCTAAATACTATTTAATGTTCTAGTCCGTACTCTAAAGAAAACACGTCTTCACCATTACAAAGATTAATTGGTTAATGCTGTTGGAGGAAATAATCATTATTTACACTAAATATCTTATAAAATATTTTAAAAAAATCCAGATTTATTGATTGTTGAGTAAGGCGGGATATGTATTTGTTAAATAAATATTGTAAAAGATGTTGATTTGATTCTAGCTGGCTCTTGTAAACATAATAAACCTTCAGGTTACATGAAAGGCTAGAAATTTGTTGACTAGCTAAGCGACCATTAACTTCTAAAGAAAGTAATACCTCGTGGAGTCAGTTACCTGTAATGATTTAAGAAAGATTTTTCAGTTACATAGAGTTCATTGCAAATGTTAAATTTTGATGTAAAAAAGCGAGCAGTGTAGCTTACCATTACAATTTTGATGGGTGAACCTTTTTAAACGCTGTAATTTTTAAGACAAAAAATAATTTGGGAGGATAACATTAAGATAGTTATTTGACAGATAGGTTAGGTGATGAGGAACAGAGGTGGTGTCCGTAGGCCTTGTGGATCTGAAATAAGTAGCCTTTTTAAACGTCCTACCCTGATATCGTTGCACAGCTGGTACCGAAACACGGCCATCTTTCTCCAGATCAACGCTGAACTACTGTCAACTGGCATCTACAAAAGTCGCCTAGCGACAAATGATAAGACGGGAAACCATAAATTGGATGCAAACTGTGCACTTTTGTGACACGTTAAAAATTGCACAGCTGAGCTATTTATTATCTGTGTTTTCTCATCTAATCTTCAAAATCGAGTCCTCCTCATCGACATTGACAGAAAAACATCGATATAAACTATTAATAATGACTCGAAAAGATCGAGAGATGGTTTCTGAAACATCATCAAATTAATAGGCCCTACATACTATTACACATAGCTTTATTTAATTTCGATAGATTTTTACAGCAAACATGTACGTAAATCCTGTCTAATACGCAGTCTATAAGGAAACAAAGGTTGAGAAACGTATTAATCAACATGATTTCTGTATTAAGCGCCTTTGCTTTAAGCTCATTTAAAGACTTAAATGAGCCAGCCAAGACTAAATTATTATTCTACTCATAATTCTGATTGTTATGGCATATGATTTCTTGCTATGAGAGATGAGCATAAGACTTCAAATACGTAAAATCAAATTAGGTTAATATTTAATATAACAGCGAAAAATTCAGTACGGAAATAGAGGAAAATACACAAGTGTTTTCTTACAACGACCCACCTTACCATTATACCACTACTCTTACCTGCTCTGAGAAGTTATGGTAACTGGTAGCCATGACGTGAACAGGAAGACAGATTTCTGTTTTGGTTTATGATTAGACACTCAGAGTACAGTGTTCGGTGCCGACGCTAACTCGAGGTGACATAACGAGGTGGCAGCACGTTTCATGTCAACCCCTGTCACATTCTAATATTTTCCATCTGCACTTCCTTCACACGTGAGTTCTATATTTCTGCAGACAACCCTATAAGCAGATCGGGCTTCGTCACCCGACACATCCATGCCGTGGGCATGGCTCTAGGAAGAGGCATTGAGAAAAAGAATACGTCTGTTATAAGCCATACCGAGTAATACCAGCACAAATATGCAAACATCTAAACAAGTTTAATGTTAAATTAGTCCTATGAACCGAATTGCAATTATTCAATAAATGAATCAATTAGAATTGGAAATTTCCAATATTTTTTAATTCATGTTATATTTTTGTGAGATACCAGGTTCTCGCGGTGGCGAATATTAAAATAACTGTCTTCCGGAATATTGCTAAAAATTAACCAAAGTTTCTGGAATGCCTACTGCCACTATCATCAGATAGATGCGTCGTCCATCCTAATTTTGAAGATAGTGGGCATCTGAAACGTCGATAAATTTCTACCAAACTACACGGCGAGACATCCTATAAGGCAGTCATACCTCTTCTTATTTGTCATTGAAGTAGCTGACACTCTTGGTTCGTATCCTCGAGGTATCGGATTGAATATCGATCAGTAGGCAGCTTATCCTTAAATATTTTTCTTTATTTTCCTCAGTCTCTCGAATAAATTATACTGTGCTTAATCCAATCTGAACACTTAATAAAATACCAAAATAAACCAAGGATTATTTGTTATTGAAGAGAAGATAATTACAATGTTTGTTGTAGGGAAGCTCCACTAACCTGCTGTAGACAACCAGTGTTAAATCAGCCTCAATATTCTTATAGCTCATGCTGTATCTCACATCAAGAATTGCTTGTCTGAAGTATCTAGCTTTCTCGTCATCATCTGTGAAATTTTCTTGGTTACGTACAGAGCAGCAGCGAGGCACCCGCATATCCTCAGATACTTGGCTACGCTACACGGTTAACAGTTGATTTCCTTTTAAAGTGTCACAGAGATAAATCTGTATGAAAGACTGAAGAGAATAGGGTACTTCGGAGACCTGGACCTAGATGTAAAGATAATATTAAGGTTGATCTCAAAGAAATAGTGTGTGAAGATGTGGGCTGGATATAACTGGTTATACGTGGAGTCCAGTGGCTGGTATACGAATTATGTGAAGACAGTAATGAAATTTTTGGGGTCTATAGAAGGCTGTGATTCTTTTACTACGACTATCAGCTTCTGAAGAAACACTTTGCTCTGTGTTGGTACAAAGTACCATTATAGTTATATACTAATCTTAATTTAGTGTTTTGGAAAATTAAGAAGACGATAAAAGTTTTAGAACCGAATTATAACAGGCGTTTCCTGAATGTATTAGCCCCTCTAAGTGAATTAATACTCGTGTTCGTAATTGAACCTAGCAGTCTCTTCACCCTTCTGTGTCTTCCATTTATTTATTGTGATTCAGTTAGTATTAAGTAGCACGTGAAGCGGGGAGTATCGGCGAGAATTATTAGCGCTAATGATACTTTATACGGCTGTCTGCCAACTGCTGGACACGGATCAAAACCCAGAACAAATTGGGGGGTTCCCGATTGCACATAAGAGGGCAATTCAATGACATTGTCCCAGCAGCGCGGTTACCGCCTGTTTCCATTCGTCATGTTTGTACAAGGGGAATGCAAAAATGTGCATCGGACAATAAGATCAAGTCGCTGTTTTATGTGTTGCGGGTGTCTGTTTATATATATATATATATATATATATATATATATATATATAATTGAAAACATTTTATGACGTTCGGACACCGGGCAGAATTAAAATGGATTTTTATCCAGTCTTGGAATATACTGACATTTACCTAATGTCCAATGACTGGAGCGTTCAACAGTATGCATCTGTTCCTTACCAATGTTTTGAAGAAATTTATCGTTCCCATATTCTACCCTGAAAAAAGAGGTGACACTTTCTCCTAGACGTCGGTTAATATCTGGAAAAACGCACGGTGTCTCAAGCCTGAGGACCAGATTCGACGTTCACACCGCTGTGAGAACGTGAGACCTGACTTTTACCTTTACTGTGATTAACTGTGTTACTCCTCGAGTTGGTTTTTAAGTTACTAAACTTAGTCTCTCAGTCTGAAAAGAGAACAGCTCGAGACGGTGAAGAATATATTTTGACGTAAGACAATATATCTACTGGTATTCTTACAGGCTTGAGGAAATTAAATATTGAGGTATTCCATAGTTCGTAATATTCAATGCACCAATTACGTCAATAGGTCTACAAAGACAAAATAAGAAATTGAAAAAAGAATATCGCTATGAAACCTCATAGAAATAAATAACTTTGGGAGAACGACATTTAGATTGGAGGATTAATTTAACAAAGGTAATAGAAAAACATGTGACAAAGATGCGATCTGAAGAGGATTGTCCTAGAACAGATTTCAAAGACGACCATTTTCTATGTTGGCAATGTAACTGATAGTACTTTTCTATGGTCCTATCAAGTCAGGGAATCCTGACCAGCTAGTATTGTTTTTAGGAAGGGTGGCGACTGCCATTTCGGACACATGTGTTCAGAAGGGTTGAAATCGCGCCCTCTCTTTGTGGCGTACAATACAACCCCCTGCTTTGTTGAGAGCCAACCAGCATATGCTATGTTCATCCCCCTCCTTATTTAGGGGCTAGTGCGTGATTGAGTGAGACAAGAACGAATTGACTTCTTTTATGGCGACTATCAGATATCTCAATCCGGAGAGCGACGATTTCTATACGCCTTTTTTATCCGTCTGTGTGTGCATCAGTGTGTGTCCATCTCTTAACACAATTTGAAACAGTCTGTTGCATGCTGGGAAATCAATTGCAATTACGTGATAAATTTCTTCTGCTGAATGAAACCAAATTGAAGGATTGAAGTGAAATGAAATTATGATCTAACTGTACAGTATACCAGTTGATCTTACATATCAACTCTTTGAGTATGTGTGGAACAATAGTGGATGGTTGGGTGGGTGAGTGACTGATTTTATGAAACTATTTTTAAGTTGCAATAAAATTTTAATGTTTGTAAAAAGGCTGGATACGAACAGATGGTTTCAAAAATGTTGTTTATTATCTATAAATTAAGTTGTTAAATTGCTTTCACATTCGAGTAATCTATAACGAATGCCAGATCGGTCTGTCAAGCTGAATAGTGTTTAGATAAGAGAATTTACGTAACGTGGAAATTTATTATTATAAGATTCAAACATACATTCTGGTTCTGTAAGTAACAAGTTATTCGTAGGAAATATCAGCTGAAAGAACTCCGAGCACATCAAAATGGTATGTTAGGCAACTGGTAAAACAATTAAGAGAAAATTAATTGAATTCATGACGAAATAACAAATGGCTTCCAGGAGAAAGATTCTGGCGACCAACTCCTGGCGATTTGAATATTCCTGAAGACCGAGTTCGTTGTGGTAGAGACAAAATTCTAAAATTGATATAATATTAAATTTAAGTTCTATTTTTTCAAATTTTGATGCGGTTTGTTTCGACTTTAATGAATCCCTGCTAGTGTTATGCGTCCGTGCAATACATCTGCTACTATTAAGACATAAATTAGCGTTGCAATATAAATTAATGGACCGTAGTAATGTAATGTACGTGCAGTGGCAACCCTGATTACGCGCGACTTACACACGCGGCACGTAGCTAACAGCTGAACATCAAAGAGCACTCTCAGTAACGAGGCTGCTTCAGAATCATGTCACTCGATCACGAAATACTGTTGAAAAACTTGGAATAAATAGTCCCTGCTTTGTATAAGGGCTTCCCTGAACTAAGTAGTTTGTTCAGAAACAAATTACAAGACGGTTTTTGAATAATTAATTGATGATTATTCGGACGTTAGCGTGAGTAGCTTGCTTTAAGGTAAATTAAAATTTAAAATTAACTTTAATGTCTTGTCAAAGATGAAGCCTCTAATTTAGGACCCAGGTAAGACAGTGAGATAGGAATATTTTCTCGGTAAGACTTGTAGTCAGTAGTATTTCTACGCAATTTGAAATTCAAATAAAGTATAAACACCAAGTTGGCTACCATATGCAAAATATTTCTGACTATAAAAAGCATACCGGATTGCCTGGGAAGGGTTCAGAGGCGCTTGAACGTTATGCATATAAGTTTATAACACAACAAAGAACAGCCAGAGGTGTGATGAGTTTACATTTCACGTGTCGAAGTAGTTTCCAAATCCTTTCAGCATACAGACACATTGAGAGATCACAAGGAAATCCCTATCCTAACCTACCCTGAAGCTATACGCGCCAAACAGAGCTGTGCAAACATAGCATTAACCCCCGGCCTATCAGCAGTAATAGGGCTGACATGCAAATGTTAAAATTGTTACCGAGTACTAAAAGGAGAACTGACCTCGCAGCTGTCCTTGTGGCAAGGACATAATTTTCCCTTCAGCGACGTTGCATTAAGCAGAATGGTTGGCTCTTCAAGCTAATACTGATATAGTGTGCTGAAATGGGTCACAACCGCGTATTATCCTGTGATTTATTCTGAGCCCCACGCAATTTCGTTCATCTGCAAAATTTGTATTTACGTTTACCTGCCATACAAATTTCAAATATGAGGTTATAACGGTTCAAATATTCTGTTAACGTGTTAAAAAAAATTTAATAAAATTTATTGTAATATACTCTCATTATTTAGGATCTGAAGAGAGGTATAAACTGTATGTTGTGGAAATAAATTAAAATATTTCTCTTTCTGTCTACCTAATTTTTAACAGGGAATTTGGCCTCTCAGGAAGGACACTATTTCATATATTTGATTGCGTACTTAGATCTATCAATGGTTTGTCTGTTGTTTGTTAGTTAAATATCTGTTGAGTCTGACTCCGGAAACCGAATAATTTCTAAATAACTTATGCATAAATTTGAGAAGCTTGACAAGCTAACCGTTAGCTACCGAGTATGGTGGATACTATAAAGTATTCAGTAGTTATGACTCCCATGTAAATTCTTACTTTGATTGATTGCTGCATTGAAGTGATTGGTAACTTATTTGAGCATAATCCCCGATAATTTCATTGTTCCATTCTACAGGGAAGCTAATGTCATCGCTCCAGATCGAGAGAGGAAGCTGTTATTTAATCAAACTAAGATCTTCTTCATAAAGCCGATTTAGGCTATCTGTTAAGTCAGATCCTACCCGCTGTTATGAAAAATGGAATCAGCGCTTGTCCCGAAGGTAGTCTTTGGTATCAAGATTGCTTCATCATGGAGCCATTATCAATCACGAACCGCTTTGTAGTACTGCAGGGACCCACTGTCGCTACTACTGGCTCCCGACTGGCCGGCGAAAAGAACGCCTCACCTGAGGCCGCTGCTTACGGCGCATTACGTCAACATATCTGCCCCCCGTCATGTTCGTTTACATACGGAGTTTATTGATAATATCACAAATGACGACATTGTTTTCTGGGTTGCGACGCCGTGTAGACATGTAGGTAGGTTCGGACGTTTCGGAGAAATACACTGTCTCCATCTTAATCCTCACCGCCGTGAGAACTTTAAATCTCACATTATAGCAAAATGACTGAATAATCGAATAATGTGATTTGTTTGTATGATTTGAGGTTTTCACGGCTGTGAGTATGAAGATTTCGTATCTTCTGGGTTGTTGCGCTGTGTAGTATGCTAGATGTTTACCATACTACACAGCGCAATAACCCAGAAGACAGAAATCTTCAATGTGATTGGTTCCTTAACTGATTTAACTGAGAGACTAATTAGATAGCTAACTTACCGACTGACTGGTTTATAAATAATTAAATTAACTGACTGATGAGCTGAATAAACAGTGGAATATAGTAGAAAATCTTACTAATTTATTTATTGATTTATTTGATATCTGAATAACCGTTTTATTGGCCAACAAACTGACAGATTTGCTGAAAATAGTTGTCTTTTTGGTTGTTGCGCCGACGTTTCAGAGGTGTTTGCTGCCTCCATCAACTCAGAAAACTAGCGATCTACACACATGCCGTCTTGGGGTCCTCAGATCTTATTAACCGATTTTTGACTGACTAATTAACTGAGTTACTGATAAACTAACAGATCAACTATTGAAATGACTAATTGGTTTATTGTTTTAATGACTATAGAGCTCCGACAAGAAATTTAAGGGTATTGTGCGGTCGTCCCAGCAGCAAATTTTGGTGGTCACTTGTCAGTATGTTGGTCACCGCTGTCAACTGTTCCACGAAGCTGACGGTGGTCATTTTTAACACTTAACAATAATTTCGCTAATTCGCTGAGAGCTATTGCTGACGTATGCAATAGTTTAGTTATTAAAATGTTTTTCTTAAATTTATTAAGTGTGTATACACTTTTTTTTTTGGAACACCCTGTGCTTTGAGTGGCTAAGGTAGCATGTGGCGATGTCTGTTATTGCTTTCACTGCGTGTACTTCACATTACAGTGGATGCCTTTTCTAAATGCATAATTCCTAGTCGGATCCGTTTGTACATAAGAAAACCAACAAGAGATTCACGTCATGACTAGCCATTTCTACTTTCTGATCGCCTGTCCGTGATCCAGCTGAGTACTGAACTAATAAATCTGCCGGTGGCAGGCACGAAAAGTGTGTGATCATGAAATTCTCATGATACAAATCATATGTTTGTCATAAACTCTGCCGTGTAAATGGTATAGAATTAACAAGTAGTGAATTGTCCATTTCTAATTGTTTTAATAAGCGGTAGGGTAAATTCCAAGCCTGTTATCATTCGAAATTCTCGTGCTGTTAAGTACACTTGAATATTAACTTATTTCTCGAATGGGAAAAATGTATATTTACGAAATTGTAGTCTGTCTGTCAGCGTTCGAAAGTAAGTTTACTGTTCAAGAAATTCCTTCGTATTTATTAACAATTTTGCGGACGTTAGAAGCTGAAGTTTAACAAGATGTGCCTGTTTAATTTGCCACGACTCTTCTTTGAGCATGTCACAACTTGAGAACCACTCACCAGATATTTATGAAATTTCCTAATGGAGAACTTTGTAAGGATATTCTAATTTTAATATGTGCATTTCTAACCCCATTTCCAGCATAACTTTTGAACCTGAGTTTAGGCTACATCGTATGTCCAGCACACTTTTCCTCAAATCCTGTTGTTTTTTAAGATAAACATTAAATCAAAGTTATTTTCATTCTTCGTCAGCTCATATAACTATATAACCTTTTGCCTAATTCTAGTTAAAAATGTCTTTCAATGACCTTGTTCGTCTGCATCCGCCAGTTTTGAGGTATTTATATGAGATTATGGATTATTAATCTTGGATTATAACCGAACAAACGAGTCAGAATTGTTACGAGTCACGTGTATTTCCTAACATTTGTCATATTAACTAATCTCATGATGCAAAACATTTTTTGAAAACTTCATTATGGCTTAATAAATTCCCTTATTTTAAGAAGCCTGAGGGTTCATTGCTGCATTCACACCAAATACTACAATGAGATAAAATAATTCAGTCCACATTTTTATAACAAATCCCTTTCAAGATATATTTTAACATTAGTATCTTTCCATTTCTTATTCTTTCTTTCTGATTCTGCCCTTAATTTCTTTGGTTTCTTCTCCCTCTTTAATATCCTATTTGTTTAATTCTTTCGTGAAATATATATCCTTCTTTCCCTTCTCTTACTTCCCAACTCAATACGTGGGGTGCACACCATGTGCATTTCTCCCGGAAGCAAAACCTCCCCCTTGTCGTCAGCGCAGAGTTCCAAGAGCAGGAGACTACGCTCTGAGATGCAATGACCTGAATGCAAAGTCTGTGCAATTGACACGCGTTGACCCGATCTGTTGGACTGTGCTCTCGCAATTTTTACACCTCTATTTCACACGCTGTTCAGACGCTGACCGTGTGATGTGAGGGGAACCCAACCTGAGGTCCGCTCACACTTTTTATACGAAAAAACTTATAAACATGAAGATATCTGTCTTCTGGGTTGTTGCGTCGTGTAGTCTCGTAGAAGGTTACCGACGTTTCAGAGGTCTTTGCTGCCTCCATCATCAGACAACCCAGAAGACAGCCATCTTCGGACTCACCGCCGTGAAAACCTCAAATATTACAAACATTTCAACATGTTTATCTAAACGATATATCTGTTCCAGCACAAAGTCGAAGCAGTGCATTGGGGGCGTGGAGGTGAAGACAATACATATAGGAGGGGAATAGCCATTTTCACAATTTGGATGACTTTTCAATAGCTTACTCTGTGTAGGTCAAACATCTGTTGTGGGAAAACGGGACTTGGGGATAAGAATGTTGAAGAAGCTTTGTGCAGCTGAAGCCTAGACGTCTAGTTCACAGACACTTAACGCGGCCAGTGAGTTATGCAATGGAGCGACATTCTGTCACGCTCTGTGTATTACATGGTAACTACAGATAATTTCATACAACAGATTTCCAAGGCCCATCGTACTTCAAGTAACTGCAATCGAGATTCTATCAAACAATATTTATTTTTAAGATCCATTTCAATGGAATGACCCCTTCATCAGTTCCCCCAAGTGATCGTTTTCCGTTCTGCGTATCATGTCCAGCTTAATAACCCTAGTTTAAATATTACAGCGGTGGTATTAATGGAGATTTTACAGTTTTTTGCGCCAAATACTAACAGCGTCCGTGTATTTAATTTATTTTTACCAATGCCTCTGTTGAGTGATTGACACTCCTGCTCCGTATTTGTTTAATCAAAGCTTAGATTACCGGCACAAATATTGGCTATCATCACTAAAGTTACCGTAGTTTTTCTCAGACACTCTAGCGTGAACATTTACGTTTACATCCTTCCCAACTCATAATTTGCAGCCATTACACCGCACTATATAACATATGAAGTTGAGAAAGCGTCTCTAAATACGCTAAGAAAAATATAATATTTTCTTTGGCACAAATCATCGGAATATCAGCTATAAATTGTAATGTTAAGAAGAAAAACTCGGATCAGGAAGACGGACAAATGCATAAATCCTAGGACGCCTTGTTCTGATTATCACGGTAAATTACAAAATATTTAAAATGTATACTGATTACTAAAAACTTAATGGTAAATACACATTTGCGTGATCAGTACGATTTGAGTTTCAAATCGTAGTGTTATACGTAAATGAAATGAATAAAGAAATCTGCTTTAACATTATTAACAACGCAATTTATTACTTAAATATAACTCTTAATCTGAACTCGTTATTCACCTTGACAGTTTAACTGAGTTATTACACTTCTTGTGTGTGTACTTCCTAATTGGATTTGTCATGTCTGAACTTCTGGAAAATTAATCCTCTGTCGTTACGCGTGGCCACGTGATCATGTCCTTGTTACGGGTTCCCAGTTTTATTCATAAGGACAAATTCTCACTGCAACGGATTTATTTATTATTAAGAGTTGCAGAACATATCAGCACAGCAGTGAATGCAGTATCTCTACTATAAAAATTCGTGATTTGTCGTCCATCAAAAAATGACGTCATCAAACAATGTTACGTTATATTTGTTTACTCGGCGTTGCTGAGTAAACAAATGACTTGAGTCAGACACTAAACTAACCCCCGGAGGAGCTCCGAAAAGAGCGCTCTGCTCTAGTATTAAAAAATTGCTGTACAAATAATTTTGTTTTTGATTTGACTGTATCTTACTTTATATCGGACTTCTGTACTTAACTATAAATGCAATAATTATCGCAGCTGTAAAATGAAATTTGTATCGACGAAAAAAATTACAGTAACAGGAAGATTAAAATTATACAACGACAATCTGAAAAGGTAATGTCATATCGTCGGAGGGCGCTTGTGAATGTTTACATCGTTTGAGGGCTGTTGAGGGGATTATAGAAGGCAAGGGGAGGATGTTCTGCGTGTCCAGTACTGTATAGTTTTATACCTTACGTCAACAGTCAACAAGGTAAGAGTTTCAGATGATTGAATCTAGTGTGATACTATCATGATGTGTAGCATGGATGGGGAAAATGTGAAATTTAATGTAAAGTTCCAATCAAAAATAAAGGGAGGGACTATTTATGAGACCTAGGTGTCTGTGAGAAGATAACATTAAAATGTACCTTAAAAGAACAAGATTTTAGGACGTGGACTTCAAACATTTTACTCGAGACAAAGTCCAAAGGCGTTTTCTTGTAAATACGATAATTAGTCCTAGAGTTTGTTAAAAGACAGGGTTTTTGAGCAGCTGAGAGATTACTGACTTCTCAAGTAATCAATTTGCTGTCTTTTATACTTGACTTAGAGATCGGTTATCTAATCGAGGTTCCTCGTGATTTACTTAAGTCCCTCAAAGTGATTCTGGTTTGCGTTAATAGAATGCCGAAACTGCGTCCTTCGCCGCCCTCCAATATTATTTCAAGAAAAATAAAAGTAACCACTTGATAATTCTCACGAAAATAATTCAGTAACAAAAAATTATGATTCAAATAGTAATCAGCGCCGTTGTACCACACTTTTATAACAAAAATAAAAAAGTACCCCTGATGAAACGTCGGAACAGCTCAGTTTGAAGAAATAAAACGTCTTTTTATTGAACCGCCTTTATTTTAATTGCACTCTGTATAAAAGGAATAAATACGTAAATTATTTAAGTCAGCAATTTAAATTGTCAACCAGTGGCGGATTTAAGACGTGGTGACGGGGGCAGCTGCCTAACGTACACATCGAAAGGGAGAGCATCGACCACATTAAAGAAAAATATTCGAACTACAAAAAATATTCATCGTTAAAGATTGTCAGTGCAAAACGGACTGAGAATTGAAACCGAAGCTCTTTCTTCGCTAGAAAATATGCCATGCATTTTATCACATCCTGTTTCTTGCTTTTGCAAAAATTTGTTCCGGGCGTAAATGTGGTGACCCCAGTTTCTGCCCTCTAACTTTATATTTACAGACATACGTTGCAATTTTCTCCTGTAATAGTTAAATGTATGTTTTCAAACCACACGACTAACACACCAGCAGTTTTACTGGCCTCATGAACCCCAATTTGGAAACAGCTGCTTCACGATATTTTGCTTGGCTTTACGTGCGGTTTGTCGGCGACGTCTTCAGAAATAGCACACCGCATCTCGTCAGTTCAGGGATCGATTTTCCTCGCTGAGGGTCTGGCCTGTCTCCAAGAACAACACCAATAAGAGAGGCAATGGTTCCTCTCACAGCGCTAATTGGGCATCCCGAGACAGCCGCAATTTTGTATGATGTCTCCTCATCATATACACAAGTCTGTCTAAATTATTCAACGTAGCGTCTATTTGACTTGACACAATGATTCTTACACGACTTGTTTGACTTCTGTTTCAGAAAGCGCTTAAGTGTAAATAAACGTCGCATCCATATGTAAAGATTTCGCTTCATATCCGCAAATTAAAAACATTTTATCTATTACCACTATCGTTGTGTGAGATTTAAGGTTATAATGACGGCGAAGAAGAAGATGGCGTTCTTTTGAGTTGTTGCTTTCATTTTCAGGGTGATTTTCCTGATGATAACTAACTAACTAGATGGCTTACCGAACCCGAAGGTTCATCACCGATTTAACCAAAGCCCTCCACCGGACCCTCGTAGCTCCTAATAATTAAATAAAATTATTTTGTTGTAATAATAAGTCTGAGTGCTTTTCTTTTAATAGGGAGTTCCCTGCAAAAGTTAAATAAGTTTGGATTCTCAAAAGTGTCCCTAACACACAGCGACGTATTATTTTATTTAGTGTTCTGTCTGACGACAGGTCCATATGAACAGGATCCTTCCATCCTTTTCTCGGACTGGGACCTGTTCATATACGTTCTTGGCAGATGATCCAGAAGTGGTTTGCCATTGCCTTCTTCTGTGTGTGAATGGAGTAATTGTTGGGATGCCACGGAGGAAAACTCCGTGTTGCCTAGACCACGGCCTTGCTCCGAAAGGAGCGCGTTGCTCTAGTAATATATAATGTTTAATTAACGAGATCAAAATGCAACGCTCTGACGAAAACACACTACTGATGTCTCCGTCCTTCGAATATGTTATTTAATTAACGCCGAATATTCGTAATGATATAATAAGAATTGTTTCGGCTATTACTCTGTAGAATTTAAGCTGGAATATATAACCTTGAATGGTTTTTGCTTTCAGATTGCCTCTGGTTGCACATTCCGTCATGCGAAGAGAAAATTATTACACATCGTCTAATCGTTCGGAAGACTAAAA
This sequence comes from Zootermopsis nevadensis, assembly GCF_977971745.1. Classification (NCBI taxonomy): domain Eukaryota; kingdom Metazoa; phylum Arthropoda; class Insecta; order Blattodea; family Termopsidae; genus Zootermopsis; species Zootermopsis nevadensis. The sequence goes on along the minus strand of NW_028259139.1, from coordinate 643,212 downwards.
CGTGTGTCCTTTGAAGTCCTCCTCTGCAAGAGCACGTTGCTAGGGGAGTGCCAGAAGGGCGCTACTTTACGTTCTTATTCCTTGAATCAAAGATAACATCAACCAAGATTTCCTCTGTAATTCTCATGTCTTCGGGTAGACCACAAATCCACAAACAAATATTTATCTTCGTGTTAAGACGTCCTTCTCCATTTGCTCTATCATTTCATCGCCTTTCCACGCCTTCTTACTTTATAAACAGTTTCCTTTTGAAAAGTTTGCCCATCATCTCAAGGCTCGAGTTCTGATTATCCTAAACGTTGGTTCGCATTGTGTGTTTTCAATAACTCCGAGGTCCCTAACCTGGCGGATTCTGCCGAGTAATGCTGCTCTTTTGTCATCAGTGTGGTGCCAACCTCTTCATCCAGACGGCAGGGAGCAGTCGTTTTTAGAAATATAATTTCTCACCCCTTCTTATACATGAGGCCTTTTATAATATACTCGTATAAACCGATATTCAGCAGTTACATACTGTATTATAATGTTATGGGCTCCGTATATCGCTTCTCGAACTTCCATCTTCATTCCTCTGCGGCAGGGATGTCCAACACAGAATTAAACCAGGGTTATCCCAACTGCAGTCCATAGGTATCATCCACCATACGAAAAATTCAAAAATGAAACTGCACTTAACTTGGTGTGATATTCAACAGCCTGCTACTTGTACTTATTCCGGGCCAGATTAACCCAATCCACAAATTCGTTTTAATTTCTTTAAGGTTCATTGGAATATTATTCCCTGTAACAACGTCTCCTAAAATGGTCTCTTCCTATCAGAAATCCGGGTTAACATTCTGTACGTATTTATCATCTCATGTTCCTCATTTCAATAACCCTAAGGTTATTTGGTGAATATTTTTAAAATATGTAGCTCTTCAGTATGTAATTTCTAGACGCTGGAACGGAATCCAGTTTTTTAAAATTCAAGAACAAAATGTGAATCATAATATGACAACAGTACACAAGACCTGATTTTGTAAATACTGCCAGAGATACTGATCAACATTGACTAGTCTTGTAAATATATCGAGATCTTCCTCTTTACGAATCGATTGCTGTTCGCTCTTGCGGTTTCCCCCTGCACTTGAACAACGAACATACGAGTACACGCCAAACCAAACCTGCAACTTCCAGGAAAATTGTTTTATTTTATTGTTAGTAAGAGGGTAGAGTGGATGATAGGGGAGCCGTATTACTAACCCTCATATATAAGCGCAATAATGACAGAATTATACAACGCTGTATCACGCAAACACTTATAACGCGTCAGGTTCCGTGCAAGAGTGGCTGTAGTCCCCCACGTCTGTTTTGTGTATGCCTGAGTAAGAAGCTTGTGGTTTAGTATTTTTGTTTAATTGCCTGAATTTTATTCTGGGGAGGGAGACGGGAAGACTTTGTAGCAAAGAAGTACTGAGTAAAAATTAAGGAAAGAATATGACACAAATACAAGATGAATTTCATAATAAAAATTAGAATTTAAGGTGTGTGTCTTGAATTCGTAAACGACCACGTGCATAAAAGATTTCACAGCAAAACAACCAATCATGTTGAAGGAATTTGTTGGAGTTGATTTGTGTTCTGTAATTTTTACGTCTGTTAAACTAATCATTAATCCGATTATTTGTGCATTCAAATCCCATTCTTATTATGCCTAACAGGTCAGGAATGCCATCTCAAGTACAGCTTATGATCATAAAATATATAATAAATATATATTATTTTTACTCCGGGCAGCTCTATCAGTAACTGACTTGGACCTGGACGATCTGTTTTCGACACTGAACAGGTACAGGGTCACCAGTCTCCTATGTATCGAAAGTGCATGAAGCTGACCACTAGCTTCTGTCAAAAGCCGAGGTTAAAATGCGTGGAGCTATACATTCCCCACACCCCTCAAGCGGCTTCATTTTGTGGTATTTAACCACAATAATAATATAATAATTCTAATGGAGAAGTGTTGTGTACTGACTGAATTTTTAAATGTTATATAAACGAGGTTCGGCTTTAAATTTATTATGAAAATATTTCATATTTACTGTGAGAATCATAAGAAATCTATAAATAAATCTTTATCTTGATCTTGTATTAACATAGAAAAACAGGAAATATAATTTTAAGTTTCTACAACATTACTTTCGTTTCGAGTAATTCCATAATTTGCACAGTTCACATATTATCAGCATGATAAATATAACGATAATGAGATATCTTGACCAGATGAGAGAGTGGCAAATACTCAAAATAACTTAGCTCCATTGAGATTTTCATTAGTTACCAGAACGATTATTACTTAGCTAAAAGTACATGTTACAATAACGTGTTATTCTCAAATATAAGGCTTCCTCGTTGGCATCAACGGGGATAGTAACATAAATCACGGCTTGTAAATGCTATCCATTAGTAGAAATATCCTACCAGATTCCTCAATAAACCGTCAGTTGGTTCGAAGCGTTAGGGTGAGTACATATAACGGACCCTCACTTCGATGTTTCCCCTGATATGTCGGTAGGCCCACAACCTTCGTAACTGCTTTATTATTCGTAATGGTTTATAATATATCGACCATTTACTCGAAGATTTACCGTTGGTAAGAATTTTTCATTCGTATATTTTATTTTGAATGTTCCAGAATTAACTCAGTTTAAATCGCCTGTTTCGAAATTCCGAACAACACAAAAGTAAATTTCCTTTTAGTAAAAATTTAAGTAATCTAACAAAGAATTTGAGATGACGACAGAGACAGTGACTTCAGTTGATCTGTGAATCTACAATTATGTTATAAAATGTAGTTATTGTCAATTACTGTGTAAAACTACAGCAAAAGAGGCAGGTTGCTGGTTCGTAACAAAATGTTTAAAACCTGTTGACCACCTTTCTTCAGAGCGAAAAATAACCATAAAGTTTATGCATTTGTATGAAAATATTCTAATGCAGTACTAGTCTCTGCACAGAGACTGGCTCTATTTAAGGGACCAAACAGAGTAGGTATCTCTTACCTGAAGACGGAGACAGAACCAGCCTCCGAAACGTCGTGACAACGGAAAAAGTCCTGAAAATAAATAATTTTAAATGCAATCTACCATCGTCAGAAGCCCTTAGAAATATTTAGGTCCACAAATTTGTTTCTGAATGTCAGAACCACTGGATAAACAGTCCAAGAACATACGAAGAGATTTTTGGACAATTGAGGTCGAAATGGATTAAGAAGAAGTTCAATGTCATGACAGTTTGAAGATAATCTTCCCTCCCACGATGCAGCATCGTGATTATTCATGAGTCCCTCTTGCACAGAGACGCTCTGCAGGTGATGAGGTGTAGTAAAACGATTTACATTGCCGATGTAATCGTTCCTTATACCGCGACCCATCTTATTACACGCGCTGATCGGTTTATTAGCCGGATCCAGCAGGACCTCACAAGCGCCGTGACTTTCAGGTCACTGAAACCCGCATCTGGACGTGCGTGTCTGGCGGCCCACTCAGGGCGAACACTGGATCACACCAAGAAAACTGTCCAAGGCGGTAGATTCATCACGCAGGCGCTGAATTTGTCTGTTGCTATCGACATCACGATAAAGTCATATGAAAGTATTCAAGAACATGTTAAACTATGTTATAATGATGTCGGCATCAAATATAGACATTTGTTGCTAAAAGTTCTCGCTTTGTGTCTCCTTATCTGTCATTTTCCTCCTATTGTATTTGTCAGTCACTTGAGCGTCAGTAGAAGAAACTATGTTTTGGCCCTGGCTCTACTTTAAGTAACGAACAGTACAATGCATTCGCTTAGAATAGAAAACCTCGATCAGGACAGTTCGAGAATCAAAAAGTTAAATTCGAGTCACACAAATTGCCGCTGAACCAGGCTGTTCCTTTAAAACTTATCACATATTTAAGTTTTTGTGTTTAAGGGTATCGTAAAAAAATGATATTGCATTAATATGATAAAATTAAAATTTCGGAGCCTCTCTAGGCCAGCAATGAAATTCACAGCGAAGTATCTACTGTGTAGTTACTCCATTGCGAGCAGCGATTTATGTCAAACCGTGCGCAGTGTAGATATCATGAGAAAACGCGGAGACGAGCGTGAGGTGTAGGATGCACGGAGTAGATTAGAAATTATTACCTTAAAAGTCCGAGGAAAGACAACACTTTGAAGTCCAAAACCTAGATATAAGGCAACATAATATTATAATGGGTCTTTTTGTAGGATACAGTCCGATGGCATGGTCCGGATTCAATTTGCTCAGCGCAAAATTCCATTTCGGGACACTTCTGAACACTGTAACACATCAAAATATTTTAAACCAGAGGAGATAGCTTTGACGAAGTTAACTACTACAAGCTTTTCATAAAGGACTCTGCTTCGTTTTGTTGACCTCTTTCCTTTTGGCATTGCCATCTCGAAGAACTAACTGGTTACATGGCTTCAGAATGCTACGAAGGGCCTTCCTCTGAGTCATGTCAGTGGCAGACCCGCGTCTGTTGACGGCATAACAAGATTCGTTTCATGTGGGAACAAGATGAGGAAGGTAAACAAACCTGGGTCAAATTTCATACTTCTTACCCACGGGGTGAAGGGCTGTGGTGAATTGTGTCACAGTAAAAGAAACCCCCGATTTACAGATGCAGCGTAGGTTTTTCTTATACCTGAAGGGTTTAAACCCAAAATAAGTCTAATTTTGTTTCATCTCCAGCGATCACTCGATGTGATTTCCAGACCCAGAAGTTAATTAGTCCAAAGATTCCCAACTTTTTAAGGGGATACCGACCTAAACCTCGACACTGGAAATAAATATGTGGTCAGGTTCACCCACCGACGGCTTTAACACCAAGAAAAATCCTCCGGAGCCAGCTGGAGATGCGGTGGGCTCCAGAGTTTGCCTGGATGTTGTACCAAAGAGAAATATTCTGCCCTAAACCCCAAAATTTACCAGAAGTCAAAATATCAGCTCATCCATTTTACACTAATACACTAACCAGATAATTAAAGTTAATGTAGGAGACGATGTGATCTATAATCGGTTCAAATAAAATCCCAGCTGCTGCCGGGAACTGAACCTCGTTCTTCAAACTGAATGAGCAATTTCACTGTAATGAAACATAATTTACGCTGACGTACAGAAAAGTGGACCTCAAACATGTTTTAATAACAATACGTGTTTTATCAATGAGGTCACTAGGTCTCATCTTGGCTTCGTTCACTCTTGTATGGGATGTACAATTTCAAAACCAAACCCCAAAATAATCACTAACAACGGTATATAAATGAACTCAGAAAACAAAAACCCACCTCCCAACTCTCCCTCAACCTTAACTGTGATAATTAAGTGTAGTTCGCCATAGTTGCTAGGCCGCTGATCTCGTTCGTTCTGTATACGACTGTTTCAAGGATTGATGGAATAAAGTCTTTCTGAAACTTCAATACCCTAATGTTTTCACTTTAGGTAGTAGGGAACAGAAACACCCAAGAGTTTGTAGTTCTCTGCATTAATTTTGCGCGAGACTTCATCACAATTTAAACAAGATGTCAGTTTGGGGAACGAGGAGGCCGTGCTTTGGGGCAAATCTGACGGGGAAATTGCCTTCGAGAAATATCTCACTTTGCTAAGACTGTAAGCAACACTTACTGTTCTTTTAATTCTGTGCATTTCACAAAAGTAAATTTATTATTATTATTATTTATTATTGACTGCAAATGGGTTTATACCCGGTGGCAGTTCTTTGTAACAGACTAAATAAATGAAACAGTTTACATGTCTAACTAAATATTTCATTGTCTAAATGACTAATTATCTAAATATTTAACTTACGAACTAAATTATTTATCAGCATGCTAATTAGGTGATTAACTGACCGACTATGTAACTAGCTAAGTGAGAAAGCAACCGATTAACAAACTAATTAACGAAATATATATTATAAGATTATCTTCCTTGTGTAGTAACCTGTTATTCGGATGGTAAAAGAATTCCATCGTAACTGCAGCTTTAAAACATCATCGCAGAAGTTCATCAATGGATTCTGTTCCGTGGAATATTATTCCACATCGTCACAATATACACCAACTCCTCTAAGAAACATTTCGCCAGCATTTGTCTGTGTCTCAGAAGCCAACGAAAGGTCATACGGAGTTTAAACAGCTCGATAATTTATGGACATCCAGTATATTCAAATCACCTTCAGAAGTAAAATTGCTTCGAACTATTGACATAAATTTTCCACTTTTATTTTTGTCTTGAAAAGTTTTGAGTCCTGTCATAATTCATCCGGGCAGAAAAGAAATGATATGTGGGCCGTTGAGGATGTGAGGGGAGGGTCAGAACTGTGCTCCAGTCTGGAAATCATTATCCCGTACTAGTCAGTGGCGGTTTACAGGCCGTGTTCAGTGGTGTGTCGATTTTCTTTGCTAAGCTGCCCAGTGGATGTAATCTGTTTAATCAGAGATTGGCCTAATTTTCTATGTGCCTAATTTGATGACTGTCAGTCGCGTATTTGACGATGATTAATTAACTCAATAAGTTTATGTGCCGACAGATGCTGTTCTTAAGAAGATATTAGTCACTTACCTTGTCAAGAAACTTTTCACGATAAATGGGACTCGAAGGCTTGTTTCAGTGTTCACAATATCCCGTCTTTGGAGCCCACCCTGAGCCAGAGTAATGCATTCTACATACCCTATTTATTTAAAACGCATTTTTATCCTCGCATGCATAGATTTGTAAGATTTGAGGTTTTCAAAGCGGTGAGTATGAAGATTTCTGTTTTCTGGGTTGTTGCGCTGTGTAGTCTGATTCATCGTCCTGATGACGGAGGCAGTATGACCTCCGAAACGTTCGTAAACATCGACCAGACTACACAGCGCAACAACCCAGAAGACAGAAATCTTCATACTCATCGCCCTGATGATGGAGGCAGTATGACCTCTGAAACGTCCATCAATATCTGTCAGAATACACGGCGCAACATTTCAAAAGACAGCAAATTTCACTATTCGTTGCAGTGAAGGCTGACATCTCAGGAATAGTATTAATAATAGTAATGATAATAATGTCTGTTGTTGCCGGGGCTGGCCGCAGTGCGGCGCTCAGATCGTGCAGTGCAGCAAACGGAACAGCTGACGAGTTCCGGTCGAGTTCCGTGGCTTTTAACCCGGAAGTTACGTATATCTCTCAGACGTTCACTTGAAACGAATAAAAAATACAATCCTTCCAGAATACGGAACAGACGTCTCTTTCGTCAGATTTACGGTCGTGTAAATTTCCTGAGACCGCTGAGTGGTACCTTCAACCTAGGAAATGCCTGCTGCGCTAAACAGGGCAAAGATCTTATCAGCCTTGACCATGTTAATTAAAAAACAAGCTCTAAAATAAATAGTTACTTAACGAACGTTTATAAAAAGCTTGTGAAACTCTCCGTGGAGCTTCGTGTGTGTCAGTTCCATACCTGAAACGCAGATTTCATTATGGTGGAACTGAAATTCGTATTTCAGTGGTTAGCACTCCTGCTTCGTATTTGGGAGCTCCCGGGTTCACATCTCGGGCCGAAGACCTGTTATCCTGACTTAATGCTCGCTTCCTCCCACATTCTTTCTAATTCATTACTCACTGTCATCTGTTATCCTACGCTCTTTAGTCTAGATACAGAAATATTTGTTAAATAAACTATAAATCAATAATATGGTGGGCTATATCACAGCAACAGACTTCTCCGCTGAACGGTTTGTAATTTTATTTAAAAAATTCTAATTTCTTGATGTTAAATTAGCGTTTACTTACACCGATTGTTCGGGATTTATCTCCACGCGCCCTGAAAGTCTTTGTACTAAAGTCCTTAGGCAAAATTAAGTCGCATCGTTTCACTGTTTCTTATTTTATTCACATCGTCTGCGTTAAAACACATATTCGATCTCCTAATATTTTAGAAATTTATGATTATACTTAAAAACAGTAATTTAATCGAAACAGTTTATGACTGATATAACAATAATTGACATTAAAGATTATTCTTGGACACTAAAATTCGTGGTTTCCTTACGTCTAGTCCACAATTTCAAAAAACATTTTTTTTTTTTACATTTTAATATTATCACCACCATCTACGCCCAGGTCTACCAAGCAGTCTCTTGACTTCAAGCTTTATAACTACAAACTTTTATGCAATTTAATCATCCCGTACATGTCACATGTTCCTCGGTATGATCACGCTATTGATATTTGGCGAAGATGATAACTTCTGAAACTTTTCGTTGCCCACTTTTGTCCATCTCTTGAGTTAAGAGACGAAGTACGAGTAGTCTATACATATTTTCATAATTTTCCCGGATGCTTAATTGTAAGAAGTCGTATTCCATTGGTTGTACGTACAATTAAAAAAAGGCCATAATTTATTCATATCCTGAAAGTAGAATAGAATTATTACTGTGGGAAATCACACGTGACTCGTTAGCGCCAACCTGTCATTTACCATCAATTGTCCAGTATCGATCCAAGAATAGTTTCGGTTTTGTTTCCTCGTTGTTAATGACGTCATTACTGCGAAGGTCTCCATGATTACATCACGTTTATGGAATTGGAAACAGAAATTGGTATTATTAGGTTAACAAGAAATTCGAAAACGAAATTTGAATGTCCGCCATCAGAACTACACTAATAATCAGATGATATGGTGGGTAACAGTTTCGCAGTGACATTGGCTGATACGTGTTTAGAGTCAAACCCCCCTCAGACCTAGTTCTCTCAAATTCGTACATTGCCTAGTTGTCCTTGAAGACGTCGTGTTGAACTGAAACCTACTGTTGTCGAGGGGAAATCTAATGATAATATAATTATGTAACAACAATAATAAAAATGACTTTTCTTTTGTGCGAATTATAAAATGCGTAGTTACACAATTTCTTAGCATTAAAGTGCGTAATTAGCTGCAGTATCAGCTCTTCGCTAAATAACAGACGTATTTTTTTTTTACTCGTAAACTGTCACTCAGTTCCCTTGTTATCTGTTTCGAACATTTAATTCAAAAACTACAGGCCTGCCGGCAGTCCTTTTAGTTAAACCACTCAATAAATTTCCCGTCTTTTATGGTAACCTGAAGGTTTGTTACCATATTCACAAGAAACAGCCTCTGAAATCTACCCGAAGCCGGTGAACTCCAAGTGAGATTTCAGGTTAACGCGCCGGCGAGTATGAAAATTGCTGTCTTCTGGGTCGTTGTGCCTGTAGTACGATATAATTATGCAGACGTTTCAGAGGTGCTTATTGCCTCCATCTTCAGTAGGGTGAATAATCCCTCTGTAAACATTTAGCAGGTTACACGGACAGACAACCGAGAAGTTAGTCATGTTGATATAAATCCAGTTACTCTTAAGTTTTATCTTCAAAATTATTCTTTCCCTAGTGGTCCGAGCCCTTCGATTTGTCAAACGTAAATCCTCTATTCAGTTCACATTTCTACCATACGACTACACGAACCGCCAATTTCTTCCTTCTTATATTTTGGTGAGGTTATCATTATGCAATTAATTTCTTCTCGGATTAGAGACTGGGAAATTCTCTTTGGGAAACTTGCGCTGATGAATAAGCAGGAAAGTCAAGTCGACTGTGATTTAGGCAATCTTCATTATTCTAACAATCATTCAGAACGTATGAGCTCTCAATTTAAAACTTGACATAATACAAAATAAAGAACATTGGCGAAGAAGGATTTTGAAGAGTCATTTTAGGATAGAATATAAAGTTGTGTGTGTGTGTGTTTTCGAGTCAGGTTTATAACTGGGCGCTGCAAATTCGGTCCCGAACAAACTAGCGTCTCGTCTGTCACAGCGGAGAGCCTGCGGCTGGTGCCATCAATTCAGGAACTATTTACTGGAGCGCAATGAAACCTCGGCGCGCCCCGAGCTCTGGCCCGTATGGATATTGCAAGTTGATGAGTTTTGGGCTGTAAATGAGCGTGGTGGTCTGAGTACGCTCGCTCCCACACCAGAATAGACCTCTCGCCATCACTTCACGAAGCTAACGTACCGCGATCAGAATATTAGTACGTAGAAACCCGGTCACTCTAGAATTTGTATCTGCGTATCGCACATTTTACGTTTAAGATTAAAATTTAGGCCAAATTAGTTGCATGGAGTTACTTTGACAGAGAACTGGCATAGAACTAACATATCGTGTGATTTGAGGTTTTCACAGCGGTGAGTATGAAGATTTCCGTCTTCTGGGTTGTTGCGCTGTGTAATCTGATAGATTTCCACCAACGTTTCGGAGGTCATACTGCCTCCGTCATCAGGACGATGAGTATGAAGATTTCTGTCTTCTGGGTTGTTCCGCTGTGTAGTCTGGTCGATGTTTACCAACGTTTCAGAGGTCATACTGCCTCCATCATCAGGGCGATGAGTATGAAGATTTCTGTCTTCTGGGTTGTTGCGCTGTGTAGTCTGGTCGATGTTTACCAACGTTTCAGAGGTCATACTGCCTCCATCATCAGGGCGATGAGTATAAAGATTTCTGTCTTCTGGGTTCTTGCGTTGTGTAGTCTGGTCGATGTTTACCGACGTTTCAGAGGTCCATACTGCCTCCATCATCAGGGCGATGAGTATGAAGATTTCTGTCTTCTGGGTTGTTGCGCTGTGTAGTCTGGTCGATGTTTACCAACGTTTCAGAGGTCATACTGCCTCCATCATCAGGGCGATGAGTATAAAGATTTCTGTCTTCTGGGTTCTTGCGTTGTGTAGTCTGGTCGATGTTTACCAACGTTTCAGAGGTCTTACTGCCTCCATCATCAGGGCGATGAGTATAAAGATTTCTGTCTTCTGGGTTCTTGCGTTGTGTAGTCTGGTCGATGTTTACCAACGTTTCAGAGGTCATACTGCCTCCATCATCAGGGCGATGAGTATGAAGATTTCTGTCTTCTGGGTTGTTGCGCTGTGTAGTCTGGTCGATGTTAACAAACGTTTCAGAGGTCATACTACCTCCATCATCAGGGCGATGAGTATGAAGATTTCTGTCTTCTGGGTTGTTGCGCTGTGTAGTCTGGTCGATGTTAACAAACGTTTCAGAGGTCATACTACCTCCATCATCAGGGCGATGAGTATGAAGATTTCTGTCTTCTGGGTTGTTGCGCTGTGTAGTCTGGTCGATGTTTACCAACGTTTCAGAGGTCATACTGCCTCCGTCATCAGGGCGATGAATGACTACACAGCGCAACAAACCAGAAGACAAATAACATAGGGCAGCTAGATTCCAACTTCTCTCGTCACAATTTTTGACTTCCGTTCAGTGTTTTCTACAATAAATTCTCTGTCAAGATTTTCAAATTCTAAAGACCATTTTATAATTTTGGTTTATGTTTACAGGTAAATATGTCTCTGGTACGTACTGAGCACCACGCGATAAAGACATGTCTGGCAGAAGAGCCACTCCTCCACTCACTATATTCTTCACAGCGTGGTGCTTCATAAATACCAAGGAAAACTTTACCTACAATTATGTTACGAAGATAAGTATAATTGCGCTTGTGAACACAGTAGTGAATTTTCGGTTCCATAGACGGTGTAAATTTCTTGACAAGCCGAAAGGCAATCAGTTTCGCAATCACTCCACTCTATGGAGTTAAAGAAATGTCGCTTTATGACGGAAACAGCTGTTTCAGAGGGAACATCCAAGAAAATATTTGAACCTGGGAAGGATCCGTGAAGTCAACCTGTTAGAGTCTTAACTTGAATCATAGTGTAGTACTATTGTAGAGCTGAGGCGTCAGGGGTCACAGATTTACACGAAATTGTACCCCCCCGATCGTAATACAACTGAGACAAGTTACAGATTTCGCATGACAGGTCTCTGAGCAATGTTTGTTGTTTAGTTGTCGGGATAATTATCTAAGTAAACTCAGTGAACTGCAAATTTTATACAGCATTGAGAAGAAGTCGTCATGATGTATTAGAAGAACCGAAAATGGAAGGAAGGTAGGAAGAAAGGATATGTGAGGAAATGAACTAATGAAGGAATAATATAACGAAAGGAAGATATGATTAATTAATGAAAGGTGAAAATATGAACGAAGCAGTAACATTTAAAGGCTGAACAAAGGAATAAATGAATGTAAGAGACAAGGGAGGATACGTGACAATTACGTATTTGCTTCAAGGAGTCCCCAGTGCGTGGAACTGAGTGTACCTGGGACTCTGGTGGTGAGGTGAAAAGAAAATATGATTTTTATGGTCTGTTGTCACGCCCGTTCCATAAATTACGTTATCCTGGAGGCGAACGGATAAGAGAACAAGGCGGGTTCGAGGAGGCGCGTTCGATACTCCCGGCCCCTTGTTGTTGTTGTTTGTAAATCTGTGTAATATCACAGTTTTGTCATCACCACTCCCACAGCAGCTACCGCGATATGATTATAGGCCACACCGTGATGATCGCACGAAACATTCCGATCATATTTTAGATTATTTCAATATTGAGGAGACTATCATGAGTTCAAAGAGGAGGCAAGACAAATCCGAAGCCAATGAGTAGGTAGGAAAATACTAATTGATGCACTTTGTTTTCTGTTTTGTAACGTAGGAGGAGCCATTTGCTTTTGCCTTTCCTTAACGCCGACAACTGATAAAAGATGTTAATTTTCGTATAACAAATTACACGAAAAACATTTGAATCAATGTATAGATTGCGCACATGACGAAATGAAAGTCTCATTCCAGTAGACAGAACTTGGGTCTATCTAAATGTCACTAGGCTGTATACATTGAACTACTATTATGTACAGTTTTGATTTCCCATTTATACTTTTATAAAACGGAAGATACTTTGTTAAATATGGTGAAAATCGGTTCTGAGAGGATCACAGTTCCTATTTTTTGAATACTGACCGTCTGAAATATTTTTTCACGTACTGTACCACAGTCGCTAGTGAGATGCATAATAAGTGGTGCCTTTTTCCTTCCTGTCGATTGATAGAGAAGAAAGCAAGTCCAAGTGGGTAGATATGACTTTGGCGACGTCTAAACATCTCTTATTGTATGCAGATATACGATGTATAAGCATTGGATTTCATAATCTCAGAACTGTGCTTCCTTTCGCGCTAATTGTTTTTGAAATGTCAGGACCAAATTCAACACCAGGAAAGTAAAACAGAATGCGAAGTTTAAACGATGAAGTCACTACACACAAAGAATGCTTGGTAATAAGACTAAAGTATATGCACATGTCAGTGGTAGATTGCTCTATGCGCCAGAAATAATTTTAAAATAATATAATTTCGAATTAGGAAGATAGGATATTTGTTTTATAACTTTATCAGATATAAAATACTTCAATTCTAAGTAAATATCACAGCTATATACACTATGATATTACTCCATTATATGATGTATGGCAAAGCAATTGGTGTGGAATCTTGGATTCCTTCGACAAGTGTCAGAATAAAACGACTTTTCTCCATTGCCTCCTTTCAGTATTATAAGGTACACAAAGTCTTACCAGGAAAACTAGGATAGAACTATTACAAAGAAGAAGGCTTGAGTGATAAGCTGACACTGTTTGCCAGCCTCAGTTTGACTCCAGATCACGTAAATGTTCGTAAAATACGTGGCGGACTCAGTCCGACAGAGACCGCAAAGGGTTAATATACACTTTAATACTGCACTTCACATCTTCACCCAGATCTCCCAATTCAGGATGTCCGACTAAAAATTGTACACCACTGTCATCTCTCACATCCTTCCCACCTATAGTCTCATTAAAAATATAACAGAACCCCTTTTTCGTAGGTTCGCGAATCACAGTTTCGTTTATTAGGGGAAAAATAATCATTGCGGTGAATTTGTGCATCGCGGTGTAAGTCCCTCGCTCCTGCGCAGAAACAGAGTAACAGACAAGAGTCCGTATCTGTCCGTCTGTCCCAGTACGTGGGTATAGATATGTTACACCGAGTGTACTTCGACTGTACCTTACGCAGGTTTTAGAATTTTTGGTTTCCTTACGTTTGGTCGCCCTGACAGCCTACAGTCAGGAGCGTCGATGTCATTCCCACAAACACGAACACTAATGTTTTAATGTTTGTTATTAATTAATTATACATATTTAGTATCATGTTTTGTGTGTTTTTGTTTGTCTAGGTCTAAACTTAACGCAACCTAAAATCACCATTCGCGGGTGTTTTCAAGAACGCAACCCTCACGAAACCCGAGGGTCCGCCTTATTTGGTGAAAAGAACAATTTGTGAAGAAAACACAGCAGTGTGAAGACTGACAACTGGTATCCTAGCAACAGGTGTGGGGGGCCCGCGCCGTGCTGGGGCACTAGAAATGAGTTTCAGTCCAGGAGATGAATTACGACCACGCGCGGTTGCTTTATGGTCACATCTACCTTATTTATTTAACCAGTTCTTTAAAAAGTCATCTCGCTGAACACGCTTTTTTATTACGCGGGTATACACACACATTAGCTCCGAGACCTCAATTCTTTCCGAGGCCTTCTTTCTACCTGTTGTAATTTACAAACCAATCCTCTGAAATATTTGCTATTACAGAACGGGAGTCTAAAACTCGGTTATCTTCCATCCAAGAAGCATTTTACATTACTTTATTCGCCGGGAAATTCTTGTGGTCGTCCATGCTTTAGACAAGAGATTATCAAACATTGCTACTGAATTGTCAGCAAATCTGCTTCGCGTATTATGCAATACTTGGTTTGACCTCTGTTGGGGGATCAGCTATCCAGATTAAGGTCTTAGTAGGTTTACAGATAAGCAATAATATAGCAGATAAAACAAGCCACGACCAATTCCATCAATTTATTTAAATTAATCATTTACAGACATCTTACTGTTAACCTGTACCCTGTATACCCAGCCTATAAATATGAAATAAACTTAAAAACACAAGAATTTGAGAACAAACTACGTAACTCAATTAAACAGCACACTTCTTGTAAAACTGATAGTTGTTGAAATAGTCAATATATTCCCCGCTTTAT
Source organism: Zootermopsis nevadensis (assembly GCF_977971745.1). Lineage (NCBI taxonomy): Eukaryota > Metazoa > Arthropoda > Insecta > Blattodea > Termopsidae > Zootermopsis > Zootermopsis nevadensis. The sequence goes on along the minus strand of NW_028259139.1, from coordinate 628,202 downwards.
ACAGGCCCGATGTTTCATTACTAAGGCAGATTTCTGCAGTCCACATCCTTCCACCATATTTTCTTTAAAATTTATTTTAATATTATCATCCTATCTGCGACTTCTGAGTGTTTATTTTTTCTGTTTAGGATTTTCAGCTAGCTCTTGTGAGCAATTACCACATCCCCGTGCGTACTAAATACCTCGCCAAGCACATCTGGTCTGTCAGTTTAGGAGAATAAAATCATTGTACCAACTTAGTACATAATTTACCTTTTTCTTTATTCTCATATTTATTGTAGGTCTAGCTAAAGTATCACACGGGCAAACACATTTACAGAGATTTCGTGCGCTAATTAAATTAGCCTATTTATTATGACAGGCGACATAATCAGTCATTTATTCAGTTGAATTCTCTTTACAGATGACTTTGTCCACCTAACACCGGATTTTGCCATCCACAGCTATAATATCAGTAAATCTAGTGGCATTAGAACAATTTGTTATTCTCTTGTTAACTATCTCCTTATTAATAAGAAGATATTTTCTATTTCAAAATCTTCCCTCTATATCCTCATTTACGAATACCTTAATAATATGTGTACATTAACGTCTTCCTTTCTCAAGTCTTGTCCTGACCTATAACGCTGTGTAATTTGGTAGCTTGATGGAAGTTTACCGGTACTTCGAAGGTCCTTACTCCTTCCTTCATCAGGGTGATCATGACCTTTTTACTCATCTCCTTGAGTACCTCAAATCCTAGTTAATGAATCAATTAATAATGGCATGGGTTGTGATGCTGTTTGCTTTTGTAGGTTATAAGCGACGTTTTGGAGAACCACTGGTAGGCCTTCGCGTAAAATAACGTTTAAAACTTTATATGTCTGAATTCTTTTCCATTAATATTTCAGTCTACATATATTTAAAAGAATAATCTACTTGGCCATACTATCTGCTCTGTGCTGGTATTAAGACCAAAACACACTATTTAATAGCACATTAATAAAAAAACAAAGGTCATAAAATTTTTAATACAGCTATGTATGTCCTATAAAGTGTTTGTTTTTAAAACCTTTTTAATATTATAAAAAAAAACAGAGAAATTTAGATAGCTATATTCTTTTGATATACCTTTATTACCCACATTATTATTGCAACAAATAGACCTACGGCATTTTAATAGTTCCAGAAATGGTAGCCAGATTCCACAAAGGTTAAAGTGGAAAGGACAATGACACATTATCATTAATCACTTGTTCCACCAACCCAAGTCACCATGGAGACCTACTGCCAATAGATCCTCCATCTCTGTTCAGTCCCAGCGATAAATGGAACGAATCTGCTACTTACAGATCCCAGTTAGCTGTGAACTCAGTAAATCTTTTACGCAGTATGGCGCCATAACGGAGGAGAGCAGTTACAACCATTGAAGACACAATTCCTCTAAAACCTCACTGTTTGAGATTGTATTAGAATCAGCGCGGCACTGCCTGCTCTAAGGCATAGTTCCTCGTCTTGTGGAATGGGCACAGTGAACTACCTGAGAGTTGTTAAAGGGAATGCATTGAATCAAGTTTCAGTTTCTCTCACTAATGACTCAACACCGTAAACCAGAATGCTGATGGCAGCATCCAAATACGGTCCAAGCTAAAACTTGGAACAAGAAAAATGTCGGAGAATCAAAAGCAATCTCCTATTGACACTGCTTCCTGTAAGCTACGTCTTTAGTCAATATGGCGGAAGAAGGCGTGTTTTAATTACTTCAATGCTAATATTCAATAAAATAAACACTTTTGTAAATAGGTCTGTGCTTCTATGATGACGTATGGTTTCGGTTGTTGGCAAGTCACAAATACTTTTCCTTAACTGCTAAAATAAGACGGGAGCTTTCTTATTTCACTGATATTCGGGAACTCGAAGCACAATTGAGATCAGAAGTTCAGTGTTTCTCAAGAAAATACGTCGTGCGTAGTACAACAGAAGATATTAACATATGTTACTAACCCGTAGCTTTCAACAACATAAATTAGATTTCCCTGATAATACTCTAAGACAAAGCATTTTAAAATAAAAAAAATTATTAAAAGGGATTAAGAACTTACAAATACCTAATACTGTAGAACTTCAAAATGTCTGCTGACAGCGCTTTTAATATTTTTTATTATTATGAAACCACGAGCGTTTTCCTGTACAGTCCTCCATTCAAGGTTTTCCTTAACACGAATCCTTTCTGTAGAAATAAGTTATGAAACCTATCCCAAATATAATGAGTAAGGGGTATTATTTATTGCAGCAAAAGTAGAAGGCACATACACCAGACTCTCCCCTACAGCCGTAACACCATACAAAATGGCTGGACCTGCGTGGTGAAAGAGCTCTGCGTATTTCGGGGAGTCCCCTGTTTCACAGAACCCTACTTTAATAAAGAAGCTTAAAGTCAGAAGAAAATGTGATATCAGACGTAGAGTACCGGAAATAAATATATGTCTTTACATTTTCCTGCAATTAAAAATATTTAAATTTAGTATTAAAACTATATAATCTTTAAGTCACTCAAAACTATCACATCATTCACAATATAATTTATCATAGATATCTGATTGGGGAGGGAGTTGGCAAATAGATGAATCCCCCCCCCCCATCTTTCTCGTTTTTTAATCATGTGACTTAACATTTAAAGTACCTGTTCTTCGCATGAACTTATCTTAAACGAACTACCAAAATAATTAAATGTCAATACAATAAACTATTAACGAATACATATCACTGGTCTTCTACATGGACCTACAACTTCATTATCTGACACGAGAACGCTAGTAGGTACATTGCAAGAGACATTGAACTATTCTTAGTTTGTCGTTGAATTCATGTTCTAAAAAATAAGTGAACCACTTGAGAGAAATAGTGGAAGGATAATATTATAATTTATCTTAAACAGGTAGGCTAGTTGTGAGGGTGTGCACTGGATTAATCTGGCTCAGGATAAGGTTCAATGACTCTGTTGTGAACCGGAAATTATACTTTGGAAAAGATTGCTGTCTTCTCGGTTGTAGTCATAAAATCTGATAGAAGTTTACCATCATCAGGGCGATAAATCGTCGGCTACAACCTCTGAAACGTTGATAAACTTCTATCAGACTACACTACGCTTCAAGCCAGATGAGAGTAAAAGTTGGACTCACCTCAAATCCTACTTATATTTTGTGGTTTTGTAAGAGGCGGGATATTTCTTGGCTAGGTGAGCGACTATCAGATTTCAGGAAGGACCCTACTACATGCAGCAAGTGTAGTGACTTAGACCGTTATTTCTCCCTATACGTTCAGGTATTTGAGCAAACTCTGTAGATAATGAGATACATATGTTATGTACGTAACCTGCTTGCGTAACGTGACGCCTGAAAAGTATGTTGCTGGAAGTTGCATGTAGATTTGTGATGGGAACACTGTTCATCTGACAACAATCAGTTCTGTGTGGGAAACAGCAAGTTGTTATCATCCACACTGCAAACCAGTTTGAAGAGAACAAGAGGAAATGACCTTCTGAATAATTGGAATTTTGTAACTGTTCTAATAGATTCGTTCAATTAGTCAGTGTCCCACTGCCTTCCAATAGAAAGTACAAGGAGCGGTCGGACGGAATCGATTATACTAACATCGAGAACTGCATATCTGGTCCAATCCTTCTAATATTTGGCGAATACACGTACTGATTGACTGTGGAGGGAAATAAAAGTCACTATTTTTTGTATATACGTAATAAGTAGGTTTACTATCGTATGATTTGAGGTTTTCACAGCGGTGAGTACGAAGATTTCTGTCTTCTGGGTTGTTGCGCTGTGTAGTCTGGTCGATGTTAACCAACGTTTCAGAGGTCATACTGCCTCCGTCATCAGAGTATGAAGATTTCTGTCTTCTGGGTTGTTGCGCTGTGTAGTCTGGTCGATGTTTACCAACGTTTCAGAGGTCATACTGCCTCCATCATCAGGGCGATGAGTATGAAGATTTCTGTCTTCTGGGTTGTTGCGCTGTGTAGTCTGGTCGATGTTAACCAACGTTTCAGAGGTCATACTGCCTCCATCATCAGGGCGATGAGTATGAAGATTTCTGTCTTCTGGGTTATTGCGCTGTGTAGTCTGGTCGATGTTAACCAACGTTTCAGAGGTCATACTGCCTCCGTCATCAGGGCGATGAGTACGAAGATTTCTGTCTTCTGGGTTGTTGCGCTGTGTAGTCTGGTCGATGTTAATCAACGTTTCAGAGGTCATACTGCCTCCGTCATCAGGGCGATGAGTACGAAGATTTCTGTCTTCTGGGTTGTTGCGCTGTGTAGTCTGGTCGATGTTTACCAACGTTTCAGAGGTCATACTGCCTCCGTCATCAGGGCGATGAGTATGAAGATTTCTGTCTTCTGGGTTGTTGCGCTGTGTAGTCTGGTCGATGTTAATCAACGTTTCAGAGGTCATACTGCCTCCGTCATCAGGGCGATGAGTATGAAGATTTCTGTCTTCTGGGTTGTTGCGCTGTGTAGTCTGGTCGATGTTAACCAACGTTTCAGAGGTCATACTGCCTCCGTCATCAGGGCGATTCGTCGACATCGACCAGACTACACAGCGCAACAACCCAGAAGACAGAAATCTTCATACTCATCGCCCTGATGATGGAGGCAGTATGACCTCTGAAACGTTGGTTAACATCGACCAGACTACACAGCGCAACAACCCAGAAGACAGAAATCTTCAGGTTCATCATCCTTCTATTACAATATTTACATTATATAGCTAATGGTTTTCCATAGTCTCTCCATGCATATTTCTGCGCTACTAACTCTTCCAACAGTAGTAGACACTGTATTGCCGTCAAGACTCGTGGAATCAAGAAATGAGATCAGTTGTCGGTCTTGGCGTACGTTCCATTCAGAAAAATAAAATTTAAGTTTGCGATGAAATAAAAGAATTGAGTTCTTCTGAAGTTCACAGTTTACTGTCCGTATACTAAGAACAAATCATGGCACGAACGGATTTCTTAGAAACAAAAGTAGATTGAAGCACACCATATAGCAGCGTCCTTCTTGAGAAGCTAACAGTAGCTTAGCTAGTCAAAAATTTCCATAAGAACCGGTAAGTTCATTACCGTGTACGCGAGAGATCACAAGATAATTTCTGTGATCTCCAGAGTTGGTTCGGCTGTAACAGACTTAGAGCAAGGGACATGAACTTACACTCGGTCCTTTGTCTGCGTGTTACGGTGCGGTAGTCATGTTGGAGCAGCGGGAGGGTCCAAGGGTCTACCTGCTTGTTTTGGTTTCGGAGAGAACCGGTTTCAGGCAGAGCAGTCATCGGGATACGAAAACAAATCACATTGATTTATATTCTATTTGCATGTTCGGGCCGGTACACTCGCGGACAACGAGAAGGAACCGACCAGTTCCCAAACTCGCAGGGCAGAACGCCATATTATTTATCCGCATCTGTCAATCGCTAAATTTTAATAAATTTTGATAATGAAGGATGAAAATAAAAAAATCTCGTAACTTTCATTATTATTTATGAAGAGGTAAATACTGAACACTGCTGGTAAGAAGCTCAAACATTCCGGTTTCGCTACAATCTCCGTGCGAGGTGACGTCTTTCAACACAGGCCTACTACATTGCCCACTGTGAAACGACAGGCTGTAAGTGTGGTCCTGCCCAAAATTACGACACAAAGCTACAAGGTTCCATGTTCCAAGGGCAAATTCAGAAATCTGGCTTTAATCGGCGTAAAGACGTTTTTACGTTAAATTTCCTTTTTACACTTTACGAATTCTGTATTTGTACGTGATTTACACAGTTAATGCTGCAGTTAAGTTGTATTACTGCCTAACATAAATACGTTAATTTCCGTCAAATTTGACACGTCAAGCAAGTTCATAATCATTGAAAGGATGAATATCCCATTTGATGAGAGTACACAGCAGAAAGAAGACCTCATAGACCCCAAGAAACACTGAGCGAGTCAGGACACATAATATATAGGAAGCTCAACATTGATCAAAGCATGTTAATCAACCGTCTTACCTTTTTCATACCAGACAGACTTCTTCAGAGTTGATGTCACGCCATGTCGTGAAATGATCGCGCGGAGGTTGCACAGATCCACACAGTTGTTTAGCACAAATGATGACAGTCCATATTCCAACCGCTCTCGTAGAAGAGTTCCTGGGAAAAAAATCACAAGTATAAGAAATAGACACTTCTTTTCGGGGGAACGAAGAAAATCGTATTGTAATAAGGTACCCAGGCTTCTCCCGTTTGTCCCGATAAGGCTGGACTGAAAGTGAAGGCATTGGGGGGTCATAAGAATAGTAGCTTGACACAAACAGTGGAATTTACATTTTCTGATAAATGTACGGTGGAATAGATAATTTGGAAAGAAAAATAATTTGTTTTCTGCATAGCCTAAACAGTATTTAACTGTGTGGTTCGTACTGCCAGGAAAACATATTCATTGCAGTTATCAATTATACTTAAGTAAGCACATTTTAAGAATCGTTAAAAAAAGGTTTCGGTCTTTGTCTGAAAACCACAAGACACCCATAAATTGAACCTGTGAGTAAGATTCAGATATGTCACGGGAAAGACAATGTGGTATATGTAATTACAGTCGCCTTAAATAGCGTTAAACCCATGGGATTGAATAATAGCCAGATCTGAAACTGTGGCTATGTACTGAACAAATATTATAAACTGCAGCTCTACACACGTGTAGAGATTTTCATTCTTACTTATTTCTTCAGAGGGAAAGACAAAGTTTCGCACAAAGGGGTACTTGCATCACATGACGTTAACATAAACAGAGGCCAACCAGAAAATGGCCATACTGTAAACGTGGTTCACGTGATGCCTGTATTTATTAAAAACGGGGCATTCAGAAAAATTTACAAATTAACCAAACGTTAACACATACAAACTTCTTTATTGTTATTAGTAGAATGATTTGTGATTCTGATGATGTTGTTCTGGGTTTTGGCGCCGTGTTGACTGATCATTAAATGCTAACGTTTTGCAGAAACGTAGTTCTTTCATCGTCAGAGCTGAACGTCTTCAATATCGTCATCGTCTTGAAAACCTCAGTACTTATAGAGCGACTAGTGGTTTGGCGTTCAGAATTTTACTTAGCCCTGGGCTCAATGTGAAGTGGATTTTCCACTGCTCTGTCGTCACAGACGTCGTGAGCGGAACGTACAATTTGCAATAAATACGAAAGCACGGATCCGTTTAAACCCAAGGAATGTTTGTCAGATCGAGACATTGCATTAACATTCGTGAGGAGAAGCTAACATCAGAGTTACAACATAACTTTCAGTCTCTTATCAATATTTTGAAATCAAGAAAAGAGCTTATCGCTTCAGATTTCAGTTGTACTGCTGTGCAGGTCAGGGGTCGGACATCTGCATGCAAGTAGCAGCTCCCAGCCTACATTATCACCTTACCTCCTGAGAGTCTGACCTCACATCAAGACAGACGTATGTCCAAAAGCCTTTTAAATATCTGTCTTCTATGCCAGGGACGAGGTGAGATTTCGTCACAAAAGAAAGACCAAGGCAAACACAGTTTTTTTGGGTGTTTCAGAAAATCCAATTAATATCCACTACGTAATTTATTATCAAAACCTTCCGACAAAACAGAAATTAAATCAAAATACGGCCATTTGGATAAATTGTTTTGTAGAACAACACTTTCTGAGCGTCATGGAGTAGGAAAAACACAGGTGTACAAACCCACTCGTTAAAGATCAATACGCGAACACATCTTTTATTTATAATTATTATTATTTTATCCAACTACTTTTTTTAAATTTCTCCACAGGCGACGAACGGTAAATTTGCAATAACCTATCCTGCAGGCTAGAAATTACGTCTTCTCTCCACAGGAAATAAACCAGGTTCACTTGTAAACAGTTTTGGAAAATCAAAGCGTATATGAATACGTAGCTAATATTTTATTCTTGTATTGGTGAGAATCTCAAGGGAAGAATAAAGATTGGCGGTTTATGATAATGCTGATAAAGATACTCGTACATTTTTGAGAGGAAGTAACAAAAGGTTGAAGAAAATTTCATAAAGAGGATATTTACAATTAGTACTCATCACCAAGTATTATTAAGAAAAGTTTTTTGGGAAAATAAATTTTATGAAAAATTTAACATGCTGTAATATCTGGTATTCCTGCAATGTATTGTAGTCGGGACGGATCTGTGCGTTCGAGGTTTGTTAAAAGTAAAAGGCATAGGAATCAGACGGGTGAAAGGTGTAGCAGGTTAGGAAGATTATACTGTCCATATAAAAAACATATTTGTCAGCGGCAATAATTTGTAGCTGGCCGTCTCAGTTCCTCTGTAGGCAATGTCTTTGTTTACACAGTATTTGTGTTTGTTTTCCTTCTACTCGCAAACCACTGACATAGGCGAATCGCAGTTTGCTCTCGGCTGCTACAAGACAACAAACAAAATCTAACCACAAGGGGCCGTGTTTTAAAATTCGATGTAAAGAAGGCGACGTAGGAAGAGTTAAAGGAAGACACTTGACTCAGATTTTAGGCTGAAACCTCCTGTTATGTACACATATGTTTGTCGATAACCTGGAATCCTCAGAATTAACCTATGAAATTATTTGTAAAAGCGAGCCAACTAGCAGACATGTATCAGTCTTGCTCGCACATTTCGGCCCGAATGCAACTCTGAGAGGCCAAGCCTACAGGTGAGTAAGGGATACTTATGTTCTGAATCCAGTGACAGCGGGGGGCCTCTCTCACGTCCCCACACTTGAGGATGGATGGGAACTTCGCACATCCTCAAAGTTTGTTTACGGAGTGGAGAGATACTCCGACGCAGTTCTGAGGAATGTCTGACTCCAGTTCACACAGAGAAGAGTTCCAGGTCGGGAGGATTTGTGAAATTAAATTGTATGTATGTAAACAACAGCGTCAGAGATCAAAGTCACGTTTCAATAAAGGGAAGGATTAGTTTACCAAACTTCGCGTTCGTCGAGATTTTGTATTTTATTCAATAGGTCCCGATTTCATTCTCAACCCAGACATTCTGACTAAAATTTCTTGTGTTTTCCCCAATCCCTCAAAGAGAATGAAAAAACGGTAGCACAAAATAGGCCACGACCGCTTCCTTTTATATATCTTGCTATACTTCATCTATGAAAAGTAACTTATGCAATAAACAAGGCCTCGGTAAGTAAAAACATATTCAGGATATGACTTCGTTATTAACTTCAGAAATAACTGACATCATATCAACTGCTAATGATTAAAATACGAGGACGTTATGTGACAGAGTCATTGGACAGATTACTCCGAAGAGTTGAAAATCGCGGGCAACGAAGTATGAACACAAATTGCAACTTACAGTTTCTGAATAACGACCCTACTCAAACTAATTACAGCTATAACAGGCCGATAGGGTTATTATTTCTCCATAAACTGTTGAGGTCAAGATTGGAAAGGTGTACCATCATACAAAAGACGCTTATGTAAAATATATAATATCATCTCACACGAAATCCGTATAATGCATGTAACACGTATTAAAAAGAAAATTCATTTCAGAAATAGTTGCTGCACTATCTTCCTCAGGGGCAAGGTTTCTCTCAGTTACAAAGAAGTAAATAACCTATAAAATTGTGAATAATAATAATAATAATAACAACAAAAATAAGAGTCTCTTTTCTGATACATTTACTTTTTTAAAGCTGAATCGCGTGTATTTCGAAACAAAACTCGTTACCAGCAGATAATTTTATCGAGATTGCTTCTAACTGACCAGTTGTACTTAAAAGAGAAGACGTTTACGGCCGGGACACTGGAGGAACAGCTTCTGAACTTACTAGATCAGTTCTTGAGTTGCTTTTATGAGCTTCTTATGACTCCCATTTATGCGTTTCGTTTAAGATTTTATTTTTATATATTTTACGTTGCATTTGACAACTACGAACTTACATTTCCACACCGCGTTCCTCTTGTTAACTGGTTTGTCTGCTTGAGAGTCTCACACGTCTGTCTACATACAAGAACAACACTGGACTCTCGGAACAATTTTACCAACCTTCTAAACTACGTTTATCTATTCACCATTAAATTAACCTCAAATAAACATTACACTAAAGAAATGAAACACGCGTGGGTAAGATTAGAAATTCATACAAAATAGTACTGGTTGGAAATCTGAAGGAATTAGACCACTCGGAGTCTCTAGTTATAAATGGAACGATAGTATTAAAATCCAAATTAAAAAAATAAAACTTGGGGTGTGGATTGCTTTTTTTGAACGTAGTAAGGGATGTCTTGGTTAAACAGAAAATGTTGAATTTCTTGCCTGATTACAAAATATTGCACTAGTGGACTCTACAAACACACATGATGACTTTTGGCTCTGGCCATGTTGTTATGTAATGACGTTGCTGTCTTGTACCGCAAGATTGTGCACGTTTTGAAAATAATTAGCTTCACGGTTGTTGTTCTTTAAAAGCTGACAGTCTCTCAGTTATTCAAAAAATTCTCTGTCTTTCTATGGAACCCATCGTTTTGTTTCCGTGATCAAACGCACCCTCGGCTGAACTCCACAGTGAATTACGAAAATATATTTGTTACCGATATTTTTTCATCTACATTTCTAACTATCTAATTGCTTGTTTCCTTCAGTTTCGGACTCAAATGTTGTGTCTTAAAATGGCTGTCTTCTGGGTTGTTGCGCCGTGTAGTCTGGTAGAATTTTACTGAACGTCCTGATAATGGAGGCAGCAAAGACCTCCGAAACGTCGTGAAGTTGTACCGGACCACCCGGTGCAACAACCCGGAAGACAGCCATCTTCTGAACCACCTCAAAACCTACTTTCTGCATGCGTTTCTTATCACTCTAATCCGCTCTACATTTTATACGCTCTTACAAAGAACTCAAAGACACTTTTAAGGTTTGCAGGATTAAAAATGTTTCCTTTAACATTTGTAGAAACTGCAAAGGCGATTACCTAAAACCTGTGATGTTTCCTGATACTTTGTGCCGTTTATAGTCTGTTTCTACGCTGTCTGTGATCGCTGGCAACCATACATCTCTTCTTCTTATCAGCAGCAACAAAATTATACGTCATGTTTAACACTGCCTTTTGTTTGCTATGATCAGTTGTCCCAGCATTCTGATCTTGTAGATAAGTTACTTCCATAAAACAAAAACACAAAACTCGGAGCTGCACAGTGTTTTGTTTTGTATTCATATCGCACTGGCTTGCATACCTAGCGACACCCCATCTTTCACCGTGAAATGTAGGAAACAACATTATCTAGATACAAACCAGACGTAATGGCATCAGAAAATATGGAGTTTCGTGGATTCAACGTGAGGCAGCTTTCCAACTGGCAGTGCTGTGTGTCTACAAACTGTCCTAAAAACACGTGTCTTTTCCCTGCTACTGGTTTTCGTCCCTAGAAAGCTGGTCCCAAGAGATTTACTTCTTCTGGTAGGGTATACATTATATCGGTCGACACAAAGGAATTTTAATTGTGCATTGTACAAGAAAATTCCTCTTTTAATATGCTGTATCATAATCTCAGTGACTTCAATGGTAAGCGTTCTTTATATTCGTAGTAAATTTAGGCTCCAAATCCATTTAACAGGTTCATTCTTTATTAATTCGTAAGCTGTCATTTTATTTTCGAATGTCCATAATATTCAGTGTTTAAAATGATTATCTGAATAGTGAATTGGAAAATATTTGGAAGATAGCAGAAAATTTTTAAGATATAACCTCGCTATTTTGTGGAAGCACTGAGAAAACTCACGAAGAAATTGTTGCCAGAATGGGATGTCTCCTAGATAAACATCACTGAGTGAAAATGTATGGAGTTCTTGAACTGACAGACTGGAATCCCAGCCGTACATTCTACACAGTTAACCGACAAACGTCAGATGACGTTAGAAATAGTTTCTTCTGTGACTTGATGTCAAAATATTACAAAACATAAAATGGAGGATATTCTGTTCTCTAATTGTAACAAAAGAAAATATGTGCCTATCGAGTGCGAGATTTTTGGTTTTCACAGCAGCGAGTGGAAAGTTGAGCCTTGTAGTCTGGTAATTTTATGACTTTTCGGAAGTACAGATGTGCGTACTGTGTCCTAATATCAGAGGAAACAAGCAGCCCTAATGCGTCGGTAAACTTTTACGCTAAAACCCAGGAAAGAGCCATCTTAAAGAGCTAGAAATATCTCTCCGTTTCTGCTGTCATTTCTGGTCCCCCCCCCCCCACCTTTCCGCGTGTGAATTTGTAATGGTCAACGAAGCTCGGATTTATTTTGTGTCCACTGTAACTCTAATTTTCTACCAAAGGAACATATTCCACTGTTGCCCAGAACAATCCGAAGTCTTAAGACTTCCGCCCTATGAGTGGTAACAGTTGGAGGGATGGAGCTGTGGACTGAACTAGCAGATCGCCTTGTCACAGAACACTCGCAAATTAATCTCTTTCAGATCATCAATAGCGTTGTAATGTGGAGGTCAACGTGTGGCCTTCCTTAACCTACCACAAAAGTACTAGGTTAACTAACCACATTTCGCAGTGTTTTTATTAGAATTTGATAGTTAATTAACTAATTTCTTATTCCCGAATATCGTGGTTGCCTTCTTGTCACTCCTGTTTTGTGTTCATAAATCAACCAAATTATCGGATATTCTGACTGTAAGTTTTTTCAGTTTTATTTTGTTGTTCCAGGAAAATGCTAAGATACTGCCGTGAAAGAGTTGCTACTGATTTCCTTTCACCACACTCTTTCTCATTCATCTTTCTGACTTCAACCTAGAATTTATCACTGTAATCTATAAAGTTGGAAAACCATTTTTTTTTTTAAAAAAATAGGAATCAGTTCGCTGTTTTACGCAACCTAAATTCTCATCGACTTTGATTCACCTTAGGTAAAAAATATCGGTAATGCCTGAAGACACAATGGTCATCCAGCCTGTAAATTTTCCGATGTCTCAGGATAATTAACAGATTGCTGAGGTCCTATACCAACGCATTCATGCTGAATGAATACTTCACATAAACACTCGCCTGGCCACTCCTTTATACATAGCAATTAATTAAACATTAATTAAAAATTCAGTAATTTATATGTGACGATATCTTTTAACTGACAACACAACAGAGACCTGGGAAAGTTTTGAGGGAAAACTAAACACAATTATATTTTCAGTTTTATTACAATGTGTTTAATAAGAACAGCAAAGACATTTATAAAAAAGTAATTTGGGAAAACCATCGAGGATTATTTTAACTCTTTGAAGTCGAAACGCGTGCGAATAATATTTTAGAATTAAGTTCGCACCGCAAAGAAAACATAACTCTTCACTACTACTAAGATCAACTGACAGTACCTTGAAAGGGGCTCGAAATAAGATCCCGATGAACCAGCATCAACAGCGGCATTGATCTTCAACTGTCTCGGTTGCAAAGTCGGAGCACGCGGAGTGTGGATGCACAGAAACGAAAGAGTGGAGTAGGCGGACGGATCCTACATAATGGACCTTCCTTCTTTGGAAGCTAATAACGCGCTCAGCTAGTCAAGATATTCTACGAATTTATAGAACCCAGGAATTCAATAGCGTATTCACACAAGCCTTGAATCCGATCCCCACTTTCACATCCACATATTTGGTTAAAATCCATTTTGACAGTAGCCCGTCTCACATTTGCTACTATAACGAAAATAGTCTCTTCTTTTCAGGTTTTCCGACTAAACAAATAAAAGCAGGCTAACGAAAATAGAATAAAAATGTTATATTTTCTTTACAACTTTCTGTAAAGTGTGGCACGCGAACTTCTGTTGGCCCCCAGGGTTGTACATTACCAGCACGTGTATCCTATCGTGTCTGTCTGTCTGTCTTGAAAAGGACCATCTTGAGTTGCAGTCGGCACATCACAGAGTTCGCCCTCGCCGAGGCGACAGGAGGGAGGGGCGGGTGGTCTCTTTAGGGAGACGTACGTATTGTCAGCCAAATCATCGCCAGGACATTCTGGCAGTATCGTACTAACACTGAGTTATCTTCCATCAAAGATTAATCTGTTGCTCTGTCCTTCTGGGTAAATCCTCACATTTGTTTAACACGTAGCATTATTTGACAGTTATCAGTCTTTTACTTTTGAATATGGTCATTGTAGATATCTTATAATTACCAATTTATTTCATTCGTGGTGTCTGTGGTTAAATTCTTTATAATTTATTAATAAAAGGAGGAGGAAACAGTGGGCATAAGGAAGGAGAGCGAAAAGTGTCGTGGACTTAAGAATTTCGATATTGGCTACAAAAGTATTACATAAACAGCAATCAATTTGATAATAAGATTCTAGGTGAGAATACGAGAAAGCAATTTATAAGTGTAAGTGGTAGATGTGTTTTTTAACAAATTTATAGTGGTACTAGACAAGGCTGACGAGCTCTAACGCTACACGCATCTGTAAGTGAAACATTGATAAGTGTAGACTGACCATTACTAGAAATGAAATCGAGAAGATGTGGATATCAATCACATTTCTTTAAAAAATTATTATATATATATAAAAATTATGTTTGCTCTAAATACATATTAGATCTTGTTTCAGAAAGTTTTGTGTGATGTTGTATATACTGTTGATTCAGGTTAACTGGGACACACCGGGACTAGGACGCTTTTGGCCCAAATAATTGGCTGCCCCGATTAACCGATAGCCTAATTAACCGGAATCTACTGTATTGTAAATTTTAATAATTCGTTTATCACAAATTTCACAAATGATTTACCCTCCAATTTCGGGCCTTGTTTCGAAATAATATTTAACCGCTGTCATTGAGAGATTTGGGGTTTTCATAGCGGTGATGATTATCTGGGTTATGGTGTCAAATAGAATCTTTCGTAGCCATGAGGACGGACACATTATGTTCATTCAAAACTTTGACATATACCGACGATTCTACACAGAGTCAAAACTCGGAACCACAAAGCCGACACTCGTTTACTTATGTGCAATCCGCCACAGGTCCTGCCAACGGGGAGAGCCACCTTCCATGCTCTACGGTGCAAGGTCTGTTTCCTCCTGCTGCAAAGAAGAATTATTCTACGTTCCAGTGAACGGAGAGCCTCGAGCTTTCGTACTGATACCTCCCACCATTTCCACAAACACCCCATTTTCAGTCAGTTATACTAACTTTGCATCTTCACAGCATTCCTCTCAGATCCACAGTGGGAAAAAAAATGTACGGATTCCTTTCTATGGTCTCCCAAGCAGTATTTTCCCTTAAGATTATCCAACTAAACCTTTTCACTGTATTTCTAAAACCTCCCATGCGTGCTACGTGTCCCCATTTTATCACGCCTGCAATATTTGGTAAAGAGTACGAAACATGAAGTATCTTTTCGTGCTATTCTATTGGCCGCTTGTAATTCGCTCTATTTCATCCAAATATCCCCCTAAGCACTTTGTTCTAAAACACCTTAATTCATTTAATAGATTCATACAATTAGATCTAGATTTCTAAAATGTGGTTTAGACCACACATAGCGTCTACGTAACTATGGGGCGTGTGGATCCTGCAGTAAAACTCAATATTTTTATCTACAATTATCTTCCTTGTGCTGACGATGTAAGCAGATGTCACTAAGCAACAAGGCTAGCTCTGAGCGCGTTCATTGCCTTCGGCAGTTAACCTGCAAAGCGGTTTCAATTAGGGGAAATTTGAGACTGGAAGATATCCCGCATCTAATGTAGCAGTTTAGCTTCGTGTATCCAACATAATTGTCTTCCAAAGACACAGCAAACTATTCTTATTAGAAGCCGTCAAGGGTGGCTGACTATTAGTTAATGGCATGTGAGACCATGGGGGCTCTCGTATGAATGTTTTAAAGGCAAGTGTAAAAATATTATGTCTGTGACTGAGAACAGAATTGTGGGGGTCAGGACGACGAGAGAGAATGTAAGATAACGGAAGAGATAAACAGGCAGGGGAAGGAACAGACGAAGAAGGGGTTTGAAGAAGATACACGAATGTTTTGCTCAGGTGTTTATAAACTCCAATCCATGAATCCATAAAAATTCGGGGAGAATGTTAGCAACAGCTAAATTAATAAACTCCAAGGAACAGAGACCTTCTTGAGAAGGTCTGTCGGTCAAGGTATTCCCCGTTGGTTCATTAGCCTATTCTATTCAGGACAGTAAACCATTGCATTGTATTCTGAACCGCTCCATAAATTCCACTTTCCCACATAATCCTCTTAAGGCCCGTCTAAGCTGAGGTCTCCCAAGTAGTCTGTCACGTAGTTGCAGTTGAATTATTTCATTGGACTCTGGTTGCCCATTTTCTTTCGAACTGGCTGTACGCGTACAAGACGCATAGCCTTGCCCAACCCCCTTGTTCACATTTACAAGAATGATATATGTGAAGTTCACAGAAACAATAGCAAACAAACACGTGGAGGTAATTCCATATGTTAATGCATTTGAAACTTAAACTTGTGCATAGTATTCTCCTAGGTACAGATACACGCATAATTATTTACACATTAGCATAAAAACGAATTTTGCCCAAATAACTGAGAGCTGCTTGTGTTAAACACGTTGTCGACACCTGAACGGATACTTACGTGTGCCTAAAATAAATGCAGATATGAGACTTTCTCCAGTTTCAACTTTTCTCCCATAGATGGAGGCAACAGGTTCCTCCGTTCATGATACACACCTACATGACTGTACAGTTTCAAAACCCACAAGGTCACAGTCTCAACTTTCACAGATGTCAAAACCTCATACATCAACTGTCCATCTATAGTTAAAGTAGAACTACAAGGGGGGTGGCGGTTTACTGCGCGGAGACAGATCTATGAGATTGTAATGCTCCGAGACTGTTTTGCATGCGTTTTTAATGTTAATCTACATTACAAGTATTTTACTAATTCAGGGCCGGATTAAGACTTTGCAAAGCCCCAATATTTGATTGAGATGCGGCATCTATAACAATATAAAAATCTGAAAACAAAATTATTAATAAGCAACATTTTCTATGTAAATCGCATTGAAACATTTATAAAATGTGAAACGCCCTTTATAGCGATTGGAGCCAAATTCCTGTCAAAAGCACCAACGCATTACCGATCTTAAGGCTCCAGACTTCTGTTAAACGCACACTCAGCCAAACCCCACCATAACCTCATTTGCATTTCTTCCTACCAGAGTCCCACATCGCACGAATAGTATCCTAGTACAATCAAACGTAGAGGGAATTTTTTGGGGAGTAGATTTATGGGTCGTGTTTCTCTTGATAGATAATAATTAAAACGATATTTGGGTCAGGTTTAGACTAACCCAATCAGAGGGCTAGCGGAGCAAACTTCTTCGTTTCAGCGGTCACCTGTAGACGAATATAAAACCAACTTTAAAAAAGTTGCGCTTTTTAACACAAAAACACCAGATGATTGATAACGTCCAACGGAACAATTTATATATCCTGCGTTTTAAAATTTCTTGTTCTTCAGAACTCTGTAAAGCAGGTGTTTTTAACAGACGGCCCACCGAATATCCGTACACGTTTTTCGTAATGTCGTATAAGCCTGTGCACTGAAAAGATAGTTACAGACTAAAATAGCTTAAGTATTAGGTTCCAAAGTTACCGGTGTCCATATTGTCTTTGCATTCCGTAGGTTAATTTCGACAAAATCATACATTCTACTTCTGATACCGAAGACTTGACTTGACTTTCTTACTTCTGTTGTGAATACAATCCGTTTGGTGGAAATCTGTCAGGCTACACGTAGCAACAACCCAGAAGACAGCAATCTTTAGACTCACCGCTGTGAAAACCTCAGATCCTAGTCTCTTAAATAACTTATTACAGGTGTTTGAAAAATAAATCAGTAACATTTGCTGACTCCTCAAATTTCGAGGCCATAAGCTGCATTCTATTTAACGCATATATGAACCACAATCGCTGTCCCCCTCGCTAACATCTGTCTACGTCTCACAGACCGGAGCCCAAAACAGTGAGACGTGGCAAATCAATGCACTGGCGAGAGTTTGAATCGACGACCAAGACTGACTGACGATAACCGGTCAATTCATTTAATTTCTTAGTCCTTGTAAGTTTCAAAATCGATAACAAATTTCCCGTAGTCTCACCCGAGTCTCATGTTAACTGTTCATTTGACATAGTCGAGATATTACGTTTTATCTGGAGTTCATTTTGAAACAGTTTTGAAAAAAGCATTAGCCATCCAATCTGGTTTAAACTCGTGTTAGGTGCGTAGATTTTTCGTCTACGCGTTATTCAACCGTTTATAAAAGTGCGTAATAATTTTGGAACCTTTTCCCGGTCCGCAGATTCTACAGAATAGTGTTTTCTAATTTCTTAGGCTGATCTATCAGATTTCCGATCTTTTAGGAGTTAGCTTACTGTTTGTTGGTTGCATAAGTTACAAAAAATATCGTAGGTTTAGTAAATGAACAACAACTAGGTTTCATTTTGAGATGTTTAATCTGAAAACTCTAAACGACGTGAAAGATACGTAGCAATATCATATTTAAAATCGGAAAAAGATTTACAGCTTTTGAAAACGTTCACCATAAAATGGATATCAATACGTCTTAGGAAATTTTAGTCAGAGAGAGTAGAAGGGGATAAGACAAGTTGAATATCTACATTCAGATGGGAGGATAATATTAAAATGAATCTTAGGGTGATACGTTTGGAGGGTGTGGATTAAATTCGTATGTCTGAGGATAGAGACCGATTTCAGGCTCTTGTGAATAAGACAATCAAACTTTCAAGTTCTATACTTATCAACAGTTAAAAAGAAAGCCCCAATGTCTTTGCCTGAGACGAGACGCTGGTTAGTCCAGCCTGTAACCACCAACTTTACTGACCGCATATCACGGTCTGATGGGCTCAAGGAAGGACTCTCTGCCTGTTTTGAACGATTTTGGGGTACTTGTTCCTTGTTTCCAAGTTTTGGGCCGTGACGTTACTGAAGCTGATTTCCATTTATAACTGAAGTACCATTGGTGTTCTTCCGGTAGTGATGAATGTGCTGTGGTTAGTCCAGACTGCTCGCGAGGAGATAAAGAATGAATAAGACGTGTTAAGTAAGACGTTTAGAACTGAAACCATACGAACAATACACAGATTACTATCTCAGCATTTCCTGGCCTCTGTAGGAGTCACAACAAAACGCTTGAGTAATGAAAGGTCAGATCCCTGTCAGCGCCTGTAGGATTTAGGGTAAGTGCATCTCCTCTAATGACAATCACCAGCTGCAGTGTCTGGATTTTAGCGTAATCTTCCAGCCATATCTCCTGGTATCAAATTTCTTGTGATTCACGTACTTGCCGGCTTTACAATGGTAGATGAACAGGCCAGCCACGGCTGTATATCTTCTCGTCTTTGTTTTGTTCAAATGTTGTTTCCAAAGAACACTGTAATTATTTGTGCCATAGGCCAGGTGGTTAGTCACCGGTTCCTCACTGCGAAGACCTGGGTTCGCTATCTGTAAGTCCATGTGGGATTTGTGACGGACAAAGTGGAACTGGGAGAGATTTCTCTTTTCTTATCTGCATAATTTTACCTTCCTTCACGTTCAATTATGTATCATCTGGGGTATGGCCAATAAACCAATTAGCTGCCGCAGTTACTAATTGTATCATTAAAAATAAATAACTTAATAAAAACAGGTATTCACTCATTTGTGAGTTTATTTGTCCGTACATTGTGTAACGACGTTTTGCCAAATGTGATTCAGGTTTGGAATATTATTTCCATCTATTCCTAGTTCTCCAATGTGGTTAGTTTCACGAGAATTTTTTTTATACTAAAGTCTTATATGCATTTCTCAACATTCCAATACACAATACAGGTCTCTTACAAAAAAAATCATCATTTTAAGATCCCGACTTCATAGACCATATTAAATCCACGGGGAAAAAATCCTCGAGAAGTTAATTATCAGCAATCATCTTCGTAGTAGTAAACAGTTGAGTCCTTCAAGTAAAATTGCAGGATACAGCCTAAATCCTCAATGTTTCATCCGAGTCACTACCTTATGTAAGACCGTAGTTAAACAACCTGTAAACCAAAGCATATCGGATAATGTTACTGACATTTCTAAATCATGAGTATTCAAGAAAGTTTAATGAATGGGGAAATTAAAGTGATCTGAGTCACCAAATGCCGGAGATTCTGTTGTCTGGGACGAGGTTCAGAAACGGGTTTTCTGACAACCAACTACAAGAATCAGAAGGAAAGCGTAAGAGTAGTCGCGAACATTTATGTCAACAGTGAGTCGAAACGTAGCGTTTTAAATATTTTTATTAACGCGAGTTTACTAAATAGATTTTATAATGAGACTCCACGCCACTGAGTGGGGGGACAATTCAGGACATTTCAGGGCAAGAACACATCTCGCAGATTGTAAATTGAGTAAAAAAAAAGGGCGATGTGGGACGATTCGCTTGTCTGTCTGAACGTTCCTTCCCCTCGCCCCGCACAAAATCGATACTCGAACTCTTTACAAGCTCAGTCTCCGAAACTGCCTCCGCGCTACATCAGCGCCATCCAACTTCCGCCCCGCGCACCAGACGAACAGCCAATGGGAAACGAGCAAACCCCTCCCATTACCGCGGCCCATTGGTGGACCGGATGACGCTGGCGTAGTGACAGACGATGACACGAGCGAGGTGGAGTTTGCGTGGTGGTGGACTGGGGGCGGGGTCGCCCTCGCCGCCTCCGTACCGCCGCCCTTGGCTGTTCTTCTAACGCAACTTCGCTACTCAACCACCAGGCTGCAGTCCTCCGCCGGACCCCAGCGCTAAAAAATGCGGGAAATTGTTGGCTGAGAGTTGTACTTTGCTCCCGGCTATCCGCAGAGAGAGAGAGAGAGAGAGAGGGAGAGAGTGAGAGAGGAGAGGAAGAGAGAGGGCTGGATTAGGAGAGGAACGAGTGGATTGAGTGACAGCTTTGGTAAACACCGGTAAGTGTCGAGCACCCGTCTTGTGTTTTGCCTCACCTCTAATTATCTCCTCTGTAAATGAATTGATTTATTACGGAGTCATGGGTCTTGGAACAGTGGTTTTGACAGCGTCTGCACAAACCGATACTTAAAAGTCAGGGAAACGTGTTAACTTCTCGGTACGACTAACACCAACGCATCTCATTTAAATTTTAGTGACATTCAAGTGTTTGTTTCGCCCTGACGGACCACAGACCGCGAACCAGACGTAGGCCAACTGTTAAAGCTGTTAACATGTTAGCAGACATTGGCGTACTGTCAACAAAGTGTTGCCTTAGTTGTGGATTTCTTTTGAATATGAGGAAAAGTGCGATTATTTTCCGAAACACCGAGAACCGACTAGTGTTTCTGACGTACGTATCAAGAGTTTTCTTAAACAGTAGCCAAGTGTACTCTTAGAAGGTAAAATACTCGATATTGAAATAGGTTCGATACGTAACTCGGAAAAGAGTTCACAATTCTTGTGGGGGGGGAAATGACTTGTAAAAATTAAAACAGGTTAAATACATAAGTAAATTACTTATTTTACTTATAAATACCTGTGTCTCTGTTAATTCTAGAATTTCAATGCTGAAACGCACAAATATTTTGGTTTAAATTTCAAAAAGTGACAGTAGATATTTCATGTGATTGGCTCTGTTAAATAACGTATTTAAATTTGGACAGGGCAGTGTTTCCAAACAAATTTTGTCGTATTTAACGTTCAAAGCACCAACCTTTTTACATTTCTTTGTTTATTTGACAATTATTTATCAACTGATTAGTTTATGTCAACTGGCAATTTGATTGTGAATGATTTTAAACGCGGAGTGTAGTGACTGTAGATCTGTATTAATAATATATCTCATTTTTACAACTATTATATGTCCTATTAAAATAGAACATAGACTTTTTAAACATTGCTCCAACGATGTTTTAAGACATTTGTGATTTTGGTGTGTACGAACAATTGTAGAATATATATTCACGAGTTGGTTTAAATGTAATAGAGATTTCAGGGTGAAATTTTTTGTACGATTCTCTAGAAATGCTTAAACAGAGAGAGAAATATGTTCGTAAGAAGAAAAGATAAGCCTATTTGACAAGGAATAATTTTCACAGTTCATTAGAGCAATTTTGTCTTACCTTCGATTATATTTTTTCAATAAAAATATTCTATTGAGAGATTTATTGCGATAAATTTGACATCCTCATTTTTCGGAATGTTTGTTGTGTGCTAGCTAAGTACGTTTGTGCTACCGTCTACTGAATTGTACAAATCGGCAGGCCACACTTCAGCTGCTCCCTGTACAATACTCTCCATTGCATATGCATCTATTTAAAAACTTTGTGTTATCCTATAACGATGAATTCACTGAAATGGTCTGATCTTCTTTCCCAAAGAATCCTACTATTTGCCTCAATTCTTTCTCGATTCAGTTGATGTGGTATTTTGAACCCCAATTTTTTGGATTTTGTTAATCTTTTCGTATTGTGATTTCCTTATCTCTCAGAAACAAAAGTAATTCGGGCTTGATCAAACTCAACAGCTGTGAAGTCTCAACATAGTCTAAGAGAAATCTAAATTTTATTTCATCCGATATTCCACATTATGTTTAGTGTTTGTTTTCCCGTAAATAGTTGGAAAGTAGACGACCATTTGCCGGTAGTAACTTTACCATTCCGTACCAAAATATCTCTAACGTTGTCATAATTGGAAATTCACCTGATATTATACTCTAATTGGATCAGAACCCAGTAATATGTACGTCGTGTCTAATTGGGAACATATTTACTTGCATTACAGGCCTCCAGGCTCTAGCGTATAATATAAGCCTACACACAACGATCAATTACCAGTGATCGAGATTTGTGTAAACGCAAATTAAGGTTTGAATTAAAGCAAGACAGTTAGGTTATTGAATATTTTTTATGTTTATCGACGCGAAATAAAGATAGATGGTAGCACTCCCGTATTTAGTAACGCTAATCTCCCATTATTTTCCCCTTATTTTGTTTTCAATATGAAATGAGACAAGAAATTATCAGGTTCGTGAAATATATGAAGCATTTTGACGTAGAGTGGGACATGTTTCAAACGTCTAGGTCTAAATTGTGGGCTGCGTCAAATTTAAAGTGAAATTTGTTGTTTCCAGGAATAGTTTCGTCGAAGACATTTGTCTGATTTTCATCTTTAAAATCTTTACGACTAAACATAAGTCGAATCGAGTCCAGATAATTCTTTACTAGCAATTGTCTTAGTGACTATACTTCTCAAGATGGATTCGTCCCATGTAGTTTGTTAGGTTTAATGTTAAATCACTGTAGACCATAGAGTCACTCCGTATGAAATGGTTATACCGCCGTGACTCGGTAAATTAGAACTTTAATTTGAGAAAACTTAGTATCACACTTCATTCTGAAGTTGGCAGAGACTAGTCTCTTTAAATTTCAGAAAAATGGCTTACTTGTTATCAAATATCAAGACATGTGAGCAGTTCCAGTCACTGGTGCTTCCTCATGTGTGTGAATTAGATACGATGTGCAGTTTTTGTTTGAAAACATTTTGTTTTTATTAGGATAAATTCCGGCAGACGATAAGCATTTGAAATCTCAGGTGACAATACAGGCTCATAAGTGTTTATTAACTTAACAAATTGGGAATATTATTTTCGGAAAATTTCGTCATTGAACAAGAATTTGTTAAATTTTTAGGTTTTTTCATTTGATTTTACACAGAAATTTAGACTGTTCTATTCAGAATCAATGTTTTAAAGTTATTGGAATGTGAAATTTGCTTGTTTTACGATTAATTTTTTTTTTTGGATAAAATGTATTTTTTTTAAGTTTCAATGATAATAAGAGGTAATAGGATAGTCCATAAATGGTTTATCTTACAAACCAAGTTGTTTAAACTGCTAAGTTATTCCATGCCGAAACGCAGAGCATCTGTGAGTCGCTGAAACGAATCTCAGAACCCCAAAGAACTAGGCCTTCATATTAATCGTATGACATTCACAGAACCTGCGCGATTCATCATAGGGTCTAATTTTCATTATTTTGATGTTTAATTTCTCAGGTACAAAAATTTAACGCTAGATTGAAACAAACATATCTTACAAAATGAACGAATTTATTCCTTTTCTGTATAAAGTGGTGAGAGATATATCCCAGATGGATTAAAAAAAATTGATATTATGCTGTTATCCCGTAGACAATTTATCTCTCTACCGGCTGCTAGCGGTACCTTGCAACGTGGAACGCCGGTCATTTACCCTGCGTTCAGTTCACAGATAAATCGGACACCTCCCGAATGAGGATTCAAGTGTCTTATAAGCGAACTTTTAAACTTGTCAGGATGTGAAAATGATTTATGATCCTGAGGGTCGCTCAAACTTCGAAGATCTTCTGTTTGAGATAATAAACATTCCAGTTCTATTTTAAAGGATTGGTTATAATTTAAGATATATCTTAAGAAATATGCCATTTGTTTATAATTACACGAAGGTTGCGTTTGTAAAGCTATATCAGTAACTGAAAAAGATACACCGAGCTTAAACTGACGAACCCACCAAATGCTCACAGAATATTTGGCACCAGGGTTACTTTATAAACATTTTATTTTTAGGTTAAACTATCCTCTATCCTTTTGGGAGACACAAATCCGTAATAATGTAACGGACGTAGCGGCTTGCTCCGACCTGTCTGTAGTATAACCGGTTAGGAGAAAAGAACGTTTAAATCTGTGTAGTATCATAGCAACCAAACT
The DNA here is from genome assembly GCF_977971745.1 of Zootermopsis nevadensis. Taxonomy (NCBI): domain Eukaryota; kingdom Metazoa; phylum Arthropoda; class Insecta; order Blattodea; family Termopsidae; genus Zootermopsis; species Zootermopsis nevadensis. The sequence continues at coordinate 603,412 of NW_028259139.1, read as the reverse complement.
GATAACTGCTTGTGGCCAGGTGCTGTGATGGCTTGCTAGCTGCCACTGCGGGATGCTGAAGGACCGGGAGACCATGGGGGTTACGACCGCCAGTCCCTGCCCCAGCGCCGAGGCGGCCGTGTGCGACGGATGCGGAGGCCGTATCACGGATCGCTACTACCTGGTGACCGTCGACCGACAGTGGCACTCGGCCTGCCTGAAATGCTGCGAGTGCAAATTGCCTCTGGACTCCCAGGTCTCCTGCTTCGTCAAGGATGGCAACATCTACTGTAAGGAGGACTTTTACAGGTACAGTTCACTGTACACTTTACACAGTAATACTGAAGATTGTCTATGTTGTGGGCTTTACGATAAACTTTACCGCGACTCACGAACAAAAATATGCAGAAAAGTATTGGCTGAAAGCACAGCTGTCTTCTGGGTTGTTGCACTCTGTGTATTCTGGTAGAAGTTTATCGACGATTCTGAGGTCCTTGCTGCCTCCAGAAGATAAATTAATATCTCACAATATATTTCGGTGATTGTATTCCTGACAGAAATTTACTCTCGAATTGTTAAATAAAAATTTCCCTCACATTCAATCATTAAAAGAAGGTGCCAGGCTGCATCTTTATTTAAACACAGTCTTAATCAGTTGTGTTCCAAACATACGACATACATACTGGTACTTTAAATAGACCTACGCTATTTAGTCACACAATTCTCCTCATAATGACTGATGATAATTTTAGTATTCATATTACAGTAGTGCGTTACTTTAAACCAAGATGTAGGATAGTCTATCGCTCCTAAAGCCTGTATTTTTCTTCAGATGAAGCTCAGATATTTGGGTAAGACAGTGACAAATGTAAATTGCATTGACGAACAAATAACGAGCAGACTAAATTTGTGGAGAGCTTGCTGCTATGCAGTTCCAGAATATTCTGTCCTTACGTCTGCTACAGAGTTATATAAACGCAAAGATTAATATGTACAAAAGTACAGTGTTGCGTTAAGGCATAAAGTTACAGGAGGGTTTAGAAAATATCTTAATGAAGGGTACCATAATCTATACTCTTCACCAAATATTAGGGTAATGAATCAAGGAGGGTTAAGATGAGGGCATGTACAGGGAAGATGACAAATGCGTAGGGAATTTTGGTTTCAAATCCTGAAGGTAGAGGTCTCTGGAAAGGTCTAGTAGTAGATGGGATGATAATATTAAAATGTATCTTATGAAAATAGTTTGAGTTTGTGAGTTTGATTGATCTGATTCAGGATAGGGGATAGGAACCAGTAGCAGGCTGTTGTGTATACGATAATGAACCTTGGGATTCCATAAATTATATGGGATTTCTTGGCTTACTGAACATATTATTAGCTTTTCGAGGATTCTGGTCCATGTGTTTCGTTACTTTAGACCTCTATCAATGTATTCCCTGTGAAGTAACTATAGCAGATCAAAGGACTTCAGGTCATTCCAGTCACGCATTCAAATCTTTAGTACCAGAAACCATTTTTAAGATAGAGCGAGAGACAGCTTTGAGACACATGCACTGGCTGTGATGGGGAGAAGGACAGAGCACAACAGATAAGAGTCCGCCATCCATATAATGATCGTAATAATTCATTTTCCTGAAGACGGCTGTGTTCTGGGCTGTTGCGCATGTTATATGGTATAAATGTATCGACGTTTCAAAGGTGGTTGCTGCTACTGTTATCAGGACGAAACAACAAAGAACATAGCCTTCTTCTTATTCTCCACTGTGAGAACATGAAATCTTACAATTTATTTCTGAATTATTTTTTTACATTTCAAAACGTGTTATATCATTCTGAGGATATAAAAAAGACTCATTTTAAATACAGTGAGAATAAAAATATACACCCTGATAGGCCCTATTGGAGATGAACTATGTTAATTAATGTATGTAGTCTTAATGTTGGAAGTTTTTTAAAAAAATATGTGCAATGTTGAAAATTTGATTGTAAGAGAAACAAAAACAGTCAAGCAAAGTTAAGTTCGCGCATCCGTGAGATGGCCTGAAAAGTCTAAACACGCCCACGATAAAATAACAATGATCTGTGTTGGCGGACGCCACTGTGATTGAAACTTTAGTCTAAGTAGTTACAGAACGCATAAAGTACATAACAAGGATTGTTATGATTCACGTAACTTTGTCAGGGAAATTACACAGCACGGACCAGATACTGTGGAGAAATGTTTATAAAAAAAATAGATTGTGATAGCCTAGATGAGCATCAAAGTCGAAATTTATGCAAGCTACTGAAAGTCTTTAAGTTACAGTTGCATATAATTAATAACTGACTATAAAATTCCTTCTTTCAACTTATAAGTTTTTTTAAATTGGCCACTTGTTCTGAGATACGAAAGTAAATTAAAAACTAAGCTGGGCCAAAGTGGAATCAAAGTTTCACGGGACTGTAAACCAGAGGACACTAGAAATTGCAATGAATTCCATGCTTTGGAACGTGTTCTTTACACTTTGTTAGCCTGTGAAGTGATGAAATGGGTCGAGATGGAGAAGGAGGAAATGCACACAAAATTTTGATTTCTATTACTATCATTGTCTCTACCTTATGCACGTAGAGCCTGATTCACACCATTACAGTATACTTCCGTCATGATAACAGTCATTAAATATAATTCAAAACATTTTATGTAATACATATGTAAGTATGTACATAAGTAAATTGGCATATGTTGAATGCAAGATACTTAGTACATCCTGTACAGAAGCCATTTTAACACTAAATACCAATTATAAGCAAACAGTAGGAAGGAGATATGGTGTGGAAAACTACAGTAATTACAATGATTATCATAACTAGCACGAAAACAGTGGCTGGGCGTACAAAAAATAACGAGAAGTTTTGTAAGTAATTAGGCTTCCAGTAATTAAAAAGTTTAAAATTGTCAGAGAGCGAAATAATCTTTAGTTAAAATGTTAAACGTCAGATTACGTTAGGGACAGAGACAAATCTAGCTGATGGACGTGACAAAGTAGACACAGAGTGGCTTATAATTATCCTTTAGGCATCCATATACTAATTAAAAGGGCCCAGAATGCAAGAGTAACTAATTTAAAACAATAATATTGTACAGACTATCGAGATGAATCTTCGAATGATTAAATCGAACTAAAATACCTTTCTCTTTACTATCTGGTATGTTTTAAAATCTGATATGGCATAAGTCTGAGATATTTCTTTGGGTTATTTCAATTTGTAGCAAACCCGTCAGCGTTTCAGAGTTTGAGTTCTGAAAGTAATGGCACCAGACATTTTTAAACCTTAACAACATGTGTAGTCATTATGATGGCACATTGGGAAAGCGATACAAGATTATTACATACGTTGTAATTAAAATTAAAACTAGAGAAATACCGTGATCAACAAATGTCACATTCACTGATAAAAATGAAAGTGTACAGTAGGCAGAAATTAAGCCTTTAAGAACCTTGGTGCGATTCACGATAACCAATATTTTTAAATGTATTATTTTTTTGTAATTTATACTATTTTAAAACAATAAATATAATTCTCCTCAACACGGTTTCAGAAAATATATTCCACTTCTGTGATATGTCGCTGGACGCATGACGAAATTAGTTACTGGCTACACTTTATGCGGACGTCCGGCAGTGTAGTCCAGTAGAAGTTTACCGACGTTTCAGGAGCTACAACTCAGAAAACAGTCATCTTCATAATCGTCGCTCTGTGAACCTTAAATCTAAATTCATTAAAGTATCTCTACAAAGTGTTTTGCTTATATGAACTAATAGGCCTGTTTCCGCTAGCGTGTGCTGGCGCACCCAGGTGTCAGCAGGGAAGTGCTTGCTTGTCCAGCCGTCTAATCGAGTAAACGCAATGATCAAACTGCATGATGATCCAGAAGCGATTTCTGACGTCAAAGTCTAACGATTAATAGCAAAGTCATTGTTAGTCATTGCTTGGGCAAGGCAATGCAGAATGTTCCGATGGTTACTGATCTTCAAATGCACAACTTTTATAGGTCTAACCGCAGTGCCCTTAATTAAACGTCATTTATGTGAATCTCGAAATCTCTGTACGGTCACATACAGACTACTTAGTATCTCATATATTTATTTATTTATTTCTGATTTTTTCGACAAATCGCACTAGTTGCTACGTTAGAGTGTGAAAGTTGTCGGCTTCTCATTCTGATTTTTAAAAGTTGACGAAGATAATAATTTCTCTGTCATAATTAAGGCAATATTAGTTCAATTTTATAAGTTTTAAATTTTCCGCTTGATTTTATATTATAAGATATTCGAAATGTGAGGAAACCTGAAGGAAAGAGAACATTTGGTAGACACAGAAGAAGATTTGAGGATGTTATTAAAAATTTATTTTCAAGAATTGAGACTGAGGGGGTGAAATGGATTTAACTGGCTCGGTGTAGGTTCCAGTGGCGTGTTCTTTTGAAGACGACGACAATGAACATTCCTGTTTCTTAAATGTTGCGATTTTCTTTGCCAGTTAAGCAACTTAAATTCCTCTAGGGCTCGCTTTAATGCAGTTGGTTATAAATACGAATTAGGCCTGTACTTGTAATTAATATCCGCGTGCTTAAGAGTGTTTCTCGGGGTTTTCCTTCGCAGAGATGCTTTTCGTTTGGAAAGAACGTTTACTACTAGGTTACATGTTTATTGGCGTGTGGTTGTTGTCATCATTACCACCCATCAACATCGCTGTTTTTACTTTCATATACCGTGTTAGAGCCCGACTTCCGTGTCTGCTGTGCGTGTTACATTTTGTTCTATCAGAGCACGGTCTGCCGTTTGACACAAGAGCACCCGCAGTTTACAAACAAAAGCAGATCGCATTGCGTCAAAACATGGGTCAGTCCTCGCCCAAAACAAAAAGAGATAATTAGCCGACCAGTCTGCCTGCCTTGGCAACGAGGCGCTGCTGTACCACGGGTCTTTGCATCTTAATCTGTGGTTCGTGAAACCCGCGGCCCGATCACATTTCGATTTGCTGTTTATTTAACATCGCTGTAAATATCTCGGATTGTATAGAGTCTTTTATTTATTTATTTATTTAGTGTTCTGTCTGACGACAGGTCCATATGAACAGGATCCTTCCATCCTTTTCTCGGACTGGGACCTGTTCATATACGTTCTTGGCAGATGATCCAGAAGTGGTTTGCCATTGCCTTCTTCTGTGTGTGAATGGAGTAATTGTTGGGATGCCACGGAGGAAAACTCCGTGTTGCCTAGACCACGGCCTTGCCCAACACAAGTTATAAATTCGGGAACCGCCGGGAATCGAACCCGAGACCCCAGGATTACAAGGCCAGCGTTCTAACCGCTAGACCACCGTGGCTAATATAGTGTCTTATGAAAAAATTATTAATGAATTTTTAATTGAAAAGGATTTTAAAGAAAGCGGAATTTGTTTAACTTGATGTACCGTTCCGGAAGTTGCTAGTAGGGACTGAGGAAACGCACAAAAAGCTCAGTCATGGTAGCAGACATCTGAATCAAGATATGAACCCAGGAAATCCAGAATACAAGGCAGAACTGCTACGTTGAATTCTGTCACATTCAGAAGGGGTGCGTGCGAACTGTGGGGCATCGTCCTATCTTTTTCATTGATTCTCTCAAACAACGTATTAATTGTAGGCTTTACGTCGTCTTCGAGGCAGAATACTCATTCGGCTTCTTTGTTTCTGGAGCGAGTAGAAACAAGCGTAGTCTTTGAGTTCCCTTTTGTTCCCGCCTAATTCTGTTTTGTTCGGATTTCTTTAATTTTCTGGATATTTCCGTTATTTTTTTTAATTATTTTAAGTCTAATTTCAAAAGTTGTTCAACCTATTTTCAGACTCGAATAATGTTTGTAGTGGTTATATAAAAGAAATGTAATCCATTAATGCACTGTGGTAACAGTATTTACCATTCAAAAGCTCTGCATATCTTCCATAAAGCACAATGGAGGATTTCATATGTTTTTAGGTGTAAACAACAATTAACTTCTCAAAGAACATAATCTAATAAAATGTCAGCAAAATGTGTGGAGGTGTTTCTTAACTGTAATGAAGTCCCCATTTGCCGGAAGATTTCGATTATCTTCAGAGTTTAAAAATTAACGAAAAAAATAGAAAAAAAGGTTGAAATTCATTCAAATGAGTGAATAATTATTATGTGGTTTTGACAATTATTAAATTTAAGCATCACGTGGCTCAAGAAATTTCTTCTTGAATTCAGGAACTAGGCTGTTGTGTTTTTTATTCAAGCTTTTTAACTAGTTCGGAGGATCTTAGTTCTGCTCAGTGGCACTGACGCGCTGGCATCGCATCCAGCTGCAAGTACAATTAATAAATAAGCCTACACATGCCTCGTCGTATTGAATCGCTATTTAATTGTTTCAAATGATCGACGTGCAGATTCGCTTTATAACGGCTTCCATAATACGTCTTCAAGTTATATGAAACCAGTGCAGCAGATAAATGAATTACTTGTTCCCTTGTGTCAATTTGGACGTGCACATCGGTTGCTATGGACCCGCTAAGCCTTTGTCTGCCATCTCCCACACAAAAAACTGCAGAATTCAGTCAGAAGATGAAACTTGTGTATATGTCTGTGTGTGTTAGTCTGCAATCCCAGAATTGTGAGGACCGTCATCACATCAAAAGCTTGAGAATTTTAGTTATTGGAGTGAAAATAACATCAGATGGACAATGTAATATATTTCCATAATTTGTTATTTTAGATTTCTGTTAGTTACGAAAATGAAATGTTCAGAACAAGTCTGTTACAGGGAAGTTATTGGTATGTTGGGGAGAATGGAGCATATAAAATGTTACTATTAATACCTGAAGAAAATATACAATTTGTAAAACCTAGGGATATATATGAGATGATAATATTAAAATGGGTTTTGAGGCAAATGGGATATGGGGTGAGAACTGAACTCAAGTGATTTAAGCTGGGGGGAACACGAGCTGTCGCTTGTAAACACGTTAACACGTACATAAATTTATTAAAAAAGCGACTGTTTCTCACCAGCTAAGGTACTATTAGTATTTCAATGACAACTGTCCTCCATAAAATCAGTTCAAGCGAAGGCGTACGTTAAACTACAAGATAAGTACGGAAACCGATGTGAACAGCTGAGCCAGGGCGAGTGAAGACAACGCAGAACTCGCAGCGTAGCAAAGCAAGGAACACTGTAGTGGTGACTTGGAGTCGCGCAGTAAGTGGGTGGGGTTTGCTACATTCATCTTTCGGACGTTCGTCTTAGACGGAGGCAGCAAGGACCTCTGAAACGTCGACAAACTTCTACCAGACTACGCGGCGCGACAATCCAGAAGACAGTCATCTCGTTCTCGCTGGGTGGGTCGTTAGGTAAATAAGTGAAAGATTTAAAATCGTTTTTACAGTTAGGGGCAAGAACATTTTATTCCCATTGGATGAGCTCGAAACGAGAAAAAAAGAACGTAAATAATTATCCGGTTACCTACAGCCTAAATGCATAGTATAAAATCTTTGTCCACGAATTTAACAAGGTCAGATTTTCAACAAAGCAACTGACCTACAACACACAGACTCAATGTATCAACTTAATTCCTGGAGATTTCTGATTATATCATGTAGACGATTACTAAAAATAGGGGATTACCCGGTTATTAACAACAGCCTGTATCCTGGTGACTGCACTTTGTAAAGTCCCCTTCTGATTTGGTCGACATCCAGTGATTACAGTGCGAGTGCTCCCGAGAAGATTTTCCACCCGTTGCCTATTATCTTCAGTTAGAAGGGACTGAAAAATACGGGCTTAAAATATAGCACGTGCTCCAGGTCTCTGTTTTGAATCTTTTCAATTTGACCTGTAGTACTCTGCGGCTCAGACAACAAAAGATGGCAAACGAAATGACAGCAGAGTGTTTGTTAGTCTGCTTGCTCGCACAAGTACAACGGAGTGCAGGTGTCTGCAAGGCTGCTGGACTTGGGGTCCGGCCCTCTGCTTCGTAGACCTGTCCCCTTAAACAGAAAGGTCACACTGAACGTAGCGATTAGGTGGTTAAAAACCTGCTTTCTATTCTGAAGGTCACTGATTCGATTCTGGACACGGTATCCTGCTATCGTGACGAGCTTATCTCTGGTTTTCATCCAGGGAAACGCTAGAACTGGTTGACGTTAACAAGTAGAAGCTAATAGTCGGTAAGCTGGTTAAGAAATTCCATGTCTTTTATGGAGCCATAATGTTTATTACCCCATCAACAGAGCCCCAGTGGTGACATCACTTTTTTACCATATTAATCCAACGAAAATACACAGACGATTTATTTAAGACATATTTTAATATTATACTTCCATATTTGTGTGAATTTCCGAAGTTTCCTCTTGTCTTCAGGGTTTCCGACAAAAATTTATCCATTGTTCAATTATCCCATTCGTTCTATGTAACCCACCCATCTGTGTGTACTTTCTCCTTTCCAAATTTTCAAGAAACGATATCCCTGCATTTATTTTCGCATATTATAGGTCTAGAATTAAATCCAAATTAAAAAATATATAATTTTTTTTAAAAATAGTAATAGAAATTTTTTTCATATGATTTATTGTTGTTGTTATATAGACATTAATGTTCGCGATTTCCGTCGACATGGCTTCACTTTACGTCATACTTCCTCGGTAAACAGTGCACTGTACTGGCAAATTCACATCATCGTCAGCGAGAACATCTGATCTGCCGATCTGTCGTCCACCGCACTCCAGGAGCTAATTTTCAAAAACCATTCTCACGTTTGTTCAGCCAAAGTGAAATAAAGATAAATGCTAAAATATATCAATGCACTTAAGCAAAATCTTGATTTATTAAGTATTGCGTTAAAATTCCAATATATAATATCTAAAGTGACAACGGTTTTCCCGGTATCAGGAGAATTTTACGGGACGTGGTTCTGAAGACACGCGTGGGCCAATTTTCGAAAATAAACTAAATGTTCTACAAAAACGGTTTCCCCACGATCTTGTCATGTTGGCCTTCGGATACTGCCATGAAGCCAATACTGACCAGTGATTGCTTACAGTTATTCCCATTCCACCAGCGTGTGGACAAACTGAGCTTCCATTGGCCAGACTGAGAGACAAGAGTTATGAAAAAAAATGCATAAATTATTAAAACTGCATTGCTGGGAATAACCGACTTCTGTCTAGGACATTTGTAACCAGGACTAGAGGTTCGTATCATGCTTGCTTTCCCATAGACAAATAAATTCTTGTCAGAAGCGTACGTACGTGTTTTTTAAAACAAGATTCTTCGTTCCCCTGTGTGTATTCATAAATCTGTAAATTATTTGCTTCTGCAATAATCTCGACAAATACGCTCCTAGACCTTCGTATCTAATTCAAAATGTGTTTATTGTGTCCGGTGGTTTCACAACATCGCCCATGGTAAGTTGGTATCTGCTCTAAAAATTCCCTTGTTGTTTACGCTTAGGTATATTTGAGTATCTTAAGGTGTCCACCTGTTGTTTGCCAAGAGTCGTTTCGGCCGACATATCGGCTACATTACCCCCTGGATCGATTCCACAAAAACTTCCGTTCCTTATGGCGTCTACGTGTTACTTAATGTGAGTCACTCTGACCGAGGTTAACTACCAGGATCTGTCTCACTGTTTGCAGTTTATTTATCGTAATGCGGTTGTTGTATCAACCACCCTACAGCAGCCGTCCACCAAATTGCAATGATCCAAGACCACGGAAGAACTTCAATCCCCTTACAGCGCGGCTCTAAGTCAACAATACTGAAATTCTGGCTTTGCTACGCTACGAGTTCTGAGCTGTCCTTACCGTCCTAGGTTTCGCTTTTCATGTCTCGACGTTGTATGATTTTGTTGTGACAAAAGTTACTATAGCTTAGACATTCTGTCCTGCTTTCGTGGTTTATGTTCCCTGGAGATATTCTGCCAATGATCATTCATTCTAGCTCAAGATATTTTATATAAATACCATAATATTATCCGTATTTGTTTTACTTGCAGTCAGTAATTCCGGTCGAATTATCAGCACTGGTATCTCACGAACATTTCTACGTATTCCACTATTAGACCTAAACTTCAGTTTCTTGTGGTGTCCGCAGATTATTTGGTGTGAGGCGCTGTGATCGATGCCAGGCCGGCATACATGCCAAGGATCTTGTGACAAGGGTAAACGACCAGGTTTACCACGTGGATTGTTTCACCTGTGCGTCATGTGGCGCAGTCCTTCGACCGGGTCATCAGTTTCGAATGCGGGACGGACTAGCGCACTGCCTGAGCCACTATGAACTTGTATACAGCCACAATGGTTACTGTGGTGGTGTCGAGTTGGAGGCCACCTTCAGGGCGGGGGACTCCCCGGGGCATTACTACAGTAGCGGCGTCGGAGTCCAGAAAGGTCGGCCGAGGAAGAGGAAGCTATCATCTGTTGTGGATACGGGCGACCTTCCGATCTCCATGAGGCTTCCAGCTGCCGCACTAGGTAACTTACAAGCTATAAGTTATTTTATATGCAAAGCATGACTCATAATTGAAATTTAGGGGAGCTGAAAGAAATTTAGAGTCCTTTGAGGACTAATACTTTCTCGGCGTACGAATATTATAAAATGTTTTCGGGATATCAGCCGCATCAATGTTGAGTCAGCGTTTCGGAGACCGATTCTGTCTCCATCACCAGGATAAATGTGAAAAATTGTCACACTTGTTTATTTCGGTAAACGTTTGACTCAAAATTGATGTGTGCCGATAACCCGAAAATATTTTATGACGAGGCGTAAAAATGTTTACTGTGTTCATATAGGCGAGGAACTGCGGGCTTAGATTTTGCAGGGACAAACTTCAAGCACGCTCCATGCGCCGTGATGAATTTAGCTGATTTTAAAAGCTATGTTCTTACATGTTTTGCAGTGAAATAGAAAAATTATCTTCCTAAACCCTAGTAATTGCTACACCGTATGAATGGGCTGACATTATTTTTCCTTATGCACATGTTTTTGCTATCATCGTTCATAGCCTGTGCTCAAATTCTCGCTGAATACGGTTCCTATAACGTCATTTTCAGGTTGATTGCTTAGACAATTTGCGATACTCTTTTGCTATATACACCCTGTTTTTTGTGTGTGGAACTTTCTTAACCAGCCCAAAATCCCTATCACAGGGTCCTCTGACAGGATAAATATATGACATTTTGAGGTTATTTATTCTATATACATAGGCAAAAGTAGCAATTTTTTTGCACAGGAATTTATGAATGCGGAAGGTTTTAATATTACCGCCTGGCATTAATAATAGTTCAAGACTCTACCATCAGAACACAGCAGCACGGAACAAATCAAGAACATGTGACTTTCTCATACAATCTGTAAAACAATTATGAACTGTAACAAGTTAGATATGAACGGAATGTATAATGTTTTCATGGCTCCACACGTAAATAATGTTATTCTATAAATATTAATATTTTGAACAAATACTGACATGTGGTCTCTCCATTCCCACTCATTAAATCTATTGTTTACATACCCAGTGGCTAAAGTACAGTCAGAGTAACTCAGTTGTTTCTGGCCAGACGTCCGAGGTTCTATTCACTTTAGAGGCACCGATTTTTCCTTCTCTTCTAATCCAGACCAGATCTGTGGTCCTTACAGTAAGCACCCCGCGAGCCTCGTTCCGAGAGGGCGAAGCTCCCGGAACTTAAAGTTCCTCCATTTCCATCTAACCCCGAGATCAAGAAAGAGTGGAGTTATAACTGAAATTCCCTATACGTTTTAACGGCGTAATGATTAATTACGCACAGGGGCACTTGCTTTTAAGCTAATGAATTCACTGTATAAGTTAGCAATTTTAAACGCGTTCGTATGTCATGCAGGAGAAGAGTGATTCAGACAGAGGGTTTGCGGGAGACTGACTCCAGAAAAGATTGTCTTACTTACTTCCAGCCAGCGATTTCAATTACCCGAGTCAACATCTCAAAATAATTTATCTAGGACTGGTGGAAGGGTTGGTCCCTAGTTATTGTTACAACCAATTACGTCTTCAAATAGATCTAACTTCTGTGTTAATCTAACGAAATTCGACTTCACAACACCGCAGTCAATTTTGTTAATGCTTTAGGGACCAAGATTATACCTAACAATTACAGCGACACAGAACACGAGTGTTTGAGAACAAATTGGAAACTTGAAAACGTAACTCCATTGTACAGAATATTTCTTATTTATTTAAGAAATCCACTGTTTTTACTAAATCCAGTACTAATTATATGCAGTTCGGATAATGACACCCTATTCATTTAAGATCTATTTTTATATTACCCCTAAATCAGCATGAAAGATTCCCAAGCATAGTCTTTTTTTGAAGAAAAATTCACCTGAAATTGTTAAGGTGAGATACCGTATCCAACTTACACGGTACAATTTTATCTAACTATTTAACCAGCCATTGTGTTGCACTATTCCTTAAACAGATGTTAACTTGTCAAAAAATATTTTATGAAGATGGGTGTCATCTAGGTTGTAGCGCCGTGTATTCTGGTAAACGTTTAACGACGTTTCAGAGCTACTAGCTCCCTCCATAATCAACGCGAACACACTCGTCGCCTTGATAACTCAAGCAGCAAGTACTTCTGAAACGTCGGAAGCCTTCCACCAGAACACACGTCGTCATAACTTAGAAGAAAGCCATCTTCATACTCGCAGCCTTGAGAATCCCAGATCCTACTAAAAGATTTGTTTCCATAAGAAAATTCATAAAATATTCCTTCAAGTAATAGTCAGCGTTTTAATTAATGTAACTGTGTGCATAATCATTACATGTATTCTTCTCAGTTATTGTAATCGGGGTTATTTTTATTATTACTATTTGGAGTTGTAGTCACGTTGTAACTATATTACATTATCTTCTCGTCACAGGAGCTTAAACTATCCTAACATGAACTTTCAATGTAATTAATCAGTCTACTAACTAACTAACTAAACTAACTAGATGGCTTACCGAACCCGAAGGTTCATCACCGAATTAACCAAAGCCCTCCACCGGACCCTGTCCTGGGCCAACAAAATCCAGTTTCCTTCAACTCCTATCTCCCATAGATCCCGCCTGAGATTATCCTCCCATCTACGTCTAGGTCTCCCCAGCGGTCTCTTCCCTTCAGGTTTCCCAACCAGTACCCGGTGCACACCTCTTGTCCCATCCATGCGCGCTACATGTCCCGCCCATCTCACTCTTCTCGACTTAATCACCCTCACAATACTGGGGGAGCAGTACAGATTTTTAAGCTCGTCATTGTGCAGTTTTCTCCACGCCCCATCGTCTTCCCTCTTAGGCCCAAATATCCTCCTCAACACCCGATTCTCAAACACCTGCAATCTGTGTTCCTCCCTCTGAGTGAGAGACCATGTTTCGCACCCATACAAAACAACAGGCAAGATTATTGTTTTGTATACTTTAATTTTCAGGTTCTTAGAAATCAGACGGGAAGACAAAATATTTTGGACTGAGAAGTAGCAAGCATTTCCGGAATTTAGTCTCCTCCTAACTTCCTCACAAGTATCATTTTGATTTGTTATTGTTGTTCCCAAATATTTGAACTTTGTAACCCTTTCAAAGGATTTATTAGCTACCCTAAGATAATTTTGCCCGCCTGTCTTCTGATGACGAGATACTAACATGTACTTAGTTTTTTCTGAATTTACTTCCAGCCCCACTTGTCTACCAGCCTCTAGTAAAACTTCTGCGTTCCTCTTTATTGTATTTATATCGTCCCCCAATAAATTAACATCATCAGCATATGCCAATAGCTGATGTGTCCCGTTCAATTGCAAACCCTCCTGCCTACCTTGGACCTTCCTGATGGCGTATTCTAGCGCAAAGTTAAAGAGCAAGGGAGACAAAGCATCTCCTTGTTTTAGACCGTTCTTGATGAGGAATGTCTCAGATACATATTTACCTACTCGAATTTTGCTGCAGGTTTCATTTAAGCACATTTTTATTAGACCCACTAGCTTCTTTGGTATACCAAATTCAATAAGAATATTATATAGCACTTCTCTCTTCACAGAGTCATAGGCTTTTTTGAAATCTATAAATAACTGATGTACAGTCCCACCGAACTCCCATTTTTTCTCTAGTATCTGACGAATGCAAAAGATCTGATCAATCGTTGATCTGTTTCGTCTGAACCCACACTGATGATCCCCAATAGTTTCATTCGCATATGGGGTTAATCTTGCCAAAAGAATGTTGGATAGAATTTTGTATGAGGTTGATAGCAGCGATATTCCTCGGTAATTACCACACTCAGTCTTGTCCCCCTTCTTATAAATAGGAATAATTATGGATTCCTTCCATTGATGTGGCATCTCTTCCTTATCCCAAATTAACTGAATAAGCTTATGGATCCTCATATGCAACCCTTTGCCACCTGCTTTAATTAATTCGGCCGGAATCTGATCAATTCCTGGAGATTTATAACTTTTCAACTTCCCAATGGCTAGTTCCACTTCATCTAAGCTAGGTTCTGGCACCAACAGTTCAGCTGTATGCATTTTAATCTGTCTAATATCACCAGTATTATGAACATTTAAGAGCTCGCTAAAGAAATTTTTCCACCTATTCACAATTTTTATTGGATCTGCAAGCAAATTGCCACTATCATCCTTTACCAAATTAGTCTGGGGTTGATATCCTTTCTTAAAGTTATTAATGCCTCTGTACAGGTCTCTGATGTTTTTTTCCTTATTATTTGTCTCAAGTTCAGCAATTTTTCCCTTCAGGTATTCCCTTTTCTTAGTCCTAAAGGTTCTACTAGCCTCACGTCTCACGTTACATAGATTATCCGCATTTGTTTTGTTTGGGTTCTGCAACCATTGAAATTTTGTTTGCTTCCTTCGATCTATTAATTTTGAACATTCTTCATCAAACCACGGTTTATTTTGCTTTCTCCTGTAGTATCCTAGTTTCTCTTTTGCTGAAATTTTGATGCAGTTTCTGACATTTTCCCACTCCCTGTTGATGTCCACACTTTCATTATCCTCATTTGTCTCTAAAATTTGAAACCTATTCGAAATTTCAACTTGATATTGTTCCTTTGCCTCTCCCTCACTTAATTTTTTCAAATCAAATCTTTCTGTGTCAAAATTTTGTTTAGTTCGTCTACTTACTGAAAGCCGCTCCCTCACTTTTGCTACCACCAGATAATGATCAGTGTCGCAATCTGCTCCTCTGAATGATCTCACATCAATTACATTTGTCTGCCTTCTCTTATCTACTAAAACATGATCTATTTGATTGTGTGTTCTGCCATCTGGGGAAGTCCAAGTGTATTTATGAACATCACGGTGTGGAAATTTTGTACTTTTTACAATTAAATCTTTTGACGTAGCGAAGGTCACTGCTCTGACGCCATTATCATTACTAAGTGCATGGAGACTCTCGCTGCCTATTGTGGGTTTGAAGACATCCTCCCTCCCAATTTTTGCATTGAAATCTCCTAGCAGAATTTTCATGTGATACTTGCCAAATGTATCAAATACTGATTCCAATTCTTCATAAAAGCTATCCTTGATATCATCGCTTTTGTCTTCAGTTGGGGCATGAACATTAAGGACAATGATGTCGCACCAACGTCCTTCCAAAATTACGTAAGACAACCTGTCACTAACAAATTCTACTCTCTTAACTGCTGCCCTAATTCTGCTATGAACAAAAAAACCCGTCCCTAGCTGATGATTGTCATTCCCCTTTCCATAGAAAAATGTAAAATTGTCCACTGGGATCGTGCCCTCCCCCTCCCATCGCACTTCCTGCACTGCCACTAAGTCTAACTTATAATTACCTAATTCCCTACACACTGATTTCAGTGCCCCAGCCCTATAGAGGCTCCTAATGTTCCAGGTACCAAATCTCATGTCCTTTTTCAATTGCCGTGGTCGTGCCAAAGAGTCCGTCCTGATCCGAGGCTTGGTTGATTTTTTCGTAACACATATTTTTTTTAAAGGTGAAAGGTTGTTAGCCCTACACCCAACCCCCAACCTGGAGGACCAGGGTATCACTCTTAGTCTAGCGCATCTCCTTAGACCTGTCCGGCTTGGGTGACCCTACCATGAGCCGAAGCTCAGGCCGGCATAGCCCTAAGGGTCATTTGAGCACGCAAGCCTCCTCACCCGGCAGATTGCCTTCGACAAGGTGGTGATACCTTCGAGAAGGATTAATCAGTCTACTGCTTGGATTTTCCTGTGTTATCTTCAGGCACCCTCTCATGATTTGCTGGTACCATAGACTTTCTCCTCGTTTGGAAGTTACAAAAAACTGTCTTTAAATTTGAATAGGTGTTCTGCAGTAACGGTGATCGACTATTTAAAAAAAAACTCCTTGTAACCGCGTTTTATTTAGGTTATACATTCTAAAACGTTACTTGTAAGCCTTGTAGACATTCATACAGGCCTAGACTGACTAAACCGTCAATGATGAAAATCCATCATAGTCATTGTTTTAGACGCCATCTGCACTGAGAAACGTGCATTGGAACATTGTTATTCCTTGTCAGATTTAACCACTGCAGTTACTGAATAAGAACCACGTCCATCACTTGTCGATCTTTTCAGTCGGGTACCAAAGTTGCAGAATGATTCACAGTAAAGGTGACTATCGTCGTACGCCAGGGTTACATTCATACAAATCGCCCGCGAAAATAGAAAAACACGTAAATTACACCACATGATTCGGTCGTGAGAACCACGTTTATATATAAATGAGGAGGTGGGTATAGCCATATTGCACCTCTAGGATGCGTAGGTTAATTTAAGATGACAGTCTTCTGAGATCTTACACCGTATAGTCCGGTATAAAATTTACCTATGTTTCAGAGGTGCTTATAGCTTCCATCATCAGGACGATGTTACTATATAGTTCGGTAAAATACGTGGAATTTTAACTCCAATGCCCTATACGCTGTCATGGTATAACCCTGCCTTTATTGTTGCGATGGGGCGAAACTGTGTTTCTGTTGAATTATGGCATCCACCAGATGATACATGAATGAATATTGTCGAGGGGTGGAATGATAATAACAGGGGAAGACTTGAAGACTTGAAGAAAGTTACTCTGTCCGTCAGAAATCCCACGTGGAATGCCAAAGGAGTGAACTCAGGCTTCCACGGTGAGAAGACTGTTTTAACAACACGTCAGATTCGATTGAATTCGCCTCCGTTCCTGCTATTTTTAGTTTTTGATAGAAAAGGGAAAGAAATCTGAATGTGCTTCGTGTGTTACCCGATCCCTGGACTCGCCGACCCCACTGTACCATTTGTATTTGCTGTACACTTGAACCCTCCCCCTAGCGCACCTGCATGGCTTGTATAAATACTACATATGTGATCATACTCTCAAGGGGACTTGTTGCTAATGGGATCTCCCATGTGGTTCGCAATTTTTTATTAACTCAGACTACCAATGGCATGTTTTCTGTTCCTTCGGCAGAACTCTCTGTTTCATATTGTTGCTGCTATTTCAAAAAAAACATGGAATATCTATTTCTATTCCCTTTTTAATACATTTTACTCAGGGGTGTAACAACCTTTATTTAAAGATTCTTTAAATATTAATTCAATGTGATGTTTAATAAATGAACCGTGTAGAACATCGCCTTTACGAGTCGTAATAAAAAATTTCAAGATTGTAACTGTGAAAAATTAAAGATACAATGCTCACAGAGCTGAAAGTTAAAATTAGGCTTCAATTTAGGTTCCTTCTTCAGGTAAACATTACTTCTCAGATTCAAATTTCAAATCGCCCATTGCTTCCACATTGCATTGTGATCAGTTGATACGTTATAAAATATTTTGTCCTTAAAATTCTTCTCACCTTTATAAAACAGAGAAAATCACAAGGGTTACGTTGTGTCACCTGTGGAATACTGTTTTTATTTAAAAATCCGGTTTTCAGTCTACTTCTGGAGCAGTTGTCATGGAACGAACATAGTACAGGACACTCGTAATATTCAATGTACATTTAAGGGTCTTCGATAACACCTCTCAAAATCTCGTGTCGAATATCTTTTTTTCGTTTATTCTCCAAATAATATTTTCATAAACTAGTAAGTTTCTGTCGCCGTATTTAGTAACCTAATGGACACTCATTGTTCTGTACTTTCGAATATTATTAAACCGACACGCGCTAAAAACTTTCCTGAATATCAAACGCTGATCACGAACGAGTGAAGGTATTTAATGAACTGCAAACATGACTGGACATGCCATTACACGTTTGTCGCATCCACGCCCTTGCGCAGTGCAATATAGGCCTAGACATATCCAAGACACCAGCGGAGTTTTGATAGGCGTAGTAATTCTTTACCAGATATTGCACGTTTCCTTATTTTATATTTTATACTTTGTCATATTCTGCTAATGGTTTATTTAAAGCATCACATTACGGCAGGATACGTATCTTCTAGCTGTTACAAGATATAAAAGAGAGGGACATATCTCGTTCATAGCATGGAAAGTGCCAAGTCGTTATAAGTTGTTAATTTTATGTATTTCAGTGGAATGAGATATGAGGATATTAATCAGCATTTTTACTAATTCTGCGGAACAAAGACTTATTTATAAGCTAGTCAAGAAACTTTCCGTCTTGCGTGGAAACCGAAAGTTTGAAACCGTGTTTACAAGAAACAGCCACGGCCCTTTTCTGACTCATACAAATTCAGCCCACATCTTTATATCACACTGTATATTTAACATTTATCTCAATGTTATTTCCTCATCTAAGTACAAGTTTCGCAGGAAAGCTTAGTCTCATCCTTTCAGATTTTCGAATCAAATTATTATTACTTAACTTGATTTGATCATCTTAATAGTATGTGGCAAAGAGTACCATTATGTAGTTCTTATCCATCCTCATGTTACTTATTTCGTATGAAGCACCTGCAAATACATTCTCCTACACCTCTTAAGCGTCCTCAAATCACGGGTCACGACCCCCTTAAATCTTGTAGGTGGTTAATAATATTTACGATAAATATATCACCTCCGTTTTCAGGGCAAAACTCCACCTTGAATAAAACCACCATCTTCATATTTAGGGTAGAATTATACTTTAAATATGTAGGGTAAAAATTGTTCCGAAATGTTGGTAATCGTGTCATAACCCAAAATATCACAAACCAATGCATAATGTTCAGCTGGATAGGGATTGTTGGTGGTGTGGCAGCCCTGAGTTGGGCACTCCTGTGCGGGGAACCACCCTTCGGGCAGGCACCGAGAAGTACGGAAGAACAATGGGTCGGATAGGGTATCACATGTGAGATGCAATAGTCGCTACTATTCAGTTCTTGTCGCCCCGTGGCTACGAGCTGCATGGCGTCCGTGAGAGGGAATAATCATTAGATAAGAGAGCCTAAGCAATATCAAAATGAACATTTCATCATCAGCAACTGACACGTCATCAACTTCATCAGACTCCCCCAAACACACTCGCTCTTCACCGATTGATTCATTTGGCGTCAGTTAGCATGATGATTATTAAAAATATTTCTTAAAGAAAGAGGCTGTAGGTTGTGAGATAGATGTGTAACAGGACAATGAATATTTTGGTTTATTCAGATGCTTCGAATATGGTCAATCCGAAATTCAGACTAGATTTTAGTAGGAAAACAAACAAATTATACCACCTGGAAGACTACACTTCAACGTCTTTAACTCCGAAGAGAGATCTTGCATGTGTCCTATGGATAAGACCCCACAAAATTCAATTCGTCAGAAACTTTTAGTGCAAAACCTTAAGATCAAATTTTGTAAAAATAAGTTCAGTAGCTTTAGAGATGAAACCTACATTTAAAACCGTATCAGATAATCAGTTTATGTGCGGTCAATTCGAGAAGGAAGTTATATAGCACAGGAATAAATTTAAAGAAAACAAAATATCTAGTTTTAAGGCATCAAGGAAATAGAATATACAAGGAAATATGCAAATATAGCTTTCCATTCTGTTTTTATAACTATATCTGAAACAATAAACGCTGTTAAATAAAATTATGACAAATTTAGTGATATTTCAAATTTGTACGGCGGCATATATGAAGATGGCAGTCTTCTGGGTTATTGCGTAGTGTAGGAACATCGCCCTGATGGTGGAGGCAGTACGAACCTGTGAAACATAGATAAACTTTTACGAAAGCTGCTTCCATCATCAGGGCGATCGCCCTGATGATGGAAGCAGCAAGGCTCACCAGACCACACGGTGCAACAACCCGAAGACAGCCATCTTCAGACTCACCGCCGTATAAACCTCAAATCAAACACAGTATTACAATCTCCTTGCTACTTTGTTGTTTACCTCAAATATATTTTATCGAGATAATATCAGTCTAGAAGTTTCTGAGATGACACATGGAAATTGACATAACCACAGGCTAAACACGGACAAGAGGCCGAAACGTGTGTTAAAAGCTAAGATTATGAACGTTTGTCGAGTAAAATGCAGGCCTAATCACATTTTTCAAGTAAATTATTACAATCCAGATTAGAAATACGGGACCGGTTCAAATACACATCTGGCGCAGGTGATTTCATAACAACCCAAACAGGTTATAATACATACCAGCAGGTAGATCTGCCAGTTCATATACCCTGGAGAAATTCAACAGCCACTAGCCATACTTGTTTATCTGAAGCTACTTCAAGATTCGTGTTTTTCCAAATGAAAGTGGTAAATATTTGTACCATCTGTTTTTTTATGTTCAGGAACCAACATTATACAGTGCGGTTCATATAATAAGTATCCATTCTTTATTTCTCATTCTCTTGAAGCTTATTCGTCTATATTCTTATCGGTTCTTGTCAATCCATCTACCAATTTCTGGATACTCGTTTTCACAAACATTGATAGATTTTCCTTACGTCTAAGAACCATCCAATGAATGTGTACAGTGGGATTACCTATCCTGTATGGGGACGTGACAGTTCAGTTTCACACTCTTCTTGTCTTTACCAAAGGAAATAATTCCCAGTTGAATGAACCACAGAATTGATCTGAATAAAGTGGTACTGGTATCGAATCCCGGACGTCCTACTACTTACAAATGAACGTTATTGTTAAACATGTTACTACATAAGAAGCAAAGACACGATTTGGTTTTGTGTTATACAGGAAACTACGCACAACTATTTGGCTCAAAAATAGTTTCCTTATAAATTTTTATAAATGTCTTAATTACAAATTTTCATCAATCATTTAGGTCTTATAACTTTATTACAGTAAATTATATTCTACAAAAACGTTCAGATTTTACAAATTTATTTTTTAAGTTCTATCTTACAAAGAAGTTCAGATAGAAAAACCTTCAAATAAAAAAAATCCGATTTCACCTCAGAATTTCGTACAACCTCCATATTGGTGGAAGGAAATTAATATTTACAAAAGGTTGGGTGGTTTATCTTAGCCCATTTTGTAACAAACCCTTTACAGAGTTTCCATTCCTCCCGAGCTGTGGGTTATCGTCGCTTGCTTAGTCCAAACATTAGCTGAACATATGGGAAACAAGCAAAGTTGGTCAGGTAACCAAGATACACGCCCTAGTAAGCGGATTGCGGTGCGTTGTGGCTATCCGATGTCTCTCCACCGGCCCCTAAACCAAATCGAGTGCGGCTTTGTTTAACGGATGCTACAAGCTGCGTGGGGCTTGTTATGTTAACATGGATTTCCTTCTTGCAAAGATGAGGTTTTACGGCAGTCACAGTTTCGTCTGCTTTATAGAGTTTGCCAGTTTAACAAGCATAACCATACGTAGCCTCGTCTAAAATATTGAAATGATATTTGTACACAACATTAACCCCCTGAAGCCGAAACTAATGCAAATAATAAACGGTGGGACGAAGTTCATTAATATATTTAAGCACAAACTTGTCAACAGTTTTGGTAGTCGATGAACACTTTAAGGACTGTGTCTAGCTCGTTCTTCCGGTCTGTCGGCTTCTAATTACATTTTATGGATCTACTTGGAAAGCAAAGTGTTTCGAACACGTCCGACAGACTGAATAATGTCAAATGGAGAATTTTTTTAAATAAATTAATGCCATCTCACCTGTCACGTGATTGCGCGTAATGGAAAGTGTTATGATCGAGTGCATGAATTTTGATGTACGACACCAGCCTGGTGTTATTCTTAAGAAATTATTTTGTTATATAATAGCAAGCACTTGTCGTTCAGTTCACATTCCTTTCAATAAATTTTAATAAACTGTGGTTGACTACTGTATGTTTGAAAGTGATAAATTAACCCTGCTCTATCTTGCATTTAAAAATTCAGGCCTTACCGAAAATAAAACTTTATCATTACAAAGACCAAGTGGTTGATATAGTTTGAGGAAATGATCGCTGTTTATTGTGAGAATCGTACAAGAAACACAAATGAAGAATGCATAGTTATCGATTGTTAAAGCAGATAGTACATATATCTAACACTCGGCTTTAAACAATTATAAGCAGACTTTAGCACAGAACATGAGAAATGCATAAGTCAGCTGGAAAAGAGATCACTTAATTGACTGAAATCTTAGAGAAATAAGGTGTGAAGTCTCGTACTGGTGCCGCTAGCTGGCATTTGTGAACACGATAATGAAAATTCGAGGGTTTTATGACCAGGTCAGCCACAGTTAGTTTCAGAAAGACTCTGATACGTTAAGTTAGATTAATCACTGATCGAAACTCACGCTACATATTTTGTATACTTCACCTTTATTGAAAATTATACAGTTTAGAATTATGTCTATTTCCATAAAAATTCACATACTTTGATAAATATGTTGATTATTTGAAGTTTGTAATAATTAAGTTAATCATTGTAAGATATCCAGAAAGTACTACGAAGTAAAATTATATTAAAAGAATATTTTTCGTCAAATTAATATTTCTCTGTTCCGTTTAGGTATGTAGCATAACTTGCAGTCTTCTTGTTAGTTAATAGTAATTTTGTGTTTGTTGTAGCTTAACATTCTCTGATAGACGTAAGTGTCGTAAATCCAAGTTCCATTTTTAACATTTGTCGTGCGACACGCGAACCACGCCAGGGCGCACACAGGTTGTAGCACACTGCAGAAAGACTGTGTGTGAATTAACAAGCGACAAGCGACAAGCTTCCGGCTACGCGTCGTTTGTAGATACGACCGGAAATTTAATTACGCCACAAGCGTCTGGCGCATTAAAAGGAAGGATTCACACGGGATGCTACGAGCTGATTAAATTTCATTATTAGTGTAATTTTCATAAGGAAGTGATTACATCAAAATGTCTTCGTCAGATGTTTATTAGGTTAAAAATCAAAGAGGATGAGATGTATAGGATACTTATGAAAAATGAGACGTGAGTACCAAATTTCAGTTTTAAAGTTGATGTGAAGACCACTTGAAGGACCTAAGGACGAAGGTCCTTATACTCAGATCTGTGACTTAAAATCTAGCCACGAATTTCAAAAGGGACTCAGCACCAAGACAAATTGGCTGACTCAGTCGTAAAGCGATTCGGAATTTGACTAGTCAAGTGACTTCAAGTTTATGTTAAGTATGAAAAATACATACAAAATTAAAGTTTATTGAAAATCTGAGTACACATTCTGTGACGGATGGAATTTCAGTTAAATTTGTAGTTCGGCTGATCTGTTTTTCAATAGGTCGAAGACTGCAGACCAGCAAATTGAAACGGCTTTGTCTGTGCCCGCTTTTTCCGCGCATTTCTGGAAACAAAGCAATGCACATTGCGATTCCAGTGCACTCTGCGTCGAGCGGTATGAACTCTTGTGACAAATGTCCCGACGCTTTGTGTAAAATGCAGGACAGGTAACGGACGCATGCGCCACGCTGTTATACATATAATAGGTTTTCGAAACATATTCAGCTGTCGTGCAGGTTGTTTTGCTCGAAGACTGAAAGCACCGGCAGCAGAATGTGTCACGTTTGCTTCGCGTTTCTCTATATCTAGGAATTAAATTAAAGTTGCCAACCGAATAGCCGATATTTTACTTTTAATGGATTACGAAAAATTGTAACTAACATATTTCAAATCTCAACCTCGAAAATGACATCTCAGCTCGTGGTCCATGCTTCTTTCACAACGCTACATCATGTACAAGATCCAACGGTTGATGCCAATGGTTGAGAATTTTTGTTTGTTGATGTTGAGGCAAATAGTCTTGCTGAAGAAAAAGACTGCTTGAGGATAATTTTGTTTGATTATCAATTCTCAGGTCCATGGACCAATGGTCTGGCCGTCTCGTTCACCGTACTTGAAACCAATGCCTTATTTTTATACCGATTTGACTAAGACAGGGTCCAGAGCAGTGCTTTTGTAAATACGGAAATGAATATTCGTCTACCAGAAAGGTGTCGAGTTTCTTCACCAGCTGAATGTCTGCCAGTTTCTCAAGAACTCTGCTCCACAGAGTTAGTAATTGCTCTGAATGACCGTACGTATTGCTATGCTGTGTCCTCAGTCTTGACCACAATACGTTCAGAAATGTACAAAGAAGAGAACGTCTTTATGAGAAACAATTTCGTGACGTGGTTTGAAACACGGGCCCCACTGGGTGGTTTCCGCTGATACCGGTTTAGAGCAGATGATGCTTTTTGTTATCACAGGAAACTGAGCTTTCAAAAACAAAACAAATAACTAAGACAATTTTAATCGAATTCGTAAACACAATTCTCTTTTTCCTTCAGTCTACAGGCGGGCGACATTTGTGGAAGTGTCACTGCCATGAAGCTGACTTTTTCCGTGATGAGTTTGTCCAAAGTATCGTTGCTATGATACTGTTTGTTTGCAGTTATTTCAAAGCTTAATTGCTACGATATTAATTGTTGTTAGATTAATTACAGCTTCATACTGTCTAATCAATCAACTAATTACAATTAACCAATTGAAACTTCCACATTAGAATCCATAGTTTGAACAGGATGGCTACGTGACCAAAACATCAAAATTCTTATCATCCCGGTTACATGGATTAAAAGTTTCTTATCTCTCTGACGAGCATCCTTGGATAAAGTCTAGCCTTCGGTTTATTTTGGTACAGTGGGTTCGAAATTTGGTTTTCAGGCCATTAATTTTCATAATTGTTATGACTGTATTGATATGTAAATAAAATCAAAACTGTGCCTGTGTTATTAAAAAGACCACGGCGTACAGAGACGTTGAGTTAAAGGTCCAAGCAACCTTAACTTCGTCACTACAAGAAGTTCTACACACCCGGGAAAGAGCCCCTGATTCCAATTGGACGATAGCTCAGTACATCCCAAAGCCGGTCTGAACGTGTATCAAAGAGAAAAAGTTTCTGTGCCGGGATTCGAAACCCTCTCGTCTATTCCGTAGCCTAGCCACTATAACTACTGAATTATATAATCTATTTTTTTTCTAATATCTTATTTCTTATGATCATTGTGTATCCTGTGTCCCTATGAGCAAATACATGCCTGTTTTGTCCATTTAAACATCCATTAATATACAACATCCGGATGCAAAACACAGGCATGATTGTAGCCACAGGCCTGTAGAATTTTAGTAAGACGTTTTAATATTATCCACCGGTCATTTCCTTTGTCTCTTGGTGGCCCCTTTTCAACGGATTCTCCGCAAAAATATACATATGTTACATTCATCCAATCTACTTATCCAGCCCACCTTAATCCAATTAATTTACGAGGTTGCTCGTTAGTGACAACGCTGTTCCAACTGTTTTATCTGCGCCGGTATCAACATTAGGCAACCAGCACTAATTTGCGTTTGGATGGCTGCTCACGTGCAATATCAAAACAAACTTGACAGGATGTTACAGTAATAGAACTTTAATAGACGTATTCCTGTTTCTTCTAGATAATTGGGAGTCAGAGGTGTTCATGACATAAATTAAAGCGATAGGCCTATATGAAAACACGCTGAGGTGTTATCAGCATTTGTAACGGCTTTAAAACTCTGTCGCATTCATGTCTGTGTTTCGTGTTCCTTATGGTTTCTACACATTCAATGAGATATTTAACATTTCCAAGTCACTTTCAGAATATTTCACTCTAAAGCAATTTGAAACATAAACCATTAGCACTGATATGTGTACTCATTCGTCTGACCGTGTTCGAGAAATTAACTCGATGTCTGATTATCAACATTATGTTATTTATATATATATATATATATAAAACACTTATTTAATCCATGGGGTCGAGTCCTTCCTGAGAAGCCAACAGTCGTTCAGTGACCTAGAAATTCCAGACATTTTACGAAACCCAAAGGTTCATTAACTTATTCGCAAAAGCCCGCCACTGGTTCGTATTATGTGTCGAATAAATCTAATCCACACCACCCCATCCTCTTTCTCTGAGATCCAATTTAATATTATCTTTTAACCTACGTCTAGGTCTTTCCAGTGGTCTATATGGTGCAGGGTCCATTGATTCTTTGGTTATTTAACTACGCTCTTCTGTTACGCAGAATAAAATGGTGTCATGTTTAAGTTAATAATGGATTGTATAGGATATGAAAAGAATGAGTCGTGGTAAATTTTAAGGTAGTTTGCTTTTCCAGAATTTGCCTCTAGAGACTGAGAAATCCATGAAAATTTCGGCTAAGATTCGAATCCGAGACCTTCCGAATACAAAGTGGGAGTTCCAGGCAGGAAGCAACTGAATGAAGGATAGGAGAAGATACGAATGGAAGTTTTCGTATAATGATTTACATTGAGATAAGAGTTTAACGCGTACTGGAGAGTTGGAAGAAAAAAAACAATTAAAATTTCAGTATCTCTGAGATTCGAACCCAGATCTTCCTGAGTAGCAAGCTTCAATACCAATCACTAAATAGTGACGTGTGGTCTCGCGATTTGGCAACATTACAGATGATGGGATTTTTTAACTTCCAGTTTCCTGCTTTTCTTTGCGTTGATTTTTAATTTTGATATTGGCCTTGGGGGTGGCGTTTGGAAAAATATTTACGTTAATTTGGGGGGGAGGGGTTGTACTATAGAGCGGAATTTTGATGCTAACACTGGGAGGGCTGCATGGGAGGCATGCAGAAATGTTGAACTCTTTGAGTCTAAATAATATTAAAAAATTCAGAAAACACAAGTCTTCACCATTACAAAGATCAAGCGGTTAATGCTGTTTAAGGAAATAAACGCTGTTTACATCGGGATTCATAAGAACCCCTAAATTCAAAATGCGCAATTACTGGTTGTTAAAGCTAGAGCTGAAAAATGTTTCCACTAAACTTTAAAGATTAAAATATAAAGCTTATACACCTTAATATTAACTGCATACGATGAATATAGGATGAAAGATGGGGATTGGATTCATCTGGCTTAGTAAAGTATCCTGTGACGGATTTTTCTGAACACGTGACCTTTCAGTTTCCGTAGTCTGGGACGCGAGAAATTTCTTGAGCAACAAAATGACTATTTAAGATTTGAGGTTTTCACAGCGGTGAGTATGAGTCTTCTGGGTTGCGATGTGTAGTCTGGTCGATGTTAACCAACGTTTCAGAGGTCGTACTGCCTCCGTCATCAGGGCGATGAGTATGACCTCTGAAACGTTGGTAAACATTTATCAGACTACTGAGCGCAACAACCCAGAAGACAGAAATCTTCAAAGTGACTATTGTCTTCTGAAGGACACGTAGCTGTGCTCCATGAAGTATGTTGTGAATGCCCTGGAAATGTACAGAGCGTGTCTATGGTCTCTTGAGGCAGGGCAATGGGCTAATGGTCTTTGGTTGAGAGACGGTCCCGTGGGTACATGGCTCCATTGATAAAGCTCGACATTGCGCTACTGTGCGAAACCCACTGTGGTGATCAGCTGGGGACTGAGATGCAGAACGTCGCCCGGCGAATTTCAAAAGCAAAATACAAACCAGACACAACAAAAACACTAAGCCATTTTGATGCTACATTCTGTAAGAGATTTTTATTACTGTAACGAACTATTTTAACTGCATTCATTCGAGTGTGATTTTTTAATTATGAATTAGAAATAAATCATTAAGAAAAATCTCGGTCAGGATAGTAGGTTTCGGGGCCCAGAGTTTCAAACCTGTAACCTCGCGAATACGACGTAGGAGTTCTGATCACTGAAACTGTACATCAGTTTGTTATCCTGTGGTTCCGAAGGATTATACACGTAGTACCAATCTACTCTTTCTCATCCCACCCACATAACCTATATTTATGGTTCTGGCTGGTAAATCATCTAGGTGATGATATTTATTTGATTTTTTTGTACTGTACCAAAATGTCGGATATATTTCTTCTTTTTTTAAATTTGGCCTATATGTCTTACCCATCATATATTTTATTTAATCATTCTGATAACACTAAGTCAAGATTAACTTAAAAAGTGGATCACTAATTATACAATTTTTTTCCATTCTTCCTTTAAGTAATGTCTCATGTCAGTTACATCAATCTATGTCCAGATTTTTAAACTAAACTTGCTGATTCTGGGTATTTTAATTTTATTAATTAGATTTGTTTTTAAAATTTTGTCCGGAAGTTTCGTTTTATCCGAGGTATAATTTAAAGCATATATCAGATTGGCTATGAGTGGCGAGTTATGACATGGTACCAATAATCTGGAGATGAAATCTTTGAATAACGCGTTCACAATATTCAGACATTGACGAAAGATAATTCTTAACAGATTAAATTCAGAATGATTAATAACATTTATCTCGGTATCAAACACACCGATATGTCGTTACAAATTGGACTTCTCATTATTGATCTGTCGACCTGCAAGCAGAGATACAGGACGACAGAGACAGAAGAAACATGTGTGCCGGGCAGTATAAATTACAGTAAATCAGACTTCTCAGTAACCTCACAGTGTATCAGTTCGTTAAATAAAAGTCAGCTTTATTACATACAAAATTTCTTACATCAAATTTCTGTTCTGAAAATCTATTCGTGTGGATCAATTCCTTTTGTTGTACCAACAACAAAATTGATTCATCATCAGAAATACTGAAAGTGCTTCATTTCTGGCAGCGGAAGGAGGCGCTTTCAACGTCAGGCAGCATTTTTTGTAGACACAGAGAATAATTTTGTTTTACAGTAATTTAAAATGCGTTTTCTTTACAAGTTCATCAGGTCCTAGCGACGAAATGAGACTGGTTTAGAACTGTTATTTCTAGAGGACAGGACCCAGAAGTGATCGTGGCCTAATTTAGCGTACTATACCAATATTTACCTTGAGATACTAAGAAATTCGAAATCCGGGGGGGGGGGGCTATAGTCCGTTTGCCTTTAAATTCCGTCATGTAGACTTACAATCGAAAAAAGAATCTCTGCAATATTTAATCGATACGAAAAATGGCCAAGGGTGGTGTCCCGATACTCCTATCATAGCCGAATCACCGCCATGATATTTATTTTAAGGATAGTGACGTCACTGTCACCCCCTCACTTCTATGAAAATACGGACAGAAAGTATGCCCCTCTACAAAATTAGAAAAAAAAAATTACACAGTTAATAAGCAAAATTGACAAACATACATAATTACTTTATTTGTTTCCTTGTGGTTATTAAGATTTCTGTCTTCTGGATTGTAGCGCCATGTAATCTGGTAAAGTTTACCGACGTTTCAGAGGTCCTTGCCATCTTCAGATTCACGGCTGTGAAAACCTCAAATACTATTAAGTATAAATCTATCCTTAAGGAATAAGAAGACAGGTCTCAAATCATGAATATTTGTTATTACTTCCAACCTGAAATTTCGCGCTAGACTACACCAACACTTTTTATTTTGAGACTGTGCCCCTGTTTATACAGTATTTATACTACAGCATTTCCGGCTGGCTAACCTGGACAGTTGTAAACGACCTGTAGCTTAGATGACAAGCTTTCTGCAACGTTCATACTCTGACAACGATGCTAACTGCATTCGCACTTAGTAGTGAAATGTTAAGTCCACTCATTGCATTTAGTGCAGAAATTGAACTTAAGAAATGGGAGATTCGGCCGGTCCATTTCTCCGTCTCACAAGCCTTTCTTAGTTGTGAAATAAAAAGTTTAATTGTCAAGGAAAGTGAAAGTTATGATTACCGAAAAAGGTTTGCAAAAATTCGTTCACACATTAATTTAAATTCCAGTTCTTAGTACGATTAAGTTTTATCAGCAGTCGTTTACAAACAGTGGAACTAATGCTGGGTCACTTAGAAAGAGACACATTCAAATACCTCACTCAGCTAAAAGAACTGATAATTATCGTCTATTAAAATTAATCTGAAATGTAGTACGTTAGATTCAACTGAGGGCAGTTTTGTTCTGTGCCAGTGATGGAAATCGGGTTGTAGCCTACAACATCCAGGAGATAGTTGCTTAATTAATTATATTAATTAGAGGCTCGTTGTTAATATGTTCAGATCAGAAGAGGGTGATACAGGCGGGGAGGTTAGAATTTTATACAGATAACAAAGGAAGAGACCACTTGGAAAACCTAGATGTAAATAAAAGAATAATTTTAATATGGCTATTAGAGATCGTGTGTGAGGGTTTAGACTGGACCGTGAATAACTTTCATATTCTGAAGAATGACTGTCTCAGTGCTTTGTGGAATTTGTTCTGTGTATGAGGATATTTCTTTCAAAACCTCAAACCCTCCACCTCTGGGATAAGTCTCACGTTCAAATGGCTGTAGATGTCACTTTAGATCTGCTCAAACATAAGTCTTTCATTCATAATGCTGTGAGTCCATGTCTGTAAATCTTTTCATTCAAAATATTGTTTTTACCTTGAGAAATCACACAGACACAGTTATTTAATTCAGAACGCTGCAAATCCCTAGAAGGATAGAACTGCTTTTTATGAATTATTAGAAAACCGTTAATGAATCAAGTAAACTGACTGGTTGCTAGAGAAATGTATGTCTGCGGTGTTGGCTATGCTGAATTTCAAGTATAACTCACAGATGAAATACATAAAAGAAGGTAAGTACTGTGATTGTGAAGAGGATAGTGGTGTGATACTTTAAGGAATCAGAACTCTGCTGCAGTCACGTGCTTCAGATGCTCAAGTGTTTGTAGAATGCACTGCAGGGCGTAGCAATGAGTGTTGCGGTAAACTCACAAAGCGATGTGTGTCCTTCAAATTTTCGCTCCCACCTGATTTTAAGAATCTAAAGTGTTTTTAATGTCTTGCAAGTTTTAAAATGGAAACAAAGTTAAATAATTTGTGCATTTCAGAAAATTCACAAATCTTTTTCACCATTTCTCTAAATCTTTTACGATGTACTTAACAAAAATTTGAAAGAAATTTCCTCATATTCCCTTTGCCTATCTCCACAAGCTTGGCATCCGGCTTAACATAAATATTAAGATATCTGTCTTCTTGACTGTAGCGCCGTGTAGTCTTGTAGAATTTTACCAACGTTTCAGAGGTCCTTGCTGCCTCCATCATCAGGGCTATAGTCCTACACGGGCGCTAAAACCTAGAAGACAGCCATCTTCGCACTTACAGCCTTGAATATCTCAAATCCAACCTAAATATTCGTCGGCCTGGTGGAATTATAGGTATGTTGGTAACACCTACCGCGAATTTTTCCAAAAGCTTTTTTTGTGAAAAGCGTTAAAGTAAGGTTGGAATTAAGGTACGCTGCTCCACGCTACGCTACGAACAGCAGAGACGAAATTACTGTCCGTAATTCATACGATGCTGATTCTTCGTGAAATCTCAGGAACAGTCACCTCGCGTCTTGTCACTGTCACGTGCCCCCATCGTCTACCAAGTGTCACTGGTTACACGACCCACAGATTGGCCACTCTGTCTAGGATTCAACCGTGAGTGGTCGCTGTAAGCAGGTTATCTGAGCCCCCTCCATCGTCCAATTGAATAATTGAAAGGTCTCAGGCGTGCTATCTCCGTTATTTATTGGGACGTCCATCGGACAGAAACCTAGCGGTGGGTGGGCTGTTCAGATGTCGGCCGAGGACAGTGACAGATGAGAATCGCGGTCCAGATCCATTGATTGGATAAGACAGAAGGCAAGGAATAAAGTAGCGGCCAATAACACGACGAGAATCCAGTCGCGGACAACATGGCCGCCTTCACTGGACGTCCTCGGACTAGGTTGCGACTTACGCCGTTCTGGCACAATCCGATCGACCGCCTCGCTACATTCAGTGAGACAGGCGATTTGAACGCCCGGTTGCTAGGATACAGTCTGATGCACGATCACAATTGCCCGTTTCCCAGTGTTCTCAACTTTTGGTTCTTGCACGAATTTTGAAATGTAATTCTTTGTTCAACTATTGTTCCTTCCTTTGAGTTTCTACACCACCAGACTCAGAGCGTAAACGCATGTTCTTTAGGATTCATTCCGACGTAAACATTTTGCCATAATTAACCGTAATACAGCGTATATAAGGTACATTTAATAACCCAGCAAAGAATGTAAAATGACAGCGTACATATGTCACTCACTATTGATGTTCGTCTTCTGGGTTGTAACGCCACGTGAATACCAACGTTACTGAAAAACATGCTGTCTCCATCTTCGGGACATTCCTTAATATGAAGACAGTATGTTTTTTTTCGGAAATTTGGTTATCTACCTACGAGTGTACATGATGTCAGAACCAAAGAACAGTAACGTCGTCTTCACAGTCATATTAAACGAAAATCTCACAAAAGAAGTCATATTGTCTCGGCTTGTGCAGACCCACAACTGATATGTTCCTGAAGATTTAACCCAACATAAAAAAAATAAAGTATATCCTTCACATTGGAGTATGGGTATAGTCCTACATAATTCTTGTTATTATGATGCACAAACGTGATTTTGTACAGCCCTAAAATAATTCGTTGCATTATTACAGAAACAATTCCGTTGTTGCAAATCTAATCAAGAGTACAGATACCATACTTCACAGAACCACAGTTCTAAATAATGTTAGTACCAACGTGAATAGTAATATGTTATGTACTCTTTAACTATAAGTTATTCAGTAGATAATGTGAAAATACTTCATATTTCAATATTAGAGCAACACTAACAAACAGAAAATTCAATTCTAAAGGGTTTTGACGACGGTAGTTTACAACTAAAATTATTCTTTGTCAGGACTTTTTCCATCGTCTGTTCTTTAAAATCACGACGTTTCGGAGGCTTTTTCTGTCTCCGTCTTCAGGTGAGAGGTCCAGTGACAGAGACTAGCTCTATCTATGGGACCCAACAAAGTAGGTTACTCTCACCTGAAGGCGGAGACAGAACCAGCCTCCGAAACGTCGTGATTTTAAATAACAGACGATGGAAAAAGTCCTCACAAAGAATAATTTTAGTTGTAAACAGAAAAATATTTGACGATGTTGTGAGAAAAATAACATTACGAAATTTTGGTTACTCTTTACTTTTAAAAATATTACCATTCAGACTACATTGCAAAACGTTTTAATCAGGTTATATAACTTCGTACTTCAGTCTATTTGAGATACGAGACGGTTAGAAAAATGATTATGAAATGTCTGGTAGAAAACATTCCACGAATTTCATCCGCTCATGATGTTTTCGTGAACTTACGTCCCTTAAATATTTTTCCAAGTCTTTGTCTATCTTTATATTATGAATTTTACCTGCGTCCCGCTAATGAAAACACGACCATTATTTCTACTTTTCTTTATTTAAATTTATTTTTAAATAAATATTCCTACATTTAAAAGCGAAATTCCTTTACACTTTATCACAACCAATACTATTTAAATCAGTTGATTCTTTCATGTATTTTGAAAGACTACAAATCTGTTCTGGTAACTCTAAAAGACACAGAAAAGGAAAGCATTCTTAAGTTGAGGACAGACGAGCCCCTAACAACTAAACTTTTGACAAGTACCTTCAATGTTCATCTTTTCTCAGTATCTCAGCACAGAGGCTGGATGATGGATTAGGGCCAGTGTGTGCAGGTAGCGGCTGGCAGGTTCAATCGCACCCTGAAATCAGATCAGCTGGGATGCGTGTCGAAAACTCCCTACAGTTTCATTCACACAACCATGTTCCTGCCCTTCTACTGTTGCAACTAAGTGTTCAACTCTGTTATTTATCAACATCCTAATTCGTGTTAATATTCCTATTCGTCTTTGTTTCAGAATTCCTCTGTTTTTCATGACGTAGTATCCACGTAACTTCCTAAGCGCGTTTACATAGGATGTCTCAACTTGTGTCGACTTATTCATGTAACTTTCTAAATGGGTTAAAGTAGGATTTCTCGACGTTTGACACAACTCTCGTATAATCTTCCAATCGTATTTATTTAGGATTTGTGTACTTATATTGAATATTTGTTATTGTAACTTCTTAAGTAGGTTTATTTAGAATTTCCAAACTTTTATTCTGCCTTAATTTGGGTAGTATCATAAGCGAATATTTTAAGATATCTCAACAGTTACTGGCTGCTTGTTTATGTAACGTTCTAAGCGTGTTTATTTAGGTATCAGATTTTACTTATGTATTTTAAACGCGACTCTATTCCACAATTTCAAAAATTGTTCTTGGATTAAGGACCCTTTTTAATGTTTCCATAAGTGTTTAAGATTCCGACTATGTTCACTAAATAAAATAGATAGACATATTATATTAAAGCTCCTGCAAATGTAAGTTATTGGTAAAGAAAGTAATTATCTGACTTCGCGGTTATGTGACCGAAACTCCTGCTTCAAACTCGGGAGACTCCATTTGAAATCTGGATCAAAATACTGGCTATATTGAGGTTTTGTGGTTTTCCGCAGTCCTTCCAAGAAAATTCTGTTATAATTCAATGAAACAGCCCATAACATTTCTTTTCATATCCTTTACAATTCATCATCTATAACCAGCATACGTTTCTGCGCTTTGTAACTTACTCAGCTCACAAAGTGTCGTTAAATAACCTAAAAATTAATTACCAAAGAAACCACAGACATAAAACTATTTGCTCCCAAAATCAAACAAGCTATACTGGAAACAGTTTAATTTAGGGGTAAGTCCACTAGGATAACGTGGTGCATACTTTCGTTGTTGATTGAAAGCTACAGGATTGCTTTATTCTAATACGAATACCAAGAAATGCTCTCATACATTTTGCAGTGAAAACAGTTTCATTTTACACCATTAAATAACACAAGAGACTAATGGAATTACTAAAAGACTGAAGTCTCATATGAAATCTGCCTAAACGTGTGCGAGGGATTTTGTAATACGTGACTCAAAATTATCATCAGTTAATGATGGCAGTACACAAGCTATAGGCCTATTAACACCTTACGGGAAAGGATTGTTTAAGAATCAATTAGCAACCATTGAGTTATTTTCGATAATTTGGGGTGTTGTTGACAAGGCTTAAGTGTTGATTTCTTAATTTTAAACTGAAGCTTGTTAGACCTAGTTCTATCACACCTTCCTTAATATTTCAGGTGGCGAGGTTACGACCTACAGGCCCCTTCTAAATGCTACAATGAATACAAAAACACAGTTTTAGTATTTTTACATGTTGATGTAAATTAAGTATTTACAAGATATTTTGCCTGTTGCTTTGTATGGGTGCGAAACATGGTCTCTCTCTCTGAGGGAGGAAGACACAGATTACAGGTGTTTGAGAATCGGGTGTTGAGGAGGATATTTGGACCTAGGAGAGAAGACGATGGGGCGTGGAGAAAACTGCATAATGACGAGCTTAAAAATCTGTACTCCTCCCCCAGTATTGTCAGGGTGATTAAGTCGAGAAGAATGAGATTGGCGGGACATGTAGCGCGCATGGATGGGGCAAGAGGTGTGCACTGGGGAGAAGAGACCGCTGGGGAGACCTAGACGTAGATGGGAGGATAATGTCAGGCGGGATCTATGGGAGACTGGAGTTTGTTGGCCCAGGACAGGGCTGTGGTTAGTTTGGTGATGAACCTTCGGGGTAGGTAAGCCATCTACTTTGTTAGTTAGTTAGTTAGTTAGGTAGGTACATCAAGATAGTTTACGTATTGTGTTTATAATTACTTTGCCTTCAGAATTTAAAAAAAAACAATTGTGATAGATTTGTAATGGTCTAATAATACACTAACATAATGTGTAGCTGCATGTTCTATATTATTGAAATAGGCCTATATTAATTTGGTATCTTCCTTTATCCTCATTCGTTTTTTGTTTCGTTCTTACTTAATTCCTTGTTGCTTTCAACTTTAAATCTTTCGGTCATTTTGAAAGGATAGAATGTAGATGATTTGTGGTTTGCGCGGTAGTGAGTCCGAGGATGCCCGTCTTCTGCGTTGTATTACCGTGCATTCTGGTAGAAGTTTACCTGCCTACATCATCAAGGCGA
Organism: Zootermopsis nevadensis; assembly: GCF_977971745.1. NCBI lineage: Eukaryota > Metazoa > Arthropoda > Insecta > Blattodea > Termopsidae > Zootermopsis > Zootermopsis nevadensis. The sequence continues at coordinate 567,092 of NW_028259139.1, read as the reverse complement.
TAACTACTCATCGCCCTGATGACGGAGGCAGCATGTATCTCTGGAACGTCAGTAAATTTCTATCAAACTACACGACACTGCAACCCAGAAGACAGAGAACAGTTGGTGAGGACTTGAAGTGGATAACGTCCTATTGTGGTCTTCCCGTATGCTACACCGTGTAACCATGTAAGTGGTTGATTACCAACGTTTCGAAGGTGCGCTCTGCCTCTGTCTTCAGTATTTTCAGGATTAAACTAGCTGTCCCATTGTAAGCCTTTAAACCTAATTCTTCAGTACTTTCTTTCTGAGTAAGTACCACTCGCATGCGACTGACTGTTCTGTTGCACAGAGATCTTGCATCCAGGAGAACTCTCAGCGTCTATGGAATCGCTGGCCTACGACGTTTCGGTAGGATCTCCTGGAAACGGCCAACAGCAGCGGACCAAGAGGATGAGGACCTCGTTCAAGCATCACCAGCTGCGTACTATGAAGTCGTACTTCGCCATTAACCAGAATCCTGACGCTAAGGACCTGAAGCAGCTGGCTCAGAAGACGGGACTCTCTAAGCGAGTGTTGCAGGTACAAAATTAAAGCTTCTTGAGTCCAGGAAGCACGAAGTAACTAAGCACTGTTCTCCTACAAAAGTTAATAGTCGCACAAACCAGTCCGTAATGAAGCCTAAACGTAGGTAGGAATATAATATTAAAATGGACCCTGTGAACTACATTAATTTCTCTCAGGACAAAAACCAGTTTCTGTGAACACGTTAATCAATCCTCGTGATTCATAAAAGGCATAAAATTTCTCTGAATGGCTGACTTACTATAAGCTTCTCAAGAACTATTCTGCTCTGTGAATTTGACTGAATCTTTCAAAGCGCCTCATCGTAATTAAACTGGTAGGTAAAGGTAAAGTATGTGTGGTGTGATGTGCAAGATAACCAACTTAACGCCCTGACGTCCTGTAATGATTTGTAAGTTACGAAACGCAGACCTAAATTCTTTGTGACAATTTTAATTAGAAAGAAATGTCAGGTGAGAGTACAGTGGGACCGCACACCAATTGTCTATAGATTTCATTAAAGCCTATGACTTTGTTAATAAAAAAGTGTTACACAACATTTTAATTTAATTTGGCATACCAAAGAATGTAGTGGGTCTAATAAAAATGTGCTTAAATGAAACCTGCAGCAAAATTAGAATAGGTAAATATGTATCTGAGACATTCTTCATCAAGAACGGTCTAAAACAAGGAGATGCTTTGTCTCCCTTGCTCTTTAACTTTGCGCTAGAATGTGCCATCACGAAAGTCCAAGGTAGGCAGGAGGGTTTGCAATTGAATGGGACACTTCAGCTATTGGCATATGCTGATAATGTTAATTTATTGGGGGACAATATAAATACAATAAAAAGGAACGCAGAAGTTTTACTAGAGGCTGGTAGACAAGTGGGGCTGGAAGTAAATTCAGAAAAAACTAAGTTCTTCTTAGTATCTCGTCATCAGAAGACAGGCGGGCAGAATTATGTTAGGGTGGCTAATAAGTCCTTTGAAAGGGCTACAAAGTTCAAATATCTGGGAACGACAATAACAAATCAAAATGATACTCGTGAGGAAGTTGGGAGGAGACTAAATTCCGGAAATTCTTGCTACTTCTGAGTTCAAAATATTTTGTCTTCCTGTCTGATTTCTAAGAACTTGAAAATTAAAGTATACAAAACAATAATATTGCCTGTTGTTTCGTATGGGTGCGAAACATGGTCTCTCACTCAGAGGGAGGAACACAGATCGCAGGTGTTTGAGAATCGGGTGTTTGAGGAGGATATTTGGGCCCATGAGAGAGGACGATGGGGCATGGAGAAAACTTAAATTTGTCAGGGTGATTAAGTCGAGAAGAATGAGATGGGCTGGACATGTAGCGCGCATGGATGGGACAAGAGGTGTGCACCGGGTACTGGTTGGGAAGCCTGAGGGGAAAGAGACCTCAGGGGAGACCTAGACATAGATGGGAGGATAATGTCAGGCGAGATCTATGGGAGATAGGTGTTGAGGGAGATTGGATTTTGTTGGCCCAGGACAGGGTCCGGTGGAGGGCTTTGTTTAGTTCGGTGATGAACCTTTGGGCTCCGTAAGCCATCTTGTTAGTTCTGGCGAGAAAAGTGCTATAACTTGTCATCAGCATAGATGATTTCTGATCCTACAGATTATGATAAAATGCAGCATTCTTGGTTTGTTTCTTAACATCCCCTCCCCCCGAAATTAATAAGAAAACACGACGCTAAATTATCTTACACTCTGTTGAAGGGATGAGCAACAGCAGCTGGGATTGATTTAAAACGCTTGAACATTGGCAGCCGTGCTTTGATGAAAAATGTTTCTATCGACCCATCGACCCCAGAGTCGCGACCTACAGGTCTGGCCTTTAACAGAACCCAAGCCCCTGTGGTTCTACTGCCTACTCGTCAGTCGCATTGTGTCTACAACGAGAACAAAATATTAGGCCTATCCCCTGATTAGAGTTATGTACCCATCTTTAGAATGTTATTACATCACAACAAATATTTACCATTTACATGACTAATTCGCAGACTGATTTGTGACAACAAAGAATAGGTACTTCAGGATATAAATATTAAAGTTTAACCCTCTGTTCGGACATGTTACCGTTGTGTTTTAAAGGGTTGAATATGTTTTTTGAGAATGTCATATCCACAGAACTAAACGCGTTTTATTTAACCCGAATGTTTGTTACCGTGTTCTCAACAAACCACAAATATATCCAAGTCACGAGCCAGTTTAATCCAGTCCATAACCTCACATTTACACCTTTATGATAAATTTGTAAATAATCTATCCTCACCACTGCTCTTGGGTATGTCAAATTGTTATTATTCGATATAAAATGTCAAATCATGTTATAAAACAGGATGCTAAGATCACAAGGTGCTGGCCCAACATTTGCCTGGAAAAACTGAGGAAAATCACGAAAAGCGTCAGACAGGATAGCCGATCACCGTGTTGAGATTTCAACCCGGGGTCCCTCGAAAACAATACAGGACGTTCGGCGTGTGGGAGTGACCTCACGAACTCTCCACTGTACGTTCCTATTACGAACGCAGTGATTGTGACGTGGTTTGCCACCGTTTACGCAGGTGTGGTTCCAGAACGCGAGAGCCAAGTGGCGCCGGAACCTGATGAGGCAGGAGAACGGTCAGCAGGCAGTGGCTCCTGGCAATACCAACGGTGCCAGTGGCGGGGGTCCCCCCTCGGTGGGCTCAGCATCCGTGATCCTAGGAGACAGCAACAGCCTACCGCCTCCAGACGAGGTTCACCATCACCACCACCACCACCACCACGCCCAAACCACACAGACCCTCAGCTTTGGAGACCTGTACTAACCACCCCGATCGCCGAGCTGAGCGTGTTACAGTTCCTACAGACACACCCCAACCTCACAACACGAATATAGCACGACGAAGGACATTTAATGTACATAAGAAGGTTTGTGACAGTGGCTGATTTAATGGCATTACACGATTGTAATATATACGACGTTTCGGGATGTAAAATTACTTTTTGATATGGCAGTTTTCAAGATTTTCTTACAAATACGCATCTCCTTCATCCATTTTTTAAATCAGTTGTCGAATTTTTTTACGTAAACACCTGACAAAATACACGAAATGTGAAACTGGTTTACGTAAGCCACTATTAAACGAATTTTACTCAAAATATGCATAGAATTGAAAATGTTGTTTAAAGCATAATTTTTGGGCGGAGATTTACAGATTTAATTGCAAAGATTGTTTTTCGGTTTGGTCTTACATATGTTACAATTCATTGGTGTACAGCGATTTTACAAATCTGAGAGATTTTTCATATTTCCTTTTTAGAAAGACTCGGCAGTGGGGTCATGGTGCAGTCTTGGTAACTAAGTGTGTCATATTCTTCTTCTTTAGCACTACGGCCCTTTCGGTGTAGCCCAGTCTTCCCTATTCTGTGCTTTCCTTCTCCAGCCTCTTACGGCCATCTGTTTAAGATCAGACCCCACGTCTTCGATCCACCGGAGTTTCGGTCTTCCTTTCTTAAATTTGCCCGGAGGTTTACTATTGACGATCATCTTACATCCTCTATCATCACTCATTCGGAGTATATGTCCAAGAAGTGTGTCATATAACTTCATAAAATCTAAAAAGAAATCCTAGAACCAGCACACTTCATGTACTATCGGTCACAAATTTTCCGCTCCAAGCCGCACACCCCTACCACGAAACTTGTAAATTTACCATATCAAATATTACGCTTACACGAATAAATTGTCAGCGTAATTTTATCCCATTAAATAAGCCGCAGATTATGACAAAAATTTCACTTCAGATCTCATATTTCAAATTAAACAGAGTTTTCATACTGCATGCCTTGTGCTTCAAAGTTTTATTTAGATAGGGTACGTATATAATCCAATAGCAAAGTGCAATTTATTTTATACGTTTTCGTGCTTAGTAAGTGAGCAGGTGGTCATAATATCTAATCATGTCATTGCTAATATTGCTTGAAAATTTAAACTTGTTACAGCGATATTATTGAATTGCTAAGAAATTATTGATCAATATCATAACTACAGAAGCATTCATATATTTATCGCCTCTGTAAGTTTTAATTTGTATTTTATTCACAATTCGTTCGGATGTTTATAGTCGATCTTCCTACTAAATTTCATATTTATAGCTCCAACAGTCTAGCAGTTATAGCTGTCGAACTGAAATCCAAATTAAAATTTGTATATTCCCGCCACATCGTTCTCATATTTCACAAAATTGTGCCTTAACAAAACAACTCAGCGTTTCTGGAAGATCAATGTATCTACATCATGTCAAGACACTAAATTAGGTGATTGTAGTGTTACTTCCATCACTTAAATTCCTACGTTTGTCGTATTTGTTTTACATTAAATTTAAATTAATTTATTAAACTAAATTACAATGTTGTCTCTGTCTTCAATGGCGTAACGCACATACTAAATACAATGAAGATCGGACAGTTGATTAAAAGCCTAAAAGGAGGGCACATAGCCAGCATAACGACATGTAACTACAGTTGACTTAATTTACGCTGATGGAAAAATTTATATATTAACTAAATTTGTATGAAATTGTCTTATTTCGATCCAATAGACACTTTGCGAGTATCGTGTTGTTTTTTTTATAATACAGGCTAAAGCTGTACTGGAATTTTAACATGTATACATTGTTAATTTTTTCACAATTAAATCAACGACTTTATTTAATAATATAAATAAAATAGTTAAGTATTTCACGAGGTGCGAGTTCCATTACTCTCACTGTTACGAGAAATAAAATATATTAAATAAAAAATATATTCTGCCAATATACATATTCTACAGTAGAATTAACATCCGAAACGTCGTTTATAAACCTCAGATAATGTTGTGCCATAAACCGAATCTCTCCTTATTTCCCGACGCAAAATGAGACACATTCCAGCCAATAGAACGGCTTAGCAAAAAGTGATATCATGGCTATATTTATGTTGTCCGTTGCATTTTAGGCTGGAGAAAATGTTTCGTGATATATTCGTAAGTTATTTTCCTTATTATTTGTATATATAGATAGGGCAGTATAAAGTGTTGATGTCAATTTCCTCAGTTGTATTAGCCAGGAATAAGCGAAAGTATAACAAAGTGTCAACTAACAAGGGTCTGTTTCTGTGACTTTATAAGAATCTGCGAACTTCAAAATACGTGCACCATTTCCGAATCAAAAACGAACTGGATGTCTTGATTTTATTTATTATTTATGAAAATGGTCAGACGTGGATATAACTGACAAAATACACATTATTACACACTACAAAAAACTTGATTTAGTGTTCAGTTACTTTCAAGTACCATATTTATTCATTATTTCCTCTCCTTGTCCTACAATTCTTTAAAGAAAAATTATAAGTTTTGATGGATCTTCAAAATGTCGAAGTAAGTTTCTCATAAACTCTTGATGTTTGTTGTTACAGTAACTTTTACACACACACTATTGCACTCTTAATAAGTGTTTGTGTCAAACTACATGTTTCGGCAGTATATGGTTTTCATCAGGTTCGTTTTATGACGGCAATTATTTCATTAACGCTATGCACTCCAGAGTTGGGTTGGGCATGTGATACACAATTTTGGAAAGCTGCCACTTGTAAGATCAGAAAATAGAATCCGAACTGAAATATGGACGAGAAACATCTGGAACACGATATAGGTGGTAACCTAATTCATATTAAAGGTACAGTAGACTCTGGCTTCAACGAAAATTAAAAATTAATTTACAAAATCTGTTTTAAAGTTTGGACGTTTAGAAAGAAAGGAACAAATACAACAATTTCACATTTAAGGTCTTAATATAAATCATTGCTAAGTCCTGAAGTTTACGACAGTAAAACGTTATTACTCTCCTTTGAAATTCTTTTAAAGAAAATAGTTGGTATGTAGTGTATTACATTTTGTATTAAACCTCTAAAAATTTAAGTAGTTTATTTCTGTGAATAAACGTACTATTTGTATCTCAGGTCGTGTCATAGTTCAGGCGGAGATCTAGGTTCATTGCGGATGATTTCTTGTAAGATTCGTGGTGGATAAAGTGAGAGATTCTTCTCCGAGTTCTTCGGTTTTCCTCTGCTAATTGTCATGTTTAAATGGTATGATAATATTAAAAATAATTTTAAAGAAATATGATGGTTTAGACTTTATTCGTCTACCTGAATACAGAGTTAAGTTGCTGGCTTTTGTGCACATTAAAATGATCATTCAAGTTTTGCAAACGGTCGGAATATATTTGGATAGCTGATGGATTATTAACTTCTGAAGACGGACTTTACTGCATTGACTTATCTTAGAATATGTTGTGGGGAGAGTCGGTTAGGTTTGCAGTTACTCTTCGCCCCCATGGCGGACGCCTCATGATCCACTGAAACGTCGGTAAACTATTATCAGTATATATATCGAAACAACGCAGAGGACAGCCATCTTGAGCTAGATAGTTTGTTATTTTGGTACCTACTTACTTATTGCATTATTTGGTTGATTAGTTATAAATATAAAGTGCATTTCCAAGGCGATTAGATGCATTGATGTCTCCGAAATATCGAATACTAATCCCATAGCGACTGATTGCCCTGTGTCTTTATCTCAGATAGCTAAGTTTGTGAACAAGTTATTCAGTTTGGGATCACAATGTGGTCGACTTTCAAGTTGTTATGTATTTGTGTGGACCGAATACTGAAGCGAGTTTTGTGGGATGATACTTCTCTGTGAAACGTCACAGTTCAGGTCGGTTCGTAAGATGACCAATCAGAGATAGCAGCAGAAGGCAACTCTGGAAAATAATGTTGAAAAGTAGTCACTGTCGTTTTATAATCGTTTCAACTTCTCAAATAGATTTCGAATTCCACGGTTTTATAAGCTAAGCACAGGTGGAAAACAATAAAAGACGATCTGAAAGGAGTGGCTGGCTATGAATGCGTCCGGAGGACAGCGAGAGAGAGAGACAGCGAGAGATACGCTACGGTGGTATGCGGCCCATTAAAAAGAGCCGTGTGTACCTCATGCACACACATACACATACGATGCACATTTTGATATAAATCGCCAATGCCAGAATTAATGCTAACAAGCCTTAAAAGTTCAGGATAAATAAACTCCGAACTGCCAATAAAAAAGGCTTAAATGTATACAAAATTTAGACATGAACATAGTTTTGCTACATTACTGGCAATGCGAAAGCAGCAATCATATTTCGGTATGAATTTATGTACGTTTTCATTCCACTCAGGAACCAGCGATGTGCATACACAAGCCCCAAAACATACACACATATACATAGACTGAGTATATACCAATACAAAGCTGAATTACATTTTGTCCACTTACGTTCATGAAGACTGAATATCGTAAACACGTAATGGAACATTCATGTTCATAAGATGAAAACAAATGCACATGATTTCAGAACGGGTCCATTTTATGACATTCAAGTAAAGCAAATCAGTTAGAAACTTCACACAGCTTACAGACATTAATTTCATCTCCAGAGAATTATTTAAATTATACTACTACAGTGAAGTTAAAACCCTGCATTTTTAAAAGATGAGGCAAACAGGCGATGGCTTTCAGTGTAGCAGGTAGCCGTAACTGTCCGATATCACTGGATCTATTAGCATGAAGCAGAAACCAGTTCGTGGTTCTCTGGAATAGAAGACACTCAGTATTTAAACTACGACTGAACGTTGCTTGCATTTGAGCAATGGTCTCGCACTTCAAAGCCACCAGACACACGCTTGGTTCTAAGCTCTGATCGTCGGTCTAAATGTCTGATTAGAAATATTGAAGATTAAATTATTTCAAGCTTTAATCAATGTTGACAGGGTGTGTTTATTGGAGTACGTTGGATTTCTAAAGGCGTTCTTCGCCTCACTACACAGGCGCTGTCGTAAGCAGGTTGTTAAGGCTTTGACCGGGATGTTAAATCTTATGTGGTACCGCCTGATTCGACTTCTAATGGTTAAGTGAAGTGTTTTCTTCGCGGTACGGTCTGGATTCGTAAATATTATGAAGACGAGCTTCGGCTTCAAAGGGTTAACCAGCTGATTTTCGTAATGGTGAGGTGTAGTGTTTTCTTCGCGGTACGGACTGAATTCATAAATAATATTCAGACGATCTTCGGCTTCAAAGGGTTAACAAACTGATATAATTAATAATCCCAAAGTTACAAAGTTAACACATATAAACAAAGATCAAAACACAAAAAACCATAACTTTAGTTGCACGGATTTGGAGTTAGACACCAAGGTTTCAAAGTAAAATATTGCCTCCATCTTCAGGGATGTGTGCCGAATGTTTCTCGAAGGAGTATGTATCGACCTGCAAGTCCACACAGCGTTACGTCCTAGGAGGTCTAGTTCTCGACCGCCGTGATAACCTCAAATCTAATACAGTTTCAGTTTATTACAACCGTTGTAATAAATGGGTGGAAAATTCAGAGGCTGTGTGTTTAAGAACAGTGCGCCGAGCAAAATATTTACATTTAACAGGAACGAAAAACAGAAGGTCGAACATGGCGAAGCCTAATTTATACTCCTCACCAAATATGTTTTTTGGTGATCAAATGAAGAAGGATGAGATGAGTGCGGAATGTAGCATGCGTGATAGAGATGAGAAATGTGTAGTCTATAGACCTGTACAAAAGAGACTACATAGAAATAATATTAAAAGCAGTATGTGAATATATGGATGGATTGATCTTGTTCAGGATGGCGTCCAGTAACGGGCTTCTGTGAACGTGGCAACGACCTACAGGGTTTCATAAAAGACAAGAAATCTCTTGTGCAATTACCCGATTATCAATATCTGCTCCATGGTTACAGCCACTGATCTCAGAATACAACTCTTCTGTATTATAGCACCGTGTAGTCTGGTAGAAGTTTACTGACGTTTCAGAATGTTTCGCTGTCTCCATTATCGGGGCCTCATCACGTCGATGATGGAGGCAGCAATGGCTTCTGAAACTTCGGTAAACGTCTAAAAGACTGTAAGGTGCTGCAACCCAGAGGATAGCCATCTTCTTACTAACCGCAGTGAAAATATCAAATTCTGCTTAATAAATTAATGTGTTTTTAAAACTCTCTGTACTATTTTGTACAGCCCAGACACCCCTCCCCATGTGTATATAATACAGTTTAAATTTGGAAATAAAAGGTGAAAAAGAGGAACGTTTTAAGAAATAAAGGCGTGAGGGTCCTTTTTTGGTGATATAATTGAGATATTAAAATGAATTTATATTATGATCTTAAGCCGACAAAAAACAAATGAACCTGTAGTTTCTCTGACAGCCAAAAATTATGAAGAGTTTTAAAAATCTTGTTATTAACAGGACTGGTGAGATCTTAATACTGAGGAGTTGTACCTGATAGTCTGAGTCCAGCTCGCCAATAAAAATATTTTTAATTTACAGCAACAGATGTTTCTGCCGTTAAGACTGCATTTGTTCTTATGGCAAACTGAAAGATTATTATGGCAGGCTTCAGGCCACTTAAAACCGAGCCATGTTCTGACACTACAGCTTTCAGGCGACCGCGAGTTGCAGAACTGACTTTCACATCACCAAATAAAGCACAGAATGTCCCAAAAGATGGCTACACATTCAATGAATGAAGTACATACATCTTAATAAACTAAGCCATTATATACCTCAGCATTGGCACTTAGTGAACAGGTGTTCAAAATGACCAAAATGACGTCTGTTAATTTCATGGCGGAGTTGACAGCAGAGAGCAAACGACTGACAATCAACCACCAAAGTTTCTGCTGTATATAAATCTTCTTTGGGACATTCTGCAGTTAAGCGTATAAGAACTATGACTTGAAACTGCTTCAATTAATTATTCCAATTGACTAAGCATTCATCTGATAAAAGTCCGAGGATCAAAACTTGTAATGAACTAACTGAATTTTGTCAGAACGAACGTGTTGCTAAGGAGTAAGGACAGACCTAATGATTACATCACACAAGATGAGACAAAGCCTGCTGTTTCAGGAGATACGTATTGACCTGTAACCTTCTTATTCTTCCTTAAAAGGTTTAGGTCCATTAGGTCCATCTGAATTGTAACAGGTCATAAAACCTAATGCTTGGAAGAAGAAGAAGAATATAATGCATTAACAGATCTGAGCGAAAGAAACCACCTTGAAAATTCAAGCTTAGATGAGAGGATAATATTAAAAAGTATCTTAAAGAAACAGAGTGGAAATGTGTATACTGGCTTAATTTGGTTTAAGATATGAACCGGTGGCCTCATTTTATGAACACGGTAGTGAGCTTTTGAGTTCCACAAAATTGTTGGAAATTTCTTGAATAACCGAATTACTATTAGCTTCTCATGATAGACTCTGCTTCATGTAAAGTTAGTTCCTATGTTTAAATTTCTTTGGAAATATATTAAGCCAGGAATTGGTAATATTGCATGAACTCCTTGACGTAATTTCTAGAATCTTTTTGAATTTGTGGAAGGAACTTTCAACTTTCCTCTCTCTCATGAACATTATCATTTAATAAGCATAAAATAATCAAAATTTTATCTACTGCGAAAAGATAATTATGAAATGAATTATGAAAAAACAAGTAGTAGAAATGACGCAATAAACCTTCAAACACCAGTGGAAAATATATCTACTGTACCACATGATTTAATATTCACCGATTCTGTGTTTTGCACACGGATTTATTTACGCAATTCGTATGATTTTAATAATAATAAACTTTTTTTTATAAACGATATGAACCAACAGATTTTTATAACGAATAAGTTTTGTGTTTTCTTTGAGGTCGGAAGTAAATTTTTATGTTATTCGGTCGAGCTTCGTACTTCAAGCGATTAAACGGTGTTCTGTGGCTGTCAGCTGGCATGTTTTTTAGCAGCTTGTGATTGTAATACTGTTTACCAACTTCGTGCTACTGTGTGCCTGTCACATAGAGTGGATGGGCCCAATGATACGCCCCGGGACGTCGACCCTAATGGAACAGGAGTAACAAAAATCCGCAGATAAAAACTCAGTCCAAGAACTCGCGGTTGGATAATCAAAAGGAAAGGTTAAGAAGGGAGAATCGAGTTTGTACGGCGCCATTCTTTTGTTTTTTCTTTTTCTTTAGCTGCTTTTCGCTGTCGTTCGAGGGTGGTCTTGGCGAGCCCAATCTACAACAACACATGTTCGATCAGCTTGTTGCACAGTCATTGTATATACCCACATACACGTACATACTCAAGTATTAGCTGCATTAGTGCAAAACTGACTTACGTTTAACAAAAAATTCACCAAATGACATGATTTACATCAATGTCAATAATTTAAAATTGACAACTGAAATTCAACGACAATATCACTAACTTCTATACTTTACCACATCTGGTGTCAAATAATTAACTCCATGGAATAGATTTCTTCTTAAGAAGGTAATAGTCGCTCACTGAATTCAATAAATTTACCTCTTCTTATGGAACACGAACGTTAATTGCCGTCCTTACAAACGCGAACCACCTGAGCAACATTAATACAATCCACAACCTCAGAAACGATTTCCTTATGATAAATTTTAATATTGTCCTCCCATCTATGACTATGTTTTCCGAGTAGTCGCTGCTCTTCACGATTTCCAGCCGAAATTATTTGCGCGTTTCTTATCTCCCCCCCTAATGCCTCATTCATCTCGTCCTCCTTAATTTGATCACGTCAATAATATTTGGTGAAAAGTGCAAGTGAAGTTGTTTCCTCCATCCTCCAGCAAGTTCATCTTTTGTTACCTCTAGTTCTCCTCTTAGTCTGAGAGACCGACTTTCAAACCCATACAAAATAACAGCTAAAATTATAGTTTTGCATACCGAAATCGTCACATTTTCAGGTAGCAGGCGAAAAGACAATAGATTCTGAACTGTGTGGTAATAACCGGTCCCCGAATTTAATCTGTCTCTAATTTTCCCATTAATGCAATTTTGGTTTCATACCATCGTTCCCAAATATTTCAACTTTGCCACATTTGCAAAGGATTTATTAGCCACCGTAATAAATTTTAATGATTTTGCCTTGTAGCCCGTTGACGAGACATTTAAGTAAACTCTTTGGAATTGTCTCGTCTGACATTTCACAAATATGGTCTTATGCCAAGTTCCAGCAGACTCAATATAAAGTATAATATCAGGATTTTGTTTACGTGGTAATGAATCTTTGAATCCCACATGAGCGGGAAAATTTTTTGACTAGCTGAGCAACTATTACTGTCTCAAGAAGAACTGTGCTTCTGGGAATGTGTTAGCCGAGTAAAGCGATCGTTGCATAACACACGTACGATCCCAGAATAGACAAACGTCTGGCAACACACACATTATTTCAAATGGTGACATAACGCAGTTTTACCTGAAATAATCGATTGGAGTATAACAAGAGGGAAAAGATATTTCGTTCCAGCATGAGGGACATTGTTTATATTTGTTAAAGATTGCTTTTTGAAAGAAACACGCATAGAGAGCGAACAATGCATCACAAAGATTCTGACGTATAATTCGTCCGTCAGTTCACTTTGTATGCTCTGCAAAACAAAGGACTGCTCTCCTATCGCCTTCTTGGATCGGGGAAGTCTGAATTCTCTGGAAACTGCTCAACGAACCTTCAAATAAGAATCTAGTCAGAATCTGGAGTTTTTATCGATTGAATCAGAAACCAGAGAACTGCATTTCTTTACTACTCTTACATATTCTACAATTCAAAGAAGAACACGGGAATCTTTTGAATGCACATTAGCAAAGATTGTCTATCGCATGGTATTCTGTCAGTTTTGGGTACTGTACCATCCTCTTTCGTCATGTATTTCACACCTAAATGTATTGTAAGGTGTAAGCAAAGTGTTTAAGGCAGTGATGTTTTATTATAATTTAAAAAAATAGTTACATATGCGCAAATATATTTAATGTCTTATATTTGAGATTCTCATGTCAATTAAAATTACTTTGAATATGGAGGTCATACATTCCTCGGAAATGCTGATAACCACCTACTAGAATATAAGGCGTCACAATACAGAAGGCAAGACACCAAGTGACAGCTTTTTAATTAATTTATTTATTTATTTATTTCAAGCAAGAGTTTGTGGACATTGGCGGTGTCAAACAGGACAAAATCGTTGATGATTTGTAGCATTGCAGTTTGTGAAAGTCAAGGTTAAGCCAAAGATCTAACGAAACGTCGGTCGCCCGCCATCATATCTGGATTCTAGTATAGCAGCGAATTCTTTGTAAAATATTCCAAAGAGAGCGATGTCTGTGTGTGTGTAAGCGTTCACCAAGAGTAGCTGCAGACATTTTATGGGCACTAATACCGGTTCATCTTAATTAACGTTTTAAAAGTACTGTTAGAAACAGGTTTTATGGGACCCATCTACTAAATGCGGTTAAATTCAGAAGTTACACCGAAGGATACGTGATCCAGCAACGCGGGCCGCGCAACTCTCTTATGGTTATTAATGCTGAGGCTCTGAATGAGCTGCTGCACTATGGACCGCAGGGGCAAGGTTTGTCCTTGGTACATGGAAGTAAACACATGTAAAACGGCGAATAGACGGAATAATAATAATACAAAAATGAAACTTGTCTCTTAATTGATACAGCAATATCGACTGACAGGAATGTAATTAAGAAGGAATCGGAGAAGATCCTGAAATACAAAGACCTTCTCATTGAAATACAGAGAATGTGGAAAGTGAAAACAAAAATAATTAAAATAATTATAGGAGCAACTGGAACCGTCTCCAAGTCACTCAGAAAATATTTGGCCAACATTCCGGGCGAACACGACATCAGGGAATTGCAAAAAACTGCCATTTTGGGAACTTCAAACATAATCCGAAAGACGCTTTCGTAAAATAAAATTATATAATACATGTAATACGTATTAAAAACAAAATGTATCCCGGAAATAGCTGCTGCCCTATGTACCTTAGGGACAAGGTCTGTCTCGGGTACGTGGAAGTACATACCCCATAAAGTGGTGGATATTTAATGGGATAATTCAATTCAATTCAATAATATTAATGTTTGAAATGAATTCTGACGCCATTGCTATCTGGGCAGTCGCTTTGCAAAACAAATTTATTCACGCTGAGATTTTAGGTCTCACTGCGGTAAGAATGAAGATGTCTTGTCATCTGAAATGTTGTATTTGTTATTATTGCTTCAAAACACATGCGACATTTACTGAAAATTATGACTGTCCTATATCTCTTTCGCTACATCATCAAAATCCCCCCTGGGTTGGGTCACCGGTTCATCAATACCAGTCACTTCGCGTATCCGGAGATGACAACACACCGTTCACAACCCAGCATCTGCCGGCCCGGAGTGACAAATGGAATTTCTCCACAGACAACAGATAACGGAAAGTCCCTGCTGTTGGTGTTCTAACAGAACAAGTGGCTTTTTGTGACGATGGTACAGAAATACGACAGAGCGCAGAGTCTTCGTGTCATAAGCAGACCCTTTCACATTGTAAAGAGCTGGAATTCTGTCTTGGGATCCCGCAATATTTAGTCTGCTAAGTTCCTGTAGTTTTCGACAGTACATCTAGCGAATATAGTTAAGTTATCTTAAAATAGGCCTTTATGAATTTCCCAGTTCGAATTTGGGCTGAAGTATCGCAATCTTCTGGGTTGTAGCGCCGTGTATTCTGGTAGACGTTTACCGACGTTTCAGAGGTACTTGCTGCCTCCATCATCACTGCACTCTAATGATGGTGACAGCAAGCATCTATAAACGTCGGCCAGATTACACAGCTCAATATCCCACAATACAGTCCTTTTGTAGGCCTATTAGGAGTAGACACTAATTTGATAATAAAATGGAAGGAAACGGTCGTGACCCAAGGAATAATATTAACCCGGAGTTTGAATAAAAGAACTGAAAAGAAAAACGAAAAACCTCAGCCAGGATAGACGGCCTCCGGTCAGATATTTGAAAACCATCTTCACCGAGACTCACCCAGAACAGTTTTCATATCTGTTAACTTAGTTCCTGTAAACTTCTATCCAACACGAACAAAAAATTTTCCTTGGCGTAATTCTTTTATTCTCTGGGCTTAGTTTCCGAGCTACAGAAACCATTCTTGCCGGGAATTGAACCAATTACCGTTTTTCTCGGTATTGTACTCTTTACGTTCATATAATCTCCTCCCAGTAACAAGCAACTTTTGTCTCGGCGTAATTCTTCTATCCATACATTCGAACATGAAAGATTTTTGTATACGTGTAAAGACGTGGCCTTTTAGTTAGTCTCTGACGTCTTTCTGTAAACCACCTACGCCTACGCCAAATCAGTGCAACCGATTTTTGAATTCCAGTACGTCCTTGTTCCCTAAGGGAAACAGGCACATGATAGATGAATTGGTGGCTTCCTTCACGAAGGCAGAGGACAAAATCTCTGGTTTCGCAGTAAAATAAATGTACACACCCTGGCAAGGTAGGCAACACCATGATTTTTCAGGGTGATTAATCATTAACGTATCGTGGAGTTGACACTTGTTTGCTGTACACTACCTATTCAGAAAACATCATACTTCTTTAACTTGCCGCAAACATAATAATACCGAGACATAATGCACAGCACAAATAATTTAATGTTTTATTATTAGTGTAATGCATCTACAGCCAGAAGGCTAATTACAGATACAGCACGAGAGAAGAAGACAATGATAAATATGGAAAATAGATTATCAAGAAATGACATGATTGTAGAGAAAGTTAATAAACAGAAGAAAATTTCAACAGAATATAACGAGCTTTTTGTAATAATAATTAAATTAAGTCAGTTATGTCAAATAGAGTAGAGAACTCTTTAACAAACCATGTTTATTCGTGGCTCCAACCCTTCAGCCAGGATTATTAGAAGGGGTAAATCATAAATATTAAATATGCCTACGTTTTAAAATAACCCATTGTTTTCTTCTTCTTATATCTCCGAGATACGTTTTCCATTTTTCAAGTGTTCAATTGCATGCAGGGAAGCACACAGTAAGGTGATGTACTATGTTCATTGAGTACAAAGGTCTTCATCATCGTATGAGTTCAGATTCTGGCCTTTCAGATTGTGACTGTGTGGTCTTGTGGGTTTAAACAGTGGTAGTATATTCCTCAAAAACGTTGGTTAACAACCTATAAGACCATATGATTTTATACTACCTAAGATCACAATCTGAACATTCTTTATTTTTTTGAAAAATGAACTTTAGGAAATATTTTTAAAATACTAATAAAAATACTTCACGATATTTACGTACACATAGATGTCTTGGCCCATCCAGACAGTAGGTATCAATCCGAACGATGTTTCTAAAGGTTTAAAGTGGCTAGAGCATGAAGCTGACAAACTCAGCTAAACCAATTAGTTTCGGTCAAGCCTTGCTATCTGCAATTAGCAATGCAAACTATTAGTAATTACGGGAAATTTTGATGCAGCAAATATATACATAACAGCAATAGAAGTTTGTGCTGATTTTTAATAATATTTTTGGTTGAATGGCATTCCTAGCATTGTGTGTTACAAGTTCGGGTGGAGAAACTCTCACAACATCGCAATCCCACGACTTTCTGATTGTCTACACGACAGTCAGTCGACATAATGTTGATCCAATTTCAGTGTCGATGTATACGAAACATGGCACTTAGAAGACGTCCTCTTGTCACGGCGCTAATTAATGTTCTATTTTTACCCTTTTTGTATAATTGGATGTAGGATGAAATGAATTTTACAGTGGAAGAAAGCTTTAAAGACGATGTATAGTACTTTTAACCTGCAGAGTCCTGGGGACACTTTGTCGGTGTCTTCTTGAAAAGTGAGGAGAGGTACATGAAACTCTTGACATTCTCACGTTATATAGAAGAAGACAAGCGTGAAGGTGCTTGATCGTCCGTGAGACAGAATGCCTTCAACCTGGTTTCCTTCGTATTATTTCACTGTTCACCTGAGCAGGACCTCCTACAGATTTCTATTTCATAAATTTCTTAAGCGGAAACAAATGTCGGTCTAATTGTTTCCTTGATCTTTAGTTATCTATCATTTTTATAAAGCATATATCGAAATATGTTTCGTAAGAACTGTGTTTCACGTCACTCGTCAAATATTGATAAAAATTATAAAACTGTAACTTACCTTCTGGTAAAGTAGTTACAAGGCAAAGCTACTTTTATTGGATAGATATTTTAAATTTTACGTAATTTATTCTAACAGATCTTAATAACCTAAAAAGTCTTATTCTAATAAATATTACAAACCAGCAAAAATTATTCCAGTGATATTATTTACCAAAAATCGTGAAAGGAAAGACACAGAATTGTATTATTTAACATCATCTATCATACCAACTAACTACTAATCTGCATGAAACAGAGTCCTCCTTCAAAAGATAGTAATTGCGTTGATAGTAAAAAAATTCTCAGCTTTCAATGGAACCCGAATATTCATTAACGTGTTCCCACTGGATCCTATCCTGTGCCAGCTGAATCCAGTCCACATCTTTAAGGCCGGGTTTAATGTTATACTCCTATCTCATAAGATTATTTTTTCTTAAATCCTTTATTTTTGGTTTGTTCAAAAGCGTCTTCTTATTGTAATAAAGCAAACTTCTTACACCCCTAAGACAACATATGGCGAGACGTGACCTCGTATTCTGATGTCTCAAGACTTTGCAGTTTATTGATCAAATCAAATCCCACAATCGAACAGCACAAGAGACACGTATTCCAGCTTTCAAACAAATGTTTTAGGCCGGATTCGCGTAATTGCAATAACCGGTTCCTTAGCAGCCAATTAGAATTTGACTAGAAATTTCACTTTTCTCGCTTTCTGTTATCAGTCACTACCAGACAGCATTCCGCCATGTTATTTCTGTTGAATTAATCAGCAAAGTTCCCTCATATTACAACTGTTCATAAATTTTACATTAACATTCCGTAAATACGTTCTTTTCCAGGTGTTTGAGTGATATATTTTAGTCTATTAGCCTATTATGTCTTTCTGTATCAGCCTAGTTATTAGAAATTCCTTCTTGAGAATCTGCCAGTCGTTCAGCTGCTCAAGAAACTAGCCCCTCTGTATTGTACGATTAATAATCTGGTCCCCACTACACACACAATTTTTTTTTTTTTTGTGAATTTTAATATTATCCTGTCATCTTTGCCTTTGTATCCGAAACAGAGTTTGTGGGTAGAATTATGAATCTTTTTCTCGTCTCTCACATACGTTCTACATGTCCTGTCCATCTGACCAACCTTGATTTCATCATCCTAAAAGCATTGTGAGAGAAATACAAAATTATAGAGAATCCTGCCATGTTACATTTTTGTCTCGGCACGTATACCTAGGTTGTCCTATACGATCACGCGACTGGGATGCGATCCAGGGACAGTGATGGATAAAGTTCACTGTCTGCTGCATGTCAGTGCAGTGGTATTGGACCATCACTCACTTCTGTACCAGGCTTGAAGGAGCCCGACTGTGAGTAATGGAAACCATGTCATGTCAACCCTACGGGGGACCCAGGTAGGTTCCAAACGGGTGTTAAGAAACATTATTCTCTATCCATATGTCTCGCATCGTTTACTCAAAATACGTATTGGGTCACGGACAATTTACATTATACCTTCACCAGAAATGTCTCTAGAAACCTAATGTTCATTATCGTGTTCACAAAATCCTGCTATAAGACCTCATTATGAAACATATCAATTTCACACTCAGTCAAAGATTTCTGTCTTCTGGGTTGTTGCGCCGTGTAGTATGGTAGATATTTACCACACTACACGGCGCAACAACCCATAAGACAGAAATCTTCATACTCGCCGCTGTGACAACCTCAAATCACACTCAGTTTCGGAGGAACATACTACACATCCCTGAAGATTAAGGCATTATATCCTCCCAAACCTGAAGGACTTCATCCATCGTTGAAGTGTTTTAGAACAACAACGTTTCGGAAGGTTATTCTACTACCGTCTTCAGGTAAGCAGTGGGCGAACAGAAACCTACTCTACTGGGCACCCTTTGTTGATCGCCTCGAACGTGGAACTATGCTTCCACGTTCTGTATACGACACAATGGTCCAATGACAATACAACATATTCTTAATTTTTGGCGGTGTCCATAATTTTAAACATCCTATAAAAGCGAATCGGGGTCTCTGATAACGGGAACGGCTGACGATGCAGGGAAAATGTCAGTGGGAGAGGTGAGATGTAAGGAGAGGAGGATATGAGAGTCTGTTGAAAGGAAGAGTGTGATAAAACGAAAATGAAGAGAAAAGTTAGTGATGTGTAACTTCGACCAAAACGGAAGTAAAAGTTGGATTCTTTTGACTACGGGATGCAATGTGTCGAGAGGGCGCGGCAGTTTCTAAACGGTGAAGATATGCCACACGACATTACTGCAACAGAAACGAGCCTGTCAGAAACTGCGGTCTTTTGAGATCAAAACGCGAAACCCAAATCTAGATCACCAGCAACTCAGAATTCTTTAACGCCGCCATGTTTGTATCGAAAGATTGGATGCCTCAAGTGTCACGATGTTTACGCTGAGGGAATAAACAGCAGTTATCAGAGGTTCATCAATATTTAACCACTTCATACCTATCAATAAAATCCCAGTTTTATCGGCTGCATTTTCACCATGACATCCAATAACCTGTCCCTGTCGCTGAGAGCCTTACGATGTTCTCTATGAGCATTATCATTTGTATTTGCTAAATGCCGTAATGCTAACAAAATCCTACGATTTGATCTCGGCACAATCGTTAACATTTGCAATCTTATTATGAACGCTTTGTATTACTACAAGTAGTAAGATTGCTATTTTATGGATAAGAACAGGGGTCCTCAACCTTTTCCAGAACTAAGGCTACACTTACCCTTACTTACTGACTCGATGACCACAAGGTTATAAAAGATTTAAAGTTATTAAAATGTCATTATAATTTTCTAAAACTACTAAAGTAGGTCTAGTATTGGAAACATGTTCACGTTAGGCTTACATATTCATATCAAGCTACTCGTAATAATTCTATTTTACGTGTCACATATCTAACACTGATTTCATTTAAGTAATCTTTAAACATCAGGTTCAGTTTGCCTTGCTGTCAATCTCACGCATCGCTCAAAGCGTTCTTCATTGACATGAACAGCAGCTCACAGCAAGTTCCTTCGATATACTGACGTCATTAACAAACTGTTTTTTTTATCTTCTAATTTTGGGTAAATACTATAACGGGCAAATGCTTTACCTCACACAAAATAACACGGCATTGCCACAAAATAATGGCAGGCTGCATGCGGACAGCGCGTTTAGAAAACTTGTTATAGCGGAATAACTTAAGTCCATATTGTCCTACATTTCATTGTGTTCTTTTGTTCAAAAATTTAGTTATGAGCATTAGAGTTCAAGCATGATATATCATTGCAAACAATATTCAAGCAACAAATATTAGATGAAATTAATGACAAAGAATGAAACATTAAGATTAAAAGTGTGACTCTAACCTTCATGGTGTAACCGGTTAGTTCTTTTGAAACGTCGCTAACCATCTACAAGACCACACGGCTTCACAATCCAGAAGACTACAATTTTATTTTCATCTCCCAAAAAAAAACTCAAATCTAAGAATTTATTATCAAAATCAGTTTAGTGGATTTTGAGATGGAATACTGACATACTTTCTCGTTAAAACACTATCTGGCACGACTTAACATACCGTAGATCCCCCCAGCACATATTTCAGTAAATTATTTTAAGCTACACAGGCACTGAATATAAAATTGGTATAGATCCCTAACTAGAACCCTTGTTTGCGTATCTCTTCGTGATGAATTATTGTAATGGGCCCCAGTATGGTCCGCTTTCATCCTGGCTATTAGTCTTATGGGACAGGTTGCTTGGGGCGTGTCTCTTTCACAGCGATGGATAGCTTTATGATACTCGTTTTCCTTTCGGTGGTCGTGGAAGATGAACGAGAAGTCACACTCCCCACTCTCCCTCGTGCCATCTCACAGTTCTGCCAACATTATCTCCAGCCAAATATTTACAATGAAAGGTGCTATCATGTTCGCCATATATCATAGACATCAGAACATGTGAAAGGCAATTTTTATGTATGTAACAAGTTAAGTTTTTGTTTCTAAGTAATGGCCCTAGTGTCTTCAGTAAATGATTGCAAATCGAAACTTACTTTCATACGCAGAGGTGGAGTGGTGTGTTATTTATGGCTTGGCAAGAGTAGTACTTGGCTTTATGCAGACTAGTTTGTATTAAATGTGATAAAAATAATATTTTTTGGAATCCTTGCCATCAGCTTGCATCTTACTGTCCGTTTCTTCACGTATTAACATAAAATCAACTTAGATTCATGACGTCAAATGAGACTGGGCAAGGAAATTTATAATGATTCTAGAAGTATGTTCTAGGTCGTCTTATGGGCTATTACGTCCAATGGCGCCTCTTCTATTTTCTCACACCGGACTCCGGTGTTATTTTATTTATTCTATCAGATATTACTAAAAGCGAGCCACAAACTACACGTTTTGTTGTAACAATAGCATATTCATTTTCTATATACAGGGCTATTCAAAAAGATTGTCGGGGTTTTGTGAATTTTTTGGAGGCAAGGAAGCGGTCGTGGCCTAATTTCCGGCATATACGGACATTTGACTGGAGGAACTGAGGGGTGCCCCGAACCTCGGTCATTACAGTCAGTTTCCAGGCCGAGATTTGAACCCGAGCCTTCCTGAATACAAAACAGGATTTCTAATGACACAGCCGCATGCATGAACGAAATAAAATATCATGGCAAATTTTATTTGGATAAGTTCAAAAAAAGTTCCAGCTTGTGAGAATTAAATATAATCTGTACGAGATGCTGGTATCAGAACGGGTGTTAAAAAACCGCGTGGTGTAGTCTAGTTTTTGTTAAAAAAAAATTCCATACACGCAACGAATTATTTTGGCCATATGGACAACAACAACAAATTGCTCAAGGAAGTCTGTAGATCTGCTGTATAATGAGGTATACCGAATGTTCCTCTTACGCGCAATCGTGGAAACACCTGCACAAATTTGCGTAATTGGCGTGATTTCATTTTTCTACCGTAGCACGTGAGTGTTGAGGGTGGCGTTTTAAATGGCGTACGCTGTAGTTCAAAACACAGAACTGACACACACGCCATTGTACATTACGGTGCTCATATGTACTGTATATGAATACTTTGGTTTGAAACAATTTTGCCGGGCAGGAAGCAAATCTAATTTAAATTTGACATTTGCGTTCTATGTAATAAGCATGCCATTCTCTAAGTGTTCGTAATATGTAATGAAGTATATAAAACTATGTCAAGATTTTATAACCACAGAAATAAATCACTCTCGATTTGAAATATTACATAAGCCACCGTTCTTTCATTTATTTAATTAGACGAAATAAGTGGGCCCCTAGGGTTGATCCCAGCTTTCTGAAGAAGCCAAGCTAAGATATTCCTCCTTGTTTGCTTTCATTTCGTTTAAAATAAAATAAAAATAATAAGTACTGTGAAAACAAGAAATTCTGACGAATTATTAAATCTCCAATTCTTTGTTTTTCATTTTATGGTTTCAGCTCGTTTTCTTTTACTCCACTTCAGTTTTTCCTCTTAAAACTTTCTTTCGTAATACGGAGTCTAAAAAAGAAAAGGCTGCTGCCTACATCTTTAGTTTCCTTGCTTCATTAAGGAGAGAAAACTCTTATCAAAGGTGAACTTGGTCAGACGTAAACCCCCCCCCCCCCCCCAGGAAACACTCACAGCGCGCTGTGTTCTTGTATGAAGGAATTCTTTATGTCGTAGAGAGTTCAAGGGGGGGGGGGGGGGGGGGGCTGATTCCTAACCTCAACGCGATACGCTCATTCTTCCAGGTTTACATGGACTCCAGACGAACAAGAGAGTGTAATGGCTCACTAATCAGAATAAGCAGTTCTGAAAACAAGAGTGGAAAGGCGCAGGGCCTATTCCAATTTGGAATTATATTTATTTTTACCAAAGGCTTTCTTTCCTATACTTTATACCTCACTGGCTTTAGAATTCTTATATTTCAGTGAAACGCATTTATTATAACAAGTTAATTACAACGTACAATCTTGAAATTTCTCGTACTACCGTGTAGTTACAATTAACAGACACAAGATTAAATAAAGTTATTATTGCAGACAATACATAATTTATATTGTCCCCCATACTAATGATTATTATCTCACACATTGTAGTATAATCAGTCTATTACCTGGTGCCTATCATATTCATATTTATTTACAATTATTGAAATATCGAATTATTAAAATATTTAAGAAAATTAAAATACGTACGTGGATATCCAGACCCTTAGTTATAAAATCTATAAATCTTTCTAACATTGAAAGTAGTGCCATTCCTTATTTCAATAAATGTATAACATAAGTCATAATAATATTCTCGTTTCCTGGTTCGTGTATGTAATACTAACTCCCGGTCCTCGTATCATTGTTTATCAATACAAGTTATTTTATAAAAAAGGTATAAACCCCTGGTATATCCCCTAGTCCTGTAAGATATATTATATTTTAACATAACAGGTCCATCTACGCATAGGTTTCAAAAGTGGGCTCTTCCCTTGATGTCTTACAATAACAGATTTGTAACTCTTGCTTGCCCTGAGGATGAGGGCAGAGGTTTCTCTCGAAACGTTGACAGTAGATATGGTTTATTCACTATTCAGCCATCTGACGCGGCTTGTAACCCAAGAATCTTTCATCAACTTTAGTAGCCGCGAAATCTTCACTTTATACATTATTAGATTTTCTAACATTTCAAGTTCACATGGCGGCTAGTATGAGGATGACTTGTCTTCTTGGATATGGCGCCGTGCAATCTGGTAGTTTATCTGCGTCTGAGAGTCGCTTGCTGCCTCAATATTCAAGACGCAACATCCTAGTAGAGAGTCGTCTTCAGCTACTTAGCTGCTTGAAGCCGAAATTGTCTCCATTATGTCAGTACAAATCGTGAGCTGTAACATTTTTGAACTTCCATCGAGTTGTGTGTCTCCAGTCGAGGGGATGCTGTTTAAGTAGAGGAACTCACGTCTCCAACAAAAGTTAATGAGTCCACCGGCAGCGAGGCGTGCACAGGTAGTACTGGTTGCCATAACGACACGTTCACCCCAGTGAACCCAGCACGATCCGGAATCAAATCTAAGGAAAAGCTTCGAGTTAACAGCATCAAATTAAGAGTCTCCTTACAAAAGAAGACAGTGCACCCTCCCACAATATAGTTTTTCAACTCTCAGACTGCAGGAGAACTTCATAACCAAGTGAAAAGGCCTATGTTTGTCGTCTACCTACATGTCATTGTGAGTGGTCCAGTTCACGGCTCGTAAATTCAGATCTTGTAAGGTAAAATTAACTTTGGTCACGTTCGTATAGAACGTCAAATAATAAAATTACTACAAATAATAATTTATATAAAATAAATGCGAACGTCTGTTGGCTGAATTAGACATAACAATAAAAGCTACGTAAACGCAAAAAGTCGTAAATCTGAAACGATGGCGAATCTGAAAATAACTTAATATACGTGTGTTTCAAATGAACAGTTTCCGTGTGTGTTGTACTAAAGCTCTAAACAACGACGTATTTCTTTATATTTTGGCAGCATTTAAACGTTCTGAATTGAATGATAGCAAGAATTCGTCCAAATTTCATAGACTCGTAACTTCCTCGTGAATATATAATCCTGATACGTTACTTTCGTTACGACAAAAAATATTTAAACTCTGCTTCAGTGTCACCAATTTTAAAAAACAGAAATTTTGCAGCGTGGGTTCGTCTCTTCTTGTGGTAACACTGACTCCTCGCATAAGGCAGTAGATGAGTTCTTTTTCTGCTCTGGGCCCTTGCAATAGCCCCGCTGGCTTCTTACAGCTGTGCAGGGTAGCAGAAATATCAACAGAGGATTTAAGTTTCGCTTCTGCAGACGGCCGCCCTGATTGAAATGGAATACGAAGACGTGGTATTGTTTACATCACTTAGTTGAACTCTTGAAAAAAATAATAGGAAGACAAAGTGGAACAAAATGCAAAACAAGTCTGGCAAAGTCCTCATTATTTTCTTTCCGATACAGTGAACGGAAACATCTTACACAAGGAGGAAGGGTCCTTACTAATTGTAGCTTTCGAAATTGTCTCTCTCGTTACTAGGCATATACGTAGGCTATAGAGAGCCTTATGCGGTGTGTCACTTCTTTGTCAGGTTTCCGTCGGGTTTTGTCGTCTCTTTGGGCTGGTTTTAGAGAGAAATACCCAAGGCTTAGAGCAACCTACAGGGTTAGTTTGTCAGCATGAAGCCTTGTAGATCAATTGGCCAATATTTGAAAGTCATGACTTCAAAGTCGCTGTGAAGTTACAATTTTACAATATAATCCTGCGTGGTGAGGGTTCAGCATCATCGCCACGAAGATAATGTAGTGGTGTACGATTAGTTGAGGTTCTCACGGAGGTAAATATGTTGATGGTGAACTTCTGGGTTACAACGCACGTGTACTTGTATCTTCATCCCTAAATATAGAGGCAGTATTCATCTTTAGCGTCTGCACTCACCTATGACTCCACACAACGCCATAATCTAGAAGTCCACAGTAAAAGCTATTCGATAATATGCAAAGAAAATCATATTATTATTCTTCTTCCTCTTGGTTTAGTTACCAGTGTTGTGTTTGGTACTACAGAGCCGCCTGGTATGATAATACCGAACGTAAAAAAAGATGTAAATTTTAGACAAGTAATATTTTGAGTTTTGCGATTTGCATGTTGAATCTGAGCAGAAAATTAAAGATTTTATGTTATGGAGAAAAATGCAGAATAAATTTTAACAATACGTGCAAATAATATTAGCTTGAAGACAATTACATGCTGGGTTAGGGCTGAAGTCCCTAACTTAGGAATGTGAGTATAATGATATGCTTGGTCAGGGATATCGCACACCGCATTTATCGTTGATTGATGATTTTGGTGCAAAGGTGTACTATTTTTGTGGGTCTTGCATAATTCTTAGAATGAACAGCGACTATTTCCTTAAACAACATCACCATTTGATATTTTTATGGGTAAAGTGTTGTGTTTTCTTTGCTGTACTGACTGAATTATAAAATGTTATTTAGAAGATCTCCCAGCTTCAAAGGGTTAAATCTAATTCCTAATATGGATCTACTCTTTAGTCAAGTCCTCGACGCCTGTAATTTGATGAGCGTAGCCGGAGACAGGGACAAATTACAGAACAAGAGAACGCTACCTTTTTCGGATGAAAACTGGGGACCATTACAGTCTTAATGGATCTCAGTATTGTAGTGACTTTGTTTCTAACAATTTTATAACCAATGGGAGGAATTTTGGAGTGAAACAGCTGCCGAACATTCGCGTTGTGAAGATAAAAGGGTGCTTCTTAATTCTTCAGGCACCTGTCCTTGCCTATCTTTGACCGTCGCCATTCGATTAATTCCGTTAAGAACCTTCCAAAACTAACTTACATCGTTTTATACCTTTAATTGGGCAATACATAACGTTACGAGGCTCTGACACAAGGAGTAATGGTGTGGCCTTCCTTGTGGGTGTTATGTACGAGAGCAATTTAAGGAACTCTGATAATTGCCTCCTTTGGTGTCTGGAGTGCTTCAAGCTGTTACTGCTTCTGGTATCCGGGACATGGCTACCGGCAGAATAGTGCCGTGCCCAGAAATTTTCAATATTGATAAATATTATCGTAAACAGGCACGTAAAATTTTGCATAACGTGAATAGTTACAATGGGTTTCATGAGATGCGGGAGCTGTAAATGAAAAGGTTAAGATGCCCATTACTGACTGTCACAGAACTCTGAGATGGTAGAGTAGAAAATAATTTAAACATGATGACGTAATTCCAAAGCTCCTTTCTTCGTATTCAATTTACATGTACATGGTTGCCATATAGTCAGTCTGTTCTTAACAGTGCCTACGAGAATAATGAGTAGGATGCTGGACATTGCAGTAAGAATAGAACTTTGAAGGAAACAATCTCTCTTTTGCAGTGAGAATCAAGAAACTTATAAATATGAAATGCGTAGCTACTGATTGTTCTGAAGCAGGTAAACTCAGTTATCACTGGGCTGTAAAGTGTTAATAATTCTATAATTTAGTGCTGTATAATACGACTTACTACTTACAAATTATTTTTTCCAGCTAAATAATAGTTTCGAAGATAAAATATACACAAGGATGAAATGAACTGTTAGGCGTTCAATTATACAATTCGTTTGATGAAGGCACAAATGATAAGTTCAACCATGTTCATGCTCCCTACTGATTTTGTAGACTATAATTATACCAAAAAGTGACTTAAACAAACTCTATAACAATTACGCCTACGTTATACAAAGTTTCCAATTTCTATCGCATAATCCGATTATCCTTATCAAACAGGAAAAGTTGTTTAAAACTGCTTTGTAGAATGTAGCAATTCATAACTATAAATCTATATTACGTTCACTTACAAAGTTGAACGCAACTGCTACAAAGAATTAAGTCGATTTCATTGTTTTTTTACGGCGATACTTAATTCGCATCGGGAATGGCTGTGAGATATGCAGTTCCAGCTGGAAGCTGGGGTTGACAGTTGCGTTCAACTTCATCAGAGCATTTACTGTAAAATGATTACAAACTGCTGACAGTTTGAGGCGCTATCGCGTAGGTTTAAAGAAGAACAGCGAATCATTTTGTTTGAGAACAGGGAGCTAAGAAGAAAATTTGTACGTGAAACTGAGAAAGTGACAGAATGTCGCGGAAAATTACAATTAGGGGCTTTATAATCTGTGCTTCTCACCAAATATTATGAGATACGAAGAAGGATATGATGGACGGTCCATAAATCACGACTGCAGAGGTAATTAATGTATACAAAACATTGGTAAACACGAAGGAAAGAGAACACCTGCTAGATCTGAGATACGATGGGATGATGTTGCGTCTTAACAGAATAGAATATAAACATTTGTACTGAATGTAACTGGCTGGTTCTTAAGCTTGGAAAACAGTAATGAAATTTCAGGTTACATAAATGACCGGAAATTATTTTCCAACTATTAGATTATCTAGAAGGACTCTGCCCTATGAAGTTGAATACTTTCTAAAATTATGATTAAATGGATCAGACAGATATTTTAGAAAAATCTGTCTGTGTCAGTTTTAAGCCCCGGTAGCTGCTAGCCCATTTTGTGACCGCACTGTTGGGCCCACAGCTCAACACACAATTCTGATGTTTTTATCTTGTTGGCAGTTGTTCCATTGGCACGCATAACTCTGTGATTGTGATGTCAATTTAAAACAAGATAACACGGACGTGAAGTTTTAAGTAACCGCGCGATCAAAAGATTCGGAACTCCGAGGCCCTTGGGTTCTCTTCATCATCTGATAGTGGCTCTGGTTCCATCTGTCAGCCTGCTTGTCATTTCGAGAGCAGCCAGTGATTTTACGCTTCTAAGGAGACAGTCCTGGCAAAATGTTAAAAATGGACTGAAAATTTCTGTCTGTAACACATCAAGACTTTGTGGTGGAAAGTTTTTCTTCCGTCCGTTTCCTATACGAAATCGTGTAGAGCCAAAAAGAAATTGATTTTCTTGCGAGCAATTTCTTTTGCCAAAAACGTAACAGAATTAGAAGTTTCGTAATTTATACATTTCATCTGCTGTACACGGAAACAAATTCCGTTCTTTTCCCATGTCACTATCTTGCGGGTGGAAGGAAAACATATACTATGTAAGCCAAATCATTACCGATATAGGTACTGAAACTACGAGCTACAAAATACTGCAGCTTGGAAATAATGTATATTATCTACCACACCTCCCAACCCTCTGAATCCCTAGCCGTTCACTTCAAACGGACCTCGGACGCACAGACGGGAAACGAACATCAAATCGCTATTTTGATGTTAAACTTGTGTCAGAATTCTGTGTTAGGCTTATCATCTGCAGACCATTACCTGATAAACCTAAAGAAGGTTCGATGCATGTAACAGGCTTTAAAATTTGACCTCGGGTAGATACTGATCCTTTCATAATACTGAAATAAAACATCTGATATAGGAAAACGCGTATAACGAGAATAACATGTACAATTATATTAAAACGTTTCGGCACAGCACGGCAAAACTTTCTTGTAGATACCACATTTTCTCCTGTTTTGTATCTGTTAGGTGCGGAACTCAACAGTTTATATTCCTCTAAATCTGTGTGACCTAGATCTAATGAGTTAACATTTTCACATGACCTAATTTCACACTTGGGTTTTCAGTATCACTCACCCTCATAAGCTGATCCAAGGGTGAGAGGATTGAAATCAGACTCCACTGGCCCTCACTTAAGCACGCCATCGGTAGTAAAAACCACCGCTGATACTATCTCGTCGCAGACCGGCATCTGACAGGACCGTCCCACGTCACGATTGTCCCGCGTAGGTCCAGACCTTAGTTAACTGCGTGTGTTTCAGTCACTTCGTTGACTTCGCACCGTTTTCTACAGTGATTAACACACATGCTTCGTCTCTGAAAGGCCCCATCTTCGATTCTCGTCCCAGATAACAATTATCACAGGGACTTAGACGATTTTAACAGTCCGTCCACCTTAAAACAGGACTCTACTGCCTTATTCAAAATTATTCTTAATTAAAAATTCGCTGTCTCTGTTCTATTTGATACTATACGATGTTGAGAAAACTATATATAGACTCACACTACTTCTGCACTTCTGTGGAGGAGTGGAATTCATTGTCGCCTTGCAGGAAGTGCTCTCGAAGACCGTAGATTAACGGTTGTAATACAAATACTATTTTGATACATCATCAAAAGTTTATTCATATTGATATATTTGTTCTCCTGGATTTTGGCGCCGTGTAGACTCGTCATTAGATGCCAACATTTCGGAGAAATACGCTGTCTTCGTCACTATCACAGCCACGACATCAAATCTCAAATTACATTCACATTGGTTGTCAAAATATAAAGACAAACTAGTTTCGGCCTGTATCAGGACATTAATGACACCTTTTCTAAAGTTTAATATGTGGTAAATGCATACAATCATAAAGTTTTAAACATTTATGATAACGATACACCAGTTATAACAAACAGTACACATACAGAAGTTCCAAGAGTAAACGATCCAGATATCCAACGATAAAGCGTAACATTTCAAGAAAACAAAGCAGAAACGTCAAACAGGACATCACAATGCTCTAAAATGATAAGTACTTTAACAATAAACATTTTAATACAGTTTTAAAATTCCATTATATCCTAATAGTGATTTATTTTAACTTGCAAGCACAACTATTTCAAAAATGCATAGAGGCTCTTAAACATCACGCAAGTTTCAGTGTTACAACTGTAACATTTCACTCACTGAAAGAAGGTAACACGCCGAGTAGTCTGGTAGACGTATACGAACGTTTCGGAGGTGCATGCTGCCTCCATCATCAGGGACTTATCGCCTTAATTATGGAGGAAGCAAGGACCACTGAAACGTCGATAAAATATAAGACTACCCGACACAGCAACCCAGAAGGGGATCAGGGCGGCCGCCTCACCTTACAGACGACCTCGATTATGAAATTAGGTAAGATTAATTAAAATTACATCCTTATAGAAGAGTGCCTTTTCAATTACTTTTTAGTAATAACATCAATTTTTTATTTAGTTAATTTTATTTACGTAGGGACGACGCTGCTTTAACGAACATTTTGTGTCCTTAATAAAAATATTTTTACGCAGTTGCAAATATGAAGCAAATTCCCCATTTGACATGATTCTGAAGCAGATGACATCCAAGACTCGTCACTGTATTATCATCCCAGGTCCTTCTAGGTCCTTTAATTAGCTGCCGTTCAAGAGTTCTGAAAGTTTCTCCATTTCCCCCTTCGAGCTACATGTCCGACCACGCCGTGAGCACCTCTTTTGATATTATGTCTGTATATACAGAGCGGGTTGGAGTACCTAACACCGACTTTATTATAAAACAAACCACTGTCGCTTTCACCCATGGTTTTTAAGTTCACCGTAAACAAATCATAGCTTAACTCTTTCGACCTTACATAGCTCCTGCATTTGATAAGGTGTAATTAAATAAGCTAAGAGTAACACGGGCTTTTAGGCCCTTATGTTTTACGTGAATTTAAAGTACCTGTTCGTACCCAGTTAAAATTTTTGAAATAGTTAGGCTATACTTTTTTTTTTCTAAGTAAACACCATGGGACACAATCCTTTTTGAGATGCTAATAATCGCTCAGTTGGTTAAGAAATTATCAGCCGACTACGGAAACCGAAGGTTCATTTCCGTGTTCGTTACAGCAAGCCACAGGTACCTATATTTTTCTTAGTCCTCACAGGCCCTATCTCTAGAAGTTGCCTTAGGCCTCCAATATCCAACCATACTCTAGAATAATTAGTATTAATCTTATGATTCCTCGTTAGACACTGAAAAACCTGAAACCACTGTGGAGGGGGGGAGACAACGGCGAATGACCGTACTCGTTAATCTTTCTAGGTAAGTTCTAGGATACGAGATTTGAGGTTCTGGCGGCGATGAATATATCATTGGTGATCTTCTGCGTTTTAACACCTCGTGTATTTCTAGATAATTACCAACGTTTCGGGTAAACATACTGTCTCCATCTTCATCCCTGCTGGTATCTGCCTACAGTTCCACACGGCGTTACAACCCAGTAGATCAACAACAACAACAATTTCTGGAAAACTCCCTTGAAACAGACCACAACCACTTTCTTCATTATCGCCCAGACAGTCGACGGTGGCCTATATTACGTGCGCAGCAGAGAACGTCTATAAATAAAGAAGCAATAGCCCTGTAGCGAAACTGTCGCTTACCTCGGGCGACGATCGGGCGGCTAGCAGGTGAGCCGTCTGTCTGTAAATTTTTCGACGAGGATTTAGGAGCGCTGCTCTGGTTCTGGACGAATTCGCCGCCTCGCGTGGCCACAGAGCGAAGAAATACTGCACACTGCTATCAGAGAGACCCAGAGAGCAGGTCCAGTCTCCCTGTTATGGCTGTGGTGACCGGTTAACGAGACTAATTAGCGACAAAATCGAAAACGAGTTTTCCTTTTTCGTTTCTTTCTTTCTTTTCCACTTCAAATAGGGAAAAGACAGAGAAGGAGCATCGAATAAGAGAGAAGGGATGGATTGGGTGTAAAAAATATAAAATCTCTGGTCTTCGAATGCTTCGTTAATTGGATTCTGTATCCTTCACCTTCTCCACTACTAGGTGGCGTGCGCCGTCAAACAGTTGCACGATGTTTTCTAGGGTGGGCGTCCCGTCTGTCCGACCGTCGCAAATATGTTGCTTCGTCTGGTTGCTTCCGCGACTTGGCTGCCCGTATCCAGAGAAACTGGAAGGACCAATGGAGCCAGTTTTTACCTTCGCGCCTAACTTTTCTTAACCCTTTCAGACACGAGCTACGAACAAGTACATGTCCTGAACAACATAAAACAGTAGATTTATCTGTTTCTTCATTCTCTTTACTTATTTGTCCTTCATTCCGCCATTTCCTTGTCTTAAATCAACATTAAATCTGCGAAAACAAGCAGAGGTCTCTAAGTTACTAGGTTACCATGCTACTCCGTTTTTAATGTCTTACAGCGTGAAATACGCACTGCTAGTTGCATAGCTGAAATAGACCGGTCTTCTTACACCCGTTACTGTTTTACGGATTAGACCTTGTGGCTTGTTGCAGTTCAGAATGCCTAAGGGGTCGCTACGTCGCTAGGCTTCAATCTGCACGGCACAGAAATGCCACAGTATTAGAAGTGCCTGAGGTGGGAGTCTAACCCTCCACTCGATCGTGTTCGAGTGACGTACACCCCACGCTTCTGACCGCGCTAGTATGTGACTTCTCTGAACCTAAAATGACTGTGTGCCTGGCTCGAACCCTTAGGCTTAACAGATTTAAAATATATCGTATGTTGAAAGGCTGTTATGTCGTGGCCTATTTAAGATACTAATCCAACCCTTTCCTGAAGGGGCTGAGAAATAGCACGAAAAGCTCGTAACAACTGGCTACGGGGTATCACAGCCAAGACCCGAAACTAGGGCCACCTGACAACGAAGCTGTAGCTAGCTACTGACCCGCAAAATACAATCCCAGAATTTTCTTACAATGTTTAATAACGCTGTATCAACTGTAGAGTGTATATCAGAAATATCAATAAGATAACGCACAGTGATTCGGAAGTGTGTGTATGTGTTTCAGAGGAGCCTACTGCCTTCATCATAAGGATGATTCAGCTGCCTTCTCAAGTGTTTAATTGTATCCGTCTCGTTCTGCTAAATACAGAAGTGTAAGGAGAAAATGAAGTTGTAAAACCCTACTCATTGTCTTTAAAAAGACTAGAATGTAAGTTATTGTACTTGTTCCCAGTTTCTGCATATTGCAACCAGATCTGTGATGGACGACATCGTAAATGTTACCAATGTAGTTCTTCAAAGGAGACCACAACCTGGATCTCTTCAGAACATTTGGAAATGGAAATAACCAATTAAAGAGCACTATCAGTTTAATTTAAAAATGCCTAATTATTTTGAAAGGTGCTAATATGATCACAGATGAAAAACCTATTTCGGCACATGCATACGTCAGTTCACCAGTAGTCAACGCGTACCCAGTCTGATAGCAGCCTCCCTATAGCAAAAGTAAAGTAAAGCTGTCCCAATACACGCCATGTAGGCGCTTGGGGGGAGAGTGGTACAGTTCCTATTCATTCTTGACCTCGGCAATAGATGGAGGTGAGTGGTCAGCATCACGCCCAGGCCGCGCTTTGACCCCCAGGAAAGGACCCCAGTAGGGATAGGAGGCGGGGGGGATCGAACCCCGGTCGTCCAGTACATAGCCAGTCATTATACAGACTGAGCTACCCAAAAACCGTACAGCACAGTTAAAAATTCTTACTAAATTGAATGTAATCCAATTTGGGCATTTAACGTGCGATGATATTACATTACTAAATAATGAAATGTAAAATTGCCTTCGTTACGGAGTCAGATAATTTGATCTCCTTCCACGTTCGTTAATTTAGAAACGTAAATACTGCGTAAGTTCCACAGAAATTGATTACATTTCAGTCATTTGCTCCGTTTGAAAAATGAGAAACATGATCGGAGTATGGTAGCTTACCTTCCTTCGGGTATTTTTAAATCATTTAATAACTTATGCGAATTCGCAAAGAAGACTTGAAACAAAGAGCCTATTAAATTTATCAAGTTCTTCCGTAGTGAAGCCGGCGGTCCCATGTTGTATATTTACGGCGTGTAAAAGAACCTCGCGAGATGTTTCGTAAACAAAATTCAGCGGCCATTTCTCCTGATTAACTGCTAGATGACTCTAGCAGTCAAATCAGGATTGAGTAGAAATTGTGCAAAGTCAGTGGGCTGGTACTCAATACTCACAAATGCACGCTTCAAAGACTAGGAAACCTCCGACAGATGGGTTATAGAGCCAAGGAACAAAAACAACATGTCCTTCCATCTGTCCTCATGCAATAACTTGATTACTGTTCAACATATTTACGTGATATTTGATGTCGTACTGTAGGGATTTCTTAAATTTGTCCGCGTGTTTAAATTTTGGCTAAGTTGGACAACTATAAGGTCACGTTGCATGAAGACCTGTACGCATTTCTGAATAATCTCGAGAGCAGTTCCCTAAATAATTCTTCAAAGCGAAAATCTTTAAAATAAAGTGAGAGACAATGACATCCTGTTATATTTCGAATATAACAGGATGTTTGCGCCATCAGTAATTTTCATAACTTGTAGGACCTATATATTAAGACCTTTCTTGTGTTTATATTTTTATTTCAATTTCTTCTACATCAAAATTTTCGAAAGACACCCAAGATTCTAACTCGCTCCGTAGAATTAACCTAAACCCATTGTAATGTTTCCGTACTATTTTTTAAGAGCCATAAAATAATCGAGACTGTTCAACTAATTCCATGGTAATCAAAACATTCCACGCCTATCGTGGAACCAAGAGGTTCAGTGTCGTGCTCACAAAAGCCCGTCACTGGCCCCTATTCTGATCCAGATATATGTACCTAATCCACATCCTCACACCATACTTAAGCTACAGTGGATTCCGGTTAATTGGGCACATCAGGACTAGAACAATTTGGTACAATTAAGCGGCTTCCCCAATTATGCCAAGTTCCACGTAAAGAGTTAGAAAGGTTTGGTCTTTAAGATTTGTCCCAAATAAACAGCTGCCCCGATTAACCGATGGCCCAATCAACAGGAATCAACTGTAAATCTTAATATTATCCTTCCATCTACAACTTGATCTTCTAAATGGATTCTTCCCTTCGATTAAGCAATGCAAACCTACGATTCTTTGCTATTCTAAAACATAAAGTTAAAAATACAATTTGTGAAGCTCCTCGTTATGTGATTCATTCTTTCGGGGTCTTCATTGAGTAACTGATAGTCACTGACCACGCAAATGCCTTTTTTAATTTGTATATTGACGTAACTTTAAATAACAGACAATGTTTATATCCAAACGAAATATTATGATCAGGCATCCTATGTTTTCAATCTAGCAACCACATTTCAAGCGGGAATGATGACGTGTATGGGTTACAGAAATATCTCGATGTCTGTTCTCATTGACGGATGCGTCATGGAGCTGACAAGCGCCACGTGACGACCCCCGTGGCGTGACTGACGGGGCCGCCCTCGCTCCGAGGTTGGAGGTCAGCTGGACCCCCCCGGGTCAGTACAGCACATTAGGGAACAATGAGCATCACCTGATTGACGGCTAACAACCGCAAGATTGATTTCGGGGTAGCGACTTAAACAGTTACTCGCTTAAGAATACTGTCTTCTGAGATGTTGCACAGTGCAGTGTGGTAGAAACTGATCGACGTTTCGGAGTAGCTTCGTGCCTCCATCGTCAGTGCGTCGGTCAATTAATACTAGACTATAAACGTAAAAATCGGAGCTACGCATATTTTTGAGACTAGTAAACAGAATAATGAACATGGCGTAAGATAACCAACTGAGGAACGTATTGGGATTCTAACACCAACTGGACGTCGTGATGAACACTCAGTTGCAATGCAAGACAAGGCAAAATCAGGAAGGAAAAGTTGGAGGCTGACGTGAGCGACGTGTGGTAAACTGGTTAATGAAGCAAGGCACAGACACTAGAAATTAATATTATCATCTCTATTACTACTGTACGAGGTTTTGAATTATCGAAGCCCCGAAGAGGTAAATTTCAGTTACTTCCAAGCCAGAGGTGGAGTTTTTTTGTTTGTAGCAACTTTTCCCCGCCCATCTTTCAAACGTTCGCTAAAATCAAGGAGAGCGACTTATTTTCCTGCGTTTCTGTAAATCATCTCCTCACTGCTTCATAATAATGAGCTTTGAGCGATTTGAGAACCAACCTATCCAGTGGCTGGAGGTAATGAGCTGTAAGGTTCTAAAGACAACGTATGATAACAACTTATCATTTTTCTCAGTGTGTTCAGTCACTCCCCATGTAAGGAGACTCCCTCGTCACCACGTCTTGGTGCGTCCTCAGGTTGCGGATAGAGAAGGACTCCAGATATGGAGGGTAGCTGTGAATATGTTGAATAAGCAGTCACGGGTAAGGAGTGGTCCTCTAGCTTGGGGGTTGGGCGTGGGGTTAACAACCCCTCACCGTAAAAACTTAATTTTGTTATGAAATGTCTAAAAGTGCCTCGGGACTTGGTCTGATTCTTTAGCACGACTGAAATGTGAGAAAAGCATGAGATTTGGCACTTGGAATATGTAATCTCTACAGGATAGGTTCAATCAAGTCAGTAGTGGGGGAGTTAGAGAAGTTCAAGCCAGATTTAGTGGGAAGGGAAGGGAAGGGATGTCAAACAGCAGAAAATTATACATTTTTGTATGGAAAAGGGAACGTTAATCACCACTTTGGGACAGGATTTTTCGTACATAATAGGATTATTTCAGCAGTTTGCCGTATGTAACTCTAACGGGTCGTTGGTGTGATATCATGACACTGAATATGCATGCCCCAACTGAGGATAAAGATGAAGGCTCAAAGGACTAGAACATGTATTTGACCGGTTCCCTAGGTACCGTTTGAAAATTCTGCTAGATGATTCCAATGCGATAATAGGGAGGGAGGAAATTTTTAAACCGATTATTGATAAGGAAGGTCTACATGAAGATAGTAATTATAACGGGAACAGAGTAGTAAATTTTACAACTTAAAACACCTAATTGTCAAAAGCACAACATTCCCCCACTCGCTCACCGTGACATTCATAAACATACTTGAACTTCTCCTGATTGTGTCACACATAGTCAAATAGAGTATTTTTTACAATTAATTCTTATCAGGCTACCAGCCGTGTAAGATGGTTTAGTGGAGAATGGTGTTTTTCCATTAAACCACCTTACACGGCTGGTATCCCAAGAAGAATTCATTATACTCAAGTCACCGTGAAAGCTTCAGTTCAGACACATCACATTTAAATTGACAAGAGACGACACTCGAACATATTAGATGTCAGATCATTCAGAGGAGCTGACTGTGATACCGACCTCTACCTGATAATATCAAAAATTAACGGATAGACGTTCAGTAAATAAACAAATAAGGTAAAAGTTTGATTTAGAAAGCTTTTATTTGAAGAAACTCAATAATATAGAAGTTAAGGGGAAGTACCAGATAGAAATCTCCAAATAATTTTGTAGCTTTAGAGATCTTGGACGATATTTTGGATATTAGAAGCTCGTCGGAAAGTATTACGGACAATATCAAGACCTGAGCCAATGAAAATTTAGAATATCACAAACTACAGCATAGTAAACCATGGTTTGATAATGAGTGCTCAAAATTAATAGAGAAGCGGAAGTGGGCTGGGTACAATGGTTGCAGAATCCAAGCCATGTCAACGGAGATAATCTACAAAATTTAGGACATGAAACCAGTATAAGAAAAGGAAATAATTGAAAAACAAAATTAATGAAGATGACGGAGGCAGTATGACCTCTGAAACGTTGGTTAACATCAACCAGACTACACAACGCAATAACCCAGAAGACAGAAATCTTCATAATCACCGCTGTGAGAACCTCAAGTCTTACAAAATTAATGAACAGACAGAGTGTGAAGTTCACCACTAACATTCATCTAACGCTGAGGTGTATAATAAGCAGACATTTTCGTTCAAGCTTAACGTACTCCTCTGTTAAAACTGTAATTTAATATTATTATCCCGAAATATTTATAATTCATCCATCAAACTGACACTCATCAGAACGCAAATAAAAATCTGGAGAAGTTTATTTATAAACATATTAAAAACTTAAGTATGTCACTTGGAACAGTTTAATATATGTCAGTGGCTCCATAAAACAAATCAGACCTCAACATCAAAGTCCACAACCTTATCCACTCGGCTGCAGAATCTCACCATCAAAGCAGCCCACTTTACCCCAGATCTCAGAGTGATTTTTTTTTCAAATATCTCTCTACATTTCCCGTCTACTTCCCACTGATCTCATTCTTGTCGAAACCACCTAAACAAGTCTGATGACATCATCTTATGAGACAGAAAATATAATTTGACCTTTGTGAATGGTCTAAAAATTCCTCGGTTGGATTAAATATACTAACGCAGTGTTCAAATCGTGCCCCGTTCAACTCCTGCTAACTTGTTTAAAACTCACTTTCGTTGTTTAAGGCAGGGCAGACGAGAGGCGGGAAAAAATTCAATTAGCTATTCACGTAGTAAGCTGCATAGCCGAGGTTGGGACACAGTGGTCGCTTTCACCCATCTCCCTTAAGTGGGGATAGCAAGTGATTCAATCTGATTCACACTGTCAGATCGAGTTAAACCATCCATTTAACTGTTTGATCGATCAAGTTGTCTTGCAGGGAAGTTATCAGCTCTGGATTGCGCTACAGACACGTCAATTTCGAGTTGACATTGTGACCATTCAGAGCTGTCAGCTTATA
The DNA here is from genome assembly GCF_977971745.1 of Zootermopsis nevadensis. Classification (NCBI taxonomy): domain Eukaryota; kingdom Metazoa; phylum Arthropoda; class Insecta; order Blattodea; family Termopsidae; genus Zootermopsis; species Zootermopsis nevadensis. Next base: position 527,425 of record NW_028259139.1, on the reverse strand, counting down.
GCTACATCACGTGCGATGACAGAGGAGTCTCTTGGCCGGCTGATGAACCGAACTCGATAATTGTGAGCCTACGTCGTAAACAAAGTGATACCTTCGCGTGACTTCGCGGCTGCTAGGAGGAGATCGATTGTCGTTCCGAGTTCTGCGAGATTGTGGGTGTGCGATTCGGTTAAGATGTTAGACTGTTTTGTTACGTTGCTTTAACTTAGATTTTGTTTCTTTGCTCACGTCAAATACGGATGGGCTAGCTCCTGTTAAGTGAATCGACACAGATGACAGGATAAATATTAAATCATATTACGTAAATTAGGTTGGAGGTTGTGGAAACTTGGAACAGCGATTGGTAGGGGGCTATTGTAAACACGATAATAAACCTTAAAAATTATTCTTAATTTTATACACTAAAATAATTCTTGGGGTTGCCACACTGGCGGCATGAGTAATGAAGTCTTTGTTGGTGTGATGTGTCCAAGTCCACGGCCTATCTATAGTGAGTTTTCTAAACACAACCGTGAAATGAACTTAGGCTCCCCGGCCTGAGTCTCAAAAACAACTTACTGTTAGCCCATACAACTTTTCAAGGTTTATTTTCTACATGAGCAGATGTTTCAGACAAGAGTTGTAGTCTGTGATAAATATTTTGTGCTGTTTTCGAGATAGTGGCTGTCAAAAAATAAAGCGGTCTTCATTAGTACACGCATGTGAAATATATGCTAGAAAACGAGCGGGCAACGGTATTTTTACTTAAAAGTAGCGTTGAGCTGAGAAGTTCCCAATAGCCATTCGCTAGCGAAAGACTCCGTACGAATTCAAAACGAAAATAAAATTGTTATGATGTCTCAGCTACGATGCTCATACGATAGTTTCTTTTTCATCTGCATATTTTTCTCAGATGTTCTAATGTACCTCATATTTATTCTTCCAGTTTGTACGCTCTCTCATTAGGATTTAATTATTTTCCCTAATCTAATTCTCCTTTATTTTAATTTTATTATTTTGTTCTCTTTCTAGTTCTGTCTCTAATTTACTCTAGTCTAATCTGCCTTTGCCCTTCGTTTTCTCCTAACATTCTCTTTGTCATCATATCTATTTGCTTCTTTAACCGAGTCATCCATTTTTTAATCTCATTCCTTTACGCTAACAATTTCTTCTGAGTGTTTTACTTCTCTGCAAATTATTACTTAAGTTATTATTATTATTATTAATATACGGCAGAACATCTAATTCCTCAGTTGCCAACAAAATAATACTGTAATGACCATTCTCTTGTTCTCAACTGTTAATTATTTAAACTGCTATTTCACTCACTGTTAAAAGAAATAGCGTCACGCCGTGGCCGGTTACAATAGTAAATTTCAACCGAAATTCTGTAAACGCAGCTTAAGGTAAAATTTCTATAGCTTATGTGTACCAAACGTCCTGTAATTTCTCATGTAAGTTTCGTATTTTCCATTCCCCTTTCTCTCGCTGTAATATATTCTGTTTCATCGTCTTTCTGAAGCAAGGATAAGCCTCCAAACAGACAACTTCCATTACCATCAACCTTTTTACCTTAGGCTGGTTTCCATTTTTACCTTTACAGAAATTAATAAACGTCGATATGTGGTAATAACAACAGTCAGGAACTAGACACATTGTAAACAAATGTGGGCCATGACAGTTGTTAGCCAAACGTAAGAGGCGATAGTTTCATGTCCATTAATACAACCATATCCGAAACTTCCTTAACGGCGTTACCATGGCAACGGTTATAGTAATGTAGGCCTAACACAACACACGTAGCCGCGAACATTCCATTATTAGACCTACGCGAGCATGTGATTCACCGGTTAATCTTCACATCTTATTACGATTTGTGAACCGACATGCTTTTATTTACAAATTAATTCGATCATTTCCATCACTAGGTCGCGTTAAAAATTATTTAATGAGAACGAAGGGAGAAATTACTTAAATGAGCTATTTGTACATACACAGTGACGTAACAGATGAGAGACATTTTAAATAACTAAACAATTACATACATCAGCATTGGCACACATAGCGAATTACCGAATCAAATGTAGGTGTTCAAAATAACCACCGTTAGCTTCGCGGCACAGTTGACAGGGGTGGACAACTGACTGGCAGGAGGTCACCAAAGTTTCTGTACAACATTGTTCAATTTCTTGCCAGCGTTCTTAAGTGATGCAGGCTTTGTACTGTTTTATACACATACAGAAATCAACATTTGGTGTGATTTAAGCAAAAATAGTCTTACGTTTAATCCTAGACGCCTAGATTCTGGGTTAGAATAATACGACTGAACTAATTTTGTGTGAGGACCTGCCCCATTGCACAGCTCAAGTTCACTGCTGGAACGCGGACGGTCCTATGTGCTGGGAACTGCCTTTCCTCCGCTCGTTCTTTCCAGTGCTCTGAGTGTTTGGTGAGATGGCTGCCCGATAAGTTTGCTTTTCCTTTCGTCACGTCGCGTGTTGGTTGACCAGGAGATGAGATCTCGGGAGATTCCGGACGACATATACGGGGAAGGTCAGGGGTCAAGTCTCAAAACGTGACAAAGAATGTACCAGGCATCGCTGAAGTTGCAACCCACAAACACTGCGCCTATCACCTGTCACCGCTGTCTTGCTCGGAGCGAAACTCGAAATGATCCCCGGCTCTCATCAGTGAACAGATTCTTCGCCCTCGTGTTGACAACGGCTCTGCTATTAACTCTAGTTCATATTTTCCGTCAGCCTGATACCGGGTGGGGTAACCATAGCAGCCGTCACCAAACTGCGTGCTTCAAGGTCACTAAAAAATAATGAATTCTTCTCAGGGCTTCAGATTATATGTCACTGAAGGACTTGCTATTTTTGTTGTGCTTCGAGTTCAGAGCTGTCCACACTCGCCTGGGCTCCACTCTTCCAAGGTTGTACGAATTTCACGTGTCTTTGAAACACGCAATTTGGTGACAGCTACTACACTGAATAGAGTATTTCTTAAAAACCTGATAGTCGCTCAGCTAGTCAAGATATTAAACGCATTTCATGCTATCCGATTACACATTTTCGTGTACATATTCAAACCCAAGGCCACAACATTGCATGCATTCCTCGTCCACCAATCCGAATTACAGCCACAATTAGTACGTTAATTGTTCCACGTTGCCTAGTTCATTTGTTTTTTAGTTTTCCATGAAATATTATGACTTAAAGACGTTGACATATTGACGTTTTTGAGTGCATCATATTCATACTTAATGTAGTCTAGTTTAAACGGTGTCAATTAATGTTTAATGATGCCTTAGTTTGTTAAATGTGCCTATAGCGGTGTAGATATGGCAATACTGTATAATTAGCCAAAGGTGCGAGTGCTGCGGCAGTGGCCTGACTTAAAATCACGTGATATTCAAATTTTCAAATGCACACGTAAGCGACTTGCTCGGATATGAGATGTACGGTAGAACAAAATTAATTTTTAGCTTTTCCGCGTTTCATATAAACATACGCGAAATTATATATCTCATAAATTTAACGTAGTGAGCAGTCCTATCTGCATTATTTGAAATTTTACTCAGAAATAGATAATTCAAAAAGTTGTTCCTAGGACCTAGAAGTTTCATTCCTTTTATTTCGCAGTATTACATGTGTGAATACAGCTCTAAAACAGCAACACATATCACCACAGATGTCATTCATGGCTTCACCACAAATAAATTCAGGCTTATTTCTGTCTCAAATAAAATATCCGACCTACCAAACAACAAAGCCTTCCCTAATGGCGTGTGTCCAGGAACGTTAAATATTTAGACGACATCAAATACGTCACTGACCACAAGCACCAGGAAAAATAAATTATTGGGCTAAAAATAAACACGGCAGTCTGCAATTATATTAATTTTGATAAATAATATAAGTGTTCTTAAATAATCTTAGATTCTTCTTCCCCCTCAACCACTTAAATTTACGAAAATTATGTCATTCAGACTATAAACACATAAAGAATCCGTGGTAAAAGAACTTAAATGTATCAGTCTTTATAATTACGAAATGATAAAGTTTTGCTCGTCTTCAAAATCTCCGAAAAATTATAAATAGATTTTTTCATTTTGTCTAAGTTTAATTTTTGTGACATTTCATGCCAAATAATTCCTGTTGTTTACAAGATATCAAAAGCAGAGACAACGCACTGCACATTCATAAATTATATTTCTCATAAAGCTAAACTAATATATTGATTACTGTCATATTATAAACAACTAATTTTGTTTTACATTTTCTTTAGTTATAAGTATATGTTCACTAAATCGTCGACCGTCAAATTGATTTTGCTTTATTCGTCCGAATGTTTAGTCGACAATATTTCAGATATTATTTACCATTCTGTTTACTAACCGTGATGATGTATAAAATACTATACATGAAATATGTCGGGTAAACAAAGCAACAAGTTGTATTTGAATTTCGAAATTGTAGTAAATACAAACGAAACTTCACTTCATACGCCATGCTACTACATCATATCAATAAATCCTTATGATATAGAGGAATAAATCATTCGTAAACGATATGTATTCAGCATATTGATATATCGAGTAATTACTTTGGTAGCACGAATTGGAAAACTGTTACAGACAGTTTGGGGGAGATATTCATTTGCTTATTGACAACAAATAAATAAAAAATAACCATCACAGATGTTTAATAAAAGTAAAAAAAATTGTACATCATATTTAGTGTTAAATTTTACTGTATTATTTATCATTGTTTAATTTAACGATGCTTTCATTAGGTCAGAATATTTAGCGTCTAATGGTGACATGCTATCTTTTCTATTTCAGCTAGGAGCATTCAGAATTAAATCAAAATTTTAAAATAATTCATGTGTGTGTATTCCAGTACAAATTACACCTTTCCAGTTTTGTTAGACAATTTATTAGGCCTAATGTATTTAAATTTTACTTCTTAGCATGTAAATCGCCTTACAGATTATGGTATAGAGTCCACACGAGGAAAATAAAGCCCCTGACATCTTAGGGCACATCCAGAGATGAATCATTAGTGTTGAGTTATACGCATGACCTCCCTAAAGCTTTCGTGTTATGTAGTCTGTTCACATTTTATCAGAAAATAAATGTTTCGTGCCAAACAAATAGCGTGGTTAATTTTCCGGTATTTGAAACATCACGCAGTTTATATTAAAATATTTCTGGGCAATGTTAATAACAATAACAGTCTATTTTCACAGAAGTGTAGGCACATAGACTTCAGCTGAGCAGAAACCCTCCATAAGCTTACAGTCCCACCCCTTTATATTAAACCAACGTTAGTTCATAGTCGCGTGGAGTGTATATTCGTACAATAGGGTACATGTACCCTATGGCGACGCCTTACAGGCGCCACGTGACCATGGACAAGGGGCGACACACGCCCTAACAACGGCTCAACAATCCATACGACATACACACCGCCGTTGCTATGCAAAGACTTCGAATTAGCTCGGCTGGAATAATACGAGGTTGCGTTTGCAGTCATTGGGTTTTAATGATTTGGAGAAACGACTGATTGTTTGTAGGTGCTTTCGCCAGCATTGCGTGAGAATGTAACGTGCTCGATGCGTCCGCCAGTGCGTGTGTAATAACCGCGTTCTCTTTGTCTGTATCACAGCTTTCTCAACTCACGGTTTTCAATTTCCAATCAAATGTACTAAAGGAAGCATTAGGATTAATATACCAGCGGTATTTGATCTTGGGACACTGGATTGAATCGGTGTAATCCTCAGCTCAGATTCACACTAACGGGAGGGGAAAGGCAAGGCTTTAGTGACACCCGAAGCAAGATTTATGACTTTTTTTAGGGCTTAGATCTTAATTTATTTTTAAGCGTGTTATTATGAAATTTTTGTGTTCTGTGAAGGAAAAGCTAACTTAAGCCTTTGTTCGGCAGTGGTTCCCACAGTTTCGGGCAAGGTCTTGTTCTTTTCCAATGTTTTTATGTTGAAAATATGATAAAATCTTCACCGACTTGAAAGTTGACATTATTTTCCAAACTTACAGACAGGTGTGGAAACGAGGACAGACGGTTACAGAGGAATTTTGATTTTATTAGTTTGGGGTGTAATATTTTCCAAAATTCTGGCTGGTAAAGTAAGAGACTAGTAAATAAATAGGTAATGAGACTGTGTTCGTTAAGGTTTTATTTACGGTTTTCAAGATGAAAAAGAATATTTCTGTAATTAAAATCACGATAGACAAATACTTAAGATTGAATAGAGGAATTTGGTTTATACAGGCCTTTTATTCAGTTGACAGGGAAGCCTTATAGCTTAAAATGATATGAGTAATAACATGCATGAGTGTGTCGAGAACATTGCACAATGTTATCAAATTCTGTGTGAAATGTGGAGAAGAGGTGACAATTTATTAAACAAAAAAAAGAGATGCAATTCAAAGTTGTAGTTTTAGTCCTAATTTGTTTAATAGTTTATAAATGGCATTTTTCATTGTAAGTGAAGGTATTTAAAATGCTTCACTAATAGAAAAGGCGACAATCCCGGGATTGTAGATTGCAGATGATTTAACTAATGCACGATTGAAAATTCACGAGATCGATCAGAGTTATGTCGTAAGTTAAAGTACTATAGAAAGTAAAGTAAAACTGTCCTACTATACTCCATTTAGGCGCTTTGGGATGGGAATATTTCGATCTATCGACCTCCAATAAAGTGTTTCGTGCAGAAAACAATCGTTGTACGTTGACAGTCGCTCTACTGTCCCTTAGGGCACATTTATAATGTGGCTATGCACGTAATTCCATTCACTTTACGCTCTCTTGTGACAAGATCAACCGTTAACCGGTGTGACATTTGGGGTTTGCAGGGGCCCTGAATTTGGATGTAATTTGTGTTGATAACCGCCTACAAGACTGCACGTTGTCAAAACCAGATGAACGCACAACATATCTTAGACGTGTTTCAAATAACTGCCTACATATGTATTCAGTAACTTTGTATGTTACGTTAAATAAGGGCCAACGTTCCAAAATAAATTCTGAAGCTCTCAAGGATCTAAGTCGGCAGGAAAGTCGTTACTATTGGATCTGTAACTGTTCTCATTAACTCACTCTTCTTCGTGATAATTAGTTACCCGAATATCCAGTTTAAACACTGAATACCTTCGCCGTTCGCGGAGCTTAAATTGTTTAATCCCCCCCAACCCGCGAAATGTAAAACAGCGTTGAGCGAAGTTAAAACCTTATGGGAGAAATGGGGTTAGGTGAACCAAAGACACACAAAACATGATAATTAATGGTCAATAAACTTGACAATATTATTGTTTGTGTTTATTAGGATGACGTCGGCGTTCCTGGCATTTAGCGTCGAATGACATAACGTGATGAGTTTGTTCGATAAATTTAAAGTATACTGCGAGGAGAAGAAATTGTGTCGTCATATTTGAAGGTAGATATCTCATCATGTTATTCGCCAGCCAGAAACGAGGAATGCAATGCCCCAGCCAGGGAAACCAATTTCCCGAATAAGAACTGATGATGAGTTCTTCCGCATAGATGTCAGTGCTGGGCCAACTTTCTCTGTGTGTGAAGCTGTTTCCCTCGTGCATGCTACATGAACCAACCTTCTCAGTCTCTTTGAACCGTATAGAATAACGGTCAAATTATAGGGTTATGTATTTTAATTCATGTTTGTTTGAAAGAGGAACTGAACTGGCTCCCAGGCGTGTGTGTGAATATTCTTTACAGGGGGAGAATTTCGTTAAAAAAGCCCGAGACAGATGCCGGGGGAGGGGGACAGGAGGTGGTTCCCCGTTGAGGGCGCGCGTCGCGGCAAACAATAGCATCAGTCACAACTCCCTCTTGAGGGTAATCCTCTTTGCAGCCCTTACCCAAGAAAAGCAGTTTTTGTCCTCCAGCTCTCATTACACGTGGTTTAGAAACGCTCAGGCACGCTACATAAAGTTAGCCCCCATCATGAATTTGTTTCCCGTGGAAATAAAACTTGAACTTCATACTAGGGATTTAAGATAATACAAATTGTGCATGATAGGTACAAACCAAACTCGGTAATAAAAATCTTGATTTCCATTACGTTTCGAACACCACCTCTAACTAACTACCTACCTACCTTAATGGAGTAGTTAGTTAGGAAATTCCCCGCTCCTTGTGAAACTCGAAGTTTCATTTCAGTGTTCAAAATTGCCGGCCACACAAATTCAATCAACAGCCTAAGAGATCATTTCCCCAATAACTATTTTAATATTGTTATCTCATTAACATATGGGTCTTCCGAGTTGTCCCCTCCCTTCAGTCTTTCGAACTAAAATTTAGTAAACATTTCTTATTTTCCCCATGCTCGCTACATGTCCTGCTTATCTCAAACTCCCTTATTTGATTACCTTAATAATATTTGGTGCAGAGCTTAAACAAACTATGAAACTCCTCGTAATACAGTTTTCTCCACTCTCTTGTCACTTCAATCCTCTTAGGTTCAAACATTCTCCCATTCGAACCCTTACCCTTACATTCTAATGTCTCGTCCTTAGTCCTTCCTTCGACTACGCCAAACAACTTCTTCAGGTGATAAAAAGCACCGGGATGTGTCCTCTTCGTGTGCGTCATGCCGTACAATACCGCAGTGGACCTTCAATTGTTTGTGTTCGAACACATAGGAAAACATCACATATGACATGATAATCAATAGTTGAAGTGGAATTTACGTAACGTGAGAGGGAGAAATAATGATACAACCACAGGTGTGGCTGTTTCACATGTCAGTCACCTGTTAGTCATATTCAAAGGAAACATCTAAATTATCGCTTCATTTTCCTTTGTGTCTGCAGCGAGAAAAACATACAGTATGACAAGACATCGTTCCACTATCTGAATTCATATCAGTTCAAACCAATTCTACTTTTCCAACAACTCCGTCTGTCTGTCCCAGATTACGGAAGAAACCGCCCGACACAGCTCACCTCATTTGGCCAGGGGAACTCAGACTGGCCGATCGGGGCTCAGATCCCGATTTTCCGTCTAGCCTCTGCTCTGGGGATCACCCAGCCTCCTAACCAATGGGTACCGGAGTCCTTTACCCGGGGATAAAGCGTAGCCGGGCGTGTAGCTGACCACTCACCCCATCTAGGGCCGAGGTCAAGAATGAGTAGGAGCTATAATACCTCTCCCTCCAAGCGCCCATATGGCGTATAGCGGGACACAATATCACACACCTCTCCTTACGCCATACTCATTCATTGCAACGTAACATCACCTGATCCTCAAATATCCAGTCCAATTCATCTTGACCTAGTCGGTTTAGCTTCACTCTCCTTTCTTAATGAAAACAAGTAGGCTTGTCACAATGCTGTCTCTCTTTTAAACTTCTGAAGAAAAAACGTATCGAGTAGTAGCCTCAGCTACAAATCTTTTGATCTTCTAACACGTAATAACTGCACGGTGGACACGCGAACTTACAACATTGAAGCAACACTGAAACTCTGTTAAAATAATTTGTTGTGAAAACAAATATACATTTAAAATATCTGTTATTATCGACACAATTTTTCACAAACATCGTCTAACACTAAAAGAAATTATCTTAAAATCTTACAGATTCACGTAAAATTAACATTTTATTTTAACCCCGTCTGTTTGAATTGGAGATATCAATTGTAAAAACAAATTTAAAGTGGTAAGAAAAGATTAAGAAGAGGACTTGAAGGTATTAGTCTCACGCGTTGTTTCGAAAAAACGCTCGTGAAACCTGCACAGTTCTTAAACTGGTAACAGTGGTTACAGAACCATAACACAGACCGCATTTATCCAACATCGGATGGACACAAAGTTAAATAAAACTTTTATTTACGACAGAACTGCAGATGTTTTGGGGCAATCATACGGATTCAAGTCGCAGTGGAAAAGGCTCGTATGTTATGAGTCACATCTGGCTGACTACCACATTCCAGATGTCGGCGGCCAACATTTTAAGGTCAGTTGATACATTTTCTTTGTGTGTGTGTGTGTGGATATGAACTTGAACCGCGTTACCCTAATTAAAGAGAGCTGGGAGCTGCTACCTGTAGTTCGATATTGATCCGTAGCATTCCTCTCTAAAACCTCTTTTTATCTTCATGACAATCACTGGGGGAAACCAATTTGTGACTTAAAATATAAGCTCTGGGAGATAGGCCCTTTAAGTAAAGCCCCCGTTTGGGATCTATCGGGGAATTCAAAGTCGTACGGAAATACCAGAAGGATTTTTTGAGGTACTAGTACGGAATAATGTCCTAATTAGACGTCCCTTTATATATGACCTCTAGTGTTCCAATGTTCCGACCGGAACGAAATGATGGCTTAAATAAATAACAATAGCAATCATACGGACGGACAGGCGGTCGCTCGGGAAACTGTAAAATATTGTTCGAGAGTCGAAAAATGCTTGAGTCGATCTTGAGAATTTCAAAGGGGAACATTTGTAAGCAACAGATACAGGACACAACGACAAAGAAACAATAAATAAATAAATAAATAAATGAGAGAACTTATTTGTGAGCATGTAATGAATTTATGGAAAGTCCAACATTTTTAAAACGTTGAATCTAAATATGCAACTGACACTGAAAATACGACTTTGGATAAATGTTAACAGCAAAATATATTTTTAATTGTGACAAAACTTAGGCGGAAAATATATTTGGATAACTCTCATGGTGGGTGTGTGGGTACATTACGACATTTCTTCAAAAAAAAAAAAAAGAGTACATTTTGAAAAAAAAAATTCATGGTATAACGTCTTAAAATAGTGATAATTATGACATTTCAACAATTTTGAGAAGACGTTATAACAGGTCCTCTTTTTAAAAATTATTTTGGAGATTTTATGGTTTGATGTAACTCGTAATGCTGTTGTACTTTGAGTGGGGAAACTTTCTGGTACACAATATTTTAATTACCCACTACTAAATCACGGAGCACACTCGGGGTCGCGGACCGATTGTTTATGACTAACAATCAGAATATGTTCGGCGAAAGTATAAGACCGAGAAGAGGGGCGAACTAGCCAGAACCCTCACGACGTCACCATGACAACGCGCGGCTCCTCTCGCTGAAGGCGGTATTTTAATTAGGAAGCTCTGAGTGCGCATGCTCCGGTCTGACTCCAACATCGGCACTTGTCAAGCTACCATCGTCAGATGCAAATAAAAACAACACAGGCGTCCTTTACGGCAGTGGACTGCGCGGTCCTGGGATGGTGGCACTGACATTCGGGTTTGGGCCTGGTTCAAATGATAGCAATCAAACATTTTGAGTTCTTTCTAGGTCATTATTTTTACGCAAAAAAAAAGTTATTCGTAGTTTCGCTGGTTTAAATATTCGTGAATCAGCCGGGACACGCCTAATAAATCCCATTGCTTTCATTTTCTCAGAGATTTTAGTAGTTGTCTTACAAACTTGCCATCCGGTATGTGTACCGTTCCTCAAACGCCAAAATAACCACAAATGTTTAACAGCGTATTTAAATAAATTAATGAACGAAGGTATCACCACCTTGTCGAAGGCAATCTGCCGGGTGAGGAGGCTTGCGTGCTCAAATGACCCTTAGGGCTATGCCGGCCTGAGCTTCGGCTCATGGTAGGGTCACCCAAGCCGGACAGGTCTAAGGAGATGCGCTAGACTAAGAGTGATACCCTGGTCCTCCAGGTTGGGGGTTGGGTGTAGGGCTAACAACCTTTCACCTTTAAAAAAAATATGTGTTACGAAAAAATCAACCAAGCCTCGGATCAGGACGGACTCTTTGGCACGACCACGGCAATTGAAAAAGGACATGAGATTTGGTACCTGGAACATTAGGAGCCTCTATAGGGCTGGGGCACTGAAATCAGTGTGTAGGGAATTAGGGAATTATAAGTTAGACTTAGTGGCAGTGCAGGAAGTGCGATGGGAGGGGGAGGGCACGATCCCAGTGGACAATTTTACATTTTTCTATGGAAAGGGGAATGACAATCATCAGCTAGGGACGGGTTTTTTTGTTCATAGCAGAATTAGGGCAGCAGTTAAGAGAGTAGAATTTGTTAGTGACAGGTTGTCTTACGTAATTTTGGAAGGACGTTGGTGCGACATCATTGTCCTTAATGTTCATGCCCCAACTGAAGACAAAAGCGATGATATCAAGGATAGCTTTTATGAAGAATTGGAATCAGTATTTGATACATTTGGCAAGTATCACATGAAAATTCTGCTAGGAGATTTCAATGCAAAAATTGGGAGGGAGGATGTCTTCAAACCCACAATAGGCAGCGAGAGTCTCCATGCACTTAGTAATGATAATGGCGTCAGAGCAGTGACCTTCGCTACGTCAAAAGATTTAATTGTAAAAAGTACAAAATTTCCACACCGTGATGTTCATAAATACACTTGGACTTCCCCAGATGGCAGAACACACAATCAAATAGATCATGTTTTAGTAGATAAGAGAAGGCAGACAAATGTAATTGATGTGAGATCATTCAGAGGAGCAGATTGCGACACTGATCATTATCTGGTGGTAGCAAAAGTGAGGGAGCGGCTTTCAGTAAGTAGACGAACTAAACAAAATTTTGACACAGAAAGATTTGATTTGAAAAAATTAAGTGAGGGAGAGGCAAAGGAACAATATCAAGTTGAAATTTCGAATAGGTTTCAAATTTTAGAGACAAATGAGGATAATGAAAGTGTGGACATCAACAGGGAGTGGGAAAATGTCAGAAACTGCATCAAAATTTCAGCAAAAGAGAAACTAGGATACTACAGGAGAAAGCAAAATAAACCGTGGTTTGATGAAGAATGTTCAAAATTAATAGATCGAAGGAAGCAAACAAAATTTCAATGGTTGCAGAACCCAAACAAAACAAATGCGGATAATCTATGTAACGTGAGACGTGAGGCTAGTAGAACCTTTAGGACTAAGAAAAGGGAATACCTGAAGGGCAAAATTGCTGAACTTGAGACAAATAATAAGGAAAAAAACATCAGAGACCTGTACAGAGGCATTAATAACTTTAAGAAAGGATATCAACCCCAGACTAATTTGGTAAAGGATGATAGTGGCAATTTGCTTGCAGATCCAATAAAAATTGTGAATAGGTGGAAAAATTTCTTTAGCGAGCTCTTAAATGTTCATAATACTGGTGATATTAGACAGATTAAAATGCATACAGCTGAACTGTTGGTGCCAGAACCTAGCTTAGATGAAGTGGAACTAGCCATTGGGAAGTTGAAAAGTTATAAATCTCCAGGAATTGATCAGATTCCGGCCGAATTAATTAAAGCAGGTGGCAAAGGGTTGCATATGAGGATCCATAAGCTTATTCAGTTAATTTGGGATAAGGAAGAGATGCCACATCAATGGAAGGAATCCATAATTATTCCTATTTATAAGAAGGGGGACAAGACTGAGTGTGGTAATTACCGAGGAATATCGCTGCTATCAACCTCATACAAAATTCTATCCAACATTCTTTTGGCAAGATTAACCCCATATGCGAATGAAACTATTGGGGATCATCAGTGTGGGTTCAGACGAAACAGATCAACGATTGATCAGATCTTTTGCATTCGTCAGATACTAGAGAAAAAATGGGAGTTCGGTGGGACTGTACATCAGTTATTTATAGATTTCAAAAAAGCCTATGACTCTGTGAAGAGAGAAGTGCTATATAATATTCTTATTGAATTTGGTATACCAAAGAAGCTAGTGGGTCTAATAAAAATGTGCTTAAATGAAACCTGCAGCAAAATTCGAGTAGGTAAATATGTATCTGAGACATTCCTCATCAAGAACGGTCTAAAACAAGGAGATGCTTTGTCTCCCTTGCTCTTTAACTTTGCGCTAGAGTACGCCATCAGGAAGGTCCAAGGTAGGCAGGAGGGTTTGCAATTGAACGGGACACATCAGCTATTGGCATATGCTGATGATGTTAATTTATTGGGGGACGATATAAATACAATAAAGAGGAACGCAGAAGTTTTACTAGAGGCTGGTAGACAAGTGGGGCTGGAAGTAAATTCAGAAAAAACTAAGTACATGTTAGTATCTCGTCATCAGAAGACAGGCGGGCAAAATTATCTTAGGGTAGCTAATAAATCCTTTGAAAGGGTTACAAAGTTCAAATATTTGGGAACAACAATAACAAATCAAAATGATACTTGTGAGGAAGTTAGGAGGAGACTAAATTCCGGAAATGCTTGCTACTTCTCAGTCCAAAATATTTTGTCTTCCCGTCTGATTTCTAAGAACCTGAAAATTAAAGTATACAAAACAATAATCTTGCCTGTTGTTTTGTATGGGTGCGAAACATGGTCTCTCACTCAGAGGGAGGAACACAGATTGCAGGTGTTTGAGAATCGGGTGTTGAGGAGGATATTTGGGCCTAAGAGGGAAGACGATGGGGCGTGGAGAAAACTGCACAATGACGAGCTTAAAAATCTGTACTGCTCCCCCAGTATTGTGAGGGTGATTAAGTCGAGAAGAGTGAGATGGGCGGGACATGTAGCGCGCATGGATGGGACAAGAGGTGTGCACCGGGTACTGGTTGGGAAACCTGAAGGGAAGAGACCGCTGGGGAGACCTAGACGTAGATGGGAGGATAATCTCAGGCGGGATCTATCCGAGATAGGAGTTGAAGGAAACTGGATTTTGTTGGCCCAGGACAGGGTCCGGTGGAGGGCTTTGGTTAATTCGGTGATGAACCTTCGGGTTCGGTAAGCCATCTAGTTAGTTAGTTAATGAACAATGGTTTTATGCATTAAAAGAATCATGTATCAGAGACACGATAGTCAGGGCAGATTTTAAATAGATCGGGCTTAATTCGGGCTCTGGGTCGGGCCAAATGGACCTTCAATCAGGCCTCATAAAAATCTGCCATTGTTATGGCAGAACTCAAAGTTTCCAAACAATTAATCTCTCTAATATGTATTCTACTCTTATACTGAAACCCCTTTGTCGAAGTACCATGTGGACGCTTTAAAATTCCCTGTCTCGTAATCGTAGACTTTCAGGTTCCACTAACCTAACAACACTACAGTACACCTCATGAAGTTTCTTGATGTGTGATATCCTAAACTGATCCTTTATTAATCCTTTTCACGCGCAACACAGGCGTTCTTTACTGGAGAACAACATCAGTTTTGCGCATATATATATATATTAAACAAAAGCCACAGAAGCTATAAATAGTAAGACTTTCATCATAATTGTACCGAAACGTCCGACATTCTTTCCTAAATCAAATATTAGGCCTAACATCCGTTTAGTTATGTATTTTCTTCTTACCCCCAACATTTCAGTTGCTGACTATTAACAAAATCATTTGTATAGATTCAATTAGTTAACAAAATTACGTAGAAAAGATGTCCACGTCGTAGGCCCATTGTTTTTACAGTCATTACTACTAATAGAACGTTTTATAAAAATGCTAAGTTTTAAATACCGCTGTTAGTTGTCATTGAAAACATTTAGCTCACAAAGTTATTAATTTTTTTTTTAAATTACTAAACTATATAAAATGACAGAAAACTCCTGGTTACTGCCCTCCATTATATATGACGTGCTATGAATGATTAACTGTGTAAAAATATTATTAAATCAATAAACGAAGCTGAGATCTATCAAAGACACATCAATATTCAGCCAGAATAAATCCTTAATTAAATCCTCTTTATTTAACAGTCAATTGCGACAGGCCTATAAATCTTTTCGCCTCCGCGTATTTATTTAACGACGATTCTTTCAGTAGCTCAGACTATACAGCGTCCATCGTCTTTGTAGAAAACATGAAACTAACGTCTAATCACGACGACCTTGAAAGAAACAGCTGTCAGACGAAACCGATTCTTTCTCACAAAATCCTTCTAAGATGCAGAAAATACGCGGCTAAATGTGACACATAACATTTAAAATAATTCTTTGATTCAGTATGCTATCCCACACCTTAAAAATCAACCTTACCTTTCGGTGGAAATGAATTTCTGGACCGGATTCCTGGCCGGAAAAGAAGTTAAACGGCGAAGGCTTCTCACTCCCAAGTTCTGCTTCGTCTTGTTTCCTGAAAACACAATTATTTTAAAAAATTGTAGCATTTTGTGTCTCCCCCTAACGTTCGAACCAACAGAACGAGTATCACGAATCCAGAACTGGAGAACACTCTGACGTCATATCACCTTAATACGTCAATATAACATCAAGAGTCATGGAAGATTTATATTGACTTCTCCATTGCCTAGTTTAAAGAAACGTCCTGCTTAGCCAAAGATGGCTCATGATCTGTCTGGGTAAAATGACATAAGGCGATTCTTGTCAATTGACTCTTAATGACCAAAAAGTATACTTCCGCTATGATTCGGTCGTAAAACTTCGAAACCACATCAAGACATCGGCCACTCTAAAAACTAAGCCATTCAAGAAACAGAACTGATATTTTCGATGATGACATGTCTGAAAGGAAAAAGTAATTTATTTCTAATAATTTTCATCACATTATTCCCCATTGTAATATTCATGAACATGACTGTGGAATTATATGATAAACGCATACGAATATCATACTGGGATCGACCCGTTCTTCAAGTGCCTGAGCACTGCGGGTCCCAACGTTTCGTTGGCTTGATCTATAGACATTCGGTAGGACTCCTTTGACGGGGGATCAGCCCGTCGCAAGGCCTCTACCTGTACACAGGACAGCACAGCGAACATCCATGGCTTGAGTGGGATTCGAACCCACGGTCCCAGCGACCAAGCGGCCACTGCGGAACCCTACGAATATGAAAGTATGTGTTTAAGATTCGCTTCATCGCCATTTGAAGTTCTCAAGGCGGTAAAAATGACGATGTTCTTCTGGGTTTGACGTCGTGTGGCCGCGTAGGTATATTCCAAACGTTTCAGACAACAGTGTCTCTGTATTCAGCCCAGAAGAACCCAGAACAACAACAATTTGTATAATGCCTCACAATATCGAACGAATAACGTTACACGACACAATTATTCGTCCCAATAATAGTTTACGTGTAAGCCTAATTAAGTGTTATCAAATATAATCATATGGTAAACAGCACATCTCGTGGAGAGGAAACTGGGGCATTTCAAGCAATCAAATTTCAAAACAGAAAATGGGTTGCACATGAATTATCGGGCAATCTCTATATAAACACCCTGTAGAATTAGACCTACTACTAACCTAACATTCTATAACTATTATTATTATTATTGGTATTGGTATTGGTGGTTGTATCGTCGTCATCAAAATCATTTAGTACTAATGGATCCTTATATTAGGCTACTATCAGATACAGTTGCTTCCACACACCAATCCTACCTACCCAAACGTTCTTTAACCAGTCAATCAATCAATCAATCAATCTTTCCTTTCACCTCTTTATTCATCCATCAAAACATCCAGACTTACTGATGTACATTAAAATCAAGATTCCATAGATAGGTCTACATTAATAAACATGTTTATTGTTTTGTTTGCACGGAACATATTACTCTTCGGTACAGACCTTCACAATTCGTCCCACTTTTCGTCAAACAAGACACATCACTGCCTGTCCTTGTCCTTTCTAATCACTGGACGGTCAGGCGAACCTGCGAGCACGGAGCGCCACAGGCGGGCAATTAACCGATTATTATATCTCTCCAGTATAGTTTATCGATATGTAGATTATTTAGAGAAGCTGCTGGTTTATCAATTATCCGGTTAAAACTTCTTACGAGTCACAACAGACAAATTAGCAGAACAAACGAAATGAAAACTCCAGGAATTACAAATATTCCAGAACGCATTTAAGCAGAACATAACCTAAAATAATTTCTGATCGCTCAGACCAGTCAATGACAAGTCAAACGAAATTAGTGCTGATGCTGTTAAACATTCAGGACAGATACGATGGCAAGACATGTAGCATTCGTACAACATTTTGTTTGGGAAGAGACCATTTTGAACAAAAAAAAAATTAAAACTGATATTGGAGAAATAGGAGATGACGACGCGGATCAAGTTCCCAGCTTCACGATTGTAACCAATGGTGGGTTGTTGTGAGCACGCTGTTCCTTCTGGTCCCATAAAAATAATAGAGGGTATCTTGATCGGATGAGCCATTACGCTGTTGACTTCCCTAGGAAGACTTGGCTCCATGAAATTAGCTTATCGTTAAACGTTCACCAAATGGGAAATAAAGTAATTTCATACAAATGATAATGCATGAAACAAAACAAGTATCATCTGTTATACACGTACATACGTGTATATGATGAGCACATTTTCGAGAAATCCGATTGCACTTACCAATTAGTATGTAAACAAATGATTGTAGAAGTAAATACACCAGAACAACCCAGCCTACAAGGATATCCTGTAATTCTGAAACTGTCCGTCAGAGACCAGTAGCTACTGGTTTACGCCAGTGCAGGGATCCTCAACATGGGTACGACACTTTACGAACTTTCGCCATATTGTGACCGGTTACGAAATGCAAGTCCCACATGGTGCACTGTGGCACATTTTTTGGGTGTTCTGCCATGTTAACACATTCTTCATTTGCATATTTGCACATTTGGGCGTCAAATGAAATGCATCGATAGGCTACTGCATCATATTCGGGAGGTCCCGGGTTCATATCTCGTCCAGGAGATCGTCTATCATGACTCGGGTTTTAGTGGTTTTCCTCAGTCCCTCCAGCCAAATGCCGGGCTATTATCTTAAATTAGGCCACGACCGCTCCCTTCCACATCCGTTCCAATTCACAATCTCTCATCCTACGCGATATACCCTGAGCTGCTGAAAATTAACAATGAATAAAACTATACAGTCCACCAACTGTACCTGCTTTCCGACAGAATGTCTTCTCTCCTTTTATTAAGAATCAGTCTAGCTGTATTAAAACCTCTGACTTCTGGACACTTCTCATTTTGGAAGTAGATTATCCTGATACTTCTTGGAATTTTTTATTTCAGTGTTTACTAGGTCTCGCTGCGGTATGTTCCCTTTCGCAACTGTGCCACTAACATTCATCTGTTTGTAATGTTTAGATTTGTCTTAAGGAGGTACATAGTTTAAATTCTGGTCACATTTCTAGCATCCTGAGTGAGGTTTTGCATGGTATTCACCATTCTGTCTTATCCAGTGCTTGGACAGCACCAGCTCCTTCAAAATACTTATCTAGTCACCATCTATGATCACCTTCCTGTCCTATTTGCCATAATCAAATCATCACTTCTCACTCTTTAGCTACACAAACTATTTTGTAGAGAATAAGACCTTAAAAATTATGCAGGTATCTTTAATGGATTTCTATAGGAACCCCTCCACTACAGTGAAATCCCTATTGAATGTTCCTCATTTTAAGGTTAGTGTTACATTAATGCAATAGTGCAGTGATTATAGATGCTGAATTAATGCTGTGTAAAACAGTGACAATTAAAATATAAAAGTTATAATATAAACACAAGAGGATGCTGCTTTTTAAAATTAGGACACCAGCATTCACACTCATTTAAAGCAAAAACAGAATTATATATTGTATTCCTCAAAAGGGCAAAAAAATATTATTGTAGATTGATTGGAAACAAAATGCTTAAGAGGAAATTTGAGCCGAAGAAAACGCAACTACACGGAGATCAAGTTCTCTTCCTTTTTATAGTTTGAATGTAGTTTCCATTTGTGTGAACAGATGTGATGTCAAAGCATCGACATGTTAAGGATTCATATAATTCTTGCTATTATTCTTACATAAATGCAGTCAGTTGACAAATTTTCTGAATTTGAACCAATAATTTATAGCCATGCCAAATCTAACGCAGTTTTATTCAAGATTACGCAAGTATGACAATGTATATAATCTGAAAATTAGTTTAACACAACTCTGTCATGTAGCTGGAGTGTGAAGCTCACTACTGACTTGAATCTAGTACCAAGGTCTAGAATCTGTGGAGTGTGATGGAGACCACTCTTCTCTAATTTGACTCTCTGTTTTGCCTGATTTTATTCTGAATGACTGTGAAACTGCCTCTCCTTTCCCTAGCATGACTGCAAATAGCCCTGCCTATCCTCACCTTATTCAATATTGTGGTTCAGTGGTTAACATTGCTTCTGGGTTAAGTGGTTGGTTCCAGGTTTGAATCTGGGTCCAGTGATTTGCTGTCCTGACTGACAGTCTTCATGGTTTTTCTCACTACCTTCTGAAAGATGCTGAGATAGCATATTGAAATAGACCAGGACCACTTCCTTCCAACATCCTTTCCAATTCATCTTACCATTCGATATTATACAATCTATGCAGCTGAAAAGAGTGTTGTTGAATCTTGAATCAATCAATAATCCTCATCATAACCTCATTGACCTCAAGAAAGGCAAGCAGGAAGCAAAAGTGATAACCCCAACATTGTAGTCATGTCTGGTATCAAGACAGCAGTAAAATTCTGAGTCCTGAACTAACTCGCATTATATCACATCCAAGCTATAGTCAATAAATTTTATGAAAAACCAAATATAAGTTGGGTAAAACATTTGCTTCACCTTGAAATTATTTCCAGTCTTCTTCACAGCCTTGTTAAAACCTCTATATCCACCACCATGTAAAAACTATCTGTCAAGAATGTCTTAAAACTAATTTGGATTTAATAGAATATAAATAATATTAAAACAGTTCTTGAAAATACAGTTGCTACAATTATATCAGAACATGGTGATCATGAGTAGCGTGATAAAATATAACACACAGGATTGGATTCTGTGAAGCTTTTGTCACTGCAGCAGCAGGTTGAAATTGTCCATTTCCTGCTTAAGACAATCTGCACAGATATCAGACATAACCTCATTCAATCCAAGCAAAGTTTTAAATAATTCTTTCAGTAATTTACATTTGTCTGAAACATTTTTAGTAAGATATTCAATGTGTACTTCTCTCGTTTCACCTTCTTCTACAGGCTTCACAGTCAAACTTTAAAGCATGGCAATCAATTCTTCTCTCACTGGAAAATTGACTTTACCATCCCGGGCATTCTTAAACTCTATTCATTTATGTCATCGACACAGGCTTATCAACCATACTTTATTACACACAAAAATGTCATAAAATACACCCATTTCCAAAAACAGGCTGAGAGATGCTTATTTTATATTCTAATACACCAAACGTTATGCAAAGTTTTAAGATGAGAGAGGTTAGGTTTCTTAAACTGGAAAATGGATCTAATATGAGATTATTATATTTTACTTAAAAACATGTAGGTCAATAAAATATGACATATGCAACTGATAGGTACATTCAGGTGTCTGATGTGGCATTGAAATACCAATGATTTATCTCGTGACACAACAACATCCATCATTCTATCTCTCAATATTGAATACTCACCAGATAGTCAAAGGGATTACTGATCTTCAGTCTCCCAAGAAGTTCTCCACCAGCCCAGACAACACTCAGTAACACAACCTAGATATGCAACAATCCACACTGTCTCAGCAAAAGCAGTCCAGCCAACACTGATAAGCTCAGTCAGCCAACCCGTAGAATCTCAGCACTGTCTATCCCACAGAAAAATCATGTTCATCAGTTCCAACAGTTGAACCAACTAATTCCTCCATCCCAGTTGACATCTACTAAATTGGGAACAAATAGTTAAGGCAGCCTGGATATGATGGCAAAGAAAAAACTTCTTTCCATATTGGGAATGAAATCCTAGCCATCCAGCTTGTGTCCAGTCACTTTACTGATTGAGCTACCTTGGCTGATAACATTATACATAGTGTACACAAAAGAATGGTCCAAATGTGCCTGGCGACTCATTTTTGGACATGTTGGTAAGCTGGTTGTTACCCCAACTGAATACCAATTATGACGATTACATTCTACAACTGGACGGAGCTCCTCCCCATTTTCACAGGAATGTACGAGTGCTTCTCAATCGTGTTTTTCCACAGCGCTGGATGGGATGAGTTTGATTACCGTGTGGATGTGTGTCGTGTGACCCAGGGTGCATACACTGAAGGATTGTAATTAACGCATGAGAAACTTGGACAGTTGCCTCCGCTGATGGTGTATGTTGTGTCCGTGTAAGGTGAGAAATAAATTTTTTATTAACTTTTGAAACCGCACCATTCTTTTGTGTATACCCTGTATAGGTTAAGTTGCAATAATCCACTATACTAGCAATTCTCAAGCAAACATTTTCTGTGGCTGCATTTTGTAATAAAAACATTTACTATAGGTATATTTCTGAACAAAACATATTCTCCACTGTCACATTATTCATTGGACACATAACAGAATAAATCTTGTCAGAAAATTGGTTACTTGTGATTCTTTATTATTCATGAAAATAGCTACTATTTATGCTTGATGGTTACTGAGAATCATGGAAGTTAGGAGGATGGGTTAAGGAACTTCTTAAGAAATGGTTACTTATGAACATTTCAGAAATGTGTATTTCATTTCAAATATATTACTCGACCAACAGCTTGGAAATATAAAGGTATGTCCACGACAATGTGTTTCAAAACTGTTGTGTAACACTGCATCAATATTACTGCAGAAAAATTTTCTCCCTTTATCCACCATGTTTTACAACCGTGTAGACACTTCACAAATCATTTAAGATAGAGACAGAAACTTGGTTCGTAACGGCATTAAAAGAATGTTGCACAACAATCTCAAAATTGAGGATCCAGGTCTGGACATAACTTAATAACAAAATATAAAATGTACATACAAACAACTGTTTACACTATGAATGACACTAATGCCAAACACATTTCAACCTCAAGAGGTCATCATCAGTGGCACAAAGACAAGTTAATTCTTATAACATAAATCAACAGATAATGGTTTTAGCACAGTGTAAAGGTAAGTTCTTTACAAAACCATATTTAGTAACACTCCACTGGATGTTCGCTGCACAGGAGTTGGTGTATTGGGCACTTTGCTGTTAGTCCACTGGTCTCAAGGCCGTTGCTGGTCTACGGTGAGCCGCGATTGCATCGTCTGTGCCTGTGAACTTCAACGATGCGTGGGAGAGGTCGAAACACGTTTGGCATTAGTATCCTACATAGTGTAAACAGTTGCTTGTATGGACATTTTATATTTCAATACACTATATGTTAAGTAAGGTTTTAAGATTAATAACAAAAGTTCAGACAGGGTGATTCAAAAATCCATTTGATTGGTTTATAATAATTTCGATGGAAATGAATGTGTGCTATAGTATTAGTGAGAAAGAAATGAACTCTTGCCAGAGAAGGATCCATAGATACAACTACACAAGACAGCACCAGATATTTTGATCATGGGCATCTCTATACTGAAAATTTCCCACTTCTATGACTTGGTCATGGACAGGATTCAATAAATAATTTGTCCATTCCATTGCAGAGTCTTCCTATCATCACACCTTTACCAAATGGCAAAACTTACCAATGTATTGGAGAAACTTGCTTTTTTATCCTTCATTCTTGAAGTAACAACAACAAAATAATGTCAGAGGGTCTTACAGGAATATAACAGCAATGAATTATGAAGGATAAGATGTGAGAAGCAAATTCCTCAGAAGCACTGATAATTTATTGTCATGTCAACACAGTAGAATACCCAGAAAAATACAATGAAAACAGATCATTGTGTAAACCTAAGGGATCCATATAACTTGTCCACAGATTTATGTAGAAATAAAACATTGTCCAAGAAGTAGAAGATTGTTTATTGCACGCAATATGCTCAACACAAAATTTTGTACTTTCAGGTTACCAAAGGAAACTCACCCCACATAGCAGTGCATATTTTCTGTGTTCCCCTGGTAATATTTTTAAAATATTGACCTATTTTCAAGTCAGGTCACAAGGTTAAACTACCAATCTAAAGCAGACAGCTGAAGATAAGTCACTCAGCTAGTCAAGAAACATCCTGTCTTTTACATAATCCAGAGGTTCATTATCATGTTCATAAGAGCCTGTTATCGCTGTCTTGAAACAGATAAAATTTAGTCCACATCCTTATGCCCTATCCCTTTCAGGTTTATTTTAATATTATTCTCCTACATATGACTAAGACTTCCAAGCAATCTCTTCTGTCTGAATTTTCTGATTAAAATTGTGTGTTAATTTCTCATTGAAATTAATCTGTCCAGGATTGACAGGTCGTAACATACGTGAGTCCATGGAGTCATGAGAAACTGATCATGACTTCGACATATCTTCTGTTTGACACAGAGGAACCAAAACCAACCAAGGACACAAGGAATGTCACTGACTACTGAACAGAGCTTACAGGGCATTGTGGACATGTACAGTCATTTTGGGTATACACTGTGGTAGTAAGACCTACAATCACATGTGCCACAATAATGAGGTGGCTTAGAGTAATGTATAAAACTTTCTTAGCAAATTGCAGAAGCTAGCCTGTCTAGAGATAATTAGAGATATGAGAACAGCTGCAATTGAGGGGACTCCCTGACCTTCACATAAGATAGAGAGGCTGAGGCCAGATAGGAATCTATACACTCAATTGTATATAATGGAGAAAGCTGAGATCTGGGAGGTATAAACATCCAAACATGTCTCAGGACATGGAGAACGAACCCATCCTATAGATAGGGCCTATTATATTATATTCTTGGTCATGGTCAAATTTCCTGACAGAATGATGGGAAAATTATTTCTGCCCTGAAAAACTGTGGATTAATCCGGTACACAGTTGGATCAAAAACAAATGGAGGCACAGGTTCAGTGTTGTTACAAGGAAAAGACTTAGATTCTGTTCGAGACAGAGGTATATGCTAACATGGCATGTGAATTAAGTTAATGCACTTGACAAATATCAGATTAACTTAAGTTAGTCTGGGACTGCCTCTGGTCCTCACTGTAAATGGAACAGGATTCAACTGATATGGGTGTCAGAACATAAGGAAATCAGTGCCCCCCCCACACACACACACAAAAATTAAATAAAAATGAGAACACCCACTCATGCGACCTGAACTGGGCTGATGCATTTTAGAAGGAACTGGTTGTTCTAGGCTTTGGATACTGGATGAGAAGAAACCACCACTATACTAGAAGTCTGAATGTCGACAGAAACAAAGGGCTTCCTTCAAGATTAAAAATCCGTGGCGTAACAGCTCCAGAGAGCCAAGCCGACTAGCTTGACTGCTGGCCTCACGTTCACACGCCTAAGCAGAGGTGAGTGATAATCCAACCAGATATAGGGTGACGTGTGGTCAGCACGACAAACCCCCAGCCATTGCTAGTTTTCCTGACCGGATTACGCTGCTAAATCTGTATTATGCTTCTCAAGATACAGTGTAACCCACAGTTCTCTTTCTCGTCCTTCAACATTTTTTTCTGAATAATCGTAAGTATTTCTATAAAAGCAACGCTGGTAATCAAATGTCATGGCAACACTTTTACATCAATGTTGCTAGCAGTGAACTCACCACACGTTACCCCAAGTTGATCGATCCTTGTTTCTTCTGTGTGTAATGTATAAGGCAGGAAGTAAAGAAGATTTTGAAATTAATGACTTTAAACTTTCTTAGAAATTTGCTCTTAAATTTTTTGGTCAGTGTGATTTTAAAGGTCACACGGTAAAGTACCCATCAACAATTTTGACACGACGGTAGCAGCATTAGAACAATTCAGTGTGTGTCTAGGAACTTTAAAAAAATGTCATTTAACCATAAATTTTAAAAGGTTAAGGTCACTGTTCATTACATATAGGCCTACTAAACTAACACACTTGTGGCAGAACCCGCAGGTTCAACACCGACACCAAAACCCACCACTGGCCATAATCCTCAGTCGGCTCCATCCATTTGCCATCCTCGCAGCCAACCTCCCCAAGATCCATGTTGATATTATTCTCCCATCTCCTTCTTGGTCTGCCCAGTGGTCGTTTTCCAGAAGGATTTCCTAACAAAATCCTGTATGCACCTCCATGCGTGCTACATGTCCAGCCCATCAGAGCCTCCCAGATTTCACTATCCTCACTATGCTAGGAGACCCGTACAATTCATGCAGGTCCTCGTTACTTATTCTGAATTCCCCACTTATTTCATCCTTTCTATGTCCAAATATTCTCCTTAGCACCGCGTTATCAAAAACTTGTACTCCTTGCTTTAATGTTTAGGAACTTGTTATGTAACCATCTCTGTGGGTTTCGTTGGGTTCTAAAAATAAATAGCTGTAGTTTTTGTAAAATAATTAAAAGGCAGGTTTCTGATGTAGATGCGGTGTTTTCTCTAAGATGAAAATAAAATGCTACTAAAACAAGGGAGGTACTTTGGTGTCAAAAAGTTTTGAATGTAACATTTTCTGTACATCAAAAATAATAATAGCCTAGAAAAAAACAGGGCATTATTATACTCTCCGTTACGCGTTCCCAGGTTAGGGGCATCATATCTGACACATTTACTGAAGGCGATAAAAGCTCCTAACTAGTATCTTGATGTAAGTAGTACATTATTATTGTTATGACAACGCGGTATTGTGTCCATGTTATTACGGTGAGATCAAGCAGTGTACAATTTCGTCACTAGATGGCTCTCATAAGTGGCAACAGCGCACCATCTATAGAATTGTCGAAGCACTAAACAGGAACAACGCCAAGAATTTTAAGACAAAAGGCTTGCCAAAGCACTTGACATAATACCTCCAATGTTTCTCCTTAGTTTCACGTCATCCCAGGATGCATTCTGTTTTCTGTTGGCAAGCGAATCGTGGCTATACTTTTCGCCAGTACGTCGAGTCTGGCCTTGGGCCCTGATCTAGCTGTTTCGCATTTTCTTGCCCTGGGATTTTACAGGAGATTGAAGTTAACCACGCGAGTTAAGAATTCATTAAACTCTAAGTCAGCGAAGGAGTCATGGTAATAAAGCTTCCTGTTAAACAGTGGGATAAAGTCTTGACTCAATGGAGTTTCTTTGTTTTAAAAGCCGCAAGTACTCAGTGCAATTCAATACTTTACAAATATAACAATAATTTATCTTACCGCGGTGCAGTGGTTGGCAATCTTGCTTCATAATCGAAAAGTCGCCGGTTTCGATCTTGGCAGAAGAACGACCCTTCCGACTGATCTTTTTCCTGTTTTCTTCTAGCCTCCGGGAAAATGCTTAAATAAATCACAACTACTCATTTCCATGTTAAATCCAATTCATAATTTTTCATTATTTATAACCACATGACTCAAAATAGTCGTTACAGAAATCAAGAATCATTCTGTTCTGCGCGATATAATTTTATACAAATTAATCGATAAATTGGTATGGGTATTTTGAATGACCCCGTACTCAGGAATTCCATATATACACGCACGCACGCTGGTACACACACACACACATTCTTATATAACGTTCATAGAAATTCAACACAACATTTTAAGAAGCACATAATTTAAACCGTTACAATGAACATGCGGAATTACGCTGTTCATCTTTGACCTTCAACAACCAGCTGCATTCACTCACTAACATCGGGATGGTCACAGGCTGCAGCCGACGTGGAGGCCTCGTCTCATACCTCTCCTCTCATGCAGGTTGGCACCATCGAGTCTTGTGACAGCTCATCCATCGACGTGTCTTGGACTGAAAGAAATGATTGTATGTTCACTTTTGAAGCTAATACAGACGGTCATTTCATTCTCTCTTTCCCTGCCGTCATTACTGGCGGATGCATGGAGGCCGGTTTCCTATCGCACGTAATTCGTACATTTGTTAAGAGATGGCACTCTTCAACATACAGAAATAAGACGATTTATTTAGATTGTGCTGTGATCTGCAGAATTCATCTAGACGCCTGCGATACGATATTTTATGCTATTCAAACACTTACTATTTAAGTGCAATCTTTGTCTTTTCGAGAGGTTTCATGCCTTCTGCACCAAACTAAATAGGAACCTGATCTATTGTAAATCCATAATGAGTGTGTAAATTGTTATGTCTCTCTGTGAGCCTTTTATATTTCCATGAGTAAATACATGTAAGTATCCCGTCAGCAGACAGGCTGGCAGAATGATATTAGGCTGGCTAATAAATTCTTTGAAAGTTTTACAAAGTTTAAATATTTGGGAACAATAAGAAATCAAAATTATATTCACGAAGAAATTAGGAGGAGACTAAATTCCGGAAATGCTTGCTATTTCTCAGTACAAAGTATTTTGTCTGATTTCTAAGAACCTGAATATTAAATAAACAAAACAATAATTTTGCCTGTTGTTTTGTATGGGTGCGAAACATGGTCTGTCACTCTGAGGGAGGAACACAGATTGCAGGTGTTTGAGAATCGGGTGTTGAGGAGGATATTTGGGCCTAGGAGAGAAGACGATGGGGAATGGAGAAAACTGCACAATGACGAACTTAAAAATCTGTACTCCTCCCCCAGTATTGTCAGGGTGATTAAGTCGAGAAGAATGAGATTGGCGAGGCATGTAGCGCGCATGGATGGGGCAAGAAGTGTGCACCGGGTACTGGTTGGGAAGCCTGAAGGGAAGAGATCACTGGGGAGACCTAGACATAGATGGGAGGATAATCTCAGGCGGGATCTATGGGAGATAGGAGTTGAAGGAGACTGGATTTTGATGGCCCAGGACAGGGTCCGGTGGAGGGCTTTGGTTAATTCGGTGATGAACCTTCGTCATCTAGTTAGTTAGATATGAGTATCAGAGCCGCCTACAGGGCGTGAATGAGACGTTAGAGTTAGGTTAGAGTTAGGTTAGAGTCGCACTTACCGCGGGGAACGAAGATGGCAGTCTTGCCGGACTGCTGTGACTGGAACGAGTATGTGAGGTGCAAGTTGATGTGGCGGCTGAACGTGTTCGAGTCAGAGTCCCTTGACAGTGGGGCTTGGGCGTGGTGCACTGGAAACAACGAACAAGTACGACACGTTAGCAATTGTTTCTACTGTAACAAATTTTGTGTGGATTGACATGAAAAACTTATTTTCATCTATTTTGTACTTCAGCGTACAGATTTACTGAAACTTCGTTGCCATTGGTTTTGGTGTGCATGAATTCGTACTGAGCAATATTTTTAATTGTTTAAAAAATTGCTAAACGTTAAAAGAGTTAGGGCACCCCCACCTTTCTATTTTCCTTTAGTATTCAAGTTACGAATCCTACAATTCCTATAGTGACCTTATGTGGTGACAATTCAACTGAATTAAACTATTAAGACATTCCATAAGATAGATAGAATTAAAAATATAGTAAGTACATCAAGATTCTTCCTCTTAAATTTCTTCTATAATTTTATTGTTCATACTGCATTATTCCTTATTTTCCAAATAATATGTTGGATATTAAGCGATTACAGTGAGATGCCAAACAATTCAGTTATTACAACTAAGCATTCATTTGGTACAGAGATCAGATGTCATGCTAGCCAGGATGATGTTGGAGTCTAACTTCCTCAAGTTTCAGAATCTAGTTACTAAACGGGATTTGAGGTTCTCAGGGCTACGAGTTGGGTTGTAGCGCCGTGTAGTCTGAGAGAAGTTTACTGACTTGCTGTCTTCATCACCATACCCTGATGATGGAGACAGCAAAGACCTCTGAAATGCCGGTGAACTTCTATCACATTACAGATCGCTACAGCCCAGAAGACCCACCCCAGTCATTTAATTCCTGTCCTCAGAACAAAGATTTGTTGATTTTATTGGAGATTCAAACTACGGCTGTCTCAGAGTCCGTGTTTGGCAACATGAAAGACTTAGCCGAAATCTCCACCAAAGGCCTTGATTTTTGAACTTTACTCCCCGCGTGCTTCAGTTTTGGTGACAAAGGGCACTTTTGTACTCCACATTAAAAGCAATTCACAATTAGATTAAAACAAAAGAGTCGAACTTCACATGTTCTGTGAATTATGGTCGTGAACCCTAGGTGCAAATGAAATTTGGTATTTATACATTTTCTAACTGGCACAAATGTAAAATTATGATGTTTTAAGTAATAATGAAACACGACGCGGATTCTCGTTTCACGACAACAAATAAAACAACAAAATTCCTATTACCAAACCCTATAAAAGTCAGTTGTATGTACCATATGCTTTAATATTTAATAACTCTACATGTTGTATTGATTCTCAGTGTAAACAACGAATATTTCCTTAAGTAGAACTGACAAGTTGATCCTTGTAAGAAAAAGCCTTGTGTTTTTTGTGAGCTACAAATAGAATTCTTAAATGTTATTGAGAACAGATTTCTCTTCAAGGGGTTAAGTTGTCTTAGGTATAGCGTAAGAAATGTCTTCATAACTTGAGAAGAATTTTAACATCTGGTGTTTTCTACAATTCGCCGGTGGGGTGGGCTGGCAGACGGCTACAAGACTTGTCACAAAGAAAATTACAAATACCCATTCTAAAAGATTAAAGCTTTTTAGGCTTAATAACGCACACCTTTCCACTTGTATCTAGCAACGCGATGGACAACACCCAAAATGAAATTCTCCCCGTGAGAATTTGCATTTTATAAACAGACCTTCATCAGTTCCAGTACATGTAGGATGAATTTACTGCAGATCCAACATTTTACATATGCAAATACACATCTGTGTAACTGCTTTAAAACTAGTTCGTGTAAACTGGTCGAAAGGTAAAGCAAACTAACCACAGTTCTTCATTCTCACTCCATGTAAAAGCTGGTACATCAGAAAACATCGGGCAAGGCATGTAACGCTAGATGGTGGAACTCACTCTGAGTCTTCATCTTGCCTGTGTGGAGGTGTTTCTTCTGCCGAGCCCGCGAGTTCTGAAACCACACCTGAGTGACCCTCTTAGTCAGTCCCGTAATCTGCGCGATGCGCTCCAGGTCCTGTCCATCCGGGTTCGAATCCAGCTGGAAATTTGCCTGTAGCACCTGCAACTGCTCCTCTGTGAAAGTTGTCCGAACTCTCTTCGCTTTGTTCTTGTGGAAGTTTTCGGGATCCCCACCTTCTGGAAATACACGCGGTAGTGCGCTGGTTAACTAACTGACCAATCACAAATATTATTTCCTACGTAATCTCTGCTGACCAACCAATAATTACCGAAAGCAATCTGATAAAATATTCCTTCTACTTAGGAATACCAAGATTCGTCATTATCAATAGACAAACCAGCTAATAAAGCCTATTATAAGTTAGTTCGGTTAAGACCATGTGTTTTCTAACACTGATTTTAATACTTTCATCTCTTACGTACAGTCACGGAGAGCATAAAGTATGGTTTTATAAAGTGCGACCTTTTTATGCTCAGTGCTTTATAACAATTGTATGATTTAATAGACAGACTAATGTATCAATACATATATTTATTTTTCCAGTCTATACACAAAACTTGTTTTAAAATAATGTTGTTTAAAATTATTTATAACATTTACAATATAAATTGCATTATGTTATATTTTATGGCGCTTTTCTGTGTCGTATAATATTACATCTATCACAGCGCTTTTAATTTTGACGACATGTTTCGATGTTTACCACATCATCTTCAGGCTTATCAATTCATACATTTTTAAAAACTATTGTACATTTTTGTGCATTGCGTTTATTGATTTTTAATTTTCAGTCTTCATCTTGATTTGGAGTATGCATTTTGATGTTCATTATCTGTGAAATTAAATATTTTTTTTCAAGTCGTGATGTAATGCAATTACATTGTAAATGTTATAAATAATTTTAAACAACATTATTTTAAAACAAGTTTTGTGTATAGACTGGAAAAATAAATATATGTATTGATATAACACAAACATGACGCAATTAAGATATAAATTAATGAATTAATGTTTTCTCACTGATGATGAGCTCTTGAGGTCGAAACGAGTTTGGCACTAAGTGTTTTTCAAAGTGTAAACAGTTTTTTGTTGTATGCATGATTTTATATATTTAAGATAAATACTTATAAAAATAAGAAAATTATTTTGTTTTACAAAAACGCAGGTATTTTTGGTGGGAATCAACTAAAAGGATCAACGATGGGAATCAAAAATGGAACGATGGGAATATCAGCTCTAAAGAGCAGATGATTCAAAGAACTTTGCGAAATAAGGTTAAGACTGGTGAATCATGGGAAAAGTTAAGATGTCACACCTATTTAACAGCGAGACAAGAACAGGAAATGCTTTAAAGAATTTTCAGATGTGCTGTAAGATATTCTTGAAGTAGGCCTACGTGTGAAAAGGTTAATGATTAGGATATGAGATTTTCACGGCGGTAAGTCCGAGGATGGCTTGTCTTCTGATTTGCTGCGCCGTGAAGTCTGACTGAAGTTTAATGATTACTTAGCCTAGGCATTTCAGATATTGTCTTATTCACTTGGAATTTTATTCGTGTATGTTTTCATTAATCTTCGAACAAAAGTTGACTTCATTCCTTTTTTCACAATCGTGTTTCTTAAACCTGGCCCTATTTGCAACACGTGCTCCTAATATGAATATGTATGTTATAAATAACACCCATTTAGGTCTCCTGTCCCATTTAGTTTCGTAAAAAAGGGTTTCATCTTCTAGAATCTATCCGGCTATTAAAATCAATAAGTGTATGAGTAAGAAAGATTTTTACGTGGGTGGGTTACCAGCCTAACTGCACAACCCCCATCTTGGAAGGACAGAATTTCTTATCAGGGACGCCCACAGAAAATATGGCTTCATTAATACAAGGATTCCCAGCGGGCGGAAATAATTTTTGTGGACTCAGTCATGGAAACCTCTTTACAATTGCATATAGCTTGTCTTTATGAAAACAGTTTCTTATCCATTATACCGTTAGTCAGATACGGTTCGCTGACCACAGTTTGCGCAAACTTGTGTTCATGATAAAGCCTCTGCCATAACTCTACTCCTGCAATGTCATTACGACGACTGAACGGACCCCCCACAAAGTCAGAAATCCTTTTGGTACTAAGCGACAACGAAAGCTGTGCTGAGATGGCTCATCCTAAAGATTTCTACATTTTTTTCCCCAACCAGCAATCGAAGAATGCAGTTCCTAGATTTGCTTAGTCAATTTCTCACATTTTAAAGCTAAGTGTTTTTCTCAGTAACTTACCAAATTCTGCGTCAGGAGAAATCAGAATTTGGCCGTCTTCTGGGATGATGCACTATAGAGTCTGGTAAAATTTAGCCGATGCTTCAGAGACACTTAATGCCTCCATGATCAGGGTGATTAAGGCCTCTTAGCGTTGATAATAAAGTCACGAAGCACCTCTGAAACGTCTGTAAAGTTCTACCAGGCTACACGGCGCAACAACTCAGAAGACAACCATTTTCACAGTCGTCGCCGTTAGAACCTGAAATGTCATTTTTCAAAATTTTGTTAAATTGACTGAGCCAGTTTCTGAGATACATTCCTCAAGTACTGACTCATCTTTATTACACATAACCTTCGGTAATGACAAACCGTCATCAAAATCAGCGTCAGTCGGATTTCGGGCCACTGACATAGACCCGCAGTGGCGAAACGATCAATGCATCGAAATTTTGCAGAGAAATTTATATTTATAATAATTAAACAACAATGGAAGGGATGAGAAATTCTTAGGCCTACAAAATTTTGTTCGGACAATCTGAAAGGAAGATAATATTTGAAAGACCTAGATGAAGATGAAATGATAACATTAAAACACAAATATATATGAAGGTCAGAGAGGAGCCTATGTTTACATTGCAAATATCTTTGAAAAGATTCGCTGAATCCTTTATCCCTGTAAACTAGTAAATTGTCTTTATTTGTACCGATAATCGTTACATTACCGAAGGACACTTGTAACAACTGGAGCTCAGTTTCTCTGTCCGCTGTCAATAAAAGTTAATGTCCTGTTCTTTCACTGTTGTTTCCACGGTGTTGTTAAATTTGGATTTGTCTGTTTCCAATGTTAAAGCAACATCCTGGAAGTCAAAACGGAAGATGATTTGAAAACAGTAGTGAAGCGATGGTTGAAACAACAGGACAGTGACTTCTACGGATAGGAGATAAAAAAAAAGGTAAGTCGAAGTAACTCAAGTGTCCACGGAGACTAGGAACGATTTACGAGCTGTACAATTGCACTTTATTACCCACGTGAAGATTTAGTGGAATCACTTCGCGAAGTCTATTCATATTGCCTTAACACTCTTCTTATAAAAAAGAGCATAGCTCAGCCTGCTACTTTTGTTTTACCAATCGCATATTTTACGAAGTAAGAGGTAAATTTTCAGCTTACACAGAAAATTGTGAAGACGTTCGAGACAAATGTGATATGACGCGTGCTACCACCAACTATAAATAAATGACGACACAAAATGAAACATCTTAATGGAATGTGTTAATTGAGAGCTGGGGTCGAGGTTAATTTCATACTCATTGTCAAAAGAATAGGCCACGACTTAGTTGCCAAGTCAGCTAGCACATATCTTATTAAACAAATTGCTAGGCTACGTGTTAAGTATTTACTCGAAGGCCGCCACACAAACTGTAGACAGAAGAGTCAAATTTTGTGGTCAAAGATTAAAGTGTTACGATTGAAAATACATAAACATTTACAATTGTTTGTCGATGCTAATGTGTAATTAACAGTCATCCATGAGAAGTTGACAGTACGTCAGCTCACATCCTAACAGATATTCTCTCAGGCCTGTTCTAAGATTATGTTGAACGTTGTCTTCTGGATTTTGATGTATATTCTTGTACATGGTTATCAAAGGTTCGGAGGTGTTTCAGGGTATTTCTACCCAGTAGCTGCAGAAAACTGTAATCTTCTGGACTGTGATGCTGTGTGGTTGCCAACGTTCTTCCGAAACGTCTAAAAACACTAACAAAAGTACACAGCTTCACAATCCAGAAGACCACTATTGACACATTTAATACCACAGAAACCTAAAATTTCAGTTACTCTAGAATTAATTTTAATGTTGAGAAGTATACTGTCATCTAAACCTAGTTCTCCCAAGTTGTTTCTCTCCTTCAGATTTTACTACTAAGATTCTATAAATTAACATTTTCGTAATTCTCTTCTTGTCGGTCGTCCTAATAAACCAACTGCGACTGAAATAATGTTGTCAGAATTTGACATAGAAAGTGCGGGCCTATCCTAAAATTCCTCGAGCATCTTCTATTAAAATCCACATCGGTTTAACATTTTTGTCAATAGACGAAGATGAAAATTCTTCTAACCACTATTTCAACTGTGAGAGTGACAACCATAAACATGAACTTAACAACCTCAGATATGATGACAGCAGATTCCATAGAAATATTTGAAAACGCACACGTATATAATAGCCCAACAGGTCTTATGCGTTAATACCGAGCGAAACTTCTTTATACCTGTTTTAAACAACAACCAATAAATAACTGGCTACGAATTTGACGACAGGAGAATTTTCTGTTTTCCATCACCGAGTCCACATGTGCCATAGCCTGTTTAAAAAAGCACTGATAGTTCATTCCCTGGTGAGTAAATTGAACACTACAATATCCAAATTTTGAATCCGTGGAGCCTAAGCTCCACACCCAGTAAACCTATGGCTTAAGAATTATTGCTTAATTCATCGTAAGCTTCAAGCGGTCCCAGGATTTAACCTAGAGACCTTCCGGGTGTCAGAGAGGAATACTTGCAAGCTGTGAGCTGGAGGCGTGAATATATCCATGTATTTCCATTATAATGCGCCTTTGCTGACTCAAATTTGAATAACATTTCGTTATTTCGAAGTTGTCGGCGGGTTCCCAAATTACCGGAATTTCTCCTCGCTACTCGGCAATTTGCATTGTAGATAGGGACAAATCAATTTTCTGCCGATTTCACACCTAGTAAACAGCACGAGAACGGAGTTCTTGCGCGTGATTACCCGCAGGCCCGAGGGGAGGCCCCACCATCGATTGCTCTGATGAGGGGAAGAAGGAGAACACACTAGGGTCAAACTCATTAGGGACTGCAGCTGCTTTGTGCTCCGGCAAGTAACTGGATTAGCGATATTCCAAATGTTTCTTTCGGGAAGTTATACAGAGAACGAGGGATTTTGACATCTTAGTTGGTGTTCGGTGCGGGCGTTACTAGATGCTGGCTGCAAGCATACGATCTGAAGGCTCTTTTTTTTCTAATCTGAACGTTTGTGGCGATAGTGTAGTGTTTAAATAACGAACTCTCTGGTCGTTATCCAACGTCTTGATTTTTGTTACAAATACGACGTTTCTGAGACTGGACTCTGTCTCCATCCTTAGGTAAAAACTGCTGTAGATAGAAATAGTCCTGAAGTCCAGACCGATCTCCTTTTGTATTGATAGGATATTGGATATTACAATTATAAAAAATTTCAAGATCTTTGGCGTTAAAAAAAATTAAATTTTATTATCACAGATTATGTTTCAAATATTAACAAAATTTGAAACTCGGTTTATTTTCAAAAAGAGGAACGCTGTCTGAATATGTACATCGGAAGTGTGAAAACATACGATAGTCCAACTGAGCTTAAATCAGCCATCCGTGTTTCCTGTTTGCTGCCTTCAGAGAGGTACAGAATATCGACGCGCGTTTTATATAAAGGAGCCCATGAAATATGTGAAAATTGTACAAAATTTAAGCTTCAATCCTGCAATTTTTACAAAGATTAAAACAGTTCCATCTTTACGTTTGATGTTCTTGGTAACTGTTACCCTTCGATTACTGTACTCGTTCGTTCAGTTTCAAAAGATAGTTTTCAGACAATATTTACATATGTTGTCGAAAATTCTGATAGTTTAATAATATATCAGTGATATCTAGCTTATTATTATTCGCATCCCTTCTGCAATAGGTCAATATTTAGTGGGTTTATGTTCCCTCATTACTTCTTAGTTGCCTGAGTGTGAAACTTGGTCTTCCCATTAAGGGAAAGGCATAGTTTCAGGGTTTTTATAATAGGATAGGAATGTGTGGCATATACAGCTTGTAACACATCTGGAAGAAATTAAACATGCAAACAATAAATAATTAAAATGTGTCTCCCAAGAATAATACTCAAAAGGGTCTATAAGTGTGACAAACAATTATACCATAAAGGAAGTTAAAAATTCGAAAAAAAACCCGTCTATGCCTACGCAAAATATGTCACAGATTCCAATGTGGAATAGACAGAGTATATTTATTATATTTACCATATGCATTTATCCTACAACCACAATAAACACAAAACATATTATTAAAATTTCAGCATATGAGCGGAACCATAAAGCAAATGACTGTCTTCTGTTTTACTGTTCACTGAAGTTTCAGAAAAGCCTGCTTATCGCTATGAAGACTGAAGCAGCAAGTGCCTCTGAAACGTCGGCAAACTTTCACTAGTCTAAGGCACAGTTAACCAGAAGAGAGCCGGCTATCAACAAATTCGCTGCCGTGAGAACCACAATTCTTACTCAGAACGACGAAGGATACAATTTTGAAGTAAAGTAAAGGCTACTCCTGTTTTTTTATTTAGATGTGAGAATTTTGCTCTAAATGAAGGAGACAAAGGTGGAACTGAAACGCCTTGAATTAGATTTTTTAGAAAAGTCGTTGGTTCACGCCTGACGAGATGAGATAAATCTCTGTTCGAAATATGCTATAAATGTTCAAGATAGGGAAGCAAACTGGCATGAAGTCCTTGGACGAATGAACTTTTGCCAATCAGTCCGACAAAATGTGACGTATAAACCTGTGGAGCGCAGAGGCATCGGACGACCTACGAAGATTCCTACTTGATCTGAATAGACCTTCGGGCCTACCTTGACAATGATAACATATCTGATGATCTCGTCAATAGTTGACGGGTTGTTTCGAGAACTCACCGTCCGAAGAGGTGCTGCCCCCGTCCAGGATCTCTAGGTAGTGCGCCTTGCAGAGTACACGGTCCTCGTGCAGGGCGAACTCCTCACCCGTACTCAGCTGTCTCTTGCAGGAGTCACAAGCGAAGCACGCCAGGTGGTACACGTGATCCCTCGCCTTGCGTACCCAGTCACTAGCAGAGATACCGCGACAACACTTGGAACACTTGGCGCCGAAACTTCTGCGTCAAAACAAACTGCTTTTAATTGGATTCAGACTCAACACATGCATATGGCTTTGGAGGTCTACATTGGCTCGGCCCTGACCCGACTCGCGGGCCGGGTCAGGGCCTGGTTCAAATAACAGCACTTTCCGGCTTTCTGGAGTCGTTATATTTTAGCATAGATAAAATTATTTATAGTTGCTTTCATCTTGTGGTAGTGACAGTCCGTTTCCAGAAACAAATCCCAACAAGTAGGATTTGATAATTCTCACGCTCGTGAGTAAGGAGATGGCTGTCTTCTGGGTTGTAGAGTCATATAGTCTTTTGATGAATGACGTTGCTAAACTTTTACCAGATTACACGACTCAAAAACCAGAGGACAGCCAGCTTTATACCCACTGCCTTAAAAACCTTATTTTAATTCTAGTGTGACGCAGGCACCAAAGGGTTCAGAATCACTGATTTACTAGAACATAGCAAAAGTAAGCCGCGACCTCACAAAGGTTGAAATCCCGACTTTATTAAAGGTGCCGGTCCATAATTTGTTTTAAAGGACTGAACAAACTCCCTGCTGAGATTCGAACTTGAGTACCAAATATGATAAGGAATGTAACTTTCGAAGCTGGCGGGAAGTATTTAACAGTACTGTTTAAGTATGATGTCTGGTGACACGACCTTCATACCAAACTTTCTTATAAATCAGTCACCACCATTTACAATGTGAGGTCGCTACAGCAACCAGCCTAAAGATTTCGAGGTCGTGAGGCATAATCAAGAGCCGTGTTTGGAGACATGGCCGTGGATCTATTCCGAAAAAGCTATGCTCCATGATGCCTTTCTAATCTATTGTAATAGGAGTCAGCAATAGAAATGTTACAGGTGTTGGAGGTTAACACCATCAATGCTAGAAAGCGGTGAGTCATATGATATTCTGAAGGTTTGTGACAATAGTTGATTTATTAAGGCCCGCTGATATTATGTCGGGCATTTACATTGTCCGGCGAAGGGCTTTTGATATACATGGCGAGACGAGTGTTTATATTCCAATCTTCAGATGACTGGTTGTCGTTTCATTTTTAACGTCAGTGACTAAAGTTGCGGTCAAACCAAGGAGCTTTTAAACACTGCACTTAACCACGATATGAACAAGTAGAAAACTAATGAAAAAAACAGATAAACACGGATAAGAAGAAACAAGACTAGAAATGTGAAATACGTACTGGAACACACAAAAGCGTTCTTTGCAAATTTTAAATTATTAATAAAAGATTATATCAATTATCTTAAATAACTTTGATTTTCACCTACAAAAATTATGTGATCTTAGTTGTCTTTTTAAGGACAGTCAATACCAATACGTCACATGATGTATTAACTCATGGGGTCATGGGATCCAATCCTAGTCAAATCAAAATCCTTCTATCTTTCGTGCAACCGTCATGTTATTTTACAACATACAAAGAATTATTACATCAAATTTCTGTATTTTTTGAAGATCTATAACCGTACATCATTGTATGGCACTGGTGTCGATACCACCTCACGTGTTTCTTTGTCCGCCATGTTGATATTTCAGGTTATAGGAAATTAAAAAAATACGATTTTTGGATATTTGCCAATCTCACAACATTCACAGCAAATATCAAATACTAACATATCAAATTTCATACAAATCCATCCAATGGTTCTCGAGATGAATTCATGCGGACAGACAGACAAGTCCAGACTTAGCTGCATCCATTTCAGAAACAGATGAAATTTTAAAAAAAAGAATACAAACACAGGTAGGAAAGATGCGATTATTTCTGTAGTAAGAAGTGTTGTTTAGGTTTCACTGCGAGATGTTCACCGAAAAATTGGGTCACACAGCAGCTGCAGAGAAGACTGGCTGGAAACAAACTGTACAGGAGACTTAACAAACAAACGCGTGGGTCGAAGGCAACAACAGCGTAGGAGCCTGTCAAATTAAATCAACACCAAAATTTCGTCCTAACTCGTTTAGTCAACGAGCTTTTGTTTTCGTGACCAGAAAACTATATTTTTGTTAGACGGCTTGTGTTGATTAGTAATCGAGCCTTGGAACTCATTAGCCACCAGCAACATGATCCAATATTCGGTAGACTAGGGCGACGCGATGCGGCGTGAATGAGAAGTAGGAAAACATAATGAAGTATTGTAATTAGTAAATCCACAGTCGTTTGTTCGTAGTTCGGGAAACTTGTATAGGTGTGGCGACTGTATTCGTATGAACAAACTAATTTACCTTTACAACTTGGTTATTTTACACGTAAAGGCGATATAAATCACTGTTAATTAATCAATAATTAGAAGCAATATAGCCGTTGGTGGGAACATACAGTTCGTGTTTTGTTTTGTTTTTTGCAAAAAAGACATTTCATACAAACACTTATCTGGACTCGGGAGAGATTATGTTGTTCATATATCCGGTTATACAGAAACAAGATAATGAATCGGCAGTGTTGTGCTTCTTGCCTAAAGCTAAGGATCATTCACATGTGTACCATTTCCAGCATCACAACTTACATCTCTGATCAAACTGCACCTACGATTAAGCATCACGACTAAAGGAAAACAAGTTAAATATAGTTCCAGAGATGGACGTCTGGACGTTAGAAATATTCCCGAATATGACTAACTTCAGAGTTAAAAGCACTGATGATGGAAGTAGCTAAGACCACTCAAACAATGGTGAACGTCTACCAGACTACACGGCACAATCCAGAA
Source organism: Zootermopsis nevadensis (assembly GCF_977971745.1). Taxonomy (NCBI): domain Eukaryota; kingdom Metazoa; phylum Arthropoda; class Insecta; order Blattodea; family Termopsidae; genus Zootermopsis; species Zootermopsis nevadensis. The sequence goes on along the minus strand of NW_028259139.1, from coordinate 486,711 downwards.
AACAGCTATCCTTATACTCAAAGCCGTGACAATCTAAGATCCTACTCATAAATATCCCTACGTATACGATAACCGAACTCAAAGGTGTTTTATTTACAGTTTATTGAACGACAAGTTTTAGTAGCTCAGATTATCGAATAAGAAGAATGAGATGCCAGTGAATAATGAATTAGAAAAGATGTTGAAATTAGCGATAATGACTTAATTTAAGGTACTATCCAGGCATTTGAGTGGTCGGACTGAGAAAAATGACGAGAAACCCCAGTTAGGACAGCCGGTCTCTGGGACGAGATTTGAACCAGGGACCTCCCAAATACGAAGCAGGACTAGATTCATCTGGCAGAGGACTGGGACCAGACATGGACTCTTATGAAGACGGAAATGGAATTTAGGGTTTTATAATATGCAGTAAATTTCTTCATCAGTTGAGAAACTGTTAGCTTCTCAAGGAAGATGACCTCCATGAAATTTGTGAACACTGTGGTAGACATTTTACTTTCATAAAATAGAATATTTTAAAGAATATGATTCTCATCTACTCATCGCCCTGATGATAGAGGGGATAAACAGACCGCATCCCAGAAGACAGTAATCTTTGTGGTCGCCGCCATGATAGCCTGAAATGTCACCGAGAATATTTTAACCCAATGAATAACTTTTTAATTGATGTAGGATAAATCTTTGCTGTGAGGTCAACGTATTAAGACCTTATGGCACGGGTCTTGTGTATTTGATGTAAGGTCTGAAACACAGTGGGACGCCACTTCAAGGCCATTTGAAGCGTTCCACCTGCCACAAGGCGGTGGGTGACATAGACAAATGTTTATGGAATCGGAAAGTAGTTTATGTTGCAGTCTGTAAGGTGTTTGTCTCTGAAAAACTTGTCCCTTTCTGGAAGCATGTTAGTTCGCATTTAATACGGTAGAGGATATTAAATATGCGGTACTATTACTCATCACACAAGGGTTAAGTTTATGGCAAAGTATTCCACGCGGAAGGAATATCCAAGCACAAGAAACTGTTACCAAATTTGTCAATACAGTTGCTGATTGCGCCCTGTTTCCCGGTCGGAGAAATGGAATTTCTCTCTTCGCCAACACGTCAAAAGTCTAATCCATCTTTCTTTTCAATAAGTTTCATGGTGTCGAAATTTAGAATGCGTGAAAGTTTACCTGTATATTTCTTTGAACTTTGAGGACGTGACGATTAATCACGGGGGAACATTTAAGCGTACTTCCAAAACTGAAAAAAAAAAAAATTATTGTTATTGTTAAGCCGCCACTGAAAAATTTGGATCAAACTGATGAAAAATAATAAACCTAGTTGATTACAAGAGAAACTACTCACATGATATTTAACACTTTAAAGCCGAAGCTAGTTTAAATAACATTTAAAAATTCAGTCCGTACTGCAAAGGAAACAACTCTTCTCCATTACAGCTGACAACTGGGTAATGCTGTTCGAAGAAATAATCCCCGTTTACGCTAAGTATCATAAAGAACTCATAAAACATTTTTAAGAGATATTTACTGTTAAATTAGGTGGAACATACAAAGGGACCTTCTCATTGAAATACAGCGAATGTGGAAAGTGAAAACAAAAATAATTCAAATAATTATAGGAGCAAATGGAACTGTCTTCAAATCAATCAAAAAATATTTGGCCAACATTCCGGGCAAAAACGACATCAGGGAACTGCAAAAAACTGTCATTTTAGGATCATCATACATCATTCCAAAGACGCTGTCGTAAAATATGTAGTCATCTCTAATAGTAAAACTATATATAATACATGTAACGCGTATTAAAAACAAAATGTATTTCGGAAATAGCTGCTGTACCTTAGGGACAAGGTTTGTCTCGGGTACATGGAAGTAAATACCCTATAATAATAATAATAATAACGCATTACATAAATTACATAAAAATAACCGCCACTGATTACAGGAGAAATGAAACGTCTGCAACTGCTCCTTTAAAACACTCGAAGGGTTTCTTCAACCTCCACGAGAACTAAATTGACAGTATTTTAGAGTTTATGTTAAGAGATGGTTCAGAAGCTTGTGTAGACAATGGAAAAGGCGCTAGATGCCATCGTGGCAGCACGACAGGAGGCTCTGATGTCCCACAGGTACAAGTGGATCAACCATTGTGCGCAGTGGTCTCTTCCATTCTTCCACTTCAAATAATCCGGATTATTGCAGGGCGGGGAGCAAGCAATGAGTCGCTGCTTTTCACAGCTCCTACAGTCCGGCGAAAACTTTTTACTTCTGTCTGCATCTTCGTCTGCATCATTCCGCACACAGAAACACCCACGAGATAAAAAATATTTAATATGATTTTTAACCCAGTTTACTTATTCAATAAATCGAGGCTTCGGATAACGACTGGTTCATTTTACAACGCTGTATCAACTTCGAAGGTTGAAGGAATCAGATGAATTTTAACAGATACACCTAGGATGTAGCAGTCACATATCTCAGGACCATAATCTACAAACCACATTGCACATACTTTAGAACACGAATATATGATCCGGTGTGCCGTGAGATGTTTAACCACGAGCCCATTTCGAGTTTCTGTCACGTGGAAATGGTTGAGAAACAATTTCCTACGCACTAATTCAGTCGGTGTACTTCAAATGCACAGCGCGGGTGATGAAGTGAGGGCCGTCATTACTAAGCAGAGGATTGGACCTCCCCAGAACTAGAGGATTTCCAGGTTCCACATTAGAGAAGCTCCCTGTACCCGCTATCTGATGGCATTGGGCCAGGATTGAAGATGTCTTCTGCCACACACATATGCATGACTTGCACATACGATTTCATTTGTCATTCCCCTCCCCGCACTAGTGACATCTGACGGTAATCTCGTTGACATGACAATGTCCTCTTCTTCGCTGACCCCCAAAGACTCTTTGTTCCTCGGGGTATGACGGAATGTCTTGTATCTCCGCCGACATTTCCCATGATACATCCTTACTGAAACAACAATAACAAGATGGTGGTGCCAAATGGGACCGCGGTGTCGAAACACAGTTCAGGGATCGGAAACAATCCGGAGGGCTCCGTGAAAGACTCCTTTATTTTACGTAGCACAAGAGGTAGCCTGTAATGCGAGGCACCACGTGGTCTAAAGTTCGAGCTTTCGTGGGACCTGTTTAAGATGCATTTATTCTTAGATTGTTTTCCCATTTAAATTCTGGAAATACATGCTTCCATTCAACTCAGAAATTCAGTATAAGAAAAATTTAAATTGAGAGTGTTTGACAACAAAGCACTTCGTAAAATACTTAAACATACGAATTAACAAACATTTTAGACGGGATATGTGAAGAGACACTTGGGAAACCGTGATGCTGTTGGGATGATAATGCCAAAATTGATCCTAAAAACAGAGTGTGAGACTTGGATACATCTCGCTCTTTTAAAAGCTGTGATGGATCTTGGCGTTCTTTAGAGGCGGGGAATTTCTTGACTAGCTGAGCGACTCTCAGCTTCTTAAGAAGGACTTTGCTGCGTGGAGCCTGTGATATGTTGGCACTGTTTGAAATACAGCAGAAAATAAGTCTACATCGAGGACGAAATGAGTCATGTGACCTGTTGCTCGAAAACCAGGTTGAGATTCGAACCATGTACGCGTTCCTTTTGAATACAAGTACAGAGCGTTCTAGTTTGACGCTGTATTAACTGATGGTGGAATCTGAATGCACTATGATGAGGAGTTACTGAGTAAAATTACGATGATATCTGAAGGGAATTTTGACTATAACTGGAGCCCAATATTTCCCCACATGTGAGCCAGAAAGGTTAATTGCAGCCCTAAACCGTTCCATGTACCAGAGCTTTGACATGCAAATAATGTCTCAACAAGGTTGACTTCTGAGTGTCAGAGACGTGTTTCATGTGGTCCATTGTACCACATACCAGTCAGTGTCTTAAAAACAACACACTGGATGCAGAAGATGCCAATCTGTTCTCAATTCGTACTGGGGACCTGAAGGCTCCATCTTTTGTTAACATAAGCAATGCGTGGTGAGTGGTCAGTTTTACTGTGATGCATGTCGAGGCCTCAGAGCCGTTTATGTGAAGTTATGAATGGAAATATGTTAATTTCCCCGTTTCTATATATTTTACAAACGTTATACTCTGTTGCTCAAAAGCAAACCATTCCTGATAATGCTTAAAAGAATAAATTGTATTTAATTAAACATTTAGTGTTAAAAACTTTAAAATAAACGATATTATAAACAACCATTTATGTGTCTTAAACAGTGTTATGCAGGCTAATAATTTTTGTATAATTAAATGCCTTCATTTGTCTAAGATAAAACACGCAATGTTCATGAATATTTTCGTCTAAAATTAATAGGCTAAGAGAAATTTCAACATATGTCTTATTTCGTATATATAGGAATTTTTAAATAATTTGTCATGCATAAACTTAAAGTAGACGCTCCTTATTTGCAACTGTGCTATCATCTCAACAATAAAGTGGAATTTGAGGTTCTCACGGCAATGAATATGAAGATGGCTGTCGTCTGGCTTGTTCAGCCGTGTGATGCTGAAAGTGTGCGTGACCGTCTAGAATTCTCATTTCCCAGCAAATTACAGCAGCAAGTTCCTCTAAAACGTCGGTAAACGTCCACCATATTACATGGAGTAACAACCCAGAAGACAGATATCTTCATCTAAACAATAAGGTTATGATAAACGAAACACTATAACAAAGAAATTACTGTTTCAATCTTACTCAGTCAGTATAGTGACTAGCTAAGGGTTGGACGAATGGGGGTTCGATCCCCAACAGGGGCAGAAGATTTTTCCTCTAGCCTCTGCGTCCAGACCGGGTCTGGGGCCCACCCAGCTTCCTCTACAATGGGTATCGGGGTCCTTTCTCGGGGGTTAAACGCTGGCACTGACCACTAACCCCATCTAGTGCTGAGGTTAAGAATGAGTAGGAGCTATATAACCTCTCCCCCCAAACGACCCATATGGCGTGTAGTGGGACTGCTTTACTTTTAGTTTTTTTTTAAGTTTTTTCTTGTAAAGTGTACTGCTCCGGTAATTTTATGCTCAAGATGTTGATGTCTTCATCGAAGCTATTTGGAAGGAAAAGAAACATTCAGAATGCCAAGGCGCGAAGAAGCTCGTGTGGAAATTCTGAGTCCACCGGCATGGATTAGGTGTTGTGCCTTTCATAGTTTGTTCGAAGCAATGAAACTGCATGAGCAGACAAAGTATCGTGAATTATATGAGAGGCGGAATCCAGACAGTCACGCTAAGCAGAAGGGGCCGCTCTGAGTCAAGATCACGTATCAATTCGTTGCCGTGCTAAGTAAACACCTTTCCATCATCTTACACAAACAAATCCTACGTTCTTTGTTTCCCAGTTCCCATAGTAACGCAGCTGACTTGATCTATTGTTCATCTCACTGCCACAGCATCTTGCGTTCTTCATAAATCTGAGACATGGTGATTATGGAATGAATGACGCATATATGAATAGTAAATGTGACAGTAACAAGTACTCAGAGCGGTAACTTTTATTTTTAAAGTTTCGATAAGTACGAGGACTTGAGGGAATTATAAGCCAATAATATCACTGCTGCCAACATTATATCTAATCTTTAAATAGTTACCATTACTATTATGATTGATTATTTTGTTTCGTAAATTATGTTATAAGACCCTGAAGCGGATTTGCCTAAGAGGCCCATATTTATTTTTGAAGTTTTATTCATTTCTTTGTTTTTAATTTTGTCCCATTGTCTGTTTATTATTATTATTAATCACAAAATTTCTAACGATGCATCGTACGTCGTCCTTAGATGTAAGAAGGGAGGGTGACACTATTCTGTAAGATCTGGAAGAACGAGGTACTCACGAATTGAGAGCAGCTACATCTATAGGATTCAACTGAATACGTCCCACCCTCCTCTTAACACTTAAAGAAGCAGATGATATCATTTGGCAATGGATAAAATCTAAAACAAAGAAATTAGTAATACGACACGAGTCATATATATTTAGAAAATATGTTCAAATCTTGTGTTCTTTACAGCACATTACAAGCCTTTGAACAAATCTCAAGGCCTACTACAGGCCTAGAGAGGTAAGTCTAGGCCTACTTACTGCTATCTCTTCTTACCAACTTCGCCTCTCTTCGGAACAATCCAAACACTTTCGTTATTCTTTGTCGTTAAAATAAAAAATTCTACACAAAAAGAATATTTTAAAATAAGAGTATTCATACAAAATAATTACGTTATTGTAATCTCCTGCAGAACTATAAAAGAACAAAATCAAACAAAAGTAATAGTTACGAATTTCACAGATAAATGTTTATCTCAAAACGCGAAATACAACTACTAATGAGGCAACGTTTGTAGTTTATCTCATGCATAATTTCGCTTGGGAAACTGAGGATTGTTTTAAAAATTTCTGCGAATGACGAACTGAAAATATTTTAAAAAGCGGTTGTATTTCAAGGAACGTTCGTGCCATTTGCCTGGAAGGCAAGTATAATTCCAAATCCGAACCCGGAACGTGGCAAAGTGTTAGTCATTACCTACTTAACACACTGAGATGATAATATTAAAAAGGACCTTAAAACAAATAATAGAAGTGAAAAAGAACGCCACAATCGAGCTGCTATCATTACTTATGCTTCACATTTGGAATATGCTTGGTTCAAATCTCGGCGTGGAGACCGGGATAGTAATCACCTTAAATAGGCCGTGGCAGATTATTCAATGTATTTTGAATTTAATTATTCAGTAATAATCATCCAATCTGATGTCATATAATCTGAGCCACTAAAACCTTTGATTAAGAAATCCTTACGTAAAACATAAATAAATACTTTGATGGAATTGGCTGACGAGCGAAAGTGACGGGCATTCTAGGTTCAATGGAGTAGATCCTTCTCGGGAAACTGATAGTCACTCAACTGATCAAGAAATTCCACACTTGTTATGTAATCGGAAAAGTTATTATTGTGTTAAAAAAACAAGGCAATTAGTTCTTATCCTGAGAAACAATTGGCTCTTGCCCGCACTATATGTTCTGTCTTTATTTCATATCAATTTGACTGCTAGTATCCTCCAATCTTCGCCTCTGTTCTGGCTTTCTCTCTGTACATTCCTCAATTTTTCCGTTTCCATAACATGGAATTTCTTGCACAGCTGAATTTAGAATAACACTGACAGCTAGTAAGAAATTCTGGTACTCACTTGGCATAATCGGTCTTGCAGTATATACTGTCGTCCTTGATAAAGCATGAGGGATCTCTGTCCAACGCAAGTTGACACACACAGCAGCGCAAACAGTGCGAATGCCACGAGCGACCGTTCACTTGGAGCAGGTACTTGTCGGTGATTGGTTCAGAGCACGCCGCGCACATTCTATGCTCCGTCTGCGCACACCACAGTGCCATGTTAGATTTATCTGAGACTGCAAACATGGTGGGGAAAATCATGCAGCGAAAGCTTGTTTTAAAACAAGAAGATATTAATACAAAAGGGTCCAATGAAAGTAACATTAGTTACTTCCAGTACCACAAATGTTAAATTTTTAATGTTATATTTGGGTAATATAAGTTTATAATTGAGATATACAATTAACATTTTGTTCAAGAGCCAGCGGGCAAGAATTGTATATTACTTGCAATTTACAACAGCTTTGTATTAGATTTAATAATAACACGTAATGATAATAATAATTTAATTCAACCTGCATCAAAAATCAGACGACCAATTACTGATACAGCACAGGAGAACACAAGGACACAATAATTAATACAGAAAAGTTATAACAATAATAAGACTGAGGATACTGGGATCGACCCGTTCTTCAAGTGCCTGAGCACTGGCTTGATCTATAGACATTCGGTAGGACTCCTTGGACGAGGGATCGGCCCGTCGCAAGGCCTCTACCTGTACACAGGACAGACATCCATGGCTTGAGTGGGATTCGAACTCACGGTCCCAGCGACCAAGCGCCCATTGCGGGCCCCAAAAATAATAATAATAATAACGATAACAAGAAAATAATTGAGAATGAAGAATTGAACGTAACTTTGTAGATGAGCTTATTACATGCATAAATACATATTCTGTTCACATGAAATATATCAAATGTAAACCTAAATCTTAGGACTATTGCCATGTGTGCAGTTGTTGAATTGGGCTTTTAACAACAGTCATACAACAACTGTAAAAATATTTACAACGCATTTCCACGCAGAAGTTCGTTACTATCTCCAATGACTCATTACTTTTCGCTGTCAAATTGGAAGTTAAATTTCTCTTGGCCGCCATGTTGTTTTACATGCTAAGAAAATAACCTTAACAAACGTTGAGTATTTTCTGAAGACGTGTTACGGTGGTATACTGACACTAGTTCGTGTTATAGACGACATTACAGACCATAGAACACTAGCATTTAAGACAGGGTGACCGTTAACTGCATATTACTTATACCAAATTTCGCTGAAATTGGTCAACTTATTCAAAGGTGAATAAACTCAAACACACAACATGTTGACCTTATAAGGCTCTTTAGTTATTTCTGAAAGAAAAACAGGCTTTAATACACAAATATCGCCCTGTTGATGAAGGCAGCAAGCCCCAAGATCACACGACGTAACATCCCTGAAGACAGGCATTTTCAGACTCGACGCCGTCGGAATCTTAAGTCTCACGTTATAATTATGGCGTTGTCGAGGTTTCTGTGACCACACATGTCTGAGTGACTGAGTAACTCCATGCAAAAGTTCGTGAGAAACTAATAGTTGCTTAGCTAATGAAGGTTCATTATAGAATTCATAATAGCCCGCCATTGGTCTCCAACCTGAGACAAATTAATCCAGTACAAACTCTCCCGCCCTAGTTTCTTAAGATCTGTCTTAATGTTATCCTCCCATCTACGCAAAGGTAATGTAGTCCTTCAGGCGTTACAACCAAAATGAAGTATGCAATTCTTATCTCTCCTATGCGCACTGCATGCACTGTCAATCTTTGTTATTTATTGGTCGGATAATCGTAATATAATACCTGTTAAACAGCACAAATTATGGAGCTCTTCGTTTTATCCGGACAGAGGTAACTCACTGGTGACCAGCCGGAAAATATAAAGGAGGGAAATGGTATAGGAAAATTGTGCAATGAACGGAAAGACAGAAATTCTTAATTATCAAACATGAGAAATATGAACTTATTAAAAGTGGACAGGCGCCAAGAAGGTGGATTATTTTCTCTTGTGTGTTATTTAATGTCAATAAATTAGTTTTAACACATTCATCCCGAAGTAAAATATTGCAGTTTGTATTGCTGTTGGTAGATGACTCCCACCGAAAATTTTTCTGGCATTGAATTTTTATTCCTGCTCGAATGGAGTGGATTGAACGAACTGGGTTCAATTCCCGGAACGAATGGGTGATCAATCGGTCTCTTACCTGCTCCGTACCTGGTACTCTCCGCACAAGACGAATATGTTGCCGAATATTTCAGATGATTACTCAGAATTATCGTTGTCTCTGTCTAGGATGTGCTACATTACCTCCAAGTCTCCACACGCCTTAATGTCCTGGTACTTAGTCAGAAAGCCAACTTGACTTTTGAAGCAACAGTATCTGTTATCACCAGTTTTCAACGTACCGTAGCAGGCCCGGCCAGTTGGATCGTCAGAGCACGCTCAGCTCGTGTCTCCTTCAGGGTGAACTGGCTCCCCTAGAAGCCACATCCAGTCTTAATTAATTGGCGGAGGAATTAATGATTTAATTACCCTCTCTTTGTTAAGACGAACCTCAGGGTGCCACTCAAGTGCTGGAATCGTCTTCCTCCTGTAATATATGGGAGCTACAGCGTGAAGAGGCAAATCATTCGTTTTTACCAACAGAGGAATCCACAAAAGGCATCCAGGTTCATTTTGAGGGCTTTCCTACGTTTACGTAGAACACACAAGTTCAACTTTCGTTTTCCTTCGGGCCAAAAATAGTTTTTCCGATGAACCCAAAAGGCAAAGAAAACCCTCCTTCGAAAATTAACAGCTTTAACAATATCTATTCATAAATGACAAATCTCCATAGTATAGATTCAAATATAACGTTTATTGAAACATGTACAAATTCCTAATGAGTTACGCATTATTTTAAAATCTCTCCTGCAACAATTTTTCTTGGAAAAGACATTTCACGTTAGGGTCTTAAAGTCAGTGGCATGTGTTTTATCTGCTCGTAAAACAGCAGACGTAATGAGAAAATGGAGGGAATCCTCAGAGATGATGGTCTCCACCTACAAGACTAAATGGCGTCGCAACCCAGAAGACATCCCCACCGTCGTGATAACCACAGAAATCTAAAATTTTAACGTAAACATAAAAACATTTTACAGATTTAGATCTATAATTTGAGACGTTGTCTGTTTACAGAAGTGTATTTGGATGTTGAATTCATTCACTGTATAAACTATATCTTAAACGCAATGGCAATCTCTATGACTTAGCAAAACATGGATCTTTCCTAGGGACAATAGAATGATAATTAGAAGGTACTGTTATAATACGGTGGGAGTCAACTCGTGAATATTACAATAAGTACAGTAATACATTTGCTCTCACAAAATAATCGGGCAGATTAAGTTAGTGTAACCCTTGAAGTTAAAATATTTCACATTAATATTTCAACACAACAAATATGAGGATTATAATATACTACAAATTTATGCACAGTTTTGTATGGGTTTAGAACTTAGTTATCAGTCCTAACGGGAAAAACACGTAGCATGAGAATATATAAATAAAAGAGAGTGGAAGTATCTTTATACATTATACTCTTCATCAAATATTATTACGATGAAATCAAGGTGGGTAAAATTGGCAAAGCTTAGTACGCGACTCTGGAAATCCTCTGCAGTTTAACGACCATCATATATGTAAAAATATTTTATGTGTCGTTAAAAACCTGAAACTCGATTAACAGTCGATTCTGGACAAGAAATAAGACCACCACACCTGCAGCTTCAGATTCTAAATATGAACAGCAATTGATGCAGTGTTGTCATATCATGAGTCAGTTGATTCTGGTCACGAACCAACATATCTGCAGCTACGGACTACCCCTCCCCCTTCAAATTGTAGCTAATGTGGATTATTGTTTCCTCCCCTACTGACCCTGCGGAGGGGTTGAAATCCTGTTATCGAAATATCTGAATCAGTGAACAGCACGTAATAATAATTCCTGATACGAATATAAAGTTGCGGGTAACAGAGACCAGAAGGAAGGAAGGAAGAGGCCCCCCTCCTCCCTCAGCGATTCTTGTCCCCTGGTCCTAACAAAGATTCATCACCGCATGACAAAAGCAAATAAGATTTCTCTGCCTTGTTAAATCTTGTCCTTAGGATTTCGCGGCTGTATTTCAATGTATAACTTCGGCTTTCGGGGATCAGCCGCATTAAATTATCTAATGTTTCGGTGAACATCACAGTTGCCATCTTCAGGGCGAACATGTCGGTTCGGAGTTTTTGAAGGACCTGAATAGAGCAGGGAGTAGCGGCGGATCTGACTAGCACAGTGGGCGAGCGGGCGACTACCAACTGGTGACGAGTACGTGTCCGGCCAACAGACATATTCACCCTGAAGACGGCGATTGCAATGTTTGCCGAAACGTTGCATTTTTCCACATTCGACGCGGATCATCCCCGAAAGACAAGTTTCATAGAGTCTTCTTGCTGTTTGTAAGCATTATGACAAATGGTTTCATGTATTCTTAATCTCCGCCAATTGGACTCGATATCGGACTGGTCCCTGAACCGGTAGCCCAATTCTTAGAGATTTAATTCCCTTCGTTCATGCCGCAACCGGCCTCTTTAATGACTTAGATATCCTTTTTTATCTAAACTCGGTTAAACTGAAGCTTCTTTTATATGAAATACGTTTAAATTTCAACGTTTAATAAAATCCATGGTATAAAGTGATATTTTCTCCTCACGAATTACTTTAAAAATTTCACTTGCATTTCTACAAACTCTCATTGATTTAGGTTGCCTAATTTAAAGTACTATCCCCCTAATCTAGAGATCAACATTCTTGATGATGATAGCCGTAGGGACAGTAAAACTTTAAAACTGACAAACATTTTACACGCTCGTCTCGTATTTTGATAAAAACAACTTTTAAATGACAGTGTTAGTTTTAGCTTTTATTATCAGGTATAAACGTGAACGTTAACACTGTTTGGTCCACTTTAAGTCCAGGAATAGAGATTATCTCCATCCAATGGAACCAACAGATTATATTTCACTCTCTTGTCTGATGTAAAATTAACCTGTCTTCCGAATTTTATTTCTCCTTAAAACTGGGCGATGGGGGAAAAACTCTAAAATATGTGTCATTTTATGAACTTTCACACAAAAGATTTGAAAAGCCTAATTTAATTAACGCAATTTGGTTCGTACAGCTACGTATGTTTATTTGAACAAAGAAAGGCGCATTACTTATTTCGCAAGCCATGGTATTCTATTGTACACTTTGTTTCTCACTTATTTATTTACTTATATTACTGATTGGGCATATAATACGCCGATAAGTATTTGTTTGTTTATTGCCTGATTCTTCATTTATATTGTATAAGGTATCTTTATCTGTTTATATTTTCAGATCCTTTATCAAAGAACGTATTAAGTATGTAAACTGAAGGTAAATTCTAGCAGTGACTATATTTAGAGTTGAAGATTTCTGTCTTCTGGGTTATTGCGCTGTGTAGTCTGGTCGATGTTAACCAACGTTTCAGAGGTCATACTGCCTCCGTCATCAGGGCGATTCATCGCCCTGATGACGGAGGCAGTATGACCTCTGAAACGTTGATTAACATCGACCAGACTACACAGCGCAACAACCCAGAAGACAGAAATCTTCGTACTCACCGCTGTGAGAACCTCAAGTCTTACATATTTAGAGTTCTTAGGGAAAAAACAATATCTAACATTCATTTGAAAGAAAAAGCTCGCAATGATACATTGAAAAACTGGCGTCGGTATTTACAAAACATCAGTCCTGGTTAGTATTCCAGCATGAAATGAATGAGAAATCTTTCAGCGCACATGAAATCACCAGTCATGCTAATTAATTGTATCCTCACGCGAAGCCCTGGTAACGGACAGTTGGTCAATACACTAGACTATACCACGAGCGGAGACTTGATTCTTTGTTTATTTAATGAAGTTGTTTCAAATGTAGAGATTTTTACAGCATTGAATTAGAAGGTATGATGAAAACTGTAGATTTACTTAGCATTGAGTTTTGGTGAGTGATAATTGTAATGATCTCCAGAGTACGTGAGCAACCTGTCGTGGTATATTTTAAGATATGACCTGAAATTTGTTATTATTTATAAGAAACCTCGTAACGTAGGATGAGCTTCACATAAGATTAGGACAAAAAAAAAACATGATAGGAGGAAGTCTCTTTGGAAACTTCCGATGCGAAAGATGAATATAAAATATGGACTTCAGGAAGAGAGGTTATGAGGATGGGAGATGGAGGAACTATCTCAGGACTTTGCTATTAGCGGTGTTGAACCTTGTTTGTTGCAGTTGATATCCCCCCCCCCCCCGATCGAATCTCTAATCACAACAATATAACTGGTCTCCTGCTTGGGAGTCAAACCCGGAACCCAGCAAACACGAAGCAGGGCTGGTAATGACTACACCACGATACTGGACCGTGTCACACCGCTCCCTCCAAGCGATAATCAAATTCAACTTTATAGCTGCATGGAAGTGCATTAACCCCGATGTGATCATTCACAGCATGGGGGACTGTACCCGGGAGGGATTCCCGCGTCCATCACAGTCTTCACATGGAGAGGTGCAAAGTGTTAATTGACTAATTTATTCTCCCCGTTGACGATACAAAAAAACATTCCCGGGTTAATTAATAACTCAACCTTGGGGCCGCCCTGGTTGAAAACCCACAGACCGAATCTGTTTCGATGTCAAAATCTGACCGAAACAAACACATCTTGAGCTGTAGCAACAGATGAAACTGGCTCCGTCGTAGAAAAATCTTAAGTGCCGAAATGTGTTGTGGGGATTTGGTGGTATCGGGACTAGAAAATGGACTCTCATTGAGAGGGGTCTGGGTTCAATGCCTGAAGTATCTGTATGCGGATTTTTCTGCCCAGACACCCAGATAAATTTAAAGACTTTGGCAAAGTGAAGAATACACACACAGTGTTTCGGAGCTCATATTAAAATTAGGTCTCTTCTGAGGACATGATACTCATTTCAATGTTCGTCTTCTGGGTTGAAACGCAGTGCAGACTTGCAGTAGTTGTTAACTACCTGCACTTAAACTGCTGTGACAAGCGTATTTACTGCAAGAAAATGTCCTCTACTTAGACCTGTGATGCTTTGACTACAGTCTGAAGCATCGACTGATTTTTTCCTGATTTAAAATCAAACTCGTCGATGCACACCGTAAGCAAATAGTTACTTAAAACACAGAATAAGTTTAAACAATGAGTTTTATAGACAGAGCAACCTTAAATAAAAACATAAAATAAATAAATAAATTTTCTAAACGTGTTAGCCAATATGCTGTTCCTTGAAATCCTTGTTTTTCCGGGTTACAACCCAGAACATTACTGTCATTTTCATCGTCGTATCAATCTCACACAGTTCTAAATGATATCAACTTATAAACGTAATAATGGAATTTTCTTGAACAAATATTTATGAAATAATTGTTTAACAGTTGTAAAACAATTATAATATTTAAAGTCTCATTATGGCTATTAAGATTAAGAAGATAATGGCTAGAATAATTTTATTGAAAATTACAATTGCAGCTTAAATCGACCCATGGGACGACCCAGAATATGATGGCTCAGCCAGGTGCCAGAACAGAGAGACGAGATTGTTGGAAATCAAAAAGGAGAGGTTGTAGGAAGATGAAGGACATTTCGCTCAACCCGTGGGCCTCAATCTGCACGCGATCCAACCAATGTTTGTCTTCTTACGCTAGATGCTACTTTCATATACGTATTATGGTTCTGGTGGATTTTAAATTGAATCTTAGGCCTCAAACATCAAAATTCACTAATCCCATCTATTTAGAAAGAAAAAGAATACATGAAGACGTTAATAGGTGTCAGTACTACACATTTTAAACTTTCATGAGTGCAAATGTTTATTTTCAGCGCAGCTTTATAATGCACTAAGCACAGCCTATTCTTTTCCGTTCCTCTCGATCAACGGCTCTCAACCTGTGGTTCGCGGATCCCCGAGTGTCTACGACTGTTTAGGACATTAAATAATTTTTTCCCAGCAGATTAACAACGTATTTTTACGCAAAAAAGCAAAATCTGAAACTGTATTTTTTAAAACGCTCTGTAAGTGTGAAGGAATTTTAAACTTGAGATTAAAAATTAAATAGTTACCATTATGTTGATTCATGGGAGCAACACAAGCACAGTCTCTTTGTGATGAGAGTGACTAAGAGGCTTCGAAACTTCCAGAGAGTTCGAGACGTCTCGCGCCTTTACAGGATGAGATCATCTTACGAGAAACAGCTGAAAACATCGACGGTGCTTTAAACAGCCGGAACCTTCGTGCGTCCATCTGTTGAGCAACTTTCAGTAGAGACTGAACATTATAGAGTAGGGGTTCTCACCCCTTATCGCTGGCTTACCACTAATTCTAATTTAACACACCAAATGTACAACTAACCAAGTGCGTTTAAGGAAAACTTATTTATGTTAATATTATCGTTTGATTTTCGTACACAGTTCGCGTACCACTCAACATTGACTCGCGTACTACCAGTGCTACGCGTACCATAGGTTGAGAAACGCTGGTATAGTGTGTGCCATAACAGTCTTTAAGTGTATTGTGTGTAATGAGGGCCTCAGTGCGTCAACAAAGGTGTGATTTACTTCAAAAGAAGTGTAACGGTCCAAATTACATTTTCTGCTGAGGTAATTTAATCATAATATTTAATTTCTTATTTGTTTTAAGTTTCCATTTCAAAATTTTAACTCTTTGTTGTGTTTGGAGTGTAATTACTGGGATGGATACTTCCATTTCATGGCATCTAACTAAATGTTTAAGACACAGACGTGCGAGGAACTTCGGTTCCCGGAAGTCTTGATTTTGACACCAATTGGGTAATAAATTGTCGTGAATTGGGTGTTGTCCCATGTGTCACACTTTTGACATTTATGGCTTCAATATGTCGAAAGTCAGTTTGGACTTCATGGTTCATTGTCACTCAGCAGACGAAAGTTTCTGGACCATACATTTTAAGGAGTGTGATGGAGCCAATTAGACGCAAGTGAATGTTTCGAACCAGGGGAAAGATGCTTACAGCTGCCTGTCAGTTTGGAAGACTCTTCAACAAACTTTGAACACAGTCGCACGCAAATCCTATACAATTCTGAAATCACCTTCTTGAAGCTAAAGCCAAATATCTTCATCTGTATTGCTCTTGAATAAATAAATAGTGTAAAGGAATAGAAACATATTCAGCAATAGAAGCAGCTTCTAGTTGTCGGCAGTTACATGCCGTTAACACCCCTGAGAAGATTCAAGTGTCTACCAAGGAGCCAAGCTCCAATCACTGAGCGACTATAGAAGATTAAATGTCGCAAATACGATGTTTGATGTTTATCGGGGAGTTTCACGTGTCCAGGTTCCGAACACGAACAGTAGCCGCAATGTTTGTTATGTTATAAATTATTGTTAAATGAGACCATGAAACAATCTGAATTACGAAGACACTTGTAAAGTAAGTATAAATAACATGCTATCAAATCTGTCAATTTTTTTAAAAAATGAAGAATACGAGCTCCTACAAAGCACGAAAACAATTGAGGAGATCTCATCGGTTTCTTGCAATGAAAATGCTGTGAAAGCTCAAACAATCGCTGAAGAACTGATATTACCTGCCGCTAAAGCCATGGTTAGTGCAGTGTTTGGAGAAAAGAGCAGCGAAAGATTTAAATTCAGCATCCAGCATCTGTAAGATCTGGGATGCAGTTTTTGCGAGTAATTTCCACCTCGAGATGAAAGTATAAATTGGATTAAAGGTCCATTTAATGAAGGTATTGACAAATTAACAGGATTGAATTTTTGGCTGAATGTACGAACGGATCATCCCGTATTACCATCGTACAAAGCACTGAACATTTTAATTCCATTCCCTAAAACCTATTTGTGTGAAAAATCTATCTCAGCTCTTATGTACCTAAGAAATAATACGGAAACCGTTTTTAAAAATGTAGAATCTGACCTCAGAATTCAACTCTGAAAAATGAAACCAAATATTTAGAAGCTACTCGCTGTGATGCAGCATCAACCTTCCCATTAAAATTAAAATTCATATTCTTGTATATTTTTTCGTTTGTGAATTGTTTGTATATTTTTGTGTATTGTCTTAGGTTCAAATCGAAGAAATGGCTTAGGATTCCCCGGCTTCCACTAGTAATTAAGTGGGTGTCCGCAGAAGCCAAAAGTTTTAAAAAAAAAATGGTGCTCTAGGGCGTCCAGAAATGTCTTCAAATATTTAAACTGCAATATATGAGGTTCTCACAGCGTTTATATCTATCTGTGAGTCCACACGGCGTCACATGCCAGAAAAACACCAACAGTAGTTAAATTGCTTCATTGAATCTTTACCGACGCAGCTGGGTATAAAAGTATGTTACTGGAATAAATTGCTACAAGACTCCTCCGCAGAGATTAATGGCAATTTGACAAGCTGATCAAATAAAATCATTAAGAGGAGAAACACACACATAGCATGACAGTGAGAAGAGACATCTTCCGAAAGACGAACAAACTATTTAAGTTTTATCAATAAGTATTATAAGTTATTGTGAAAACAAACGAATCTAAGTACGTCACGGACGGCCACTTTTAAAATCTAGTCTCTCATCCTTTCTGAACCTCGTTATGGCCGAGCCAAACCCAGTCCGCTAATTCGTCTGATCTATCAAATGATCTTTTCTGTTTAGAATTTTTCTTTTTTGCGGTGGATGAGTGAGAATGCTGGGGTGTCCCTGCCCTGCAGTCACTATTAGAATTTGATTTGGCGGAGATAAAGTGGTGAAACCGCAGATCCAGTGGCTTGCTATTGTAAGGACCGACCCCAACTGAAGTCGAAACCGCAACACAGAGCCTGAATATGAAACTGCGAAAGGAATCGGGTTTTACGACACGCAGAAGCTAATGGACCGGAAAGAGTGACGGAGAATGCATCCCTCCTGTCTCCCCCCACTCCTTTAAACAAACAATGTAACAGTCTGCCCTGTTCTTGCTCAATTTGTTGGAGATGGTTCTACTGGGCGGCAAACTTTTGAGTTCAGAAGGAATGTACTTTTTGGGTTTTAATAAAATCAAATGTGATCATAACAAGTAGGATTTGAGGTTTTCACAGCGGTGAGATTGTCTTCTGGGTTGTAGCCCCGTGTATTCTGATAGAAGTTTACAAACGTTTTAGAGGTCCTTGCTGCCTGAGTCATCATCTTGATGATGGAGGCAGCAGGGACCTCTAAAACGTTGGGAGACTTAAATCCAGACCAAAGGCTTTACAACCCATAAGACAGCCATATTCCTGATTATAACGTGTCACTCTATAAATTTTACAAGTAAATTATAATGTAGGAACACAAAATAGATTACTCTAAAACAAACGTTAAGAATAAAAACATCAGACGGGATTAGAAATTTCAAATTACCAAATTTTAGATCTAAAACTTCTTGACGATGGTGAAGAGTCAATTGAATAAAAATTTCCTTTGATATTATTTATCGTCTAATAAATATAAAACGTAATACGACGTTTCGGAGATGGGACTACGTCTTCAGGTTCCTACACAGTTGGGCCCACTAGATAGAGCTAATCCCTATCTCCGGAGATAGAGTCCCATCTCTGAAACGTCGTTTTACGTTTTATATTTACTAGACGATGGATAATATCCAAGGAAATTTTTATTCTACCAAATTTTAGGTATTGAGATGGACCAAACATGGAGGATATAATAGGCAGGGAATTTAGTACCATACGAGAAATTACAAATGCTTACAGAGTTTTAGGTCATAAAACTGTAATGAAAATAACAAGAAAATGTAGGCACAGAACGTGGAAAGCAGACACAGGTCTGATACTAAAATGATTTTAGAAAACAGGATGTGAGGGCAAAGACTACATTAAGACTGTACTCTGAACCAGTTAAATCCAATTCATAGCGGTATCATAGCTAATTTAACCAAAATCCAGTATAAAAATCTGTTTCTTAAGGCACTTAATAAGAAGAACTAAGGATAACTGCTGAAAACCTCGGTCAAATCATCTGAGCTGAGATTTAAATTCGATATCCCTGAATGCAGAGAACGTCCTGACATCAAAATGATACCAAATTCCGAAAATGAGCTAAAAATATGATATATTTCCATCAAATCAAAAAAGTCGTCATGTTATGACGAATAACTACGAACCATGGGCTGTGACGTGAGGTCGTAACCTCACACCTCATAGCCTATTTTCCTTAGATCCATTTCAGTATTAAAACAAGTAGAGGTGCTGTATTTTACTACACAGACTGACAATTCACCCACAATGCAACGCGGCACTCCTTCCCCAAGGCTCGGTATTATGATCTTTCTATTGGTTGTAAGAACGGTGTGATATATGTAACGTGTAAATATATGAAAGCTTGTTGTTGTGTAGACTACGGCAGATGGCCGGCCGGTCGGCCATTCTTCACTCGAGGGGACATGTAGAACTTATCCTCGCACGCCCTGGGCCTCATAATGGACCAGCCTCTTCGCTTACATCGCGTATTGTGGAGGACACAACAAATCAATGCGAGGGCTGAATGGGGGGACAGGTGATAATCCCCAGTCCTCTGCGAAATACATAACAGCAACAGAATAGGTACACTGGTAAATGGTCGAAAGATAGACTGATCCACTATATGGAGTCAGGCAAAAGTCACTTCTCCCTATATATTATTTGTACACAAAGGAGTGGAAACCTTTGTAGAGATACTGGTTGAGGGGCAATTGTGTTCTCGACCTTGTTAGACCCCCTCCCCTCCACCCCTTCTCCGATTGTCAACGACTATGATTCCCGTCGGTTTCTCGCCTCATGGAAAGGACATTAGTAGTCTTCCGCGACCGAACTAAATCGCCTTCCAATCGCATAAACAGCTTCAATTATTTTTGGCTCATTGAATAATGTGGCGAGGCTACCTGCCTACATTAGGGCCCATCAAAGGGGGATTTTGGCTGCTTAAAATCTGGGGGCCCCCCGCAAGAAATGGCTGGGGTCCATAGAACACGACAGGGTTCTGTAACATATATCGAAGGTTCACAACACAAACAAAGAGTGAAGCAAAAGGATGAACAGTCTTAGAGGTGTAAGCGAATTCTAACACGTCTTATTATCTACAGCCATGATAGGCGATGCTCTGAAGCATTTCTGCACTGATGGAGGGGCGAACCGCCTGAGAACTAAGCTTTATACGCTAAGGTTGCTTAAAATAAACCGAAGATCTGTTGGGCAGATTCCTTCTTGAGAAGCAGACAGTCTCTCAGTGATCTCTCACTCTTTATTTAACCGAAAGTTCATTACCATAAAATCTTCTCGGGCTATTAGCCGCGTCAGGTGGTTAATAAGAAAAGATTAAGTTCCACATTCAGCATTTTTGTTAGCTTTAGAGAAACCAAAGGAAATCACTCCGAGAAATACGTGGTGAGACTAGTAGTACTACTATGGAGCAAATTGATTAGGGATCTCAGGCTATTTTGGACAATTTAAAAAGTCACAGGTTCGGTCAAGAAGACATATCAGGAATGACCTATCATCAGAACGCGTAACATTCCAATCTAGTGTAAGATGGAGGTGTATAAGGTGCCATGACTCCGTAAACAGAAACTTTACCTCTCGTTAAAATTATTCATGATAAATATAGTTATAAATAACACACGTGACGAGCAACATGCAAATTCAAGTAATGGTGAATTTTAACACACGTCTTAGAGAATAAAATGATAGTCAACTGAAAAGGTTAGCGCGTTTTTCAAAAATATTATAAACGATGAACAGGACAGTAATGAACCTGTTTAGGGGCGCATGGAGGATAAAGAAATTCTGAAAGAGAAAAAATGCAAAAGTTCTTTTGCCTGGAAGAACGTTAATAATAAATACAATTAGGAATTCAAGGAGAGGAAACGCACAATGAAGAATAAATATGCCGGCAAAACTTTAAATTATTCTACTCTCTGGAAGTGATAGAAGACTGTTTTCGCAATTTCGGGGTATGATTTGGAATGAAAAACTTATGCACGCTATATATTTTAATATTTTCCCCATATGCTTCATACTTCGTATATCCAGTCCAACCCATCGCATCCCACAACACCAAAACAAACATAGAAGGACAATGTAGAGGTAAGTTGAATTAATCGGTTCGAGTATCGGCCCAGTCATCGACTATTCTGATTTTCCGCAGCTTTCAACAATTCCTCCAGGTGTATTTCTCTTCTGCACCTTGAAATATACAACTACCTTCTCCTTTCAAATCCTTACCCTTTTTAGGTTTACGACAGTCTTGAATTCGATTTGAAAATTAGTGATATCATTTGGAAATCAGAAAATATCAATATTGAAAACTGAAAGCAATAGGCAAAGCCACCCCTGTGCCTAAGCACCATGTCTTTAAAACGTACAGAGGAGTGAAAGTGGAGTTGCACGTCAGTACTAGATTGAGGTTGAGCAGTAAGTTAAATGGAACCCAAAGCTGTTCTGGACGGGGTAGCCAATAAAAAATGTTTTTCCCTACCGGTAATCAAACTTCGATTTTCCATCCCTTGAGGTATTCATGGGTCTTCTAATAAGAACACAGAGGCTTGTATTTTGACACCAAATGTTAACTTTCTTCGCATTTCCGAAGGTTCGAGGTCCATATTTTCCTCGATGTCTTGATTTGTCCATCGCGTTCTTAAATGGTGGTCCCAGTAACTGATTGGCATTTCGACTTCGTCGTTTCTGCCTGTTAATTCGTACGTCTCGCCGTCAAATCTTAATCCGGGTTTTCGTTCTGCGTCGTGGATTCCTGTTTATGAACTTCAGTTGGTTCAATCAGACCACCCTCGGAATACGAAACGCTACCCCTGTACAGAGTGACCGAGAAAACTTGCAGATGAGAGATTTCCATACAAAGGGAGTTCCACGAGATCTTCAAGCCGTTCCAGCTGAGTTGCTTCTCAGCGGGGGACGGTGTAGAAGTAACACTGTCAAATAACAGGAGGCACCGAAAAGAATGCTAAACCCATAAACGGAAAAAATTGCCTCGTCTCCGGGTCATTGTGGGGTTTGTTGACGCGTCCTTCGAGGCGGGAGAAAGACACAAAAACTGGAAATTCTCTTTCACGCAAAAGAATTCGTAGTCCATAAACGACAAACTGTTCTCTGACCTCTTACATTTTTACGTGAATTTTGTGTATAAGATGCTCCAAAATTCTGGTCATGCTCCCAATTTTCAGAATTCTATTTTGTTTTCGTCTTTGTTAATGTTGAAAATTAGTTGCTGAGGAAAAATATTTATGCGTGAGAGAATTAATAATAAGAAATTTTTAGAAAAATACATTAGCATTAGATTCACAATTAGAACTTTAAGCAGTACAAGACTATTAAGTGTAACTGAATTAATAAAAATGCTGTGAGCAGAAAATTGAAAAAAATAATTATCGTGAAAGGAATTCAAACTATTGAACTCCAAAGAAAGTAACGCGGAGGAAAATGAGAAAAATAAGGTAAGGAAGAAAGGAAGAAAGTTTTAAAAGTGGGAAGAGAAGAGAATTGAAAATACTTAGAAAGAGAAGCACAGACTGTATAAAAATAAAATAAAGTGACTCACATTTCGTATTAAAATTTGAAGACTGCGGTAAAGGGGTCACCTATGATCTCCTGGGGCGTGTGTGGTAACCACCAACATGGCTGCATGGCGTCACAGCTCAGGAGATTACAGTCAACATATTTAGATACGTTGTATTCCTACAAGTTTTTGCGTGAAATTTTATAAATTCGTCATTGTCTGTAGAATTATTTGAAAAACGATAAACGATATTTTAAATTTTGTTTTTAATATTTTTATATAACATTCTTAATCAGAGTCCGAACACACAGAAATGCTTTCGTCTATGTCTTGCAAATTTGTGTTGCAATTACCGCCAATTTAAAATATTAACTACAGGCCTAATTTATAATTCATTTCGTTTATAAGACAGCTAATATTTTCAAACATCAGGCTTATAGCGTACTTAAGTTCAACACTTAACTTCAGCCTAATTTACCCCACATCGTGCATAATTAATCTTAAAGTCAGTAAAAAGCAGTCATGAATTGATGTTTATGATGGACTTTCGTTGTGATTTCTTTGAGGTACGGAGTAAACATTTAAGTATTATAAGAGCTCCGTATTTCTAACCGTTAAGCTGTAGACTATTCCACTTTCTCTGACACATAGGCGCAGATTTGAGGATAATATTAAGGTTGATCTTAAAAATAGAATTCGAGATGTGGTTTTAGTTCATGTGGTTTAAGAGACATTTGAATATGGCAATGCACGATGGTAAATTTTTAGTTAGTTATGTTGTTTGAATTTTAAGACTGAAGATGGCTGTCTTCTGGGTTTTGCGCCTTGCAGTCTGGTAGAAGTTTACCGACGTTACAGAGGTCATTACTGCTTCCATTATCAGGACGATGAGTAAGCCGCTTGTGTGTGGAAACGGTTCTTTATAGGAAACCTCAGTCTCCTATAACTCTAACCGTTTCCACACCCGCTGTTTACTCATCGCCCTGATGATGCAGGCAGCAAGGGCCTCTGAAATATCAATAAACTAACAGAGTACACGGCTCAACAACCCAAAAGCCACCCACTGGACTCTATCCTGATGTAGACGAATTCATCCCATAACATCACATCGTATTTCTTCTACGTTCATTTTAATATCATACTCTGGTTTAAGACTAGGTATCCCAATTTTCTGAGTACGCTCCGTACACATTTACCATACATATGCGTGCTGCATGTTCTGATTACCGGCGAAGAATACAAATTATGAAGCTCTCACCAGGTTTACAAATACGGATTAAATACCAAGACCTATCACTTCTCTAACTCTAACTTGGAAACAGTACCAAGAGAATAAAAATCATGTTCAGACTTCTGGGGCGTTCTGTAGAGTCTGCAGAATGCCCCAGAAGTCTGAACATTAGACAACCAATAGTTTCTCACACGCTTCACTGCCCCTGCTGTTATGTTACCTACTGTAGTAAGAAATGGACCCGCTCGTGCTACCCCTCTGAGTAGGCACTGTGCCATACACATAATGGTGTTCAAAACACGAGCAATTACTTCTTGTGAGAAACCTAAAGAAACACATTTGAAAGAGGCACTTGACAATCATGCAGAGACTTGCCATCATGTTTGTGTTTTAACAAAAGGAAATTAAAAGGTGCCTTTTTGTGGAATGCATGTACAGTTTTATTAAAATCTATCAACTGGTTTAATAACTGGGGGCAGACACATGGACGTAATTAATCCACAAGCTTATCAGTCATTATAAAACAACGTAGGCTAGCAAACTGTAAATTCAGTAGACTAATTTATTACTGTAAAAGAAATCAATCGGAATAAAAGTTATTTAAACTGGCATTGGAAAGAAACACAAAGTGTAAACAAATTTCTACGCGGGCCCATCATAACAGGCAACAAAGAATAAGAAATTTGAAAATGGCTGTCTTCTGGGTTGTTTCACCGTGTAGTCTGGTAGAAGTTTACAGACGATTCAGAGGTCCTTGCTGCCTCCATCATCAGGGCGAAGAGTGAAATTTAATTACATTAATATGTAACACGTTAGACTTTAATATACAGGTAGGAATTTCTCTCTTCACCGCGTCCACATCAGTTCTGCAGTATCACAGCCTCGTATCCTGTGAGTATCGAGAGATCGTTCTCTGGGCTCAAACCAACCACTGAGTAAAGCAGACCACTCACTTTTCATTGACGGACAGCTGTATACGTGTGTGTGTGTATATTCTGGTATTTCAGCATAAATAACTTACAAAACAAATTATTTTTCGTGAATGCAGTCATTGCTAAATTTTACTAGAGGATCGCTAATCTACAATGAATTCCAGATTTAAGAATAGTTTAACGCCTGCCCTTACAAGAGGAGAGGCGGCTATGTAATACGTACGTGCGATAAACAATTCTAAAAGAGAGTACACATATCTCTCGATTTACAGACTTCCCGATTTAGGATTTCTTCCCACAACGGAACATGTAAATTTATACCTGTTTTTCAATTTATGAATATTACTTTCGCCACAACGAGGAACCAATTAATTTTATATTATTGATTCTTTACTGTAATTAAGGTTTTAATTAAGGAAATTATTTATTCTATGTTCTGATATTTATACTGAAACTATAGTAACTGATGAATGATTAAAACGTTTGTTCAATAATTCAATATTCCTTCACAGGTTTAAATAGGAAATATGTATCATCGAAAGTAACACTGTTCTTATCTTTATGAGTATACAAAACCCCACAAAACGAAAAAATCTGGTAACCAGTCAGACGTTTTTACGTTGAAACTGATAGGTTTTACGAACATTAATCTTAAGGCAAGTTTTCGTTGCTCAAATTACGATCAAAATTTTAAGGATGGCCGTATTTTGCTTTCGATTTCACGATGAACGACTGAAGCTAGGTATGAAATGTTGCGTGGAGACCGAAAACATACTTAGATAATTCTGTACTACACAGACTAGTATCCACTCACTTGTTTTGTGAAACCCAGACAAAACAATGACATTCTGAACTCCACCAAATTCACTTCAAATTTATCTTCGTAGTGTCCAACTAATTAACTTCCTCACTGCTTTGTGAAGTCTAGCATTTAAACAAACTTAAAACACTGGGACATAATTGTTTTCAGTATAAGGTTGAAATATGCTAAACATAAGATACTTTCTGTGTATTGATTTCTAACTTCACCTTTGTATACCACTATAACTATCTGCGTAACTCTACAAAGCAGAATTATTCTTGAGAAGATGATAGTTACTCAGATAGTTAAGAAATTCCTTATATCTTATTGATCACGGAAATTCATTATCTTGTTCTGAAGACCTTGCCACTGGTTCCTATCCTGAGTCCGATTAATGAAGTCCACAGCCTTAAGCCCTTTTTCACTGAGATACATTTAATATCATTCCTACATCTACAAATAGGTTTTTAAAGTGGTCTCTTTCTTCCAATCAGGTCTTCCAACCAAAATTATTGCAAATTTACGTATTTTTAATTTTCCCATGCGTGTTTCAAGCCCTCAATCTCATTCTGCTTAATATTATCACCTTAATATTTTCCGATGGGCAAAAATTAGCCTAAATCAGGCTTTAAAACGAGTTATAAAATATAATTTTCCTACGTTTTAATACGAGCATCAATCCTTCTACACGTTTGAAATTAAAAATACGATCGGAAAGGAGACAAATCAGTGACACATTTGGTTTGCTACGGGTTGTACTCTAGGAACTAATTGTCAGCGGCCAGAAATGTTTATTACTCGTCACCATATAAAGAAGTTGGCTCAATGTGGACTGTAACGAGTTCCGGGTAGCTTAATATCAGGAATCGAGTTGTGCTGCACCACAACCGAATACAACATTTCGACTGGGATTGTGAGATCGAATCTTGTTCAAGGCATGGATGACTTGTCTTCATCTTTCTGTGTCGCATTGTTCTGTTAGTTATCTTCTAAAAATATAGAGCTACAAATAAAAATAAAAACAGGTAAGAAGGTGGTTAGTTCCTTTGCTTTGTATTCGGGAGTAATCGGGTTCAAACCTCAGGACGTTGACGGGCTACCCTGGCTGAAATCTTTAGTTGTTTTCCTTAGCCAAGTCTGGACAATGCCTAGACAATGCCTTAAATTAGACTAGACTCGTTTCTAGGCACACCATTCTCTATTCATAATTCACATGATATTTTGTCAGATTTCAGGTTTATATGACCACACAGATAATGGAGGCAGGAAGCACCTCTGAACGTCGATCAATTTATACCAAACTGCATGTGCAACATCTCAGCAGACAGCTGTCTTCACATCATCCTGTCATTTAACACAAAACAATATCAGCAATTTTAAACGCAATTGAATAAACCCCAAACAAAATAAAATAAGTCCATATCTCGGAAGGGGAACTATATTTTGACACAGTCTGTAGTGGGTACCGATCAACACTGTGGACATTTGCGCGGGTGTAGGGAGGTAATGGCGCACGCCCAGCGGGACGTCCCTTACACTCCTTGCCGCCAGTACGCAGAACAAAAGCCCTAGACGGCCCCAGAGTTCAAATTAATTATTTTCTGAACTAGCATTTAAAGCAGCAAGTTATCTCGAGGCGAGTGGTATGCTATTGGCAGATACGAACACGGTCCACTCGCCGACTCGTTCAAGTTCATGTAACGAGTAAAAAAGCACTTAACCTTGGCTGTGTGCATGTGTGTCCCTGCATAAGACTGTCTATTGGCCAACACGTTTCATATCCGAAACTGACGAACGGATTTTCATTAAATTTGGTACTGAAAGACTGAAATAATATTAAAATGGTTTATACTGTAGTGAACCTCTAAATTTCATGAAAACCGCGTATTTTTTTTGCCAACCAACCGAGAATTATTAGCATATATTCTCAAGATGGCATTTGCTACATGGAGTTGGTTTTCCAGGTTTTAATTGAAAGGACTTGTAGAAATTATAGGAACTATCAGTCATCTCAAGCATGTGACTCGAAGACCGCAAAGTAGCACACCCCATTATTCTGTGGTTTGTGCAGGGTTCCAATGTACCGGTCTAATTTTAAAATACGTCACACCAGAACTAATGCATAATCTTGGACATTTAGTTTAAAAAATACACACCATTTAGGGAGATGACTCTGCTTCTGTTCTGAAACTGAAGTTTTGTCTGATAAAGAAGCACATTCAGCTTCTGAAAACGCCCAAGATTATGTATCATTTTAATGAAACAACTTAGTCAAAAAAGGTTTAAACTGATATCAGATCTGCCCTTAACAACAGTTACCCCCTTAACCTACAAAATCAAAAATGTCAGATAATTAATTTTTAAAACTTGGTTCATACTTCAAAGACAGAGAGATTCGCTCTATGAGCGTACTGAACATTAAAATTGATGGTAAACATAGTCAGCGTTGTGCTTCGAAGGGACAACGTGAATCTTAATTCCAAACTTTCAAGCATTTCTTATATAATCTACAGGTCTGTGTCCATCACATGCTTACGTAGTAAATTCTACAATGCACTTCTGAATTTAAATAAGCACACAGCAACTATTAACACTATAAAGAAGACACTATTGCCATACACGTTTCAACCTTAAAAGGTCCATCATCAGTAGCATCAGGAAAATCAATTAATTTAATTAAATGTCTCAAACTTCATTTAAAAAATAAATAATGAATAGTACATTTGACGAAAAGTATTTTAAAATATTTAATTAAATGAATTGATTTCCCTGATGCCACTGATGATGGACCTTTTAAGGTCGAAACGCGTATGGTAATAGTGTCTATTATAGTGTTAAAAGTTGTTGGTTTGTCTACTCTATATTCCAATACACTACGCGGTATGCAAAGTTTTAACACCTCTGAATTAATTCTCAGTTGGCGTTCGAAGTACTTCGCACTTTATTTCCAATATTCTTAATAGAAATATCCTAATACATATAAGAGTCACGTGTTTATGACGCGCACGTCGAGCAGTCTTAATTCATCATCATCACCAGACAACTGGAGCCGGGGCATCGCAGTCAATAGTGGCTAGGCAAGAGGCTTCACGACCGAGGTTCGATTCCCAGAAGGGTAGATAGGGGTATTTCTCATCGCCCGGGGAGACTCCTATGTAATGGGTACTGGGTTCTTTCCTCAGGAATAACTCGGTCGTCTATAAAGCTAACCACTCGCCTGTCAAGGTTAGGAATGCGTGAAGCAATACCTCCACTTCCCCATACGTCTTCATGACGTGGTGGTTAGTTCAGCACCAGGAACAAATTAATTGATCGTATTAGACTTTTCTGACTGCAGGCTTTAAACTCAGAATTTGGTTTTCCGTCTCTTGTTTATATTTTTGTATCTACTTAGACTCACAGTAAATATACACTTTTTTGTTTGGTAGCAAATTATATTCCACTTACGCTGTAAAATGTTTAATTCTGTACTCGTTTCCTTTCTGACACTCTCCTACATGAGGCGACAGCTCTTGAAGTATTTGGACGCCTTCATTGCGTCTCTCGTTTAGTTAATGAGTTAATTAAAGATTTACATAAATTAATAATGTAGATACAGACACTGAGTTTTGCTTTATACAGCTTTTAAAGAGTAACCGTCCTTAATTTTCACACGCATTAGGGAAATAAGAAATTTATAAATCGCTTCAGAGAACTCAGTGTATATGGAAGGATAATATTAAAGCAGATCTTAAAAAGAAATATGATTTAAAGAAGTTTATCGAACTGAACCAACTCAGGGTAGGACTAGTGGCGGGCTGTAGTGATAGAAATTAATCTTCGGGTTTTGTAAAAAGCGGCGAAATTTTTGACAAACCGAGCGGCCAACAGCGCCACAGAATTTGTTACTTGTCACATTCTACAAAGCTTTATTACAATTGACTGAAACCTGTGACATAAAAAAGTCTGAAAAGATACAATTTAGATTGAACTGGCTTTCTTATGCTATCAGAGACGAACAATTTGCATGTCATGAGGGATACCATTCGTATCATATTTTGCGAAACACCCATTACCAAACGTTATAACCTCTTTGTTGCAGGGGGTGTTTGATACTTCAGCAACCCTCAAATGATGTACGTAATTCAAGTACACTTGTCCTTACCAATTGCTCAATGACTGTCGAGAACCACAGTTCACTCACTAACAGAAAGGCGACTGCAGAATATTAACAAAGTGAGCATATGATAATAATAAGGTATTATTAATGCAGGTTACTTAACTAACCATTTGGTATATGGCTCTATTGTTTGCCAAAACTACTTAAAATAATTATCAAAGATGTAGCAAACAAATCGGTCTGATTTCTCACGCCCGTCAAATTAGATACGAATGGAAGATGACGAAATCAGTCTGACTGTCTTTCTCAAAGTCTACAGGTGGGTATTCGACGGGAATTGCACTCAACAAAGAGAAGAGGTCTTTCTTATTTATTTATTTATTCAAGGTTCAGGTCATTGGTAAATTAATTTGTGTAATTTGTGTTCATGTGCTAAGTCGGTAGTCGACAATTGGGTCCAGAGTACCGAAAGTCGACACGTGCTTCATACCTAGGAGGTATCAGGTTTAAATCTCAGGCCAGAGATCAACTATACTATACTGAGGAATATAGTAGTTTCCCTCACATCTTATCATTCGACATTATTAGCTAAGAAGCCTACGCATGTGTTAGCATTCTGAAATAAACCACATATGTATATAAACGAATACAACGTAATCAAAGCAACATGTCTGCTGTTTACTCTGCAGCTCTGTGTAGTGTTCTCGGCCACTACCTTGTCGTTACAGAATATTCATGAGAGCTTGGCTTTGTAACAGGTGAAACACTGCGAGCTCGTTGCTAAGAGACCAACGCCGATTACCTCAGTCCATACTATGACGTCTTTTTGCGTGGTCTTCCTAGTACACACGTATTCTTCACTGGGATTTCTAAACTGTTCTCCGAGACAGATTCCTGCACTTGTAAAACCCTTAGCGAAAACACCTAAGACACTCTTTAACAGTCCTGCTCGCTATAATAATTTGTGCTGTTGCGAAATTGGTTTCACGACATAATTTACATACTACTGTTTAAAATATGGAATGAAATTAAGGATAATCAGATGGCACTGCGAAAAGGACACATGACAGTTATTATAAATACAAACAAATTTTTTGTAAAAAAAATCCTCAAAGGTGGACATAACAACGGAAATCAAAGGTTATTGAAGGGGGATATTAAGATGGATTTTAAAGATATTGGAGGGTAGGAGGGTGTGGACTGGATTAATTTGGCTCGGGATAGAGACCAGTGTCTTATGAATGTGGTGATGAAACTTCGGATTCCTTAAAAAAAAAACAAGATATTTCTTAGGTATCCAAGGAACAAGATCTTTAAAAATGGACACTATATGAAACTTCACACTATTGTAAACCCGACGATTAGCAGAATTTATAAAATGCTCTGCTTCATAAGAAATATTACAAACTCCGTTGGATTTACTGTGAGACGAAAATAGTCTGTCAAAAAATTAATGATGGCATTTTGCACTAAAGGAGCCGTCACGAAACTGCATGTGTCAAGACCACAGGAAAATTGTACAGCGGAGCCCAGGGGAGTAAAGACAGCTCGAAACGTGCAGCGCAGCAAAGTTACCAACGCAGAACCTCGCGGTGAAGGCGGTGAAGAACTTCCGTGGCCTTGAAGCATGCAATTTTTTTAATGATTTAGCCAAGGGGGTGTTGAATTCCGGCGGTTCAGTAGAATGAAATATTAACTAAATTAAATTAATTAGAGGGAATAAAGTTGTCCCTTCTTCCGCGGTTCGAATATTTCATACTATCGGGTCTGAAAGAAGCTTTCCTTTCTGAAACCTCAAAAGATGTTTCTTCCATCGTATAATAATTTGTTATCTTCAAATACAACAAATTTATTCAGATTCTCCTTATATTTTACTATACCTTCTCAACTACACAGGTTAAGAGCGTTTGAAGGAAAACTGTAATGAATTTTACAGTTTAGAAAAACAAAAACGGTGACCTATTTTAAGGAGCGAATCTCAGCATTTACTTGAAGGTACTGAGATGAATCACAAAAATAACCCAGCCGTAACATAGTCTCCAAACTAAGATTCGAACCTGGTACCTTTGGGTAGAATACAAATCAAAAATAGATCTTCAGCTCCGCGACATCTCATTTCTGTATTCAACATGGAAAGATTAAAGATAATGAAATGAATGGTGTCGAGTTTTCTTTGAGGTACGGAATACATTTAAAAGAAATTATTTAAACATGCTTCGGATTCAAAGGCTTAATCTGTTCTTGTGTTAAGCTCATTTCCCAATGTTGCGGTTTAACTAGTAAACCCATGTTCTGGGCTAAAGAACTGTATGCTGTATTAAGTAAGCTGTAGCATGGAACTGAACAATATTTACCTCCTCATACACGTTGCATATCCCCAGTCGTAGGGCAACATAAGAATATGTTGCATCAATCCATCTTTGCCACGTAAGAAGTAAGGCAACGAATGTAATTCAAATTGCAACATGAGAACAGAGAGCTGTATTGTGGGGTCATCCAGCCCACACGCTATGATAAATGGTGTCGCCATATTATGTCCGAACCAAAAAACATTCCAACCCTTTTGACTTTTTAAAAAAGTTCTTCTCCCCCCCCCTCATCGCTATGCTCGACGTGGCGTGATGCTCATTTGTTCATCTACACCTCAGCCACCGCAGACTCATTAATTAAAGTGATCCAGGGTTCTTTGACGAAGAATCTGATGCCATTTGTTACAGACGGTGTCAGTACAAAGCAGGTATACGTATAATGGTACCATATACTATATAAGACATTTCACATGTATGGCAAGGCGGGGAGGATGGGGGAATTTAGACAAGTGATAATAGACTCCTTCTTGGATGGACGGAAGTCTGTTGAAGAGGGCCTTGCTTGATGTGTGAAGTCATATTTCTTGTGCCGCCCCGCGTGGTTGGGTAATCTGTCTTCCAGCTTCACCTGGACTTCCGTAAACCCTGTTCAAACAGAGTGCTGAGGTGCGTGAAATTTTGAGCATCTTTGCTTTCATACCGAAATTCTTAGGAAATGTTTTGGTCTCTGAACGCGGCTTAAAGGCGACTTTGAATATGTTATACACAGATATTTATTAAATATTTACACGCTCGTTTTAGTCTGTATAGGCAGCATTATTCTGTCAGTATATTTCCTTGGTGGCCACCTAACTCGCTAACTTCACGGAGCAGAAAGCTTCTCTCGGCCAATCAATAAATTTCCCTTCTTTTATGTAAGCCAAGGTTCCTTCTCATTTTAACTGGAGCTTGTCAACTGGTCCCTATCGCAAGCCAGCTGAATGTAGTCTGAGATCTACACATTATTTACAGTATTTCGGATACACTTGAATGTTATAGAGATGGGTCGAAAGTTGTACCCCATAGGAATATAACGCATTATAATATAAATACAAAACATTGACCTCTTAGATGTTACGTTTCCGTCTTGTTCCCGTGGATTGGCCGCCAAGGTCACTGGACATTATGCCTACAGACTTTTTAAACTGTCGCCAGCTGACCGATCAAGAAATGTTCAGGAATTTCAGAACAAGGTAAGACTTGAGTGGACATGTTGCGGCTGGTGCAGGGAGCTGTTCTCAGTAAGTGCCTCAACTTGGTGGCTAATAATTTGAACAATTGCTTAAATAAAGTTTATTTGACCGGAATTTTGTCATCATTAGCTTTTATGGATCAGGCCTTGGAGCCTGTTCTAATTTAGATTTACTTCTGAAATTATTAATCAGTTCAGACATTTGGCAAGTCTCCTAGGGCGGGTGCCTGTCTCAAGGATTCAACCTACACAGCAGAGCATAACACAGAAAGATGAAAACAGAAATCCATGCCATAAGCGGGATTCGAATCCACGATCCCAGTATCCAAACGATCAAGAAATCCTCCACTGATATCGGGGTAAAAATAATATAATATAATCTAAATATCTCCCTCAGCACCCAGTTCTCAGACACCCTCGATTCAGCTACAAGATAAATCAACATGAAGACAGATGGTATATTGAAAACTTGGTGTGACTGTCACGTTATTATTGATTTCCTTTCGTTATTTGTGTTTAAGTGTTATTACCATCCCCTCAGCCTATAGGCCATTAAGAACTACACAGCCACATACTCACTGCACTGTCTACAAAATCTTGTTATTTATTTGCTCTGTTTTTTAATAAAGGGCAAATATTTCCAAACACGTACATAAGAAACTGAACTTTGTAACGGAGATAAGGTTAGTTTTAATGCAGGTAGGTAAATGTTTTTTGTCGGCGTGCGGTTGTCCCAGATCTGATAAGTGTTCTAAACGTGATAAGACATGCATTAAATCGAGTTCTCCTCACTCTGCGTTCCGACGTGGAACATGTTTCTCTAGGACATCAAATTATACATTTCTGTCAAAATACAATTTTTTATAAAAAATTGTTTGATTCTGCAACATAGGCTGTAACAAAATATACATTTATCTTGTGGTCTATTTAATATCATTGCAACTAGCTCTGACTACAACCCTGTAGGGTAGAATGAGAGAATAATTAACGAACAGTATATTAGAGAGAATACGAAATAAAGCATTTGTTGCCTAATTTCGAGTCTGCTATTCCAGAATTTCTAAGAGGGACTGACGAAAACTTCACATATATCTATCAGGCTATCCGGAAACTGGATTGAGATTTTAACCTGGGACTTCCCGAGTACAATCCACTAGTTCGCGAAGTTCGGTGAGAACTTGGCAATGAAAATTCGTGTTTTATAAACGGCTGAGCAGTCCCTGACCAACTAAACGACTGTCAGCTTCTTAAAAAGTACTTTGCTGTATATACTTGGATTTTAAATTATATGAGTTATTACAGAATTATCTGCCTTTCAAATAGATAATTTTTGTCAATAACGAAGACAGATAATATGGTCAATATGCGAATTTTATTTTTCGATTTTGTGGGGTTAACGGATCAACGTGGAAATTTCTACGATAAATCTTGTATGATGGGCTAATCAAATTTACGGACCTTGTGTTAGAGATGTAGGTAATTTTTTTTAAAAAAATCGTATACTGTTGCACATTATAAACTAATATATGGCGTGTGGCGCGCGTATGTGTGAGGCGAAGGATTAATTAAGAACGACAGATCAGAAAATTTATGTTCGACAACTGTCAAGTGCTGTAAATCCGTACCGGCGAAAGATTTTCAAAAATATATTTGACTAATAAGATCATAAGTCAATAAATACCTTCATAGTAGCCGCGACACAATTGTAATTTTCAATATCACAGGAAAATCGGTCCCAGGGGAGCGAAGACATTTGAGAAATTGCAGCAAAGCTTGCAACGTTGGACTGTTGAATTAAATCCGCGTGGAATATGGCGTGGTTCGTTCCCTGGTCTTGAAACATGTAACCTCGTGTCGCCTACAACAGTCTGAAGGCGACTGTCTCCTTGGATGTTGCATCGTGCAGTTTGGTAAAAGCCGACCGACGTTTCAGAAGTGTTACTACCTACATTATCACGGCAATCGCTCTGACTACAGATTACACGTCGCAACATCCCAGAAGACAGCCAGTTTCATAATCGCTGTCGTCTGAATCTGAAATAGTACCTCTAGGTTCTCTATGGGGATGCAAAAATTTAAATAATAATAGGCATGAAGTATCCTAGTTTTTACCAAGTCAGAAAACGTAATAATTAAACTGTCTCTCAGGCCGCAGAGCTCGCTGTTGGCGTCGTGAAAAACTACCGGGTATTAAAAAATACACGCAAACTTCAAACAGAAAAATTGTCGGGCGTCCGCTGAATGGAGAATCAATATTCCAAGTTCCTGAAGACTAATGAGTAATATTAAAAAGAGGCATTATTTAAAATATTTGATTCGAGTCTAAACAGAGCTACATTTAAGTTTCAGAATCACCGTGTAAAAGCGCAAATACTCGAACACTTGAGACGATGGCTCAGAATCCATGGATTATTACAGACCGATAATGACTGAGAAACATTCAAGAGGCTATGGTTTCTAGAGATTCATCTTTTAGGGTACATATATCAAGACGTGGGTGTAGAAATGTCCGGATTCCACTGCATGCTATTTTTCAGACTGTTCGGTTATTCTATTAAGTTCAGTTACGTTTAACAGATCAAGTGATCCAATATATGGTGAAAGACTTGGGGAGACAATTGTAGATTTTATGACTTTTCTATTTTAATCGGAAACTAGCAGAAAAATTAAATTTTCTTGCAAAACTTGAAACACAAATTTAGCTTCTTTTATAATAAGTGGTCTCTTGTAATGATCCAAAGCCTTCAAAATATTTTGCATCGAACCAAAGCACTTGTCTTTTAGCGCAATGTTTTGAAATGTATTTAAACCACGTTGAATTATTTTCTGAGTTTAAATTCCATTTAGTCAACTAAAAGGGGAAAAGCAGAGTTGAGAAACTTTTTATACGCGTCTTCCAATTGTATTTTCTCAAGTTGGCTGTAAAGGAGTTTCTTATTTTGCTTGTTGAATAACTAAAAATATACCGGAGTCATCCAACAGTGATTTGTCGGGCGTCATTTGAAATAAGTCTTATAAACCTGCCAAAGGAGCAGATAAAAAGACATTCTAAAGTTGGTGGGAAAAAAACTCTGTAAGTTCTCCCCCGCGTAGAAGCAAGTTCTTTCCGCCTCATATGTCAAAATTATGACAGCTTCTCCCTTTATTCTTCGTCCATGCTCAACCCCAAAGTGGTCAACGACTTGTTGCCGTACCACGTCAACATCTACCCACCCCCGCGCACAAAGAACGAAGTAGAAAAATGAAAAATAGAGGCGAGAGAATAGAAATGTCGCACAGCTGAAAAATGTGGCCTACGAAGATGACAATCAACTTATGTACACTACCTAGTGATGCAGCATGCAAATGTTTCACTCCGTTACCATCGTGACACTCAGATCGCGCATAGAAGTTGAAGAATTTGTTTCAAATGAAACGCTATACATTCTATAGCCCTAAGATGAAGTGTGTTACCGAAGGGTTGCTTTATAATAGAATATACTCTTAAAATAAAATAAAAAAATAGGCACAGCTTCAGTATTCTAAGAAACCAACTTCATGGAGCAAAGCCCTTCTTAAAAAAAACTGATATTTTTCGAGAGAGTCAAGAAATACTCCGTCTGTTATCAAACCTGAAGGCTTATTACCGCACTACCGAACCCTCTCTTAAGTCAGATGAATCTTGTCTACCTCCTCACAATCTATTTCCCTAAGATCTATTTTAATGTGATCATCACATTTTCCCAGTTTCCCTTAAGAGACTTATTAATTACCTTCAAGTTTTACGAATAAAATTTTGTTCGCAGACCATATCTAAAAAAGTTTTGAA
The DNA here is from genome assembly GCF_977971745.1 of Zootermopsis nevadensis. Taxonomy (NCBI): domain Eukaryota; kingdom Metazoa; phylum Arthropoda; class Insecta; order Blattodea; family Termopsidae; genus Zootermopsis; species Zootermopsis nevadensis. The sequence continues at coordinate 449,420 of NW_028259139.1, read as the reverse complement.
TAAATATTTACATTTTCAACTGTACGTCTATCTCCTTCAATGATACACACGAGATATCTCGGTTAGGACACTAGACTGAGTCCCACCATATCCTAAAACAGGTACAGTTAACTACTGGTGTTTTCTTCAATAATAAAAATTTCACGTTGGCATTCGTACGTATCTATTCATTTCTGGTTTATTTAACGACGATGTCAATAGCTCAAGTCTATATAGCGTCCACCCAGGACATCCCGAATTTGAAGGAGCGAAAGTCGTCGTAAAACCTGCATGGAAGGCGTTAAATACGAAGTTTCTTCAGTCCAGTTAAAAGCAATATTTTTCGTCTTCATTTTGAAATGTTTTAACATCCTGTTACGTCTACATGCAAATACAGACTTATGCATATGCAGCTCCAATTATTAGCCGTCTTTAAACACATGTGAACTCCTCAGAGGTAAATCAGTGTAAGATAAATTCTTTCAGTTTCTCGTGCAAGCTGTAATTGTAAACCGAAAATGAAAAAATGTAGGGTAATTTGGTGTGCTTGCTTGGAAATTTTATTAATTGCAATAAAAGTTTATTTTCTTTGATTATATTAAATAAATTTAAAACATATAACACTCCCTCTATATCTTTGTAGACTTACACCACTTAGCTGTGAAAGACTTCAAAAATTTTGGCCGGTACGAAGTACAGACCAACTAAGGATGTTAAGGACAGCCAGAAGATGAGTACATTCAGTAATCATGAACTTAGTAATCGAGGAGAAATTTTTTACTTCGCTCAGATTTATTCCCAACGCAATGTCATTAATTGAGTTACCTATAGGAATGTAGGTTTTCCAAATTTTATCCGAGCACAGATAGTCAGACTCAAGATAAATTTGCACTTCCCACAACTGAAGAGTGACGATCAAATTGCATCGCGATTATCCGTTTCAAAATGAAATATAAAATTATTACAACTTTAATTATTTTAAATTAACAGTAGCGTTCAAATTTTTTACCAAAACAAATATGAACTCATTACTAAGACAATTTTTGGTTCTAAGACCAGTATCCAACACGTTAAATTTTTTAGCAAAGAGCAGAACGACAATTAATTCTGGATACTCGTGGATAATAGGCAACGGTGAATTACGGGAATCGAAACGAGCTACCCAGGATTTTAAAACTTTACACAGTTCTCAAAACCACTTTTTACATATAATTATTACTATTAGTATTACAGTTAATTTTAGATTTATTCCATAGTAGGAGATTCTACATTTATTATCGGAACATGTTCCTTTAAAAGGCATATTAAATGTCTCGCTTTCTCACAGTCTGAAGGAATTACAAGATTTCCAGCTGTTTCTAGACATTTCGGTGGGGTTCAACTGAACAAATTGCTACGATCCTCCCTTTCAACTCTATCCACATTGAGTCATTTCAACGTGACGTAAGAAAAACTACAACATGTGCTTAGTGTAGACATATACACACGAACAGAATTACAAAGTGTAAGGCGTTATTATAATAAATACAGAATATTCCGAGTGAATGTAGAAGGAATGCCGGCCGGCCAAGCCGCGGCCCAGCTGGGTACTGCACGGCGGGTCGTCTGACATCTCCCCGGGAGTTCGCACTTCGCCTCACGACTCCATCCGATGCTTCTGTGCTGATCAGCTGTTTGTTTCTCAATTTATTTTACGACGCTTTATCAACTGTGTAAAATATATGGCGTCGAATTACAGAATAAATAAGAAATAGTCCTTACGTGGAATCCCAAAGGCGTGACATTTATTTAACGACGTTTCATCTACTCTACAAAATACACATCTTCGACATCATCATCGCCGTGAGAACCTCAGATTTAAAAAAAAATACACAGCTTCAAGTTTCAGAATTTTGGGAGAGATCACTCGAAAATAATTTGTTTATTTGAAAATCAGCTTTTGGCATATGCCTGGAGGGACTTCGAAAAACCATAAAATCTTAAAGACTTCCAAATTCTATGCTCAGATTTGAATTCAAAAAATTTCTGGATACGTCAGGTAGATCAACGGATGAAAAGAATATTAGTCTTACACAGCAAGAGAGAGATTGACGCTGAATTAGAAGCAGGTAGGCCCTAATTGAAAGAACTACAAATTTTGATCCACTTGCGTCTTAAGATATCTTGTGATCATACGGAACAGATTAAAGCGGATCAGAATCGGATATGATGGTGTCAAAATTTTCGGAATTTAAGTAACAGCGAGAAAATTGCTTAATTAGTTACTTGGTTATTGTTATAAATAATAGAACAACGGGCCACTTGTTCATCCCCTACCATTACACCACTGCTAAATATCCTCTCATGAGCGAAATTAAAGCAGCGGTGGGGGTGATACTGACGAGAAAAGAAAAGAAACCTTAAAAAAACCAACCCCAGTTCATTTTGTCCACCACAAATCCCGGGAGTGAACCGCGGTGAGACTAACCACCTGAGCTATTGCCTTAATAATCCTAGTCAATTAGTTAGTTACAAAACAACAAATACAATCGATATAATAACGAAGTCGACCATTAATCTGCCTAAACAAACAGCAAACAGAAGTTTTGACGATTAGTTGGAACTAAGATGTTGAAGTAAGAGGACGCTGGACAATGTCACATAATTCGTATTTTTCGCCAAATATTGTTAGGATAATCAAATAAAGGAAGATAGGAAGGGACGGTCATGTAACTTTTATGTAGGGAACTGATACAAATAGCCCTATATAGAGTTTTAGTTAAAAAAAATGCCTTTAGAGAAGACAACAGTTGAAGGGGTTAGACGTAAATGTCAGAATAACATTACCGAGTGTGGGGGGTGTGGACTGGATCCACCGGGTTCAGAGGTACGAATCATTTGCTGAACCGCCACCACAGTGTTAGCCAAACCTGAAGTCAAGGCAGTGAAGTTTCTCTGGGTATTTATTAGGTTTTATGTGAATCGAGTTGCAAGGACGAGAAAAGTAATGGAAAACTGATCTGAAAATATGAATGACAAAAAATGGCGACGCCTTGTACTCCCGTAAATTGTTTGTAAGAAATCATATTTTCGCAGACGAGATCTAATCTAATAGTCTAAAAACACTTAATTTTCCATGCTAGGTCGACCTGCTTCAGAAAAGATCCACTGTGTATTATGTGAATTATTTTAGGTTTGTTATGTGTTACACGGCAAAGATCATAGGAAATAATGTTTCCTTTCACGTGGTTCTGAGGTAAAGATTTACAGCATTGATCAGTTAGCACAGCTTGTATTCAAGAGGAACTGAATGATAATTTTCCGCGGAAGACGTTAATTTTGAATCAGAAACAAGGATGAAAATTACGGTAAGACACAAGTGATTACAGAAACAGAAGAGCAGTAAAGAGCAGGTAAGGAAATTATAAAAGTGACGGAATTTATATTGCGAGGTGTGAACTGATGGCATAAAGATGGCTGTCTTCTAGGTTGTAGCGCCGTGTATCACAACCCTGAAGACAGCCATTTTCATTTTCAACGCCCGACACAGCGGCTCCTACTGTACCATTACCGGGCAACGAAGACGTTACTGAGAAATCCAAACGGTCCAATTGATGTTCTGATCCAGCGTTGCCGAGTTTCCCGTTTTGCGTAGACCCGTCCCGGAGACGCCTTCTGGTCCACAGTCACTTTCCATCTAATGCTGAACTGAACATACGCTGAAGGATAAATGGGGCAGCCAAACATTGCTACAGTAAAGAAAGCCTATGGCACATCAACACGCCATTTTATTCTCCTGTTTAACGTGATTAGGTAAACTGTCATTTTAAGTCAGAGCCCAACCTGAAGTCACAATGTGGATGCCGTGTGTTTGCATGTTTCGTCTCGCAAATTGGTTACCGCATTTCTTTTAAATTTAGTGTGGGCCTATTTACACTAAGTTATCTTACAAATGTTGAACAGTGACACTGATAACCCTGTCTTAAAATAGCTATTAATTTGTCTCTATGTGACAAACCGCTCATACTTCAATGAAGGGTGTATTATAAGGAAGTAATACAATTACTAGCCGTTGACTAGACGACTTGTGTTCGAATCCTGACAAAGAACAGAATTTTTATCTTCTCGACCACGTCAAGACCGATTCTGGAGGTCATCCGTAACATCCAGTGAGTACCAATAGCTGTTTCCCTGGAGATAAGGTTGTCGGTCGGGGTGCGAAGCTTATCACTAATGTACCCACTGAAGTGGAGTATAGAATGTGTCTAACTTAACCTTCACGCCCTCTATACCAGTGGTATTCAACCTGGGGTACGCGTACCCCCAGGGGTACGCGAAGACATCTTAGGGGGTACGTGAAATTTAAAATATATATATATATATATTATTTTATGATAAACACTGAATAATCAGTAATGTAATTTGTTTAATATATTTTAGATGTAGATTATATACTATGTATAACTTGAATTATACACCAACAACTTTGGGGGTACAAAGTTGAAGAGAAATTATATCTGGGGGTACGCGAAGACATCTTAGGGGGTACGTGAAATTTAAAAAAAATATATTATTTTATGATAAACACTGAATAATCAGTAATGTAATTTATTTAATTCATTTTAGATGTAGATTATATACTATGTATAACTTGAATTATACACCAACAACTTTGAGGGTACAAATTTGAAGATAAATTATATCTGGGGGTACGCGAACAAAAAAAGGTTGAATACCACTGATCTATTCCATGCCACAGCGCGGAGCTTGGCACACGGGCAGGTTTAGTTTTTATATGTTACAGCTATTATTTATTTATTATATAACACACAGAACAATGAGGAATGTGAAGTACCTTGATAAGTGGCCACTTGGAAAACTTGAAGATAATATTAAAATAAATCTCAGATAAATCGGTTATGACGATGTGAGTTTTATTTAAACAACAAGAGATCTGATGCTCTTACGTTTTAAGTCGGGGACCAGATTCTACCCGCCTCTCGCACTCTGCCCAAACTACGTATTTTTTTTCATTTTACATTTTTCCTTCTAACGATTCAGACGAAAATTACCTGGTCTCTTATCTCTGAACAGGGCAGCGAACGGAGGGACGGAAACTGAAAAGTTAAACAAAATCTTACTTTCTCCTCATAATTCCAGAAGGGATAAAATTAATGGATTGAAGACAGTGATCTGTTTGTTGTATGGAAATAAGGAAGTGATACTAATTACAAAAAGTGCGTTCTCTCCTGCCGAGCGATCAAAGACGCCTCGCACATCGACACACATCAGTGTCTGACGTAGACTGCAGGACTGGATTAGCGTTGTGCGGCCTGCTCATTCATCTCCACATGCAAATTAGCCTCAGGACAGGGAAAACGAGGCGGGGCAGGGAGGGGACAATCAATATCGGCTCTGTGAGTTCTTTCACACAGGTGAGATTTCAGGTTCTGACGGCGGCGGGTATGAAGATGGCTGTACGCTGGGATGTTGTGCCGTGCAGTCTGGTAGAAGTTTACCGACATTTCAGAGGTCCTTGCTGCCTCAATCATCAGAGAGATCGATCGCTTGATGGATCGAGGCAACATTTCTGAATACAGTCGCAAAGCCATTTGAATTTTTGTTGTTCACCTAAAACAACTTGCATCGTTGATGAATAAGTTGCATGCAAGGGCATAGATAGACCCAACGGTGTAAGCAGTTTCAAGTAAACAACGACTAACTCCAACGCCAATGCAATCACAACATCGCATTCTGCCCGTGTCGTCTGTTTCTGATTGGTCTATAACTGATGTGAACTGTTGTTACGCAGGGCGAAATGTTCAGTTGTATGAGAATCAGTGAGGGCAAATATTTCAAGAGCAATGGCTTATGGAGCCCGAAGGTTCATCACCGAATTAACCAAAGCCCTGTCCTGGGCCAACAAAATCCAGTCTCCTTCAACTCCTATCTCCCATAGATCCCGCCTGAGATTATCCTCCCATCTACGTCTAGGTCTCCCCAGCGGTCTCTTCCCTTCTGACTTCCCAACCAATACCCGGTGCACACATCTTGCCCCATCCATGCGTGCTACATGTCACGATAAACTAATCCAACTTAATTTTAACAACATAAAAGCATCTGGTAAGGAACAAGTTGAAATTATGAAGCTAGTCATTATGTAATTTTCTCAATTTCCCTGTTACGAATAACTTTATAAAATTAAAGAAGATTCTAGCTCCAACTTTCCTCGTGGATTTATTCATATTATTCTGTTATTTACAGGGTACAGACGGAGAGTCACTAACTAACCTTTCAAAGGAACCATCCTGTCTCAAATTGCATTACAGATCTGCGTCGGTATTAAAGATCCTCACATGTTATTCCCACCCGTCGGTAACTCACTTGGTGATCGTATAAGCGAGGTTCCAGACTAATTAATTTCGTAGTTGATCAAGACGCGGCTACGAGCCATTGTACTGGCTGCAACAGACAGCGTGGTATGTAGGTTGTCGTGTCTGCGCTGATGGTGTAAAAATTCTTAACAAGTTAGCATAGCGATTTCATAGCGCGCAGTCCTTGAGGGACCAGTAGTTTCTCAGCTGGTAAAGAAATGGCCCAACTTTTAAGGGAACCGACGTTTTGTTATCGTACTTACAACAGGCCGTTTTCGGACCTTATGTGGTTACAAACTGGAAATGTGAATTAAAATCAATTAAAATGGCATTCAGTTCAGATGATTTTAATGACATTTATCAGCGCTAGATGCTAGTTACCTCTTGTTTGCTATTATTCTGTCAAACTTACATCTAAAGTACAGTCCGGATTATCCTACATTTCTTTACCCGAAGTGCCGTGCGAATACCAATTACTAATTTATTTTTAAAAAAATAACTTTTTCATTTACAAATTTACATTATGTTAAATACTATTTTTGTTCGTGAGATTTTTTCATTTAATGATGCATCGTATTTTCTTCGTCATTTAATAATATTGTAAATTCAGTTGAAATCTGTCCTCGTCGTTTTCATTATTTTTTCGTATTATCCGATCAACCTTCGGTCCCGTTTTTGTCGGATAATCGGGACTCCATTGAATTTGGTTTCTAAAAGGCCAACGTAATCACGTTTTAATGCAAAGTAACTCTGATAATGTAAACGCATAAACTAAGTTCATTATATTTTTTTTCAGAGACATACAAAGGCTATTTTTTTAGGAACTGAATACTAAATAATGAGAATAATAGATAAAGTTGAGAATTAAAACTGAATAACATTGACATTATCATCACTGCCACTTTTCAACATAATTCCACTATTTTATAAGTGTCCATTAATGTTGGGATGCAACACCACAGAATAAAGATTGACTTTTGACGAATTTACGTATAAATAATAAATACAAAACATGAGGGTTGGGATAATTTCACAAAGAACTACAGCAAAGACCGATCGCATTACAAGAAACGTGATATAACGTGTTTCCACTGCTATTTGAATTCTTTCTGAACCACTGTTACATGCAAACGTACAAATGCTTTGCCTATATTTAAATTCAAATTTCTGTGGTGCACTGATTGAGACGCAATAATTTAGAGATCGTTCCAAATATGATATTTGAGACTACTTACAGTTTATAAAATATCTCTGCACGAATAATCGCTCCAGCATAGATGCTGATAAGAACTCGTGCAGATCAACTTATATGAACCATCAGGAAGGTCCTATACGATCTCTTAATTTGAGACCAAATCAAGGAATATCATATATTGGGGAGGGGGGGGGGTGCAGCACGTAATGAGAAAATGTGAATTTCATATAAAACATTACTTCAGCTCGCTCAAGATAAGAACCAGTTGCTGGCTATTGTTATCTCGATAACAAACCTTTGTGTTCCGTAAAAGACGGGGTATTTCTTGAACAGCTGAGCAAATATCAGTTTCTCTGTATCATTAAACAAGCAAGGTGGCCCATCACAATTCTTATACCTGACGGATATACCGCACTCTTACAGAGTAGAATCAAGACATTCCGTTTATAAAAAGAGTTTAGCTCCTTATTGAAAGTTTTTTCCATGTTGATGGTCCATCACACTGACACACAGATCTTGTCCTTTCAAATCGGATGACACGGCAAGTCTTGTTTCGAACTGAAATTCACTATTTCCTGTCGTAATCTTTACATTGTGCAAATGATCGATGTTCGCCGTGTTATGACCTGGCAGTTTGTATACGGGCGGTCTTGGTTTACTTCCACCGGAGTCCGGAGTTCTCCTCACCCTAGTACAAACATGCGCACAGACAGTACGTCACGTTGCCTTCCTCTTACATGGACTGAATAATGCAATCACTACCATTCTTATTCTTTCCCTCGCCTTTCCTTTCATCGCCCGCTTCCTTTAATAATCCCTCGCATTCTCCTTTCTGATCCTCCTTCTTCGCCCTTCTTCTCCTCTGTCCTCTCATCGTTCTCTCATCTCATCATAGCAGTTCTCAGCCTCCTCTTACCTCTCAATCGCTTTCTTCTGGGTTGTTGCGCCGTGTAGTCTGGTAGAAGCTTGCCGACGTTTCAGAGATGCTTGCTACTTCCATCATCATGGACCACAATGAAAACCTGAAAACCTCAAATCCTATAAAATAGAATATTCCAAAACTGGTGATGTTTCTTTTCAAACCAAAACACGTTCGCTGACATTGTTAACAACGGTAGAACATACGTGGTAGCAAACTAATGCACTTTAGAGCTACCGATATTAAACGTGTTAAGGTTATCTTACTTGTAACCAAGTGGCAACTAGCTCTCCATTTCTCCAAAGTAATGAAGAGAAACTTTGCATTTTCTCCGTGGGCTCCGCGCGAGAAGAAAGAACAAGCGGTTCTTAACCTTTTGACTTCTGCAGACCCCCACTGAAATCAGTACTGGAAGCCTAAGCAATTTCTGCGATTTGAACCTCAAAACAATATACAAAAACACATAAATATCTACACAAATTACGAAATATTTTATTTAATTCACAAATTGAAAAATATAAAAAATCGGAATTTATTTTTAATAGGAAGGCTGATGCTGCATCTCAGCGACTAGCTTTTCAATATTTCGCTTTATTTCTAAGAGTTGAATTCTGAGGTCAGATTTGGTAGCATGTTCTTATGCATACTTTCCAAATGTCTTCGTAATTTATTAATAGATTGTTTCATGGTCTCATTTCACAATGGTTTGTAACAGAAGACGCAATGCGGCTGTTGTTCGTGTTCTGAATCTGGGCACGTGAATCTTCCCAATAAATATCCAACATCGTATTTGCGACATTTGGTCTTTTTTTGAATTACATTACTTTATTTTGAGCATTATGCAGTGCTTTTTTCCCGCTCTCAGCTTCACCCAGCGATCCACAGGCCTTCTGACACTCGGCGTGGGAATTATGATCTTCTGTCTTCTTTCCGGGATTTCCCAAGCTTACTCAGTTTACGTCCTGGGGCTATTGTGTCTGCAGAGGATCTCGCCTGTGATACAACCACCAAATGTTGGTTGTGGGCTTAGGGGTTAGGCTATTGTGTCGGCCATATTTGAAGGTGAATGCAGGAAAGTCCTTGAGAAGCTCATCTGATCATGAAATTCACTGACTTTTATGGAGCCTGAGTGTTCATTACCGTATTCATAAGAGCCCGCCACCGGTCCCTATACTGAGCCAGATGAATCCAACTTTTTCTCTGGGATGAATTGAAATAGTAACCTCCCACCTACACCTGTGTCTTCCGAGTGACCTCTTTCCTTCTGGTATTCCCACCAATCACATCCTTCGTTGCTTTAGAAATTATGCCATGAGAGCACCAAGAAACAGTCCTGTAAATATCCGAATGCAGTTCTGAGAAGTTTCATACTTTATCTGTACGCGACAGTTTGTCCAACACACGGGCAGGCGAGGACGTTTACATGAAACCTCTTTGGCTTATTTTTGGCGTAATTCGAGTAATGCATTAGTCTCGAGATGATAGTATGATGGAATACCCTTTACCTAAATATTTCTCCGAGATGTCATAGTTTATAACGGAGACAGACGGGAGACTGCATGCAGACAGCACAACCGGTTCACACCCGGCATCCATTGGACAGGAGACAGACCGGGTCCCAGGGCCGGATATGAACGTAATGACGAAGAGATAAATCCTTCCGCTGTCTATCTGAAGGAAAATTAATAAATGCCCTGCGTTGTCTATTTTACCCTTGTCAATCGTCAAGGTACTATTAAAACTACGACGTTTCGGAAGTTGATTCGGCTTTACGTATTTCGTCTGCAATGCGTTCCTATCTAAGTAATGAAAGTATTATGTACACGCCTTGTCACCACGAGGCGCCACGACGGCAAACAAAAGGGAAGGTGTGTGATGTCACATACTTTGGTTTACAGAACCAGAACTTGCTAATTTACGTGGGAACAACTAAGTGTTCGTTTCTTCATCTAATTGTCCTTCGTGTGTATTTAGAAGTTTAAAGCGATGTTTTATGAAATTTAGGCCTATAAACTCAGAAGCTGAAGCATTCTGTTCGCATCGCAAAGAAAACACGAATCATAATCTTAATAAAGATCAATCACTCATTTCTGTTAAAGAAAAATAATTGTTGTTGCCCTGAGAATCACACGAAACTCACAAATACACACATTGGACAAAACGCTCACTCAAATTTATAAGGTTAAACTTGTACATCAAAGATCAATGTACACGCAGTTACCAGCTTTAAAAGCGTCTGATGGGTCTATATGAAATAAGCTAATTCACATTTCCAGTTCAGTTTGCTTTATAAAAGGCCCGGACGAAGAATTTGTATAACAACTTCAGTAGCTATACTATAAAACAAAGCTTATTTCAGCATTTGCTTTGCAAAACATCCGTTGTTTTGTGATTGAATTTAAAAGCACTTGGGACTGCGTGTAAGGTCCCTTACCTGAATAAACAGGCATCATGAGAACGTACTTCTGTTTAAGTTTTATATTTGCTGAGGTCCTAAATTTCAGCCACTGAGAAGGGAACATAGTACATATGTTACATTTTGATGAAAAAATTTACTAAACGGTGTCTGTCTTTGGATACTATGTTTCAAAATTGCAGTGAAAGAAAGTTATACTTTTCTCAGTCTAAAATTTTAAAGTTTGGCCGGAATGTCTATAATTTTACCCTGGTAATTCTTAAATATCACCAGAATTATTTTCATTACTGTTACTATTATTACGGTTATTTAGCTACATTTGGCTATTAGTCTTATTAATTCTAAATAAAATTACAGCCCGTACGAGCTATGAAACACTTAAGACAGAAATTTACTAACATTAGACAGGTCTATAACTCTATGACGTTAGAAACAGTGGAGAATGGTATTTCTTAAATGTGTTCTCTGCTAAGGATAACAGCCTTCTGGGATATTCAGCCGTATAGTCTCGTAGAATTTTACATTTCAGAGGTGCTTACCACCTCCATCACCAGAACACACCACCCCGAAGACACAAACAGAAAATGTCTCTGAAACGGTGCATTATCCCACAAGGCTCTCATCTTCATATCGACCGCGGCGAGAACCTGAAATCTCGCGAGTTCTTTACAATTTTACATAAGTTAACTACTCGCTGAGACTGAATTTCATTTGTTGCTGATACAAATCTCGTAATCGTGAAACTTTTGCTGAGCCTACTTCATATTCAGTCAACAAATTGTATTGTTTTAAATACATCAGCATACAGAATCTAGCCCGAAGATGTTATTACATAGGCTAGGCCTAATTTCATTCATAAATGCAATACCCTCAGATTATGACATCAAATTAATTTCTATCGACCTTCTTAGAAAATTCCCTTGTCTTTCCTAGGCCTATTATCAGTGACAGGCCTATTTTAGAGATTAGTGGCCTATCCTTTTAAACCTACAGGGGCCTACCTGTTCTTTCTGACAAATATTTTCAACTTCTTAAAGGATTGTCGCGCTAAACAACATTGAAACCGCCTAGCTCACAGGACCAAGGAAACGTAGAATCTTTATCAGTCACTATCTATTTTGAGCTCAAAGTCTGTAAAGGTTAATTACCACCAAAGGCTATTTTTTAAAAAAAGGCCTTATGAAGTTTGTTCGAGATTATGTAATCCCTACAATTGCTTAGACCCATCTGACACAATCAAATGGAACTTATTTGCAGCTTTATAAGAGAATAATTACCAAATTCTGCTGTCTTAAAATTTAAATCGGACGTGACAAAGTACAAAATACATGGAACTTTCTTGTTTAATAAGGAAACCACTTTTATACGTTGGCACAACATCCTGGATGTTATATTTTTAATTTTTGGTGAAGAACTTTATTGAGTTCCTCATTACCTATTTTCCTCCTTCTCTCAATATTCCAACATTCCTCTGAAATAGCCTGCAACATACGTTTTTCTTCCTCTCGGGCGAGAGACCAAGTTTCATACTCAAGAAACAACAGAGGCGATGTGACGATAACTGTAATAATATTCCGTGTTTTAACGCCGTGTTGCTTGGTCGGTGGATGTCAACGTTTCGGAGAAACGTACTGTCCCCATGTTCAGGGATGAATTAGCCATGCTGAGAATCGCAGGAATGAAAGTCTGAATTAATAGGCCAATGAGGACGAAATGAACTTTATCCGAAACGTTCGCTTCTACAGACCAAGGAACTGGACGCCGTAACCCGGAAGAAACCCGACTGTTCAAACTGACGTCTGCTATGATGTTAGATTATAAAAATTGTGAATGCGTGAGAAAGGACTTACAGGCCTAAGTTAAGCAGAAGATGTGGTTGATCCACATGGACCTGTCTGCTCATCCTACAAACGAAGATGAATTCTGTAACTAATTGTGACACACATTAGATTGGCCCACACATTAGAGAAGATTGCGCAATTTTGAACAAATTATTTTATTTTTTTCTAATTAAAATAGGCCTGATAATCATTACATTTTTTTAATAAAATTAAGTATGTTGTCTAATGTCCACGTTTCTGCCTACACAACACAAATGCGCTATCTTACTCAACCTTAATTAGCCTACTTATAAAGAACTTCTTTCAAGGGATCTTCTTTAAAAAAATAATTAATTAGGTGCACCAGAAGGCTCCTTTCAAAAGGAGACTGCAACCCGCTGACACAAACTTTGTTACATTTATTAACATTCCTCCCTCTTACCCCTCCCTTGTCAAAAAATTTGTACCCCCAAAAAAACACATTTGGTTTTCACATTTAAGAAATGATACATCCAATTTCTATTATAGCCTAGTCCGGTACTAAATTTCAGCCTAGACTCACTATTTATGTATTTCAATGTCAGTGTTTAGACTTCACGTGCCAGCGAATCTCTCGGCTTATTCAGGCTTTTAAGAAATTTGTCCTTGGAACGTCGTTCTTTGAATCTGTTCAGAACTTGGAACGCGTTACCTTTAAAATCACTGCACTCCTGAAGATCCATCACGATGTAAGATCTGAGGTTTTCACAGCGGTGAGTCTGAAGTCCTGTCTTCTGGGTTGTTGCGCCGTGTAGTCTGGTAGAAGTTTAACCGACGTTTCAGAGGTCATACTGCCTCGACGGAGACAACAACCCAGAAGACAGAAATCTTCATCCAACACGCTGGTTCCAGACCACTGCAGCGAATGGTTGAGGAGATGCTGGTGGGTTAACATACCTTCATGCTGAGGGCCGTGGACGTGGGGTCTTCCTGTCTTATCCAGCTTAATGCAGAAGGGAAACACTTGGCTCACTGACCACAATGCGACACTCCGCGCACACTACACACTGATCGATGTTTGTCGATAGTGACACGGAGTCGCCCGAACTCCTCCCGGTCTCCCGTCCTGGACTCCGCCTCGCTCTGATTGGCTACACCAAGTGGTAGGCGGAGCCAACGAAATGTGGCGCATCGGCCCCGCCTCGACCGATACCGGAGCAAATCTGCACGCATTTAGGCCAATACGAAATGAGGGCAGGCAGAGAGGCCTGTAATGACAGTGTAGCTGTCATTTAATTATATCAGCAGATGAGTTTTATGGCGTACTCTTTCACTCCACGGCTGATTGCCACGACGCTCTGAATATCTATCAGTCCGTGTTGTTTCGAAACTTTGCAATTTGTACAAATCGCGTTGCATCGTTAAGGTAATGAAATCAAAGCAATAGTGAACAGGGCACGCGGCCCGAATAAGGAAACACGATGCGTACAGAAGTTTGGTGGGGAAACCTCTCGATACCGAAAATATAACAACACATTAAAAATTATCTTGGAAATATTAATAAAATCTGATGAATATGAAGACGTCCGTTTCTGGGTTGCTGAGGTCGTGTCGGCTGTTAGTACTTCTCAAATGTTTTCGGGGTACTAGCTGCCTCCATCATCAGGGCGACGAAGCTATTTAACTTCGCTCTAAAATCTCATAAGACTATTTTGAATGAGATGTGGCTTGAATAATTGCAATGGACGGGAAGCGACGTGGCCTATTTGAAGGTAATTTCGCCTTCAATCCAAGGTTTGTTGTGACTGGAAGTCTGAGGAAGACTCGAACTGCCTCTGTCAGGGTGTCCAAGCTAATCCCATAAACACGGCTTTCGTCGGTATGACCTCAGAAAGAAACAGCCCTGAGCTATTTTAAGTTGTTCTCAAATTTGAACAATTTAAGAAATTAATATTTAAATTATAACTAGCAGGCAGTAGGCCTACATAAAGCAGAATTCTTCTTCAGACGCTAACAGTCGCTCGTCTGATCAAGAAATTCGCTTGCTTTTTTTTTTTTTTTTTTTTTTTTTTTTTTTTTTTTTTTTTTTTTTTTTGAAACCCGAAATTTCATTTCCGCTTTTGCAACAGCCGGATACTAGAGACCATCTTGAAACACATTAAAATTTCATTATAACATTATCGTCTTATTTATGCCTGAATCTCAAAAATTTACCGTTCCTTTTTGGTTTTCCAGCTAAGATTTTGTATGTTGGTCAATTTCTCGTCTGTCCCATGCTCGCTACATGCCCGCAAAACCAATCCTTTTTTTATTCTCAAATGAATAACGCACTGGATAGGAGACTCAGCGGACCCCAGATCCGGTCTGGTCGTGATGATAAGACATTATCATCGCTACATTCTTACTGATCGATTCTTTCTTACTTGAACACGAGAACCATTTTGAATGAGGAGGGGAAGGGGTGTGAGAAATTAAGTGCGTAAATAATGCGGTAACTGTTTTCTGCTCTGATACGAAATGCATGAGGGTGGGTTATGCTTCCAGGCTGGTGCGTGTCAATGCAATGTACACATTTAGACAGAGTTTCGCATGCAGAGACGTTAGCTCCTAATTATAACGCGATGTTGCGTACGTTCGGGTCCACTGTGGCGAACTAACGCGCTGTATATGGGCCCCTTTGTCCCGAGGAGCCGGCCAGTCGCGTGCTCTACAGAACTAAAGTAGGCAGACTACGCAACGACCTCCTGGGAAACGACTCACAACTTCTGAAGCCGAAACTCGTCTAAATAACATTTAAGAACTCAGCCCGTACCGCGAAGAAAACACAACTCTTCACCATTACAAAGATCAACTGGTTAATGCTGTTTAAGGAAATAATCGCTGTTTACAGCGAGAATCATACGAAATTCATACGTGTAGTTACCAACGCCAGTATCTAGGCTTAAAGGGTAAAAGCCTCTCCTGTGCAAAATCATCTTCAGGTCGATGTAACTGAGTAGTTGCTTTTTAAATTAGGTTTTGGCTACTGAGTCATTGAGTTCAGAGGCCACGGTGTTACAGGCCTACATTATGATCAGTTATTCTGCTGGATTATCACAATTACACAAGATATAGTCCCATAATATTAATTATGAAAAAAAAATGGTATAATTTTAAATAGGTACTACAAGTTCGAAGATCATAAAGAAAATTATAATTATAATTATTAAGAATTTTTTCAGGACTGCGAAAATGGGCCATAAAGATTCAGCGACGTTTCGACTTTGTATCTGTGTTACAGTTCGCTCTTTATTATTTCTTCTGTACTGTACTGAAGACTTTCCTAAACATAATAACGGTTCATTCATATGAAATAAATTTTAATGCCCAGCTGGAGTCAAAAGTGATCGGTGGAAGTCACGTACTCTCTGATTAGAGACATGCTCATTTTTCTTTAAAAAGGTTTTGGAAACAGCATTCAAAATTTTAGGCGCAGTTTCGATGACAAAATCGGTACAATTTCCACCAGAGATATGAAATTTCATTTCTTTAATTAGACTTGCTTTAAATTCATTGTAATAACAGTATATTACCAAATAAATATCTTAGGTAAATTGTTTTTAACAAATTGTTTTAACTGTTACAGAATAACACAGTAATTACGAAATGATTAGTCCAATAACACTTTAAATCAATTAACATAATAAATATTTTTACTTTTCTAAAGCCAATATTCGTATTACTTTCATTTTTAATTACCTCTCTCTGGGAAGAAATTTTTAATAAGCGAATTCCAAGTGGATCAACATAGATTTTGTTTCTCGATTGTTTAATACACTTTCTGAAATGTGAATACGATGGCAAAGTTCTGCTGTTATGATTCTATGCAACCATGAAGCCACACATATTATGAAACTACTCGATTTTACAAAGACCTCGGCATACAGCTGACAGAACTATCTCCTCACAGAACATATATGTTGCAGCCTTTGAATCCGACATAGGAAATTCCTCAGGACACAATATCACAGCTGTGCTACGAACCTAACTTAATTAACATAACCTAACAGCCTGACCAAATATAACATGACGTAACGTGTAGCATTTTGATGTTCTTAATTCGTCACAGATACATAAAAATGGAGCGACTGTAGGATCAGATATTAAAGGTTTTATGTGTTCGGAGATTATGTTCTTTCCAGACATCAACCCCGACGAAGAGATCGCCCAGAGGACTGGTTGAACTCTACGAAACTCAGCGGACCGATAATGAAATTGAAAACAAGTCGTTCCATTGCACCGATAAAGACTGTGATAATTAACTCAGCCAGCGAGGACCCTGTCGCTTCAAAAAGCATTGAGAAAGGAATCCTTTGAGAGATCATGTCTACTCCAGGTCAGGAAGAAACCCACACAATGAACTGAATGCATTTGACTTTGGATGAAAAAATTCCGACAATGAGATGCTCGTTTTCTCAAATCAGTGACTTGCCAAAATGTCTACGTTAACACTGATGACAAGTAAACATTTATAGCGACAATTCCAAAAAAAACATATAATGAAACAGAGACAATGTAAAAAAACCTCCGTGGAACCAAAACCTAATCCTGGGAAAGAGATCTCCCATTAAAAACAGATTTTTTTGTCTCCAAGGCAACGAATGTGCTGTTGACTTTGTTACTGAATTAATCAATAATTAAAGAAAAATCAGTCAAGAAAGGTGACTGGATTTTGAGTCAAGTATTTAAAACTTTCATGACATCTGTTAGTAGAATCCGGAAAAAAAGTTTTAATATGTAGAAAACGTTAGATCGACAATGTACCGCTTGATGAAAAACATTTAGGGTAATTTAGGGATATCCCGACACCTTAAGAAAAAACTCTAGGCTTCAGGAATATTTTTTGAAAATTAAAAACAGAAATTTATCACTTTACATATTATCCAGGCTATAGCTGATAATTTATAACGTAAAGTAATCTTTATAGAAGCTATCGACTTAGTAACATTTTGCATTAATTCATAATCCTTAAGTAATCTAAATATGGATTGAAATTACATAATCTTGGTCTTATTTGTGTCAGAGGGTAAATGTTAACAGTTTAATTTAATTCAGCAGCAAACGGTCACACTGTCAGAGTTCAATTTCTTGTTGAATTTCACATCGAGATTCAGTGACGACTGACTGGCTCCTGCATCCACATCAATGAGTCTTTAATCCATCAAAGCTATCGGGGTGATCCTTGATGTGCTGGAAGTAATGGACCATTGTCCGTCGGGACGCGACAAGTGCAGATTTAAATAGCGAGAGTAGACAAAGGCTCGGGGCAACACTCGAGTGAGTCTTAAAGGAGCGGCGGGCCTAAGCGCCCCGCTCCCACGAACCAGTACGTCTCTGACTCGTGACAAGTCCCACACACTCGCTGTTGCAAGAAAGAAAGAAAGAGAGGAAAAAGGAACGTTCTTTTTGTATTAATATTTTGTTTGTTTGTGTGTTAACTCATTGGTATGTACAAATGTCTGAATAGAGACTTCAGTTCTTGTACTCTGCACAAAAGTGTATAATAAGTGGCACGATGGACTTTATTCAGAACCAGAAAATGAAAAACGAGGTTTACTCTGAGCGCAAACACAACTTAAAATGTCGGGTCTTTGAGCTGATACAAAAGAACAGTGCGTTCAAAAACTTAAAAAAGTTAAGTAAATAGAGAAAGTGAGATTTGAGGGCTTCGCGGCCTGACATTGGTTTTACCTCACAGTACATCTTTCTTGAGGAGCTAACAGTCACACATCTGGTCAAAGGTTGACCTCCTTTTACAGAACAACAAGGACATCGCCATTTGACCCTATCCTAAGCCAGATTAACCAAGCCCACATGCTAACAATAATTTTTTTTAAGAACATTCCTTTCCCATCTATGCTTAGGTCTCCGAAAAAGCCTTTCATATATGAAATAGTCTCGTATTCACGTTTTAACTCTCACATGCGTGCTATATGTCCTGCCCATCCCGTCTTCAACTTCAACGAAGTCAGGAAAGAACCCGAAATAGAAAAAACATAATTTTAATGAATGGATCGTAGGTTGTTCAACAACGCTGTTTCAACTACTAAAGTTTTTTAAAAAAACTGTGGGATGACATGACGCTGCCTTCTGATACTCCAACATGTTTATAAAGGCCTGAGGAAATCCACGATAAATTATTCCGGTCGATATTTGAAACGGCAATGCGTGATGCGTCACCCCGTGAGCTACCTTGCTCGATTTTCCTAATTTGTCGTCTGCTTGAACCAGCAGCCAATTTTCATAAAACAAGTCACGTGAACAGCCTGAAGGGATGCCAAAGGAGAAGATTTCTGTCGGTCCACTGGATAACAAAACAAGAGAATATCGTAATTCGCCTCCCGGTCAGGCATTTGTACTAGATGAAATGTTTATGATGGCACCGCTAAGTGGGGGCTATAGGCTTCTGTTATTTGTGATGTGGCACTCACAACCAGTCCTTTGTATGTCTACAGGCGTTCCAATATCTTACGCCTCTCTTCCAGTGGTCAGTAGCCTGTCAGGCCCATACGAGCGACCACACCTAGTATCATAGTTCGGATCTGCACTTACACGAAGCTAAAGGGAATTTCCGCTGACACTTCGGTATGAAACCCAAATGTTCAGACCAGCTCACAAAAAAAACAGCAAAGGTTCATGTGCTCATAGAATGGGAACCCAAGGTGTGGGCCTCTACGTGTAAAAGCCAGAGCTACATTTGCTAAAGAAGGTTTTTTCTCGCGAAAAGTCTTAGGAATTTTCGCCTTTTAACGAATAAATCACCAACATCAGCCACTACAGCTACAAATACTATAGTCTACAGCAGTGGTATTCAATCTTTTTTTGTTCGCGTACCCCCAGATATAATTTCTCTTCAACTTTGTAACCCCCAGAGTTGTTGGTGTATAATTCAAGTTATACGTAGTATATAATCTACATCTAAAATAAATTAAATAAATTACATTACTGATTATTCAGTGTTTATCATAAAATAATATATAATTTTTTTAAATTTCACGTACCCCCTAAGATGTCTTCGCGTACCCCCGGGGTTACGCGTACCCCAGGTTGAATACCACTGGTCTACAGCATGTAAAGTTTCTAAACAGTGTAAATAACGCACTGTGCTTAGTTGATTTTTCATCGGCCTGAACACAGAAAGTGAACGCAGCAAGATCCCAATACTGGGCCCCCTGGCAGCCGTCCAGACACGAGTTACGGGAGACAGTAAACCAGTCATCGGGTTGGGCCTTTCATTTGGAGAAATGCTGCGTTGCAGACAGCAGAGGCCGTAAACATTACATTTCGGAGTTGATTTATGGAGTACCTTTGAAACCGTAGCTACCGGGCCCGAGGGAGAGGGTTAGTAAGGAGTCTGAAGCAGACCGCATAGTGTGGTAGACGTTTCAGAAAAGGCTGCGGGCACTTCTGAAACGGCGGTAAACGTCTACCAGATTACTTACACGTCGCATCAACTTTCAAGGTAAGACAATGACTGTCTTCTGAAATGTGGTAGAAGTATACCGACGTTTCAAAGGTTCTTCTTGCCTCCGTCATCAGGGCGACTCAACCGACACTTTACACTGCGCTGCAACCGGGAACACAAAAGAATGTTTTGCGAGAGTGAGAGATGGTTTGAACTTCTTCGGGAATTATGTTAGTGGTTTTCGACATTCCAATTGTAATAAATAAACAGGAAATTGTTGTTACTGCATTATAATGGTTATTTTTATTATTATCATTATATGTTTATTATTGCAATACGGAGTCTATAAAACTAGTCTTATTTATCATGTAGTGGGTTTATAGTAACAGGCTCTTCTGTTTTCTCGCCTCCTTTTTAATCTCATTCATATCTCAATTTATTTAATCCTTACCTACGTTGCAAACAAATTTATAAGATGATTTAGTGTATATATGAAATGATTGTAACCTATTTTGCTCGGTAGATTTGTAATTGAACTCTGAGTTATTCTATTTTCTTACACAAGTGACCATATACGTACGTGCTTGGAGTAATGGAAAATTGCAGTTTTTGGCAAATTTATGGAACCAAATTCCACTGAAGACGCTAAAGCTTTCCTCATAGAAAAGATTTATCTAAATACGAATAGTTATTTCGGAGGATAAAGATTTATTATGGCTTGAACAATATCGTGAAACCTCACATTAGTGTAATGTAACCGACAAATGGATTGGTCTGAAATATAATGAAATCCTTTCGGTAAAGCAACCAACTTACTTCTCTTTGGGTGAAATATGCGACTTGACGGCTGTGTTAATTTCCGTCTAATATAAAAAGGTTGAATTTATTTTTTGCGTGATTAAGAAATATTTTCAGTGCTGAGACAGGCCTTATTTTTAACTATTTTCATCTTATTTCTTAAGATAATATTTATCAATGTAAACAATAAATTGCTGCCCTTGGTAACAAAAAAATAAAATAAGAACGATGTTAACTTTGTTGAGGGAATTCTAGAAATCTTTCTGAAGAAACAGGCTTTCGAGTGGAATAAATTACGTTGTATCCTTAACGTTTGTGAATTTTAACTGCACCACACGTAATATTTAAAAATGCAGTTCCTACTTCATATAAATCTAAACGCGTCTCTCCTACAAACAGATATGCTAACTGGTTAACGGTGTTAAGGGAAATAATCAGAATATATTTAGAAAATCATATGAAACCCACAGATATAATATTGTGGGAAAAATGCATGTTTATTAAATGTTAAAGCAGGTGGTACTTTACGTAACGTAGAACTGTTCTTCACAGATTTCACAGGATATTAGCGAAGCTGACTGCAAAGGGAAATTGATGTTCCCGTACGCTGAACGTATGGAACCTAAACTAGCAAGCAGATATGACACTAACCATGTTTTTCGAACGTCTGTGTAATCTAGGAAGAGACATTTTTATAAATATTATATTGGCCTAAGGTAAGATTCGGTTTTGGTTTAGAAGATACGTCTGTATGCCCGTTAGCGCCCAAACCAATTCCAGTGTTTGTGACTAGTATATCTCATTAATAGGTTAATAGGTTCATGTTTTCTTTTCTATTCATTTTCATCACTAATTCCTCTGTCTCCGCCTATTTCCCCCGTTTTCTCTATACTTTATATTCCTTCTCTAATCTTGTGCTCACATTCCTGTACCTTTTCTCCTACCAGAAGACATCCACACACCAATTGTGAACATTAGCGATTACGCAATGACCCCTGTAGCTGATGAATGTCACAGGCGATCCGTTTAACTCTGCGTCGTCGAATGAAATATACAAGAGCCGTGTGTACATACAAAACACGCCGCCAGGTATGGCCGTGTGAAGTGTCCCAGCCACTTCCACAAATCAAAAGCAAAGAAAAGCATCTTTCTCCGACGGTATAAAATATATTCCAGCTCCCGCCACAAAGAATGAGAACAAGCCTACATTTCACTTTTACCCAGGCGACATGGCACCCGTGAAATTGGGATGAATTTCCTGATGGCCAGTATTTTACGTAGAGTTGGTTCGAAAGCAAACGGCTCTTAAACAGGTAAACACCAGCGCCAGAGAGGGGAGCGCGGGTGATTTATCAAACCTATCACACTCTCGATTCGTCCATTCATCCAGCTCTTTCAAGACACAAGACGTCATTCACAAATTCATAACATAGGCCATGACCAAAACTTTCGACACTAAACAAGCAAGACATATTTCAGTATTAGCAAAAGGGCGGCCAGCTTATGGCTCGTCATGTAAATCCCTTGTTCCCAGCAATAAATTTTGGACCAATTAACTGATGTTTATGAAACTTGGCGTAAACATCACAGACTAGAGGCCGCCACCAAAGTGCATGCTTCAAGGTCACGGAAAGCTCCCCTAGCTTCACTACGCTGCAAGTTCTGAGTTGTCTTCTTCACATTACTGGGTTCCACTGTTGGTGTTGAAACGTAAGATTTTTCTGTTACAGAGCGTCGACAGCTGGCCAGAGACATGATAATTCTCATTTCTGTTGTCCCATTCTACAAACATCAACCAAATGAAAGATTAGAAAACAATTTAAATTATTGGAACGGAGTTACAGTCCAAACGCCAGACATACTTCGTTACGATGAACAAAAGTAGGAGTTGATGTTGAAACAGCCCTGATGATGGAGGCAGCAAGTACTTCTGAAACTCAGGTAAACATCTACCAGACTACACGAAGACAGAAATCTTCAGACTCGCTGTCGTGAAAACCTCAAATCCGACACAGAACAGTCACTGCTGAAGAAATGGAGGGAAGTTGGCAACCGTGAGTATAATTCTTGCAATCTGGCCAACCAATCAAACGAATTAAAATTGATGAAATCTTTACCATCAGTAAAAAAATATATGATTTTGGATATTCACATATTGCAACATAACAGTAGGCCCACTTGAATAGCATTAGTCACTATTGATATGTCTGTAAAGTTTGTCCAATTTATGTAAAATAAAAGTTTTTTATTATAATCTCCTTTTAGTTTTGTTCTGTACTTGAAATGGACGCCGACTCTAAGTATCGGAGTACAGCAAACAACATGAGGCTTAATACCAGTAAAACCAAAGTTGTTTCTTTCAGTGGGAAGATAAACATGGTTGTTCTGGAGAATAATTTTTGTGGATCTTGTATTAATCATATGGATCTTTAAATATCTGAAAGCCATTCTTGATTCAAAAATTTACTTCCACCAACACATGGACTAGATATTTTCGCAAACTTCAAAGCTGACGGGTCTTCTTTCCATCCATTGACAATTTTCGGATGTTTAAGTTAGATCTAAACGTGAATATATCTCCGTTGCACGGAATATTTTAATTTCTACTGACGTTAGTAAGGTTGAACGCATCCAGCGAACGTTACAATGGGTTCTGTACTCAAATCCATTATAGTCGTGTATGCTTTAGATCAGCGTTTCTCAACCTATGGTACGCGAACCACTGGTGGTACGCGAACTAAGTTAGTGGTACATTTCATGTGTTAAATTAGAATTAGTGGTACGCCAGCGAGAAAGGGTGAGAACCCGTGCTCTAGATGAAATAAATTTCCATATTTTAGGCAATAAGAGGGATCACTTAGATTCGCTTTTTATCTTCAAAATGGTTTCAAATTTTGTTTTTACTTACTTGAACCTGTTGGCATTCGAGTTGCTATGAAAACCATAAAAGATAGGGCGAGAGCCTTGTTGTTATTATTATTATTATTATTATTATTAACACTTCCATGCGCCTCGAGTGATCTCACTTCCTCTGGTTTACATCTGCTATTACTGCGGCAGCATCACAACAGGAGCGAATCTGGAGATTCGAAATCGCTTCCATTTCGGCATAATTACAGAGAAGTGAACATGTTTACTGAGTCGGCATTGAGCGCGCAGTGGAGGCTGGGTGTTGCCATGGTGATAAGAGGGGCGTGGTAGCGAGGAAACTCTAGAATTAAGTTCAGTTCTTCTCCGACACAATCGAACCCTAAATTGCACTTGTTTCGTTGTCCTCTGGCAATCATCACATGAGATGCAGTAGGTCTCATTGTTCGCTGATTGTAGCTTTCACATTTCTGACGGATAAATGCTCCAGAGCAGTTTCGCGATGCAAGTATCTGTTCGTTTAAAACACCCTTTCAAAAATGTTCCTACCCATCGATAAATCGGTCATGACAGCCAGAATTTGTCGGAGATCCAAACTTAGACTCACGTAGGAAAGCTGACCAGCCAGTCGATACAACTGCACTTTCTTTTATATTGCATCGAAAAATATGATGATTATGAAAGATGAATAAGGAATGAGTAAAACCACGTAAAATCTTAGCCAAAATAGCTACTGGCCTGGTCGATAATCGAACACAGGGCTTCCGTGATGTTAAGTACAGACATGATATTACTGAATAGCAGATTAACAGGCCGATAACTGATTAAGTGTAAGTTTACTTATGGCATTTTATATTGGCAGGTCAGGGGCCTATGACACAAAATGATCTGTTGGCATCTGACAGGCGAAGTGACGCCATGATGTCAGAGGTTTGAGGTTTCTCTTCTAAGCGCCGGTTTATTTACAGAACTTGTTAAGATGATTTAGTAGATAACAACAGAAAATCAAATTTAGAAACATTTCTTCAGGCACGAATTCTGAAAGATTTGAGAAATTCATAGAAATTAAACATTACAGGATTTTAAATCAAGTTATTTCAATAGAAGTTTGTGTAACCGATATTCCGCACGCGACTCGTCGTTCGACTGATGTAGCCACGGGTTCAAACCCAGGCGCTGGTGCGGTTACAACTTTTCACACTTCGGTACGCGGAAGGGGTTTAAGGTTGTCTCAGGATATCTTGATATAGGATTAGTCGGTTGGCAGGGATCTCCGACTCTCAGGGAATATATGAGGGAGGCCTTAATTGGAGCTGAGCTCGCGTGAGGGTAGCGAAGTCGTTGAGCTGGTGCAGTTTTTGGTGTTGTAATTACTCAATTTAGTCACGAATTGAAACACACTGACGCAAAAGACACAATTGCGTTGATATTTAGGCAGCGTAATGAATCGGCTGTTTATGTACTGAAACTTTGCGAACAGAACACGTCCGTTCGACTTGAAATCCGACACTTTGAGAGACCCGGAACAAAACAAGCTCGTTATAAATACCACCGCAACTTGTAACTGTTCTTAAATTTTGAATTGAATACGGCGATGCGATTCGTACCCCCAAAATCACCCCATAACGTTCATTGGTCTAGGGCAACCGTCATTTCACATCCGAAAGGGATTAAGACTTCGCCTTGATAATAACTTTTACAAGTGCGAAAGCTTTGTGAATGTCACGTTGCCGCTACACGGAAAGTCGGAAGGTGAGACGTTCAAGCGACTGAGTGTCGCCACTCTCTTCCAAATTAATAAATTTAACAATGACAAAAATTAATAAAATCACTCAAATTTGGATGAAGTAAGGCGTGCCAAATATAATATATAATCACGCCACCTTCTTTCATATAAACCAAATTAATATGCCAAAGCCTGGTTTACCCCTCATCTCAAGGTTCAGCCCGTACGGGAATCGAATCCGGAATGGCACATTTGTAATGAAACGTATGTATCGTTCATAGCTTATTTATGAATTCCTTAGCTATTTAAAGACACATTTAAAAACAAATTGCCTGGAACGGTTGCATAATTTCGAGTGATGAGGTGGGGAATGTAGAAGAAACTTAGATTAAAATAGTTATAGCAAATTAAAATTGTACCGCTTGCTTAGTACGAGTGTGAACTGTGGTCAACACATTATGTGAAACATAGAGGCCGAGGTTGTTTGAAAGCAGAGTACCGAGGAAACACAAATTTGAAAGAAAGAAAATAGCACTGCATTGCTTTCGAAAACACAATGGCATATGAAAATAGGCAGACACAAACAAAAGCCATCTCAAGATAAGACCATAATTTCTCTTGGATACACGTGTTTCAGTCATCCTTCTAACCGCACGTCACACGTGTACATTACACGTGTACGCAGATCAAGCAGCCACGTGGCTCTTTGCATCAGATACAGTTCTGAACGTGCACCTGAACGAGCAGTGATAATCTTCAGTAGATACGCAGGGCACCAATGATAGAACTGCCTGCGCTTGGAGTTAAACGTTTGTAAACAGGAAGCAGATAGCAGCTCAGGTCGCCAAGAAATTACCATCCTTTTATGAAAACCGAGTGGGCCCATTCGTAATATCCCAGCAGAATCCATTCCATATCAGTGGTGAATGATCCGGTCTGTGTAAAGGCGCACCGCCAGACCAACTGGAGGATCATATAAGAAATATTTCACAGTATAACACAACTATTGTTTGTTTGTTTTTTACAGATTTTTCGACATATTCTGAAAAATCCTTGTTTTCTATGAGAATACTTTCTTTGAACAGGTGAAGTAAATAATATATCTTCAGACTTACTGCCGCGAAAACCTGAAATCCTATAAATTATTCGTTTTAGTTTTAATTTTGTTTTAATATTTCCTTTGCATTATATTTTAATACTAATGTTGCATATTTTCATTTCCGTTTGCCTGGCAAACACTTCAATAAAGATATCAAATTATTATAACTATTATTAATAAAATGTCTCGACATTGTGGTGCGAATGTTGGCGCATTTAATAATATAGCATTTCAGGCATGATTTTCGAGACAGCAAGTACCTCCGAAACGTCGGTTAAATTCCTACCAGACTACACGGCGAAAAACCCATAATACATCCATCTTCATACTCGTCGCCGTTGAGAATTAAATATTACGTGGATGAGCTACGTCTTCAAAGGGTTTAAACAGAAAGTTTGCGAAATTATGAACTACATTGAAAGAAGAAAATGATCCAAGGTTCAGGTTCCAATGCCAGCGAACAGGATGATGAGTTTTGTGTTCGATAACCCAAGAAACTTATTGATCAGCTGAATAACTGTAATTTACTCTTGGGAAAGATTTTGAACCCCGCAGTGAGTTCAGTCAGTTATCTGCAAGCCAAGACGAACACAATTACACTTGATCGCCACATGTCAGACTGTACACAGCCACAGAGTCGCGGCTCTCTGGTTTATTGGGGACTGAAGGGAGGAGGTTGATGATTACACTTGGTAAACTCGTCCTGATGCCATAATTGGGCTGAAATTATCCTGTAATTTTCTCTGCGGTGGGTTCTGTTGAGAGGCTTCAGATGAATAGCCACGAAGATACAGATCCTTTGCAGCTATCTGTGTGACGTCACTGGAAATATCAACACGAGCGGAAGGAGGGGGGGGAGGGGGTGGCACATGGTTCTCGTTCCCGTCCAAAGTCGATAAATGCTTACGCAAGCCAGTCTATGCGAAGTTCGGTTGCTAGGATACTGGTAGAGGCAAACTCGTAAGCATTGCCCGTATTTGGAAAGAAAAGTCTTCCAGAGTGATTCAAGCGGTGTTTGCATTCCTAAAGTAATTACAGGACACATGACCCAAAGCGAGTGGTTGCACTCTGGACGGCAGCACTTCGATTCTCGGAAGGAGCGGCTACCGGAAACAACAGAGGCCCTTCCTCTGGAATAAGCCCAGTAGTACTCAGAGGATATTAGGTGCATGAAACTGGTACTCTGTAAAAGGTTTATTGCTGTGCAGAACACATTCATTCAGTTTCCAATGCATCTTCAGACAGGGAGAGTGATTTGAAGATGGCTGTCTTCTGGGTTATAACGCCTTGTAGACTTGCAGAAGTTTACCGTTGTTTCAAAGGTACTTACAGACTGCATCAAACGGGCGATGAGGAAGTTCTCATCGCCCTGATAATGGAGGCACGAAGCAAGTATCTCTATAAGGTTGAACATAGAACGTAGATTGCCTTCCATTACGTTGCGTGTCGAATTTCTAACCCATACACAAAAGTGACATTAGGTCTTTATATCTTTATCTTAAAATTTTCAGGTATGAAAAGGGAGGGCGAATGATTATGAACTAATGAACATTTTTCTGCTACGTTCGTGCATATAAATCTCATTTGTTTTCTATTATTTTGAGTTCAGATTATTTTAGAAAACTTAGAACGAAAGGACAGTTTACCTGCATGCTTTAAAATAAGGAAAGAAAGCTACTAACATGGATTATACCCTTCATAACATTCATGAACCTAGTTTTAACAGAAACCTACTGAAAGGTAAACCAAACCAAGTTCTGTTTTCTCTGTCTGTTTTTATACAAGCCTATTTCATCATTTCATCCTTTTACACTGAAACCTCCCATTTTTAAATAACTTTCCCGCTAAAGTAAAATGAATCCATCGGTTTTATTTGTAACATTAAATCACGGTAGTGTCCGAGTTGCCGATAGCCTTCGAGAACAGGTTGTAAATGTGTTTCCACAAAGCACTACGCTCATGAATTACAGCATCGATGGAGCTGGGGCAGACAATTAGGGGACCCAATTTGTTGTCGGCGATCTGGAATATTTATGGACTTGGGGGCCATAATGAATGCAGCATCCCTTTCCACTGCTGTAATTTAATCTAGACGCCCTTTTTGTCTCTGTTTGTTGTTTTAGTTAATTTTCCGATTTAATCGTAGCACTGATTTCCAAATTAAGGTTATTTGATCAGAATATTTTAAGCATGGCTTAAGCCCACATTTGTGTGCACAGCAGAAAAATCTGAAGAAATAACTTAATTTTACTGGAAAAATATGTCTGGAATATTTTACATGATGTATGCGAAGTCGACTGGTATTCAAAATGCGATCAGTAATCAATTTCACAACCTAGAACTTGTATCATGCGTTCTGTTGAACGTAGAGTGTTTGAAATTGCCCTACAAAGAGACACAAGGTGGTTCGGAGGACAGCTGAACCTGAAATCTCATCGGCAAGATAAAAGGTTAATAATTAATTATGGTAAGAATTCGGGGAATTCGATCTGTTCTTAGTTTGTTCATAAATAAATTTGTACTTACAAATAATAATAATAATGATAATAAATGCTGATCTCACACGTAAGGGAAACCCTTGAAAAGACAGCACGAAACTCCGCTGTCCTCTGTTTAACGCTGTCCAACTGAAATAATTGAAGCCGTGCTGTTACATTAGTTACGTGAACCTACCGCACACTGGGGCGGGCTAATGTGACGGAATGAAATATTAATCTATGTTCCTCCGATTTTTAGTGCCCTTCACTCATTTAGTGCTGAATCTTACTATGCAGAATTTTGAAGACTCACTAGGTATATTTTCTTATACAGCCGTGTTACTGCACTGTGCATGGTTAGGCCATCTAATTCTCTCGCGTTTCAAAATATTTAACAAAAAGAAGTAAGAGAACTAGAGTGGGGTGGGGAGGAAGGTCCCAGACATGTGGGCACATCGAATACAGTCAGGAAATTTCCCTAAATATAAGAAAATTGTCGTTACTAAATAATTTCAATGTGGAACGTATTAAGGACGAGAACAGGGTACCCATTCAACAGGAGGCTTGGGTGGGCTCCAAAGCCGGTCTCGACACAGAGACATTCTTACAACAATATTACTCGGTTTCCCTGTTGTCATTAGCTCCAAGCATATCCTTCCATTCGGCCTATCTTGAGTCACTGCATTGTAATTATCAGCACCACGAACTATTCCCAGTTACCCACTTAATATCAGTCTCACGTCATCTTTCGTCTTCCTCATTAATTCTGAAATCCTTTGGTTGAGGTCGTCGCTGAACCCCTGAGAAATTTGGAAGCTAAGTAATGCTACACCTCCAGATGGCCAAAAAACTGCTAAAATTAGGTGAGATTTCAGGTTCTTGCGGTATCAGAAATGAAGAATAATTTCTTCTGGAATGTTGCGATAGAGCATGGCAGTTTACCGAACTTTCGAAAGTGCTTGCTGCTTCTATTATCAGGGCAATCGCAAGCATCTCTGAAACGTCGGTAAACTTCTACCAGACTACACGGGGCAACATCCCAGAAGACAGTTTTATTATTAATTTTTATCATACATTCTTTTGTCTTAAAGCAATATGAAGAGTTTCTTTTACATCGTAAATAATAATTTTTAGACATGATAGTAACAAATTAGTAACTATTAGGCATGTATGTACGAAAAGGTCTAGTATGTAGTGTGAGACAGAATAGGCTGAGAACGACTAGAGGTAAACGAACGTTCAGCTACATACATTAGCTTTATTAGAGTACCATTTCAGTAAAACAATTTCTGCAGTACGGAGCTCTGCAGTACGATATGGCACAACAGTCAAATTCTACCTGCCTGCTAGGGGTGTCACAACATGGCCGGTATAGTGCGAGGTTTACTTTTTACCTCTGATAACAAAACAACTTTTCACAGAATATTCGTGCAGAAAGAGAATTTTGTGGCGTATTTACCGAAACATCTCACCATCAAATATTTTCCAAAAATTCTGAGAACGAAATAATTTACTGTGTACTCTGGGCTGTGACGAAGTATAGTCTTGTAGGTGGTTACTAGTGACTTTCACCCTGAAGATTGAGGCGATACGATCCCTCAAAAACTTGGTGAACAACCTACGTGGCGTCATAACACAGAAGACCACAATCCACACTTTCATTGCCGTAAGAAACTTATATTCTATGTTCATGTCTCGTAAAAAATTTTATTTATATAAATAAGTCACCTTTTTAAAGCAAACATGAATAATTTTTCCTAGTTTATTTTAAGACACTTAATTAATGGCACCGGGAGTAAGTAATTATGAAATTAACCAATCGTGGCCTATTTTACGATCCTGCTTTAGCATTTTAGTGGAGGGACTGATAAAAACTATGAGACATTTCTTGTATTTCACTTAAATTTATGGTGCAATGTCGGCCTAATTCTAAGAATGTTATCAGCCAAGTTTATTACGAATTAACAATATATTGCGTATGTTGCTTTATTAATCTTACGACATTATTCAGACTATTAATATTGAAACTGTCCTCCCTGAAAATTCGTTTCACCTTATCAACAGTGCAACTTACGTATTTATTGCACTTGCGATGAGAAGCACACATTAGCCTCATACTTAATAAAGCCTGACTGACTGTGATTGGTTTATCTCTCATCGTGTCACACTCAGCGGTACAAAGCAAGTGTCACCCGATTTCTAGTACAGTGCCACGTGAAATGCAGGATAACCATATTTTTTTTAGATGTAACACAGTGTCATATTAGCCCTTTAGAGCTTGGTGGGCACTATTTTAACCAAGAAATTACGTCCTTATATGCACACAATTTTTTCTTCTCTGAAATTTGACCCTGATTTCTTTGGGATGGATAATGTTTAGTATATAATAATAAAAATTATTTTATTGGACCTTTGTTTTTGTTAAAGGGATGATAATAAATTGGCCACTACAGTCTGAGAAAAATGGTGAATTAATAAGTATTTTTAAAAAGTTTTTCACTATTAAAATAGTTTAAATGCAAGTAGCAAGCAGAAATATGAACAAGTATTTAAATGTTGGTATCACATAACAAAATTAAGTATCTTATACATATTTTAAGTTTACGAAACAGAAATAAATATTATAGGCCTATTTATTACTTAAATAGAACAGTCTAGAAGTGTTTTTATTCACAGAAATCAAACAGATAAAACAAAAGATGAAAAACTTTTCTTTTTGAATTATGCGTAAAATGCACAAACAGTATAATATTGCATACAAAAATAAGTTTTTATCTATTGAGGCAAAACACCGAGACAATTCCTAAAGTAGAGTTTAGGTGCAGGATTTCAACAAAAAAAAACTTTCTCAATAAGCTGAGATGCAGAACCGACCGAGTTACACGAGCCTAATGCCAAAGCAAACTAGTGTCAAATATGTCTGTCTTGTGGGCAAGACAATGTGTTTGGTCAGCCCTGGATCTCTAGAAGAGGCGTTTTGAAGAAAGTTTGTCTTTGTAGACGTTTTAATGAAGACAGAATTCCAACTGCTGCCGAATTCAGAAATGAAAGCCGAAATAAATGCAAATTCCTGACAGCAATAAACAAAATGTATATACGAAAACCAAAACGAAGGCAATTTCCCGAGTGACCGCTACTGCAGAGTGGCGCCACCTACAGACTGATCTCGTTATACCTGTAATTATAATCTAAGACGGAAACAATAAATAATATCCATAAAGCCACAAGCTGGCACTTTTTGGTTTATCCATCCATAAAAAGGATAATAAAACAAACTTTAACCGTAGCCCCATTAAAACTAAATCAAAATATAGGCCTATTCCTTCCCTCTGGAAGATTGTGACATTGAAGAGGGAAATAAACATCAAAACTGGGGGGGGGGGGGGGGGGGGGTCGAAACCCCTCGTCAATTACAATGTAGCGGGAGGCTTTCAGGGAACTTGCAGACTCGACACGATACGATGAGCTATGTAAAGGGAGAAACTTTTGCTACGAAGAAAAAGATCGCATGCGAGAACAAACATTTTAATCATGTTCCATTTCTTCTCGAACGTACATTCTGGAATAAAAAATTCTTGTGAAAATCACTCTGTGTGCTGTATTATGAAGCCAGTTTCC
Source organism: Zootermopsis nevadensis (assembly GCF_977971745.1). NCBI lineage: Eukaryota > Metazoa > Arthropoda > Insecta > Blattodea > Termopsidae > Zootermopsis > Zootermopsis nevadensis. Next base: position 416,729 of record NW_028259139.1, on the reverse strand, counting down.
TTGAAGGAGCGAATGAAAATAAATATCTTCTTCACCTTGTTTCCTCTTTGCCGCACTGTTTATAAGATAAATATATGTCATATACACAGGTTGTCTCAAAATACGTATACACACGCAGCGTCAATTTTGTGTGGCCATTTTAAATCAATTGCTCACCGCCGTCAACTGAGCTACGAAGCTGACGGTGGTCATTTTAAACACCTACACCAGATTCGTTAATTTACCAAATGTTAATGCTGATGTATAAAATGTTATCAATTTGATTCGTTAAATGTTTGTACATCTTTTTGCGACATGCTGTATATTTAAATATTCAATTTAAGTTGTCATATGTTAAGGAACAGGCCCTTTAAAAATAATTATTTTATTCCTTCGACATTTTCCCCCCCTGGTCAGTGTGAGTCTTGGCCAAGTACGAAGTGACAGACACGTGCAATACCTTCCACCAAATTTGTTGAAGGCGTAGGCTTAGGATAATTATTCTTTTCTACATGATTATTTGATTCTGGACTAATCGATTTGTTGTTTGCAGTTTAGAATAAAACAGCGTAGACACAAAATTGGAAACTACAATTTTACGCAAATTTTACGCAAAGTATTTTAGTACATTCTTTTATTTTATAACGATAAAAATCTTACAGCTGTAAATGAAACCTGATGTCGTTTACACAACGTTTAGGAGAAACAAGCTTCCCCAACTTCAGGGCTTCAGCCGTGATGATGGAGGCAGTAAGAACCTGCGAAACGTCGATAAACGTCTACAAGACCACATGGCACAACAACCGAGAAGACAGTCATCTTCTGTCATTAATTTGTAATTTCTGTTACTCTAACCGGAATAAAAATAGGTGTTACAAATTTTTTCCGAAGTTGTTGATAGATGATGAGACAACAGTGAATAGTCACTGATTATTCCTATTAAATAAAAAGAAGGGCGAAGACCGTGAGTCAACTAATCCAAACCATACCATATATCACTGCAATGGAGCGTCAAACTCCCACCAGGGGGCAGGATCCGAGTCGGCGCCATTTTTGAATGGCCTCACTCATTACGAGTATTGTTGTTGGATACGATCGCTCGTTATTGGTGCAACAGAATCAGCCGCGTCTTGATCACAAGCTGTTGTTCTTTATCTTTGGAATCCTTTTACAAATCGGACAATGATACCACAGCATGATTGGTAGTTTTATGAAGGGCGAAAGGGGTTTGACATCAATTAATCTGACCAGCTGAACACGTCACGAGGCTGCTGAATGCAACTGCCCGTTACGTGATATCGTTTTGTTATTTTAACACGTATGGTACATAGAGATTAAATTTGTCCTTAGCAACAGAGATTTCTCTACATTAAGACGTACTAGGAGAGTCAAGATTAGTACAATTACACATGAAAATATTTTCGTTTATATAACCATTTCCATGCGGATTCTCACAAAACTAAATAACCTTCCTTTAATACAAGACAACATCCATAAGATTACAGATTACACCGTTGAAGAGTCGTATGATAGCAGGACACAATTCTTTTACCGAAGTTCTTCTGACAAGGCAGGTCCTTTTACGCGAGATATTTCTTAAACAGCGTCTGAAGGATTCGATTTGTAATGCTGTAATAACTGGAGCTTAAAATAAAATGAGAAGGTGATAATTAACAGTGAATTGTTAAGGTTTAGTAATGAAACAGTCGCAATAAGTTTCAGTGTCTAAAGAAAATAACAGAAATGTCAGTCCAGATTCAAATGTTTTTGTTTTTTTAAATTATTACTAAAGAACCACACCAGATATATTATCGTTGAGCTAACCTGTACAGATCCATTCATCCCTAACCTAGGCTCTAGTTTATATGGAAGTCAGTTGTCACTTTCAGTCTTCGACCGTCTTTACCCTCAAGAGAAGAATTGATGTAAATGAATTTGTAGATTTAAAAACACTTGTACTTATTTCAGTCCAGTACAAGGAAGCTGGTCTTGAAAAATAGTCGTGGAAAGTGATTGCCATTTCTGAGCTGCGAGACAGGAGATGAATCAAAGTTGAAGGAAAGTTGCCGGCCAGTGCAAAAATTAGCTAATTACACCGCTCCGTGTTCACAGTTGAATGACGACGCCATGTAGATAACTCAGCAAAGCGAAAAAATACTGGAAAACTGAGTAATAGAAATTTGTTAATTTTGGGGTCACTTAACGAGCTGTTTCAAATGAAATGCTTATAAAATTTCGGTACATAGGATGACAGTGAATGATGAATTGGAAAATATTACATGACTTGAGGCTTTTGCGGCGACTAACTGCAAAAAAAAACCTTCTCAGGCGACAAGCCGTGTCCAACGTTTAAGAGGCATTTTCTGTGTCCATCATCAAGGAATGATTCATTCCTTGAAACGTTAGACTACGGCTCCATTTTGAAGAGGCTTGTCGCCTGAGAAGGTTTTATTAAAGCTGTCGTTGCTTATTTTAAAGTATTCTATGCAAATATCCGCGTTTGAAAGATAAAATAGGAGACAGATGGAAACAATTAAGACATAATTCATAACCAATACTGTGAATTGAATAACTTCGTATTAGCTTGATCACATATAATGGGCGGGAAACGTAGAATGCATACGTCTGACGACAAACAGAAAAATATGGTCGGAAGTGTGGACAGGAAGAAATTTATTAATTGGGTCTTAAAAAAATAAAATATCAAATCACAGCGTGTGGACTGGACTCAGCACATAATACATTGGTAGGTTCTTGTGAACACGGTAATAAAACTTAGGGTTCCCATAAAACTCGGGAAATTCTTCAATTATTCGGATAATATTAAGCTTTTAAAGAACTCTCCTAAATTTTGTCGGTTAGTTCCCAGCAGGGCTTTTCCTGAGGACACTCATGAAAAATACGTCCGAATACCTCGAACCAGCCGAATTCGCTGCAGGAATGCTAACCACTCGATCGTGACGTCCATTCAGAAGGAAGGAACTCGCGTTGAAACAAAATGCACGCCTCTGTAAACGGTAGGCACGCCACTGCGGGCTCACAGTTGGCTGGCAGATGTATGTAAAGGGATTTGGTGCATCGATAAATGGGATTAGAGTCGGGGACACACGCGACAAGTTCATTACATTGGCAATTATGTGGATGTAGCGTAGCGTCTCGTTAATACGAGCGCAATCCTCAGCCAGTAGTACAGCACTGACCCGCATGACAGCGCTCAAAAAATATGAAAATGACAATCAATTCGTTATGTTTTAGCTTTCAGCTGCTCTAATTCTAGTGTAAGTGCTTTTTTTGTGATGTCAGGTTAAGGAGTGCAACCAGATATAAAGATTTTGAAAGTTAATTCCTACCAACATGCGACTATAAATATTTACCAGGTTTACTCTACACAAAATAAAAATAAAAAACTACGGGCAAAGAGAACTCTTGCGTTTGTTTAAGTTAATTAAGTCCCTTTATTACAGAGAAATAAACATGGAAACCAGAGGAAAAACATTAACATGAAACATGGCTATTACTCGGAAACTGGATCTGCTTTTGAAGATGACTGTTCTCTGGGAAGACGGACCGCGTAGACTGTTAAGAAGTTTGCCGACGCTTTAGATGCACTTGCTGCCTCCATCATCAGGGCAGAGGAAGTCGACAATTCACCTCCCATCATGAAAAAATCAGTGCTACTGAACACAGTCATCTGCAATGCCGTCTGATTTTTAGAATAGGCTGAACGTGACTGTACTTACGCGTTTTGCGTCGTAGGCCACCGAATGGTTCAGTAATGCCCGGAATTTTAAATACTAGCAACACGCCAAAAGAAAATTTTACACTACAGGACAGACCTTCCAAAGCAGTTTTTATATTTTATATATTTATTTCCACTTTTTAAAGACAACCAACCCCTTAGGTCAGCGAAGGGGGCAAATAGGATTTCTTTCTTTCTTTTATACCGTGTGGTAATTTTCCCTTTCGAATGGAAATAGAAAGAAATAATAGACAGAAGAGTGTACGTTGCTATTTGCATGTTGTTATGGTGGGGGAAGGTGGGGCAGGGTGTACTAATTCTCGCCCTGCTATGTAATCTTTTTCCATTCTTCCTGTCCCTTTGATCCTCCGAAGCTGCAAGCAAATTTGCTTTCCATATAGTTCACACTTCAGTCTACACGCTGAACTTTTTTTCGTGTTAAATGTTTACTCATCTTGTGGATGGTGAGGGTAAAATTGGGATAGGGGGTGATTCTGCAAAATTCCCTTCCCTTTAGCTGTAACAAAGGTCGATATTCGTGCAATGAGATTACCCCCTCGCACCATGATCTTCAACTGTTCGTCATTACCATACTGGTAGCTCCTGGGTTCAAAGCTTATTTGTCTGTGCAGTTGGGGGCAGACTTTCATGCCCACGGTCAAATTGGCTCAGTTCGGACCACGGCTGTTAATTCTGCCCTCAGATTTCTACAATTTGCTGTGTATTTGGGGGGAAATTACAAGTCGTTGCTGGGACACTAATGTCTTCCGATCTCAAAAATATTCTTTTCGCATGTTCTTCGCACTCAGCGCATAAATTGATGTAAGATGTATATAATAATGAAGTATGCATTTCTAGCTACCACACATTTCACAGAACTTCGACTAAATGAGGTATGGAAATTCTTCACAAAACATAATGAATTTAATATTTGTCTGTTCTACAAGCTAACCTCGGTTTTAATCCTGGTCATATTGTTGTGTCATAATTTTGGATCCAGAATCACTTTGTGAATGGGGGAACAGGCGACGGCACCTTCCAAATCCTTAGCTCTCCACTATTTTTGATCACCTTGTCGTGTAATCTGACGCCACTTGAAAAATTCTGCATTCGAAACAGTGTCGCTAAAGAACTTACTTTCTAAAAACTCCTAATTTATAAAAGTATATAAGTTTAGACCTACATGTAATAAAATACATACAGATCTGTACCTACAGATTTGCTTTCAAAGTTTCTCAGGATCTTATATTGAAAGATTTATCTTTCGAAATACAAGAATACTGATGTTGGTCTTCTCCATTGTAATTTCGTGTAGATTTATAGCTGTATACCAACATTTAGGAGAATAGCCTTGCAGATCGAGACAATATGTTTCTCCAAAACATTGGTTATCCATCTGCAAGTTTGCACGGGGTTTGAACCTAGACGATATTTTCTCCGCTGTGAGAACCTTAAATCTCATACAAGGCAGGATAATTTATGCAGTATATTTTTATTTGTTTTATATAACGGAGCTGTCAAGAGTTCCAATTATAGCCTATAACTAACCCCAGCTAAGATGATAGGCAGTCTAAACAAATGCTGAACTTATCGCACTCCTTTTTAAACACGTAGTAGGTAATAGCCTAATTTTCTAAGGGATTATCCCGGAATTTGCCCTCAATGACTGAGGGAACTGCGTAAATCCTCGGACAGGATACCCGACCACCGGACCGAGATTTAAACCCGGCACCATCCGAGTAGAAAGCTGGAGAGATAGACAGACGAGTGCGACTTTCGGTATTGTACAGCGAAATATTGTCAAAGTTACCCAAGAATACAATCTGTGTGGTAGTGGTTCTGTGAATAACATATCAGGCTGGTATCCGTAGCAAATTAAACTGAAGAACGAGGAATGCAAAGTCACAAAGAACGCTTGCAACAATCTTAAAACTCTACGTAATCAACTGGAACAGTTCTCTCCAAAAACGTTAAGTGTCACGAATTAGCTCTGCTTTTGATAATACAGAACATCCACGCCGTTCGCGGGGGGGGACGTTCTTAAATCTCCGCTCACGGTAAAACCGCGATCCGCGAATTAAGGACCCATGGGAATAAAAACACGTAAGAATGATATTAAACATGTATAATTAATTATTAATTAAACACTCAAACATTAATGTCGGTGTTTATTGGGATGACGTTGGCTTTCCTGACTTAAAGCTTTCGGGGTAGTTGAATACAAGGCTAACGATCAGCTTTAAAATTTGCGAAAAGTGCAGTCGAAGTAGACTCGGTGTAGCACTACGTACCTACCGAGACAGGCGGGCAAATACGGTCACCTCGTGCTCCTGATCAACGTCGATCGCGAAAGAACGAGGGACCGAAGCCGCGGCGCACAAACACAACAGAAAGGCCTAACATGTTAAATCATCAAGATGACGGCTTCCAGAACTGAAGGGTGGCGGCCAATATATAGAATAGGCAGTCGCTAACAGTCGACGATGAGTGGTCTTCCACAATTAGAATTGTACGGCGGCCCGTAAAAATGATGTCACGTCACGAAATGCTACAAAGAGGCTAGGATTTCGACGGATTCTTTGTACTTTGCATAGGACAGTCGTCCAGCTCCAGTGGTTCATTTATGCCTAATTATTACCTTCAGATCAAAAGCTAATTTATTTCACATTGTAGCCACGTTGTTGGTACACGTGTTTCATGACCTAGTAGATTCTAAAATAAATTACAGTAGCGCGTTATGGCCGTAGGAAGGAAAGGTACCTATCCCCACCTAACCCATAGGTAACTTCTTACTAAAGTTATAACAATTAATCTCAACACTGGTTAACGTAAACATATTTCAAACAATTAGTTCGACACAAGAAATCAATACAAAAGAAATTGAATATGAAATGTGTTTGTAAGTACCAATCTTTCGACCATCCAACATTTAACCAGTCATCTTCTGTACTATATTCTGCTCTAGCAATGCGTGGCTTGTAAGATTGTCTTTCTCTACTTACATGAGTATGCCAGTAGAAACACCCACATCTGTTCGATACTGCGAAGTCCCATGTTAGTCAAATGCTCGGACTAAGCCGACGGCCTCCCCTCTGGACGAGGTTCCGTTCAACCACAGTCTATGCACACTGAAGAGTCTTTTACTTTTTAAACGTCTCCGTTTAATATACGTGTTTCCACTTAGCATCACATGGTAAGTAATATTTGTTACGAGACTTTCTATTGGCTGTTCACGACCTAATTTCAAAATGAACTCTATAAAAGGAGGTGACTGATTGGTATCATTTTTGCAACATCATTTCCGTTATATCCCCCAAAATGACAACACGTACGCCTTGGGATTGTTTTCCATTACGAAGTGCAACTCCGGTGGGCTTGTCTTACAGGATGCAACTTGTGGTTGCAGCTGACCGCAACGTTACCGGTTCTTGCACCAAGAAATGACAACTCCTTCAATATGTAACAAGAAAACTAAATGCAATAAAGGAATATCAAATAATCAATACTTAATATATAAATCAAAAGAAATATAAGCAGGTGAATGTGTGTGTACAGGCGTGCTCATAACAATATTCTGAGCCAAATGAATTTAGTCCATACCACCCCATCTTATTTTTCTGAGATCAAATTTTAATATTATTCTCCCACCTACGTCTAGGTTTTCCTAGTGGTCTCTTTCCTTCAAGTTTGCCCACAAAACCCTATATGTATTACTCTTTTCTCACATGTGGGCTACATACCCCACCCATCTAATCCTCCTTAACTTGATAAGTCTAATTATATATGGTGATGAGTGCAACTTTCTCCACCCTTGAAATTCATCCCTCTCAGGTCCAAATATCCCTCAGTCTACGTTCCTCCCTTAGTGTCAGAGACCAAGTTTGAAGCCCATACGAAACTACGGGCAAAATTACAGTTTTGTATATTTTAATCTTCCCGTTCTTAGACAGAAGACAAGAAAACAGAGCGTTTTGAACTGAGTGGTAGCCAGCATTACCCGAGTTCAGTCTGCTCTTAATTTCGTCACGAATCAAACTTTGGTTTGTTACTGTTGCTCCCAGATACACGAACTTTTCCACATTCTCAAAGGATCCATTAACTGTCATTAAGTTATGATTTTGCCCTGTATTCTGGTGACGAGACATCAACATATACTTAGTTCTCTCTGTGTTTACTTCGAGACCAATCTCCTTACTAGCACCAATTAGACCTACGATTTTTCATTTTGGTATCTATGTTATCCCCCAATAGATTTACATCAACAGCATAGACCAGAAGCTGATGTTTCCCAGTCAAATTCAGCCCCACCTAGTTTCCTTGGACCTTCCTAATGCTGTATTCTAAAGCAAAGTTCAAAAGCAATATCCATAAAGTATCTCCTTGTTATATATAATTGGAAATGTGTTAGACAAATGTTTATCTACACGGACTTTACTACAGGTTTCGTTTAAACACATTTTAATAAGCCTAACTAGTCTCATGGTTATTCCACACTCGGTGAAATATTGTACAATACTTCCCTCCTAATTGAATCATGCGCTTAATTGAAATCTATGAATAGCTGATGTACTGTCTCAATGCACTCCCATTTCTTCTGTAGTATCTGATAAACGTAAAAGAGTACATGACCTATTACCAGGCGTGGATAAAGTGATAAGCCTTGATAATTACTACAATCAGTTTTATCGCCTTCTTGTAAACAGGTACAACAACAGACTCCTTCCACTGCTGAGGCAATCTTCCTTATTCCGTACAGAATATTGAAATTTATGGATCTCAGAATGTAATCTTTCACCTCCTGTTTGAATGAGTTCCGTCGGAATTTGATTACTTCCTACATCCTTTCCTTTCCCATCCTCTGAAAAAATAAAAATAATTAACACACTACGTTATGTCAATATTTTCGTCGACTTTAACTGTTAGATGTACATCAGAACCCTGATGATGGAGACAGAGTTGTTTCCCGAAACGTCGGTTTACTACAGTAACTAATTACTGCGGCTGATTTCCCGAGAAGATTTTATTGATTGTGCTCGCCGCGAAAGTCTCAAATCCTATGTCAGATGAACTCCTAAACGCTGCCTAATGGCAAGGTCACTTACAAAACACTACTAAGAACTTTCTGGCTTCAATGAGCGCAGATCAAAGCAACGAAACATGAAACTGCGTTTATAGAATGTGATATGGAAAACAGGGCAAAGAGTGATTACATATTTTGCCCGCATTCCTGTTTTGGTACGAGACATCGACAAGCGACAAGCGAATAACTTCAGCTATGTTTTCGGAGAGCAGTCAGTATCCTAGCAACTAGACTTGCCCGGTCCAGCCCCAGGTTTTACTGCAACATCGGAAATCGAGTTTGCGAGGAGCGAGAGAACGACTGCGAGCAGCCGAGAGTGGGTAATCCAATTGAGGCGCAGTTCTGCTCCACGTCGCCTGCTAAACGAATCGCAAGTAATGCGAACAATTGCATCCATCCTCACAAGCAAAGCAAAGATTCAGGGCGGAGCACTGCAGAGAAAATAACAGACAAGAAGCAGTCACAAAGAGAGGGTGTTCTTTGAACTTCTCAATCAGAGAGATAGCTCAGCAACTTTCTACAGCCCTTTCTCTTTTCGCTAGAAAGTTCTGAAACCCTAAATCACCTACGACGTGTCGAAAGAGTGAGACATCGATCGAATAGTTTTTATTATAAATATTAGTGTATTTATATTAATGAACTGTAATGTAATGTGCCCAGAATAGTTCCCAGGGTCGGGACCTTATAAAGACCGTAGGGTATCATGAAAGACGGAGCGATAATCAGCTTCCCCATGGACTTAGTTATATAATCGTTATGAATTCTGCAAGGATTAGGCTAAATTGTCCGATACATAAAAACATACTCTCAGGACTCCTTCGGGCTTACAGCATTGCTTGGCTCTAGATAATACTTTTTAATCAGTGGCAGGTATGATACTTTTTCTTCACTCTGTACAGACTACAGACAGGTTTTGCAATCAATTATTTTTTTTTATATTTCATTTATATTTACAAAATTATATGCTTAATAACTGTATTTTGGTTTTGATCGACACTAGCAATTTCAAGTCACAGAAACACATTTTTATAATTTCCTTTTCACTTAATTTCTCTAAAGCCGAAGTTCATTTAAATAATATTTCGTATCTTAAAGAAAATACCACATTCCACTTTTAAAAACATCAATTCGTTTATGCTGTTTAAACAAATGATCGCTAATTCAATTCTAAAGGGTTCTTACGATGGTTGAATTACACTTAAAATTATTCATTGTCTCGCCTCTTCCCATCGTCCTTGTTTAAAAGAAGAAACCACGACATTTCGTAACTGGCTCCATTTCCGTTTTCAGGCGAGAGGCACCCACTCAGTTGAGGCCGTTCGATAAAGTTAGTCTCCATCCATCAAGTTTCCAAAATGTTGTGGTTCCTCCTTTTAAACATGGACGATGTAAAAATTCCAGACAATAAATAATTTAAAATTATCGCTGTTTACACAAAGAACCAGTTAAAGCCCACAAACACAACATGTAAATTTACTGGGCCTATTTGATAAAGCAGCTGGTACATATAAGTACCACTCCGTTGTAAGGGATTAAGTTACGTAAAAAATTGAAAACTTAAACCGTTGATCGAAAAAAAACAATTGGAATATATTTTGTAGCTTTTCTCCTCTGCTAATGCCGGGATGATGCCTTAAACAGACCATCGCTGCTTCTTTGACATCCCTCCGCACAAATCAATGAAATCGTCCGACCGTAAATGATTCGACGCTAGTTAACCTAAGCAGATGATAAAATATCACAAGCAAACATAGGCTTATTACAAGTAAAATTGCAGGTTGTACCATAATATGATGTTTTCTGTTGTTATTTGTTTTGAAAACGGTTTTCAAATAAATATAAATAGAATGATCGTGAATGACAAATTACGAAAAATCACAGGCTCTTCTAGTCAGCTAGTGATTTCGTCATGTCTTTTTTATTTGTATCAGGATGTCCAAACGGGTTTGTGGTCCAATCGGACAATGTTATTAAAAACTCACTATGAATAAATGAATACCGTCTATTCCCTTTCGTTATGCGTTCATTGCACGAATGCGCTATGTGTTGGTTGTGCCTGTCCGTCCGTCCGTCCGATTCAACTCGAGAACCAGTGAACGGATTTAGATAAAATTTTATGTGGAGGTTATGCTATTCTGTACGACCTCAAAATTGTATTACTAAATATCCTAGTAGCAGTAATATCAAAATTACGGATGAGGAAAATCGTGAGATAGACACTGTGGTGCCGCGATCTGGTAGCGAAAATGAGGACTATGTTATAAGGCGGATTTAATGTCCCTAAATGAACGTTGTAAAGAACGCACAAGGATATTTCTGTGTTTCCCGGTGCAGAATATAATTCCCCACCTGAAGTGTAAATTGAGAAGAGTTGGGAACAACACAGCACCAGCAGCATTTATATTTTATAGGATCTAGGTCGTACAGAAAAACCTTTTATTAAAATGAAATCTTCAACATGGCGATCCATGTGCAATTTGTGGCGGACAAAATGACACTGGCAGAGACCCGTCTCCGAGACTTTCGATCTTCCCATGTGCAGCAGCATCCCTCCGCTGGTCCATGTTCACTGACAACGGCCGTAGGTGCTCAAAGAGACAGTCTGAACCCACGCAACAATAACGACAAGGTAACCAAGTGAATTATTACGATTAAACAAAACAAATTATAGGATTTGAGACTTTCGCGTTGGTCGGTTTGCTACGGTAACCAGTTAACGCGGCTGATTGCCCGAGAAGATTTTATTGAAAAATTTTAAATTTACTTTTGTGTAGCTATACGTGTATATGGCTTCAATAATATCACCCCCTAAGTTTCCCAAAATGCTGTAAGCATCTCTTGTTTTCCCCTAAACGTGACGCTCGTCCTTCCCCCACCATTAAACACCTAAACAATATTAAGTGAGAAACAAATCGTGAAGCAGTTGGAGCGTAAAAAATTTATTAAGTCGCTTTATATTCCATTTTTCTTCAGTCCAAATATTTTATTCATCCACGACCATCGAATTAGAGTGTATTTTGTTTGGTAGTATCAGTGCTTGAAACATAGTTGATCAGCGCATTTCTAACGCGTTTGGAGTTCTGTCTGCTTCATTGTATTCAGCTTACAAGTTGCAAGGCGTGAACCTGTGTTACTGCAAAATCCTATCTCATTTTTACATGAAATAAACGAAATTAAATTTTGAAGTTGCAGTACAAACGACAAGCGTCGAGCGCAGTTTCAAAAAACTGAATCCACTTCAAGCAGAAAGAAAGAAAAGTTGCGTGGAAGAAATACCAGCAAAGTTTGACGTGTCTCGGGGGATGGGGGTGGGGGTGGTAGACTCAGTGGTGACAGAATTTGTAACGAGTTCTCCCCATCCCGTTTCGTCTCGTACCAATTTTATTCAATTACCAGCCAAGATACAGAGCGCGGAGTCTGTCCCCAGTTCGAGACGATTGAAAGGAAATCTCCACCCTTACATTTAAATGAGTTGTACACACACCACGTGACTCGGCCTGGATCATCCGACGGATTTTCCCTTACTCTGCGAATTTTGCAGAAATACTATTACATTCGTTAGGTCTATATTCCCGCTGCAAGTAACAGACATAACCTCTATTATCTCAGTAAACGCACTGATTAACGAAATAAGTTTTAAGGTTCTCATGGCGACACTAAGATGTGATATTGCGCTTGTAGTCTGGTAGACGTTTACCGATTTATACTAAACTGTTCAACAGCTTCCTTATTCAAAATAATTTCGCTTTTTATCGTCGAATTACCTTTAAGAACTTTTCTTTGCAGTTGATATTTCCATAATTTCCTTCAGATTTTCAACAAATCAAACATTTTTAAGCGAGGATTGTTTCTAATCTATGTTATTTTTAATTTATAACGAGTATTAAAATTCTAAACTCATAAAAAGCCGGAACTATGCAAGACGGCGATAACTATGTTTACAGTAAGTTCACGATATAGAATGCCATAAAATAAGCATTATGCCTGTAATGGCGCTTACACGCAAAGCAAAGCGAGTTCACTCATAGGTCCGTCTGCACTTAATTGGCTAAAATAGCCTGGAAACCTGTAATTTGTGGAGCTGATAAAAGTAGTTTGAAACGGGGTGTGTAAACTGGTCATGGATTGTGTGCACATTCGCCTCGCCAAGCCAAGACAGGGCCACAGTCGTAATCAAAAAGGACGGTTTGCGACGTTACGAGAATTTTTACACCTGAACTTCTAATGAATTATAATGACACGACTATTGTTCAAACTATCACATTATAGAAGTGCTCAGTACATTATTCCTATTACACATTAAATAGCATAGAAAATTTGGCCAGGATACCTGAAGGGAAAAAAAACCACTTGGAACCTAGACGTATAGAAGATATTATTAAAATGTGTGCGTGAGAGAGTGGATTGGATTTAATTAGTTGAGGACAGAATCCAGTGCGGGCCAAATCGATTTTAATCACTTTAAGCCAATTGGTAATTATACGTACCACCTGCTTTAATAATAAGTAACTTTACATTTTTCCCCACTTGTTGTATTTACGTGATTCGCATGTTTCACCGAGCAAACAGAGATTATTTTCTCAAACAGACTTAACCATTTGATCTTCGTAATGGAAAAGCCATGTTTTCAACACAAAACACTACCGTAATTAATTTTCTGAATCAACAAAGACAAAAGAATCTAAATATACGTAATCAGCGATTCAGGTTTCCATCTGTGTTAAGCATTAAAATAATTATTAAATCTTAGCACATTTCATTATTTAAAAAAAAGACGGAAATTACAATAACACCAGTGAATAACCGTGTCGCGTAATTTCAGCCTAATTCCTGTGATAAATTTTTGAACAGCTGATGTTACAAGGAAATTTCTCATGTGAAGGAATGACTTACATCATAGCTTCAAAAAGACTTAAGGTCTGTCCAGAACCGACTGCGTGCAAGAATAAATGTACAATTACCTTAAAGACAGTGACGTACGTCTCGGTTCCAGATAATCAGTTTTAATTGGCTGAAATACACAGCGCGGAATATACAAAAAAAATATATGCCCGTTTCAGGAACAAGAAAACAGTCGATCAGGGTTCTGATGTGTTACATGATGGGGACAGAGACGACCTCTGAAACGTCGGTTTTATTGTTTAATCATCTAACGCGGCTGATCTCAAGAGAAGATTTTATTCACACACTATTTCTTTAAAACTAATTTTAATAATATCCTTTCTACTCTCGCGTATTTAAAGTGATTTCTCCACTTTAGATATTTTCACTAAAATTTTGTAACAATTTCTCGTCTCCCCAAGCATCCAGCACATCACGTCCATCTAACGCTGCTTGATTTCATCACAATAACAGCATTTTAAACTCACAGGATGCTGTACGCGTGGACTTTTCGCTTTGACGGAAACAAATTACAGATCAATACGGCCACTGCAGGCTACGCGCTTATAAACAACTGCATCTGTACGCTTATCAACGCACAGCTAAATTCCTGTATTTGTTGGAGTTATCATGTTATAATGGAGAGGTGGAGGTCTCATCGAAATTCAGCCACAAAAGCTACAGCAGCCCCAACCCCTAACCGGAGTCTCACACACGTGACGAACCGCCTCACTATTGATTGCTCTGTGTCACGTTGGCGCCACATAAAAAATGAACAACAACCGTAAAAGAGGACGTGTTTGTGCTGCCATCTCTCGAGATAGAAATGGTCCTTCACAGTTCATATGAACCTTTTCAACATTGACGATATGCAAAATAGTACAGCACTGAAAACTTGTATGTGTAAAAATGACTGTCTTCTGGGATGCACCGTCAGAGATGCTTATTGCCTCTACGAAACGTCGGGCAATCTCTACTTAACTACACAGTGCAACATCCTAGCAACCAGTCATCTTCTCACTTACCGACGTGAGAACCCCAAACCTGATCGACTTAATATTCGACGTATATAATAGACCAGAAGTCAGTATCCTGCTCTCTCAGCTGTTATCTAAAGAATAGATAATTGATAAAGTTAAGGCGTTTGTGCCTCCTCAAATGAAATTACACAGCCTGGAATCACTCAGAGCATCTGAATATGCCTTACCGACTCTTACGAATTAGGCTTTGTGGCCTGTTATAATTCAGAAATTGCAAAGATTAGTTAGTTAATGATGTTTTGGAGAATAATTTCTAGCCGAGATCTGAGATTATTGCGGTGATGAGAATAAAGACTATTATTTTTATAGAGGCAGTAAGTTCCTCTGAAACTTTGGACAATACCTACCACGACATAAGCAGCTAACAGATGCTACATATTCCGAACTACTGGAAAAGTGTCTTTAAATAAACTACAAGTTGTTTAGCAGTAGGCTACAACATAAATATTTATGTGGATCAGAAATTTAACAGTGCTTCATCGATTATGTCCAAAATTAATGTTTTCTGCAATGACGTACAAAATAAACAGAAAGAAAGCTTAGATTTGATAGTGGAGATGGTGTTTATCTACAATATTTTTTAATTATTTTGAGTACTCTAAGGCTCCGGTGTTAGGACAGCACCGCCGGAAGGCGTATAATCTATCAGCTGGTTACGTTCAAAGAGAGATCGATGGTTACACACGAACTCTCGGAAGCATCAAATATCTTCTTTGTTATGTGTCACTGTTAGTTCACCACACAAATGAGTTTGACCACGTATTTGTTTTATTGTATTTGTTGTGGAAACGTAGGTATTTCCAGTGCTTCTGAAAGTTCATCAGCTAAGGCCTAAATGTACAATTCTAACCTTCGCTTGTATAACATCGGCGAGAATTGCAAGAAAGTCACGTCACGTTCATAAACATGATTCAGATTTCTATTTGGCGTACAAACATTTAAAATCAGTTTGATGAAAGAGATTTTGCGGTGTGTTACGACAATATGGGCCCTATTTATTGTGAACAATATCTTGATAACTCTTGCTTTCGAAGTCCTTCGTGTTTCTAAAATGTCTTTATGAGACGACTAAAGTATGTGAATATTGCCTCCATCTTCAGGACTAAAATAAAGCTGGAGGAATTATGCACCTCCGAAAAGTCGGTTTACTCCTACAAGTCACAGAATCTCAAATCTCATTAGCAATGTATAAAGAATTTCTTAAGCTTTCATGCTTTTTGAGTGAAGTCTGTATTAGAAATCGTTCAGACGGAATTACGCTATTCGCAAATGCAACAGAAGAACGTTACTTAATACATTTTAAATAGATTACGGTGAAAATAAATCCTTTTCATGCACATATTTAGGAAACACGTGCCACTCAAGAAGAGGCCACACTAAGCTTTTGTGTTGTAAAATGACCCACTAAGGGGGCAATTTGAAACAACTGAATTCCTTCAATTATATTTTAACGAAATGGTTCCAATTTTTTCACACGTCCAAACAGGATATGTGATGTCAGAATAACTGCAGTGTCCCGGCCTACACATTTCAAAAAGGATTAAAACCCTCCATGGGTTCTCCCACTGAGATTTCTGTACGTATTTCTTGTATCTCCACCCCAGGTACTCAACGTCCGAGGAGAAATGATTCTGATTTTCCCACAACTGAGGGAGTTCCGGGAGGCATCAACCAAAACCGGAGTCTTTACGTCGCTTACAGCTGCTAGACAGACTCATCGTGACGATTTCTGATAACTCTGACTTCACAGTCCTGAAAATGGATTCCAACAACGAACCAAGGACTGTGAGAATTATCAGTAGGATCAAATTGCAATGCCAAACAAAATACAAGTATCATAAGCGGATGATTTAGAAAGAACTTCATGTACTGATATAGTATGGGGGGGGGGGGGGGGGTCCAGCAAGTTGATGTTGCAAGATACAATGGCATGCGCACTCTGTGTTCAGGGAGAACTCCATCCCCGGACTGCTATTGGTCAGATTGTGCCACGAGATGGGCGGAGTTCCGCCAGATGATTGGCAGTTGCTTTCCTCGACTAGAATGTCTTCAGACAGGGACAAACACAAACGCAACAAACAATCGCGGTCCAGCCATTACGGATCTCCAGCGACGGAAATGCTCGACAAATGATTGGTTTTCACTTATCTTGTTTCATGTTCCACTCTTTTCCCAAGTATCTCATGCGAATGACTGATGATTAAATGACTGATTCCGACAGAAAGTCAGCGATTGACATCGAAATCGATGAAGATGAGATGCACAGGGCATGTAGCACGCATAGGAAAAATAAAAACGCCCATACAATTTAAGTCGTACGCCTGCAACCTGAACGTAAGACGCCACCTTGAAGATCTGGGCTTAACTAAAACGATATAATATTAAAATGGATCTTATAATAGTACATATAAGTAAATATCCTGTAAAGCGGTGAATAGATGGAATAATAATAATAATAATTTTAAAACTCAGGGGCGATGTTTGTCGCTGGTTCGTGGACGTACGTCCCCTAATAAGTAATAATAATTATTGGATTGAATTATAAAATTCAGTTCTTTATTTTAACGTGTTAACTCAATAACTTCCGTAGCCAATTGCAGAATCGGCACAGGACAAATAAGAAACTCCAAAAAAGTAATTACGGACTGACCGATTTGAACAAATTAGGCTATGACGAAGGGTGGATGGTAAATGCCGTCGCCTCTCTAATTAGAATAATAATGCCAATTATTCTTAGGTAAATCATTTTCCCAGTCAACAATTATGAATACTGAAGTTACATGATTGTGATGATGATAATTCAATTAATTAATTTATTGCAAAATAATTAACAATTAAATGAGCTAAATGTTATGGATAATTAAAATAATAATTAAATTAAAATCAGTTCAATTTTGGACAAACAACATACAAAATAAAATATTATAGTAAATAAACAATAAAAAATAACAATAATTATTGTTTAAACAGCTGACTGACCTCAGTAAGCAAAATACGACCTTAAGATGTCGATGCTCCTACAGACTGCATCTGGCAGAGGGACTGGCCTTGAAATTGCGTTGTACTTAAAGGTAGAGTAGTCTCTGATAGACCTAATACTAACTGTATCAACAAAAGATGAGCAAATAATTTTGCCTTTAAAAACATTAACGAGGAAAAGCGCATCCGGAATACTCCTCCTTAAATGCAGCGATAAGAAATTTAATCTGACTAAAATATCGTCATAATTATAGGCACAATAATACAGAATGACGCACTTTAAAACCGACGTAATTTCGTATTTGTAGCATCACAGATATAACTGATTACACGGGGAGACGTCTTTGGTACGCTGATGGCAGAACTGACGTATACTCGAAGAGCCAGGAATCGGTTTTTGTCAAAACATTCTTTTGGCGGCCCAGAGAGTTTTCAAGTAACTGTGTAACATTACTCACCGTATAAAGTTTAAAGACTCCAGACACTGTTCCAGTTGATTCAGAAGGTATTCAAGTACGATCTATAGATATTCTGTGTTTCGGAATAAACATTTATCTTAAAATGAAATTTAGCCAGAGGAACATTGTATTTCATTGCAAAAATCCTTTTCACACAAACTTCCAGGTACCAAAATGTAACACACAAAGAGCCTCAAACGCTGGATATAGTACGGAAGAAGTTCGAAAAGGGGCTTTCGACGTTTCAGACAGTCATTTTTATACGAAATTCAGTCGAATAAACGATTGTCTTGCCATGAGAATGGGAATGAGGTGGAATGTTTAGCTAATTAGTTACTCTGTCGGTCGACGAATTCCCCTATAGGACCCGAAATTTCGCCTACCGAAGCCAGTCATCTGACCCTGTCCTGAGCTAGAATCTAGTTCACACTCCCACGTAGTCTACCTCAGACAAATCTTGCCCCTGAGGAAGATAGTGCAGCAAATATTTCTGAAATGAATTTTCTTTTTAATACGTGTTACATGCATTATACGGATTTCGTGTGAGATATTATTATATATTTTGCATGAGCGTCTTTTGTGTGATGGTGAATAGCGGTTTTCTGAAGTTCCCTGATGTCGTGTTCGCCCGGAATGTTGGCCAAATATTTTCTGAGTGACCTGGAGACGGTTCCAGTTGCCCCTATAATTATTGGGATTACTTCTGCTTTCATCTTCCACATTCTTTGTATTTCAATGAACTCCACTTTCTTCTTAATTACATTTCTATCGGTTGGTACTGTTATATTAATTAAGAGACAAGTTCCATTTTTGCTTCGAATTATATTATTATTATCATCATCATCATCATCGTATTAAAGCAAAATTTTAACTTTAGTCCACACAAATAAATTGGACTATTACTCGCTTACACAGTCATTGGAAATAACAGCCCTCAGACCTAAGAGTCTTTTCTAAACGTCGGATGGGGTTAAAACATCAGAGTCAAAGCCGGTTATAGATTAAAAAAAAGTAGCTGAATTCCGCGGTGTCGACAATGAATCTCCTAGCAACAAGATTTTCGGTCTGCATGCATCTAGTTAACAGCTGACTGCCACAACTCGCTGGCCCGCACGGGCGGAGCGGGGGGGGGGGGGGCGACAATAGTCGGGTTATTGAGTTAGCACAACTCTGATTTTCACTTGTTTCTCAGTTGCTCACAGCCCGTCGGACCTGTAACTTTGTTCGTTTGCTAAGGGGCTTCTCTAAAGACCGTGGATGTGTTCCGGTAATCAAGTTACTCTCTGGCTGTCTATTCGCCCGACCATGCAATCGCCTGTATAATTCCCATGTGGAAGCGAAGTTTAGTGAGCACGGCGCTGTCCAAACTGACTGACAGAACGACGGTCCGTGGCTTACATTTAAAACCTGTCCATAAATGATCCTGAGGTTGTAAATATGAAATCTCTGATTTTGGTTAGCAGTCGGCGAAGTAAAAATTAGGCTGAGTAGGATCTGAGGTTTTCATGGCGGTGAGTCCGAAGATGGCGGTCTTCTGGGTTGTTGTGCCGTGTAGTCTGGTAGAAGTTTACGAGCCTAAGCATGAGTAGGGCGATCGCCCTGATGATGAAGACAGCAAGAACATCTCAATCGTTTGTTATCTTCTACACGGTGCTATATAACCCAGAAGACAGAAAGTTTTTCTTTTTTATAGCCTAAACCAGCGTCAGGCCTACACGAAGTCCATCTTGTTGGCTAGTAACTTCATCAAACATTTCTATCTTATGTCCACACCAAAAAGACATCACGTTTCATAACCACGATTTTGGACGTTCATATGCAACCCTGTGCGACGATTCTCCTGGATTTTTCTTCCGCTCCAAGGTCAAAGTGGCATATGGTCCGGGTGTTCAATCCAGACACGCTCAAAATATTTGTTGGAGGTGCGTGGCGATTTGTGCAACCCTGTTCCGGGTGTTGTGTCATGTTGTGACAGCTCGGACGTGTGGCAGTAACTCGATTAACCCCCGCGTCCTCGCCCACACAATCACAAACAATCGCTGTTCACCCTCCAGACCCTCGTGACGCAATAATAATATCCTCCTGTCTCATTGACTGCAGAGCGTCGCAGTTAACCCTTTAAGCGCCAAGAATCCGCATCTGAATAGTTCGATGCTATATTACATTTAAATAACGTATTTATATTTATTTATTGCAAAGGACAATGTTGGTACACCAGGCGAGACGCTGTTACGACTGATAACTTATCATTTGTCTCACTCCCTTGGCAGTGTCTGTTTGTGCAAAATCTTGACTGACGAATCAAACAACCCGACGAGGATTTTCCGCAATTTATCACTCATCCAACTGACTTTAAAATACGTAAAATAAACCCAAAAGGGTCAGAATCGGAAATTTTATCAATATTTATGAATTTATGGAGAGAAAAATTGCTTAAAGAACCATGATTAAAGTAGAAGGCCAATCTGTCAGTTGAGATGATACTCAATGCATACGGAATGGCTTTCCTCTGAGACAACTTTCTTGTGCAGAAATATGAGGTGGAAGGGATTTGGAAGGAAGCAGTTGTCGTCTAACCCTGGCATTTCCCGGAACGTACCGAGGGAAATCACGAAAAAATTATCAGAAAAGTCGATCTTCGGGCTCAGATCCGAACCTGGGACTTCCTGGATACTCAACTTGAGTACCAACCACTCGACTGCGACGTTCAATAAACGAAAAATAAAATTTATGTGAGCATAAAACGAAGTAGCCCTAGGGGCAAGAACGTACTATAAAAGTTTTTTTACGCGGTCCGGCAACACAACTTTAATCCACAAAATCTTTTTTAAAAGCTGATATCGTGTAATTTGAGGCTACAGCGCCGTTTATACCCACGCAGAAGTTTTCTTGTTTAGTCATTTTATGTTCTAGATAAAGAATGCTTTAAAATAAGATCCCAGCTGGAGCCATGGCGCCACGCCCACAAGGAATAAAAGCAGAGAGTTTTGGTATAGAAACAAATTCACGGTCGATGTAATTGTAATTTTACTCTACGAAAAACTCGAGTCTGTTCATTAGCTATGGAAATGAGTGGGCGAGATTAAACAAGCAATTCTTATTCGCTCGTGACTTGAAACACCGACTGAACTTTCTCTGACATCGGATATAATCAAGTGCGCAGGACATTTATGTGGGTGTTCATTATTTCTAATCTGAATAAATCACGAAGAATGTACGACACTGACTTCTTTCCACATATTTCGGTCTATGCCTAAATTAGACTACAAAGAACTACGCACTTTTCATTAGTAGGGGAGCCGGGGGCAGAACGGGGTATCGGCTTTACGTATTTCGTCTGCAATGCGTTCCTATCTTTCGGGGCCGCCGTGAAAACCTCAAATCCCATATGCATTTACAAACAAAGTACTTCTTTCATTAAAGCATTTAAATACGCATTTTTGAAACAACGGGTTACTGTATAGCAAGTGCAGGACCAGACAACGCATGTTGTAAACGAAACCAATCACGTGAACAAATTATACGTGATAAAGTTCAAAGTTCAAACTAGTTCAAAGGAACACAGACAGAAAGGGTGTTGTTGCTAAGTTCCCCCTCTCCCCTGTGATAAGTTTCAACATTAAAGAACTGTTCAGATTGTGATTAAATAAAATTAAGAGGTCAAATACAGTTAGCCCTCGATTTGCGCCGATTTTGAAACCAGCAAGTCAAAAATTACTATTATTTATAACGTACTGATTCTTATACGAAATCGTAATTCTTACGTAGCTGATTTCGAATAAAAATTATAAATACAGTCATCCCTGCAATTACGTAAGTTTCGTTAACGCGAATTTGCTCCAATGAGATCGATGAATCGGTAAGAGCTCTTTGTGAAACGCAAACTTTTGAATATGCGAGTTCGCTCTTACGCAATTTCATTCATTTCATTTACTGATGTTTCACGGCACCTTTCCAACGTGTTAACAATATATTTAAAAAAAAAGTAACTATGATTTTTTTAAAATATATTCAATATGGTTCATAACACATATAATTATTAATGGTTATATTTCGATTAAAATATTAACAAACTCACTGCTGTAAAAACAAAGAATTTACCAAAGCAGTAGTTTTCAACCTGTACAGTTGATATATTTTTACTCCGCTACAATTATATAAGCTTTTATAAAATAAAAACATCGTATAACTGAATGTGTGGGAATAACAGGTCACATGTCGGCACTTTTCCAGATTGCACGTGTAAAACCCGTGAACTTGTATGAGAACACGACCTCGGACGTGCGCCATCTTGGAACATTTACAAATCGTATGACCAAGGTCACATTTTACTGACTGTAGCTGCGCCCTGGCGGTAAAATCTCAAACTACCGTTAACAAGAAACCACAAAATTTGCTGCTCCCACAAATTCCTGTGCAAGATTTTTTAGTTTGGGAGTAAACAGCCCAAAAATAGAACTCACAATTTCATCTACATCATGAAAGAGCCAGACACTCGAAATACGACGCTAACCGCGTATTATTTAGCCAGAAGAGAAACCAGGATCGTCAGATTAATGAGCGATTCATTCTTTCCCTGTGGCAAGGACCTCAGATTGGAACAGAACCAAAGGTTAACTGAACGACGGAGCAGGAAAGGGGAGTTTTCAGTGACCACGTGCAGAAGACGGTGGCCGAAACTTTCAAAATATTCCGGACTTCTACTCTAGCACGGAAGCGTTGGGCTAAAATACAAATTTTTAAAAATAATTATAGTATTTTTGATAACATAAAATGTTTTTAAATAACCGCGAACTTTCCTTCCCTCTGAACCACTTACATTTGCAAAAAGGATGAAAAGGGCACAAATCAACGACAAAATTTATATAACTTTAGCGTCTTCAGTAAAAAGAACTCCTGTAATTCCCGCTTGAAAAACAGCGCTATTTGACGTCTTAACTCTTTGAAAGAGTTATTTTCCAATTTTAAAAAAAGGTCAGATTTTGTGACACGGACCCTTTTTATTCCCACACAATCAATCAATTAAGATCTTACGTAACACAAATAACAAAAGAACGTGTAATTCAAATAATAACATGAAAATATTAAGAAGAATTACAGTAGTCTGGACCAAACTGGGTGTTGCAGGTTGAAGGAAAACAAATACATAAACCATGTAAACAAAAGGCATTGCGACTGGGGCATAATATTTAGAGCCCTTTACCCCTCCCCCTCCCCCTTGTCTTTTACATCGAACACGCAGATTCAACCAGACTACTGCACAGCTGGCCGCGCGCCAACCAAACAAAATTATAATTTGCAAATACAAAAAATAAGTAACAGTAATTGTCGGAAGAAACAATCAAAAGCTAAAACAAAAATAGATGGAAAAGTAATACAAATAAGTACCTGACTTACGCTCAGGAAACAAAGCTACAAAATAAATGATACAATTAAAAGAAATTTTGGCACACAAATGCAAACGCGTAATATAACACAAAGAGAGACGCTTAAACATTGTCAAAGCGAACAGAATGCCAGAAAAAAGATTTCTGAGATCACGGAGAAATTCTGAAACTTATAGACGTAATTGAAAAAAATACGAGAATACTGGAGAAATCATTTGGAATGAATGGAGGCAGACGAGCGGAATTCAATTACGAGCCAAGGGCACGAGACTTTGGGCAACCACAGGCAATGGGGAGACCCAAGACTGCACACAGGAGCGTCGCTGTCGACCACAGTCTTAACATTTCGTAGGAATGTCATCTTCACATTCTAGGAGAACTGAGTTACGGAAGGGAACGGAGGCTTTTAAAAGGAGTTCTTACGAGGATAAGGACTTTGGACAGAAAAGGGTGGAGCAGACGTGGTTAAAGTTTCCTTCATTCCTCGAAGCACAAATGAGGCCTCCGTGAACTGATCGGAGAAAAACCAACCTCTCGCACTATCCTCGATTTCTTGGCAAGACAAAATGTCTGCTCAGAACGCATGAAAATGGTTTCAACTGAGTGTCTGTTACGTTCTTTACATGTCATTACACGTAATAAAACAAAAACTTTCATGTCAGTACACAACTGCTCTTAGCCAAAGATTCGCCCATTTCAGATGAATTTCGCGATAATAATGCGATTTTGGTTTAATATAATCGAAGAACATGCACCAGTTCTTCATTTGCGTCACTCTAGTCCTAACCTCAATGCAGTTACACAGCCAAAAACAGATAAAATGGTTGGTGTTGAGCGACAGCAATGCAGGTTATAAAAACTGAGCGTCGTGGGTTAGGTTATGTTAGGTTAGGTAAGGTTAGGTTACGAGAGAAGAGGCTAGGCGTGATTTATCTGCCACATTCCAACACCTGAGGAATATCAGCTCTTAATTTCAGGAAGATATCTATCATATAAATGCAGAAAGATTTGGATTTCACGACATCGTCAACACAATACTAAATGCATGCATCACGTGACATTGCACCCAGAAAGGGCGACTGTTTGCTCGGCTGCTATTTCGACTTTCATTTCTTTGCAACATAAAAAAGTATCGAGAGCCAATCAGTTTATTCGTCATGATTCAACGCAAACAGTTTTTTCTGTGAGGAAGTTCAATTCAAATGTTGACATAACCAAACAAAATAAAAGCAACTTCAAACGTTAAAAGCTTTTTATAACCGAATTAGTTCGCTTGATATCAATTAGTGGTTTTTACTACGCAAAAGACGCCTAAGAGATGCGTTCGTACGTTCCCCTGAAGCTTAAATGATGCGTTTGGTCGATATTTCCAGACTAAAGTTCGAGATTCTTTGCTGCGTACATGGCTGTCGCTTAGGCCACGACACTCGATAGGCGATTACAGAAATCCGTCACACCCGCTCACACAACGCATCATTCAAAATTTAAATGTCAGGTGTTTTGACCTCAATAATCATTACTTTCTTCAAAAGATGGCAGCTGTTTCAACTCATCATATGAGCCAAAATCCAATTTCTTTTCGTTATACGAGTTACATTTCATATACTGCACCCACAATTTTTGGAAATAAATATCAGTTTGGGCAAAACATTTACGTAACATCAGCCAAGTGACCGCCTTCTTGCTACGCAGTCGACGACTCACAGAAATAAAATCATATTACTCCGCTCTGATGACGAGAACTGTCATCTACGGTTCTATGACTATCAGCGGATTTTCAAACACGGAATTCCCAATATCAATTTTTGTAAAATAAAATTGTCTCTTTGCTTAGCGCCGAACGATGAAGACGTAATACGAGGCACGAAGGAGATGTTCCGCATCTCGTAACTTCAGCACACAGACGAGTTCTAATCACCTTTAACAATACTGACGTAAACAGAGAAGAGAAAAAAGACGGAACAAAAGAGAGTCGAGCGCTTTGTAGAACCTCGGCAAGTTATCACGTGTTCCGCAAGAGGAGAAGTCCACCTTCCTCTTAAGCGACGTGCAGTAATAGTTAAAAAACCAGAAATATTAAGGACGTGGAATTGGTAAAATATCGACAAATATATTACAAACTGATTACTGTGGATGTTCTTCGGTTGACGGACGATAATTTTTCCTGTGATAGTCAACAGAATGTATCAAACGACCAGACATTGGGCAAGAAAGATCGATAAGAAATGCGACCATCTCACCAAGCGACTACGAAAACATTAACCGAATCCCATGACATTCGTACATCACACACTTTAAGGAGCGATAAATGACAGTCCCAGATGGGCCAAAATATGGCAACGTCAGAGAGTAAATAAAATGATTCTTTTGATGGCTTCCTTATTAATGCAGTCCGTACCACAACCCAGCATTACTCGTACAGTTTACCATTTTTTTTTCCCTTCAAATTACCTAATCTGATTGTCCTCCAACTTGAATTCATGTGACGATAAAAGAGACAGCTGGACGTACTTAGCCAAGACCCGCCAAATCTGCAGCTTTAGACAGCAACACTTGGATGTCGCTGGACGGGAAATTCTGCAAGGAAAAACATTCACACAGCTTTACGAAACAGCTCCCATTTTCACTTTTACAGAAGTGCAAAGTCGTGCGTCACTTGCGTTTCACATCATTACATCCTCACTTCAAATCTCAGCACGATCCTGTGACAGTATTTGTCACGACATTATTTTAGACAAAATCACAAATTTTTGTTATAATCATAAAAGACTTACACGGGTAAACCTCGATTTGCGCCGCTTTTGAAACCAGCAAGTCAAAAATTACTATTATTTATTACATTTTACAATGTTTCTCGTACTCATTCTAATACCAAATCGTAATTCGTACATCGCTGATTTTGAATAAAAATTATAAATACAGTCACCTCTGCACTCATTGCGAGATAATCTCCTAAAAATCTGCCAACATCGCACAATAGTCACGTGAGCATTGGTCACTCTTCAGGTGAGTCATTTGCATTCAGCCTGATAAGTGAGTAAGGAAAAATGCGCTCAGGTCGCTCCTTGTTGACACATTGAATGTGCTGTTTGTGTTGTTCGACCACTATTCTGCAGTAGCAACTGTTTTATATTTATAAATTGCAGAAGAGCCACCAAGAGAAGTGAATGCGTTGCTAAAAAGTTGCGTTAGAAGATAAGATGGATGTAATTCGTAGAATAGAAGGTGGTGATACCCGTCGTAATGTGTGCAGAAGTACGAAGTTGCCTCCTACCATAATGAAAAATTCATAAAAATAAAAGTCGACGCAACAGGCTACGAGAGTAACTAAGTAAACTTTTTGAAAGAACAGAGAAATTACTGTCGCTGTGGGTGGATGACATGAATCAAAAAAACATTCCCTTGACTGAAATTACTATCACGGATAAGGCGAAGTCAATTTTTGAGGAACTTGAGTCGTCAACGTTTGGGTGCCGGGAACGCACGTCATCGACTTCCCATTGATTCACATTACAAAAACAGTTTCAATTTACGCTGGTTCGTCCAGAAACGCGTCCCCGGCGTAAATCAAGGTTTACCTCCCCTGCACGTGCCTTCGCTGAGAGGTTACGACCATGTTATAATGTCACTCGCTCCCGACAAAGAAACAAGCGTGGTCACAACGTAGTCTAAAAGGAGTCAAAATGTTGAGCCATCATACTGGCAACAATCATAACAGTAATTATGCATGTAAAAAGGGCTTAAGAAGCGTCATAATGTTGATGTCATTCACTCACCTGTAAGAGTTTCACATTTGCTGGAAAATCTCCGCTAAGAAGTTCCTTCCTAAGCAATCTGCAAAGACACATGTTCGAAATTAGGGAACTATAGAAATATCATAACCAAATCTTCAGGTCAAATCCAAACACTGTCAGTCAGTAAGATAACGGTCTTCTGGGTCACAGCGCTGTGTACTGCTTACTGATGTTTCATACGTACTTGCTGCCTCCATAATCACCCCCACTGCCTTGAGCACATCTGCAACATCAGTGAATTTCCACCAGACTACACAGCGCTACAACCCAGAAGAAAGCCATTAAAACTTACGTTACAGGAAATTTCTCCCAACACCATGCAGTGTTACAACCCACACAACTTGGTAATCAATAAAATCACTCACATGATCATAGAACAGCAGATGTAAATGAGAAAGTCAAAACGACATTCATCAGCAAACAGAGAATCCCAGATGCGAAGTACATCGGGCAGTGGAAACTCTTGCGACAAAAGTAACGTCAGCCACCTGGCAGCAACACAAGACATCACCACATTGTATTTATTACACCCCACGGCATGTGCGTAAGTTTACGAAACATCCGACAGAAAGGTACAGCAACCGCAGGCAGAACCGCCTGGTAAACACATGATAAGCGAGTGAATTGAACATACTCAAGAATGTCTTTAAATTAAATAAAAAGAAATTACTGATGTTATCAACGCGAAACAGAAGTTATATATGAAGCCGAAACACCCGTCACTTGATTTGAATGAAGGAACGAACATCATAAAATATGCCGTGACACATTTTGTATCTTGGTTGGGGACTTAACTCGAGAGCAAAAAATAACCGCCAAAGTTGAACAAGTTCTTTACTGACCTGGAAATTGTGAACATGGAGATCCCTCAGTTTCAAGCGCTTACAATAATAGAAAATTTTAAAAATAAATATCACGCTAATTTCATCACATGCTGCGTACGCTGAATTCTGGATCCAATGTAACTCTGGCTTCATGCATTCCCATCTGTTTCATTTTAAATCTAACAAATGCAAATTATTATACTCCCCTGTGAAGCTTAATGTTCACGAACTGCTTATTTTCATATAAAACATCTATTTCTTGCAGTAAAACAGCAGAAATCTACCTCATATTACTTGCAATGGTTGAAAATTAAATCTCAGTCATTTTTTTGATAAAACCTTCTGCCTTCATTCAAGCGAACAGTACCTGAAACTATAGTACTGTGGGCAAAGTTCTTGCTGCTGCAGCTGAGACCAGACTGGACGATCAGTACTCTTAAGCTGTTCCCCTAGTTTCGACATCATTCCGTTTATCCCACATTCTGCTTCATCCAGTGATTTGATGAAAAAGTCTCTTATCTCTCCCATTAAATTTGTGAAACAAAAGAAACAGTCTGCCTCCGCATGTTCTGAAACAATACAACTAAATTATAGTCTTAAAGGATTAATGCACAGGTAGATTCAATATTTCCACTCGCCAGTCTTAACAGTCATTTCTGGCTAAGATAAATGTTTGTGTCATTATCTATCACAGTTTACAGCTCGCATTACACCAAATCCAATCTGCACGCTGTAATAATGGCTATATATTCAGTATATTCTAACATTACACAGACTATGTACATGCCTACGCAGGCACTTGGGGTGAGTGGAGGTATAGCTCCTCTCTTCCTTGACCTCGGCACTAGATGGGGGTGAGTGGTCAGCATCACGCCCCGGCCGTGCTTTATCCCCGGGAAAGGACCCCGGTTCCCATTGTAGAGGAGGCTGGGTGGGCCCCAGAGCCGGTCTGGACGCAGAGGCTAGAGGAAAAATCCTCTGCCCCCGTCGGGGATCGAACCCCGATCGCCCAGCCCGTAGCTAGTCACTACACTGACTGAGCTGTCTCGGCTCATACACAGACTATGGGGGATTTGGAAAAATTTCATAATAGAGCACTTTTTAAATGCAAGAAATTAACATCACAATGAAAATAAAACAGAAGGATCATTATTAAAAAGTGTTGTGACAAATGAATTAAAAGCAATGTTTTTTTAAACTTATTACACAAAAAGTCATTATGATGATTTCCACCAAAGGTATACTGTGTACACGAAAATTTTCACATAAGAAAATCTTCCTTACACAAGGGATGAAAACAGATTTGGTTTTTGAAACATTGCACATTTTTTGGAATACCACACAATGGAAAAGTCAAAAAAAACTCAGCAATCCAGATTGCAACATACCATTGTCAAAAGCCTTTAGAATTGATCTTACTATTTTTTTTTATTTGGTTAAAATATCATAATTATATATCTCAAGAATCAATGGCTCAACCAACTGAACCATGCTGGCAGCATCGCTGCTACTTCTGACATTCATAAAGTCTTTTGGCTTTTTCAGAAAAGAGGGAAATGAGAGTCTTGTGAGGAAATCCACATAGGAACCAGCTGATGTCAAACCCCGTTAATTTTCAGTGCTTTATCGCTAAACCAGGTCCCCCCATAACGTCTAATGTTATGTGACCTCTTCCTTACCTCTCCAGTCCAGATCAAGGTCACAAGCAAAGGTGTAATAGATGGGCCCAATAATTTCATTCATTCCTTGAACATATCCCTGTCCAGGGTTCAGCTTTGCGTACAGGAACAGAATTCTCTCCACCACCTCCCAGTGCGCTTCCATTCCCTCTGGCATTGGTGCATAGTCTTCAGGAGCCTTCTTCACTGAGAGTGCTATCTGACATTCAGACACAAAATACTGTATTTCATAGATTTTAAGATGCAATTTTCCACACTTTAAAATTTACAAAATTGAGGTACACATGTCTTTAAATTTGATGGAGTCCAAGAATCGACGTTCAAAAATTATATCGTATGACTACAACACAAGTCATGGGACAGTAAGCACAAAGACAGAACAAAAATTCCAAAAGTATTAATATGAAGAAATGTTATGTTTGAAATATCAACAATTCCTGTTGTAATACATGTCTTCCTCATTTCCTGTAAATCTATTACTAAGTCAAGGGCGCGTCTTAAAAGGAAATATGGAACAACCCTTACAGATCAATTTTCTTTCAAATCAGTTCATTGTGGGAATTCACAGACCTCATGGCCAAAAAGGAATTGTCTATATATACATAAAAGTACAAGAGGTGATTTCACTTCTGCGCCTGTTCCCCCCTTCGAAGCGACCCTCCTCTCTATTTCACACTGTTGTCAAATTAAACATGACCGACTGGCACAGAATACAAGGGGTGGTCCATTCGGAGGGGTTAGTTTAGTTTCTTACGCAAGGTTGGTTGTGTTTTACAAACTTGACCAACCACCCCGAGGCGCTCCGAAAGGAGCGCTCTGCTCTAGTTATGTAAGATAACTGGTCCAAAAATTATTTAAAAATTGTTACAAAAATAACCAACACATGAACAGTCCATGAAATTAATTAGTCAGACATTTACATACAGGCAAAAAATTATAAATGATCTGAAGCTTTCAGGGCGACTAAGTATAATAAATTCTTCTTCAAATGTTGGTGTTTTCTTCATTAAGCCACCTTACATGGCTGGTAGCCCAAGACAAATTAATCATAGAAAAATACAAATTTATAATATGGGCACTGCTGACTGTCGTGGGTACAAAATCATGTAACAAAACTACACTTTGTGAATTGTATACTAAGTAAAATTAAAAACATGAACATATAACAATATAATAATAATAATAATAATTATATACACACCTGCTGCTAGGGTGCAATGGGAAAGAAAACATATTTACATTAGTTCAGCATCCACATCAACACAAAATGCAAAAGTTTCTGAACTTTCCATTAGATTCAGTGTTCTGCGACCATTTTTCTCTCATGGCATGGGATGGCACAACACAAAATATCACCTCATAGAGAGGGTACACAAAACTAGGAAAACACACTGTTAAGTTTGAAAATACCAATCCTTTTTGACTTCTCTGTGGATTTTTGGCAAGTTCCATCATTTCTGAAAAATCCGAAGCTTAGTCTTAGATGGAAAGAGTAGCAGGAGGCTCAAAAGACTTGTATAATGAGGATCCTCATAATTTTTACTTTTCACATATTATTATTATATGTTAAAATGGAGGATACAGGGCATGTAGCACACACGAGAGAAATTAAAATTGCGTACAAAAATATGGTCAGAAAGCATGAAGGAAACAAATCATTTGGGAGACCTCAGCGGAGAACGACATTTGTCAGGAAAACGTCTGTGTAATTGGAAAATTATCTCTAAATATTTCCTTGGCATGCTGCCTTCAAACATCCTCATTTGAAAGCTGAAAATTGGTACAGACCTTCTACTTAAACTAGAGCACCTTATTTTATGAAGTTATTCCCATAACCTTAATGTAATTACTACTGTTTGTCTAGAACAACATATTCAGACAATGTCAGATTAGACAATCCAGGGGTTTGGCAAACATATTTTAGAGGCCCTCTTCTATTTGTTATACAAAGACGATTACATGGTATTTGAATATGAATTGGAATGGAAGGTCAGGAGACATAAAATATAAGACCTTTGGATATACTAGCCCAAATTATACACAAGCCAGTGGGTGTGCTTCCTTGCATTCACAGACAAGATATTTAAATGGATAAGGATCTTGAAGGACACTCTAAAATTATGTAATATGTAAGTATTGCTCTGCGGTACTGAATGTAAGCACCTTAGATAATGAATTATAAATGGTTGTTACAATGTAACAGTTTTGGATGAAATGACAATTTAGATACATGTATAATTATAAAAACCCAGGGCGAGCTTCAGCTACTGGACGGGTCACAGGTGGCAGATAGTAAGCGGCCCTCAGATATGAGGGTTACCTGTGAATAAGGGGAGACCCAAATAACCAGTCCCAGACCGGAGAGCGTGGGAGTGTAGCCGGTGGCGAGGCTATGCTCATCAAATACCACATGAGATCAGTGAAGGTCCCGTGACCTGGCCAGTAAGCCCCCCACTGCCTTGTGGGTAGGGGAGGGATCCCCAAAGACTAAGGGAAGGAAAACCCTGACAGAAAACCAAGGGGTAGAGGGGGCTCCATAGGTGTAGAGAAACCACCCTTCTAAGGGAATGAACCCTGAATAAAAACTTCCAGTCCTCCAGGAAGATGGGGGTTGGACATTGGGTTAACAACCCAATTCCGGAAATAAAATGATGTTCAGACACTCTTGAAACGAGACCTCGGAAACATGACTCCCTTTGGTAGACGACGTGGAAAACGGAAAAAGCACATCATTTTGGCTACATGGAACATCAGTAGCTTACGAAAACCGGGCGCTTTGGCAAGGCTCAAGGAAGAACTAGGCAAATATAAAGTTGATATTGCTACAGTGCAAGAGATGAGACCAACAACGGCCACCAGACCAGTGCACTAATAGCTAAGTGCAGAATACAATACACCAACTCCTGTGAGACCAACGTCCAGTGAAGTGTTACTTATTATGGTTTTTGTAAACAACTCACCTTCATGATCTGTTTAAAAGCATATTTTTTCTGATTATATTATATGAATTAATTCCCTTTTTGCTACTAAGGATGACCTCTTGAGGTCGAAATGCGTTTGGCACTAGTATTATTTATAGAGTAAACAGTTTGTTTATATGCTTAATTTTATATTCGAAAATACTACACGGTATGCAAAGTTTTAAAAATAAGCTGTGAAGTTGCAGCTTACCTTGGTAACACCAAGACCCTTCCGCTCAACATTAGCAGATTTGAGAACAGTGTGTTGCACTCGTTTGTGCAAGCGTTTAACGCCTCTACTGTGCACAACCTGCTGACAGGGAAAGTCAGTAGCTTGTTGAAAAAACGATATGTCGGGACACAGACGTCTGAAAGCAACACCACAGCTAGTTTAGCTAACAGAATGAGGCACTCTTCAGTTTTTAATATTCCTTCTAAAATACTTGAAATTTTGATCATATCCTTCAGACAAAAACACATGTCAACTGGCTTATTTAATGACAATGTATCACTGCAAAATCACAGGATGGTTAGGAAAAAAACCTATTTTAAGTACAAAATTACTAGCATTATCATGCAGTAGCTGAGAGCAACCACAAAACATCAGTCAGCCTCTGACTTGAGATTCAAAACCAAAATCTTCCAAACAGGAAACAGCAGTGCACATTAGGCAACTGCATGTTACATGTGCAAGGAACATCAGATGAAATACATGAACTGCAAGGTCTTTTGTATTTCCTCGCAGACGTTAGGTTACAGGGTTAAGCAACAGGCTATATTCCTTACCTTACATCTTTATCAATTTGTAAAAGTACTTCATTGTCCTTGAAAAATGTCTGCCACTGGCTATCTGGATTTGAGTTTAAAGGATGATCAGCAAATGTCACATCAACTCTTCTGCCATCAATCTGGGTTGCTCCTGGCATTACAATCATTTCTTCTGAAATTATGAGAACTGTCATAGTACAAACACTAGAAAAACATTCACCTGCAGTACCACTTTGTGTGAATGTTTTCTAAAAACACAAAAATAAAACTTCTTTCAATAAGGCATGTTTGTATATAAGTAATGAATATAGTATAAAATATGTATAAAATTAAAATCGTGTGTGTTTGTGCATACTTTGAGAAAAGATACACAAAACTCGGTATGCTTATTCCTTGGGAGCAAGAAGAGATTTCAGAAAACTAATAATGATGAAAAATTGTCTGAATTTGAGTCTCAGTGAGGGTGACTCCTGTAGCTACAAAACTTGCGAAAAGAGAACAACGGCAAAGTTGCCTGCTTCAAGGAGGAGATTACAGAAACAAGGCGACAACAATGAAGTATCCTGGGTTCAAGACCCAGTGATGATGATTGCTGTAGCTTGGAAACTAAACACTTGTAGAATTTCTCCAAGTTAAGACTGCGGGCACTATGCTAGTTCTATAATGCAACTTTACTGTGAAGACGATGAGTGAGGCAGTAGGCATATCTAAAGTGTCCATCTCCACAGACTACAAGGTGCAACATCCCAGAAGAAAACTGTTCTGATTTGTCAAAAATTATCACCCATTTTTTTCTGAATGCTTTCTTCATTTTTACCATTTATAATGAGTATTTTGTGAATAATCTATTCTTAATATGTTACAAAAAATGAATCTGTTCCTAAATCCATACAAGAGAAGTGTATAGGGAACACAAAGATAAAATTCAGCGCCAGATAGCAGTCAGTGGTCAGCTTTACCCTCAGGGAAAGAGCACATGGCACCCAATAAGGCCAGGTAGGCTCCACAATCAGTGTGGACAATGATGTGAAAATATAAATACCTATCCTTGCCTGGAATCAATCCCTTCCTTAACATGTAAAATTACATTTGAGTTTTATAATAAGTTTGGGGATAACTAAATAAATAAAACAGAGTCCTCCTGTAAAGTTAACATTCACTCAGTCAAGAAATGCCATGTCCTTTATGGAACCCACTGATTCATTACTGTATTCATAAGAGCCTGTTTTAATAATTAATTTTTAAAAGAATTTGATTATATTGATTCTAAAGCGTTCTGATGATGGTGTAATACAATCTGGATTGTTGGGATTTTGGACCTTTTCCATCGTTTGATGTCATGTTTTATAATAATAATAATAATTTATTTACATTCCATGGATCCATAAGACAGTCAGATGACGACAGGATGTGGAAAAATTCATGTTTTATAACATCAGACAATGAATAAGGTCCAAAAACCTGATAACCCAATTTGATTATATGTTTAGAAATATGCCAAAACATAAAAGATTCCTTACTCTGAGACCAGCTAAGTATTGGATAAGATACGTAATTCATCCCAAGCATAAAATGTATGTAATAACATGCTGGATGGTTGGGCCTGCCATGTAACACTCTCCCAACCTCCTCTGAGACACTCAAATTGATGTCACCCTGGTTGCTAGGCCACTGTTCATGTCAGTTGTGCAAAAGCTGTGCAGGTACAAATACACAAATACAGTGTATTCATGAGCAGAATATGCATTTGTTCTTAAACATTACTTTGCATCTAAATTATCTGCTGTTATTGAAGCATTTAGCAATGTGTTTCCTGACAAGCAAGTATGAAATAAGACAATATATCAACTGGTAATAAAATTTTGGGACACAGGAAGTGTTTGTGAGAAATACTTATCAAGCAACAAAACAGCTGACATTACAGCCATACCAATTAGAAGCTGTGTGTCAGCTGCTATAAAAGGATATTGCTGGAAGAATTCAATATTGCCACTGGTTTCATAATTATGTGTGTGAAGGGGTTCATGTACCAGTTTTTTAAATAGAATATTCGGTACATGCAGAATAAAAATATTAACTTTACCTACAAACTGTCTATACAGTTCCCTCTTCCTGGCAAGAGTCTCGCTCCATGATGCACGAGTCAAAGGAAGATAATTCAGAAGCAGTTTCCAACAAAGTGCTCTTCTGCCACGTTCATCTGGAATGCCTAAATTAACACTCAAATGTGGAAGTATATTAATATCAGTAACAAGAAACAAGTAGCTTGTGACCAACATTCATTAAGCACTTTGCTCTTTTCTCGAAATACTTTGGTATTTCCCATTTAAATATTTTGAATTTCAGAGGAAATGAGTTCCATCCTCAGAACCCTGTTTGTAAACTGTATCTTTCTACTGATTTAACCACAGGTGTCAATATTAGATATGCTGCATGATAAATTTTTGTGAAACTCAGTATGAACAACATATTATTGGAGACAATAGTAATTCGTAACTCAGTCTTCAATAACACAAACATGGAGAACATGCAATTTAGAAGATGGAAAAAACAACAGTGCCATTCAATGTAGATGATCTATATGATGCAAATTAACTAACTAACTAACACCCTGGTAGCAGAACCCACAGGCTGACTGAACCAAAGCCTGCCACTGGACACGATCCTGAAACAACTCCATCCATTTTTCATCCTCATAGCCCACCTCCCTAAGATCCATGTTGATATTATTCACCCATCTCCTACTTGGTCTGCCCAGCGATCGTTTTCCAGGATTTTACACCAAAATTCTGTATGAACCCCTTGCCTCCCACATGTCCAGTCCCTCAGAACCTCCCAGATTTCACTATCCTCACTATGCTAGGTGATGTGTATAATACAGCTCTTTTCTAGGTCCAAATATATTCATGAGCACCTTGTTTTCAAACAATTACAATCTACGTTCTTTCATCAAGGTACGAGACCACGTTCCACAACCATACAAGACAACAGGCCAAATTATTGTTTTAAATATCTTGATCTTCAGTGTTTTGGATAACAAATGGGATGATAAAAGTTTTTCAATTTAATAAAAACAAGTGTTTCCTGAATGTATTCTACTCTTAATTTCATCATAGACCTCATTACTATTTGTTACTGTTCCCAGATACGCTGATGTTGATCTCGTATTATGCCCCTGTATTTAGTTTACATTTACTTCAAGGCCTATTCATTTGCTAGCCTGTAGAAGAGTTTCTGTATTTTTGGTTATGGTACCCATACCATCCCCCAGGAAATTAACATCATCAGCATAGGCAAGTACCTGGTGTAGACCATTCAATTTGAGCCATTTCTGATTCCCTCTGACCTTCTTTATATGATGATACATCTTTAAAAACCACACAATTTTTATTCATGTTATCTCTTTGGAAAAAGTAGAAAAAATAATAAAATGGCAACTCAAGTGAAATATTTTATAATTATGAAATTTTAATGGTGATACATTATAATGAAATCTACAAGCAGTACAAATGCTAGTAAAACCTACAAACTTCAGAACCCTAAAATGCATAATGCCAATGGCAAGTGTTTTAATCCTTTTTTTGTCATTTGTGTATGCACCCATACGATCTCCCTTCACTGTAAAAATTTATTCAAGATTTAGTTCACATTAACTAATGTGAGAAAATTACAAATTATATAATACATTACCAAAACACCATGTCAGTCTTTTAATCCCATGTTTCATCATACAAGACAATATTAACATTGGTTACAGTTCGGTATCTTCATTCTGCTATTAATATTGTTTCAGTTCATTTGTTGCAATAATAGATGAATGAGTCAACACTTGTTTAGAGAAGTAAAACCCATTAAATCTCATAATTCATTGTGGGGACTGTGAAGAATAGAAGACCCCGAAAGTAATTCAGATTTCATATAATGCTATAGGGTATCCCATTTTTGTGCAGTGCCACCAGCACAGCTTCAATACACATGCATACATACATAAACAACTTTCTTCCTAGAGTACAGTCCTTGTGACGTTCATGGCCACCTGGCTCATTATGTTTTGGTGGAACCTACAGATTCATTATAATGCTTGTTAAATTGCAATGCTAAACCCTAGTTGAGATCCATGAATTCAGTCGATATTCTCATTCAATATTCCTTCAATACCAGTTTTATTTAATAATTACACTTTCATCCTCAGTCAGTTGGTTCTCCCAAGTCATTTCTTATGTTTACGTTTTTATACTAAACCCCTTACCAAATACGAATGGAAAAATGGCACGAGAATATGTTTGCAAAAAAGAAAAAAAAGCCAACTTCAAATAACGTGGCACAGCATGTCATAAATAACACATCAACTAAAGCAGTGGGCATTCCTATAGTTCAAATTACACGGCCTAAAAAACTTTGGTTTAAGTTTCTTGCACCAGCCCCAAGTCCATTAAAATTTGTAAGGAGAATTGCCAGTAGAGATTTACTAACCATTGAAACAAAGTTGCTTGAGATTCTTCAAATTAATTTCTTCCTGTTCCAAAACGTCATCAAATTCTTTTAACCTACAAATAAAATGTTCAAAATTAAGTAAAAAATATACAGTTTGCAATACATATTAAAATAAATTCATTTACCCACTGACATAATCAACACACCTTGCTTTATATACAGCCATACCTCCATCAAAACGAAAATAAAAACTCGAATAAACATTCACGCACCAGACATTCACTCCCCTTTCGCGGCGTTTGCATGCACATGACAGCAATGCCTGTGCCGTTAGTTGGCATATGAAGAGTTTTTATAAACTGTGATTCACCTCTTTCGTTTCTCTGCAAATGTTGGTTGCAATGATTTGATTATTGGGGGGGGGGGGGGGGAGGAGGAAGGAAGCCGGACAATGTATGCAGGATTTCGGTGAGGGTTGGTCAGAACGTTTCGAGTTCTAAATATGAAGAACTCTTTCGATATGAAATAATTATGAACCCAAACATCCTGGGTTTCTTCTGAAAAGTACGGCAAAGGAAAGTTCCTTATAAACAACAAAATACGCTCAAATCCTAGAATGAAATTCAAGATGTGTCAATGAATTCAGTCTAGCAAAATAAAATTTCCCTTTACGTCCTGCAACATGTGTGCTTATAATGGCACCGCGTTTAGTAGTTCGTACTTATTTGTGGGAAGTTTAAACGCAGGAAGTGTAGATTAGCAATTGACAGTTCGTGTGCGTGTTGTTTGAAGTTACAATGATTTCTACCTTCAGAATTAATGTGTAATAGAATTTATCCATTTGTTTGCAATAATGACAGATATGGACCTTTTTTGTAACAATAAAAACTGCAGAAAACGTTTAACAACGTGCGCCTGGATAACAAGCTGTTCACACGCATTTTGTGATGAGGATGCTGACCAGACATTTTTTAGCACACAGAACAATATCCTATGTCCTGCTTGCAACAGTCAACTTCCAGAGAAGCATGACATTGTAAAGGTGGACTTAAATCCACCTGACAAATTTAAATCTGTAAGCCATCACCTTTCTGTATAAATAGAAGCAGATTACAATTTCACTAATGTGATATGTTTTAGAATATGGTGACAAACTTTGTTAAGTTAGAATTTGTTGGAGCTACTGACCTTATAACACAAACTGTGTGATCGGGATTGTGCATGACCACACATACAACTCAAATGCTGCAATAACTTCCTTTGAATACACACAAGACAGACCAAAATGTTCTGTATCAAATCACACCTGACACTAAACCTGTTTTATGGTATGGTAGTTGAAATGAAAAAAAATTAACTTGCAAATTTAGTTGGTAGGGAAAGAAATAGTTGTGAAGGATTCTAAATTTATGTATAACATAATTATTACTTAAACATTAAGAGAAATGTAATATGTAAATATGCTCTTTGCTTCTCTAATTTTGATCATAAGTTGTCAAACCATGTACCCATCCTAGTATCATTATATGCTAACAGGTTTTTCCACATCTCATTATGGTTATAATGAAAGGCTTAAATTTGGGGATGAAGAGGACGATGTCCAGGATCTTTGCAGCATAATTTCATATCACATATTATCTTTCTTTTTAAGATGGTTCTAGCAGGATTACGCCCAGAGATAGTTATGGATGTAACAAACCGTGCACTTACATTTTGGCATTATCAAATGTATCAGGAGTTACAATATCATAAAGCTATTAACAAGCGGTCTAGTGATAATTTAACCCAGGCTGAGGAAACTTACACTGCTGAAATTATGAAACTGAATGCAGTTTTGCAGAAAGAAAGGAGGAATAAGGAAGGCAAGTATTTATTCTGTGTTTAAATGTTACTGTTTCACATAAGTATGAACGTTAACATGTTTACTGAAGAACATTTTTCATGTTAACACCTTCTGTTTTAGCCTTAGAAAAAGAAGTGGAAAATCAATCACGCCAATTAGGAGAGCTACAGGATCAAATTGTACAAAAGAATCGTCATCTGCAGAATCTTATGGTATTGTATATTTAGCAAAGTACACAGTGAATCCCTTCAACGTATGACGATATTTTTGTTTTCACTCAGAACCATTACTGCATACAAATAACTGGGTTTGAATATAAACAAAGAACTGACTCAGTTTATGCCATTTCTTTTTATGCACAATTTCAACATCTACAACCACACTAAATATTAAAAACAGGCACAATGATTTCAATTTTAAATTGATTAACAATGTTTAGTGTTGCTGTGTACCAAGCTATTAATTAAAAAGGAATGACATACTATGAAGTTCATTTGTTACTTCCTACAATATACTTAAAGGGCATCACTGCAGGATGTACATACTCATACATACCAAATTTGAATATGTGTGTAGAAGTACTGATGTTTCTGACATTAAAATTAATCTTACATATTACATTCAACAGGCTTTAAATAACAAACTTCGGTGCAACACAACCAGCTCTCAACCAAATGACAGTTATGATGTAACCAAACCTAAAAGAAGCAACTACTCCTTAGGGCCAACAACTTTGCAAGACATAAGGCATACTTATGATGAAGTTAACCATGAAAATGCAAGTGGACAACTACAAGCAAGTAAAAGTAAGGACTTGTTTGTTCATAAGTTATTTAATGACACTGTTTCAACGGAAAAGATTATCTAGTGTTGAAAAAGATGAGAGATATCAGCTGTGGCCTATTTAAAGGTATTATGCCAAGATCTGCCTGATGAAACCATAGAAATACCAAAAGAAACCCCAGTCAGAACAGCTGGTTTCCAGCAAAAGTTCTAAATGCAAGTTAGATTAATGAAGATGGTTGTCTTCTGGAAATGCCCTGATGATGGAGGCAGCAAGGACCTCTGAAATATTTGTAAATTACTACCAGACTACACAGTGATACAGGATGCAGGGAGAAAAAAAGTCAGGATAGCTGAGGGCCATGGCAATACTAGATCTGAGTGCCTCCCAAATTCAAGTCAAATTTATGAAATCCCAAGCCAAAGGACTCTCTTCCCTTGGCCGTTTGCAATGGCTTATTCAATATATTCATAACTTCTCCCCATATTTGGAGACTGTCTAAGGATGCACCATGGCAAGGGTGAAAATACTGCAAAAAGAGAGACTGAACATCGCGGTCAAGTGGTTAGCACTCCCCTTTCATATTCAGGAGATTTCAGGTTAAAATCTCGGCCTGCAGATCAGCTATCCTGAGGTTTTCCTCATTCCCTTCATGCAAATGCCAGGATAGGCCTTGAATTATGCCACAACCATTTCCTTCAACATCCTTTCCAATTTATTATTTACTATCATCCTGTCATTCAACACTACTTAGTCTGAATATTGAGAATGATGTTAAATAAACTGTAAATAAATATACAAGGAGAGAAACACACACACTGAATAAAACTGGGGGCATTCAGTTCTTAAGACTGATTTCATCTTATCCTATCATTGAGAGTCAGATTAGAATTAGGCCTAATGTCTAATAAAAATGACATGAAGATATACAGTGAATGCAGGGATAAGGCTTTAGCATCATAAAATTACCCTAGTGCACAACGGAACAGATTGGATGGGATATAGTTATGCAAATTAGCAAGTCATCTTTATTCAGCATTGATTGATCTTTAGTTAATTCAATTTTTTTTTGTTTGGTCCAGGTTTTGTATTTAACCCAGTGACACCACCTGCAAGACCTGATGAAAGGAAGAAGACTTTTGTTAATAAAAAATAAGATTTAGTCATGGAAGACAGAAATCTAATTATTCGTATGCAACAATAACAGTAATGTGTACATAGTGACATATATGGTATTTAAACAGTGCTATCAAGTGCTTGAGGACTATATTTAAAATGTTGTATACTTTTTTTGGAAGAGCTCCAGAAGAAAGTCCCATGCGGTGGTTCAACTGTCACTTTGACAATTTATTAAAATGTATTTATGAAGTGTCCAATTAGTGAAATAATTTTAACATGTTAATTGTGAAGCTTTTAAACTGAAGTGCTTCAATGACTGAAAGTGAATTAGGAAATTGTCTTATGTGGTATAGTTTTATTTTATGAAAAAATGTAATTTTGGCTGGAGAGTGAACCTGGGTATACCAAATCCATGACACTACTTCACCTCTTGGCCATGAAAAGCATGCCATGGTTAACTGGCAATATCCTTCACTCACTCTCCCCAACGGCTACATTTTAGCCATGGTTCAGGGATATAAAAAATGTCACATTAATTTTACTATAGTAGGGGCTCACCCAAAAGTGGAACTGAGTACCTCTTCACACAGAAAGCAAAGCCTAGAGAACAGTTCCTGAGATGACAAATTTCTTTGCTTAAATAATGTACTTATTTCTGTTTTGCTTCAAATGCTTATAATCAGGCAGTCTCAAATAAGATATGCTTCTTGATAATAACAATTAGTTAATTCATGTCTTACTGTATGCAACGTGATATAATTGTATGTTCAACAAGC
This sequence comes from Zootermopsis nevadensis, assembly GCF_977971745.1. NCBI lineage: Eukaryota > Metazoa > Arthropoda > Insecta > Blattodea > Termopsidae > Zootermopsis > Zootermopsis nevadensis. The sequence continues at coordinate 374,205 of NW_028259139.1, read as the reverse complement.
ATAAACAACCAAACAACCTGAATATGTAAATAATAAGATCACATTTCAAAGTTCTATTATATTTTGATATTATTTGGTCCATCTTGAAAACCACATCAGCCACATTCAACAATAACTAATGTTAAATTATACACAATGTATGGTATTTAAATCCCAGAATATTATTTATCAGTGTACTCTTAGACTAATCATGTGCTGTGACAAAACAATAAGTTTTATTACATTCTTCTTTCACTTGTGCCTTCATATTTAACATTAAGTGTGGGATTATCTGTCATTGCTGTAATGAGGCAGAAATGTTCTCAACTTCCATTATTTAAACTACATTAAATATTTATAGTTTCATATCTTCTTAACCAAGAAATCTATAATAATACAACATCAAGACTTTGGTACTTCTAGCATTTTTATATGTAGCTCTTCATGAAGTTCTATGATAGGTTGCTCCCAGCGATGTTCATAATATATGTTCATGAGGAACTTACAATTTGTTCCAGTCTGGATGGCCCATGGTAGGTAATACTTGACATATTTCTGCCGCTGCCTGCAAAATCAGAATTAATTACATAACATTTTCTTCATTTTATAAAGTAGCTAAAACTATATAAATGACAAGTATCTGTCATAACAAAACACTGAAATTAAATTGATCTAGCCTTACAATAATACAAAAATACGTAACATACAAACATACTTACCAAACAAGTTCCATTCCTCAAATAAACATTCCTATTGGACCAGATCACTAAGATTCAACACAATTAATATCACAGTCTACCATGGATATGATCCTTAGTCAGTTCAATAACTCCTGCTTATCTGTGTGCAGATTATCCATGCACAACTTTCTTTTAATAAAATTAGTGAACATTTATATGGCCTAGTTTATCAAACTGAAATAAATACAACCCCCACGTTCCTTACTTTGGATACAGCCGAAGAGGTCCAAATAAAGCTCCACCAACACACATTGGAAGCCGAGTTTGAATTGCTTCAACCCACTTTACTGTAACTTCACCTGAGAAAAGAAGGTGAAAAACTAAGAATAGACAATGGAGACAAAATTAAGTGCCCAGAAGGCAGCTTTATATACAAATTTCAAAGGGGGCATGATGTATTGAGACTTGAAAAATAATAGAATTATCATGAGAAGACAGAGGACAATGGAAATGTTCGTAGACAATGATGATTATAATATTAATCTTGAAGTGATTATTACCGAGCATGTTTGTAGGCATTCCAAGTACCGTGTGGATGAGGTCATGTACTTCTCGATATCGTTGCACAACATACGCCAGTTTTACATCATCCACAAACTGCACTGTTAACCGAGAATCAGGAGTAACTTTCTGAGAATAAGAATAAATAGTTTCAAATGTGAATACTTTAAAAATAAAGAGACTGATTTGTTCTACACCATTACCTTTTAGTGCTGCAGGATTGAAAACTCATCACATACAGAACCAATCAAAAAAGACGCTTCAATATAAATTACACATATTTCTTTATATACTACACCACACAGAAGGCTTAGATAAATTGTCATTCTAATCTGTTAATGGGAAACATGTTCAACATGCCAACTACTGGCAACCAAGATGATGAAAATTAGCAACTGCTCTGCTCAGAGTGTTTGCAGCGAGTTTGATGAAATCAGGAGATATTACTTCTTTCACTTTATCAAAAATGTCAGGGTTGTTTCAGTATATATTACTTTCCCTGCTACTGAATTTCCTGTGATAAACATACTACACTCAAACCATTATATGAGCAGAATAAAATGTTTTCACTACAAATACCTTGTTCTGGCATGTATATCATGAAGATGGCTGTCTTCTGGGTTGTTGTACTATGTATGATTTGTATAGTAATCTATTTAAAAACACTGTATGTTCTATAATATTTTTAATTAGACTGTGGATGTTAATTGCTCTCTAATATCTGTATTTCTTAACATAAACTTTTTATGTTATCTTACAAATTTAATATCAGTATAATCCACTTAAGTCATAGCTCAGACAATAACAGGATGCTACCTCCATTCACAGACTGTTACTAATAAATTAAACTGTGATCACGTAAATTACATATTTTTCAAAACTAATAGATCTGGTTTATAAAGCTGTTTTACCAGCTGATGGGTTTTCTAAAACCCCTTTTCCAGAATTCTCCATATTATGAAAGTAAAAGCCTCCAATAAACCTTCAGCCAGTAGCACTTTCCTGGGGGCAAAGACATCTCCAATCCAAACTTACATGATGAAATACAATATTAAAACTTATACTAATTAGTCAAGAAATGACAGAATTGTTACAACCTATAGGTAGAACCTCTCTAAAATTGCTTTCCTTGCAAAAAATTACAGGCTGTGCAAAACTGTGCACATTGTACATTTAAATGAACAAAGATCACCATCAGAATGTGAGATTTAAACATCCTACAGGTGCAAACAATGCAACCTCGCACTGCACCAGCTGCCAGAATTGGCTGCTTTTTGGAACACCATACAAAAATAGAAATTGAAATACAAACTTGAGATCAAGTAGAGAAATTATATCTTTGGTATGTTACAAACATTTTATAAAACATTTAATGTGACGTACATTACGATTTGGATCTCACTTATCTCATCCTCCTCCGTATCATATCTACACAAATAATATATATATAAATCATAGGCTACACAATGTGTTATTTGAGCAATCTGTAACACACAGTCTGAATCTATGCTGTTCTGTAAGTAACCAGTCTCTAATAAACAACTGAATTAGTACAGAAGGCAGAGAACAATGTTTAAAATGTATGGTCATGTATTTCAGTAAAACTTGTGAAAATAATCAGATTAATAAGATGATTACACAAGAGTCAATGAATAAATCTTATGTCAAAGAGGTATGCTTATGTTTTTATGTTGCTCTTTAGTCTAATAGCAATTTTTAAAAAAAACTATCACAAACCAACACTTTTGCCTATTATACAGATGGATCTTAGGTAAAGAGAAGACAAGTCCCCTTCTTTCTGCAAAATCAGTGGGGAAAACATTACATGAAAAATACTAAATTTACTTTCAAATTCCAATTTCTTTTATATTGTCAATTATTAAATTATACAAAGATACTTACATTATAATCCAGAAATGCTATATATGCTCTCCCCAAAGTTCCATCTGGCATCTGTCGAAGCTTCTCCAAATCAACTGTGAGGGAATTTATCCGTGGTCTATTCCTGCAGAAAAATTAAATTTGGTAAGTCAGTCAACATTTCTTAGCTCTCACACAAATGAAGTGAACTGATTTATGCAAGCGAAGTACACAGAAACCAACAGTCTCAATCTGATTTTTAGGATACTAACTTTTGCAGTAGCATCTTCCCTTCTGTTAGAAGCTGGATTCTTTAAGACTCCATTTAAGACTACCTTTTAATGGGACTTAATAATCCTGGGAGCTGTACAGAATGACTGTGTTTCTGCCACAGATGCAAACATTCATTCTGTACAACAGGGCTTCTCAGGTAACCAGAAAGGAAATGTACTGTTCTACAACAGAATTGCTGTTTGGATATAAACTGGGCCCAACAAACTGGGGCCTACCTGAGGATCACGACAGATTCCAGTCTATGAATCACTTTTTAAAAAAATTAGGATAGCCAGCAAAGAAGTAAAGTAAAGCCATGTAGTAGCTCCTACTCATTCTTAACCTCGGCACTAGGTAGGGGTGAGTGGTTAGCGTCATGCCCTGGCCGCGCTTTACCCCCAGGAAAGGATCCCAGTACCCACTGGATAGGAGGCTGGGTGGGTCCCAGAGCTGTTCTGGATGCAGAGGCTGGAGTAATGGGTAATGTACAAAAATTTGTTATTTTAACTTCTTTTCTTGCTTGTTCAAAACCACTTAAATCACTGTTGTATTCTAAAATGCTTATATATTATGTAGTAAATGTTGTGTGTTACTAGCTTCTCTTAACCGAAGACTTACATACACACAAAATAAAATACTGCATATTTGCAAGACATAGTGCAATATATTGTCAGAGGCCACAAACAGGGGTCCAGAAAGACAACTTAAATCTAATAACCACTCTCCCATACACTTGAAGTAACCTGAACATTCTATCAGTAATGATATCAGAATAACTCATACTCTCATAAAAAATGCATTTCAATAACCTCAATCTGTTACTGCCCTAATTTCTGAACCACACATAGAATAGGCTTTTGTACCATGTGGAAATTTTAATCAAAGTTCAGTATGCTTTACCACTCAATCTGACTAAAATGTTCTGGAGCCTTTTGTATGCATTTAGACTTAGGAATAAATGTGCAATTTTTCTGAATAGCTTAAAATGCTTGAGCATACTGGTAACACTATTATAATAAATAATTCTGCAAGAACTGCATTTGTAAAAAATACAAGCAAAATATCAGTCACTGATTTGTGAACAGATAAATTACACAGTTCATAGTTCCCAATATTTTCTGCATGTCTTTGAATAAAACTTAATAAATTCAATTTACCTAAGAATTTCTTGTCCTTCACTGTCTGACTGCATTGTTTGCAAGATGTATCTAAATGCACTATCTCCAGCAGTTTCCCCCATAACTGCAATCATGTCAGCTCTGGTAGGATCCAATAGTGACACTGCAGCTGAACCTACAGTTAGCAGGAATTTCTGGAATCCCGTCGTTTCTATGTGGGATGACAAGAAGTCTTCTTCAAACTTGGCTCTTTTGAAATCATTATTTATAGCTGCAAGAAATCTTCTTGGTATGACATTGGTTTTACCCCATGTGTAACATACATGATAAATTCCACACAGTTTTCTGGCCATTCTGAAATAAATATGAAGAAGCAGCTCTATATGAACTGGGCATATTAAAATGGATCTTAAGATATTATGGTGTGTGGATATGGATTAAAATCTTGTGTTTCAGAATTGGAACAGATAACACATTCATCTGAATACAGTAATAAACCTTTTGATTCCATAACAGGCAGGAAATATCTTGATTGCCTACATGTCTATTACCTTCTCAAAAAGGGCTCTGGTCCTTCGAGATACATTGAAAGTACTGAGTATAATTTAACTGTTCATGGAAGATTTCTATCTTCTGGGTTGTTGTGCTGTGTAGTCTGGTCGATGTTTACCAATGTTTCAGAGGTCATACTGCCTCCATCATCAGGGCGATAAACATTCTGAACATTCATCGCCCTGATGATGGAGGCAGTATGACCTCTGAAACGTTGGTAAACATCGACCAGACTACACAGCGCAACAACCCAGAAGACAGAAATCTTCGTACTCACCGCTGTGAAAACCTCAAATCTGACATAAAAAGTGTTTTCCAACAGCTACAAAAATTAAAGCATTTTGGATATTTGTACATTCTATTCACTTAAATATCAAGAAAAGATTACAAAACATTCATGTGCTAAAGCTACTGAACAATGTAAGAATAAAAGTTTCCAATTAAATTAAACCATTATGAATTAATGCTAAAGGAACGCAAGCAGTAAACTTGTGTATGAAGTTCCAACTTCCTAGAACTCAACAAATGCCATACTTCTCAAAGAATCAATTAAGACCAATAGACAAATCCTCCCAGATTTCTCTTCAGATCAGTGAAAAAGGGGCATGTGCTTGTGCAAGTACTAAAACCTTTTGATTTAGTGACTAAAATAACTGGCTGGGTTAAGTATACTAGTGCATCCTACTTAGTTTGGGCAATTCTTGCACCACATTCATGCAGAGATAATTCTGTGAGATCAAATGAACTTATACAAACATTAAAGAAATTAGCATCTTCATGGTTTTGGAACTTGGACCACAGCAGCACTTTAACAATCTGCACATTTACTGAACGACTAACCGTGCAGAGAACACTGACAAGATGACCATGTGCAATCAGACCTAACACAAGTATAGCAACATCTAATGGAGGTGAATTACTACCTCAAGGATGATGTTCTTTTGGGGCACAAAAGTTGACTTAAATGGTGTTAAGACCATCAATTTTAATCAACCTTATCTAAGCAATGTCTTACAGGGACAATTTTCAGTGGAATAACGATACTGTTCTTCTGGGTTTCAGCGCCCTCAAGATGGATACAGTATGTTTCTACGAAACGTCGACATCTACCAACTGGCCTACACGGCGCCGAAACCCAGAAGAACAGTATTACCTTCCTTACTACAGCAAAAACCTCAATCTTTCATCAGAGACTGATGGCATGTCAGGAGAACACTGAACGCTTTAACATTTAAAGAATAACAACTTCATCGTTCACCTTATATGCCGTTTAAATATTTTGTCTCATCATAATACAAATCATCATACATATTGACGATTTTTAATAAAATTTCAGCATTTAGGGAATTCTTCAGAATCGCCCATAACGAATAATTTGGACATAATACGCAATTTCTACATGTTGTTCTTCAGCTTTTACGGATTACGCCTTAGGCGTGTTCAAATTGAGAAACACTTCTGAAATTGTGAATTCTTTTAACATTTGGTATACTGTTGGGACGGGGACACACCAAAGAAAAGCTAAACTTTTCTTAGGGAAATATAGAAACATTGACAGCAACTACGCACTGACATCTTATATTTTCCAACAGAACCTAAGTTTTTATACATTTGAGGTGCGCTTATCACACGTATCCAGTTTAACACTTAAACAAGCTACTTCTTTCACACGGTTCATAACCTTGACTGTGCTACAGAACACAGAAATACCTACATACAGCTCAATTACTCGATTAGTTGGCAATTAAACGTAAAACGTCACGTTTTCCAGGTGCTGCTATCTACCCGCAGCGGATGTATAACTTGCGGAAACTTGATACTAAAGGCTGTTCTTAAATTGTTGGAATGGGTGGTTCATAAACTTAGAGGGAAATGTTTCCAGTTATTATAAACATGTATATTAGGGTCAGATATTGAATAGTTTAAAGTAGCACTATTGTCCGATTAATATTCCTGCTAAGCCCAACCTAAAATAACCTATCCTAAACTTACTCAAGTGCCCTTTGGGCCATCTAGGTCCTTTGAGTCATTGGAGTCTTTGGGACATCTGGGCCACATAGGCCCATCATGGCCTAAAACATAACACAAACTAACCAGTCCTAAACTTACAGAACTGCCCTTTGGACCACTTAGGCCCATCAGGGCCTTGAAGCCCTAAGAAACCTAACACAAAATAACCAATCCAAACCTGACACAAATTTCATTTAGTCCCATCAGGGCCTTGGGGACTAAAACTTAACACAGTGACGGAGGGCGGCGTATGTTTGTTTTGGATGCAGAGAGTGGGTTTATGAGAATTGTTGGCATTGGATGAAGAAATGAAGGAGAGATGTGGGCAAGAGAAAACATGTTTCTTCGATAAACCGAAGCAAATATATTGTCTGACACTGGCTCTGCAGTTTTGTATACATCTTATATCTTGATTCCTTCATTAACAATGTAAAAATTGTACTCTGAGCAACAAGTTCCAGTCACACAGGATGATTCATGTTACTGGAACAAATTAGAGACAATGGACTTTATCATAAGAATAGTGTGATTTCAAGAACTGTGAAGTTAAGTGTATCAAGCCATCTTCAAAGAATCATTCAACAATGAACCTTGCTACTGCTCACCTTAAACTTCTTGCAATCAAATTAAAATAATTCACTACACCAAAATTACCAGGACTTCCATCTGAACCAATTGTATCAACCATGAAAACCCATGTTTTACCAGTCTTTTCTCGCTGCTACCATATTACTAGTACCAGACCATTGAAAGGGCAGATCAAGGAGTGAGGAAGAGATATATTCTACAATAAATTATTCTCGGGCTGGTAGCCCGAGAAGAATTAATTTTACTTTATTGCCATGAAAGCTTCAGATCATACAGAGAAATTCAAATCAAACAGTCACACAAGTCTTTCTCTGTCCATCCACTCTGCCTTCAATTCTGCTAACTTCTTTTGGCGGAGATTTTTCTTCTTGCTCTTTTTAATTTGAATGGCTCTTTGTTGTGCTTCAACACTTAATTCACCATTCAGCAGATCATCCAGCTTTCTGATTAGAACCTTCCTTGCAAGCTTTCTGTTCTCTTCTTGCATCCGGGACTGGTGACATTTTACCACAACACCTGTTAATCAAACAAAAAACTTCAATAATGACCCTTCACAATAGAAAACAAACAAAAAGTTTTCTATCGCCCAGTGCTTCAAGTGGAAGGAAAATTCTGTCAAGTGCTTCTTCATATATGAGCAGCACCTAACCCTTTTATAACTGTTATTATTAGAATGAAACTGCGTAAGTATTCATAAAGTTTATAATGCAAACCTTGAGACATTCGCTTTGGCAATGAAGAGAATACCTGTCGGCTTGTGAACAAGCATCACACAGTTGTTGGTCTTGTTGACTGCCTGACCTCCAGGTCCACTGCCTTTAATGAAGTGCTCATCTAGTTCTTCCTCTTTTAGTACTGGAACTCTGGAGTAGTCCAGTGTGCATTTATTACGTACACTTACATTAATATATTCTGACAAAACATTTATTTTTGATAAGGACAACTGCAAAATAATTGTTGGTTGCTGTCCAAAACCAATGCGAGTGAACATAGACATTTCTTTCAAGTTGTTCCAACAGTTTATTTTATTATACTACTCGTTTATTTTTCAACAGTGCAAGTCCTCTCTGAAAGAACAGAAACGTACAGCATAAGTAAATATAAAATTAACATGTAGCAAAAATGTTAAATACCTACTTTCAAGCATGAAACATTTTAATTCTCTTTTCCTTTGTGGTGGGTACTATTAAAACGAATCTTTGCTGACTAGTTCAGAGTTGATCCAACTGTTATGATTATCTCCAACTACCACCTTACCAAAGGCACCAACTTAAAGAACAGAACACAAATCAGCCCTGTTACTTTCTGGTTGCTCCCTGACATATTTCTCCTTATGTAAGCAGGAAGAGAAAGAGGCTCACCAAGTTCATGTTACAGAGAATAACGTCTAAAATACTGCTACTGATTCTGTTACAACTTACTTGGAAATAAAAATTGATGTCTTCTACTTTTTCAGTGTTCTTTGCTTGTTTAAATTCCTCTCTTATTCTACGGGCAAAGTAGTTCTTGTCAGTGAACTGTAACTGTCTTCCATACCTTAGAAGATCTCGATATAATCGAAGAATCTGTCTTCCTGTAGGAATGCTCATAGTCTTTTCAACACAATGTCTGTAAAATTGAAACTATACTCCAGATGGCAGTTTAAGTAAGTCTCTAGTCTGAAGCACAATTCAAATTTGATTGAATTCTTCTACACCTCCTTACATGAAAGTTTACATATAACAGATATATCTGTAGCAAGTGTTATACAATATTCTCATTGAATTTGGTATACGAAAGAAGCTTGTGAGTCTAACAAAAATGTTCTTAAATTAAACCTGTAGCAAAATTTTTATGGGTAAATACTTATCAGACTCATTTTCCATCAAGAACAGTCTGAAACAAGGAGATACTTTGTCTCCATTGCTCTTTAATTTTGTGCTAGAATATGAAAAGTTTTTTGGTTGTTATCCATCGTCTAATAAAATAATAAAATTGAACGACATTTCGGAGATAGAGATTAGCTCTATCGATTGGGCCCAACAGAGTAGGTATACACATAGAGTCCGATCTCCGAAACGTCGTTCAATTTTATTATTTTATTAGATGATGGATAACATCCAAGAAACTTTTTATTTACAAATTTGTACTCCTCCCCCAATATTGTCAGGATGATTAAGTCAAAAAGAATGACATGGGCAGGGCATGTGGCGCACATGGATGGGGCAATAAGTGTGCACCGGGTATTGGTTGGGAAACCTGAGGGGAAGAGACCGCTGGGGAGACCTAGACGTAGATGGGAGGATAATCTCAGGCGGGATCTATGGGAGATAGGAGTTGAAGGAGACTGGATTTTGTTGGCTCAGGACAGGGTCCGGTGGAGGGCTTTGGTTATTTCGGTGATGAACCTTCAGATTCTGTAAGCCATCTAGTTAGTTACATCTGTAACAACTGTTAAAACTTTGTATGGAATTTGTTTTAAGACATATTCTACATCACTGGCTTATGAGGGATCTATGGAATGTAAATAAATTCAACTTTTTAGAAGAGTGAAGAATATTTGTCATGAGAAAGTCTGGTGGTTTGAATCAGAATTCATTCTGTTTTCCTCATTACTAAGAGAGTTGTGACAAAAGACCTCATTCACCATTCCTTTCAGCAATTAATTCACTGTAATTCTGATCATAATGGCGGCAAGATCTGCAAAAGAAAATGTAAAAAAAAGCAAACACAAACATAACCTGAACAAATTGTGCTGCACACTCCAATTTGCAAGTGAATATATACTCTCCCAACTATCATTTGTGGTGGAGAACTTGGCAGAAATTTCGAAGAACTACCGATGTACACAATTTAAACACGACATAAATATGAATTTCATATGCCAAACATTATACTCACTGACATTCAATAACCTTCCACTTACAATATATATTTTAAATCATGTCATACTAGAATTCCAGCCTGCATTAAAAAAATAACTGTGAACTCACTCCTACTCAGCAGATTATTTACCCCTGTTGACAATTCTTAAAGATTGGCAACCCTGACAGATTGGATGAACGTTGCTGGTAGCAGAGAAGCGAGTTTAATAACAACAAAAAGAAGAATACAACCTACTTGCTTTCATAGTGCTTCACTCTGGTGGTAAAATGCAGAGAAAGTACACATTATGCTTGGTGTTGAATGTTTTTGGTTCCATTGTGTTCTGTTGAGTGAGGGTTGTGATATTTGTTAATCAGTGCCCATAATTCTAGAGTTATTCATAATACGGTGTTCAGCTCGTAAATAATAAACCGTAAGTATCATCTTTTGTTATAGAAGTTCAAGGCCTTGGTCGTAATATGTAGCAGAGTTTGATTTGTACACTTTCTCGAATAATAAATTCAGGGGGTCATACTGATTGATTGAATTTGACCACTGTTGGAGAATATGAAACCTTTGTGTCAATCACTTATTGCCAAATCATTCATTAATGAATTCAGTTTTCCTATTGTGCATACATTTAAAATCACTTTCTATCTTTGAATTACTTTAACAGAGAATGAATGTACTTTACCTTGAGCGAACAATTTTTGTCGTTAAATTTGCATGTAGATACTGAATTGAAGTGAAGTCGCGACAAACATTATTAGTGTCCGAATTATATTATGCAACTAAAAAGTTTGTACAATTGTAAACTTCTTTTACTGAAAAAGTTGCAATATTTGGTATGCCTGAAGCATATTGCTGCTTTCCTTTTGCGAGATATAATTACGTAATGCATTAATCTAACGTTTTATATTTTTAAGAGAGAAATCCAACTAGTCATTTTATTATATTCTTTATGCCAGGAAGACAGATGCATCCAAATGATTTGTAGGTTATTTTATCTAGTACTGATGTCATAGTTCCTCTAATTGATTTTAGTTCCTCTAATTGATTTTGCATATTTGTTGTTATTGTTACGTATCCAGTATGTAGTAATCTTTCGTGGCCATACTCAATTTCATTTATATTATTTTTTTAAGACTCCCCTTATTATAATAGCTCTGTCCTCTTTTTGATACCTAGTCTAATGTACTACACAAATACAAAACAAATTATGACATTTACCACTTGGATGTGTGTGTACAGATTTTTTTCTTCACCTTTCCAGTTTTTTATGGTTTTCCCAGCAAATCATTCTAAGGACTTAGTATGTGCTTTTTTCAGTGGTGTATAAAGCATTGTTTCAAACTTGCTGAAATTATTTTGTCATAGTAAACAGTCATTTTGTTTCTTAATTTATATAAAGAAGGATTAAGATGGTGATGACATGACTACGAATTGTAAACAGTTTTATTTTGATCTAACACTGAAGCACTGTATACTTACTTATTCATTGATAAAGATGAGTGATAGGTTGAATTTAGGCTGATACTGAAACATCGTCATTCTTAGATTTCATATTGAGTTTTACCAGGCGTGAAAAATTACCATACAGATATGAATCTGTGATTAATGTATTATTTTCTAATTAGTGAATTACTTTATTTATAAGTACTAGAAGCTGTCAATAGTAAGGGTGTCCCACTACACACCATGGGGGCACTTGGGGAGAGAGGACATACAGCTCCTACTTACTTGTTTCTGTCTTTAGCACTAAATGGGAGTGAGTGGTTAGTGTCACACCCTGGTTGCACTTTACTCCCGAGGAAAGTACCGATTGGATAAGAGGCTGGGTGGGCCCTAGAGCTGGTCTGGATGCAGAGACTAGAAGTAAAATTGGTCCTACTGGTGATCAAACGCTGGTCATCCAGTTTGTAGTCAGACACTGTTTGTACTGAACTACTCCAGCTCATTTAAAGCTGCACATGCACTTCTAAAATAGAACAGATACTCTACCATCTTTATTGAGAATATTACCAGTAATGCATAACACACACACACAATAATCCAGTGGACTAATCCATAAGCGTATCTCACTTGTGTCCAATTTTAAAATAGAATAGATAAAATTGATTTTGTATTTCAGAGATCCTTCTTGGTACTAGCCAATGTTGTGAATACCAGCACTTTGTACAATTAAAATGCTGTAATCTTGACAACCGTATTGAGAATGAAGTTTTGATTTTTATTCTTGTTCTTCTGAACAACTGCTCTTTCTTCCCTGTATTTTCGATTCTTCGCATCTCATTTGATCACGCATAACTTCTGGTCTTTGTTCAGTGTTGTTAAATACTTTACAAAGCAGTTGTCATGTGTCAGATACGTTTTTTGTTTCATTAAATATGTCATGGCTGACATGTTCTGTACGTTTAGTCTCATCGATCCCCTAGGTACGTCTTTTCGATACATTGATCAGTCGTGTTTGAAAAGTTAAAAAAATTAGCATGTTTGCATATGATTTAATAATGTTAAATGAAACTTAAATTCAGTGACAGGTTAGGTTGACTTCCGCGCACAGTTTTGCTTTAAAGTAGTTGAAGAATGTGTACAGCTTCTTAATGTACATTGTTTTTAGTTCCAACTTTAACACAGTTACATGGTCAGTCAACAAATGAGTCTTGTGCTAACTTCTAATATTATTTATTTGGCATCTTGTGGAAATGTCCAAGTCTTGTAGAGTTCGAAACGAAGTATCGCTGATCCGCAGATTTTGCAGGATCCAATTCCATCACTGTTGCTCCTCTCATTTAGCAGCAAAACCTTTCAATATCTCAGAATTTTGACCTATGATTAAATGCAAGTTTACACTGGTCTTCCTTGAATTTCAAGTTGGCCTGTTGAAGAGGAGAGTTCTGCAACACTGTGACCAGTTCCACTTCACTTCCATTTTCTGATGCTTGCTTTATATTAACACCTTCGACGTCACTTTCAAAAATAACGGAAATGAAATTTGTCAGACATATTTGCTCGAGTCTTCCTGTCAACTACTGTTGCTGCAACTTTCATTGGTTTATGCCAGTAGGTATTTTAAACATGGTTATGATCGATAAAGAATTGTATAAACCATGATCGTCCTACCACATTGCGTCTTTTGTAGAGCTCGCTGTCAGCTCGTTCTCCGCTTTAAAGTGGTTTGCACCTTCTGATGAGCATAGAAGCCAAACTCTGCCCCGCCTAATGACAGTGCAAATGAAATGCCTACCATAATTCTTACAATGGCAAATGAGCGATTATAAGCAGTTCTGCAGCGCAATAATTTAAGAGCTGGGGTTTTAAAATGAGCCAAAGACATAAAATAAAAGTATTACTGGGCGCCATGGCGAGGTGCCCTGAAATTGCAGTGCGTACCATTTCTTTTGATTAGGAGCCAACCCTGTAACCTGGGCCAGACACGTTTTTCTCCTTCAGGCATTACAAATTTCAGTGGCATTTTCTGGTTGATTTTTCTCCAGACCGACTCTGAGGCCCTCGTAGTCTCCAAGCCAGTAGGCATCAGGAGAAAAGCGGCCGGGGCCTCAAGCTAGCCACTCGCCTCCAACTAGTGCCATGGTCAATGCGTGGAGTTAGGCCACCTTTTTCGCATACGACTTCATGGCGTGGAATTCGACTAAATACAGGGCCCGCTTTATCCTTTGCCTGCGTTAGGGTTTTGTATGTACTGTCCGCAACGTGCCGTGGAGCGTGAGATGACCTCCTCACAATGGCTTCAGGAGAATGAGTTCGATTCCAGATACAGGCATGGATTTTCTGTCCACAACCATGGCCATCCGACGGAGAGAGCCCTCCAGCCTCCTGTACGGGCGGAGAGTGCATCTGCCCTTGCCCAAATGTTGTCTAGTAGTCTCGAGGTCTTCAGGTCCAGCATCTGTTTACGACTTGAAGGCAGAAGGACGTGTTCACCATTTACGTTTTTACATTCTAGAAGAACATGTGATGTTGGATTCTGTCTTCGATGTGCACGTTGTTAATTATGCAATTATTATCTTAAAATATGTAACAGCTTCTTCTTTCTTGTATGAAGAAAGAGAAACGAAGGATTTGACACTTATCGGTATCCGCAAACAACTTGGCGTGTGGGTGACGTCAGAATTATGGAAAGTTGATAGCGATTGTGCTAGTGATTGACAATAGACCCGACTGCACGACCTGAATGAGGACCTGCTGTCCATAACGAAAACCCGAGATAAAATGCTGTCTGCATGGCGCGGCCTGGTGGTTTGTTTGCCCCTGATTGTAAGCAACACCGAATGCTTTTCCATTCTTCGTGGTTCGGTCGTCTGCGCTCAGATTCTTCACAAGGTCCTCCCGATCTGTGCGTTGCGACGTTTGGCTGTAACCGATATTGCAAGTCTATGGTCTGTAGTTCTTATTTGGGTATCATTTCAAGGTTAACCACGTGTGGGAAGCAAGGTTACCAGAGAAAAATGCCATCTGTGTGATGGTTTCTTGGCTATATTTATCGCCATCGTGTGGTGAGAGAAATGGTAAGGCGCGTGTGTCCATATGTGTGTATTTGATAGCTAGAGGAACTCTTCGTATTCTGGAGGTCCGGAATTCAAATCTCGGCCTTCGGACCACCGAGGTTTTGCATGGTTGTACAAAATATCCCATCCAATTCATTATACACTGATGATCGATTGACGTTGTTTAACTAACTTAATTAAGCGACAAATTACTGGCAGTTGAGACATTTTGTAGGTGAAAAGAAGGGAATTGTTTCCGATCTTGGTTTTTGGAAAATGTTGGGAGGTCATTCTCGGTTTTCCTCATTCTCTCCAGGTTCGGACTTGCTTTATAGTACCTTAAAGTATGCCACGACCTCTTCGATGCAAAATTATCGACTCGCCTTATTCTACGTTTTGCGTCTTTAAATAAATTACGAACCAACTAAGCACTCTCCATAATCTGAGCAGGTTGGCTAATCGGTGACCTGTCTGATTAGCATTAGGTAGGTTCCAGGCCGGGGACGGGCTGTTCGTAGGTTTGTTCAGTCCCTCCAGGCGAGTGTCTGAGTAGTACCTGGCATGTTCGCCCGCCGTAAAATGATCCGCGAGGTAACCTTTGTCAGAAGTAGCCTTAGTCTGAGGATTGAAATTTGTTGTACTTTGAAGAGTGGACGTGTGTACTGGGGAGTGAAGAGGTGCCTGTAGGTAGTAGAAGACCTCTGCAGTTGATACAGCATTTTAATTAATTATTCTTAACGTAACCTACCTGGCGGTGATCTGGAACATACATGCATTTTTATCCGTGCTGCAGTGGAATTGAGTATTTTGGAGATGCTAACCACAAAGGCTTATAATAAAGTAGATTAATTTTGTAAAAGTTTATCAAACGTTTCAGAGGTCCTTGCTGCATCCATCATCAGGACGAAACGTTGGTAAACTTCTACCGGAGTACGCTACTTACCGCCGTGAAAACTCAAAATCATACTTGTGTCTTACCTGACTGTTTGAAATCAGTTCAGAAATAAAACGCATCCTGTAAGACGTAATATTGAGACGCAGAGACGAGTGTAGTCGGTTCCGTGGTGCGTCGTGATGTTGATTCTTATTTTTAATGAGCTTTTGTCAACAGCAGAATCTGTGACTGTGCAGCGTCTTAAATCTCGTTTTATACGGCTCTCGCCAAGAAGAGGAGGTTATGCGATACGTTGAGGGTGTTTGAGCCGAACAGGTAGGAGGCGTCATACCGCGTCCCGTATTAGTATTAGTATAGTAATCAGATGCGGGTTTTGTACCAAATAACGTGCAGCGAGAAGGTGGGAACGAACCTAACCTAACCTACTTAGTTTTGGTTTGGAAATGTAAAAATGTACAGATGTAACGTGCTTAAAATAAGACCCGAATAATATGTATCGCAAAGAACGATTGGTTTGTGCAGAGTCGGACTGCTTGAAGCGTGCATTGTTCGTAATGCGGTCATGATTCCACTTTCGTTTCTTCGTATAGCTGTTGGGCACTTTTAAATGGCCATGTCTTAGTATGGAACCCGTCCGGGATCACTAAATATGTCCATGCCCGGTCGGAGATAATTTCCATATGCTCGTACCGTTAAAAAGTTTGATCGCCCCACCTGATGTTGCATTTGCTTGCAGTATCTTAGTGGGAGAGAGAGGTCGTAGGAGAAACAAGTTTCTGGGGCGCCCACTCGAAAGCGTTTCCACCGACGCCGATGTGGCCCACCAGACACAGCCACAGGTCGATGTCGAGAAAACTGTGGCGCTGGACATCTGATCTGATGTGGCTGTCTGGCGTGTTCCGACTCAGAATTATTTCTGAAAGTGCGAATATGCTGGGAATTTTATAGGGTGGGGAGTCTTGGCTCATTGCAATGTCTGCATGTACACAGAACAACACCACATCCAAAAAAAATCGCTGGCATACGTAAGTCTCGCTTCGATAAATGTAAGAATGGTTTTGTCACGGCAGTCCTCTGATAAAGTATTAAAATTTTTGTGTCCGTGTAGATTTAAGACGTGTTCAGAAACGTAGCTGCGAACGTTGTTCCGAGTTGCCTGGCATGTTGTTCTAGAAGTTCTCCGCCTTTTAGGACCTGAGTGCACATTATCCGTATTTTTATCGAGCCGCGGGCTGGTGGTTTATGAAAGACTGCAATTTAATTACATTCCTGACAGTTTGTTAATTCGCTGTTGCATGCACGTTATTACTCAGTAGCGTTTTGTGAGAATATCAGTCATCGGTGTGTGATGTGACAACTGCCTTTGGTGGATAATCTTCGTCAGCTTTTTTGTCGATTCGCACGCATTCCTCGAGGCGTTCTTCAGTAAGATTCTTGTTCTATTTGTTTGTGGTAAATTTAACGACGCCGTCAGTCGCTCAGACAGTACGGCGTCGAATTGAGGGCATGCGGAAAGAACCGATTCTGACCTGATGTAAATTTGTTAATGGGGGGCTGAGTAAAACCACGAAATACCTCAGTCAGCCGAGATTTTAACCGGGGATGTCCGGAATACGACGACGTTCGGTTATCTTGCATCTTCATGAAAGCGAAGTTGCTCAAAGCCAGTTTTGATAGCGTTTAACAACGTATCATCATGCAGTGGTGCACAGAACAATTCGGAGGGCCGCTGGTTCAGATGTGCGTCGCGGTGAGAGCAGCAGAGCCGGAGAGCGTGTCTTCTGCTTTGTCTTGTGATTGCACCGGCCGTGTAGTGGACTAATGACCCCGTGCAAGGAGGAGTCTGTCCTCCTGGCCCGGAGGTTGGTCAGACAAATACGTCATTCGTCAGAGGAGGGGGGGGGGGAGCTTGTATACTCATTTAAAATTGTTCACTAACGACTTACGTATTTACGCACTCCTGCACTTGGTCAGTCCAAAAGTGGTGAAGAGTACAGATTAAAAATATAGTCAGCTGGAAACATGGCGAGAGTACGAAACTTTTAAGATGTATCTGGCGAATTTAGCGTAATTAGAATGTGTTCGGAAATAGTAAGGTCGTGTAAATGTAATCTTCTTGGAAAGTCTGAAGAGAAGACCCGGGCGTAGATGGATGGGTAATATTGCAATGAATATTAAAGGAATTGGAGGGTCGGGGGGACTGGATTCGCCGCCTCGGGATAGCGACCGGATGTTGCAAAGACGACGGCGAATTGTTTGACGAACATCTGCTGCGAGGAGTCGGTCGCGTCCATTTGCAAGAAATGAAAGTAAGATTCGGTGGCTTGAGCGTCTGCTCACATCCTAACTAAATCCGAAAGTTGATAAGGCGTCGTCTCCTCTCGGAGTGAAGGCTGTTATGAACTGAAACTTGTTGAGGATTTCATGAAGCATTGCGAGAGAACGTTCTGCTTTTCCAGGACGTAAGAGGAAGGAGGTCCTTTGGAAAGTGCCGCCGTAGGAGGCCAGTTGTCCAAACCGCGTTCTAAAAGAGAATTTGCGCGGGCCTCATGTAGTGAAGACGGCTCGATTAAATCGTGCATTGTTTCATTTGTGTTTTATGTATAGTTATTTGGCAGAATGCATTTGAACAGAAGCCAAGCAGTAAGGAGCAAAGAGGAAAACCTAATTTTTCGGAGAGCCTCTTTTGTTAGGACTAGGGGTTGTCGGCCGAACAAGAGGACCGCCCATTGTCGGCTGTGTGAGGCTGATTAATAAAGGCAGATTGTCCCAGAAGAGGAAGGCGCAGATGTGTGTCATTGCGTCTTTGTTTTGTTTTTTTCCGACGTTTCTAAAACCCGTATTTGTACAAAGAAGTCTTTCTCTTTTACGTTTCATTGCAAATTCTATGCCTGTTTATAGTTTGAAATTTCTAATTGCCTCGAGCAGGGGAACTGTCTAATAGCTTGTAGGGCCTGCGTAATTAATATAAAAGTAGAACGCCTCGTTCTCTTGCCAGGTAACCCGAGTTTTACGACCGGCCGATCGATACAGACAGCTCACAAGTTTCGGTGTTCAATAAATTGGGGCGTCGGTCGCGAGCTAGCGTCGTGTTTGTTGATTTTGTTCTCAGGACGCCTCTTCTGCTCGTCAGTGTCGAATGCGTGTGTTTTTTTAGCAGGTTTTGAGGTCGGCGCTCTGTTAATTTATTACGTGATGGCTTTAGCGGGCTTTCGACTCTTTTTTTTCCTCGTGTGAAAGAGGAATTGCGAATCCATTCCCGGAGAGAGTTAATGGTTCCAAGTAATAGTCTGGCGTTGAAGTCGATCGTTGTCGTTCACCTGCGCATGGTCCTAAGAGTCGCGTTATTTCTAGGTCAGCCGGTTGCCTTTTGTGTAATTATTGCTTGTATTTTTTTTAAGTTCTTTGACGCTGTAAAAGCATGGGACATACATGGAAGTGGTCGTGATATTTTTCTTTAAGGAAACACGGAACAAGATTCCTCAAACTTGGTTTTTTAACGCACTGACATAACCCCATGAAGCAGTCTTTCTTGAGAAGATGATAGTCGCTCAGCTAGTTTTTTTATGGAATCTGAACAGTGTCCACAACAGCTCACAATGCGTCCTTCTCCCTGAGCCAGAGGAATCCAATCCAACCGACACCGCACCCTTTCGTTTCGATGCAGAACAACAATTGCCTTCAGAATTTTCGACCGAAGCCTTGTACAGATTTGTCGTCTCCCTTGCGTGCTACATGCCTCGTTCATCCCGCCCGACCGTCTTCGCCCACGTACGGAACAGTTTTTAAATGTCTTCCTGGTTTGATACAGTGAAAATTTTGCTCAGATCAGAAAGTTCCCGACCATGCATATTGACAGAACTTTGCTAGAATGGAAATCTTGATTCAACAAATATCTTGTTAATTATGTTTCAAGATGAGGTAACAGGACTTTATTACAGACGCAAATAGAATGCAATGATGCTTTGCGGTTTTGTAAATTTAAATTCAAATTTAAGCATTTATAACATTTTTTCCTCCTATTGCTCATTTAAATCAGTTCTTTGCCCATACTGTGTTCTAACGAAGTCGTGGATGGGGTTGGTCGGTGCGTTGATAAGTCTGTTCACGATTAGCCTCTAGGATAACACATGGCATAGTCGTTTTGTCCTCCGTCCCTGGCTGTTGGCTTTGTCTTGATGCTGTGTGAGATCTGAGATTTTCACGGCGGTGAAGACATCGATGTTGTCTTCTGCATTGTAGCGCCGTGTGGACTTACAGGTAGATACCAGCGTTTCGGAGAAACTTGCTGTCCGAAGATGGCTGTCTTGTGGGCTGTATTTTAGGAATAGGTTGTGATCTGTTTTGGGGCACCATATCAGCATAGAGGGGCCGAGGAAGACAATGCATAGACCATCTCCAGGCTGAGAATCGAACCCGAGACCTCCCAACTACGAAGCAGGAGTCTTGATCTTTGGCTACTGGCTTCTCAGAAGATGCTGCTAGCACCGTTTATTTGTGGTTCAGGTCACTGCACCCTTGGAAGCGTAAGGCGGTCAAGCGTGTCGTGACTTGCTGGCACGTTCACGCACGCGTTCGCATGTGAAGTCGGAGTTCGCTTAGTCCGATTGCTTCGGCTGGGCGATACGTACCATCACTTCCTCCTGTCCTTTTCAACGGAAGTTCTGTCGTTCCTTGACCCCGTTACGATTTTTACTAAAATTAGTCAAATGGTGAGGATGCTGCCCCAGAGCACGTAAATCGTTGTACTTTTTAATTCGCCGTTCTAGACTATCCTACGGACGGTGTTCAGAATTTGTGCTGCCGAAACGTCGTGTCGGGAGCTCCTTGCGTTTAATGTACTACTAGATTTCCAGAGTCTCCGAAAAACACGCGTTTTCCTATACAGAACCGGCGACATTTGCCAGCCTCTCGGAGTGCTACATGGCGCGTCAGTGGAATCGCTGAAGTAGTACCGTCGAAGCCTGCGGTGGAGAAGTGCGTCGTTCCGTGAGCACCATGCGACTGATCGGATAAGTGGCTGAACCCTCTCCTCATCTGATGCTCAGTGCGGGGAGGGCTGTTCGCGAGAGGTGCAGCGCAGGATGTGGTTTCGTGTTTGAGTTGGTGGTTGTGTGCTGAAGTGCCTTCTGCACGGAACACTTTTTAATACAGAAATCTGACTTATTTATAAAGCAATTTAATCTGTACGTGCAATGCCATCAGAAGCTAAATAGTTTGTTCGTATGGTGCAAGACGACTGATGGCCGACCATTGAGTTGCCTTATTTGGTGACGTCTTTGTCCGTCGATCACGTAAGTACAAGCGCGGTTTATTCTTGTGCTCCTTATTCTTTGTCTTGTTCCGGAAACTTAATTAATCGGATTAATCGAAGCCGTGAACGTCAGGGAAGTGATGGAGGCATCCGGGACCTCTTAAACGTCTGCAACCCACAAGACAGCCATCTGCTTCTTAATTCCGTCCGAGTACTGTGATAATAGCTTTTATGTAAGTCTTAGTCGTTCCCTCGAACTGTAATTAATCATAGATCACTTGTGAGAGTCGGCCATCTCAGGCCAGAAGAGATCGCGTCCTCAAACACTTGTAAGATCATGGCGTACCGCTGTTTGCATATCGTTCCGATAGAATTGTTTTCTGAAATTTGAATTCGAACAAATAGGAGCTCATCTTCGTGCCATTGATATAATATTGTTTTATACATCAATATTTAGCAGACAGTTTAATGAGATGCATCATTTTTCGAGCTGGGATTTTTGGCCTGTAAATACGAGCCAAAGTCCCTGCAGATTGTGGCGTTGTGTTGGAGTCGTCTTAAGTAGTTCACACCCAATCAGCTGAGTAACACGTCTGTCGTCTTAACGTTCCGTTATTGTATTCCGTCCGAGGTAACGTACCCTGGAGAACTAACTGTAAACTAGAAAGCAAGCGGCCATTCTCCGATGTTTGACAGGTGACACTAATCATCGACGTTTCGGAAGTATGGCCGATGCTGTCTGGTATTATGCGACTCTAGCCTTTCTACGTAATTATGCCGTTAGTATCTGATGGAAATGAATTTTTGTACATTTTGTAATTGTATGTCTCAGTAAAACCTTCTGAGTCATACTTATAATTTAAAACAGAATAATGTTGTTATCTTGTAATAACTATGCACTTTTAATAGTATATTTTCTTTGCGACTCCGAGGAAACTCTTCCCCCGAGTTTTCTACTGGTGATGTGTTGTTTGATCCTCCCATTCAGCGCTCAGTTTAATGTTCCTTAAAATATTAGGACAAGAGGGCCGGTGGCGGAAGTTGGCCCCGTTCGGTGTCCTGCTTAGCCAGGAACGTTTTATATCAGATTTTGCAGTGTTCATTTTCAGTCTTTTGTTTCTAGAAGTGACAGCGCGATAAGGAGCTTATATCTTATCTGTCTCGTACCCACCGAAATCATGTGCGTTCCAGAAATAAAGACACGTGCTTGTCTGATAATAGCTAGAACGACGATTATGATCCTTGGAAGGGAAATGATGGGCTTCCGGCCGGGAGTGTGCAAGGAAGTTGACGAGCCTTGTTGCTCAGATCATCATCATCGGGGCCCATGGAAGGCGGGAAATGTTGGCGGTGCTGTACCAACTGTAGTCCGCGACTGTAATCTTGAGACTTGCAAGGAATGCAGGAAGTCCGAAGCGTTAAAGGCAGACGCTATCTTTCCTCCTTCACCCTGCAAGTCTGAAGATTACAGTCGCGTACTGTACCTAATATGCAATTCGGACTGTAAAGTCAGTCACTTGACAAACCTGCTTTTGTAGCCATGTAACAGGTCAGTTCGAATTTCTTCTGAATAGGCAACTGGTGATTATAAAATCCAGACTTGCGACTAAGTGGGACAGAAACGTCATTTATATGCAAACTTGTATTTATCCAACGGGAAACTAGAATGAGCCCGGATAGCTCAGTACACTACAGCACAGTACAACAGTCTTGTGCTGTTAACTGGACGACCAGGGTTCTGTTCCCGGCATGGGGAAGGATTTCTCTCCCTGCCATCGGGTGCAGACCAACTCTGGGCTCACGCAGCCTCCTTTCCAGTCGTTGCTGGTGTAAAGCAGTCGGAGAATGAAGCCGACGCCTTCTGGTGCTGAAGTAAAGACCGAGCTTCTTTGCCTCCACCTTACGCCACCTACCACACGTCTGACATTAAAATCGTATGGACCCCGTTGCCTGGAAGTCCTCGTCCCACGTCACGTCGCACCTGAAGGACACTCGGTCCTTCCCACTCGCTTGACAGCACGAATCTGCTTGTAGGCCGCCCCGTGAGCGATGTTGCAATTTCTTTTCCCAGCTGAATGGCGTAACTGAAGTGGCAGGTAATTTGTATTTCGTGGCTCACACTTGGGCCCCCTTCGAGGGCAAATGACGTTCATGCGCGGGGCGCGAAATCTTCAGGATTCTGAATAATGATTACAGACCCTCTAAGAAGAACCAGCCGCTTTAAGCTGTGGACGGCTTTTAAGTTCGACAAACAAAACGATTTGAAGTACAAACTTGCGTGTTTCTTTGCTGCCATAATTGTTGGACTTTGTTGTGAAAATGCGATCTTGTATGTTCTTGAATTTGTTAGGCCAGAGAGTTCCGACACTTCGTGATGCGTAGTGCCCGCCATGTACACGATTAACTTCATGGTCCCACCCTCACGTCTACGCAAAAAGTCTTACAATTTCTATCTTCCTTCGAATTTCATCGACCAAAATTTTACATGCATTACTGATTTCTCTGGTATATACAACACGACTTGCCCACCGCATTAATTTTTTATATTCAAGACGCTAAATATATTTAAATTAAGAATGTTGATGTGCGTCACTGAGATGATTTATTACGTTGAGCATAACAAATGTTTAGGGCTATGGCGTAGCTCAGGTGGTTAGACATTGCCTTTTAACAGCGGATAACCAAATAAATCCCGGGTGACCGTTGGCGACGTTCGAGGTGGCACTTGGCAGCTGTCGGAGGAATGTTAATTCAGTGTACAGCAAACTATTAAGCAAAACTGTGAATTGTCGAAAGGATTTCAATAGCCAACTCCTTGAGAAGCTAGTCGTCGCCCATCTAGTCAAGAAATTCCCCTGCCTTTATGGAAGTCGGAGGCTTTTTACCGTTTTCACCAGAGGCCACCACCGGTCCCTATTATGAGCCAGATGAATCCACTCCACACCCTTCGCTTCTCCTTTTCCTTAGGATGTATTTTAATATTATCCTCTCCAAGTGGTCTTCCTTTCGGGTTTACGACCAAAGGTACGCGTTTTCTCGTCTCCGTGCGTCCAGAGGTCCCTTACAACAGAGTTTTTTAATATGTACTCTCGTTTTGTTTTGAATCTGTCGTGTTTATATGCAAGCAGGGGCAGAGTCACATATTGCTGTAACGTAAGCCATAAACTACATAACTCTCCACAGCTGCTAATTCTGTTCGTGGCAGCTTCTAATCATAGCCCCGTGGCTCCAGAAATAGCTTCTTGGCTAGAATCCCGCTCTTCCTCTCAT
Source organism: Zootermopsis nevadensis (assembly GCF_977971745.1). Lineage (NCBI taxonomy): Eukaryota > Metazoa > Arthropoda > Insecta > Blattodea > Termopsidae > Zootermopsis > Zootermopsis nevadensis. The sequence goes on along the minus strand of NW_028259139.1, from coordinate 349,813 downwards.
TGGGATGTTGCATTCTGTGGTGTACCGAAGTAGTGTCCAAGCCCCTCGTATCGAAGGCCACCTTATTTTCACGTAATGTTTAATATTTCTGCCAAACGATGTGACTGGACTGTTCGTGCTGTTAATTGGCTAATTCAGGGCGTTTCAAGATGGCGGGGGCGTTCTTCACGCCCTCCGCGTCCACTTCTCATTACGCAGTAACGCATTGAAGTTACTTTGCTTTTCGATACATCGAGGATGGCATATTCTGATCCCAATAAATAATCGCTAGCATTCTAGTGTCTCCTTCTCCCGGAGTGCCACGACAGACAAACTGCGAAGGGACTCTCCTCCTTCCGGAACCCTGCCTGCTGCATGTACCTCGTTGGTACTGATTGGTAGACTTTCGTGGCGCTGTTGTAACAGATTGCTACTCGATTAAGTAACACCAACATGTGTGGCATAGCACCTTGTTGCTCTCCGCTCCGCTGACTGTGGTCTCGGGTTCGAGGCGGGATATGTTTGTGCTTCTCGATGTAGAAATATTATTAAGCGTTTTGTACATGTGGAGGTCCTTTTCAGCGTAACCGTGGGAGTAAGGTCGTGCATCCTACAACTTGGCTTTGCAGTCTTAGTCATGGATGTAGTAATAACATGACGAATCGAAGGAACGAGTGGGAAAGTGTGATCCGGTTTTTCGAATCGATTTTCTAAATGCGTTCTGTGTTTCTCTCGCTCTTGGGTGATGGGGTCAACAGCGCCCGGGCCCCTAAAAAATCATCTTTAAAATTAATCAAGTATAATAAAAACTGAAATTGTGATTTATTTCCTTCTTATAGAGAATTGTTGAATTTTTACAGGAAGAATGGGATGTAACCAAATTATAACAAAGAGTAATTCTCGTTGTATTATTTTCAACTACCAACAACGTAAATATCGAACGACAATGGTCAGCTTTTATATGAACACCCGCGTGTCTAAACAGTGTAAGAAAATGTTTTGGAATTTACAAGTCACGCCTGTAACAATGTTGGCATAACAATTAACATTGTTACGTCATAGTTTTCGTTGACATTGTTGTATTTAATTAGTGTGTATTGCCGTCAACAATTAATTTTAAAGAACTGAGCTGTGAATCGCTTGTAGAAGACAAAATACTTTTGTGCTGTTGAAGAATACTGCCTTACACTCTCCGAAGTTTGTTGTTAATTCGATTGTGGACATCTAGTTCCCTTCCCGTGAACGAAGAGATAGGTAAAGACTTTTTCTTATTTTATTGTTATTATTATTTATCAACATATTTACACGTGTTTGTTAATACTTATGAACACTTGGAAGAAGTTGAAATATGTTAGACTGACTTTTGTTATTTACGGCAAAAATTGATTTGCAATTTAACGTTCCAGTAAACAATTAGAAATTCGAATGTTTAGTAGCCTAAAATCTTGATGAAACCCTTCGTTGTGTATTTGTGGGTTTCGTATGATTCTCAGGGTAAACAGCGATCATTTTCTTAAACGGCATTAACCGTTCGAGTGTCGTGTTTTCCATGCGGTACGGACTGAATTCTTAGATAATATTTAGACGATATTCGGCTTCAGATGGTTAATAAACGGGGCACATATTGAGAAAAATAATTCGAAATCTTTACATTTCTTGATACATCAACTTTGTTAAAGCCTCTTTGCCAGCTGAGAATTGCCTCAATAAAGTGTAAAGAACTCCATGTTTTTTTTACTGAAGAAAGAATAATTGTTACGTCATAGTTTTGGCCAACGTAGGTTTTCGCCGCCTCCTTTCGGAGGTTTCTTGGTCTTCAAGTGTGCATTTATGTCAGACACAGACATGTTGTGGATTCGTACTCAGTCATCAGTTTCGTTTCTTCGTCCTCCATTTCTGCTCTCGCGAGAGTTAATAACTTCGTAGAGCAGCTCAATTTAGAGGAGTGGTCACGTGCTCTATCGCTGTATGGTCGGGAAAGGCCCTTCTGTCATCTGTGGGTCTTGTTCCCCCCCCCCCCCCCCCCCCCGCCATTAACTGAAGACTGACTGATTTGAGGCTTTCAGGCAGCGGTGAGGCCGAAGATGGCTGTCTTCTGGGCTGTTGCGCCGTGTAGTCTAGATTACACGGCGCAACATCACAGAATACAGATATCCTTATAGGTTTACGCTTTTCAGAAATGACTTTCTACAAGTATTTGCTTTTGTTCCGTACTTTAAAGCACAATACACGAAAATGGCCGTCCTGCTTGTCAGGCTGAGAGCAGAAGCAGTGTTAGTAGGCGACTTGGTTTCTTTCTCTGCTCAGCCGAGAATCCTCGAATTGAAAAACGGGTCTCGATCCAATGGGACTCGCGTCATTTTCCGCTCTCGAGTGCGGGCGGACATGCCTACCGTCGCCGCTCTAGGGACTCCCTCCCACTCACTCCGTCTTTAATGGACCTGAAGCAGACAAAGACTTGCACTAGTGACGTCACTGTTTGCAGCTTATCTACCGAACAGGCGAACTCTTAGTACCAAAAGGAGAGACTTGTTCTGGAAGTTGCTTCTGTCCATATCGACGTGCAAAGTCCGTGAAGATTATGGTCCATACAGCCACTCACACTGCCGTGCTCTTGGTACCTCGTACAAAAATACCGTCTGTTCCCGTGTGCTGCACGTCAGTCTGCCCTGACGCAGATCATGTCGTCACAAGCAGGTCTTGCACAAGAACGCCATTTAAATATTTTGCTGACGTTATAAGGTATAATCTGATGAACTGAAAAGTGCAACAGATTTGTAAGGAGGCCGTGGTGATGCTTTCCAGGCAACCCGTGGAGAGTCAGGAAAGCCATTAAAATGGTCGTTCAAGGACTCTGGAGCCACAGGGTAAGTAGTTAACGTGAACGATGTTGAAGGAAGGGGGACTTTCGGTGGAGGAGTACATTTCTTTCCGTTGCACTGCGTGTCGGAATAATTCGTTTGTTACTGAAACAGATAAGGACTTCAGGTTGCCTCGAACGCGTGAATCATCAAGGAAAGTAAGAGGCGTACTGGTTACGGTAACTTTTTCCTTTAGGAGTTGATTGTGTGACGTACGTTTTCGTGTGGGAAGACGAGACTGTTTCACGCATTATGATTCTGAGAGCGAAAACTTGCGTATCCTGTAACTCAATACCTGGTATTTCGAATGAAAAGAAAAGGTGTCTTGTGAACCCATCAGTGCCAGGTACACAGAAAATATATCTGCGGATTTATCAGTACAATTGCTGTGTACATAAGTCGAGTACATTTGTGAGGAAAGGTTGAAAATCTGTCCTCCGTTTCATTACTCGTCACGACATGTACTCCTGTAATAGGCACTGCTCCGTCGACCTTGAAGTGCACATGGAAACAGGTTCTTGAGGAACGTCTTTCTGTATGCTCCGTGCCCGTTCGCGTTATGAGGTTTGTGGCTTCGTCAGTGATCTTGTGTCTGGATGAACATCCGGTCTTCAGTTTCCGGCGCTCTTCGCCACCACGCCTACTCTGGCTGTGGGTGCTGTTCACCGGGATAAATTTCGAAAGATGCAATCCCGTTATCGATAGATATTTTTCATACAGTCATCAAAATCGTAGTGGCCATTTGCATCCTGGAAGCAGAACGGTGACCTGCTTTTAATATGTACTTGATTTTGTGTGGTGAAGTCGATATATTTCACGGCGTTTCGCTTAGAATATAATGTGTACCATCCTTCCTTAGTTGAAGTTGATCGTAAATGTTGTTAATGACGCTACTTCCAACGCTGGCGGTGTCTAACCTGTCCTGTTTGTTTTCCAGATATTGTGAGGTCGCTTGACTGAAAACTAGGGGTCACCGGCAGCAACTGTAACTCTATTGGCTGGGATCATGGTCAGCTACTACCGGGTCCTGGACGTTTCGCGAAATGCGACCACAGCGGAGATCAAGAAGGCGTAAGTACGAGGAACTGGTTTCGTGGCACCACGGACCCCTTCCGACCTGGTAGCACATTCAGAGTGGTCCGCCTTCCTAAAAGGCTGGGTTATGTTATGTCCTGTTGGTCACGCGGTCCACCCAGCCTGCCTTTTAGTGGATACCGGAGATTCTTTCATAGGAGTAAAAGCGCCTCCAAGCTCTCTTCTGACTTGTAGCCGGATAAATCCGTGGGTCAAACCCCGGCTTGTTTCCCTACGATAAATGTCTGGACTCCTGACAAGAACGGAGTGGCAACCGAGGTTGATGGCATTTTCCATTTGTTCGCCTCGTCCCACCAGAAGGAATTGGGCCGTCGTGGAATGTTCCAGAATTACGCAATCGCCACCCTCGTCTCCAGAGCTGATCGAGGGCCTCGGAATAAACCTCGCTCCAAGGTCTTTTGGTTTGGCCTGGTATTGATTTCGAGGAGGAGGCAGACAGCTTCAGTACGCCTGCCGGGCGATGGGTGGACCGACGGACAAGTTTGGAGTCGAAGTGCAGTCTGCCTGCGCAGTAACCGACTGACCCAGGTCGACAAATAAAGTTTGCTGTGTGATTTATCATTGGCCAAAAATTGTTTACGTCGATAGATTTCGGAGACTTCGATGTCGAAGGGAGTCTTCATGAAAATTACACAAAATTGTTTTAGTTCTTTGTGATGGGGGTTTCACGATTCTGAAATAGTCGTATTTTGAAACGTGAAGGAATCGATTTGTGCAGAGTTTGTGAATCCAAAGCTGATATAAAGTAAAACTGCTCAATTTTTAAATTCCCGCAAATGGCTGGCGCGAACTGATGAGGTGGGGAGTAACGCTCTGGCCACTTCATGTGGGGCCCTAGAATTATGTATGGCAATCGGTAATTGCAAAATGCGGGACTCTGTCATGTAGACCCTAATGTAAAGAAAAATGACTTCCGTGTGCATTGTCTCTCGCTTTCAGATCGGCTAATGAACTCTCGAAGGCAGACTTTTAACACGCGGTAATGCTGTCGGTGGATACGCGATTTACATTGTACGTGACATGGAATTGATTTAGCGAGGCAGATGTTCAAAATTCCGTGTATTTGCTTTTTTTTCAGGTACCGGACATTAGCACTAAAATGGCATCCGGATAAAAATCCAGATAATTTGGACGAAGCAAATAAAAAATTCAAAGAAATTTCAGAAGCGTACGAAGTTCTGTCTGACGGTAAGTATTTCTGTTGCCTGTGTAATTTATGAGATAATGTGAGCAACCTTGGCGACTGGCTTTAGTTTGGTTGCGTTCACTTCAAGGCAACGGGTTGAACAAGGAACGTCGACCAGCTGTTCTCTTCGCCTCCAGTGGAGGTCGTCGTCGTTTGCCATGTGTTGTCCGCCCGTAATCGATTCGTAGACTGAAGCAGCACACCCTGTGAGACTGGCTTGTTAAAAATCAATGGCCAGTGGAAACCTACTGGCGCCTCCCAGAAAATAGAAATTAGCTTTTCCGAAAATTTTGTCTTCGGAACTTTTCTGGTCCCCAGAGGAACTAGCGGAACCAGAGCCCGAGACAAACGATGACGACTGTCGACTTCCGGTAACATTTCCAGCGTTGCAGCAGAACACATTTTGTGTCTTCATTTCTGTACGTAGGTGCATAGTTCGTCTGATGTTCTAATTCTTTTTTGTCCTTGACGTGTCGGCCTCTACCGTGAGGTGTTGGGGGTTCCGTAATTCGTATAAACCCCTTTGGGAGCACTTGCATCAGAGAAATAGTGTCCCTTGTTGGCGAAGTAAAATATGTTAAATTGCTCGAATGTATTCGCGTGAGGTCCAACAGTGAAAGGTTTTAAACTGAAGAAAAAGCAAGTATTACCGTACGGAAAAAATCTTGAGTCCTTGTGTGGGCGTGTGCACTTGATTGCAACAGACACGAAACGTCAGATGTACGATCCGCCTTTCAGTCTACTGGAGGTCCACGAAGGATTTTTGTGATTGCCGTTCCATCGTTTCTTCGGTATTTGAATGAGAGACAGTGGAGTTGCTCGACGCCGGCGATGGGTCTGATTTTTACTTGACTGAACTTTGTAACGCAGATTGTAATTGGTTCTGCTTTGTTGTTTCTTGCTTGAAAACAGTGCCTCGGCATTGTTCTGGAAAGAGCGAAGGAAAATTCCATCAGAGACTTCGGTGTATGAAAACATTTGTTGAAATTCAATGATGATTTCTTCAAATCCCCGCCCCTTCATTTAACATTTCTCTTTGTCCCCCTTGAAGCAGCTTCTCGACAGCCTGGAGCCGCTCGAAGGTGGAAGCCATCGTAATTGTTATGTGTGTATATATGTATGATATATGTGCTTGGTTTCAACAGACGCCAAACGTCGGATGTACGACGCTCATCAGCACCAACGACCCGGCACGCATTCCTCTAAGGTCCCGCGAAACTTCAACTTCCGTGGATTTTTCGAGTCGCCGTTCCATCGTTTCTTTGGTATTTGAACTCGATAGATCGAACTGCCCTCAGATTGCTTGCATTCTTGTTCCCCTGAACTTCCTTCGATAAATACGCCTTACAGCAACGTTTTTTATTAATAATTTTATTTGCTTTCCGGTAGAATTGGCTTTATTTAACGATCTTATCTGATTAATCTTTGCCTCAAAGGGTAAGCAGTTTATCTTCTTTGGCAGTTTTAAGGGTCATGTTATTTTTTTTTAGATATTCCGATATAAGTAAAACGTGGCGTAAAATCAAATTATAAAATTAGCCTCCGTAAACTCCTCTTCCTAATGGTCTTCGTACTCTCTTAGAAATCTTCTGTTACTTCGCAGGCACAGGGACGTCAGTGTTTCTTGCACGGTTTCCCCTTGCTCTGGATCACACCTGTTTTCTCGATGTCGGTGTGAAAAATTAGGAGGAACTTTTCACTTTAAAATCGTGGCCAAAATCCGAACGTCGCGCTATAGGAAATTCAAAAGTGTCCCTGTTGTGAGAGATCCCCGAGAGGGGGGGGTCCTTACATTCCTCTCCCACCCCCATTTTGAAATTATGCTCAGGAATGTCGAGAATCTTATATAACGGCGTGTGTATGCCTCCTTGTACGTCGTAAAACAAATATGGATACAGGAAACGCTCCTTGGAGGGAGAGGGAGAGAGATTGGTATCTGTTGAAGTGTTTTTGAAATACGTAATTCTTCTCGCGACGCTGCCCGTCTCGCAGTTGCCTCGAAACTTTCTGTCCCCCTCGAAGTAAAAAAAAGACAAGATTGGTGGCTCGTGTGTTCAAAAGTGATCTAAGTAGTGCGTGAGGTGAGGTTGTGTCGTCTGGACGATGAGGTCCAGAATAAAGTTGCGCGCGCAGGCCAGAGGTCTTTCATCCAGAGTACAGTAGCCAAAGAATGATCATCCTTGCTTTTTTGAGGTACAGAAATCAGTTGAGAGTTTTGTCTTCGTCTCAGACTAGCAGCGATGTTGTTGGGCTCTAATATCGCTTGCCATAGGTCACCTGGTGTGAAATGATCGTATTGCAAGTGGCAATTCTGTGATGTACGAGGTCTGACAAATAACCGGGCTGATTCTGTAACATGTCGATCCGGAACCTGATGGTCCAATTCTTGGTTTAGTCTTTTTGTAAGAACAGATCGCGTTGGGAGGCGCAACTGATGTCAGGATCATTTTAACTTTTGTCCGTGGCTGATGGTCTGCATTGATGACTTTGACTTCTCGTTTCTGGAAGGGTGGAGTCCTTAGACGTCGCCACCGGAATTGCCAATTTTTTTTTCAGTAGTATTTCTGGAAAGGTCTATCATTGTTTGTCCCGATGATTTTGGCAAATTAGCAACAAAATACTGCAGCCACAGAACGAACCGAGTCCCGATCACCGTATGACAAGACTTGAATCACGTAGTCTTGTGGTATGTGCTCCAGCTAGGCAGAGAGAGTTGCTTCTTCCTACACAAAAACGCCATTCTGGTTATTTGTCACGCTTCGTAGAGGCCTTCGGCGAGTACCAAGATTTTGTTGAAAGTCAACTGCATAATGATGTTACACAGTCAATTTGAAAGAAATACAAATTGGTGAAGTACAATTTGCACTAATGTATGAAATACGCAGAATGAAAGTATGTAGAGACCATCTGTTTGGCAGTTATTTCGGGTTTAATTGTATTTGGTATTTGTGTCTGTTAGCTGTCATGGAGTTGACGTCTGATTGATTGTCCCTCGTGCTTCGAATTTCCAACAGTAGCAGAACATGACGCGGACTATAACCGAGGGCAGATTCCATGCCCCACGTCATTGCAATTCTGAAGCATGCTGATTGAAATTGTGTTGGTTCTTTCAAGGTTTAATTAAATATGTGGGAGACGACATAATCGGTCACTCCACGTTCATTGTTTAACCCACAGCTTTTAAAATGGTGGCCACCAAAGAATCCCAACTCGTCTCTTAAAATTCCTATTTATTATAATAAGAAATGCAAATCTTCATGGCGTACGGACGTGTTCGTTGCTCTCAGTGGGCTTTTCTGGAGTACTGATAAGTGTGAGTGGTCAGCGTCACGTTCCGACCGTGCTTTACCCCCAGGAAAGCACCCCTGTACCCATTCTACAGGGGGCAGGGTGGACACAGAGGCTAGAGGAAAAATCCTCTGTACCAGAATGAATCCCTCTGGCCAAGAAACGCCTAGAGACGTGAAGTATGTTAAAGGTTGCAATTTTTAGAAAAATTCATGTGGTCAGAACTAAGTGTCGCTCAGCAGCAGTCATGAAACTGAAATGATTTATTCCACCCGCAAGACAGCAGCATCCGTGTTAACTAATTTTCAGTGATGTTTAAATTTTGTGTACTGACTGTATAAAAGAAGTTATTGTCAGGTATCAAATTGCAATGTTATTGCCACGTTCTCAGGCGCTAAAGATGTCGGCACTTGTCTGCCGACGTAATTCAGCTCGAGATCCCCCTAGATAGATTTGGATTAAATTTTGGTATGGACGTTATGCCACTGGAGACTGCTCTAAAATAATGTTTGTCAGTGTGAAGGCTTCAAGTCTTACACTGAAACATATTTATGTTTGTTATTTTTTAAGGAGACAATCAGGTTATTAATTTTTGTTATTGTTTTCTATTTCTCCTGATTTTAACTCCAGTTTCTTTTCCCTGACCTTTTATTACCACAGGGCCTTCGGTTTCATTGGTTGTTCTTTATTCCTGGTTTATTGATCGCCAGTTCACTGTATGATGTAAGATGCTAAGGATATGCCGTATTGTTAGCGGAGTGTGGAACATCAGTTCCATAAAGATCAGCTGCATGACAAATAAGGGATTTGGCAACAAGTGATAATAGTGAAAGTCTTCATGTTGATGTTTCACTGCAGTTTGGTTAAAAAGTCTATTGAAGCTAGGTATTTTAACGCTCAATTGTCACATCATCAGACTTGAGCATGTACATTTCACAGAGATTTTATTTTTCTCTATAAAGGCCTTTAGTTTGATGTTTGTTATAGTACGTAAAGTCAAACATTTTAATCCTTTCAACACCTAATTTAATGGATTAATTTCTTTCAACTATTTTCTGTTGTTCTTTCATGTCTCAAGTAGAAATAAGGGCTTGGCTGTTCAGTTGTTTTATGATGGCTGCGTCAAGTGCAGGAATAGACGCGATGTGAAGGGGGACGTGCTTTGATGGTTGGGGTTAATACAGGATAATGTGGCCGTGGCCTGTTTTTGAGGTCGTTCCCTGACACTGGATCAAAGAAAACCGTCGGATAGTATATTCCTGGGATGAAACCAGGCGTCCGTCAAGTATGAGGCAGAATCATTGGTTCTGTATTAACCCACTTGAACCCACAAATAGGTTTTGAACAGAGGAAGGCATATTTTAGATTTTAATTAATCAAAAGTAGATAATACTAACTTACACAAACAGTTTGTTTTTCCTCTTATTTCAGCTATTAGAAACTGAAGCTCATGGTAACACGCGCATGGGAGCCGTTCGTTTACGAGTTTGCAGTTCAGCATTCTTTAATTCTGTAAAATATAAGAAGATATAACCAAAACCAGCTACTTCATAGCAGTCACTAACCAACCGTGATTCTTCAGTTACATTCAGTTGTGCAAACCATGTTTTTTTGTTTTCCCCACCCCAGTTTACCGTAAGATCTTGGCGTGGCCAGTTGTGGTGTAATTTATGCGGTTGGCAAGACTTGATGTACTTATAACTAATGAAGTTCTGTGTATCTTGCAGGACATGCAACTGCAGTGTGGTCTCTATATACTTGAAACACAAAAAATAATGTGAAATGCACTTAACTTGCGTTAACTTGCTTACGTGTTAACCGCATTTAATTTTACTTGCATGTTTATTGTGTGACTCACTTATGAAATATCAAAATTGACAAACTTTATGAGCCTCTTTTTCAGAAATGAGATTATTTCCTTGCTTTTACTAAACTGTAACTCCGTAAACCTGTTTGTCTTAATGTACATAAGAGTAGGATTTGAGTGTATGGTGTAAAAATATGCAGTTCCAATTCAAACAAAACTTTCAACAAAATGGTACGGCAATTTGTATCGCTGCGGTGCTTGCTGACAAGGTGTCCTGTCGATCACTTAAGTATGTGCATTCCTTCTTGTCACTAACAGAACTGTATGTCGTAACTTACGTACACGTCTTTCTCTGAGGTGGTAGTTAGCTCTGGTTTTCTTAACCAACATTGTAACAGTTTCTAACTGGTGAATGAGGGAAATGGCCAGTCGTTTCTCCATTCACGCGATAGATTTTCTTCCTGGAAAATTCGGCACAAATGAAAAGTTAATTTTTCATAAGATAATTGAACTCCCAGATGATAAACAGTTGCAGATATGACATATAAATAAAATGTTTATTTCTGCTGATCATGTAGCTGTGTTAAAGTGTAGTGACGTAAGTGAAAAAGTGGTACATACTCTTCAACAGCTTTAAAATGAAAACATGTAAATGAAAAATGTGTAATTGGAGAAACGACTGTGTTTGTACATACTCTAATTTTGTTTTATTTGTGATGGTGGAGCCACTTTATGGGCACTAAAGGCAATTTATTTTAAATTACCACTAAGACTGATATTGCATCTGTGTGATACATTTAAATTTTCAGCATCTAGCCAATACTAAGTTAAGTAATGGTTGTGGTAAGTATTCTTTGCCTCTTATATCTGTAACTGATACAACTGGCGCATCATCTGCCCAGGTTCGGCAGCTCCGGGTGATGATATTCCACACAGAGTAAATTTGGGAGTGGGGCCAATGTACTTGTGCTTTTGTTGTTAATTATGATTAGGAAGTCTGATTAAAAATATAGTTGTCAGTAAGTAGACTCAAAAGAATACTAAAATTTTTCTACATTGAGGATTAAAATCTGTGTTAATAGTGTTATGAGCTTGTCATGTTCTATGAGCATAGAGTTGTATTATCAGTTTTAAAGTTATGTTGTCAATATTTAAACAGTGTTTGATATTTATTTTATTTTAATTGTGTTTATATATATTAAAAGCAGCATCTTTTACAATTTTTGCCATAGAAGCACAACTTTATTTATTTATTGGTATTGGCATTTGTACTGAATTGAATGCTGTGGCACAGAAAGTAGACCAGTTTGAAGTAAAGATCAGAAGCTAAAATGAGTTAATGGTGATGAACATTGACTCCATTGATTTGGGTATTCGGGAAAAATATGACAAATCTCGGGTTCTGTACGTTTCGTGTTCTGCTGCCCCCCCCCCCCTTATGATAATCAGAATCAGTGTTTTTGGTTTATAGCACCTCTTTATGACACTTAAGGAATGTGAGTATACCAGATTACAAAATCAACACACATTCAGAAAAATAATGTTTTGAAGTATGGAATTTCGGTAGTAAGAGCAAGAATGTTTTTTGTATTATAAGGAACAGCATGTCCTAGATAGAGTATGGAGAAGAATGCTGCAGGCTGTCTTCTTTAGCATAGTTTCTAATGCTACTAAAGAAATTGGGGTATCTTCCCCACCACAGCAAAAAAAAATACACAAACTTATTGATCCTCACTTGTGATTATTTCAAATACTAAAGTTTGAAGGTTCCTGCTGCTGTTGTCGTCGTCATCAATATTAGTTTAGTATTAGCTTTACTGACTCGTGGCCTGTCATCTAAGCAACAGTAATACATATTGATCATTTTAACAGCTTTCTCATTTGATGGAGAGAGTTCATAAACTAATTCTCTTTTCAGTCTCTGACTCATTGGAAGTTCAAATGTTGTGTGTTCAACACAGTGTGTATACAGTGATTGAGAATTAACCAAATGTTTTTAAAGTACAGGGTGGCCAAGAAGTCACCATGCCCCTACTTAACTTACCATGTGGCAAGAGTCACTGTGCATCAAGCGGATCTGTATGTGCACCGTTGCGTTTGAAACAGCCTGATTTGCCACCGTGTTCTGTGTGACTTGCACATAAGCATTTGTGGCATGAAGGTAGTTTGCCATAGCATGCACATATGTATCCACATGGTAAGTTCAGTATATTTTAAATATACATTTGATGCATGCATGTAGCTGTAGGTTCACGTGATATTTTTGATTCTTCAGAGAAGAAACGCCGAATGTATGACAAATATGGAAAGGAGGATTATTCACAAGCGTCTCGAGGCCGTTCAAGGCATTATGGTGCTGCTCCAAGTGATGACATACACGATTTCTTCACCACTTTCCGTGATCCTGAAGAAGTGTTCAGAGAGTTCTTCGGTGGACGTTCCCCGTTTGGTGATCTCTTCCAAGGTATGGTGTTAATGTGAAAAAAAATTACCAGTTTAACATTCACCCATTATTAAAACTTTACATATGTTTCCTAACCTTATTTTCAATTTCTGGTTATGAGTATTCATTGTTCTGTTGTTAGATGTATCACTGTTTTTCCCCTCCACCACCCCTACTGTTCGTGTCATTCTGAAGGAGTACACAGTGTCTCGACTGCTCTCTTATCTTTGAGCCTCGCCAAGGAGAATGTATGAAAAATTAAAAGCTGCATAAATGAGAAATGTCACCTGCCTCTATTCATTTTCAAGTAATACCACATTTTTTGGCTACAAGAGATTGCATATTGATTTTAATGCTCCTAACCCTTTTGATGCACATTTTTTCACCACTTTCCTGAAATAATGCAATTCTAAGGTAAAAATATGAAAATGTCTGTCTTTTTCATTGTGGTAGGAAGAGTGGCACTGGGATAGCCCCTCTCCCCCTTCCGACCACTTCGGTCAGCTTTTCCCTCTCAAACATTATTCCACAAGTTCTTCATACCTATTTGTCATCATCACAGCCACCAGTCTTTACTGTTATTATTGTCATATTGTAGATTTCAGCCGGGGTCAAGGACAGGGCCATCACCAGCGCAACTCCCATCCACAGAACTTGATTAGTTCTTTGATCTACAATCCATTCGCTTCACAAGAACTTCGCATGCCAGGTTTTGAAGACCTGTTCAGCGCCGGTCAACTAAGCTCTGGGGGCTTCACATCATTCTCATCTCTTAGCAATGTCAGCGGACCAAGTGGTGGAACTGTTAAGAGGACGTCAACTTCCACCAGATTCATTGATGGAAAGAAGATAATGACTAAGAAGTAAGTACAGGAATATCTTGCAAAACCTAAGATTTTAAAATTAAAGGCTACGAAGTTTCTTGGATCTGATATACACAGTTTTTCTATTATTTTTTCGTACTTTTTAAATTCAAGTAAGTTAAAAAAGTAATAATATAGTAATGATTTATATAGTATTGGACAGTGAATGGAGATTCTAAATGAAACCCAGAAAGACTGGCATTAACATATAATGATACTATAACAGAACAGCACTGACCTGAAGTGTGTTCACTTCAAGCTCGATATATTCTACACTGTCACAACTACAAATACGTGTAGCTCTCATTATAAGGGGGGGCACTGACACAATGAGAATACGCTGTTGAAGATGTCTGTCTTACTGGATGTAGCGCCATGTAGTCTGGTAGAAGTTACTGTATCTGAGGTCATTGCTGCCTCCATCATCATTTGAGGTTTTGCATAAGACAGGAGACCCTGATGTGAGTCCGTCAAAACTTATACAAGATGCATGCAGGTTCTTAAAGTTGTGTAATGAAGTGTGCTAGGATTATTCTGTAAAGAATTCAGCTTCTGGACCACTATGCGGAGAGAGAACTGTACCTTTGCTGTTTATACCAGCACGACAACACGGTAACCCACACAAATCAGAAAGAAATGAGGTAGTAACCACTACTGCCACTACTAATATTGTAATTAATTGGCATTTATTATAGGAATCTCAGGAAATCAGTCTAGCTCTTCTGTCGTGTTTACACGGTACTGTTGAATCAATGTGATTGCAGTTTAAATAAGAGATGACTAATACTGCTTTTTACACTTGTTTCAGGATTTACGAAAATGAAAGGGAGACTACGATGGTATACGAGAATGATATCCTCATCTCGAAGACTGTAAACGGTGTTCCTCAATCCATCACCTCCAGTTAAATATATTGCTTCAAATGTTAAATTATTTCATTCATGAAGATGAGATAGGCCACAAGAGACTGACTATTTTATCTGTTTCTTTTCTGTCTATTTCTAGCAAGAGTATGTATAAAGGAGAAATTTGCCAATTGCTGCCATGTCTTTTTTCTTTTTTGTGGACCACATATACCAATATACATACATACACACATTTCAAATAAACATTGTAGGAAGCTGGTGTGACTGATGGTTAAATTTACTGCTGTTAATGTTGAGTGAGTGGATGTGGTTACAGTGAGAAAGTGGTATGTACCATGGATCAGTGAGCATTTGTTGTTCGTTTCAGTTAACTTAGGACAGTTGGTTTCTGCATTTTCTTGTGAAGGATGAAGACACTTGAATAGTGTTTTATTTTATTTGAATCAGTTAAGTTTCACTAAAAGAAAATTGTTACTGCTAAGCCAGAAAGTTTTTCCCTAAGTCATTATGCCAGTAAATTAAGAATGAAGATATGTAAGACAAAATACCCCATAATGTTTTGTGAACTCTGTGGATAAAGGGACAAAGATGTGCCTGTTTCCTGTTCCTTTGAAGAATATTACATAAGTTAATCTAAAACATTTTGTTCTAACATTTATTTGTATCAGTCAAATCTGAATTGTCTTGAAAATAAAGGGAACAGTAATACTAAGTACAGTAATTTCTTGTAGTTATGTGGTTCATTGTGTTTGGTGTTGATTTTGCTAAATGGATATAATTTTAATTTTCAAATGTTACAGTTAAGTAAGAAAATGTGGTTTGTGGTTTATTTTCTTTCTGTGTGTGTATAATATATGTAACTGATGTAATATCTTCCTGCAAAAGTGATGTTATATATCTAAGTCAGTTTAAAAAATATTACAGAACTCTCCTTTGCTTATTCTTGATGCTGGCCTAAATTGTTTTGTGAGCAGGTCAAGGGCTGTAAATGTTTATTTGCAAGATGAGAAAGTTAATCTGTCTGCAAGTCCACATCTGAAGTACCCATGCCGCAGTGTACACCACTAGCTCTTCATTGAAATTCTCGTCCTCTCCCCATTTAGAGAATTAACACATTGGAAAATTTAGTCTGTCCACCTGTGATAACCTGCAGGCTGCTAGTTGCTTGCAAGATGGCAGTATAAATGTGATTCCTTTGTGAGATAGAGTTTAAAGTATTCTATGCGAGAAGAATCATCCTTGATACCAGGGTGCTGCTTTAGGAGCCAACCTAACATGGTACTGTAAATCCTTGTACTTGTGCTCACCACATATCATCTACAAGCTATCCTAATTAGCTTTAGGAAAAATGTATGTTCCAAACTGTTGGTTCATCTACAAGCTTCTCTCAAATGGTGACATTTCAAGGGGCCTGTAATTTATTTGTTTGCTTATTGATAAATTCTGATATGTGAGGAAACTAAACCAAATGCACAGCAAACCTGACCATAACTAAGTACGCACGAAGCAGGTGGAAGGTGAGATTTCAGGTTTCCATGGCAGCATATATCAAGATGGCTGTTGTTTTGGGATGATGTAGTGTGGTACAAACCAACTGATGTTTCAGAAATGCTTAAGCTCCTTCAGGGATCAGTAATGGTCATGCTGTGAAGCTAGATATTTATTCTGGATTCATGTTATTGTGGCAGCCTGTATTTAGTATCAGTTTTCAATGTTATGAAATTGTGTTTTAGCATATTATATTTCTTGTGTTCTTGTATAGTTACTTTAGATAACTTTGATTATTTGAAGATGCTTTAAGCATAGTACTTGGATTCTTGTCTCAAGAATTCATATTCTCTTGTTGCTGATCTTTTTGTGGGAGGGAGTAAAAGTTGTAAATATGATAATATCTTGAATCTTCAGACTTATTGCTTGTGGATAAATTAAAAGTGGAGAAGACCTAGGCACAGGTGGGAGGATAATATAGGGAAATGTGGTTGTGGGTTAGATTCGTCTGACATCAGGATAAGGACGAATGATGCGATTTTGTGAACACAGTAATGAACATTTCTTGACTAGCTGAAAATATTGGTTTCTCAAGGGCTCTGAAATCAGTTAGGCACATTTATGTGGCTTTGAGTGTCAGTTGTTACGAAGTGGAATATAAAATATCTATAATGGATATACGTTTAATGTGGAACATAGCATGCAAAATGCATGTACATACGTTAGTATTTTACCGTTCGCCAGTACAAACTGGCTTTTTTTGTTGTATAGTTTGAGTTGCTCTGTATTGTAGAGCGAGTGAGGCTCTTTTCATGATCTTTGCATTACTAAGCTTGTTTTTTGTAGGACCTTTGCCTTACGCTTTCACTGAAATAGACCATATTGCTAGTGGTGACACCTATATGGAGGAAATGTTTTTGTGGTTCCCGCGTTAAAAGTTATGTCTGAGAAGTACGAGCAAGTATGTAAAGGTGCTATTGCCACTTATTTGCATTAGGGAAATTTATTTTTTTATATAAATGCTAATTGTTATGACTATGATGGTTTAGTAAACTAGTTTGAACAATTGTGTTCACAGACATATTTTCGTAATTTAGTGTAGAATGCCGCGGAGTTGAAATTTGAGCCCACTTTATGTGCTTTTGTATTCTGTGTGTTATGATAATTAAAGATGGCACAGTTGCGCGTAATTCCAGTAATTTAGTTATTGTTCGGTGATGCTTGTTATGTCACTTCAAGTTGTAAATGCATTGCTGTGGCTACGTACATAATTCTGTTAACGCCATTTACACGTTTGTACAGGTATGATTTTTGTATCTAGATGTTTTTCACAGCAGCATATGCAGCATAACTGTTACACGTTAACATAACAATTCTGCACTTGCTAACTAAAGCAGGGAGTTATGGTTTTGTCATGTTATGTTAGCTTAGGTTAAGGGTACCCAAACTGTATTCTGACCATTTGATCACAAAGAATGGAGTTTTTATCAGATTCAGTAATTCTAACCTTTTGTGACATAACTATCAGATAAAGTGTCAGGAAAGAGGGTAATTGAATTACAGTGTAATCAAATGTATCAGGGTGAATGAAGGTGGTAGCTATTGTGTATCAGACCCCTCCCCCTAGTAAGTTTGGCAAAAAGTAGGCAGTGTAGATGATGAGTTAGCAAGTCAGAGAATTCACTTGCATGTATAGACAAAAGCTGGCAGGCAGCCTTCAAGGAATGTGCCATTGGGTGTAATGATGGTAAGTACTTAGTTCATGGAAGTGTGTTGTACCATGAGCAGAATTTTGGCCACAGACCTTGTCTTTTGGGACAGTCTCTTGTTGACACGAGTCAGTTTCAGACAATGGTAGCTCTGATGTCATACTGGCTAGGCTACCACAGAAAACAGTTATGTTTTTACAAGATGCATTAGGTGTACCATGTTTTCCACTTATGATGCAGGTTTAATTGGTTGCTGAGCATTGTGAGAGACACCATCCATAATGGTCACAATTGGAGTGGATCACTCTGTGCTTGATCGAAGTTTTATGATACTGGAAAATGAGCACGCACTAACAGAAGACAAGGTTGCAGCATGTACTGAACTTGAAGGGTAATACTCGTGAAATTTGTAATTTATTACTAATGACAGATGTAGGATACTTTAACAAAAGCATTTTCCTTGATGGGGTTGTCAGATATCGCAGAATTGATAAACTAGCCCCTGTTTTCAGCCCACTTTTGATTCTTGTTAGCTTCTTGATATTTGTTTTAATTTATGAAGGTATTTTACAGTGCTGTCTCAGTTGCCAGGATTATGTAATGTCAAATCAGATATAAAAGAATTGTGGATGTGAAGGAACATTGAAGTAGCATTTACTTGGAGGTACTGAATAAAACCATTAAACTCTCATTGTTTATAATGAATTCATCATGGAGATTTTAGATACTTCCTGAGTATGAATTAGATATGTATACTGTGCTAGTCCACTTTGTCATATTGAAGGATTGCATGTTTTTCTTTCAGAATTCAGTGGCTGAACCAAAATATCTATTTCATACCATGTTACAGATATTGTATATTAATTAGAATCAGTATTTGTTAATGTTAATGTTAATTTAGGTTACTTTGTTGTTTGCTCACTGAAAAGTGAATGTAATATGTGTCTTTTCCTGATATGTTTCTAGCATACATTCTAGGCCCATTTCTAATTAGGGTTATAATTTATTTTAGGTATTTTAGCCATCTCGTTAGGAACAAGACAGATTTATTACCGTCGACATTTAACGTTCATGGTGAGAAGCTGATTAGGACATTGTTGCAGTGTCTTGAGAAGGTATGCTACAATAAGAACTCGTTTGTCCTCAGTACACCGATTTTCTCCTTTAGCTCAACACCTTACAGGAGATGGCCCAGCAGTCATCCACTCCCTTAATTCCTTCACCTATTTGTAAACATTGCTCTGGCTCATACACTTTTGCCACACTGAACTGTGATTACTTGTAAATGTCCCTAGTTTGTACATCCTTTGACCATGAAACTTATTGTGACGTGTCGTCGTTCTATTTTGGCACGTCCTGTCAGTGGAACAGCCGTCTAAAATGTGCCACAGTATAACACTGCTTACGAAAGACCATTTGGTTGCAAATGTGTAAAGGCTGTTGTTTATGTCTGCGACATTTTTTCACTATCTTTTAGGTAATTTAGAATTGCATTTGCTGTTTGACTTTTTCCACATAAATTAATGAAGTTTTTCTGTCTTTGACAAAACAGTAACTATTGAAGTAAAAATTGATTGGTTCATGCAGTTGTATTTGGCATGTGTTAAAAAGTAATTCCATGAAGTTGGAACAATTTTGATTCTAGGACAACAGTAAGTTAAGGACTTCAGTGCTGTTGGTCTTAAAGCCTGCAGTACAGTTGTTACCAAAGCGTCTGGGTATGGGACTGCAGCTGGCCTCACAGTGCTATTCAATATTGCTGAAGATATCTCGAGCAACTGAAGAAAATGTGAAGCCTTCTTGTAAGAGTCGCGCGCTGGTCGAGTTGTTCCAGTGCTTGGTCATATTTGATGATCCTCAGTTTCTTGATGCTGTTGTGACTGCCACTGTAAGATATTCGGACCATAAGGTAAGCGGTAATATTTTGTGTAATTAGTGTAATTAGTTAATATAGTAAGTGGGAATATCCAGCACTTGTTTCGTGTGGGCTTTATTACTCTTTCTTACAGGAACTGATTGAAAAATGTGTAAATGTCAGTGGAGAAACTGTTGATAGCAGTTGGAACAAGCAACAAGATAGTGTTTCCTGGATGTCAGCTCTAAGATTGGAGGCTTTGTGTTTTGCAAAAAGACTGATGCGAGTCTGTGGTTCGCTGCTGCGTGAACAGTTTGAGAAAGATCTTGGCTTCTGGCTGGAAATCCTTTTGCCTTCAGTGTTTGTATTTCATGAAGTGTACAGTTGCACTTATCAGAAGGAAGCCGATACAGATACCAGGAAAGCGGGCTTAGAAGCGCTGGGGACCCTTCTGGTGCTCGTACCAAAAGATTGGCAGCTGAAACTTGAGAAGTGGCCAAAGATAAAGAAAGACATCAAGGACAGGTAATGATCCATATTCAGTTACATTTTAATTTTATAAAATGAAAAGCATTTAGTAAACATTATAGTGATGATAATAACAGTTACAAAACTTAGATGGAGTATGAAGTTCTGATTATATGTGCAATAGGAATTTGTACCAGTGGAAATATTCACAATTTTGTTCAGTAGGATGAATAATTATTAATTCATAATTACTGATGTCCTGCGCGAATGGATTAAAGTATTTGTTGGTAGTAGTGGTTGTTTAATGTTACTTTTTATTTACAGTTACTCAGATAAGATGGTGAAACTTGTGGGTGTTGCTGATGATTGGGCATCGATATGGTGTTTGGTGTTGGATGTTTTGGGTGCAGAGCTCATTAAAAAAGGCAACAATCATCTTATCAACAAACTATTGAATGTGGAAGAGAAGGCATTCAAATCTGACAGATTGGACGTTCGTGTCCAGGCATTTGTTTGCTGGCGACACCTCATCGACAGACTTCTGCCATCCAGTACTGAGGTATGGAAGATTTTTGGACATGTGAAACTATTGTTTGATGTAAGATATATGGAATGTAAATAAATTCTCTGCAATGTAGTATCTATAATGTGGATCTTAAGAGTAGATTTGTATCTGTAATAAATTAACATCAAAATTAATGTGAAATGTCTCTATTATGATGATAGAGTTTGTCGATGTGACAGGTTCCACACGATGCGGTACCGCGCTCTGTCCGTCTGCTTGTGCAGCCTTTACAACCAAATAATGCCAAGACAGATGTCATGTCTCGTCAGAAATTAAATACTTGGTGGCATCTCGTCCAACGTCTTGAAAACTGCATCGAATACCATCGGAAAAGCGTTCTCGTTCCTTTTCTTGTTTACTGTTTTGGTTGTGCCAAGTCGAAGGAACTTCCCCCAGGCAAGAAGTTTGCAGTTCTCCACATACCTTGTGCTGAAGCTCTGGCAAATATCTTGGATCATGAGCCTGCCAAGCAGCAAACTTCTGAGAGGCAAAAGTGAGTGATCTGATCCTGCCTTATTAGCACAGACTAGCGCTCCTGTATTCGTAATCAAAATAATTTGCCATTTTTATTACTTGTGCAATGATGGATGTATTCGCTTTAGGCAAGGGGGATTGCTTGAGTGTCTGTTTTTATTTGTGTGCGGGTGTGTGTTCGTTTAGTTACTTCCAGGAATGATTGCTGTATCTGAATTGAAGTGCAGGCAGTGAATTACTAATACTGAGAAACACGAAATGTAAAACTAATTTTAATGAGTAGTCTGTAAGTTTCTGATAGAACTTGTTTTTAATGCTTACAGACAATTTTACATGATTGTGAATTTTATTGTTGTTGTTATTATTGTTATACAGGGACAATAAGGATGTAGAAGAGGACTTTATCCACCCCTGTAAAGTTCCATTGCTGACCAAGCCTGCAGTGTTCTTGGATGTGTCAGACGAGTTACTGTACGCTGTTGGAGAGTGTGCTGTAATTCTGTCGAGCAGAAGCGAGGTAGAGAGGTGCTCGCAACTTCTTTGCAGGATCTGGAACTCCTTCCTGAGACACGTCGCGGTGAGTTCACGAGTGAACTAGGATCACGTTCAAGTTAATCTGCTTGGCTAACGTCATTCGCTGATTGCACATATTTATTTGAATATGTCTTACCTCCAAATAGACATGCTTCTGAGGTTAAGGAATAAAAAAATATGACCGTTATTAACAGAATTCCTTGACACCCTCTCCATTGTATTATGTGTAACACGCAAGTTATCAAGTTAATTTAGCCTTAGTTTTAGGTTGTTGTTGTCTTCTTTTCCCCCCTCTCATCAACCACTGGAGTAGAAGTCTTAATTAATGTGATGTGAATCAAAATTATAAAGAGGTGTGGCTTGCCCAGTATGAGTACCCTCCACCCTTGTATCTAGGAGGAACTTTGTATGAATCCGAGGCAGTTTGCTGTTACGAAGACCAATGTTCTTTCTTGGCATTCCTCTGTCTGTCCAGAAAAATACCAGGATAGTGCTCTGACTGTTTCCCTGCCTTAGATAATCCTCTTGTCACCTCATTTGTTTTTAAATGACTTCTTTAGTTGGGAAGAGAGGTATTTTATTAAATAACCCATAAACCAAACTGATCTATTAAAACTGTAGTTCATCAGATAATGCTCATTATGATTGACTTTCGGTTTGAAACCATGTCAGTAGCAGTTTTCTTTGTTGACTGTTGTTTTCCAGGTTGTCACACCATGTAATTTTGTAGGTGGTCACCCAACGTTAGTCTGAAGTGTTTGATATCCACCTACAAGACTACGTAATGTCACAACCCAGAAGACCACAATTGATGTCAGTAGCATCATGAGAATCTCAAATCTCAACCATTGCCATTACTGACTGACCATACTCTAATATGGATATGTATATGTTCATGATTAGGTTGTTATGGACGATGTTGAAATCCCAGGTGAGAAAGTGGTGAAACTGATTCAGGATTTGCTACGGCTGCTGCAGAATTTGACTGAGCGTGCCAGCTCTACGGCTCCCGCTTTGGCTACAAACTGTATTGGCCTTTTTCTCGAGGGATTGGTGATGGGGCCTTACGCCCTTCCACCTGCCGTTCTTGCCTCGCCCACATACTATGTGGGTACGACCCAACTCATGACGGGAACAGCGGCTTTGTTCTTGATAGAGTTGATGGTATCGCGACCTCTTCTTCAATCTGCAGTGTCACATGCTCGGTAAGTTTTATGGTGATTGTACATTGAAACTGTTCTTTGTTAAAAATATACAAATGGAATAGTAGAGAAGGAAAGGAATATTGTTCAGTGTGCAAGCTTTGAGTCAGGCTCTTTTGGACATAGTAAAAGGCATGAAATTTCTTGACCAGCAGAGGTACAAGCTCTTCAAGAATTAGTTAAGTTTTTCTGTTCATAAACGTATGTATCTGCTCAGTTGTTAGAATATTAATGCAGTGAATGTCTCTTGTTGCGACTGCACTCCGTAACTACGTGTCTGTAGTAGCGAGATTATTAAATATGCCATATCTCAACCCTTTGACGAGTTACATTATTTAATTAATATCCTTACTGTACAGACAGAGGACATTTAAATATTAAATGCTATACTGTACTAAATCTGTTATGGAATTAGAAGTAAAAAATTCAATTCAATTCAATTATTCGGTTTTCTCACACACTCCTCTATTCAGTTCCTCTAATAAAATAAATTTATGCATGCCATATATTTACAGATATATCCCAGTTCTAAAGGCCGTATTGGATGTTGGTATCAGTCATCACAATGTTTTGGAGTTCACGCAGTCTGTGATGAAACAGTTGGAAACAGTTACAAGTTCTTACTACAACATTAACAGTGAAGAGGAAGCGTCTCTGTGTACTGTGTGGGGTATCATTGCAGCTGCACTTACCATCTGTTTGAAGGATCAGAACCACGTGAATCAAGGAAATGAGAAGCATCACGACCTCAGCTGCTTTTATCTCGTTGTGCTCTTCCCATTCTATCACTTTTACAGCATCACTTACAAGCAGGTGTGTAGTCTGTGGTACTTTAATATTACTTCGTCATTGCTTTTCTTTCTGATGGCACTGCAAAATACTTTGCCATATTTTTCAGTACTTCGCTTCAAATTCATCACAGGCTACCCTGTCATCTGGCATAATTACCTGAAACTTAATAAGCGTACAGACACAAATGTTTTCATTACACTCGATGCACTGTAGAATGCAGCATTTGCAACTCGTGCTGCAGCTTGTATCAACTTACGTGGACTGCGGACAAGGATACTGCGTATCCTTTGAAATTTTCAGAAGACTCGCATTGACCTTTGTTGTGCAAAACACTTCCAGTGTCCGTGGACTGTTTGTACCAGGCAAGTTTCGATGGTGGAGATTTGTCCATTCCTGACCTAATAAGACATTCGGATTGCCATTAATTATACATTTTTTTTTTTTTAATTCTGATATTATTCTTTTGCTTCTTAGGCTATGGAAATATTGCCCATGTGGCTGGAGCTTTACAAATCTTTCCACAAAGCTGCCATTTGCAACGTTCCAACGCTGGACATAAATGAAGTGTGTGAGACTGTGGCTATGAAAATTTGTCAAGCTTTGGTTAAACACTGCCCCACGTCTTCAAATGAGGCTGTGCCACTACTCAAAGCTGTACAGAATATCATCATGATGATACCGTATGGTGATATATGCGGAACTCGGCAATCGTCGAAAAGCAAGTCCAGATATCTTCTCCTACCAGGTGATTTTTGCTGTAGATGTAGAAATTGAAAACAATTAAAATATCCTATGTAGGAAAGTAAATTTGCGGTTCTCAGTTTGATAGAAAGTAATTTTGATTATAATTTTATTCATCTACCTAATATAAAACTGAAATGAAATTTTCTGATTAAGGACTTTTTCTTTTCCCAGTAATACCATATTTGTACTTGTAGTTACTTTACGGTAATTTTAAGTCAGAATTGGGATGTGCAGGTTTCTTTTGGAGGAGTGGTAGCTTTAAAAGCTTTTGGGACAAAAGCACTTACGTTTGCATGTCTACACACATGCCCCTTACTGACAGACTGTTCACTGGTGAGCAGGATTGGCCAAGAACTAGGGGAATGGATTCTCTTGAGCAGTCGATGCAAGGTTTTTTTAGTGGCATCACTTGAAGGACAGTCTTGGGATTAATGCAGCAGATACCTTTCAGCGTCATTGAATGAAATCATGATAGACACACACACTGGAGGTTGTGTATTCTGATCTTTGTTAGATTGGAAAGAAGGTGGGATTTCAGTTGCTGGTTGCCATACCGTCCTCAGTAAGGATCTTGAAGATGAATTGCATCTGCCAGGAAGCGAATTTTGGTTTTTCAAGGTGGTGAGGGTGATGTTCTTTTGGGTTATGACACTGTGTAGACTTGTAGGTAGATGCCAACGTTTTCAAAGAAACATACTATGTCCAACTTGAGGGCTGAAGTTGGTGAGTCTATATGACATCAAAATCTGAAGGAAAAAGTCTTCAATACAGCTGTTGTTTTAGGATCACTGTTTACCTGCACACCAGATAATGATCCATACTTTCTCTAAACAATCGTGACAGATAACAGACTGCCACACGATTGGTGGGAAACAAGCGTGAATTCGCATGAAGTAGTACCTACTCTTACTTTTTAAACACTTCTATGTCATATATTGGCCAGGGGATTATATGGACTATTTTATTATTTTTGCTATACATTTTATGATATTATTAATCCATCCCATTAATTAATTTTAAGCATCCTAGACTAAAACAAATCAGTTGACGTTGAGAATCCCGGTAGGTACTGTTCCATATATAAATGTCGCTTCATAACTGAAGCTACTTATGCATGTATTAAAGCATTTCTCAGCCACTTTTTCTTTTTTTAATTTCAGACAGAGGATGTGTGTCCAAACCAACAAACTACATTACAAATGCAATGAATCTTGTGGTGAAGGTTTCCCATTTGTTTTCTGTATTTGAACGCTCAGGTGAATGGTACAACACTGTGGGTGCACTCATAATGAGCTGCTTGGAGACACTTTTTAAGAACATGAAGGCAGCCAGTGTTACAGCTGCTATTCCAATGGTGGCTAGTCTGTCAAATTCCATTCTTTCTTTTCTACAAGTGAACCCACTTCAGGATGGAAGTACAAAATTTTGGCACGAATCGTTGCATCGAATGTGGAAATGTTATTTCACTTTTATCGAGACTTACTTGCCTCAGAAATCAGTCAAAGACTTTCTTGGTTGGATGTCAGCATTGCTGGAAGCTGGCTTCAGGCATCCTGTCGAAGAAATTAGACACGTAACCACAAAGTTCTGGGATAATGTAGTTATTCCAGCATTTGCTAAAGACAATACTAACGTACCACAAGTTCTTAAGGAAGCAAGGAAAAACTACTCAGGCAAAAGTGGGCAGATACCAAACATATTCTGTATTGTATCTGATGATGTCAGTGATACCTTTAGCCAACTGGATGCTAAGGGAAAGCCCCTTGACTCGGTTCCTGATGCAATCTTTGTCTTACCCGAAGAAACTGAAAAGGTTCGTATAATAAAGTACAAGCAAGGGAACTTTAATTGTGATGTGTAGATGGCGTATCGTTTCTGTGTATCTGAACCATAAGAACTTAGTTTTAAGTTTTGGAAGGAATTTGGGATGATTTCCTTACTTGGTCTCTTGTTTGTGTGTGGGTGGGTGTTCGTGTTCCATGTTGTCATCTTTTGGGTTGTGACATGCAGTCTCGAAGGTGGTTTCTAGTGTTTTGATGGAAGCTCCTTCCTCCTAGAGTCATATCTTTCCAGAACATTGGTAACCACCTGCAACCTAAAAGACCACAGTCTCAACTCCGCGTGAAAAACCTCGAATCTCATGCAAGTTGACCGATTTCCTGAAATATTGTAAGAATGCCATTGGAAACCATAAATTTTAGCTCCATGTCAGTAATAATATCACTTTTTTGTGATAGGATTAGTACTAGTGGTATTTAGTGTATGGTTAGTAATTGTGTATGATGATAGAATATTGGTGAAAAGTATGCTTTTTTATTAGGTTAATTGTTTTGGAAGGAAAAACATTGCAGGCCACTCTGCATGATTATAAATCATTGTAACATCTCATATTTATAAGTTTGTGTACTGGTAGTGCAAACAAATGTAAAATTATTTTAAACATTAATTGCGCCGTATCATTTCCCAGTGCATTTAATCCTAATTTATTTCTCCTCTTGCAGGCTGTTTTATCATAAGTTTCGTTTATCTCTGATTTTAAATGTTTTTAGCCAAGTAAACGCCGCCAGTCCTTACTTCGGCAGTTACGGGATGAGGGTCGTATTCTGACAAAACACCAGAAAGAAGTATTCAGACGCAGGAAAGATGACATTCCTGCCCTGTACAATAGCACAATCCAGCCTGTGCAGGAAGACTCGCTTATATCCGAGAGTTCCCAAGACACGTGAGTGGACTATGTGATCTTTCAAAGCATGAAGTTTACCATCTTAGAAGTACAGAAATAGAGGAAGGTTCTTCGTTGAAGAAGTTGAACGTACTCTGCGAATGATAATTGCATCATGAAAGTGCGTGAGGTCTTGGCGAACACCCTCTTAATTTTTAAGATTTGAAGCTTTCATGGCAACTGAATCACAAGGTCCTGCTATTGAAATCAATCATGTGCCAGTTGAATTTAATCTACCCATTCACATCCACTTCCTGAAGACTAATTTATAAAATAATTGACTCCAGGGAATGGATTTGTTCTTGATAAAACTTTGTTTTTCAGTGCCTTCTAATTTTTTGTGTTGTGCGAAGAGACGGTTACTGGATTGATTGATTGATTGATTTCAAGCTTTCCATTAGAAATAAAGTGTGGAATAAAATGTAGGATGAAGGAAGAGAGAAAGCTTACTGTAGTATGTAATAAAGACTGATGTTTTCAAGTAAGAGTGTTGAACAGTTGCCATGCAGGACTGCGTAACAAAAAAAAAACCTGTAAGGCATTGAACGT
This sequence comes from Zootermopsis nevadensis, assembly GCF_977971745.1. NCBI lineage: Eukaryota > Metazoa > Arthropoda > Insecta > Blattodea > Termopsidae > Zootermopsis > Zootermopsis nevadensis. Next base: position 322,323 of record NW_028259139.1, on the reverse strand, counting down.
TCACTCTGTATATGTCTATGTCTCACAAGTAATATCTTTCCTTCATATTTTCTGCTTAAAATTGTGTATGTGTGTCCCATCTGCCTTCTGCCCGTCTTGTCCATGATTTTATTACTTGAATAATATTTAGTGAAATAATTAAGATATAATTGAATATTTTTCCTCATACTCCTGTCACTTTATCTCGATTTGGTCCAATTATTACTGCTGTTTGTTTCAGTGATGCCTAGTGAGACATGCAGCGCTTTGATGTGTTTATTGTCATTAATCTTTGCTTTCAGGTCTGACTTTGCTGCTCCCCAGCGAGTAATTGAGCCACTGAGAAATGACGCAATTGCTTTAGAAGCCAAAGAACTTCTAATTGCTTCTTCATTGAAAGTGCTGGAACCACCCAGTTCATTACAAAGATTGGCAGAGTACCGCAAAAAGATGATGATTGATCATGAAGGCTCTATTGTGTTAGCTTCTATCAGTGGTAATAACTCTCCTGTAAGTGCAGATATACCCAAGCAGCCAGTTTTATCTCATGAAATTCTTGACACCCAAGTCCAGGCAGAATCAGAGCCTCCTAATTCTCCATTGTCTCTTACACTTTTATCTGATCATTGTGAACCAACAACACTACCTTCAAATGGCAGGAAACTGAACTTGGAGTTTGTTGCTGTTCGTTTGCCAACTTCTATCTTAGTACCAAGCAAGGATACGCCAGAACTTGCTGAATCAGAGCTAGTTCATGAGCAAGATATTTCAGTCAATCCTGAAGTGGCAATCAGGGTGTCAATTTCAACCCCAGCTCCTACGTCTGTTGCCAGTGGTGGAATTGATGCCCCTGTTTCATTTCCACTGGAGGAGCCGGCGGTGTGCCAAGATGTAATTATGAGGAGCAGTAAGCAGGGTCACCCAGACTCTCATAATATACTTGCTTCTCCCGTGGAGTTGCAGGAAATACTGGAATTGCCAACCGCATCGCTGGCGGTCTTGACAGACAAAAATATGTCTCCCAGGGCTTCTGATATTACTAACATAGTTCCAGGTTCCAGTAATCCATTGCTAATAGAAGCATCAAATAAGAACAAGACAGGATGTGTTCAGAAAGTTGACCATTCCACCAAGTCTTCCACAAGAAAACCAGTTGTAGTCAACACTGACAATCCTCTTACAAATTACTTTAAGCCTGTGTCTATTACACTTACTGCAGATGATGATGAAGTCGACAGCAGGAAGGGCAGTGCTCGGACGATTCATCTGAGTTTAGAGACTTTAGATAATAATGTGACCACATCTGTTATTGCTGAACCTTGCCTGCATAATCCTGAGACACCATATGAATCGCAACAAATTCTTCCTAAGCTCGCAGAGGTCGTGGAAGACAGCCATGTCACTTCTGTGTCCATTGTAGAAGCATCAGTGGGCACACAGAGCAGTGATGTAGAATGTGAAGTCTCTGACTGGAGAAAGACATTAAGTCCTGTGAAGGTAGTTGTAGAGAAAGTTGAAGATTTCATTTTAACCAAAACGTTTTCAGCTTTGGAAACCACGCCACCTTTAAACATAGAGCATGATAAGGAATTGCCTTTAAATGAGGTTAGTAGCAGCAGTCGCCGTAAGATCAAGAGCCCTCTAAAGAGAAATCCTGGGGATCCTAAACTGCCTCCTTTCAAGGGTAAGAGTAAGATAGCACAGCAGATGGAAACAAAAGTACAGCATAAGGAAGCAATACCTGAAGCCAGACTTTCTAAATCAGGTAGCAAATATGTCAAAAGGAAAGACGGTAAGAAGCCCAAGGCATTAAAACGCTCGTCTCGAAGCCGTAGTGCCTCTAAGCGTGGTACTGATGACAATGTGACAAAAGTGACTGTGGAAGAGGCCATTACAGGTCCAGAAACTGCTTCTGTTGACAATCCAAGTCCTTCTTTATTACCAGTCGCTTCTGGAAGGTCACAGTCAGTGGTCAAGAAAACCAGATCTAGGAAAACTCATAATAAGGTAAATGAAAATGTTGTGGCCATGCCTCAGAATCGTGAAATCTCATCGTTGCCAACTATTGAAAGTCAACAGAAATTGAAAATTTTGAAATCTGTGGAAGCTAACAAGTGTAACAGCAAGTCTCGTGAATCATCTAGCATTAAAGATTTAAATGATAGCTCGCAAGTTATGACTTCTAGTAATGAGTCATCACTAGCCCATGATAAGAAACAGGCCTTTAATGTAGAAATTGACAGACAAAACAGTCATAGACCCTCAAAAGCAAGAGTGAGAAAAGTTGCTGGATGTAATTGTAATTCGGTGAGTAATGAAGCAGTAGATGTGAAAGTCATTACTGAGCCTATGAAACCATGTGCAAAATTGGAGGAGAAAGTCATTAAAGAAAATTTTTCTGGTAGTAAAGTGCCCTCTAAATTAACTAACAGAGAATCTTTGAAATCAAAAACTGAAGCTCCTGTAAAGGACGTGAAGTTTACCAAGCAAAACATTTCAGAGAGCGATGACACTTTATCTAAGAAGGTACTGGCAACTGATACAGAAATATGTGAACCAAGTGTGGTGAATAATATAGAGACCTTCCAAAAAGTGCATAATGAAATGCTGACAGATAATATAAAACCCTGTGATCCAAATCCTTTTAACACTGATGAGCTCTTGGCCATTGGAATAAAAAATGAAACTTTACCATGTTTGGAAACATTTGAACCTGAGTCCTCAGGTTTAGGAATAGAGAATGAAAATGTACTCTGTTTAGAAACATCAACTGAAACAAGGACCAGTAAAGAAGATCCATATAACCTGAGAAAGGGGGGACAAGATGATGTTGATGAAATCGCTTCTGAAAGCAATGATTCACATAAACATAGTGGATGTGTGGCTGATGATGTTAGAAGTGGCAAAAGAAGTGTTAAGTCTGTGTTTCCGAAGGTAAAGGTTGTAAATTATACTCCTGTTCTTGAGACATCTGTATTACAGCCAAAAGAGGAAATAATTATTAGTTCCAATGATACAAATTTAAAACCATCTGCAAGGTTTGGAAACTTCACGTCCAAATTGAAGAGTGCCGTGACGCTACTCGGAAGCAGTGGAAAAGAAATTGACCAGGACAAGCCTGCAGACGTAGCAGGTGAAACTGCTTGCAGTTTGAAGATGGGTGGCGCACTTTCTCTGTTGACATCTGGTACTGAAACATTTGAGTTGCATAATACTGAAGTGGAACATGAGGAAGAAAATAGCGAGAGGACTCAACATAATCACAGTCTGATTCATATTGAGCATGTGTCATCAGAGAGGAGAAAGAGAAAATTTGATGAAACGGGGTTGAAGGATGATTTAAATGCAGTCCAGATGTCAATTAAAAGATCTGCTTCATCTCATCATCAGAGTGCTTTGCGTACTTCAATAATTGAAGAAGACTTGGTTCCTTTACTCAGAAAGGATGTAAAGAGCAGCCTGTCAAAAAATCCTGAAATGTTGGTAGCTTCACCAGTAACGGCCGCAGCAGGGGAGATCACTGTTCTCGGTGTGACAGGAACAGCTGCATTATTAACTTCAACAGAAGCATCAGCAGTAACTTCACCTATGTTGACAGATGTATTGCCAGCTGTCTGTTCCAGTGAGGAAGGTATTCTTCCAGCAAAAAGCCAAATTCTTCCAGAACTTATAAAATCACTTTCTGATAAAAGCATAGAAAAGGGGATGTCTGTACAATCCTTTGAAAATGAAGACTTTTCCATATCAGTGAATGCAAGTACAGATGGTTTTCACAAAGAGAAGGTAACTAGCCATGAGAAGATGGTAACAAGACAGAGGTCACGATGTTCAGCTTTTAATGTAAAGACACCGTGTGATATTCAGTCATCACGCGAGCTTTGTTCTTCTGCAACCAGGCTGGATGAAGATATCAAAACCGTGGTTGGTTATGACACTGCAGGTTCCGGTTTAAAACACACGTCAAGCTCTCAAAAGCCGATGAAGGTGACTGTTCCTTATCTAAATACACGTGAAAGTATGAACAGCAAATTTGAGGCTTCAGAATGTTCAGAAGAATTAGACGTTCAGACAAGTAAGACAGTGAGCAATGTGGTTACATTGTCACAAAAAGAAATATTTACAGAAAATAGCATGAGCAAACTAGATTTGAAGACTTCTCTACGGTGTGAAGAAACATCTTTTTCTGAATCAGAGGTAACTCTGCCATGCTTTGAAACAGAGAACACTAGTACTGGGTCACAAGAAGTACAGACTGAGTTCCAGAAAGTTGCAGACTCTGAGGATGTTATTGAAAGTTCTCAGGATTTAAGTGCTTCATCGCTCATAGCTTCTAGGTTTCCGCTTATGCACAAATGTAGTGTGTCTGTTTGTAGAATTGATACTACTTTAGATCCTGGTGTTGAGGTTAATATATCTCAGGGTGACCAGAAACTGGTGGTTCTTATGCCTGAACACTGTAATTCTCCCTTTAAAGTATATACTCCTGGCAGCAAAACACCAACAGGTATGCAGGAGGAAAAGTCTGCAACGGCCAAAAGTGAAATGGAAGAAACTTATCGCCTGAAACTTCTTCCTGCTACTCGGACTCTGTATGGTAACTCTTCTGATATTAATCAGATGGATTCAGTACAGGACAAGCCAAGTATACCATTAGGTAGCAATTCTTCAGTAGGTGACAGCATGAAAGAATCTGCCAACAAGGTCAGTGTGGATAGTGTCTCAACTTCTGGAGATGATACTCCAAAACCAAGATCTGAAAAAGAGACTATTACATCAAAATGCGAAGGTAATATTTCGAGTGTTGCCAAAACAGATACTACAGAATCCAAGGGAAGTGTTCCAGTTGTTACGGCAGATTATGTTTCAGAATCCAGGTCTAATGAACAGATAAGAGTGTCAGATGTGGTTATGAATGTTGGTCCTCGTAAACATAGGCCACGAAGGTATAATACATTGAAATCTGAGGGTGGTGTTCCGCTTGTAGTAGATGACACATCATATCTCAGATTTAAGCATCAGAGCAAGTCCGAATCTGACGAAAGTATTGCACTTGTGACTGAGAACTATACTTCAAAATCAGCATCCAAGCAACAGTTTGACAAACCTACAACTGCGAATAGTGTTTTGATGACTCTCAAATGTGATACTCTGAAACTGAGAACCAGGGAACAGACTAACATGTTAAGACCTGAAGATAATATTTCTCCAGTCATGGTGTCTGAGAATGGTATTTCAACAGCTGCTGAAGAAGGTGCTCCAGAACATAGATGCTTGCAGCAGATTAACAGATTAGAGTTTCAGGATAATGTTTCAGCAATTGAGAAAGAAGACACATTGAAACATCAGTTTGAGCAGCAGCAACAAATTAATGTAACACTATCTGATGTTAATGTTCCAGTAGTTGGCAATGAAGACACTCCAAAACCTCAAACCATGGAACATATTAACACCTCAGAACTTCAGGATAATGTTTCATCTAGTGGTAAAGAAGACATTCTAACACCTCAGTCTGAGGAGTGGATTAACACATTATCTGAGGTTAATATTTCAATCGTCAGTACTGGATACACTCCAAAACGTCGATCCAAACAACAGATTGATACGTCCAAATCCGGCGATGACGTTTCAGTTGTTTGCAAAGAAGACACTCCAAAACGTCGATCCAAACAACAGATTGATACGTCCAAATCCGGCGATGACGTTTCAGTTGTTTGCAAAGAAGACACTCCAAAACGTCAATCCAAACAACAGATTGATACGTCCAAATCCGGCGATGACGTTTCAGTTGTTTGCAAAGAATACACTCCAAAACGTCAATCCAAACAACAGATTGATACGTCCAAATCCGGCGATGACGTTTCAGTTGTTTGCAAAGAAGACACTCCAAAACGTCGATCCAAACAACAGATTGATACGTCCAAATCCGGCAATGACGTTTCAGTTGTTTGCAAAGAAGACACTCCAAAACGTCGATCCAAACAACAGATTGATACGTCCAAATCCGGCGATGACGTTTCAGTTATTTGCAAAGAAGACACTCCAAAACGTCGATCCAAACAACAGATTGATACGTCCAAATCTGGCGATGACGTTTCAGTTGTTTGCAAAGAAGACACTCCAAAACGTCGATCCAAACAACAGATTGATACGTCCAAATCCGGCGATGACGTTTCAGTTATTTGCAAAGAAGACACTCCAAAACGTCGATCCAAACAACAGATTGATACGTCCAAATCCAGCGATGACGTTTCAGTTGTTTGCAAAGAAGACACTCCAAAACTTCGATCCAAACAACAGATCACATATGAGAGTGTTTCAACAGTTGGCAAAGAAGATAAACCAACACTTCGATCTAAGCGACTGACTAGCACATCAAAATCTGAGAAATATATTTTGAAAGCTGGCAAAGAATGCATTCAGAAACCTCAATGCAGGAAACAGGTTAATACATTAGTAACCAACAGTAATGTTTTAATACTCAAAAATGAAGAAACTCCAAAACTTCGAACCAGACAACAGTGTAACAGATCAAAATCTGTAGATAAAGTGTCAAGAACTAGCAAAAGAGACAGTCTAAAGCCTATATCTAAGAAACAGATTAATATGTCATCCACAGTTAACGTTCCACCATCCATGAATGAAGATAGTGATAAACGGCAATCCAAGAAACACGTCAACACTTCAAAGTCTGATGTGTGTGAAGGAGATGGTTTGAAATCTCAGTCTAAGCAGCAGATTGACACATCAGTAGTCGAGAGTAATGCTTTGATGGTAGACAGTGAAGGCAACCCAAAGCTGCAGTCAAGGCAGCCTGTATCTGAAAATAATGTTATAACAGGTAGCAGTGAAGGCAATCCAAAACAGGAATCCAAAAGGCAGATTAACACTTCAGAATTTGGCAAAGAAGACACTTCAAAGCCTCGACTGAAACAGCAGATTATTAACACATCAGAGTTTGAGTGTAACGTTTCAAGAGTTGGTGAAAAAGATTTCCCAAAGCCTCAGTCCAAACATGAGGTGAATGTTTCAAGTGTTGTCAATGAAGACTCTACAGAACCTCATTCCAAGCAACAGATTAACATATCAGATTCTGAAGGCATTATTTCAAGTGTTAGGAAAGAAGACATTTTGAAGTACCAGTTCAAGACACAAATTGATGTATCAGTATTGAAGAATGATGTTTCAGCAGTCAGGAGTGAGGACACTCAGAAGCTGGAGTCCAGGCAACAAATTAACACTTCGGACTCTGCGGATAACATTTCAGTAGTCGGCAGAGGAGACCCTCCGGTGCCTCAATCCGACCACCAGATTAACGCGTCAGTATCCGAGTGTAATGAAGAGGTTCGAAGACTTAGATCAAAGCACCGACTTAGTACACCAATATCTGAGGCTTGTGTTTCAACAAAAAGAAAATATGGCAGTATAAAACCTCATCCTAAACAGGAGATTAATTCATCAGCTTCAGAGGATGGTGTATTTCAGCAACAGATTAACATTTTAAAATGTCAAGATAATGTATTTACAGATGTCAAAGGTGTTTTAAAACCTCCATCCAAACAACAGATTGAAACATCTGAATCTGAAACGTTTATTTCGACAACCACCGAAGAAGACACTTCACTATCTAAGTCAAAGCAACGGATTGACATGTCAGAATCTGAAATTACTCCTTTAATTGCTGCTTCAAAATCCACTTTCAAGCACCGTGTTAGTGGGTTGAAATCAAATAGTACTATTGTGACTGATCTCACGAAACAATCTAAGCAGTCTGAAAATGAAAATGTGTCTGTCATGAGAGATGATGCTCCAAAACCCATATTGAAACAAGAACTGGGGTCTTCAAATGTTGATGAAAGTATAAAGATTTGTCCTGTGGATGACACCACAGAATTAAGTTCCAAGTGTTCAGGTACAAAAAGGAAAGTTGACCAAGATTCAGAAGTCGTAAGTGACGCGGAGATACAGGGAAGTAAAATTATATTCTCATATTCAGAAAAAGTGTTGGGTGAAGCGGAACTTGTGGAAGATGAAGCACGGCGTTTGGTCACGCCAAAGTCTGTCACTATCGACCATTGCAAAGACAAGGGTAACAAAAAAATTAAAGAGGATATTATATCCAAATTGGACCATAAAACGTCTGGTGCAGATGATATTCTTAAAGCATTTGCTCAGGAAAAAACATCTGATGACCATTTTATAGATATATCAGATATAAATAAAGCACTGGAGTCGAATGACACAAATATTTCAGCGGTAGATTCTAAATTGGCCTCGCCGTTACGGCCTCGTAAGAGATCGGCAAGTTCCAGTCGTGTGGCACTTGAAGTTTCTCTTGGACAAGTAGATTCTAATATTAATGACCATGTTGATACAGGAATTTCCAAAACAAAGAGATTATCACACAATGCTGAGAATGTAAATGAAGAATCAGTCTGTGATAGGAGTCCTGTTGGTACGCCATCACAGTGTAACAATACATTATCAGATAACGATAAAGCTTTGTTGCCCTCATCTCCAAAGTCCTTACTCAGCAGTCCACGCTCATTGCTTCGAGCATTCTCTTCACCATTAGGAAGCCTCGAGTCAAATCAGACTCAGAAGAATCATCGTAAGCGCTCGACAGGAGGGCGGGCACAGTACATGGTTGGTCTTGCAGTTGCCGTAAATGACGTGGGAACTTCGCAAGCCTCGTCGCCTGTTGTCCCACAGAAATCTGAAGAAATCAGAAGCATTGCTGCTACGCCACCACTTTCGAGCAGGAAACTTCCGTGTGGTGTGTCAGATGCAGGCACTGAATCTAGCTTAACACCTTTAGAGAGGTAAGTACCATGTAAACTTTTGTGTGCATGTTCAAACACTGATGAATACCCAAAATGAGATGCCATTGGCTCTGTTTCAGATTAATTACAGTTTTGTTAATTCATTTATTTGTAAGTTATTTAATGATGCTGTCAAGAGCCCAGATTGCATAGCATTGCCTGGTAATGATGTGAGACGAATCAATCATGGTCTTGCGTGAGGTATTACCTTTGAATTTGCCGGGGTGTATTGAAAACCCTCAGTCAGATTAGCTGGTCTGCGGTTGAAAATTTGAACCCATGACATGCCAAATATGAGCGAGTCCTTGAGAAGCTGATAATCACGCAGCTTGACGGAAAATTGCCTTTTCCTTATGGAAAACTTTACAGGATCTTGCCACTTGATCCTTTCCAGAGCCAGATGAATCCAGTCCACCCACATCCTACTTCAGAAAGATTAATTTTAATATTAACTTCCCACGTGGTCTGTTGCTTTCGTGTTTTCACACACCGTAGTTCTGCGCGCGTTTCTCGTGACGCTGCTTGAAACGCGCCCTTGATCTGATGATCCTAGTGGCTGGAGCATGAAGCTGATGACTTGCTTTTATTTAGTGCTGCGAGCTCTCATTGTGTGATGAGGTGCAAGAACGACTTTTATGTCAGTTATGTACCACGTAGATACTTTTATTGTTTAATGTAGATGTCTGTTGTTTTCCAGGCTGCAGTGTTCAGTTTCAGAATGTGAGACTCCGTCACCATCTTGCGTTTCCAGCCTTGCTGAAATTCCCTATAAACGGGTGCTGAAGCAGTCTGGTGAACAGGGTACCCCACCTTCTAAGGTATGTTTATGTTGTATGTACTCATACTTAGTAGCAGTCGAGGTTTTCACAGCAGTGAATTTAAAGATGTACGAGTACTCACTTTTACTCATCGCCCTGATGATGAAGGCAGCAAGGACATCTGAAACGTCGATAAACATATACCAGATTGTACGGTACTACAACCCAGAAGGCAGCCATCTTCACATTCTTACTTGCTAAATTAAAGTGATGATAAAATTCTAGAGTCATATACCCCCCCCCCCTTGTATTTGGATCATAGGTTCAAATCCCATTTGGAATTGGACTTTTGTCTGTTTTTTACTGTGTTGCCCTGTGAAGGTAGTAGATGCTTTACAGTAGGCTGCTGTTTCCTTCTTATCCCCCCCCCCCCCCTTTTCTGTTTCTGAATCAAACTGCTTGTCTGAATAAGGATTTAGGAAATCTCTGGGTACCACCAGCTGGTCTATGCGTTCCATGTACATAGATATGCGTGCTCTCTTGCACATTCAAAACTTCTTGTGCGTGTGCGTCGTCACTGAAAGCTTGGTGGATATCTAACTTTCCATACAACAGTTTGTATTTACAAAGAAGGTCGGAAATATGTAATCCATTCCAAAATACATGCCCAGGGTAGTCTATATAGAATTTGTGGTGGACAAATCGGTACTGGGACACGTTTTCCTGTGAGTTGCATGGCTTAAACTTAAAGTAAGACGTGATCTATTCCCATATTGCTCCCAATCTGCATTTAATAGTCACCAAGCGTATTTGATCAAGTAATTAATATCGTGTTGTAAACTGAATGAACAAGAAATTTCTGCTTATTTGTTCTCTGAACTTTTTTACGTGTACTTGTTTTCATTGGTTCAGAAAAAGCGGGTGTGGTTTCCTGATCCTGAGGTATCAGGCACAAGGTTGTTTTCCACACATGACGCTGTGGATAGTGCCTGTACAAGCATGAGCAAACGACGCTCGCCGCATTCTCCAACTAGGATGCTACTTGGTAGGAGAAGAAAGGCGCGAACACAGTGTGCAGCGGTTAGCATCGACACCGGTATCCACGATAAAAGCTCTGATCCTGCCCTCTCGACCGCTACGACTCCGTATGCAGAAGGTTAGAGTTTTTTTTCCCTGCTGTATTTCTCTTTCTTCATAATTGAAAGTGCCATGTTCATGGGACTCTAAGTGATGTAATTGAAAGAGAAGCTGCTTCTTCTTGTGTGCTAATGTATTATAGTTTAGTGTTCCCAGAATAAATGTGCCTCACCCGTTACTATTGACAGAATCTGTTGCTCCTCTCCTCTCCTAGTAAGAGCAACGTGCAGTTTCTCTTTTGAAATAGTTTGTGGTTATAACTGCATCACTGAAATGTTGGACTCCGAAACACAAATGTGTGGTTGTGTTTTTGTAAGTTTTGTTGTTCTGAAGTGGATTCATCAAACCACGCAAGTTGAATCAGCAGTAATATAGCCGATGTGTGTTTTACGTCTTTAGAAACTTCGCCACAGAGTCAAAGTTCGCCTGATCTTACTGGTGTGACATCACAGGGGTCAGTGGAAGAAACTGCCACAGAACTTTTGAACAGTCAAGATGCTTTCTTCCCGGCGCTGATCAACTGTAACCATCCAATTGAATGCGTTGCGCCCCGTCTCACAACACATGTCATGTGGTAAGTATGAATCTCTCCATTCTGTGTAAACTGGAACGCGATTATAATACGAGTCTTACTGGTCCTTTGATATGTGCGTGCGCTTTCTTCGAATTCACTTCACTTGCTGTACAGGCCAGTCCCTGTCTGGACGCAGGAGCATGAAGCTGACCTCTCACCTCTACTCTCATTACACCTTAATGGCATGGTGCTTGGGCATGGGGACCTTTTCCACTATACATCTGCTTGGTTTTAAGATGTTCTCACTCGGTAGGACTGAGTGAATATTTTATGTTTCTTGAGCGCTTCATGTCAGTTGTAATGGATGTCGTCGTCTAAATAAAACCCCGAAGCTGGAATGCCTCTGAACGTTTTGAGATGTAGCGGAAAATATCGCATAACTCTGTGTATTTATTTCTGATATGGTTACGATTCTAGGACAAAGGCATTGGTTGTTGAGCTGACACGTAAAAACATCCATACTATCGGTGATCTGAGCCGGTTGGATGAAGCTAGTATTAACAGACTTCCGATAGCTAATCCAAAGATATCTCATGCCAAGACAATTCTTCAGGTGAGTGCACAGCTGTTGTTAGTTTCAAAAGATGTGATTACCTCTGCTGTTGAGTTGTGCTTTGTCCTCAGGGGAGTACCCTGAGGACGAGGACGAAGGCGGTTCTCAAAGCGTTGTTGTTTTCTCCATTAAACCACCTTACGTGGCTGGTAGCCCAAGAAGAATTCCTTATCATTGCTCATCTGAAATTGTTTTATTCAAACTTCTGGTCTTAGCTTGAAAATTAAGGATTTTGGACTCGTGTTTATATTAATGTATTTAATTGTTTTGTGGTGTAAAACTCGCCACTAAAATCTGTATGTCTAATATCAAATCAATCTGTCTTTAATTTTCGGAGATTAGTACCGTGACAATGAATGAGGTGAGTTGCGGTTACTAACTCAGTGTTAAGCTACATTTATTTGTATCAAATCTAAAACTTCTTGACGATGGTGAAGAGTCAATTGAATAAAATTTTTCTTGGATATTATCCATCATCTAGTAAATATAAAACGTAAAACGACGTTTCGGAGATAGGGATTAGCTCTATCTAGTGGGCCCAACTGAGTAGGAACCTGAAGACGGAGATAGAGTCCCATCTCCGAAACGTCGTTTTACGTTTTATATTTACTACACGATGGATAATATCCAAGAAAAATTTTATTCTACATTTATTTCTTTTTATTTTTTAAGTTTTGAAGGTTTAAGAATAATGAAGGTATTTTTAGTACATTGAGGTTCATTTATTATTTATGTGCTGGTACCAACAATTGCTTATACTGTTGATCATTTCCAGGACTACGTGAAGTCACTAGAAGTGGAAAGTGATAGGTCGCCAAGTATAATCAGTAAAGGTAAGTTGTGGCCAAATTCAGTGTTTTAGCCCACTGTATGACTGGGAATAACCTTTCAAGAACCCTAAACCAGTTGATATTCAAACTGGACCTCACAGATTCATTGGCTCCGAAGTGGTTTTTGCCAGACATGAATTTCAAACCAGTGACCCTCACCCTAGATGTGTAAAATCAATTTAGAAATCTTACCGTATGAACCATTTGGCACCTTTGGTGACGCAAGTCTCATGCACCTATTCTGCCCCAGCTGTGGTGTTGGTAATGCGTTATTTCACTCCAAGGAGACTGAGCATCCGTCCATGATATTAATGAGATCTGTATGTGGTGAGAGTAGAAATCAAGTATTTGTGTATAACGCGCTTTGTAATAAAAGCAGTCGCCACTGATAGTCCAAGTTCCCACCATTTAATTTTCAGGAAAAAAAAAATTATCAAAAAATAAATTTCTACCAGGAATTGTTTTAAGAGTCCAAGAGGAACTCATCGTACAATGATCAGTATGGAAAAGGCAGCCGTTCGCTTTGTTACACAAGCGTACCATGTTGGTTTTAGACGGCTGTGGCATACATTACGTCGCCACTAGTGTTAGCGTTCTCGCCCTTGGACCCAATGTTCGCGGGTTCAAACCTGGCTGAGGTCAACACAATGAATGGATGAATTGTTTATAACAAAATATTCTTCTCATTGGACATTATATATTTTATCTGAGTTCTTAGTTTTTCAGTAAGTTAAATTAAACTTTGTTTTCAGACGGCATAAATGTAGTAGTGTTGTGACAAAGATGTTTCTAAACAGGTGGTGTAAGTAGAAGCGAAGATGCTCACCTGGAGCCTGAGTCTGTACTGTCATCACCATCGCCGTCCGTGAGTACAGCTGATGTCGTCAAGTTCTTTGTTACAAACGAAGGAAGTTTAGCAACGGTGTTGGAAGAAGCAAGTAAGGTGGGTCATTGTAGTCGGAGGCTGCATCAGGAAGTCTTAAGTGTGTTGAAAGGCAGTAATAGTCTTGCAAACAGCACTGCAGAAGTAATGGAGGAGAGTGTCAGTGACGTTGTGGCCAGATTTGGACGTGGCGCCGTCTTGGACCATATTATGAATTCAGATGGTTTAGACAAATTTTTTGGTGAGTTGCCCAAAGTGGAGGTAATAAAGTATTTTGTGAAACATGATCCTGATGGACTCTGTAAAATATTGAGTGAGAGCTCAGCCCCGTCCAATAAGACTTGGCAAGGTCATTTATATCGTCAGCTCGCTTCTGGCCAGCCGTGCCACAAAGAACTTTTCGACGCGTTGCTGTCTGCAGACCGTAACAATACGCTCTTGAGCTCCATGCAGTCCTTCATCATGCTGAAAAGATCTACAGAAGAAATTCTTCAGAAGATGCCAGTGGAGAGTGTAATGCAGTATGCAACATCCGGTTTGAGTCTCATGGACAAAATCGGTCTCTGCGTAGATGCTATGTCACACGACACATCCGCAGAGGTTCCTGTCGGTCACTGCCAGAAGCTTGTTGAAGCTGTAGCAAAGAAAGTATCCCAGAGGGAATTTACAACAATATATTACAATGTTGTAATGGATAATTTGAGTTAAAAATTAATTCCATTTTTAAGTAACCTGATGTACAGTCTACCGCAGATGTAGCGTTGTTTAATTCGCGTATCGCTGTGCATTTTGGCACATGACTATAATTTGCAGGTGCATTTTCTCTGAATTACTGCTTCAGTTGAGTGTTTTTAAATTAACACTGCAATAAACTTACGTTCAATTAAGAACCATATATAACGTGTTAACCTTACGCTCGTGTTATATTAACATTTTAGTAAAAGCTGCTTGCTAGAAGTTTTCTTCCCATTATATCAAGTTTATTTTATTCTAATTGGCCTTGGACCTTGTGTATGATTTCATCTGTTACGTTGATCTTCTGTCGCAGTTCCTCTTTAACCTTACGTGGCTCTTAATTGAATGTTTTAGCCAAAAGTGAATTTTAACAAAACTTTGACTGCAGATGAAACATGAATTCACACTGGATATGAAAATTATGTCCACAAATTAAATGATGGCTGAGAAAAGTTTCACATTTCTTGCTGCAACCACCGTTTCACATTTATAAAAGTGTGGTACGTTGGTTGTTACAACATCTGCATTTTACATTGAGATGAAATGTTTAAGACTTGATATTTTATTTTATTTAATTTTCTTTGTGTATAAGAAATATCTTGCAACTTGTTAATACTGTTCTCATGTAACAGTGGAGTTATGTTACTAAATCGTGAAGATTCTCACTCGAGAAATGTTAGCGGCTTTCACACGTGAAACCTTATGCCAAATTAACGCTGTTTTCAGTTGTTTGATCCTTGCCCCAATTATCACCTTCATTATCTCTGTTCATGTATTTGATTTGTAGTATCATTAAAATTGTGCCGTTTCAGAACTTTTTTTATATTTTCCCGTCTGAATCTGCATGACTTACGTCTTCCTGCACGCACAAAGTTTAGTCGCCTACAGATATGCTGTTGAAATGCGTATTTCATTTTGTGAGAGCGCTTTACGTACGCAGCACTGATGGCACGTTTGTCGTTGACATTGTCCAGATTTATGGCCGGGGGTTGACTGATTTCTACTCGCTAACCGTACTTTTAGCATTCATTTGAAATGCGTGATGGACGCCATGACAGCCTGGTGCTTTGAACGTATCGTACCGTTTGCAACTTTGACGGTGGCCACTTCTTCGAGGCTGTATCGTGTACACCGGCTTACATAGTGCGACCCGTCGGCTGCCCCCTTCTCCTTTCTTACAAGCTTCCTTCTTGCACGTCAAACATTACATTTAGTCTGAGACCCTTTTTGTTATATAATTATTTTAGTAAATTTAGAAACTTAGTATTTGTTTTATAGAAGAAATGGAGAAACAGAAATGTGAATTTTTATGATGTCCCGTCAGAGAAGGCGGATAACAACAAAGTTACATCGTATTGTGACTCTGTGGATTTTACCCAGTTTCAGATATTGTACTTTGCCTTCCAATAATAAATTATGGAAATAAACATTCAAAGATATTCTTCATGTATTGATACTCAATGTGGATCTTTTTGTACTTTTTGTAAATAAATATAGCGGCAGTAACAGTAATGTCACTGGAACAAAATTACAAACTGTGATTAGTGTGCATGCGGAAAAGAAGGGTGAACAGTTTCCTTTCCTTGTCAGAATGAATGCATCGATTCATCCGGTCATTACGTGGTTGCTTTTAAAAATAAGAACAAGCGTCTGTGGGATTGTTCTTTCGACATTGTGTTGTGAAGATGATTTATTTAATGAGAAACACTGTGATTAATTAAGTTCAATTTGGAAAGTGTTTTTTAAAGTTGAAAATAATTTAATTTGGGCAGTTTATGTTTCTTTGTTCTGTTGTAATTGATTTTCAGCGGCAATGGCACTGGAATGTGCACTTTGCTTGTTTCACCACTTCTCTGCAGATCACATGATAATTTGTTGGAAGATTTCGACGCGAAGGTCGAGAACACGGTATTAAATGGTCCTGGCCTGACCCGCTCTGCGTTCCCAAGGTGGACTGTAATGGAGGATCCACGCCTGGTCTGGCCGTCGAAAGGCCCCGGTTTCCGTCTCGGCCGTCGCCACCAACCAAAGTACTGACTGGGGAATGATCGTGATGGGTGCGGGTGGGAAGGGGGAGTGGCGCCTGTGTGATTGGGCACTGACAGGATGTGCTAAAGTGTGAAGTACGTCTAGAACTGTTTTGAGGCTTCTGAAGAGGCAAGAATGATGACGTACTTGCATGTGCTGATTGTATTTTGGATAGGCAGAAAAATTACCCATACACTTGATTATAATATTTTACAACAGTTTTCTGTTCATTCATGGTTATACAATGCTCAGTTATATTTGCATTTAACACTGTCCCCGTTGAATCATAAACAGTCCATCCGTGATCACTGACGTGCTCGCTCGTTTATAACCTACGGCTTTGTCATTTTCAGACACAGTAACAAAACTGTAGTTGTATTAATTTGGTATGTTGGGTTTAAAAATTACATTATTTGTACCAACGTGCTAACGTAATCTGCGAAGAGTGTTGCTCTGGGAGTTTTGACTGAGCCCACATGCGTTTCATAACAAAGTCAGGTAGTTGCTTTCTAAAGACGGACTCAAGCGTAGTGTTAGTTATAAAATTGTAGTTTCCATCTGTTCCTTGATTCGGTTTTTCGTGTTATGTCAAAACCTGAAGGGGACACTTTGACAGACCTGTCAGTAGATGAAGCACAATATTAAAATGGATCTCAAAGAAATAAAAAGTTGAGAATCTCTTAATTAGCTGCTCCATTGAATTAGTTGATAATCCTGAAGTTTGTAAGTTGAATGTCATTTTAAAATACGCAGGTTTAATTCAGAAAACATTGTAGAACACCGTGTCAACAAAATTTTTGTTTTCATGTTGACTAAGTTGTAAGCTGTTTTTATAAACACATTTGCTTAGTTTTGTAGTAATGTTATTGAAACCTTTAACCTTCCACCCGCGTTGTTACAAATACGTGTGAAAGCTTTATTTAACGACAAGCCAGAGAAGGGAAGTAGCAAAGTGAACTTCTCAGGCATTTAATGATAATGAAATGAAAGAATGATTGTTTGCAGAGAGTAGGGGGGTGAGGAAGCAAGCAGACAACCAGCATTCAGCCGGAAGGACGGAGCTTAGTCAGTGTACTTGGTGTCGGCTGAAACTTATACCAGGTTCTGTTCAAATACAATTTGGATGCGCTGGCATACGTGGTATTCGCTGTATTCATTCATTTTAGTGTGGAATGCTTATTGGTGTGTGTTTAGCAGACAGCCGTCATAAATCGTCGTAGTATGAAGTCTCAATCTGTGAAATTAAGTTCAGGGAACAGAAATGAGGCACAGGGGGTCTTGTGCGATGAGCAGGAAAGCTTTTTAATTTGTGGAATACTGTGCACAGTCTGGTTCGTGTGGGCAGGTGCACCATTATTTGACGCTCGTTGGATTTCTGCTTTTGTGGCCATTCACAAAGCACTCCATCGTGAAAATATCTCAACACTTGTGAAGTGAAGCTTTGATTACTAACAGCATCATTTCAGGGGTTTACTACTTAGTTTCATTGTCATAACCAAGATATTTTCATCACTTTCCGTGCATTCAAGCAAATAGGAAACCACAGACCATCAGTCTTCTTTCTGATGGATTCTGACGATGGTACAGTACAATCTAGATAATTGGGTTTTGGACCTTTTCAATTGATGTTATAAAATACACATTTTGAAGACTAGGTCTGCCCTCATCTTCGCCTACACCTGAAGACAAGGATAGATCCAAATGATCCAAATGTGTATTTTATAACATCAGCTGGTGGACAAGGTTCAGAAACCGAATAATTTAGTCTGTTTTCTCCTTTGTCATCAGTAGTCCTGAAATTAACTTGGTTGAGGCAGCCTCATTAAAAAAGTATTTAAAATTATTTGACATGGTCCTTAATGTATTCCTACATCTTCAACAGTGTCATCAGAAGTCAATCTGCTGGTTGACGGCGAACGACGCTCGTCGGTTTCAGCGGTTACGTACGCATTTGCAATAAAACTAATCAAACGCTCAAGCCCAGTTCACTGCCGTGTCTTTAAATGCTATTTGTTCCAGTGGGTAAGTTTTGGTCTCCATCCTTCCAATAAAGAACTTGGTGCCAGAATAACTTACCTGAATTGGAATTCAGAGTTCTGATGTTATTCAAGAATCCAAATATTAAGACGTTCTGCTTCAGTTTTTCGTGTGTTATTTGGGGGTTACAAGTCCAGAACATGGTCTTATGAAGATGGATATGACTTCAGTTTTGGCTCGTGGTGGAACTTGTGTACAGGAGGAGAAAATGAGGTACAAATTGAGGATGCAAAAATTCACTCTTCTAATGTAGACTGTTGCCAGTGTCTTTGGCTTATACAAAACACCTGTGTTTAAATACAGTACAGTACGCACATCCTGTGACTGGCAAGTGCCCCCCCCCCCCTTTCCAACCATGACTTCTTTCAGACGGTTGCTTAATTGTCAACATCGGAACATAGAACACATGTTGTGGGTATCAAAACTGGCCCTGTTTTAACACCGCTAAAACCAGAACCCACAACTGTACATTATACTGAGCCAGTTCACATCCTCACAACCTAATTCTCTAAGGTCCTACTATCTGGCACAATCTTCTTTCCAAAATTGTATGTACATTTCTTGCTTTGTCCAGACCATCTCTCCTTGGTTGTCTACCCTAATATGAATCATGAACGTCCGTGTTATATATGTTCCACGTGCCACTTCATCTCTGTTGAGTGCAAAAATAGAAATCTCTTGACATTTTATTGTTTCTGAAATCAGCAAATCTTCCTGAGACTGAGGCTAAGGCGCAGAAATGTGGGACATTCCCAAGTATGCAAGATGTTACTAATTTGTGTAACACTCCGAAGACCTTCAGAGCAAGCGTTTTTTTCTCGCAATGCAACCGTGGATCTTGTCGGCTAGTTTTCACATTTTCCATGTAAACCCCGTGTATAATTTGTGTGTAGTCGCACTGTAGCCCTTTTCTGGGATAAGTCACTGGTAGGACTGTTTTGATCTGTTATGGCTTGTGTCTGTTCCTTTGTCATGGAAATTTCATTTCTCCTATGTAACTCGGCACACTGCGTGAATGGTGGTGTTGGTAATGGTTGTTTTGAGACTTGGACCGAGGTGAATATTGCCTAAAGTTGTCATGTGGGCGGTTCCTATTCCACGCGGCGGCTCGGTCCCGGCTCCTGTGATGCTGCCCTCCCTCGTCGCTAAGATATCCAGAATTGGCGTATACTTCCATGAGGTGTGGAGGCTGGAATTCTTGTGGCCTTCCCCGGCAGACTTCTGCTCCAGAAGGACGGGCCGAAGGTGACTTCCGCCAGCCATCCTTTTGATGTCTGCTCTGTTCATAATCCTCGCCTGCCTCTTCCCTTTGCTGCAGACGGCGTTGGGACTTGCTGGAACTCGACTCGCTAGAATCTTCTCCGGATGTTCCTAATCCCAGATCTTTTTCCAAGGATCCAGATGTACCACCATATTTTCCTCCACTATACATCTTCATATGACTTGGCAGACCTGGCAATGGGATGCCAAAGTGTGGGCAATTTCCCAGCTTTCCCTCATTCTCTACATTCCTGGGGTGATAATTGCCTTCCTTATGTTTTGCAAAATGCTTTGGTGATGAAGATTTCAGCTCGCCGTTTGTGCATCTGTGCATAAAATTACTGTGGCTTACGGGGTTTAGGGAAGGATGAGGAATACAGAATGGATGAGGGAATGTTTTCTCCACATCAGAAGGACGCTTCGTGTCAGATGGCTCTTTGTCTAATGGTTTTCGCTTCTTGGAGGCCGTACAAGAGCCAGGTCCAAAGAGGGATAACAATACTGGCAGAAGGAAGAGGCCATGCATTGCCCCAAAGAACACCACAAGGAACACCATCTTGAAAAACACCAAGAATATGTAACTTCCTGCAAGGACAAGGCTTATAACTGCAAGGATTGTGCTGCTAGCGCCTTGGATAATAGGCAGGCCTAGGGCATATAGGCTTTCCTTCACACGCTCCTCAGGGGTGCTTCCTTGCGATGACATACAAGCGTAACATATGTGCGCCGTGTAATCGACGGAGAATCCGATGCACATGATGAGATTAATCATTGAGATGGAGTCCAGGTTCACCCCCCAAAGCGCCATATATCCTGCGACTCCAGCCTCGATGGAGATGATGGACAGGGCGACCCAGAGGCAGCACTGAATGTTGGGAATGAAAATGAAGCACACCACCATCATGACGAGGGCGCCAATTACCATGCTCTGGATGGATGTCGGACGTACCAGTTCAAACTGCGACAGGGGAGGTGAATGTAATTAAAAATTTGTAGTTGTCCAATAATGTACACAGACTCGACTTAAGTACAAACAGCCAACAAATATAAAAAGACTTTTTCAAAGTGAGGCAAAGAACATAATAAGAAAAATGGGCAATTTCCACGTAGTTAATTATGCGTACGCGAAACTTAACATCTTCTGGCTCGACGTTTAGCAGTCGTCAAGATCATTCGTTCCGGTCAGAAAACTACTGCGGGGGTGTGAATGAGAGCAAAGTGGAATAACTGGCGTGTTCTTTTGCTGCCTTTTTCGCAGTACGTGCAACTGAAAGGGGTTGAATTTTTTTCCAGCAAAAGCTTAAAACAGTCTCGTAAGCTTACGGACATTTTAATTGGAGAAGGAGATTTAATTTCATTCCTCGGAGTACATACACGGAGTCGAAGAGTTGGTTCTCTGGCAGGACGAATATCTCGATGGAATAACAATGAAAAAGAAGTGTGGATTTTATGAAAGGGGGTGGTATTATAAGCAGGGGCACTTTTTAAAGTATCTTTTAGATAATTCTGTCCGAAATTTACATTTTGTGGGACAACAACGAAAGAACTGTTTTAGATTTCTGGGGGGGGGGGGGGGGGTGTTACAATAACAAATGAATCTCTGACAATCTACGAAGACTTTGAAGCATTTCAGACACTTTGTTTGAATGTATAGGCGTTTTAATAGTATCATGTCGGCCAATGACAAATCTTAAGAGTTCTGAAGACGCAGATGTCCTAAGAAGTATTAAATAAATAATACTGCCAATAAAACTACTGACGTGGTAAAATACTTACCTGATCAAAGAAGACAAAATATGGGTGAAAAACACTGACGTTCAGATGTGAATGGTGACAGATGTTCCTCAGGGCTCGAACCATCTCTTTTTCTCCATTTGTGTCACTGATGTTAACTGCCTGTATAAGGAATCGTGACGCGATGATGCGTGTGCCGTCGTCGTTGAACTTCACGTCAAGGGAAAACGGATTTGGTTTAAACAACCACAGCTGCAACGAGGAAAACAGTGTTTCAGGGTGCGCCTCTGGCAAAACACGTGCATTCTTTGTGCCCTTGGACACATTTTTGGTCTTGATGTTCATTTACTGCAGATAAATCTGTTGCTAGCCGACATGATCGCAGACGCTGCACAGAACGGTGATTCTATTGATAACGCTAATTCTCTACATAAAGTTGCTGTCCACTGTGTAGAAATATATTTCATATAGAAGTAGATGGAATCAAAATTATGCTTCAGTTTTTATACAATTTTTGTCCCTCTCCAAAAAAAAAATGTAGATTTGAAAAAGTTAAATTACAGTTCTGTCTAAAAAGGAACTGCAGTAGACTGATGCACACCAAAATTAAATTTCTTGACACTCTGAACGTAGATGCAAACATCAGATTTAATCAGAGCCTTTGTCTGTAATTTTCATTTTTGGGCTCCATTCAATGTGTGGCTTATACTGACAAAACAGTTAAATTTTCATTACGTATCTCTCGAATTTGGATCTTAGAAGGTCAAAATTACTGTCTTGGTCAATTATTTGATTCCTGAAATCTTACCTTCGAATGTTCATGCTTTGGATTCTTTGCGCAGATTGGCGTTCGGTTTCTATAATTGATCTCTGAAGGTAACTGATTAGCATAGACAAAGTTACGTCTCACCTCTTTCAGTGTCCTGATGAAGTCATCTTCAGTATCGATAGACACGTTGAGGTAATCTTGGTTCCGACGAACGTAGCCAACAAAAGATCTTAACCATGATTCTGTGTAGAGTGGAGATGAGATGTAAGTTGTGTTCTCAAATGTCTGGGTCAGATTCTCCACTTCTGCTTGAATCACTGGATCTGAGTAATTCAATTCTCCACTAATGATGACCTGTCGACATTTAACATATTTATTACACAGTGGTACATTGTACCATCTTCTTTTTTTTCAACACGGAAGTAAATTTAAAAAAAATGAAATATCT
This sequence comes from Zootermopsis nevadensis, assembly GCF_977971745.1. Lineage (NCBI taxonomy): Eukaryota > Metazoa > Arthropoda > Insecta > Blattodea > Termopsidae > Zootermopsis > Zootermopsis nevadensis. Next base: position 299,779 of record NW_028259139.1, on the reverse strand, counting down.
CTTTCGTTACTGGTGTGTGTGTTATGGGTTGTGATGTCATGTATTCTTGTACATTCTGTGAGATTTGCAGAGATCTTGTCTGAGATGATGACTTTCTTGTGTTTTTAATATGAAGGGAGAACCCAAGTTGGAAAGATGGGCTTTCTTTCTTTTAATGACTGTCGATAACGTTACCTGGATCCTGTATGGAAACTCCCGGAAGTAAAAATCCTCACGGTCGTAGAACTCCACAGAATAGGAATCCGACCGTGACAGTTTACGCCGTTCCAGGCCTTCCTCCATGACTGAGATGCCGTAGCAAGCCCCGGCAATGTAGCAGACGAAGGTCGTCATGACCACCACCTTCACCGGCCACCGACTCAGGAACGGCGCCATGTTGTCGCGGAAATAGGCCATGATGCAATGTTCCTTGTTATCCCTTGGGTTATCTGGGTCATCGAGGTCTAGGCCTCCCACACAGAACTTGCGGTACAGCCATGATTTCTTGTCTACGGAAAATGCAATGTTATTGGTCTGGAGCTGTCGGTCTATGCCGATGATATTAATATGTTGGGCGATAACAGAAACATTCTTAAGGGCTAGTAGGGATGTTGGTCTAGAGAAGAGACAAAGTACATGACCATGTCTCGGCATCACAAATCAGGACAGAACCAGAATGTAAGGATAGCCGATAAACCGTTCAAAATTCAAGTACTCGGGGACGACAATAACCGGCCTTCAAATGCAGCTTGTCAGCGGAGCAGATGATTGTTGTCATCCATTGCGAGATTAGGTTGGCCTAAACCGCTCTCTGGTCTATTAGATTTACGTGCCGCAGAGTAACTCCGAGCCCGGATGACTGCTACAAGTACGCTCGTGGGAGGGAGAGAGGGGAAGACAGCGAAGAGCTAACTCAGTGAAATTATTGCGTTTAATTTGCAGAAGTAGCGGGTGTGGGTTGACTCTTGTGACTTCGTTGCTAGCGACTTATAGACCCCCTGGTTCACAGACTACAGCGCAATTTGAAGGTCAGCGAATGTTTCGAAATTAAAAGCGGTCTCTGCTGACAGCTCTTGTCATTTCGGTTTGTTCCAAATCAGGACGTGGGACGGCGAGTACGTACCTCCGTTTGACATCTTCCTCAGGAGCGTTACCCATCTTCTTGATCCTTCCTTATCCCTCGCTCCGGGTCTTGCCTTGGCCTTACGGCCACCAGCAGATGAATCTTCGCCCTCGAGCCGTAGTGGTTTCGGTAACGTAATTGCTTCTCCAACATTCTTTTCGCTTGTGAAAATTCATCCCGCGGTTGAGCATCCCAAAGACACGCCATTGTTTTTCTACTGGGTACCAGAGTAAGTTACTCCTCGTTTTTAAATTTCTAGAGTTGGCTTTCTGTTTATGCAGTTATGACATACTTCGCGGCCAAACTGCAGAGTTGCTTTTAGGGTTTGCGTTAACTTAAGATGTGGCTTATTAAGGCTTTGACCGGGATGTTCTTTGTTAAATCTTATGTGGTACCGCCTGATTCGACTTCTAATGGTTAAGTGAAGTGTTTTCTTCGCGGTACGGTCTGGATTCGTAAATAATATTCAGACGATCTTCGGCTTCAAAGGGTTAACCAGCTGATTTTCGTAATGGTGAGGTGTAGTGTTTTCTTCGCGGTACGGACTGAATTCATAAATAATATTCAGACGATCTTCGGCTTCAAAGGGTTAATTGTATCGCTAGTAATTGTCCCGGCCTGCTTCTTTACTGGGAGGGAGGTACACATGTTATCCAAATGTGGCTGGTGTCCTTGTCTACTTCAGTACGCAAATCCCGTCGACGTTCTCATGCCAATAGTAATCGAAAACTCGAACTTCTGTCAAAATCTACGGCCCTCGTATCAGACTTTAAATAGAACACTTGAAGGTGGTATCTCCGGTTACCAGGTCTACCGACCCTAAATTACAACAAAACCCACATGAATAAATCAATGACTCGTTTTGTTCTGGGTTTAAAAACGTAACCCAGATTAAAAAAACTGGTATGATTTCAACATTTAATGTTTGGCTAACTTCGTTGAAGGAGAAAAAGTTGTGTGTTTGAAGGTATCAGTTCAGACTTATTAAAATATCGATTGTGGTGTTGTAGCGTCGTCATCTAAAATGTTAAGGTGTTTACCGACGTCCCAGAAGACCAGAAGCGAGATTTGTCATCGCGAGAATCTCAAATCTCACAAAAAGAAGTTAATGTTCTACACGTGGTATTTCGTAATGTTGCGTCATGTAATGGCTGTGCGTTGTGAAAGATTTGAACAGGCAGAACAAAGAAAGTAGTTCCTCCTGTCTTCTTTAACGTCAAAGGCGGAGAAGTGCCGGAACTAATACGCAGTATTTGGTTTCTCTGAACATAGGAGAGCGGTGTTTGCTTTTTTCTTACGTGCGCGGTCTGAGATTTGTCTGTTTTTTGCCGGAGGGCAGCGTTCGCTTTCACCGCGTCTTAACTCTGCCCATCTGTTGCTGCATTTGCTTCATGCTCGCGAGTGTGAGCCTGCTCACGTCCGCTATGACGCAAGCATCACTTTCTCCGCCACCAGAGGAGATATCCGACTATCAGTTGTCTTCCGGATCGGCGGAGGCTATGAAGGTCATTAAACCAATCCAGCGTCAACTTCCTTCGTTTATGAATTCGACCTACAATTTCACGTCCTGCGCTCAAAAGTATGGGGAAGTGTAATCTTAGTTCGCTTAGTTTACAGGATTTTAAAGTTGCGTTAAATTCTTAACACAGGGTAAACTCGGAAAGTACTGGTACAGCAATATAAGCAGAGCAACAGATACACCAGATTTTAATTTTAATTTTGATAGACCTGACGATGATAGAATTGTATATCGAAACATGTCGTCAATTTTAAAATGTAACAATTTTATGTGAAATTTTATATGATTTTAACAATAAGCTTGTGTAACGACGGAAAATAAAAGTATTGTATTGAGGAACACAAGCATGATGCAATTAAGATATAAACCTTAAAGAATTGTATTGCTTAAGAAACTACGGCCCTCCGGTGCGTAAAACATCACTACATTTGCACTGAGCGTTATTTTCTTCATTCATATGAGATTCGATCTGGAGACGCAATTTAGCTTTGAACAAAACCCTTCAAATGCTTTGCATGGATCTTAAAGTCAATTTCATGTGAAAACGTCTTCGCGCCGACTGAGGGTACATTTCTACCAATCGCATAGAAGAAAATAACTCATCGCCCTGATGGTGGAGACAGCAGGGACCTCACTGAAACGTCAGTGAACTTCTACCAGACTGCACGGCGCAACAACCCAGAAGACAGCCATCTTGCGACTCACCGCCGTGAAAACCTCAAATCTTGCATCTTGAGTGAAGGTCGCGTATTGTTTCAATAATTAGCCTCGAACAATGGCAGATTTCGTGATTACAAATGAACAATAATTACGGATGAAAATATAGAACAATAGAGAATTCAGGTGCGTGGTAACAAGACATAATAAGCACTTACCAGATTTGGATACGGGGTCCACCTTGACGCAGATCATGGAATGTAGGTTTTTGCGCTCGGCGTAACCAGCGACGGCGACACAGGCAGCGAAGAATGTGATGTGCCAGATGAACGTGAAGCAGACGGCGAAACCTGAACAAGGGAAAATACTTCGCGGTCAACAGTCTCTGTGTGCGAGTGTGGGGGATTTCGGGTGTGTTCGTAATCGGGAATTATCCTCACTTACTACTACCTAACCTAACCTCACTGGCTACGGTGACCGAGGTTTCCCTCAAAATTCTCCAGCACAGGCAACACAACAAAGTCTATAAGTTGTCGTCAAATAGGCGAATAATGACGACGTTGGTAGTTGCTGCTCACCAGAGTAGATGCAGAATATGCGGACGGACTGGAACGGGCTGATTATGCCAATCCAGAAGCTGATCATGTCGGTGATGGAGGTGATGCTGATGGACACGGCTGCCTCGCTCAGCATCCGGCCCATTCGCTCCGGAACCGACAGCTGAGCGGACGACCTCCTCCACGCCGCCAGCATCACAAACGTGTCGTCAATTCCGATACCTGGAAGCAGACATCGCCCTGAAAATGGAGGCAGCAGGAGCCTCTGAAAAATTGGTGAAGTTCTACCAGAGCACACGGCGCCTCATTCCAGAAGACAGCCATCTCCGGACTCACCGCCCTAAGTTTTTCATCATAATTAAGTATTTAACTAATTTTTGCCTTGTGCGTGTCAGGAGTGGGTTCCGATTATCTTGCATTTATAATCTGTACTCATTTTTCCGCTAAAGTGCTTTTGAAACTTCTGAAGTAGTTGATCACTGAGGACAAAATAGAATTTCCCCCCCCCCACTACTGCAAGGGGGGGGGCGTGTCAGCAAAGTGCAGTTTACGTCACGTAGCAAAAGCAAGAATTAAACAGGAGCAGTCGACTTAAGCGAATGTGAAAGGACTTTATCTGGGGCTGTCCGCTGCCAGTTGCAATGCACAACGAACATTTCTTCCTTTCCCTTTGCTGAGACCTGCCTCGAACAAAAACAAAGGCACGATCATATAGCAATCTGTGACCACAGATGAGAAATACACATTAATTTTGGTTTCAAAATCAGAAAGAAAACTGTTACTTGGGAGATCCAGGCGCGAATGATAAGATAATATTAAAACTAATTTTTAAAGAAAATTCTTGTATGTGGTTGGGATTCATCCTTTTCAAGAAAGGAATTGTAGGTGGAGTTTTTTCAGCAAGGTGAATGAATGAATCTCCAAGACACAGGATTTATTGACAAGCTGAGCGACTGTTAGTTTGTCAAGAAGGACTCCGTTGGATGGTGCTACGTGCATTCACGTCAATATGGCTTCTTAGCGACGTGCAACTGGACTGCGCCAAAGTCACGCTGGAGGAACTGAGCTTCCAAGACGAACGACGTCCCTGGTTCGACTCTAACTTTAATCCGAAGCAACTGAGAGGGCAGGCCGCGGTTGTCCGATTTCACTCAGTTGCCGTTCAGAAAGGCACTGGCGCCACCTTCAATGTCCTTCAGGTCGTACTTACAGCGAGGCCACGGGTTAGACGTCGTGTCATATCGACCGCATTTGGCGCGATTAATAATTCATCAAAGATTTCTCTTTAATTGATAAGAGGATAGTAATGAGACGCAAGGCGGGGAATATCTTGAAGAAGGACTTCGCGCAGACCGACACGAAGTACAGCGGAAGGCGACGCACTTACCGAGCATGAGGAAAGGCGCCGCGAGGTTGATGCCGATGAATTCGACGCCCAGGTACATGGTGACGCCGAAGGCAGCGGCGGTGCCCATGCACGCGGAGATGTTTCCCAGGAGGCCGAGCCAGGGCTTGGCGCGGACCCAGTCCGCCATCCAGCACGACACCATCGAGAATGCGGCCATGATGACGAACGTAGTGCTGAAGTACGGCACCACGGTCCGCGTGTTGCGTTCCAACTCGATGTCCAGAGTTCGACTTGCGAACCTGGCAGTGGATATGTAGCGGAACACGTGGTTTTCTTCGGCTCGCCCCACCGCACTCAGGAAAGCGTCCTCCCAAGCTGCACCTCTGCAAGAAACAGGGGTGTCCATACATCAAACCGACGGCGATGAGTGGCTGAAGTGGACAGTGACTCGGAGCAACGATGTATTTGTTTACTTTGTCACCAAAACCGAACCAAATGCTTGGGGATGAAGGTCTCTGTATAAACGGAATTATTAGAGTGGTCAGATCAAAGAGTATGTTACAAGGGAGTTTCATTCTTGGTAAGAAGGCCTGAAAAAGGAAGAGAGAACTCGAAGAATTACGCGAGCATGCGGATCGTGTTAACCTCAGGACAAGGTCGAATAGCGGGCGGGCATTTTGTTATGCACTGGAGTAATTGATATCGAGGTAAGGAAGCCGGAACGTTGAGCTGAACACTCGACTTGGTAACAGGATGGTCGCTTTAAGTATCGAATGTGGCGAACGCTTGGCGCGAGCCAGCTGGTTAAGGTTCTTCTGTCTTACCGTCGCCGCTTAAGGATTGAAACGCGCACTTTTGCACGCCAAGAAAACGAAGACGCGGTAGATTGTGGGCGTTTACTCTGCTTTATTCAGCAAAGCTGTAAGTGGCTCGTATTATGTAGCGTTAAATGCTAGGATGATTAATGAACGATGAACTGGACGGGATATGGAAGGAGGCTTCCGAAGAACTGGAACGGGCTGGGAGGGAGCTTCTCTACCAGCTGAGCGACTGTGAGCTTTTCAAGAATGTCAGTCAGTGACTCACCTTGCATCCTGCCGCTTGGTGTCGGCGGTGACGAAGTAGACCAACTGCACGGAGGGCACGCTGATGATGAGCCCGTCCTCACTGACGACGGTGCCCCCGAAGTAGACTGGGAACGCGTGGGCGTCCCACGTCACGGGGTTGAACATGATGGGGAACGTGAGGTTCAGGGTCCGGTTCTCGACTTCTTCGATGACGTAGTCGAGGTTCAGCACGTCGTTCTGGAAGCATTCGTCCACCCACCGCGCGCACACGTCCCGGTAGGTGAACGTCTCCTCCTCGTCCCAGTGAACTGTCTCGTTCTGGATCAACTGGTCCAGCAGCCGCAGTTCGTGCCAGATCTCGCTCTTCAACATATCCTTCCCGTGTCTTGGAACCACGATCACCCGCCCGAATCGCCCTGGCGCAAGGAATCTTGCTTAGCCTACACTTCTGGTTTCATCAGGAGGGATTTTGCCTCATGGAGTTAATTACGCTTATCATGTCTGCCGTCTTAACTGACTTCTTATTTTCATTAAACCTGGAACGTTAATTTGCATTTGCCACTAGGGTAGCTTCTGCAGTAAGATTCCAGTGGTTACTTCAGAAACAGTTCTTTAAAATATAAACAACTGTTTTTAGATTCTTGTAAAACGTAAAACAACAGCGCGTTCGAGAAGTTTTTTTTTTGGCTACAACTAATGAAACATCGCAACAAGAAGGACTTTTGAAGATTATCGGATTATAAATAATGTGCAAAGTTTCCAACAGTTTTTGTTTATATCTGAGCAGATACAAACGTGGTGGAGGCATAACTTGGAAGACGCCTTTTACAGATTAGTTTTGGTAGTACTAGTGACAAATGACAAACGCCGCAGGCACCGCACGTAGATCCAAGCGCGTGAGTTAGTTAAAATAGACGCGCAATTCTTGCTCGAAAGCGTTTCTTTCCGAAGTACCCGTGATTGCTTAAGTGTAGGAGGGTAGACATGCAAACTGGAGGGGCTAATCTTATGGTTGCTTACCTGGCCTGGTGATGCGACCCACGTTGAACCTGCTGGTGTAGTTTGGTTTGAAGTAAGACTCCACAATGGCTCGCTCCACTTTGCCTTCCCCGCTCAAGGGACTGAAGAGGTACTCCGGGTCCATCTCGTACTTGACCCTTTGGAAGCCGGTGACACAAAGAAGTGTGAGGAGGATCGGCACAATGAGGAAGTAACCCGGGTGTCGTCCGACGATGAGCCCCAGGTGGTAGAACGAGATGTGGAGCGCCTTGTCCACACACGTGAACCTGCACCCCATGTCGACCTGCAACGCACCGGTAAGATCATCGTCATTGTCACCTAGGGACGGCCCAACGAAAGCTGCGAGTCGGAGAGCGAAGGAGGAAACAAAGTTTTGTTAGCACCAGAAGAGAAATGCGTCGCTCTTCATGTGTCTGGGCTCATTAACTACCTTATTGAAGCTGATTATAAAACTGCAAGGGAACTGACGATACACGAAAGGACAGACATTCATATGATCTTATAAATTAATCCAGACACGGAAAATTTGAAGCAGAGGCTTTGAAAAATACGCGTAATCGAAATATTTATAGTATTAATGAATTGTTTCATCTGAGCTAATTTTAGAATTTAAATATTTTTTTTACAGAATAAATCAGATCGCAGCGGCACGCACTGTAGTTTTTGCGACGATGAAATATGGCCTAAAGATGACGTAATACGCGTCCAACAGGGAAAAAAAAAGAACTTGTTTAGATGGAATGTTTAATTTAATTTAATATCACGCAACACCGCTCAGTAGATGTACATGATTACTGGTACCAGACTGATACTCACGAGTAATTCCGTGCTACAATTACTGGGCACTGGGGCCCCAGTCACATGATCGCATACCAGAAACAGAGACGTCTCTGGTTGTTTGACGGCTGAAGCTACACCCAATTAATTAAGTTGAATGGGAACTCGTGTCGGTCACGTGAAAAAGATTCCTCACTGGTAGCCGCGGAGCTGTGCCTCGTCTTTTGTGTAACCAAAGGTCTACTATCGCGCTCACCTGAAGTCGCCACGGGACCCTGTCCTGAGTTACATGTACGGCCGTATCTTCAATGGTGATTTTAACATCATCCTCCCACCGCTTGCAAGACTAGATCTTCAGGCTTCGCTGCTAAGATTCTTATCTTCCCCATGCATGCTACGTGCCACGGCCTCCTTGATTTGATATCCTAATATTATTCGGTAGAGTAACACAATCAGATACACCACATAAATCCCATGCTAAGTAAATCTGCATAAATTCCATCATGTCTGCAACATATTTATGCGGAACATTACTTCTTAAGCGTTCTCCAATCCAAATAGCGGTTCAGGTTGCCTGCGTACTGGCTGTGGTGGCAGAGCGCTTGCGACAGACCGATCCTCCATCTAGGGTTACGTGTGTCATGCGAGATCAGAATTAAACGGAAAATGACCTGGAGGCCTGGCCCGTGAAAGTAGGTACAGCAGCACCAGAACTGTGTTTAAACTTACGACATAAGCCGCCTCAGTATTCTCGACAAATTAGCTCATTCCTTTGACAAAAAATCTCTTTAATGACAGCTTTGATTTTTCGTGGTGTCGTGTCGATATAATTGCGAAATTGCGTTATTTAACCAGGTTATCTGTGTTACGTTAGCACATTGGATCTATTATGTTGAAAGTGTGACTGAGTCGTCACAACCTAATACAAAAAGGTCTACAGATCAGACACACAAAAACACTACACCTGCATGGGAGTTATGGCCGACTATGAACCTTCACCTTTCTGAAGAAGAACTTGTAGCACAGGAATCACCAATCAGAGATTTTTTCCGAAAATTGCTCTAAATGGCGTGCAATTTGGGAACACATCCTTGAAATCAGAAGTGACCCGTATGCTAAAATGAATTAGTTAATGAAAATTATACCCACGTAATGTACGTAAGTGCATTACCATCTGTTTTATCATAATGTCCTCTCAAGAAACAGAAGATTTAAGCAATACTAAAGTTCATTCAGCCCCTTTCAGCAACCTTTAAATTTAAGTAAAGTGAACGCAATCTTTAGATGGTAATGATTGCCACACGCACTATAGCTGGTCAAATTCACGGATGATTTAATAAAAGATGTGAATACAATTTAATTTAACCGCAGAGGAAACTGGTATTTAAAACCGAATTAGAATAGATTAAACACGGCTTATAGATTACAGAACTTGCATAAATGAGGTACAATATCTCGATTTTCGTTAATAAACGTCAATCGTACGTGGTCTTCAGACTGGTTCTGACCACATGAGAACTACCAGCACAGTGGAAGGTAGCGACACGTAGGCGGACATTGTGGGAAAGAAACCCTCACGCGCAGCCAACTCATTGTGTTGAGTTGGACGCAAATAATCCGGTTATTATGCGTTCTTTGCGCGATATGCACGCGTAGAAAAATAAATTTCAGTAAACCTATGATCTCATGTGGGTTCGTAATGCGTAATGAACTCTTTCAAGACATTCTTGGCTTATTCGTGTTTCTTAACTTGTACTGAGAAAATTGGTGCATGTAACTTTGGCAAGGTTGGCAGTAAGGGTTGTTGGTTTCTGATAAGACGCAGGTGATTGGCCGAATCGGTGCGGTAAGCAGTGAAGCTTCACGTGTGGGTGGCACGTCATACAGTCGTGCCGTAACCTTAAAATAATTTGTTACAAGTGATTGTAGTCAGTTCTGTGACTAGGATTTGTTATAGTCTGTGCAGCAAATTACAGAACACAAGACAGTGTTGTGCTATGTGCTGTTTTGACTTTTAAAATGTGACTATTTTTATCTCTTTTATTGTTGGCTGTAGAGACAGTACAAGATTTGTGAGTGATGCAGAATATCTGCTTTAGAGACTGGGCGTTTCTTTCGAGTTCGTCAGGCGTAGGGATATGGCTGGTAAGTACAGAAATATCAACTTTTCTCAGAGCATGCCTGCATCATATTTATAATTACAATGTAATATATACAACTGTGTTACTTTAAATAACACCCAAATAGTGACAGGTTAAGGACGCCGAGTAGGTCGATAAACTATAAGGAAACCTCAGATTCAGGGACATGTTTACGTGGTAACCATATTGAAACTTTTTCCTTTTTTATATGAAAGGAAACTATTTGAACGCTTGGTGGAACAGCAGATGCTGAAATAAAGCAGTTTTACGTAAAAGCTGTCCCGCTATAACTCTTGGGAGTTGATGGTACAGTACAGTCCCCATTATCCGAGCTTAGGTTATGTGTCAGAATGCTACATTATATGAAGTCAATTGAATCAAATTCTCCCACCACCCGCCTTCTACATTGTACGTATGCGAAAAAAGTCTCAGAATCAAAATAATATCTATTATTAATGTTTGAAAGAAAATAAGGTTTTTCATTTGCAAATTTAATTTACGTTAAGGTTCTGTTAGTCTCACCGTTAGTTACAACTTTATTTTGGAAGAACTGCTCAACCTAATAATTACATACATTCCTTGGACCCATAAGTTACTTGAGAAGAGGGTGTGGAATAAGTCAAATACAAGTGAAATTAAAACAGTCATAAACTTTTCATATGGAATAAATAAATATTTAACGTGAAGTAATGAGCTGTTTCAAATAAATCCGCACGTATACAGCAAATAAATTATACTATCCGTTTTGTGGTACAAATGTAAGTGAACCTTTAAAAGCACTCAACAGAGTAAAATGAGTTTGATATAAGTACCTTTTTAATGATACTTTAAATTGTGACTTTTTATTCACAAGATTCATGACACCAGACGTTGGGTTGTTGGAATGAATTTTTCTGGAAGCTGATTTTTATTCCCAGTGTTCACGCTGTACTGCGGAATTTGTCTGAAAATGTTCGTAGTTATTAACATGGAAGAGGTTAGATCTCTTAATGTCTCCATGAATTTCTAGGTTTTCACCACACATTAACCCCACAAATTTCTTTTGAAAAGTGAACATCTTTTCGCTGTTGGATGAATCACACCCCCCCCCCAAAAAAAAAAACACTTCATTGAAGAGTGAAAATAGGCAAAGTTAATTGATTTGAGTTCGTCAGTGTTGCCGGCATGAAACTGCACTTGACTTCAGAACCATTTGGCAAAATGATTCTTCCAGTTCATGTAATTATCGGTTTGAAAATCAAGAAATTTTGTTTTTGTGGCCCTCATATGTAATTTCCATTTATAAGCAGTACTTAAGGCGTATTGTTGTGCATAAATTTTAGTGTATTGCATTTGTCTTGTCTAGATTTGGGGTGAACTTGGCTTTGAACCATTTTCTCATACGACGTGTTCAGAAGTCATCAACATTCTTACTAGCAATTACGACACTCGTAATCAGCTGTTAATTTCACGTTTCGTAAGTCATTTATGTATAATATGAAAAGGAGGTTTTGTTTTCTGTCTGTTGGACAGGATCTGAACCGTTTTGCAGTTGTTGCTTGGATGTCATAAAAATGTAATTTAATTAACAAAATTTCATGCTAAATCACAGAATATCCCCCTGCATCTTCGGCGGATGTTCCGTTCCTGGAGCCAAATTCTTCCAGGACCAATATTTTGTTAGCGTGCGCCGTTGTGCGTAACCTTCTCAAGTGCTTTGGGAAAAAGTAGTTAACAGTGTCTTTTACTACTGAGATTTTAAGACGGTCTGGGAAGATGGCGTGTAGCGAGCGACTACAAATTTTACTTGTTACTTCATTAAATCCTGATGAGTTCTTTGATTTTAGGGAATGTATTATACTTTTATCTCACTTTCAGTGGTTGGAATAATTTTAATATAAGGACATTTCACAGGAAATGTATCTTCTAGAGATGAAATAGTATCTTCACTCCTCACTTATACGAATTTAGACTTTCAGGAATTATTAGAAAAAATATTGAAGGCTTCAGAAAAATAAGTTCAAATATTTTAAAAGAGCCGCGACTGACAGAGAAGGTCACAACTAAATCTGAGACCGCAGATGAAAACTAAATACATAATTAAACACGGTACCTTGTACAAATCTGAGATTTATTCTTAAAGATATGTAGGGAAATGACGAATCACGTTAGTTCGTAAGCTGAAGTAATCGGCAGGAACAGCAAAGTTATTGTAGTCCCGAACACGAATCGGCCTTCACTTTGAATTTCTCTTTGCCCGTGAAGTGAAGACAAGGAATGTTAAAGAAACGAAGCCCTGAGTCATCTTATAAGCAAATTACTCTGCGAGTAACATGTACGTCCTTTCAGATTCTTGTTGTGTGCATTTCAGTGGCATTGTACAAGATGATCTGATGACAAAAGAAGTTTGAGAAAGTTAGGAGAACAGTAGGAACGGCTGTTCGCTCTGCGGTTGAGTGCCGTTCACCTCGTATCCCATTTCTTATCGTCCGGAGACTTTGACGCTGGTTTAAGAGGGCAGCTGAGCCACGCAATTCCTGGCGCCTGCGAATTGTTAAGAACACAAAATATAAAAATTAACAAAAATGGGTTTACACAATTGTGACATAAAACAACGCAGTTAGTGTGGTTATGACTCGCCGAAGGTTAGGTGGATGGAAGGAACCATAAGACAGTGGCACAGCGAGGACGGGAGGAGGGGAGGTTGTCGACTGGCAGTCGCAAGATGTCGCTGATGATACGACGTTAAGAAGCCGATACATACAAGTGTTTTTCACGATCAACAGATTCTTTGGGTGGGAGGGGGGATTTTGGTCAGTTTAGAATTTACGTTTATATTAAAATTAAATTTTCCAGGTGACTTTCAGTGTAAACTCTGATACAACATTTTTTAAGTAATTTCATATATGAAACTGCCTGATAGCCTAAGTCACGTGAGGCCCTCGTTATGAGTTCTCTTTTTGACCTCGGAGCAAGGAACGTGAACAAGTTTAAATTAAACGTTCCATGATTTATTTTGGGGTAAGAACGGAATCTTGGTTAACGTAATTACAATGATAAAGGTAAATTTAAAATTGGAGAAAAGTATTTCAGTCATTCGACTGAAACTGGGATAAAACGGAGTCACTGAGGATAAACCAAACAGCGGAATGTGCGAGTGAAACCTCTGGAAAGTGACGCAATTACAAATTTAAACTTGTAATTTTGTTTAAGAAACGCGTGTTCTAGCGACCCAGATACTCGTGACCCACAGACCGTGCAGTGACCGTAGAGCATCGGGACTGCGCTGTGCTTGTGACGAAGACAAGAGCCAGTCATCAGTTCGATGTTTCGAAAATTCGGCTCAGAAAAGTTAATCTGAATGGAACAAGTTTAAATGCCATTACGTATTCTCCGTTGAGAGAAGTTGGCCGTCTGAATCATGAGTTGGGAACAGCAATTATGCAGCACGTAGTTTACCGAAATCTTGCGAAAAGCTGAAATTTAAATCCGAAGGAGGAGAGTTCCGATATGTAGCGAGAAAAAGGATCCTGTGTACTAACAATTTTCTGATAGTTAAGCTGCGGACTGAGCTGTATTTTAATGGTTAATGGAGACATTTTAGAAATGAGATGACTTTGATAAATATGCGGAAGGTCAGGAATTGCTGAAGAAGACGGTAGATTCTTGGCTTAGAATATTTAACAAGTCAAAAACAATGACAGATAGGCTTCAGATGCAGAGAGGAAAATTCAACGAGTTGTAATTATTTTCCGTGCGATTCTAAGGAATTGCGTATGTGACAGCTAACGAAAGTATGTAAATAAGCTCGTTTACCTTCCATCAATGGAAAGGAACTGTCTTAATAACGTGACTTCGGTAGTCGGTGTCGTCTGTTCTGGCAACAAGAAATAACAGTGACATATCGGTGTAGAAAGCAGCAAATATCTGGCATCGTCACTTAGAAGCAGTGGATGCTGGACACGTGAGGGAGGGCTGCATCTGTAAATTTCGAATCTGTTTTCTTCGGTCCTTTGTCCTGATGAAGATTGATGATTTTGTTCGTGGCGCAGAACTTCACTTTGTAGGACTATTTAGAAATGTTAATGTACCTGATGGTCAGGATCAGGAGGGAAAAAAGACTCTTGACTGCTTACGTCTAAATAACGGACTTGCTTTGTGACGAGTTGGTCTTTGAGCAAATGATACTTACTCGCTTGAATGAAACAGTTGCTGGGACCTCGAAGGTTCGTCATAATCATCAAAACGAAAGCGAGATTCAGCAGCTCACTGTTTCGCCTCATCATCCACATTCATTTTCTCACGTAGGAGAAAGCTACCATAACCACACCGCGCCATTCTATGTGTGATATTTTCGCTCTTGCACCTCAAACGGCGCACATAACTTGTGCGATTAGTGCAACTTAATCTAGAGTCATAATCCCCGTCATATTGTGACGTCAGAGCCCTCTTTACTTTATGCCAAATAGCGTCCGTGTCTGTTTTGCCCTGAGGTCGCAGTTTCTCTCCAGCCACAGATTTGTTCTCTGTCCTTATTCTTTGTTTTTGAACAGAGAAAATGCGATATTCCGATCAGCTGGTAGCAAAGTAGAATTATAGACGACCTAATAGCTCTACTGTGGTAAAAGTAGGTCGCTTCTGGGCTTGTTAGCAGCAGTTGCATAGACAGAGTTCGAAAATCAATTTTGTGTACAAACTACGCATACGGAGTTTGGTAATAGATGAGAAATTAGACACAGGTCGATCGATGCTGAGAAATAAGACGTAGCACATTTTAACTTTCATAAAGTTACAGATGTGTTGGTTTCCCGCATCCAGTTACCGACTGGGTTAGAACCTTGGCCTCTCCAAATGCGAGCACGCACTTTTGACACGCGTCCACGTGATTGGGCGAGATCTCGCGGTTACCAGGTTCGGCGAAAAACATCTTGTTTTCTGTCACACTTTAAACGATCGGACAGCCGACAAGGAGTGGTGCTCCAACTTAGTTGGATACTTAAAGACTTTTCACTGTAGAAATCCCGTAATAAATGGTACACGGGGCCTAGGACTGGGTAACTTCTTGTCGACTCAAGAAGAACTGTACTCAGTGGACCGTAGTGTTCGTTGGAACTTCACCTTCTGCTGTTGTAATAATCCGTGGACCAATACCGTGGTTACAAATCTCGAAGGTTGATTAATAAGCCTCCATGTTATTGGCCCCGACCTACAGTTAATTTATTTTCAGTCTCTGGGAGTAAATATGACAGAATTCGTTTAAGATACGGAATGGCGTGTTTCAGCAGTTGAGTCAGTCTTCTGACGCGGAACGGGAACCCGAACAGAAGTAGCCGCCAGCAGCGCGAACAAAAACGTTTACAGTTATTTTACGAAATTGCTGGTTGTTCATTTTGCCGTAACAGGTTTACCTGAAGAATTTATTGCGCGTTCTTGTGCTAAGAGCATGAACACGTATTGAGATTAAGTTTGTCGGTATGTCCGTGTATCTCTGAAACCAACACGTTTTGATAAAATTTCGTATCTGGGTAAATTTTGTTCTGCCCGTCGTTGGACCAACACAGCCTCTAAATGAAGCTGATATACGCACAGTCAATAAACATTTTATGGAATCCGAAGGTTCGCAGCAGTGTTCCTAAGGGAGGGGGGACCCCCCCCCCCCCGGCCCCGCTTATAGACTGTCCTGTTTGTTTAAGATCCAATTATTTTCTCGTCTTCTGTGTGTCTTCAAATCTGGCGACTTTAAATTGTGTACGCATTTTTTTCACTTATCCATTCGTCAGTGTCGCATTTTTCTTGATCCTGGTGAACATTACACATCTTTGATCTCCACAAACGTACGAGTTTTCTCATAAATAACCTATCTTACAAAATACTGCGAGTTCCTGACAAAATCTAAGTCTTATACTAAGATCTGATTTATGGTTCGTATGGAAAAAGTAGATGGTTCAGACACCGAAAAACAGCGACATTCAACGTGAAACCTAAAAATCGATACCTGTCGCTTTGTACGTGCTCCTAATGTAAGAGACCAGGTTTCACGCCCATACAAAACAGGAGGTAAAATTATAATTTTGTGTATTTTGTACATTTTCGGTTAGGTTAGGTTTTCGACTTCAGGGGGTTGACCTCGCTGTCCACCGATGAGGGCTTATAAATGTTTTTGGACCCAAAAATAAGAATTTTCGGAAGTGAATCCTCCTGATCAATCGATAAAGTGTGCATCGCATTCCAGCCACAGGAATGTTAAGTCACAGCAAAGTGGTACGACCTTGATACTACTTCATTAGAACGATATGGCTGTCACGACCTGATTTCCCCTGTGTTCCGTTAGCATCCTCCACTCACACGCGTTACCCTACTTTCTTCATACCCGTTCGCCAGAGACGGACGTTTCTTTTGTAACACACTGCAAGATACACCACGGCGGTGAGTCTGAAGATGGGTTCTTCTTGTGTTGACCCATCGTATGAATTTCTTTTGAATACGTACAATTTCGGAAATTCATGTTAGGGGCACAAGCGGGAACAATTTTATTTTGCACGCTCTGTGACAGCGAGGGGCCCCGAAAGCGTGCAGGTTGCGGGAGTCATGCCCCACTTTGGAGCACTCCCGAGTTCTTCCACCCCAGATTCGTCATATACAAACATTTCAGTAAAGACGTGGCTCGACGTGTCCTCTGCTTAAGCACAGAGCCACGAAGATGTAATGGGGAGTGGAGATACAATCCGCACATTCGTAACCTCGGCACTGGGTGCAGTCTGCAGGCGAGCTTCATGCTCCAGCCTTTTTAACCCTTGTGTCCACTGGGTGCGTTACCCACAGAGCCGATCTCAACGAGACAGCGAAGAGATAAACGCTAACTCCACCGGGATTCCACCCCTTAACTTCATCGAAATTCCCTGAGTAGCCTGGCAGATGAAACGTGCGTATGTTAAGTCGTGATATTTCCGTTACTAATTAGTTTTTGTTTAAGGAAGTCACATCATTACGTTACATTGTGCCCACGTGGCATATCCTTGGTTTTGAATTCTAAGTCGAAAGTAGCTAAACAGCAGAAGTAATTAATTTGACCACAGACCATGTGTGAAGACTTTTCATCTGTCTCAGCTTCTGAGCTGCATGGCGAGAGTAATTTCTCGGACGCAGTTAAAGGAAGCCCAGTCACTTCCTCCTCTTCTAAAGAAAAAGGAAGGCCGGCGAAACGACGTTCATGTGTCTCCAAATCAAACCGTTGTCACCGTGCCTCACAGGGGTCGACACGACAGTGTTAAAGAAGTTTTATTAAATGTCAGCTTCGATAAAAATGTAGGCATGAAAACAAGGCAGAAGTCAAGTCCTCCTGTTTGTATGTAGACTAGTATAATAACACAGACAGTTACAGTAAACAAACAGTCACCAGAGGATTCGCCTTGTGTCTGGCGCCAGCTGACTGTCTCATCCACGTCGGTCAGCGTCCTGACCTTGGCCCCTTTTTTGTATATTTTCTCTCGCAGGCTTTTTTGAGGTGAACAGTTAGTTAAGTTGACTCATTCGTCCACAGACTTGTGTCGTGAATTGAGCAATGCTGCCACGAATCTTTTGATCTTCATCAAAAAAGGGGTAAGACTGAAAAGAAAATTCGCCCAGAAAATTTGCAGCAGAATCATTTTTGAGAAGCTGTGTTCTCTAACACAGTTGCGAAATTCCTCGCCTTTTATGGAACCCGAAGGTTCAGAAGAGCCAGCTTTATTCCATTACCTCCCGTGCGTGCTACACGACCCCGCCTATCTCGACCTTGTCTCCCGAATAATATTTGGTGAAGAGCGGAACACACAAGAGACCCACAAGGTCATTTGAGAGACAGAGATATGAGCTCACCATCATGCGTGCACTTCGGGTATATCCTGAGAGTTCCGCATAATAAGCAATGCTCGCTGTCAGCACGCCACGTTTCGGCACGAATAAAGTAGGTTTCAGGAAACGCGTCTTCCGAAAATAAATCTAATTAGGAACAAGATACCGTAATGTGTTTGATGACTTCGACATTCATACAAGACTTTCCCTAAGGTAATGTTGGGAGTGACACACAGCGCCACCCACTTCAAATAGGAATACAAACCTAACCTAACTTTCATCGTTCTAATTCTGCACTCTGTTGGAAATTTAGTGAAGGCCTGCTGTTCGAATTTCTTGACCGCTTGTCTGCTGAAATAAATGCCTACTTGAACAACGAATGTGCCAGTGACAATAGACCACTTCTGGTTTAGCCTCCTTCCACATACAGCGTATGTTTGAGACAAAAGGCACGTTTAAGTATTATCTGCGAAATTTAAGAATACGCCGAGAAATTTGACTGAACACACTCAAAATTAAGACAAACGGAATGTCACAGCAAGTTCTGGAAAAAAAGAAAATCGCAACAAAGACATTCTGGACGCCTGAATAAAATATAGAGAAACCAAGTACCTGGAAACTTGATGATCGAGATGAAACCTGTTCACACCTTCCCCGTCCATCGATGATTTCCCGATATCCGGAAACACAGCAGTTTGAGAATTCCGTTGCATCGACAACGTAACGTGACAGTGGACGACTGTTTTCCCCCCTTATGTAGGTCAGGTGCAACAGAACAGAAGCCAGCACCGCGTTCATCGAAGTGTGTGGCAAGGTTTCCAAAAATTACTTTGGCTTCGTAGGAGAAATTTTCATCTCAGATTGCTCACTAGCAAAGGAAGGCGAGATGACAAATTATTTGCAAACAGGATCGAAATGAAGTAAATATAAACCTTTGATTGATATTATACGCCGATATTACTGTCATAAAATGAAGGTTGGTGAGATAAGTGAGACATGTAGCGCGCATGGGACATGGAAGGTGAAATTTCACTCGGGAAGCCTGAACGGATACCCAATTCGTAGAAATTAAAAATGATCTTCAACACATCGGAAGAGCGTTCTGTGGACTGGACCAAATCCGATTAGAATGCGGTCGATTGGCGATTGTCCAGGTTCATTTTCATAAATTAATTATTTTTCATACATTGCAACTAGTAAAATTTCGAGAAACTGAATTAATACAAAAGTTATAAGGTGAAAGACGTAATTAATTCATGTCATCATCAGTTGGTCCGAATGGCAGAGGGCCTTTGTGTTCCATAAAATGTTGTTAACTGTCCGAGCGGCTGTCGGCATGCCCTTGGAATTACAATACGCGCAGCCTAAATAAGAAGAAGAAGAAGACTTCCTGTCACAGAACACTGAGACGCTTGCACACAGTAGCTCCTTGTCGTAGTTCGGAGCTCTGAATGTTAGCACGAAAGCAACAAAATAGATGTACTAATAAATAAATGCAAAGCACTGTGGTCACAGAATCCTGTAAAATGGCAAGTTGCTGAGCCTTGCTAACAGGAAGAAAAATACTTGATCATTTCCATTGAAGCAGACGAACAGAAAATTTCTTTATCCTCACGCTGACTGCTTAGCCCTTCCGCTCAAGTGATGGCCCTTAAAATGCTTAGAGCTTCAACAGCTTCCCTCTCAGACGACTTATTATATTATGTAGGTTTTTTTAAAAAAATGTTAATACAATTAAACTCGTTCAAAATTAATTTGCCGTTCTTTGTTTTAAAGCTTTCTTCAATTTGTGTCCTTTACGAAACCAGGATTAGCCATTTCTAGTTACTCGTATTTAGCACCGACTTGATGAAATAAATTCGTTCAAGATATTAATGTCTTCGAGCAAACGAGAGAATATTTGTCGACGAGGGGGTACGGCCGCAGCGATCTGAACGAAGAGGGAAATTATAATTATTTTAGCAACATTTAAATAAAAGTCGTTCGAACGAGTAAATTACGAACTAATTTAGTGCCGACTTAATCACGTCAGGTACGGCCTGTCGTGAGGAAACACGAAGTGAAATTGATTTCGTGAGGGCGGAATCGCCGGATAAGTCAAAGTCTCCTCAGACAATTTTTTTTAAAAAAAATTGAACACGATAAATCACAATTTACACTAGCATTTGGCGGCGTCACGTGTTCCAATCCAAACTCGTCTTTGTTCACCGGCGCACGGAGAGGTGCCAATTAGACGAATAAGTAATAATAGAAATACCGTCCTTAAAAGTCACATTACTGGCCTCCACAGTAGGTGCTTCGATAATTTTTGACAAAATTTTGACACTTTTGCACTCGACTGTATTCTGCACGTACATCATCAGAATGTCAAGACCCTAGACCTTTGGCCAGTGACACTGGTAGTTCGTATTTAAGTTCAAATTTCAAGTATTTGCATTTGATTCATGTTACATTTAAACCATCTCATCTCCTCTTGAAGACAGTGGAGGGGGGTGGGGGGGGGGGGTAAAGTTCAAGTTTTCACTCAACACCATGGACGTCATCGTCGTGTTAAAATGTAATGCTTAAGCATTATCCATTACGAAATGTTTAAATGTTTCGACTCCGGCTGATCCATCCTTGGCGTATTCCTAGTTTACAATTGTATTGACAGAGTTATCTTAAAACTAAGTAATTTTCCATTCTTCTAGCCATCACCCCTCATATTTTGTTACTCCACTCCATGGAGCAGTGTACTTATTGAAAAGCTGAGAGTTGCCAAGCCAGTCAAGGCATTCTCCGCCTTTATCAAACCCGACGTATCGTTACATTTTTCACAGGAGTCCGTCACCCATTCCTCTCCTGAGCCAGCCAGCCTTTCCCCTCCCTATTTTTTTTCGAGATTCGTTTTAATATTATAATGCCACTACGCCTAGGTCCTCCGAATGATCCCTTCGTTTCAGGCTTTTGTGTTAAATTATGTCCGCCACGTGTGCTCTGTTCTCCACCAATCCCACGCTCCTTGATTTTGTTGATCAAATTGTATCTGAAATTCTGCTTCAGTGCAGTGCAAGATTCTAGAGAAATTGCTGCTATTTTGGTACTGTGTGTTCTCCAGACGGAGCTGCGGTGTGTTCGTGTAAGCTACAAAATGTCGATCCTCATTCGACTTGCTCTCGTCTTCGGTCGAAACATTCTCTTAGGATTTCGTCGTCACGACCCAGAGAGCGAACAATTCAAACATTTCGCGCCCGTGTGATGGTGACGCGGCAGTGAACCCGACGCGTTGCCAAGAGACGATGCCGCTCAGTTACGAATAAATTCGAGTGCGACGGTAACACGTGTATCTTTTTTAAGTTGTCGCCGCTCAGCTGAGGGAATATTCTGGATTCTGTTCTTGACGTCTTACATCCCGGGTCCAAACATCGACCCGGTGGCTGGGTGTTTCGTGGCCCTCCGTCCGAATGCTGACATAGGGCAGCAGTCACTCCCTTCTGCATCCTTGCCAATTCATTGTTCATTGGTGATGCTAGGCTTCATCTAACTTGACAGCGTTATTATATAAACCACAAATAAATGTATAAACAAAACACGTAAACTTATAAGCACATGCAATTTATGTCTCTATATATTTCTTGGTTGCCGTCCACAATGACGCACTGCTTGTGCTGAGTGGATAAGCCTCGAAGGCTCTTGTTAACCTTCGGGTTCCTTAAAAGCTAATTATTAATTTCTCAGGTAGACTTCCGCTGAATGGAGTTAGAGTGTTGAAGTGGATTCGCCATCTTAATTAATTTTGTCTTATCTAGGTCTACTGCTATTCGAAAGTTAATTTCCACTGCTTGCGTTTAATAGCCCGTCGGCGAAGAGTGAAGAACGCGGATAAGTAAGGTGCCTGGGTTGACGTGTTTCGTCTCGTTATTTTGGTTGTCTGATCCAAGTTAATTAGAACACCCTGTCGTAAAACATAAAATGCCCCAGTATGAAGATTATTAAGCCATGTTTGTCGTCATGAATATACAGGGTGTATATAAATGATCTTTAAAACTTCACTCGTAAATAAAACTTTTGCCAGAAGAACAAAGTTTGAGAGTTCTTGTAGCAGATGGCGTTTGTCTTAATATTTTCATAAAGGTTTTATTCACGAGTAAAGTTGCAAAGATAATTTATGTACAACCCGCATTCTTGCATTTTAATGAAATGGCCCTCTGAAACTTACAAGAGCCAGTTTTCAGTGATCGCAATCTTGAAGTCACAAACAGTGCAAAAAGACGAGGGTTCCCCGACTCTTCGGTCGGTAGAGGCAACAACTACCAGACGGCACTCGGTCTCCGCAGGTACGAAGCAGATCCTAAACACGTGTTTTTCATGCAGGGAATCAATTCCACACAAGAAAACACACAACAGAGATTAGAAGCAGAGGCCGATAACGTTTCCAGTCATGCAGCCACTGGAACACTCTCGTCATCATCATTATGCCTTTAAGCGCTGTGTGAGCTGTGCCTTCGTAGGATTTCAGGTTTTCACGGCGCTGAGTCTGAAGATTGCCGTCGTCAGTTGTAGACTACAGGCGACAACAGACGGAGAGAAGTGCTTTAAGATATTGTATATGTATCTGAGGGTTTTTTTATTTAATCTTTACAGAAAAAAAGACTAGTGTTAGTCGCAGATATCACTCTGAGAAGTTTCCACTGTGCGTTAAGGAAGCTATTAAAATTAAACTCCCCCGAATGTATCGAGAATAACGAATAGGGAACCGTCAACACGCATCTTAGCTCGCATCTGTTTAAATCAGCTGCCTACACGTCACAGACCGAATCATGTAAGATCTGGTGAAAGGCCGGGGGGGGGGGGGTTGTACAAGCAAGAGACCGCTTACGAGACCTAGACGCTGGCGGGAGGATAATATTCAAGTTGATCTTCAAAGTAGAGTTTGATGCTGTGTTTTAAATTCGACTCTGTTAGTACAGAGACCAGCAGAGGGCGCTTGTTAACAACAGGGTGAACATCTGGTTTCGACAGACTGCGGATAATTTCCCAGCGAGCTTCACAGCAATGAATCTGCGCCATTGCGTTCGAAAATGTTTTCTGAAATTTGTCTTCGTCCGTCCCAGAAGTCCTTCTGTGCCACCAGCAGCTTCCTGTCATATCTTAAAGTAGGTGCGACCTCGCGGCCTGCAGAAAGTCAGACACTGAAATGTGTGTGTGTGTGTGTGTGGGGGGGGGGGTAATGTCGTTTTAAACGTTGTCATTGGGGAAGAGGCGTTGAGAAACGCGAAGTCGTCAGGTTCCATTTTATTGTGAAGGAAAACCCTTTGGTGGAGGTCCTGACGCCTGTCTATGTGCGTGCAGAGATTCGGTCACGTTAATTTTGTGCTCGTGATAAACATTCGGAAGGCCCCATTTCCTTTCTGGTCGCAGCTGCTTTTATAATTTAATTACGCACTTCTGTTTCGGTGATGTTAACTGACAATGGGATATTTTATTGCAATTCGCTGCTGACATTACAATGGCGTAGTAGTAATTAAATCGAAGGTGGATGTCCATTTGTGGATGGTAATAAAAATAAGCTTATATTTCTTTGTCGTGTTACTTAACAATTCATATCATCGTCTTGAC
Source organism: Zootermopsis nevadensis (assembly GCF_977971745.1). Lineage (NCBI taxonomy): Eukaryota > Metazoa > Arthropoda > Insecta > Blattodea > Termopsidae > Zootermopsis > Zootermopsis nevadensis. The sequence continues at coordinate 276,181 of NW_028259139.1, read as the reverse complement.
TGAACACTAATTAATGTACGGAGTCGCTGAAGAGTGTTCAATTATTCGATGGACTCTTGCTCTGCTCTCGAATCTCGCTGAACTTCAGCACTTGGAGCAAGTTTGTCCACGGAACATTGGTCTTTGGTTTAAAAACTCGCAACGTTTCGGAGTCTGTGTCTGTGTGCTTCATCAGGCGAAGGTAAGACCCACCGCAGCCCTCCTCCCTCCTACCTTCGTAGGATGACGGAGGCGAGTGCAGTCTCCGAAACGTCGGCTTTTAAACAAATAATGGACAGTGTTCAAAATAACAGTCGAGCGTATTGCGAGACACCATCCTCAGTGCCCTTTAGACTTAACTCAAATCTTGCATTAAAGAGACGTATTTACGGTCAGTGTGCATTAATCGAAATACGTAGTTACAAGGGACAGAGCCATGATTATCCTCGTTTTGAGTCTTGGACGAGTCTGATAATTGCCATTGGTACATTAGCTATCTGATGTACTCTGTAATTATCACAGAAATAAGCCTAGTCTGTGTTGTGGTCTGCAAGTGAAATTAACTGAATCGGTTTCGTAAGTGATTTGACTGTGAGCTCTTATTTTAATGACAACACGAAATTTATCGAGCAATTTAATAAGCAACATCGTCTCATGGAAAACCCTGAACTGTTGTGTTATCACTCTTATGGGCATAAATTGTGCCCCTGAACATTTCGGGCAGGGCTGTATGGCAATTGGAATGCTACGCTTTTCTAAGGAGCCGTGTTGTGACACTTATTTCTGGGACGCTCTAATGGTTTACGTAATCTGGGTTAAATTATGCAAGATTTTTCGAAAGTTGAACCAACTCCAGTTGCCTAAGATGACCATCTCCTGTCTTAATTCATATCAAGTATTAAAAGATTGACCTATCCGACGGACACCGGGGCTTTCTTCGGGGTCAAAGCGGGTGGAGCTTGTCATCTCCATTTTCTGCCTAAGTTAAGAACATTCACCCTTCTGCATGACCACAGGACTATTTTGAATTTTGAAGTTTAGTGACGAAAGTGCGTTGTTAAACTGATGCATATTTTTTTCTAATTTGCTTTTTTTATTTTTTGACAAAACAGAGTTTTATAAGATGGCTGCGCACTGTCAAGAGATGAAAGTAAAAAACCCGATCTGTCCGGTCCGTAGCGCCAGCCTCCAGACTCCCGGACTAGCTCCATCCAATGGACCAAACGTCAGGTTTTGTGCTTTTACCTGATGAAGGAAGCAGAAACTTTGGACGTGCTTTCTCTAAAAAGAACAAATTCTCGTGACCTCTAACGTCAGAGTTTGCATTCAACCAATCCCTACATCCTGTCCTTCTAGGGCGTATTTTTGGCATTGTCCGTGTGGACCCTTCTCGTCTCAGTGATTTTTAAACCAGTACGCAGCGGATTTGCAAGAAACTCGGTATGAAAATCATGCCATGGGAGGTTATCCAACCTTAAACTTTCTAATTCCGTACTAGCCATGGTAGTAACACGGCACCCTTGCAACTTCTGCGGTGAAAGCGAAAATGACGTGACTTTATTAATGGGCATATAAAATATCATGGGGTGAGATATTTAAGATGAGGAAGGTCCTTGCAGTGGCGTGTCGACATCTTGTTTTACATTTGATGGCGGGAAGTAATGGGTAATTTATTGTAATGACAGGGAATATATAAAGTGTGTCCCACAAATACGTTTTCACGTTCAGTGAATTAAGTAAAGACATTACGTACGTCAGCACCGGCTCCTAGTGAATTATGGAATCTAGCGTAGGTCACGAACATGGCCACGTGAGAAACTGAGGTAACATCTTAACACTTAAAAGTAATATAAATATTTATTGGTGGAAAAATACATGACTGTGGATTATTAAAGTGCATAATTAATGACCAAAATTCCTCCTAGCCTCGTTATACATCCTTGAACTCTGCGGTGTTCCGCGTTACCGTCTAACAAGCTAGCACAGCCGACATACCACGTCTATACCCTGCAGACCAATCAAATTTCGTTATGCACCATCATACCATGTCTTTACAACGACGTAATAGAGGATGAGGCTTAAAGGAGCCTCTGGACTTCCCCAGTTCGATTCCCGAATATGGCGGGATTATTTTCCGCACCAGCACTGAAGATAGCAGCTTTTCCTGGGGGCGAAATTCCTGGGGCGTGAAGTGACCACATACAATGAATGACGAATTGCCTACACGCCCCCACACGCCATCATGGCGTCTTGTTTTGACACAGGGGAACTTCATTTCACTCTGTCCGGAATTTAGATTCAGTTTTATCGTTGCTTTGGACAGTCATTATACTCTCTGGACCATCTGCTTCAGCATTAATTAAGCAATCGGAAATGTAATCACACAGTTTAATGAACGGTTTCATTTTATGCTCGGTATAAACGGTCGTGTTTTCATGTACGACTGGAATCTTTCACGTCGATTGAGCTCGATGCAGTCTTCTCGCTCAGCAAGCCGTGTTAATCGTGGACAAAAGCCTTCGGCCTTGTTGCCGTGTCGAGGTGCGAAGGTGGCTGGCTGTCCTCTGGGTTGTAGCGCCTTGTATGTACCCTGGTAGAAGTATTTTTCATCGGGTCCCGTTTTATAGAGCTGCTTTTCCTTTGCCGACTGAGCTCTGTCTGGACCTTCGACGTTGTGTGCTTTCTTTGAATTGACATCAAGTTCGTGGTTTTAAGTCTTGTGTTTTGCCTCGACCGCTTCTAATTAATCTTCATTAAACTTTTAAGCCACGGCACTGACGATACTTACCTACAGTTGCCTGCAGTGAATAAGTAAATACAGATGATAAGATGAGGCGGCGGCAGGTACGTTCAGTTTATACACGCCCGTGCAATGAAGGGATGTTTTTAATATGACGCATCTAATGTTCTGATTACAGTAATAATTGCACCAGACACAGGCTATCACAGATAATTTATAATGACCATAATTTCTCATACTTCAGTGTAAAGTGAACGTCCTGTATCGCTCAGATGAACGCGCACCAAAGTTGACCTAATTCGTCGAAACGGATGCAAGTCTTAACAGATGGAAATGCAAATTGTAATTTGAATTTTAGATGTTGTAAAGTCCGGATTAAGATGGTGTAGTATCGTAACTCTTAAGAATTTATGTGAGCATTCTAGCCGCGTCATCTCGCATTTGCAACCAGAGAAGGCGATAGTATGATTTTAACCGAATAAAAACAGCCATAATTTATTCTACTACTGGCTTAATCCCTAACCTCATTCATATCTGTAATAGAGACAAGTTGGGAGCTTTGTTTTTACTCTGTATGTGTACAATGAATCAAACGAAAGTACTACTACTAAGATAGTGCAGCTGTGATTTGTCCTAGATCCAGTAACGAAATTAGCATATTTTCTCGTCTGCGATGTGCTATTAGTCTGAAACCTGATGCGAATATACCACTGTCGGGACATAGGCACACTTTGGAGGATAATATTAAAGTAGATTCCAAAGCAGTAGGGATCGTGATGTGGAATTTGTTTGACTTAACGATTTGGTCGAGTCGCTGGCTTCTGTGAACACGTCAGTAAAGCTTCAGCCTACATAAACTGCGGAGAATTACTTGACTAACCGAAAATCCGTCCAAGGTCCCTTGCCGAATGTCAAAAATATTAATTGAAAATGTGACGTCTGCACAGTTAATCAAAGCGGTGGGACACAGGAGGAAGATAATATAGGCCTTGGCTAAACCAGCTAATTAATCGTCATTGTTCCTACTATGAAGTACTTAGTTCTTCATTTGCATATCACTGGATGCGTCAAGATTATGTAATGAACTGTCACAATCAAATACGTTGTAACTTATACTTTTCAATCGTTATGGCAACGATAAATATGTATATTAATGAAGAGTTGGCTTCTTTTCATTGTCACGTATAACCTCAACGATTCGCCCGCCGCCATGTTCGCAATTACTGGGATCGACCCGTTCTTCAAGTGCCTGAGCACTGCGGGTCCCAACTTTTCGTTGGCTTGATCTAGGACTCCTTGGACGAGGGATCGGCCCGTCACAAGGCTTCTGCCTGTACTCAGGACAGCACAACACAGAAAGACGCGGACAAACATCCATGCCTTGAGTGAGATTCGAACCCACGGTCCCAGCGACCAAGCGGCAGAAGGATGTTCCTACGGAAGGTGGACGACTTGCCTTCCTCGGCCTGCGTTTCACATGCCGAGCTCCAGTCGATCTGTAGTTACGGCAATCAGACCGAAATATCAACACAGACACGTGCGTCCGCCATTATGTCATTCTTAACAACTGCGCCCACATCAGAAGTTAACCACGGCCTCCATGTTGGTGTGTATTATTCGCTGTAGGCAGTCAGAAGTACACGGATGGCTTGACTTCCTGTGCACACGATTGCCTACACTACAGGCGAACGGTCCGCTGACTTTCGACAGCTACGGTTCCAGTGAATGTTATTTTTAGTACAGATTAATTTAACTTGAACGAGCCACAGGTCAGGAGGACGAAAATTATTAAAGCCGTGCCCGTGGGTTGTGTTCCGGTGACAGCTGTCTTCCACTCCACTGACGTTGCGTTGTCCACCTCGCGTCTCTGATACTGATGAATCAGGTACAACCACTGGAATGTAAAAAGTGGCTCCGGTAACCCCTGCATCGCAGTTGTCACAGTTCTGGTGATTTACATAGCCGCAGCGGATGTCTCGTTGGAAATGTTCCCGGACGATGTGGATGAATAATTGTTCAAATTTGTCGCTCAAGATCGGGTGTTGTATTCCCCTTGCCGCTTAACTCAACGTGACTTCGCTCAGTGAACTTCGTCGCAGAATGTCTCGTGAATGCGTCAATCGCCCGCCTTCAGTTACGTTAGCAGAGAGTTAACTTTTAAACCTCAAAGACGAAATTTCGGCCTCACGTCAAATTCAACTTCGACGTTCAACTTTCAAGTATGCGTAACGATTTTTGGTTCGGTTAGGTTGCCGTCCTGCTTATGACGTGTCCGTTCTCAGCCTGATTTCTGCACGCAATATGTAGCTACTACATTCATTGGAAGCTTTTCATCCATTACCTGGATCTACAGACGTAAGTGACATGCTAAGATGCCTATCTTCTGGGTTACTCATCGCCCTGAAGCGTCGGTAAACAACAACCAGAAGACATCCATGATAACCTCAAATCCTACTTAAAAGGCACTTGCTCATTCTGCTGTCATCGATTTTCGAATAAACACAGAATAATATGAATTAAAATGGTTCATTTAGTAATGTGATTCGCAGGTTCGTTAAAGTAAACTCTTATTTACAACGAAAATCTCTTACAGGATTCTGAAATTATGTGGAAAATTTTCACTTGGTTGGTAATAAAGCAATTATTATGTCAGCTGAATAGTTTACTGTAATAAAGTGTACTTTGAGTTGTTCATAATAAGTAGTAGCATGTAACCATAAGATAACTGTCCAACCACTTTTAGTTACTTACTTACTTAATGATAAAAGTGTTTGGAAAGTCACTTTGTGGTTATAGTTTGAGGTGTTGCATTTCTTAAAGCGCATCACCCCCACCGAAATGATGGCCATCTGCTGTATTGGTGGCTTACCTTGAAATCCAGAACTGAAGAACAAACAATCTTGTTCACTCGAAGAGCAGGTCCGGTGGATCCTTCTCAGTGCGTCGTTGAAGGCAGTGTTTCTCTGTTGTACCACTAATTTTTCACAACTTACGATATCCAGCAGTATCTTGTTGAAATTAAATCACCAGTTAATTATTATTGTTGGCAATGATGTTGCGTTCTGCTGCGACCTCACACCGAACTGGACAGTGGGTTTGACACATGTCGGAAGTCACAAAGCTTCTACATCAAATATTCTCGAAGTAGGTCGTTTGAAACACTTCATATCGTATAAGAAGCCTCCGAATCTAGACACGGAGCCCAGTCGACTAAAAACACTTCACCACCAGAAATTCTTGTACCTGCGAGAGGCCGATGAGCGATATCCAGTGGGTTTGCCACCGAATGCCCGATAAACTAGACGAAGGCCGTCAGAGGCTGCGTCCTCCCTCGGGCGATGTCTGCGGTGCGAGCCCCAAACGAAGACTGGCTCACTACTGACATTGCGTTACTGGGTAAAGTGGTCACCATGGGGACAGGAGGTAACTGTACTCTGGTGGTACTCCACAATATTGAAGACGCGGCGGAGAGGACGGAGTCCAGCCAGAAGTGGAACGCGACCTCCCACCACCTCACCCCGCTCCCCTCCGCTCTGCAGCGACGCACTGCCGAATCCCACTCGCACTTCTGGGCCAGAATCAGGAAGTTCCGGGTTTTGAGCGAACTTTCCACTTTCTTTTCTTTGGTTTTATGTTTATTCAGGTCTTGCTCCTTTCCCTCCTTCGAAGGAATCTTTCATTCTCTTTCTCTGTCTTCCTAAATCAGACTCTGCAGAAATGACATTTGTTACAGAGCAAGAACCCGTTTAAGGTCAAAAGTGGCATTTACGACCTGCGAAACAGAACTGAATGCTCTTGTGACATTTTACTTACCTCCATGCACTGAGGGAGCTAATGCGACTTATTTGCTCCCCCCCATCACACTTAAGAGGGCCAGATGTCAGAGGTGAACGAAAATCAGTGAATACTCCTTTTCGTCAAATCGTATGGTTTTATTACGAAATGCGACAATATTGGTCACAGGACTGTAATACAAGACTGATATAAAGTCTTAAAAGAATTCTTGGCGTCATTAGAAATTAATGTAAGAATATCCTAATGTCATCGTTGTATAGTTTAGGCACTTAAAATGGTCTGCACTTTTCAGTATTCAGTTTTTGTGGCCCGCCTGTCAGCTGCTGGTTCGTGGGCTCATCTTTCTGAAATCCAAGTTTTGAGTCTGCAAATACATTTTTTTAAGTTCGGTGTCTCTCCTCAGACACGCCACTCAGAATTCCCTGAGACAGTCATTTTCAGAATCCAAATTGACTGTTGCACTGTATTTCACGTTGCGAAAGCTTAGAACCCCCTCCGTAAGTTCGTGTATGATTTCTGTAGTCATATTTGTTTAATTTTAAAATAAATAGGCGAGCCTGATTTTTTGGGCTGTTCTTCGAAAACTAATTTTCATTTCCTCATGCCACTTTTGTCCTTACACTGGCGATATGAACACAACGTCGGAGTCGATGTAAAATCGACTGGGACGCTGTATGGAGCAATACGCGAGTGATTAGGCAGTGTTGTAAAACAACCGCCCATCTATTTACCGTACCTGAGGATTTTTTCCCCGACCGCCTCGTGATAGTTTCAGGGTGTTCTTTTTTGTTCATCTCCTTCGTATCATTTCTTGTCCCTTCCTGTTTTTCGTCCATCATAGTTTCTTTAGTTCAACAGGTCACCGTCATAGGCGCTTACCGCAACTTGGAGCAAATGTACAGCTAGTTTGTATTAAAAGTGGGACAAATGTGTCACTCTCAACCGGCTGAACCTGTTCGCTTTTGACACCCCCCGGTCAGTGGTCACGTGTGCCCTCGGTCATTCTCGTTTAATCCCGCGTTAAGTGGATGCTGTAGAATTCTTAATTGGCGTGATGCGTGCTCCTTGCATGAGGGAGGGACCGGCGTGAGTCGGAAAACCTGAAGGGAAGACCTTTTAAGAGCTAAAGATGTGCGTTGATTCACCTGGCTCAAGTGGCGGACTGTATCGAGTTCCATGAAAAGCGGGGAACTTCCTGAGTAGCTTAGAGCACAATTTCGCTTCTGAAGGAGGGCTCTTCCCCATGGCTACGTGTTTAGTTAATGGAATGAAACTGTGACACGTAATACTACTTTGTAGGTTTGTTTACTTTTGTTGTTTGTTTATGTTTCCACCGTTTATTATGAGGCCTACTTCTAATTAGCGACCTTCTTAACACGCGCGGAAGTCTTGCCGCTCTTATAATTTATTCGGACGAACATTTCTATTGATTTACCCAGTTGTGGCATATTTTTTAACGTTCACGCCCTAATCAGAAAGATTGTTGCAAATTTAATGTTCGGTTCGCATATAATTTTTTTTGTGGTAAGACTGGGTTCCAGGTATGTGAGTAAATTTCCCTCTGCTGCATTGGCATCTCTGATATTAATGGGGATCTGATTACCTCTGGTGACGTCGTGTCTGTGCCGAGGGCCTGTGACTTGAGGTCGTGTGTGTTCGTACACGTGAGCGAGGAATTGGCTCTGCGCCTTCAGTCACATTTGTTGTAAAATATTACGTTCTGTTATTTATTTAAAGTCAGAAATGCGCTTCGTGTAATTTGTCGAATTGGTGAGGACAGACGTAAAATCCGCGAGACCCCTCTCACTACCACATTTGATCGAAACCCTCCAATTGGCTGACCTCCTGAAGAGTAATGAATGTACAGAAGTGGTTTGTGACATCGGAACTTAATGAAGACGAGTGAAAACAATGGAGCAGTGCTCTGATTCCAGTCACGAAGTGGCAAATTAGGATTTACATGTCTGTGAATATACTTAAACAAATAAGTTCTCTGGCCTCTTCTTGCGTTATGTCGTAATTTTATAAGCACTTGGATGACAAATAAGACCCGCTCGCCGCTGGAAAGGAGCAGAGTCGATAGTTCGGAAAAGTTAATGTCCTTACTCAGGTTGACTGAAAAGTTAGGAACCCATATCAAAATGTTTGTCTTTGGTTGCAATGCAGTTCGCTTGTAACTGGATTAACAAACACACAATATCGCTCTGTTTACACACGAGCCGACAGTCCGTCAACGGCGTTCATGCAGTCGACGAGCAAGCCTCTCGCGTTCTTCCCAGGAATTCTCGTCTTCAAAATAACCTAAAAAGCCCGAAAGGTTTTCTTCCGTTGAGGACACGTCATTGTAGTCGTCAGACTGCGTATTTCCACGGTATAACAGGGCATGAGTAATACATTTTATATTCAAGCAAGCACTGATTTATTGTGTGTGTTCCTTGCATGTTTATGCCACTGATGTGGATCCACGTGGGCCGCTGACCGCGGTACTCCTGGCACATTTTGCCTCCAACGCCTCGGATGCATCGAACGTTTCGTCGTGAATGACATTCAGATTCCAATGAGTTGGGGAGGACGGATAAAACGTCACGCAGCCTTGACCTTGGAACCAGATGAGGGTGCGTATTTTGCTTCAGGGTTGTGTTGTTTTGCACCCCGTTTGAGTCTCCAGAACCCACTGGGTTTGAGGCTGGGCGGGAGCCAGAAAACTTCGTGCCGCGGTCCTGTCGGGAGTCGAAGCCTGCAAAACACGTTCTGCACCGTAGTGTACAAAATTGTAGTCGGAAAGCGTTCATAGACGGGAGTGAGGGGGTGGATTGGTCTGAAGTGGCTAAGGGCTCGAGGGAACACGATTTGGTTGTCCCGCAGGTAATGAGGTCAGTTAATGAGGAAGACAAATACGTGAATAATTTATGAAACGTCACGAAATACCTGCTTTGATCGTACGTCTTGTTATGACATGCAGCAGTGTGTGTTGCGTAATGCATCCAGGAAGTGGAGACCCTGCCCGCTGTGTATCCGTAACTCTATGAACCAGGGAAAGTACGCACACAGTAGGAAGAAAGTCAGGTCGCTCTACGCCTCACACATCAATGCACTTCCTTCGTATATATTTTTATTTATTTATTTATTTATTTGTTTGTGTGTACGGGCGATGTAGTTCACTCTGACCTTCTGCCTTTGCCCAGAAGTTTTGTTCCACGTTTTCGGAAATTTGTTGTGACTTCATTCAGGATGAAGAAGTTCGAATACACTGCCCTGGCTTCATCCTGTGCCGTTCCAAATACTCTCCCAGAGGAGTTTCTTCCAATACGCGGTCCCCCTGTTAGCGCATTCTACTCTGGAGATAAGTTTGTTTTCCTTTGTCCATTTGCGAGAAGTCTGGCCAGTTATCGCAGCCCATACACATTCTGAGTAATCAGTTCTTTGAATCGTAGATGCGTCATGTCACATTAAGATTGGGCTTCGTTAACCGCGTTCATTGTGCCTCGTTAATACTGCAGTTGTAGCGACGTAGCAGATTTCGTTATGCGTCGTACGGAACATTTTGGACGTAACTTGTTCATTTTATTTTTTGTTTTTGTTTTTAAAGGTGTTTGTAGTTACGCTCGTGACACAGTCCGGCTCCGGAAACAAATCCCACACAGAGTTGATTTTCCCAGGGATATTGACAGCTGCGCCCTCCCGGAAATAGTTCGAGATGACAACTTGCAAACTCGGCATCCGGTATCTTCACGTCGTTTTACTATAGCCAAAATAACCTCGGACGTTCGTAGAGAGTCGTTAAATTATTCTTTAGAGAATTAATGTCATTATCCGTTTCATACGACGTCGTCTCCATGACAGGGATAAATTTTTACTGAAATAATCAGCGCTTAATTTGATAATCAGCCACAAATACACTCCGTGAGGCGACAACAGTGATTCTGAAAGTTGAAGCAGGTGGTACGTGTGAGCTACCACCGTGTTTCAAGGGGCCGAGAGGCATTTTGCTATCCCCTGCTATCAGTAAGCTCCGAGGAACAGAAGAGGGAAGAGCTAGTCAGGTAGTGGGCACAAACTTTTCACTCGTCTGTAGGCGCCGCGTCCACTGGAAAAAAATTCGATGGAAATCACTTGAACTGCATTCGAAATGAAATCATTCCACAGGTGTGCCGCAGACTTGGATTTTTGCTTTGCTGAAGCAGTTTCTGTTACGACCAGCTTTGTTCAGCGGGTTTTTCCTTTTCCGGGCGCAGACGTGTGAATCAGAAGCCTGTCGGTAATTCACGGAAACAAACAACATGAAACAAACAACATGAAACAAACAACATGAAACATGAATCGCAGGTTTCTTGTGCAGGGTGCCCACAAATACGACGGAACGCGTTCTGAAGTTTGTTGTTGCAGATCGCCACCACTGTGTCCAGACCGGTCTGGAAAGAAGTCGTGTTTCAGGAGGAAGTAGAAATCCTTCGTGACAAAGCAGCCCGAAACGAAGATCCTTCTGTAAGGATAAGGACTTGCCCTCTGTTTTAAGTCCCCTGCCTGTCCTTGCCTCTCGGTCGCTGCAAAGCGTCGTGGCCTTAAACTGGCAGGCGCGGTCCATCAGCCGTTCCATTCCAGATAAACAGGACGATGAAAATCACTTCTCATCATGGCCCATTAAAAAATGCGCCCTACACATTTCCCCCACCACACATCTCGCCAAATTGATTTGGACCCTGCAGTCTCTTGGAGGTCAAAGACCGCTCGACTGCGCGCATAGCTCAGCCAGCAGCTTACTTAAAGCGGAGCTGGTTCGAACCCAGCCAAGGACACTCGCGTCTGTGTTCGCTTTCCATCACCGCGAATGACTGGGGCACTCAAACAGCGTTTGGCTGGCTCAGAGGCAGTGGCTCAACACTAGACACATTTTATAACCAAGAAAAGCTCTCCCTAAATAATACGGTTTTGAGATAATTGAACCAAGGAGCTTTTATTCTGTGCCACCTTATAACTACGCAAAAGTTGGGCTGTTTTTAAAAGAAAATTAAAAATTTACATTCACGAATCGAGAATTTAGAGGCAATTATAGAACTAACACACCACAATAATTACGCTATGCGTATGTTTCCCAACTTGTTACTTTTCGCGTGTTGGCTGGACTCACCAGTCAGGTAATCCTGCCTGCTGTTTATAATCAGTTACAGGCAAAAGGCTTGTGGAAGGCAGGAACCACGTGGACTTACGTAACTTCATAAATATTGTTGCATAATAGACTGCCTTAGATTTTCAAATTTCTATTCAGAAACATGTTTAAAAAACAAACCATGTTATCTGCTATTAACCCCTTGAATCCGAAGCTGGTCGATTTAAGTCCGTACCGCAAAGAAAACGTATTTTACCGAACCAAAAATCAACTGGTTGTCGCTGTTAAAGGAAATAATCACTGTTTATTCTGAGAAGCTAACCTAACGTAACCCCATAAATATAAAATGTAGCGTTACTTGTTGTTAAGTAGAGTTGTACATATAATTACCATCGGACTTTAAAGGACTTAATGATTTGTGTAAAACATTTTTTGTGGATGCTCATAAACATGGCGGTAAGCGAGCACTTAAGAACATGATAACTCTGACTTGACGCGAGGAGATAAAGTCTTTCAAGATGGCTCAGCCTCGCTGACAACGCAGTTAATGACACTCAGAAACGGCGTTCTTAGCTCTTCCGGTTGATTTGGGCGCCGAAAGGGGAGGTCAGATCCATTTGGCTTTCGACATTAACGAGTCGCGTGTTCAGATACGAACGATAACACTTAATGGTTTTTTAGTGGAGAGCAGGTGAGATTCCAGACGAATATGAAGGTTGGCCGACGTTTCAGGGGAGCTTACTGCCTCCGACATCATCGCACGAAGACAGCCGCGACCTTCAAATCGAATGCTGTTCGATTTGAGCTTCATAGAATTCGACATTAAAGTTTTTGTGTGCGCCCCCATATATGAAGTTGGTGGGTTGGGAAACTCAACGTACTAACAGACTTTACCTCTTTATTATGCGCCCACTTTGTGTGCTTCGTGTTCGCAGTACATAAAAATTATAAGAAAAAGTGGGAAGAACTTACTACGCCTGATTTCCTTCATAAAGATAACAAAAACAATTTGGTTGTACTTGCACAATTGAGACAGACGCAGCAGCTGGCCTGTGGCATTTTTACCATTGCTGGCAAGAGCTGCTCTTTTGTGCGTGAAGATTCGACAAACGCTAACTTTTATGCCCGAAAGCTATCCACGGGCCTGATCACCCGAGAAGCGTAGTCAAATATCATAGGAAAGAAATTCTATCTAAACCCGTCTTCACCGGGACTCAAACCCTGGCCTTCGTCCCTTAACCTCCTCCGCGAAACGAAGAACTTTGATCCTGGCGCTGTTCTACTGGCGTGCCCTAGGGCCCGAAACTTACGAGGATGGGAAAACATTTATAAAAAATTTCGTGTAAATCGGTCGCTTGGTGCACAGGTTTAAAGGAGGTGGTACATCCGGACAGCATTGCGATCTCACACGCCTACTACAATTTCCTTGTGCTGGAAAAGTAGGCCAGACTTTCAATTGGACTGCTGTCTCCTTGCAGCGTCGCGTGTCCAATGAGACGTTTGTCTGCGCCCGTCTAATTCCATTCGCCAATTTGACGGACAGCACTCGACGATCTCGGCTGTCTCCGGACCGAATTAAGAAGGGCAAGCAGTTTTACGAGAAGACTGGTGATTATCTAATGTCCTAGACCTGCATTCTTTGAGCGCTGATGACATAGAAGGATGGTTTTCTTCCTGTAGTTAGAGGGTCGGCTGCAGAGCACGATTTCAGATATTTGTCGGAATATAATACTTAGACCGGTGACGTTCACGTGCGTCCTCCAACTATTTTCGTGAATGACACCAACATGTCTGACGTTTGTAGATTTAATTTATTATCAAGTTTCGTTAAAATTTGCGGATATATTCTCCAAATATATTGTGTATGTTCCGAATAAATTCAGTAGGCCTACCTAAAAGTCTTAATACGTATCCAGTTATTGAAGCACCTTACGTTTTCATGAACATCAAATACAGTATTTTATGTTCAGTACATCGTAGTTGATTTAATTGTGAGGTGTATTTCGTTCGTGATATAGAAATCTTATAGTTGCCTACAGACTGATTTTTGTGTGATTTGCGGCTTTTTTGAAAGAGGAAATCGAAGTTTTGAGTAATATTTAGACATACTCGCATCTCACGAGGCTAAATCTGAATGAAGGGACCGTGAAGACATTCAGTTTATGAAATCCTCGTTATTGATTTGTTCGCATGAGGGGCTTCATAAATTTGTGCTCGTCTCTGTTTACAGATCTGCCCCCTGAGTGGAGTTTCTGAGTAATGTTTCTTAAGTATAATGTTCCGCTTTGCCGTCTAGAAGTAAGGCCAGCAGCAAGGACGAATGTCTTCACATCGAATTAAGGACACTGTAACTTCTAGCAATCTCGAGTTCTGAAGACATTACAAGACTTCTGAATTGCCATGTCTGCAATCGGCATCTTTTCTTTAATCTAGTTTCACATTCCTTACAGCTTCAATCTAAAATATAGGTCACGTCTTTATATCTTTCTGCAACAGCCCTTTGCTGCTCGTTTCAGCTCCAAATGTGTTGATTCTTTCCCCCTTTATACCAGATTTAACCCAGGAATTCGTGCGTGCGTGCAGTCCAATTTTGTATCGCGAAATATATAGACAGATATGCGAGTGTTTGGTCTGATTCTTGTAATTGAAAAGCAGCGTAACTGCGACCACTTGAGATCTGTGGTTATTATTTAGGTAGTTTATTTGACAGCAGATGGGAGAATAATATTAAAATGGATCTCAAAATGGGATGGGAGGATGTATGCTGGTTTAATATGGTTCGGGACAGGGCCCTGTGGCAGGAGCCTGTGAACACTGTGACGAAACGGCTTCTGTTTTAAAAACTAGGAATAGTCCATGATCAGAGCCAGGAATACAATCGCCGGTTCTCGGAAACACGGTGAAAGCTAAATAAGGAGTCGGACCTTTCTCTTCAGGAATCCGGGGACTTCTTTAACATTTACGTTACATTTTGCTTTCATTCATAAACCCAAGCCTCACGGGGTAGTTAGCCTGATAGTAACGCTAATGAAACGTGAAATAAAGACCGGAATTTCTTCAGGAACTTTGTTTGGGAAATCCCCGTGAGAAAGCCGGAAATTTCTGAACCGCTGTGCTGCATTTGGAGGAGCTGCAGCTTTTACTAGGAAGTGTTCATACGAAGGTGTTTTCCAGAGCTGACCTCTTATGGACTTCCCGATGACTGCTTGAGCACTCCGTATTATAAGATTAGAACGACTTTCCACGTATGTTCTCTGCTATTATACATCCGCCATTGGCCTCGATGTCCATCTGTAGCAGATACACGTCTATAAATATAATGCATGACCATAATATTCTGTTGTTGACAATCAGTAACCTCAGTGACAACGTTTTGCCCTTGCTCACGGACACGCGTCCTATATGATGATGATGATGATCATCATCATCATCATAATATTACTGGCCGGCCATTCCGGAACGAGCGAATTGTTTTGAAGGAGACAGGGTCTAACCGAGCCCGTAATTGTTTGAGCAATAACGCGGGTAACATTTACCCCTAGTAAATAGTTTCATACAAAATGTTACGAAGGGCCACAGGGACTAATGGCTGCTCTTGTGAGCACTGTGATGAACTTTAGGGGGTGCCTAGGGCTTGGCAGGTTCTTGGACGCTTCTCGACGAAACCTCTGACTGTGGAGAAGCACCTGCCACCTCGTTCTTTATTAAATTGTCAGGATGAGTTGGGATAAATTTCCCGATTCTCATTTGCCAAAAATGTCGACGTCGTCTCGTCTGGTGGACCGTTTGCAAGACGTCTTCGTCACCGGGTTGCATAAAACACGAGGAAAATAGCGAACGCATGTGTCGCTGAACTCGGTGGACATTTCCAGCACTCGATATAACGCTGCTTCTTTGTTTTATGATTTCAATGCGATGTTTTCTTTGGCAAATAGAAGGTACCAGCAGTGGGTCACGTGACTTCTGGATCATTCTGCACGTGGATTCACTGCCACGGCGTCACTTAGCTATTCGTTGACAAGTTCCCTGTTCGCGGAACAGCGGATTTCATGGAACGGTTATGAATTTGCATTAGGACGTAGGTCGTGGTTGCACATTAACGGGGAACTGGGACCTCCGCGAACAGACCGATTACGGCTTTACGAACAATAAAGGCGACGAAGCAGTTCAAAAGTTTAAATTGTGGACCGTTCTGATGAAACAGAAACAAGAATTCTTACGTTGGAGTGTTGGAAGTAAGGACTTTTTTAAACTCACTTAGTGTCTGTGTATGTAACTGACTGTCTCATTCAGTTGGTATTGTCAGATCCTTCACCGGTTGAGGGCATTTCGACATCCTCCTGGCTTAGAATGAAAAATCTTTGGAAACGCAAAAATTGGCGGTCTACATTGTTCAAGGACTCAGGAGCAACGAGAAAACCACTCATTAGCGCTTTGCCCCCAATCGCTTTTATCGGGTATTTCCAAAGATCTATAAGTAATAAGCGATTATTGTAACTCGTGCTGTCTTTGTCGACAGTTTCCTCAGGCACCAGACACCGATTCTTCAGTTACATAAATGTTCTGTGAATTTTACAATTTTTCGTATTTCCTCCCCCGCTTAGCCTTTAATAACATATCCAAGTTACGCTCGCACCTTGCTTTATCAACCAACCTTCTTTTCCAGAAGTTCTACTCGTTCCCAGTACTTGATAATTCTTACCACTGCTGTGCCCAATTGTAAATCGGCGTAGCCAGTCGAACTGCTTCTGTGGACGCGTTGCACCTCTTACAAAACCTGGTCTGGACCAACGCCAGTTCCTCCACTTCGTGTAGCATTATGGCTCTTACTATTCGTAACATTTCCACTTCTGTGTGTGGAGTGGCAAAAACCTCGTGTCCTTTCTCTTAATCTGCTGTGTTTTATTCAGCCACAACTTATTTTATGTTTCGCTGATTCTGTTCCATGTCCTTCAACATCCGTTTTTCTTCCTTAATCAGTCTCCCTTCTCCTCTAAATACAACTGCGTCTGTATGTATTGCAGAACCGATGTGACACAGTTACGTTGTACGTCGTTTAACATTTCTGTCTGCGTAGGTCACACGTCTAGTAACAGTTTTTCAGCACCAAGGGCAGAATGGCGCTGGGGCAGCATTTCTTCGAGTCCTCCTGTCAACTATTCCAGTGGTTTCAACCTGGGGTACGCGTACCCCCGGGGGTACGTGAAATTTAAAAAAAATATATATATTATTTTATGATAAACACTGAATAATCAGTAATGTAATTTATTTAATTTATTTTAGATGTAGATTATATACTACGTATAACTTGAATTATACACCAACAACTTTGAGGGTACAAAGTTGAAGAGAAATTATATCTGGGGGTACGCGAACAAAAAAGGTTGAATACCACTGAAGTATTCCATCGCTGATCCAGGCCAAAAACAAAACACTTCGTCGATAAATACGACGATGTTTTCGGGAATGTTGCGCTGTAGTGAAGGGGGCAGTAAGCATTGAAACGTCGGTGAACTTCTGCCAGATTGCAGGCGTCTTCGGAAAACCTCAAATCCCACGTAGTCGTATTTTTCAACATGAGTAAAGAGAGATTATAAGTTATTGCACTTACCTTATCGCTGGATAAGAAAGTCATGTCGCGGACGGAGTCCTCGTAGGCTCTTGGCATAATTCCTCACACAGCGACACACCTGACCGACATCGTGACGTGTGGTGTTACGTCAAGATACCAAACTGGAAAGGAAGGCAACCGACCAACGCAATTCGTGCGTGCGACTCGAAGACAAACGCCCGTCCCCGAAATTGTTACGAAATCCCCCTTTGCCTTCAGCTGTGAAGGGTCCCCCCTTAGGAATATAATATTTCTAAAGTAGAAGTGGATTCCATCAATTAGAGGAAACAGGTCCGCTTCGTCATTAAAACAATCAGGGCTGTAAACTGACTGACGTTATGTAACAAACTGTATCTACAGTAAACGTCCACTTTCAGTGTGGTTATGGTTCACAAATACTTCCTCGTGTAGCCTTAAATTATCATCATCATCATCGAGAAACTCGCCTACATCCGGTTACGAACGCGCGAGGGCTATCTACCTTGAACCACGTGAAAGTGAAAGCGGTCTCTGAGGAACGTAAGACGTCGTTGACCAATAACTTGAGAAGATGTGACGGGAATACGGGACACATCCTCGCGGCACGTCTGTTATTACGTCATACGTAAACATAACGAAGATTCGTATGTCGTTTGTCCTGCGACCGATTCTTTATCAGTGATTGATCAATTTCGTCAGAGGACACGTCAGTAAACGACTACGAAGTTGTGAGAACTAGGAGTTTTGTCCTGCGCGTAACAAGTTTCGTTATTCGTGATCGTCCTTCTGTTACGTCACGCGGCTTATAAAATCCTTCGGCATTCGAATGTCCTGGCTGTTGCCCAGAAGTTACGTGTGCGAGAAATCTGATCAGAAGCATTAGAACTTATCAGTAATAAAATATTTCGATTCCCTCAAAGGGCCATAAAGCAGCTGCTTATTTAAGCTGTTCGTTTGTAAGTTCCTGGTAATCATTCCTTTTCTGATAGTCACAGCCAGCAAATTTAATTTTCGCTTTTGTTAGTTGTACCATGAACACGACGCTTTGACTCCTAGACCTCGCGTTCTCTGGTGTAATAAGAGGTGTATGTATATAGATATATTCCGCAGTTATAAAAGTTATTAGTGATCGTTAAACGAGAACCAATTATTTCTGTGTAAAACGTTACCACATAGCAGCAGTTTGCGCATTGTTCCACTTAAAAGTTGTCCGACAAACAATTTCGACATCACGGTCTGCGTCCCAGCCGCGATGGAGTAATCGATAAGATACATCGATGTCGAATCCTGTGTGTGTGTCAAGGAATTGAATGTTAAAAAGAAACAAAGGCAGCTTCTGAAAGCTAATGACACGAAGTTATATTGAAGGCTGACCGTATTGACAATGTGACGTAACTCTTATTATAATCGCTGCTGTCCATTGTTGTGATCGCTGTCAGAAGTTCTGCGTAATAAAGCGCCGTCAATTGTTGCACGCCGCTAATGAAGAGGACTCGCGTGTAGACGAGACCAGGTCGGAGGGTACCAGGAGAGTAAGGAACCTGCCAATCTGCCCTGAGCTAAGATCCTTTTAGGAAATTGCAAATTTTTGCTGAAAGTTGATTTTGTACCACTGAAACTTTCGTATTCTTTGCTAGAATGGGCTCTGCCGTGGGTGAGCTTAACCTCCACGTGCATTCCAGCGTGGACGGAATGCATTTAATCTTGGGCGGGCAATTCAGTTAAAAACTGCGCAGTCGCGCAGTGTTCAGTTACTGTAGAACTGGGTGAGAGAAATCGGCTTGTGCGGGACGCGCGCCCCACGCCATCTGTCGGAGAACTGCGGTGTTTACTATGTGTAGGTAGAATCCATATTTCCCAAAGTGCTCCGTACATTCTGCACTGGAAGAATTTCGCTGTGTAACAACCGCTTGCAGTCGGCATTGTTGTGTTAATTCAAAATCTATTTATCTTACGGCAGACCCAAATCTAATTGTTAAGCGTCGAAACGACTCATCTCAGCTTGCGTTCTCTTGTTCTAACCACTGACTCGAAATTCTCGTGGTTTTTATTTACATTCGACTTTCGTTCTGTTAAATCGAAGATGTAACCGACTTGTTGGTGGCATTCAAGACATCTCTAACAGACGCAGGATTAAGATCACTTATGCAGGCCGCCGATAGTTTGAAATATTATGAAGCTTGACAAAATTCCGGGGAAAGACTATTTTTTCGGAGAACCAGAGAAGAAAAATGTTTGTGGGTTCTGCAAAGTAAGTTGCAGCAGTTTTGGGCCTACTCTGTGTACTTCATGGCGTGTGGGGCTTTATGCAACAAATGTAGAACTGAGGTTTTCACATCGATTTCGAACGTAGTTGGTGGGCTCTGTTCTCAGGTGGCGTTATAAAAGTCCTTCGGAAGAACATGCTGCCCTCGTTTTCAAGGTTGAAGGCAGTAACCCAAGAACCAAGTGACTGATTCAACATCTTGCGTCTTTTACCCAGGAGATCTAGAGCGTTATAGGAGTGGAGGGGCTCATCTTTAAGACTGTCCTGGTCTGCTTTGATGTTAGGGGCGTCGGTTCTACCAATTATTAGGTTAAGAGTTGGAAATAATACGAGAGTCCGGGCAAAAATAAGGGGCAAAGTGATTTTTAATCCAGGCGTGATGTACCATTCTGTGAAAGATGAAACACAATAGCTAACATAAACTATTCAAATTTTCATTTATTTCTAATTTATTGTTGGCTGTCATACGATTATAGTGCTGATATTCATCACTAGATTGCGGTAGTGGACTCACGTTGAGTAGCAATGGCTGAAAAATCCTGCACACGAACGACATCTAGTAACAGACTTGCCAATGATTCTTGTAAATGACGTAATTGTTCTCCTGGAGTTCACGATCAGAGGGGAACATGTGTCATTTATCCGACAGCTACAAAATTTTAGCGCGATAAGACTGGCTTACGTCGCTGCAAATTCAAAATACAAATAGGGGAGGGGGGGAGTGAAATCCACGCCCTTGTTTAATTGTAGAGCTGGACTTCATGCTGAGTGGTTGTTGTTACATGACAGTTTTTAAAATTCTGCTGCACGGATTTCCCCTGTAAATTACGTTTCGTATTAAGTCCATAAAGATCACAGAGTTTTTGTCTCGAAAACTGAGAACTGTTGATCGCCCCTCGCTCTGGCACAAGGCACAACTTACTCCTTACAATTGCACATTAAAGTCAGATAAGCTAATCCTCTGCCATCATTAAAGGGACAAAATCAAGGAGAATCGGACCGCAAGGACATGTAGCATGCACATATACAGTTGTAGTCGGTAAACTCGGACGACGTGGGAAGCCAGCGAACAAGAAATTTTGATAGGAGATGATTGCGTGAGGTCGTGGAACGGGTAAAAGCGAATCAGGCCAGAGAGAAGTATTATCAGCTTGCGTGAGCTTCGTTTACCGCTCGTAATATTTCGAGATCCCAAAACGTATTCACCTGTCGTGTGAATTACACATAATCTGTACTCCCCTCAAACTTGAGCCCACTTCAGAGATCTTTGTTTGGCAGCGTCGTCTGTCTGGAGCTGCTTCTGAGTTTTGGGTGGCCTTCGTAAGCCTCGCGTATCGCCGCTCCTTGGGCTGACAGGCATCTGAGATGGCCGTACTGTGTTCGTGGGATTGCGCGTATAAAGAGATAAGATTACTTTGTTCCGGAGTACTGCGAGTCTCCTTGATTGCGTCTGAACAAACAGCGGTGGGTGGCTGACGGTCAGACGGAGTCATCACGAGGGCCGGCGCCCCTTCACGTCATCATCGTATCGTGTACGATTCTGAAAAGAAAAATTCTTTCTGTGTGGGAAGAACAAGAGTTGTGTCTCAAAACAAATGATCATAACAAAGCTGTTTACTATTTGAGAAAAAGTTTTTGTCCGAACAGTAAGTAAATACATTAAGACATTTCAAATTTGGAAAAGAAAAAGCAGAAGAGACTCGCCAGGGTGACAAAGTCTCTGAGATTTTAGATATTAGGAATGGCGGATGTTCTAATTCGCCGACCTTGGTAAAATATTTATCGGGACAAAATTACAAGGAAGAAAAATGAAAATATTTGGGTAACCCGAACATAAAGTTGAACGAGAAACATTAATTCTCAGATACTTCGCCGTTTACCGAAGATGAAATTGCCGTTCATACCGATCACAACACATCCACAGAAGAGACTTTTATACAAAGTGTCATGAGCACGCCTTTAACGAGAGCAAAATGCAATGTTCTTAGTTGCACTGCAAATTACTTATCGTGTTTTCTTTGCACGATGGAGCTGGCAATGCCTGCCACCGAGTCCTCTGTCTGTCCGCATGATTGAAGTCGAGAACCGCGGGACGAATTCGGATGAGATTTGGTGCTGATATTGTGTCATTCGAGTGCTCTCTGAAATCGTGGTTGTCCGCTGGATGGGGCAGAGCCCCAAACAGAGGCCTTTGTGGGGTGGGCGGAGCCCCATCTGGGATGTGGCTCGTCGCTGGGTGAGGGAATTTGCCGCGGGGAGTAAGCACGCTGGATGAGACCTTCGTGTTACGTTAGGTTAGGTTGGGTTGGGTTCACTTGGAATCAAAAGTTTGCAATGGACGCATGTGGAATCTCAGCATATTTGCAGCCTTTGTTTCCAAACCAGTTTTACTTTTTAAATACTTGCTTATTTGCAGTAGGTTAAGACCTTGACTGTTGTGATGCACTTAACTGTTCATAGGTGTCGTGGAATAGCGCAACGTTAAAACGACGTTAATGAAAAGGGACAAAGCCTATAAAGGAAGTTCCCTTACCTTTATATTGAGGTGGAACTTTGTTTCTTAGTCACTTGTTTAATGACGCCTCGCGTATGTAACGTCGAATGTCAGGGCGATTTGTGATCATTGAATTTGGAGCTACGAGGAAAAACACGGTCTTGGTATATCTTTGGCTTATATCCTGGAAGACCGCGAAACACCTCTGTCTCTGAGCTGAGACTTGAATGCGGAACTTCGAAATACGAAGGCAGAGAGCTGGCCGCTCGTTAGGCAAAAGTTGGTTGTGGACGTCGCATTGCAGAAAAGAGAAGTCTGGAAACTTACTTGTTGCTGTCTTCTACCAGACAACATGGCCCAGGAATCCAGACCGCGTTTCATGTAGTCAGCACCTCTACATAGGCAATGTATTGCAGGTCGAAATATTGCTTGCGGGCCGACGTTTCGAGATGTGCGATGTGGATGTGTGGGCCTGGGCTTTGTTTCACTTCGCGGTGACTGTCTTCATACTTTTATCAGTACGAAGGGAGAACAATCCGTGAGATTATGTACACTGATCTTTCAGTGTTTAACCTTGCACGTAGCTTATTTCGTGATCTGTATACAATCAGTAAAACAAAAAGGAGGTGATCGTACTGTGTTTTGTGTTTGCCATTTTGTAATCGCGTGATTAACGTCACTGATAACGCCAAGTGGACTCTGACGGTGGGTGGGCGGGCGTAGTTCAAGGACGGACAGACGTACTCGCAGATCGGGTATTTGTGTGTTTCGACCGCTCTCAGCGATTAAATTACGAACCACACGAGGAAAACCTTTACACACTTTTAATAATCACAGAACTAACTTCGCGAAGGCGCACGTAATGTCGTAAATCTTTACGTGGGCATCAAAATTTTGCAAGCGTTTTCTGCCATTTTGAAATTGTGCAGCACCGAAGACGTCGCCATCTGTTGGAAAGCCGGAAACCCTTTGATGATGTCGAGAAAGAATGAAACATTTGCTTCGAAATTACGCTGTTGCGGGTTGCCATGGGAACGAACTGTCAGGAGCTGAATCAGTGACTTTGTGTGAAGTGTGAGAGTGCGCTAAGTCGCGCAAGGGCCGGCATTTTGTTTTCTTTCTGCGGGTAATGATAATATTTGGATGTGAATATGTAAAGTGCATTTGGTGTTTACGGGAGCATGTGCATTGGTGTGTAAATCTCTGCCGGAATAGGCAAATAGAAGATGCCAATTAGGCCTTTGTGTCGTGTCTGAGAACTTAGTCAGAAATCAGGATGTGACTTCTCAGGTTCCGGTCTCCCTCGAAACACATTTTAGCAGAGCGCGTCCTTCCTACCCGCTGTTAATCTCAGGCGTCTTCAGCGGAGTACATGGGCGTCGCGAGTGCCAGGAAGAAGACGGGAACATGTTAGATACAATTTGAAACTGTCTTCATCTTCGCATTACTTGAAATGTGTCCAGAAGTCCGTCACATGAAGCCATTTCACTCCATATATCTTTTCGACCTGTTTATTGTCATTCCATCTACACCTTGGTTTCCGGGGTGGTGTCTTTCCTTTACGACTTTCGACTAAATTTGTGCATCTCACCCTTCTTGATTAGATCGCTGTAATAATATTATTTGATGAACTGAGGTTAAGAATGCAGGGAGCCATACATAATCACAAGTCGTGGCCTACTTATAACAGTGCTGATAATTTGCCTCAAATGTAATAAATTGCAGACTTATTATTATTATTATTATTATTATTATTATTATTAAATGCTTGCAACATTTTGTTTAGACTACGTGCCTCACACGGAAGTAGTAGGGGTTGCAGCACCGTCCAGGCGGACCGATGTTCCGGTCTGACTCGTCCTCCTTGCGTTGCTGTCCATCGGCCTTCGAGTCTGGTCGAGACGCGGATGATGAGTTTGTGCTTAAGTAGCCTTAAACCGAAGAGCCCCCATTAAGTAGCTGCGTCTGACCGTCTGTCCCTCGATTAACCACGAACTCTTCTGTGCGGTAATGTTACAAGTCACAGAAACTAACGATTTTTCGTTTCGGACACAGTCTTGATGCATCTACAGCACGCACAGAGCTTCCGTGTGAGTTTTTATTGTAAAGATTTCATGCTTTGGGTCAGGGTGGTCCAGCTTTCTTCTAATCTCGAGCCAAGAACAGTTTTCCCGTTGGACCAAAGGGCCAAGACTCCCCTCTTGGCAATATATATATATTTTTTTAAACTAATGGCCACTTCTCGTCTCCAACAATACATACGGAGAAATTATAAATTACCATTCTGTACAAAAAAAAACCACGGTGGTCTAGCGGTTAGAACGCTGGCCTTGTAATCCTGGGGTCTCGGGTTCGATTCCCGGCGGTGCCCGAATTTATAACTTGTGTTGGGCAAGGCCGTGGTCTAGGCAACACGGAGTTTTCCTCCGTGGCATCCCAACAATTACTCCATTCACACACAGAAGAAGGCAATGGCAAACCACTTCTGGATCATCTGCCAAGAACGTATATGAACAGGTCCCAGTCCGAGAAAAGGATGGAAGGATCCTGTTCATATGGACCTGTCGTCAGACAGAACACTAAATAATAAAAATAACACCCAGATATAAATGTTACTAAAATGTGCGCAAATTACTGCGCATTTGTAGGATTTGACGCTCTCACGGCCGATGTCTTCTGGGTTGTGGCGCCGTCTAGTGTTGGAAGAAGCCTACCGACGTTTTAGAGGTACCTACTTGCTGCTTCATCGCGCTGGGACCTCCGAAACGCTCGTGATCTCGTACCAGGCTATAGGCCGCTGCAACCCAGAAGACAGGCAAACTTTTGAGTTACATATTTTGAATTTGCTGCTGCAACAGCGTGGATCTGAGACAGTTCTTGCCTGGATTACTTACATTTTGCCTCAGGGTTCTGAAGTTAGTGGCGAAAACCTGGTGATTGGTTACGTTTTCATCCAGAACCTGAAATAATAATTTTGTCGTCACATTCTGTTTTAATAACGACGGGAAAGACTGATATTGTAAGGAACCAGAAGTCTAATTGACGTTCAAGGAATTTTTTTAAAAAAAATAACATGCTCCAAGAGACTCTTTGTTTTTAAAATCGAGGT
This sequence comes from Zootermopsis nevadensis, assembly GCF_977971745.1. Taxonomy (NCBI): domain Eukaryota; kingdom Metazoa; phylum Arthropoda; class Insecta; order Blattodea; family Termopsidae; genus Zootermopsis; species Zootermopsis nevadensis. The sequence continues at coordinate 251,101 of NW_028259139.1, read as the reverse complement.
CATGGAAAGAGATTTCTAATTTCTGAACGCAGAAACAGCAATCTTTTTATTGTGTGAGGGTCCACAAAAGTTTCCTCCAACAAAAACGAGAAGTAAGAAAAATTTTATGCAGCTGAGAACAAAACATCAACACAACAGTGCCCTATAATGACGCACTTGCTCGATCGTGCTGTTTTATTGATAAACGACTTTATGCCGTCCCAAGGACAAGTCGGAGTCTGTGTTCTAAGAATTCATTTGTGAAGAAAGGAATTCATTTATTGTGACTCAAAGCTACTGAAATACGAACTGTAAATTACGTACTTTGAGACATTTTTTCTCTCTTCAGATTCCATTAGCAAGGCTTCTTTCTTCCTGCGTTAGCAGACAACAAAATTGCGAGAGGCTGCGTGGGTTGAGTGCTCTTTATTGCTGCTAAAAATGTTCCTGGAATACAAGAACAATGTTGTTTTCGAAATTCATTCTTTGAAATTAATGCGTAACTCATTGATCAGTCCTGCAGTTCTGTTATTGCAGACAGAAATTTACTATTGCGTTGCCAGAAAGCAAAGCAGACATGAGACTGCATTGAAAATAATTTATTTGTTTGCGTTTAAATAATTGTACATTACAGAGAAAAGAACTTGTAACGCAGCCGGAGCTCCGAGATACGTTGCGGCCACTGTACGCGACACTTAGGCAAGCAGTGTCACGTGAGGCTGTGTGTGCCGTTGGTCTGAGCTTCGTGAGCCTTTGTGATCGTTGTCGGCTTCGGGCAGTCTGTTCATCGGATATGCCAGCTTAAAAACAAAAACCCCGAGTTTGAACGCCACCACAAAGGAACAATATATGACGCATTCGCGCACAGAGTTGCTGAGACTTGCGCTTGCCAAAGCGAATGTTCTGTAAAAATTATTTTTAACGCAACCGCAATCATACACTGATATTCCAGCTTCATTTAAACTGAAACACCGAATCGTCCGTTTAACAAACGAAAACACAGGACGTTACTTTATATTTTACCAAATTAGGAAACGCGCAAATAACCTAACAATTCTGGCACGTTTTGTTATTGTATCAGAATTTCCGATTCATGATTCGATAATTCATTACACTCTTCTATAAATATCATAAAACAGAAGGAGCGGACTAGCAAGGGCCTACAAAGTATAATTTGGTCAAAATTAGAGCAACGGTTCCCGAATTATATCATCCAGCATAAGAACTGAGTTTGGCTCAAAACCTGCATTACATTACAGAAAATTGTATTGGGCATAAAATATATCTTTTCATTTTCTCGAAATATATTTCGCTCCGATAAATATTTAGCGAGTACCGACGAGAAACACGCGTGGGCCGCTTTGGACCAAACTTGGCATTGGCAGTGTTCTACATGGCCTAGGAAGGAAGTTTCAAAACCGACTCCGAGAGTAGAGACGCTTTTATCGTTATACGGATACGAGATGCCATATATACGGAATTTGAAACTCAGGTCATCTGCAATACCTATGGAAAACCGACGCCGGGCGTCGCTACGCCATACGTCGCGACGACGCCACAAAACATTATATTTAGCATTGGTAACATCCTGCAAGGCCTTTAAGGAGATGTCTCAAAACCGACGCCAGTCGTCGCGACGCGTCCAATAGACTCCACATTAAAGCAGGCTTGCATGGGATCCGTTTGGAAATGGATTTTGAAAATCGACGCTGAGCGTCGGGAAGCTTTTCGTTGCGATTTATCATAAGAAGCCATATTTGAAACGCTCCATTATCGTTATGCCATCGGGCACGCCGGTTGAAGACCGATGTCTTCAGAATAGGCGTCCACCTCCGTGACGACGTCAACAGACGACATTCATATCAGTGCTGAGCGTCGGGAAACCATTGTATGCGACATTATAAAAAATTACGACAATTTACAAAGGCTAAGCAAAGACGCCGACTTCGCAGTGTAACCTAACCTAACCTAACCCAGCCCAACATAACCTAACCCATCGTAACCTAACCTAGCTTACGCAACCCATACTAAGCTAACCTCTCCTCTCTTACTCTCCCTTAAGTTCTCTTTCGCGCTCTTCTATTATCCTCTGTTTTCTCCTCATTTATCCGCCCTTTTACCCTCTTCTCGTTTCATCATTTTCCCTCTCTCCTTCTCTCGACTCATCACATCTGTCTCCTCACTTCTTTTCTCATTCTTTCACTGTCATCTTCGTAATTCGTCTCGTGTCGTTGCATGAACTGAGTTTCTTGTGTAACGTAAGGTAACGTAACTTAACGTAAGATTATTCCATTACATAACAGTTCGTACTATCTCAAATGACAAGTTGGCGTTGATTGAAGTTCTTGAAACTTAATCGCAGGTGATAACGCTGTAAGCTCAGCGTGGAGTTCAAACGAAGAGATGCCTAGCCTATCGGACAAGTTCACTGAAGTTCTGTATGAAAATTACACTCGCGAAGAAGCTAGGACCAAGCTGAGTGTGGGGTTGTTTGTTCAGAATACTTTATCTGAGTAATATATAGAAATATAATATGCTTGCGATGGTTGTCTGTCGCCTCACCTCGTCGACGGATGGTTTTCTGTGGGCAAAATCCTGAGGAGAACATTTGGACACATACTGAAGAAATTTGTAATCCGTACTCAGCTACTACAGTGATAAAGTCAACGATAATGTCGTAATGGGACATGTAGAACGCGTGAGAGAGTTGGAAAAATGGTTGTGGTCAGGAGTCATCCAGCTCACGAGAGGATAAGGTGGCGGTTCCTTCTGAACACAGCAATGAACGTTTCCTTAAACTTAAAATCATCAAAATGTGTTAAAACTGCTGGCACAGTTTGGTGGGCCCACGTTTATTTCGTGTCTGAGCTGTGTCATGTGGTGTACTGTTGAGGAATACATTCGAACCTGAAGATGGCAACATTAGGGTGTAACATGTAGCGCGTGTCTCAAAAACTGAATAAGAACTTTCTCGCCAATATAAACGATGACGTAGTGAAGTTAAAATAGAGTCTAGGCAGCGAGTATTTGCGTAATGAATGTATTTTGTAATACGAGGCCCCAAATCGAAGGTCTGCGTAGGCACGTCATTGTAAACATGTGGGTGGCAAGGTTCGAGGACCTGCCGTATCGAACGAGTAATATCGATCTTCTGTCTAACGCGTCAGGGCTGACGGAATAAAAGTGCGAAGGTTGGAGGATGGGCATTTGTCCTTGACAGTGGTCGCGGACTGATACCAATTGACTTCACTGCACGGATTCTAATTTATTATAGGCCGCTTATTTCTTTGTTCAGTGGCCAACACAGCGCTGTCGAGTTCGTCGTCCTGAGATCCATTCCGATAATTCGGCGATACAATGCGAATATAACGCTTAGAAATTTGATGGGAGGGGGACAATTTACAGGTAACTGAAGAAACAAATGGACGTGCAATATACGCGACGTGTTTCGTACAACACGTGTGGTGTGTTTTACGTATGTGAGTCACATTCAGAACTTAAATAACGTCGTCTCTGTGTGTCTTGTTTCGTTTTTCGCTATATGAACAGCAGTTCCTGAATGGAATTTTATATTATGTACAGATCTACCTCCCTCTAAAGATACGGACAATACGTATAAGGTCATTGAAAAGTGTCGAAGACGTTCGATGATTTGAGACTCTGGAAGTTTTAAAATTTGGAAAACTTAAAAATTCGATGTTTTATAAATTTGATGTTGAAATATTTTTCAGGTTTCTAAATTTGCAATAATATGTCCCAAAAGATGATCTTGGTTCTCATTGTTCCAAGTGTGCTTCAATAATGTCACCGGGTTATGCGGGTTGCCTATCTACAGACATGGCGTTCTTTCCTGACGCTGGATGGTGGTGGAAACAAGCACTTGTGGCTTAATTTGGAGTGTTATTCCGACATTTGCCTGAACGTACTGAGGAATACCACGGTCTCCGCGACATCGCGCTGATCGCAATTGTGCCAGTTTTCGTTCCTGTCATTACAGAAGTTGTCGGCCGATCCGCAGTTGAGAGAAATGAGGCCAAATCCCTGCTGGGGATTGACACGCGTTCGGGACGGGTTTTAGCGGCCAGCTGGGTCAGGTTAACCCCTACCGATGACCCGCCCTTCGTGCGGATTGCGGGATGTTCGTAAAAGAAACTTCCTTCGACCGGAGCGAAGTAAAACATAAAAGTGAACAAGACTCTTTGGAATACATTTGAAACAGTTCTTTAAACTATTTTTTCTTCTTCAAATAATTACCACCGTGACACCTGCCTGAAGTTGTAATTAGTTCGTTTCTGTATCTGCCATGCTCTTAGAAAGGATTCTTTATCCTATCGTATGTTTCAGCTACCTGTAAACATTTTCGAAAGAAAGTGTAATTTTGGTCAAAATAAGATGATTCTCTTACACTAAGATGCTGTTTATAATAGGATACGTTCATTATATTCATTTTGAAATTTGTGCGTCTTAACATTTACCTTCACACGTCAATAGGAAGTTGATAATTCGTTTCGAACACAGATCAGTAGGGCGTTGAGCTGTATTGAGAGCGAACTGCGCAAACCTAAAGGCTGGGGAAACAATTCCATTGGGTCACAAGTTCCGTCATTTCTTAGAATTATTATCGTGGTTCAACGGACGATTAAAAAGTCAGGTTCCGACTTGCGCAAGGCAAAGTGGTGACAACTTGCGACCATTGCAACTTCACCTCAGTTACTCGAAAATTCGGAACAGAAAAATGTGTCCGAGGAATGTGCCTATTTCGTTGGTAACGATTTGATAAATCTCACAGCAAGGAGCGGAGTCCTTGAGAAGGGTCACAATAACCCGTCATTCATCTGTATCGTGAATCACTTGTAAAAATTCCACACAAATCAAGTCCATTTCTGAAATATCCATTTTAATATTATTCTCGTAGGTTTTAGTAACAACGTTCTTAACCCACTTTTTATCTCCCCCTTGCGTGCTACATGCCCGTCTGTTCCATCCTTTTTATTTGAAGCTCCTTGAAGCAAAGTACACGTTGCAAAATGTCTCCAGTCGAAGGAGAAACGCGGTTTGAGGCAGCGTCAATTCGTGTTTAATGTTTGGACGCGTCGTGAGCCCATGTGCGCCATCTATAAACTGGAAGCTCCCGGATTATAAAAAGGCGGGCTGTTTGTTTTCTTGCTTGCCCTGGGGGGGGGGGGGTGCAGCGGTCATTGACGCAGTGATGAGGAAGAAACTCTTTTCGAGATATCGCCGACAATCGCTGAGGCTGCTGAAGATCGTTGTCATTGGTCGACGTTCGCACGAGGACTTTCCCAGGCCGCAGTGCGCAGATATTCGTTGCTCGCTTTAAATTATGGATTCTGTCCGTCTGGAGCAAACACAGCTGGGAGGCCGGGCCCCAGTTCTCTGTGGATTAAGGTCAAGGTCAGTAATTGGGTTATACAGTACGTTTAATTTTTGCGACATCGTCAGTAACACGTCGAATGATGGGATGGTCTACGATTAATGAATTGGAAAGGAAAGAAAAGAAGATGTTATGGCCTAATTAAAAACTCGGAATTTGTCCGGCGTGGCTGAGGAAAACCACAAACGCCTCACGGGCCCCCTTTGACATTCCGACGAAATTGTGTATTGCAATTATCAGTGTCATAATTCACGATCGTCCCACAGGGAACATCTGGCGGGCTAAGCCCCGGGGGAACTTGTTGACCGGAGGTCTCTGCGTCCGGACTGTCCTGCGAATTTGGATGCCCCTCGCAGCATTTAAGCGTTTCTTACGTTGCCACTGAACCTGCGTATAAATTCGCTCGTCGCGCTCGTTATAGCAGTGGCGGTTGCCATTGGTTACGCGTTAGAGCCTTGCTCTTAGGCCTCTGCGTCTTTTCGAGTGGTTTTACGTTTTCGCCTTCTTATATCAACTGCATGGGCGATTCACTTGTGCGACTTCTCTGACGTCTCAAAAAGGAGAGCTTTTCAGCAGCGCAACCTTTCGGATCCGCCATTATTATTACACCGAGCACAGTCTACCACGGGGGTGGCGGAATTTACCTACAGGTTGCATACCGATGTAGGGGATCCTTACGATATCTTAAAGCAACGAATTGACGAGATGCAGATTCACGAGGACTGACGCCACATTTGTTTCATTGTAAGGGACAACTGGAGAGCTCTTTTTGGGCAGAGCAATGGACCTGTCGTAAGACAGAACACTTAAAAATAATAAGGGGATCACTCCGCAGCGAAATAATATCACGTGTTTTCATTCACGATACTGTATTTATTTATGTTGTTACCCCTGTCCTGATATAAAAAAAATATATACTGTTTCGGATAGTGTTAAGACACAGTTCAAGAGACGCCATCTGCGTCAGTAGTAGGAGCGACGCCTGTCGCCGGCCACCCACAAGCCATCAGCAGATCCTATTCTGTGTTCAGAACCAGATAAATCCAGTTCATGTATTCATAACTTTCCTCAGGAAGTTCGCTTTTCTCTCTCTGTCTTGCAAGTGGCCTCTTGGAAAGAATTCTGCTGTTCGGCACAGACTAAGTTACTTCATCAGTTCCAGGTGAGCTGCAGTGCTGTCAGTTTCAGATTTAAAATTGCCTTCGCACCTTGGGGCTTAACGCGGGTTTTGCGGGGTGTCTATGTTGAGGGAATTTCTTCATTCCTCTGAAAACGTTCTATGACGTTCAGTTTAAATGTATTTTGTTCCTGAAGTGCAGGTAATGGGAAAGCTGAGAGTTGTTAATTTTTTCTCGCTCAGTCCCCCCCCCTCCCCCGACCAGCAGCGCTGTGATTGGTTCAGGTCCTCACGATGACATTGACCATGTGATCTACCCAGCCAGCCACCCACCCACCTGTCTGTCTGTCGCCCACGTGCAATTCACCTGCCAGCCTACACGTGCGCTACCCCAGGGCGGAGCCCGCGCCTTAGTGCGGTAGGTCACAGTCTCCCTGCGTCTGCCTCAGATCCTAATGAAGAAGGTGTTCAAAGGAATAGTCACAGTGACTTTGTTGTCAGAATGAGAAGGGCGCGCATTTATCAGAGGCGCCCTATTGGAAGGCTTCCCCACTGAAGCAGAACTTTTTTCGTTTTTCAGTGTAGAGGCATAATATGAAATATGACCCATTGACATTTGTCATACATTTACAGTGTAACGCGCGACTCGCTGCTCGGAAGACAGCTAGCTCTGTACAGGAAAAGGATTTGGCCGTCCACAGATTGAGGAGTTACCTTGTCACAACCTGACGCTCCAGTACTTGCTTGCAGTATATTTCTGCAGATGTGTCGTGACCCCCTCTCCGTCGCTGACCCATGTAAGTCGCGATCCGCCATTAGCCTCGCAACTCATGTTCACTTAGTGCAGACAACAGCCTCAGGATACACGACTTATAGACAGGAAATTCAAAAAGGAAATGTGGTTCTGTTGTTTCAAATAAATTCTGAATGACAGCCACGTCTTCGAGATGGCCTTTCCGATCCTGTTTTACCCAAAGTCTGACAGTTTTTGACTTCTTTTGTACATTTTTACATGCTCTCACAGAAAATATTACAATAGTACTCAAATACATGGATCTGGGCGTTTTATCAGTAACGAAAGCATTCGAGCAAAGTCACAGAATCATAAATAACTACGCTGGCACATGCAACCCCCGAGAATATTTGTGTTCTTGGCACTGTAGGTGCATTCATTGATCGCCTGACAGACTTCTAGAATGGCTGATGGTCGGGTAAAGTCGTCACTGTTCGGGCCTTCGGCTGACCTTGTGTAGGTTGAATAACCCTGGATTTGTGCACGTATAGGACGGATGGCGTTAATTGATTGGTTGGTTGGTTTTCAGGTGGGAGGGAGTGTAAGCAAGGTCAGCTGGTGTCACCTTGACGAGGGTGTGGGTGACCTTAGGTCATCCCTCAGTTCGATTTCTCGGGGCAATAACCGACTGCGTGCGTTTTACATCACAAATAATGGGTGCTCCACGCAGATGCTCTGTCCGTCGTGTGACGGCTGACACGTTTAAAAGTGGGGGATGAGATATGCGACCAGTCTCTAGGGTGCAGCGTCCTCCTTGAGCTGGGAAAGGAACGTCGCGTTGCGGAACGCGAAGTTTGATCGTCGGCGACCACAACATCCCGCCATTGATTCCCGTCCTCACAGCCGGTTTCTCTCTCAAATGCCGTAAAACTTCAACCCTAATGTCGCTCTTAACTTGGTTTCTCCGTTCTTGGTCCGTGCCCTCCATGGAGTACATCCTTTATTGGGAAGCTGACAGACGCTTGCATAGTCAAGAAATTAGCCAACTCATTATGAATCCTAATTATTCACAGATCGCCACGCCCTTATTCTGAGCCAAGTAAATCCAGTTCACATCCTCTCAACATTCTTGAACATTTTAATATCATACTGCCATCTACACCCAGATCTGTTCTTGCTTTTAGGTTCCGTTTGTTCTTCAAACATCGGTTAAGTTCCTCTTGCATCTTATTCGGCAGAATCTTGTAGTGGTCGTCGTCGTCGTCGTCGAACTGCATATTACGCCTACGTTTTGGGTTACTCCCGCTTTGTACGGCTGACAACAAAGAATTTATTTTGTGGAAGAAGCCATTATGGGACTTGAAAGTGAAACAGTACCAAAACGGGGACCTCTCCAGAAAGTTCTGCAATTAAATTCCTTTAGAAATGCCAGGAACAATCAAAACTCTTTAACTTAAGAATTGTCAGGACGAACCTTTCGCCCGCTTAAGGACCTTCCGTGCTGTGGACCTCGTCCGGACCTCGCATCCGTGAGACGTAGCAACGATGACCTTGACCAATCTCACGACTCAGCTCCTGCAAAGTTGCATGAGCCGAACCTGACGTACGAGTTGCTCGTTAGCAGATTTCCTCGTCTCGGTCGACTGATGCTGGAGGTCATAATTTTGCCCAGTTAGAAAGAGGCCAATTACTGCCTCATTTTTACAGTTCAGAGATCAAAGAAAAATTAACAAGGGAAGATCGTTTGATATAACAAGTACTCTTTTCCCTCCCTTTGTTTTGATTAGGGGCGTCTTCTCTTTATAATAAAGAAATTAATGTTATGTTTTGTTCATAACCACGGAAGAATAAAACTAACAAGGAACAGACGTTAAAGTTAAGTGCACTTTCCTTTTACAGTGTGAAATATTGTAACAAGTTTTATGGCAAAACTAAAATAAATTAAACTATTTCCTTTCTGTGCCAAAGGCCGTCAGTCGTTCATTAAGGAAGATGTATTTTTAATCCTGGAGCAATTTCCTCTGCCGCGAATTCCGTACAAAGCGAAATGATCAAAGAAGGAAAGGCAATGATGTCCCGAAGCACGAGAGGAAAGCGAAAGGCTGACTTCGCCTCTCTTATACCGACAGTTTCTCGTCAGTACCTGTTTTCACTCATCCTCGGTGTGTTTCTCCCTTGATGTAAAACACCGACACAAAACGCGTAAAATTATAATGTAACCGGGCAACTCCGTGGAACGCAGTGCCTGAGAGCCTGATATGACGCCCGTTTAGTAAGTTAGTAAGAAAAGTCCCGCCTTCTGTAGTAACCGGAGGTTCGTTGTGTTCGCAAGAAGACGCCACTGGTCCCTATTCTGAGATAGTTCACTCCACATCCTTCCGTCCTGTTTCCTTAGGATCCATTTTAATATTATCACTCTGTAACTTCAGGCTTTCCAACCAATGTTTGTTACGCATTCCTCATTTACCCACGCGTGCTACATGTCCCTGTCATCGCATTTCCTTGCCACTTTGCTGGCTCCGACGAGCTGTGGTCTAGTACGCTTTAATCTTTGAGCCTCCAGACAGAAAACGGAAAGACGATAATCTCAGTAAGAATGACGTACATGTTCCTAATATTTAGAATTTTATCTGGTTTATGGATCTTTTTCGATCCGATTCAGCGTGTGAATCAGTCGCAAATTACAAGGGGGTCTAAACTGACCTGCATGTGTGTAATGAGGACTGGACACTCAGGAGGGTTTGAAAGAAAGGAGATGCTTTATCGCCATTGCTTTTTAGCTTATAACGTCAGGAAGATAGGAACTGAATGGGACACACCAGCTTCGGGTCAGTGCTGGTGATAATAATTTATTAGCTGAAAACACGAACACAAAAACTCTGTAGCAAGCCTGTGATCGAAGGTGACCAAGAACATGTAGCTTTCAAGGCAGGCAGGCTTCATCTGGCAAAGACCAAGTAAGTGTCTGGAAGTACCGGAGGAAGCTTAGAAAAGCCAGCTAGAGCCGGAGTTTTACCGGAGGTCCACAACAACCGGGGTTCACGCCAAGGTGGCCGTGACCTGGGTCGTGCAAGGACCAGGGGTGAGAGTAGTACCCTAATTAAAGAGGTTAACCCTCTCCAAGGACTCGAGGACTCTACGGAGGCGTTGACGAAGGAAACAGAAGTGTCCTCACATGTCCTGTGTTCCTGCGAGGCCTTGGCTGGCTGGATTAACGTTTCGTCGCTTGGGTGAGCACTTTAGAGACCAGGTGACTATTACGAGAGGGTAGTGTACATCGCGGGAGGCACCGGGGGGGGGGGGGGGCTGCTAGCGGATCGAAGAGAATAAGGGCACATGAAGGATCAGGAAGTGGTCGCGGCGCAAGGGTCGGTTAGGCGTCCATCCCCACCCCACCCTCCGCATCCATTCATTAGCGCCTATTGGCTCTTAGTACGGGGAATTGATGCTCTAGAGGTAAACTCAGTGCGTTCGTGTCCTGTGACGCGGGGGAGTGTTAGGGCGAAGTACCAAAGCAACCGACACGAAAAGAACGTTGCAGGTGTTGATGGAAATCCTGGATTCCAGTCTCAGAGGACGTGCCTCTTATCTAGACCAATATTTTTCATTGTTTTCCTCGGTACTTCCATGCGAATGCCTCACTTGCATGCCCACTTGAAAGAAGCATAACAATTCTCGAATTCTCTCTCTATCGCACATTATGTTTCTCACATCGGCGTGAGAAACTTGTGCAGTTGATATAGCGATCATAAGTAATCTAGAACTACTTATTTTCCCAAGTTTTACCTTTCGGTGTTCGTGGCGCAGAACGCTGTTGATTACGTGCAAAGTAAAGACCCGACTTTAAAGCTCGCTGACACGTGACATCGTTCACTTCATTAATCAGTCAGCTCCCACCCCGTAATCAGAGGTTGGTACTGGATCTGCATCCAATTTGCATCGTATATCCTTCTCCACGTTTTAGGCCCATTAATGGACCGAACAAGCTCACTGACGGACATCCGGACGGAAATCAAATAAACCTTCATCCAATCTCCTAACCATTTTAGACTACTTTTCTGTTTGTTTTGTGGAACAACGGTTTGACAAGGCAGTGGAGCGAGGAAATCTTTTAAGGGGGCTGTGTGTTTGCAAGACCCACTTGTCACGTGCATTCGGGTTTTCCAGATGGTCAGATTTTCCGGCTAAAATGTTTTATGTTTCTCAAGGTTCCAATGCGTCCTACTTTCCGGGCCCGTCTTATCCTCCTCGGAATGGCGTTTAATGAAGAGGACAATGTATGAAGCTGCTTCGTGCGAGTGCATAAGAAACGAAAAAATTGCTGTTTGAAGTTTTGTCAAAGCCCGTTAGCAGCACGAACCCTTCTGTAGAATATCCGTAGGAAACAGCTTGCTTAAAACGAGAACAGAGAGGCTTCTGCGAGGCGGACGACGTAAGTAGGACGAAACCCATTAGGTACCATGGGAGAACACAGGTAGTCCAAACAGACGAGTCCACGCTGCCTTCGGACAAGGTGCAGGCGAAACTTGAAAGCTGTTGCAAAGCTACGGAAACTGGCAAGTGCTGATAACACACTGACGAACGTAATAAGCACCATGCTGGCAGGGTTGTATCAGCCTGGCTACAGCAACGCGGGACGCCTCCACTCCGTGGCCGTCGAAGCCGCGTGGTAGGGCGAGCTGTCGGCTTGAGGAGACGAGCACGACCGTGGGATGAACAGAGAAAAAAGCGCGGGAGTGATCTTCGATTGGGGGGGGGGGGGGGGGGAGGGGGGGGCTGTGTTGTGAAAAGTGTGAGGGTGAGGTGACTGAAAACGACGCTCGGTCTTCAGGGAGCTGCTGTGTACTTGTTAGCCGCTCGAGACAGGAAGACGCAAAATATGCGGCAAGAATTTTACTCTGCAGTTGTCGCAAAGCGCAGTGTCTGGACCGATGCTAACACGTGTTAGCTGCAAGACTGGCGGTTCAAAGATTCCACAAAGCATCCAAATGAAGACACTCCACAACCCTAATGACAAATGCGCTAGATTTTTGTGGTTAGATGTTGCACACGTTTTTATTGATAGTTACAGCTACATCGAAACATAACAATTCTAATCCAAAATTCATCACGGGGGGGGGGGGGGGGTTCTTCTGATACTTGCTTCAGTGGTTCAGACCGTTTTGTTCTGACAAAAGCTATGTAAATATTTTCATCTCAATAAACGGAGGATATTATCGCTATATATTTACTTTAATCAGCAAGGATTCATATAATCCAGGCTTACAAACCTCCAGTCAGAAGCATTCACAGAGGCATATTTTTAAAATGATGTTACCGTCTCTTAAACGAGCTCGTAATCCATGTCATTAATCACTAACAACTTGCAATATGTGTAATGGTCTTCCTTCTACTGCGCAAACACGAGCGATAAAGTGGCCATTGAACCGAGTCGAAGAGCTTTCAAAGCTGATACGGATTTCTGTAACTACGTTGCAAAAGATCATGCAGCGAGGTAAAAAAAATGCGTCGTGAATCTGTTAGCGCCGCGTTGTTCGAAGCTGAATGTAAGCAAGAAGGCATCCAAATGAATGTGTGGAAATGGTTCATTTACTTACCTGGTGTTCCCCGTGTAGTTGCTGAAGCTACAGGCCCCTTGAAGAAATTCTCTCCAAAATTAACTCGGAACGCAAATGCATCCCTTGAAGTCTGCTGTATCAAAATACCCGTCTCACCTCCATGAGACTTACATTTCGTAACGAGACTCTGGTGATTGAGCAATAGCTACGTCGTATTTGTTATCGACTAGTTTTGTTACCAGAGTTATTTTAAATTTAATTTCTTAGCTCGTGTTTGGTTTGGTTTTAATTAAACTAACACTATGTTCGCAGAATCCAATTTTTTGTACTTAATAAGAAGTATCGACATTCGACACGATTTTAAACCAGTTCCGTCTGACATTGAAGCTCCGTCTTAACGTAGTCCTCGGTCTTTAAAGTATAGATGTTTTTCCAGAAGTTTCGTCACCAAAATTCTCTAAGCATTTCTGGACTCCTCCATCCAAGGTACGCCACGAGTCCAATTCTTGTATTACTAACCTGTTATCTGACGATGTCTAGACTCGAAGGTAGATAACCGTTTCAGAGATGCCTGCTGTCTGCATCTTCAAGGCTGATTAATTACCACCTTTGGGCTCTGAAAATACTTTCTCGAGGGGGGGGGGGTGAGAGGGAGAGAAGCTCTGGAAATATGTAGATGGCGTTTAGCTCCATTTGCAGGCCACCAACATAGCAACATGAAATGCACTGAAATCTGGACTTGGGTAGCAATCATCATCATCATGAGAAGGTTTGTGTTGCTTTCTGGTGACAATTCTTTTTCTTAATGGTTTAGTTAACGACTTTGTCATTAGGTATAATGTCTAATGATAAGTGAAAAACGACTTTGAAGAAGGAAGTGGCCGTGGCGTAATTTGAGGTCCTATCTCAGCTTTCGCTTGGCGGGACAGATAACAAGTAGCACAAACATCCTCGGTAATGGAATAGTCGAGATTTGAACCCGGGATTTCACGAATACGAAGACACGAGATCGTTTGCGCATGCGTGGGAGAATTTCCATTTTTCACAGCGGCGTCTTATGGATCGAAGTGTCGCGTAGTCTGGTAAAATTTTACCGCCATTTCATAGCTGCTTGCCGCGTTCAGGTGTTACGATAGAGATCAGCTTTTCGGCGAGGGCCTGGTCCCTAACCTGCGGTGCCCTACGGTACGTCAGTCAGGATGACCGAGCGGTCCACGTCTGTGGGCGTGGGTTCGAGTCCCACTTCTCACAAAGTGTTTATGTAACTTTTGACGATAGGGAATAAATATTTCAGTAAAGTCTGAAGTGGGACTGAGTTGTCTCCAAATTCAGGTGCACGTCGGTCTGGTCTTTGTACTCAATGCACAGAAAGTCTAGATCAGAGTGTTTTAAAACTCTGAACAGCTGCTCGTTGCTGATTGAATACACATCTCACGTTGCGATGTGCGATTTTAATTTGGTGTCATGCGTATTTAACGATGCTTTAGGGGGATTGGCTTTGCGACAAGGGCTAAGTACGCAAACTAACGAGGAATGTGCAAGTGCGCATTGCAGTGTACGTCTTGAGCTGTTGCCATTCTACGTCTCATTTAGCGAACACAAAGCCGTAATCCTGTAACTTCGTGCGAATATGAACGTTGCTTGAATGACTTGCGTTTGCATGACAAGAGTTTCAGGTTTCTCGGCATGTGAGAAGTCGTTCTGCTCTTTTCTTAATTTTTTACTCTTGCCGCACTTTTTAATGTGTTTATATTTGTGTGTTTCGTTTACAGAAGTTGACTGTAGATAGCAGCACCAGCAGCACGTAGATCGCGCGCTTGTTCTGAATGTGCAACGAAAACAAATCTTCAGAATATTCGAAAATGCGCGTTGAGTGATCTGTTAACATTGCAGCGATCCTTGGTAACTGCTAATTTGAATTTGCCTCCGTTCATTTCCGGCGAATATCCCGAATTATAAGAAACAGCTAAAAACCGTCCTTAATTATTTAATTCTTTGGAAATTGCAATTACATCTTTCAGAGAATTTCTGCATATGTGGAACTTATAAAGTCTTGTGACAGTTGTCGATGCATTGACGAATATGTGTGTTGGACATTCTCACGAATAACAGCCCGGAAATGTGTGAAATCGTCTGAATACACCCCAGAGCACTCTGTGTTCAAACACCTTCAATATTTTATCTTCCTTGGATGTGAGAGACCAGATTTTATACCCATACAAAAGAAGAGGTAAAATGGCAGCTCGTTTATATTTTGATGTTAACATTTCTGGGCAGCACGCGAGAAGACCGAAGATTCTGATTTTAATTCACTTTTAATTTGCATTTCAATGAAACTGAGATTTTCTGACGTCGTCACATTTTCAAAGGGTTTATTGGTTAGCTAATTATTTTGTGTTGCAGTCTGATGTTGAGACATGGACACTCACTTATACTCAGTTATCTCGTCGCTTGCTTTCTTACCTGCGTCGAATAGGGCATCTGTGCTTTGTTGATGGCGTATTATAAAGCAGTGGCCACGAAACTTTTCCCTTTTTCGGACCACATCGAAAAATAAATGCTCGGAGTTTGCTGTTTGTTTCATTTAAACAGATCTTCATCAGCCTAACTAGTCTCGGCGAGAATGCTCTGTTTCTCCCTCTTTTAATTGTATCGAAGTCTTCCTTGAATCCCGTTTTTCCCTCCAGGCCACTCCAGTGTAGCTTCAGTCGTGGTGTTCCTGGGAACAGTTTCAGCACAATCAAGTCTTCGGGCGCGCTGTCTCGCTGATAAGCTCACTGCAGAATTAGGAGAGTTGAAATTAATTTCTTTGGCACGATAATTTAATTTCTCGAGAATTGTTTGGAAATTACGTTTTCTGTTAATTCTAATGACTTGCAGTATTTAATGTAAGTCACAATAAGAAAAACGTAATGAGTTTTTATGAAAGATGGCTGTTGACTCAAATGCTTTGAACTTTAGTTACATGAGATATGAACTGGGACGGTGCAGGTTTTGAGTCAAGTTTTAACTTCACGTGCCCTGTAGTCCGTTACACGTGTAATGGACACAGTAATTGAATTGCTGGCTAAAGTACGTTTTCGTGCGTTGTTTGCATGAAGTTGACTCGTAATGAATTTCTGTGTCTCAAAAATCACCAACGAAATGCAACGAAACTTTGTGCACTAAATCAGTCCGTTTTGCATGCATCATAGAAAGACGCCCTTTTTAAAATTGTTTTTGCGACACTGTAAGTCGTGCCAGACAACAACAACTTTTACTTCTAAATTTCGTGTCCCTTTTTCTCTTTTAGACGAAGTTGTTTGAATTTTCGTTGGCTCACAAATAAAATGACCACTTTGCGTGCACCCCATCCAACTCTGTAATTCTTACATTAATATTTTGTTCATTCAGCTGATACACGTCTCTTTGACTTCCTAATATTCTTACATTTTTCGTTGCCTTTCACGAAAAACGTGAAAGTGTCCTATGTCACGGCTGGGCGAATAATTTTTCCAGGTGTGGTGCAACCTGTGGGCCGGTGTGCCGGGAATCGTACTCCGCCAGCAAGGACTGCAGGTAAATGGACCGACCGAAACGTCGCTGAGCTGTTTTAATATTTTTACCCCATTTTCGCCTTGGTGTTGACACGTCGGATAATTTCTCACCCCTCACACGCGCCCTACATGTCCCGCCCAACTCATCATGTCGGTTTTGATAACCTTTGCGGCAATTGGTGAAAAGTTCTCAGTTTTTTGCCATCCTGTTACCTCCGCTCTTTCACGCACAAATTTTCTAAGATTTAGTCTGTCATTATTCCACAGCCGTAAACATTATTTGCCAGTTTCTTACCGGAGATCCTTTTTCCGTGGAGGAGATTTTTTGGTGAAAAATTTGTTTAAACGTAGGATGCCATTTGCAGAGATTTTTGGACAATTGAGGGCTGAAGGGGTCACACAAGTGGCCTGACTCCTTGAGAGCTGGAGGAAATTTTGTCTCCTTTCCGTTACTTTTATCGAGCACTTTTGAGTAAAAAATCAAATCAAATTGCTGTGTTATTCAAACGTGTATACGGTATGGTTGAAGAAGCACCAGCTCCTTCCCAACATCCTCTCCTTGGTCTTAAACAGAAAAATCATGTCCTCTCAGTACGCAGTTGGTTCCCTGTAATCCGTCGTTGAACAGCCTGGAATGACCTGACTTCCACTTGTTAGAAAAGAGGAATTATAGGGAAATCACAGTGAACTAATTTGAAGTGTAACTGACCCATCGCAACAAACACTGAGCCATGCACTGGCCTACATAAAATCTCCTGAGCATGCGATGCAGTCGAAGAAGGCTTTCATATCGTTACAAAAATATCCCGCTCCAGACATCGTCCATCAACTGCTTTGCGCGCGCGCCGTGTAAACACGCGGGCCATTTGCACACTGTCAAACCATCTGCTCCATCAAGGGTTCGCCACTGACAGCGACAGCCCTCGACTTTCATTCATTAACCAACTCCATTCAACAGTTCTTCTGAAGTGCCTGATAGTAGTTCAGCTGGCCAAGAAATTCATTGCCGTGTACACAAGAAGTGTTTATTCAACATTCATTTTCGCATGTGCTCCCACATCTCCCAATATTCCCTCTGCGCGCCGTTTCTAAAACTGCGTACCCTCCGTTCGTGCTACATGTTAGGACCAATCGTAATGGGGCTCATTTTACGCAACTGATGTATTGGTTGAAACACTCTTTTACTTGTAGTAGCCGTGGTATTGAATTTACAAGGCAGTTCCTTGTCAGCATTTCTATTATATGTCTGTTTAACTCTGATCACGCACAAAGTCGACGGCTTTGGAAGCGTGAGTATAATAAAATAAACCCAACACTGTTTTTTGTACTTGGATGATCTGAAGCAAAACGGAGAAACTGGGGAAAAAACAGCTGCTGACAAGGATACTCAACGCAATTACGTTGGTCAGCAAGAGTTTTATGTGGTGGTGGTGAAGATTAGGCAGTCTGAGAAACTTCGTGTCATTTAGGCGCAGTTTGAAAGAAATCGGTTGCACTAGCACAGAAGTAATTTCAGTGTCTGGAATGCGTCTCTTTAAAGGAGATTCAGATAACTGTCGCTGGAAAGCGAGGAAGAACAGGTTTCAACCAAATGGGGGAGGTGACGAGGCCGGAGTAATTAACGCCTAGATTCAGTCGTGTCGGATCCTTTCGTAAACTGAACAACACTTCGTGGTAAATGTCATCGTGCTGTGGATTCCGTCCTGAAGACAGCAAGACAAGTGCGAAAGATGACGACTGCTGGGCGGCTGCATCCGCCGGTGAAGCGATTTGGTGGCGTACGAACAGGCAGGCAGGCAGGCAGCTTCGACGTTGTCGTGATTACCATGGCCTTCGCCATTGACCACACAGCCAGCAAGCATGTAATTCGTTCTACAATGCTTGCTACAGACCTTGAGCCAGGTACATGGACGGATCAGGAGGCCATGCATGGGTATTTCTTCAGTTCGCATTTCCGAGAGGTCAGATTGGAACTGTAGCAACGAACAGATACTCTAATTGGTTGCGAAATATCGTACATTTGATTCGTGATAAGAGTGTTATTCTTTCACAAGTTTCATGGTGTCACTCGGCTCCGTAATTAGACCTTGGCTGAAGTTAGTTTAACGAGGGGATGTGTTTCGTTCTCTGCTGCCCACACACCTGACCTGTTTCTGCCAAGTCGATACACGCGGCTCCAGAGGCCGGCCTGTCAGCGGGCTCGGCTTTGGGCCTTGTCCGGATGCAATGCGTGGGAGCTCACTGGAACGAAGAAAAGAAATTCGTAGGTATTCCTCTCTTCTACTTCATTCATTTTCTCCTCTTTCCTATCACTTTCCTTGTTTCTTCCTTCCTTCCGTCCGTCTCATCTGTCTCCATTAGCTTCTTCGCGGTTGAATTTTTTTCAAACCTAATGATTTTGCTATTTCCTGAAACCGCTGCCTCCCAAATCCCGATCTACGGAATTGCGGAAAGCAGACAGAATAATAGCAGTTGTCGAACTCTGTAATCGGGATTTTACTTTTTCCAGAACACATTATTTGATTTCAAATGTACTGTATTTTCGTTTTATTCGACTAGCAAAACAAATTTATTTTTGTGTTTGTTTAAGATTTGCAGGGGAAGATGATTTCTCAAGACAAAATGAGAATTTGTGAAATATGAAATCCAGTTCCTTTTTTAATGCTAGTAACGCTTGGACGCACAAGTCGCCGTTCTTAAATATTAATAGCCATCGTCTTCGCCAGCCTCTGAAAATAGCTTCAGATAAGGTCGTCTTCCATCTTAACATAGTTCAGCGATCGAACTTCCTGAGAGAAATCGGAAGTGACGTCTTATTACGGGGAGCCAACCCTTCGATTCTCCTGGCATCGGAAAAACAAGTCAGCGTCGTCTCAGACTTGTGTTTCGCTTGAGCGCAGATTCCCCGTTTTGTTTACGTTCAAACGGAGTGGGGAATTTTAAGAACAAAAGAAGAATGAAACCGCACAAACTTCGCTCTCAAGTTTGCGAAGAAGACACAGAAATGTCACTGACCATTGATTACATCGTCGAGTGTCTGGAAATGTGAACTTTCGTTATGACGATCGGCGGTGACCAGAGGACATACCAGTCGATCTGTCTATAGATTGGCCATTTAGTGAGCGATTCTTTGGAGTGTCGTAATCCTCACAGTGTCCAAGTGCCCGTCACTTCACCGCTTCATTGATCTTTGGCACAGGCGATACGTAGACGACGGCCTTCATGAAGCCTCAGAACGAGGAGAGATTGGGCCTCTAAAACCAGTCCGTTTGCCAGTTTAATGTTTATCAAGAGTTTTGTTTGCTAAACCAGCGCTCCGAAATGGATTGCACAATTTAATACAGGTTTCTCGTTCATTGTCGTGATAAAAAGGACATAAAAGTTGTTGAGGCTCTGCAGAGTGTCGTGTCCGTGTTGCTCCGGGAGTTACTTGGGCAGTCGCGCGCCATTCTTGGGCAGCACCTGGTTTCTCATTGCACGTCACACGTCATTCACGTGTCCACTCGGAAAAAAAGACGACGCAATCAGTTCGTTGTCAGAATACGGCCGGAGGACGAGGCTTATCCCGCTAATGGTTTGACAATCCTGTTCTCTTCAGTGGACTAGCGTTTGCTGCAGTGCGCATTCAGCACAAGCCAAATGCAATAGTGCAGATTCAGGCTCCTGCCCTCATTCCGTAACATCTTTTTCAGGGCGGTTTTTAATTCGTGTTCAAATTCATAATCGTTATTTTAAGGTAGACCACGGTATTTATGCTCGAATGAACACCTCCCCTCTCTTGTCCGTCGCTGTATGACCGCGAAGTTTTCCCTCTGCCTGAAAGCGACGCCATGAATCTCTCTGGAGAAGCGTATTCTTAGTCACGATTGTAGCTGCAGGTTAAAGGTCGGTATTAAGCTCCTGTCTCTTTAGCCCCAGCAGAAGAGCCCCCTCGAAACTCCAGCTGCAGTCGGTATTGCACAATTCCTGGAATAATGTCGTAACTGGACGTGTATCAGTTTCACGTGGAGCTGGATTGGTTACTACCTGAAGTTAAATGGCTTTAGCAGACGAAGGAATGCCAAGCCAGTGTGTCTTATTCGCAAAGAAAGCTCGTCATTTCGTCTGAGGGAGTGCAATTCGGAGCGTCACCTACGACTGTTTCGCTAGTCAGCTAATAGTCATCGAAATGTTCTTTGTATCTCAGCAACGAAGCATACTTCAAAGGCGTCACTTCCGACCGGTTCGCTGAGAGGCTTTTACAGACGCTGAATTTGTCAAATGCGTCTTGGCAACATTAAGTTATTTAGCGAATTACACGTGCAATTGAATGTGCCCGTCACAGCCCGGATTTAGCCAAAATTTGAAGCAATACGAAATGTTGAAATCTCTTCAGTAATTCTCACCTTGTTACACGCGGGCGGACAGACTTGTTGAAGCTACAAAGTCCAACCTTGCAAGTTTCAGCTGCGAACCCGTGACAAATTTATAACACGTGTTAACACGTTTCGCAAGAAATCTGTCACAATTATGGGATACCTTGCACCGTCGGTGCGCAACCTGTGAACCGTGTGCTCATTTCCGTTACGAACTGAAAGCAATTCCTACGGACTCAATCGCGAAATTAAAAAATTATTACACTCGGAATCTTTTTAGAAAAATGACACAGGAATTGCACAAGGACGAAGTGTCAAAGGTTGCAGACAGAGTCTCGCTGAGCTGCCCTTCTGTTCTCACAAAAGGTGAATTGTAATGCAAAATCTATGTTAAACAGGTCAAATAACTCAAAGGGGCCACGCATAGATTGCGCCAGGTTCATTCTTCAGTTGTTTCATTAGTTGCATGTGATAAAAACTTCGAGTGTGTCTACGCTACAATTCGTTCGGCGTATGTGACGCGGCCTAATATACATTCAAATGATGCGTCCTTAATGTAGAAAGCTTCAAAATACTAGGAAGAGTGTGAAATGTTAATTACTTCATGAGTCCCCGAGGCGCTCTGAATATTGAACATGAATTCGGCAAAGGTTTGTAGCCGAATAACCTTTTAATTAAGTGACATCTTGCCGCCTTTACTCATATGACGTCATTGGTCATAATTTCATAGACTAATGAATATCAGTAAACTTAAGGAACCGCGTATTCCAAAGTTTTCAGTAGCGATTTAAGAGTTCGTCCATCAGCTTGTAAACTGTTCGCTTGTTCTGGATCTTGAAAGGTTTGAATTAATACGAGTCTCTTAGTAGCACGAAGGAATGGCAGGAATTACTCTTTCTTCCACTTAAAATGCGTCGATATCTGTGTTTCATTTTCAAATGTCGTATGAACGTCTTAGCTGCCAGTATTTCACAGCCTTTCCTCCTTGAATTATTGAGATTGTATTGATTACTAATGTATTAGCGGTGCTATATTTATTACGAGTGAATAAAATGTATAGCTTTCATATTCTTTCCGTCTCTTTAAAATAATTTCATAAAAATAAATAAATATTAAATAAAATGTATTGAGTACGCGAAATTTGTTATTCATACTGCGCTGATAAATTGCATCGCGACAAATAGACGGTTGTAGAAAATATAGTCCCTACAGAGCAGAGAATACTTCGGTGTCTTTCCCGTTTCATCGAAAATTGCTGTTCTTGTGGACTTGTTTTAACGAGACTGTAATATACGATATCGACCCGCGAAATTGAAATGGAAACGACTTGAGTAATGAATTCTATTGAGCCAACTGTACAAACAATAACAATGGAGCAGAGCCGCGCAGTTCCAGTTTGTTAAAATAACAGCAACGGAAGAAGCCCGTAATTCTTGCGCGGCCACGCCCTTTCGCAGGCTGGAATACTAATTCCTGCACCACGCAGCGTCGCGCCTTGGAATACGACGTGGCAGAGGCGTCATTGTAATTGCACCATCGAATAATCTGACCGTGCGCGGATCCTCGACTTGTATCCGCGAGCCAGCGGTTGGAATATCAAAGGCGCCCCGGGTGAGTTCTTGAATTTATGTCAGAGCGACTGACGACGATCAGCCCACGCACTGCCACTGACCCCGTGTTTGGAAACCCATTAACAGCATCTTCTTTGTCTGTCTGGCGAATCGTGACCTACAAGTTACGTCGCATGGAAATCAATTAATAAGTCCTCCAGAATGCTAAGGTATTTAATGATGATGACAATGTGCCGCTGTTGTATTTACATAGTAAAACATTTACCTTTAATTCCTCCATTTTTAGCGTTCTAGCGGCGCACTGCTAGCCAGACCACTGCCTTGTTCAGGAGACGAAGTCGGAATTCTTACCTCAGCAGATTTTGGATTTTGTCTAATTTTTCATTAAAAGACAATGGACACAACCCAAACAAGCCAGCATAAGGAGATTCCCAATTTGCAGTTTTCACTTTTAAGGTGATTAAGTCGTATTAGACGAAATACACACACAAAAATGTAGAGACTGAATTTTAGTGAACACGATTTTGCGATGTGACTTACGATGGAGGGTGAGCGACTAGTGGGCGTAGTTTTGAACGAGACACGTAACAGCGAGCTCATTAAAAACAGCAGCAAATTGCTTGTGGGGGCGATCATCTGTTATTAGTAACAAATTATATTAACGTGCATCTGTGATATTGGTTGTCCTCTGGTCGCCGATTGGCTGCTATTTGACTCCAGGAACCGCACGGCGGCGAGCCTCGTCTGTGCTCTAAGCGGGCCAGGGCGTTGCGCCCTGAACTATTAATAACACAACTGATGCAACAGACGGAATGACGAGATATGTAACATTTAAAGTCACGTGTGGTGCTTGGAGTTCCGTTCACTTTGCCGGCTTCCACTTGCCTACCACAGAGAACAACGGGAGTAGTAAAAGAATAAGTTTCTACGTGTCGCCGGAAATTTTATTATTCTCTTTAAGAACGTCTTACACAGCGCCATCTGTCACCTTTTACGTCTCATTAAGATTAGGAAAAAAACAAAAACAAAACAAAGCTGCATTTTTCCCAATTGTGTGTAGACGTGAAACTCCTTTTGTCACCCTGGGGTTGGGGTGAATGGTTTTAGAGGAATCGACGAAATTCGGAGGCTAGAAAAAGACCGAATAATGATGAACTTAAAATTTATAAAGTCTCCACCAAATATTTATTAGGGCGATCACATCAGGAATGAAGCGAAACGCGTAGAGTATTTTCGTCGCAAACCGTACAGAGAAGACCCAGGATATGGATGATTTTGAAGCGGGTGTTGAGACGACGAGGCGTTTGGTTGTGAGTCGCATTCGGGCGACTCATGGGGAGTGGCCAGTAGCGTAGGATTTTTTCGCGAGCTCAACGACTATCAGCGACTCAAGAAGGGTCCTTGCCCATGCAGTTAACTAATCACACGTCTCGGCTTCAGTCACGGAAGCCCGCATTTCCAGAGCCTGCTTGAGGGGTATCGTGTGGTCATTCTCGCTCGAGATGGATCCCCAGACCCGCTGGCCTCGTACCTCCCTCTGGATTTGAACGAGATGCTTCGTACCACAGGCTCTTGGACGATGTACAAGAATCCACTGGAACAACGCCAAGGTCCTGCCGGACTGCAGGCTGAGATAGACTCGCGTATAATTAGCGGAAGTTTCTGCCAGCAAGAGCGTCCTTGGGCTACCACTGACCCCCGACCACTGAGAGCCAACGTGTTTGTTTACGTAAGCCTACCAACCAGTACAGTCCGCCCAGCAAGACCGAGCCAGTCCCTATTGAGACGGTGACGGTAACTGATCGCGTATTTTGTCGTAACGATGGAAATTGTAAGTTCTTTTGTTGAAATTGCGAGTGCGACAACTTCACCTATCAGCGTCGAAGCGTCGCTTCTCGAATACGTGCGTTGGACGTGCAGGTTGGAGTGGAGTTCTGCAACCAGCGACACCTGGTGTAACCGACGTCAAATAGTGGCACTTGTGAGTCACTTCGCAGTGCTCTGTGGCGTCCAGGCATCCCATTAACTTCAGTTTTTTCGTGAAGGATCGAAAGGGAAATCATAAATCCCAAGTCCCCTTCAGCGCAGTTCGCAGCCAAGTGTCACTCGGCTTTCCTCGGTCGGTACTTAACTCATGTCCAAGTCGTGAAGGTTTCTAGGCTTTCTGACCCTCACCTTGAAGCCATGTTTACGCCGATCACAGTGGCCGCGCGGTCTAGGACACTTGGGTTCGAATCCCCTTGAGACATGCGTGGATGTTTGTCCGTTTCTGTCGCTAATCACTCGTCCAGGGATCAGACAGGCCACGAAGCCTGATCCACTAGGTCACTCCAGGCCGCTGGTTTAGTGCATGTAGTTAGGCAGTTTCGATATTCGGCATTTCCGTTCCCCTCATCTACTAGGCAGACTTCGGTCAGTTTGTGAAAAGTTAATGTTTTTATTCTGTGTTCCTTCAACGGCCGCTTTGCTCAGGGGCATTAAACATGTCACATCCTTTCCTCTCATCTACACCCTCGACCTCCAAGGGTCTCTTCCCTTCAGGTTTTCTGACTGACGAATTTGTTATCCATGCGTGCTACATATCCCGCCCACCTCATCTTTCTTAACCGTATTTATGCGCTTCAAGCAAAGGCGTTGTTCGTCTTCCTAGTTCCTTACGACGAGCCGCGTTTTGAAAAATAATACGCTCACACTCCCCTCCATTCCGGACAGAAACGCAGAAATGACCTCGCATTTTGAGCTCGCTCTCTCCTGGTGTTCCGACGTCGTGTTTGAGAAGTATCGGCGAGTTGAAGGCCGAACGCTCCGTCACCTCACACTTTCTGCCCGAGCGCGCACCTCTCTCTTCGGCCAAGTCGTTCGACGTGTGGACTTCTTCTTCTTCTTGAAGGGCGCGTGTGTCATTTGGCCGGCCAGGCCGGTTCAGATGTACTGAAGCTGTCCGTGTCCTCAGCAACTTCTCCAGGAGGGGTGTCAGGGTAGAACTCTGTATGCCAAGTGGCCATGTCGCCAACTAACGCAACCTAACCTAACCTAACCTTAACCTTAACCTAACCGAGACTAATGAAACTAAACCACCTGCTACAGCGAGTCGTGAAGGCTGAAATACGCAGAATTTCAGTTTTACCTGTTGTTTGTTCTCGGTTTAAAACTTTCTCTCTCACGTTGAACAGATTGAAGGTGTTTGGAAAAAGGATGCTCAGGATAATATGTGGAAGGACAGGAGAATGGAGGAAGCCACAAAAATTTGTTTATGTGGGAATGAAAAGGGCACATGTCACGTGTGTAGGCACGTACTTCGTGGCCTTCTGATGCCAGTCTTTCCTCTTAGAGAGGACATTTTCCTTTAGTGGGCTCGTATTTTATTTGGGGCAGAAAGAAGCCCGCAGTTGTTTCTGAATAAATCTGTGGTGACTTCTCCTGGTCTTTGGCATTTGTCTTAATGCACGTAGCAGCGTGAAATGGAAGTATAAGACTTCGTGGCCTTGAGGCACATACTTGATTCCGCCTCTTTGCTTTCTTAATTTCCTTATTTCTTTCTCGAAATTAGTTCTTTTGTCTGTGCGTTGTTTCCATTTAGTTTTTCGTGGTTCGGATTTTCTGCCCACCGACCCATGTTTGGTGTCCACGTACTATGTTCGACGGCTCTGACCTCTGTTCCACCTTGAGCACCGGCTCCACTCTCCTCCATCCCCGCTGCAAAGTGGATGCAGAGAGCTGCTCGCCATTGCTCGGAAATATTATACAAGTAAGCCACTGAGTGAACTGACTTAGTACGCAGACAAGTGACTGCCCAACGCTCGTCGTTTAAAATCCAACCACCTTCTTCCGTCATCGGGTCTGGCTGGCACGTTTCTTAAAAATGATCTGAACTTCATGCCATGACAGTAAAATTTGTCACGTGCATCAGTGACGTCATATTCTTCGTTTGGGAAAGAAAGGACCTTGACTTTGTCGTGTCTGAAGTTTCGTTTTTTTGCTCTCGTTTTGCAGATTAAACGAGGACCGGCTCCAGGGACGTAGTGATCGCTTTGTGTTGTGGTGCGTATTAACGTCGTCACATGTTTCATCATCCGACAACTAAGGACGATTTCCTTTGCTTTTGCTTGATTTTTCGAGACAGCAAAACGTTTAACATCGCTCAGCCGAGTATCAACTTTAGTCTTGATTTGCGTTGCCTGTCAAGGAGGACTTCGCTTCATTGAGTTAGTCATTAGAAACATTTAAGTGAGAAAGAAGTTTGGACCACGAGATAGATGATAGATCGAGGACTCTGGCTCGCGTGATCTAGGTCTTGCGACGATCTGGATGGATCATAGAACAGCGTAGGAAGTTTGGGTGCGAACCGTCGTGGAGGTCCCGGAAGGAGATGAGAGATTATTATTCAATAGGAAGTTGGTTCAATCAAACGATATTTAGGCCTCGTTTGGAGATGCATTTCGTCGCAAAGCAAAAAGTTACAAATCGTACATTTTATCGGTAACACGCGCCACAGTCCTAAAACCCTGATGTGATCACAGCTTTGTAATAAAACAAGTTTCGAAAATTGTGCCCTTTGATCGAGGCACCTATGTGTTGGTGTCACACGCTGTGGAACAACCTTTTGGGGGCGTGAATGGACGCGCGTTTCCAGTGCAGGGCTCCCTCGAAGTCCCCAAATACTTATTCGGCATGTGCGTTGGCAGCCACAGGCGGTGTCGTAAAGCTGTGAACGCGCTGTACCGAGGCAAGGCATTTGACATGCGCGGTTTGGTGTTGGTGATAGTAGCGTCCGAAGGTCACGGCCGTCTGACTTGCTTTGTGAACGGCTCTAGGTTTTTGGAAACTGAGTGCCGGCGATCAAAAATTCTGCAGACGAATCAAACCTGCGTGCTCGAGGTTAGTGTCTGGTTGAGTCGTTTTCAATTGCGCCGGACTTTGCCATAATTTAGACCAGTGGTATTCAACCTTTTCTGTTCGCGTACCCCCAGATATAATTTCTCTTCAACTTTGTACCCCCAAAGTTGTTGGTGTATAATTCAAGTTATACATAGTATATAATCTATATCTAAAATAAATTAAATAAATTACATTACTGATTATTCAATGTTTATCATAAAATAATCATTTTTTTTTTAAATTTTACGTACCTCCTAAGATGTCTTCGCGTACCTCCGGGGGTACGCGTACCCCAGGTTGAATACCACTGATTTAGACGGCCACTTCAGTAGGCTTGTGCCTGTCTCTGTACGAACGCATTTTTCGGTACTGACTGTAGATCAGGCTTGCTTGCGTTCTTGGCTGTGTGTACAGCACGTTGTGTTGAAATACTGGGTTCATTAAACTGATAAAGCACTTCTCACTGATACACAAATAATTTGCCTTGAACTATATATTTGTATTTCTCTTAGCCTCACGAGCAGACTTGGTGACACTGCTTCATAGCTACTCGCGTGTTTGTAACACAGTTATCTCCGGGCGATAAGACAGGGCTTGAAGCGTTTGTCTTCTGTTTTTGGCCGAGATAAGTGGAAATGTTTTGCGGGAAGTCGTGAGTTTTCCACAACGCCTTTGCACCGAGGCCAGCACCTCGAATTTCGTGGCCTTAACTCTCCGACGTTCTTGAAGTTCGTATGCACAACGCCAAGTCCACTGGCTGCCGAGAACCAACGTTTCTTCAGCGATTACAATTTCTGGTTGGCATTCTATGTGTTACAACTCCGTTTAGACGGGTCGATCTTTGAGACGGAGAGGCGGAAGTTTCCTCTTATCTATGCTATTCATATGGATATTATTAAAAAGAATCTTCAGTAAAGAGATTCTGGTTTTGTTTGACTCAGGCAGAGATCGTTTGGGTGGTGGAATGTCATGATCATTATAATTACCATTTTCATTCCGTAGATGTCGAAGAATTGATTGACCAGCTAAGCGACTGTTGGCTTCTCAAGAACGACTTTGCTTGATGGAGTTAGTAATGTGCTTTGATACTGCGGAAACGAACGCCAGCTACTGATTTTGTAAGTGCATTTCGCGTTTGTTCAGGCTCAGAATTCTTCGGACGCAGACCGCGTCGTACACTTCAATTTCTCGTCAGTTCCTGACGTGCCCCCAGATGAGCCAAAGTGCGAATTCTTTGAGTGATTAAGTGCGGGAAGAGCTGATAACTGATATTTATGTAGACCGTGGGGACAAACAGGCACGGCGCTGAACCTGATAAACGGGGCACCAATGCGAGGGCATTGTTCATTATCAAGGTCACTGTGACAGGTGACATTCTCCGTGAACTTTGCTTTTTAACCACGTGGATACATCTGACTGAGCACACAGAACAGTGGCGGGGCCCTCCGGGAAAACACGACACGAAACGTGTGAATTCGGCGATGAAGGGGTATTTCTTGGCCAGCTGAGTAACTATAAGCTTCTCAAGAAGCTGCACGGAGTTATTTAGATCAGTAGAGGCAGAAGATCGCCTTAAGACGGCAGTGGAATGAACTCTCCCGCTGTCCCGTCGTGATCAGAGATGGATCGACTGATCTGGCTGGTAAACCCTTCGCCTTTCTGGGAAATAACGCAAGATCCAATGAATGGCGACTGTCCTGGTCGGGACAATTCTTCATCGCAGTTTGATACGCGAGAAGCTGGAAATTTTCGCAGTTAGAAACAGAAAAACTCTCTGGGCAATTCTTGTCGACATCATGAAACACGCAGATAATTCGAATGCAATGCTTCGGTGGAATGACTGCCTTGTACAGGAATCATTTTCAGCCTTAAATGCCTTCCGAACAGAGCTGCTCTATTTTTAAAAATAGATAGCATATTTCTCGGTATGATTTGAGGTTTTAAAGGCAGCGAGTCCGAAGATGGCGGTCTTCCTTGTAAAATAGTGCAGCCGATAAGTGTCGTGACATTCTCCGAACGCTGCGTCTTGAAACGTCATAAAAAGGGACAGAATGTCATGACGGAGAATGGCATAGAGATGAATAAGGAACAGACGAAACGTCGAGTTAAATAAAGTTTTGTAAGGGTCATATTTGAAGGTTTCTTGCATGCATGTGTGTGTGCCTGATTAGTTGGATCGTTAAAGCCACACGCTACTCAGTTCTTTAGTGACAGGGCACGCGGTAAACCCTGTCACAGATTGTTGACCTTTGAGTGCTGTTGCAAGACTTCACACAAGTCTGCATACGACAGCTCCATTACGGGAGAAACAAGGTCACCTGGTGAACGTGCCGATACATCCAGTGGTTAAGGCGACTCCTTTGAGGTCCCTGCCAAGTTCCACCGCTTCGCCCTCCTCCTTCCTGAACCATGACACTGAAATTACTACGGGCAGGTGCGAGATAAAGCGAGCGAGTTTCTTCGAGCGAATGCACGGGAGCAGGAGAGGTAGACTCACGTGAAACACGAGCCGACACACGTCGTTGTTGTCCTTGGACAGTTTTGGCCCCAGACCGAAGTTTGGTCACCCCTGATGTCATACTTTTTATTCCTTTGCTCATAAATACAAGCAGTTGGTATTTTTAAAGACTAAATCAAGGTTCTTGGTATGACTTTGTAAGGTTAAAATGCGGTGGATGATCGTCAACAGGAGTTTCCTCCAGGCAAATGCGTGCAGAGGCGGTTCGGAGCTTTCGCCGTGGGTTGGTGAGACGCAGTTCTGAGAGTGACTCCATTATAGGTCAAAGCCGCGTCACCTTGTCTGCCCTTGGAACCTCAATTTGTGGTTTCTGGAATCGAGTGCATCTCGTTTCTACCCCCTGTGGAGCGTCAGTTAAGAAGTTTCTTGTTCTTGCAGAAGGGGATTAAGTCAACATTTCAAAGAACTAATACTCCATTCGTCAGATATTTGTTCTGCGTCATAATTTTATATTTGCATTCACCTGAACAAAAAATTATATATGGCTGTAATTGGATACAATTTCATTTGAGCATCATATAAATTAGTTTTATTTTCACCGATATTAAACAACATTAAATTATTCAGACAAATATAGCGTACGTCCCAAATACCAAATATTAATCCACTCCGTTTGTTATCGGATATGACGTGTGCTGGCTTCAACCCCAGTACGAGTTCACTTGTGCATTGAACGCAGAAAAATGTCGATAAGCTTAAATTACCAGACCGGTAGAGTGTTCGGGGCACATGTCGTGAAATGCCTGTTGAACGCACAGACGGTCAGATGCTGACGTAAGACAAATCTTGTGTTCGTTGGCGTTTGATGTCGAAGCGAACTATTTGGACTTCCACGATCGCAAGTAAGAAAGACGAGAGACCATATCCATCGGACCTTTCCAGACGTGGAGTAATGGAGCCGACGGGAGTTCGCCTTTTTCTTCATTTGTTTACGGCAGTGGCGAGACGGCCGGTGCAGCGTGCATTTGCAACAAGACGATGATTGAAGCTCGCCAGACAACACCCAACATGCAGAATTAGAATAAAATAAAATAAACGTCGTATGAAGAGGAATTAATGAGATTCACCGCAATAGGAAGGACGAATAAAAGGCGATGAAGTGTATTATTAAACTCACAGTTAATTTCCCAGAATGGCTGAGCTAATATTTCACCAGCACACGCGTTTTAAGTTGGAGGAACTGCAGCTGACTCCTTCAGTAATAGTACTCCAGAGGATCAAGAATTAACTCGAAGGTTCAGTGCCCTTCATTCGTCGCTGCCCATGAGGTCCTGCCACCCTGTTTCATTATTCTTCGTTTGATGTTTGATGCACGAAGATGGCTGTCTTCTGGGTTGTGGCGCCGTGTAGCCTGGTAGAGGTTTACTCATCGCCCTGATGACGGAGGCAGCAAGGACCTCCGAAACGTTGGTGTCTTAAGCAAACTCTGTCCATGTTTTACTAAGTCACTCAGAACGCATTTTGAAAGTCCGTGTAGCCACGTGTTTGTGCATTTGCTGGAAGGAACACGGACACGGAGCTGCAAGCCATTTTACGTGTTCCATGATTTTATCGAGACACTTCGTCGCCGCGTTTCCGGTTTGTCTAAACTCCAAACCTTTGCTGTTCCTTGCGTTAACTTCTAGAAGCACTGAGAAACAATTGTTTGATGAAAAGATCACATGTCGTCTAGTAATTTATAGCTTAATAGTTGTTCAGTTTGGCTGGAGGATGGCATTTCAATATGAAATGTCGTTGCATTTCAGACAGCTGCAAAGAATTACAAAGTATTTAAAATAAAACTTTATCAAAGAAACTTACGGAGGTGAAAGGCGGGACAAGATATTCAGTTTCTACTCAAGGGGCGTGTCCTTCCTGCATGGGTTTGCAGGCGTCGAGGCATCTCCGTGCGTAACTTCGAAAACATTTTTCGAATTTTGTCTTGTAATTACGCGAACGCTAGGCTGTAGGAACACACAGGTGCTTAAGAGGACATAATTACGACGTCATAATACGAGTAAAAAGCATTGGGACTGTATTTTGTAGAGTGAAAAGTGCGCACGAAATGCACTTAACACCGGCTCTTAAAATTCCGTCTCTGCACCGACTTGCTTTTGTCTTATTTTGTTTCTTTTGTTTCGTCGTTTCTTTTCCTTGTATCTCTTTCTTTCCTTCTTTCTAGACGATTGTTTCTGTCATTAATATATTTATTACTTTTTTTCCTTCTGTATGTTAACATTCTTCCTTGACATTGCATTGCGTCACATTAGAGAGTTAATTACTTACTCGCTCCTTGGACCCGAGTCCTTCTGAGGAGCCAACAGTCGCTCGGACACCCAAGAAATTCCCTAAATTTTACGGAACCTGAAGGTTCGTCACCGCGTTCACAAAATCCCGCCGCTGGTCACTATCCTGAGTAGCTTCAGATTGTTGGCTGAACGAGTTGCTGTAAATTCAGACAAGGAGAACCATGGTTGTCTTCTGAGTTGTGCCGCCGAAGGCAGCAGGGACCTCTGAAACGTCGGTAAACTTCTGCCAGACCACGGGGCGCCTCACCCAGAAGACCTGCTTATTTCAACGACGCTTGGAGTTATGCCTCCTTGTCTGGCCGTGCTTCGTAGTTGACTTACCACCGCTTGTAAATCTCGCCAGGGTCACTCTTGGCTCGCGACCTATCCCACGGGTCACCTGAGACGGAACAGCGGACTCCTGCATTTTTTTATGCCCAGCCAAAACTCAGTGACCGTAACAGAATAATTGTCTGTGTCTCAAAAGGTCGGGTTGAAGACAGAGTGAGACACAGCTATCTCTTTCTCAGGCACTTCGATCGCTGCCGCTGTTGGCATAATTTTTAGATGATGAAACTTTACGTTTGCTTATGGAGTTCGCTGTATGAGGGATCACCCCTTCACAAGGCCAGAACTGCCTGAGGGTTGTACAAAACCCACGACCTAACAGAGCGCTGTCATTGTGTTAAAATGTATTTGTTATTTGATACATCGCCACATTTTTTTTAATAATAGTCGTACTCCAACATGGCTTCACCTTGAAATGTCTAGAGGACTCCATCCCATTGCTCGCTCTGTTATCAGCGAAGTTGGCTAACCACCAAGGTCATTTTCAGTACAGTGCTTTCTTTAAGTCCATTCAGGAGCAAACGGATGCAAGATGCCAAGAAAACTCGCTCTTCGCGCTGCTCAATAATTGGTGTCACCGCTCGAACATCTGTTTTTGATATTTCGAAAATTTTAATCATAAAATTACAATGGCTCAGATAACTCATCGCCCTGATGATGGAGGCAGTAAACACATTCGAAACATGTACACGACATCCAGAAGGAAGTTATTTTCAGATTCCGTTATTCTTCTTCTCTGCTGTTGTGAGATGAAGTTTACCCGGTGCTTCAGTAAGAACCGCGACACGTACACGAATGTGGGAGACATTCTTAGACCCGACGTCAGGCGCATGTGAGTGGGCGCCCTATCCCCGTTGGACGCAAGACCAGAATCAGTCTGGCGGAACGAAGACCATGCCTCTACCTGGAATCGAAGGACCGTAATCTGCTACTCCGGCTTGGCCATGTTATCTGTGAGCCGTCATTAACAGCGCCACGTTTTCAAGATGTGTGATGACTGTGAACTACATACATTCACATGAGCGGGATGTCAAGATCAACTTGTGTGGGCCGCGGAAGAAAATAGGGCCTTTGTTTTCGGAGCCGCATTTCCAACCCGTTGAGTAGCACAGAGCATTTCATCTTCCTGATGTCCAAGCTACGCATTTCTTCGCCATGCATTTACGGAACACTTATACAGACATCGTTTCTTCGTGAATCACCGTACCCGAAGACAGCAAAGTCGAAAGCCACGTCCGTCGCCACGGTCTATTTTATAAACCGTTTCGTCGTCATAATTCTGCCTGGTACGATATTAGACCACGTGGAATTGCGTCTTCTTAAAACATTTCTTTAT
The DNA here is from genome assembly GCF_977971745.1 of Zootermopsis nevadensis. Classification (NCBI taxonomy): domain Eukaryota; kingdom Metazoa; phylum Arthropoda; class Insecta; order Blattodea; family Termopsidae; genus Zootermopsis; species Zootermopsis nevadensis. Next base: position 217,513 of record NW_028259139.1, on the reverse strand, counting down.
TTCCGTGTAAGCATTTCGGCGTCATACATGGTTCTCCTCAGGCAGAAGGGTGGGTATAATCTGTCCGTTCTCACTGAGACCTACTTTGCATAAGTCTGTAATGGATCGCACGCAAGACGACTTCTGAACGCACCTCGGAGCATAAGAACGCGGGTTTTGTGTAGAAGCACGACGTTTCTGAATCCTACCTCCGCTGTCTGCGTGTTTCATATTATTCCGGATTTCATTAATTATGACTGTACTTAACGAAATAAAATCAGAACGGCGCTAATAATGAATAAATTACGTTTACGGGGAAATTAAGAGCACATTGAATTCGGGGAATGTTTGCTCCTGTGCAGTTCATAAAATCAAAATATCAAAATGGGGCTTAAAAGAAACTATAATTTTAGATTACTTTTGTGTGGGCATGCAACTTGCCTTGCTAAACCTAACCTAACATAACCTAACCCAACCTGTCGATACGCGTCGCGTGGTTGTGTTGACTGCTTCAAAGATCTTCCTCTTTGTTTCAGTCGCGTTGACTTCAGGGCTGTGACTATAACACCGAATTTAATATAAATCGCACTTGTGTTTGAAGAGTTATAATTTAAGAAACAGAGACAGCTTATCCCCGTCAGAAACGTTTGGGGGAAAATCCTGCTGTCTGCTCAGTACGTACGTACATATTTACTGAGCGCTCTCTACAGATGTGTCCAAATAAAGCGTAATGGACAACAGAAAAAGGAGAAGAAGAACGTGCCTACCTCTGGCACATGGCGACCTTATTACTCCGTTTTAATTACAGTCTCGACTCGTTCTGTTGACGAGATTCGGAATTGGATATTGAGTAATGAAGGAAGTAGGCTCATGAACACAGGACTCTGGTACCACGGAGATCTACTGCGGTGCTCTGACGGAAAGGCACCTTCAGCCACTTTCTGTCCTTATTGTGTTTCAGTCGCCATATTGAAAACGCTTCTCAGAACTGTCGAACGGTGTGAGCAGTTGTGAAGTAAAACATTTTTCGCCATCTGGCGTTTTTACTGAAAGCGTCGATGCCTCTGTGAGCGCAACCAAACATTATTTGGGCGTTTCCCGTGAAGTCCGCGCCCATTTCATTTGCGAATTTTTCGGAATTTGTCGACGGCTTGTGAAGCGACCACTAAAAGGAGTCACGTCGTAGATGCAATGCGTCATGATGGAGGCGGCGTGTATCGAGTTTTATGAGCAGAGGCGCGTGTAATAAATAAAAGTTAGTACTTATTTAAAGTCACGTCGTGTTTAAAATCTTTCAGTCAGTGAAAATTAAAATGTCTGCTACGGCTCTAGTGCACCGCCCAGTATCAAATCTGCCTTATTTGGCAGCTGTTGCGTGCCTTTCGACTTTCTTTCTTTCTTTTTTGCTAAGACGTACCTGAAGTAATTAAATAATGAATCTCAAAGAGACGTACGGATATAGGGCAGACAATATTTGTAGCGACGAAGAGTGTGTAATGAGAAAAACTGGGAGGAAAAAGGGATCTGTGCTTCTTAGACGAAGTTCTCGAGAGTTCTTGAATGCGCAACGAAAGTAGGAACAGATTAATCGTTTTTAATTAAGAGAGAGAACCGGAGTCAGTGGCGTGGACCGGGGTTCAGTTCCCCGCAGGGGCATAAATTATTCTCAAGTTTGGAAAGTCTCTTGGGAGGCCCACCGAATAATGAGGAGGAAGACGTTCTCGGGACTTGGATTGCGTTGAGGGACTCTTCTGTGTGCTGTCGTGTTTGAGACTTGAGGCTTTCACCGCCGTGAGATTCGGCGGAACATACTGCCTCAACTTTCAGCCATATTGTTACAGATCTGTTTGTGGTGAGTTCGTCAGAAATGTGTTACACATTTATGATGATGGCGTATTTTACTGATGCCGAAACATGACGCTGTTTACTGTTTATGTACACGGAAAGTGAAGTTGGCCCTTCACGTCCACACGACGCGGAGAGCTCGAATGCATGAAATTCGCCCATTTGAGATTTCTTCTGTCTTGCTGATACCATCTGCAGCAACTGCGACATTTTCAGCAAAGCGACTATTTAGGTTTCCGACTTTGTTTCTCTTCTTTTAATTATGTGTTAATTACTGTGCAGACGTAGCCTTCGTCTTATCCACACTCCAATTCTATTTTGTGGTTTCGGTCCATGTCGTGCCCTCTGCGATTACGGATTTGCGTTTCTCCGTGGCCTGTCTTCTTTTCAGCGCTGACCTGTGCTCGGCTTTTCTTCTGACGCCAGGCACTTGATTGGATTTAGTTGCATTCTGATTATCGTGGGTGGCGTCGTCAAACAGCGGCCTTAGTCAGCGCTCCGTGCAGTAGCAAATCGGGATTCACCTGTCCAGCTGGCCTCTTGCAGAAGCGAGCGAATATTTTGGTCTCCTGTGGCTTTCGCCGCGTGAATCACCCTCTGGTAGTAACAGACGACGACCGTGTGTTTGCGGGCAAGAAGAGCTTAAGAGACGCCTGTGTGTGTCTTATCATTTTGCCCTGAAACGTCGATGCAGTTTATCTAGAACAGCGAAAAGGTCATATATCAGCTTGACCTCATTTCGATTTCCCTTATAAGACATGACCCAAATTATGGATTTTTAAGAAACTCCGATACGAACTCCGTGCCACTTTCTTCCACTGTCTAATTTCTTACCATGAATAATACCAACATGGCGGTCGGCGAACGATTCATATGAAGACACGAGTCTTTAATGTAGGGTCTTGAAAGTCTTTGTAAAGTTCTTTTGCTGAGGTACAATTTTCTGTGGTGTACAGCAACATGGCAGCCGTGGGAAGTGTTAATTCAGCTTCGCGTTTTACGGCGACAACTAATCAAGTGTCAGAGCTGCCCCTGCCTCTCAGATGCTATTTTTCGTTCACACGTTTTTACCAAAAGTGTTGTATGGATATCTCGTCTCCCCACGCGTGCTACATGCCTCGCCTATTTCGTATTCCTCGATTTGATAGCTCTGAAAATGTCATTTATTCCGGACATGGAGAGACTGCCGAGAGTTGGCGAAACACTGGTGTTTGAAAGACGCTACCACCAGAATACAGCTGCAGCTAAGAACGGCACAAGTCTGCGACACGTGACCTCAGTCCGTAAACTAATGACGGGCTGCAGCACGCTCGCTAGATGTGTTCTGTTGCCGCACAAGTTCCTGGGTGAACACCCAGTGAATAGTATTTCGTGGTAAAGGCCATTTATTCATTTGTTTTCGACTTATTTTAAGTTTCGCGAAGTGAAGTGTCCCAAATCGGAATAGACGATAATTAAGACAATGGTTTAAAATCTAATTTCAGAGGCGTCACAGAATTACATGCCTGATGGAGTAGTAAGGACGGAATAAAGAAATAGAATTTTCGGAGGGGAACAGGAGGAAGGCCTCTTGGTTTGTCTGCTGCAGTTGCTAGCCTTCGCTTTGGCAGCTCGTGCGGAACCTCTCTCCCGTCTTTCTCCTACGTGTGGCTGTCGCCTTCAAGGCCGAGCGACGAAGAGAAGGCTCTCGCCCTCTGGCCAGACCAGCTCGCCGTCGCTCTGCGTAACAACGGCTCCACGGGGACTGCAGTCAGCAGAATTTGAACGCCAGTCGATTCTCCTTCGATTGCGTCTTTTGCAGAGTTTACAGAATGAACTCTTCGTCCTTTGACGCCGAAGGAGAGAGCCTCAGGATGATCAGAGGCGAGAAACTACGAGGGCAATGTGAGAGGCATTTTATTTGGGGGGGAGGAGAGAAAAGAGCTTTTTATTGTTGGAATATTTAAGAATTCAGTCCGTACCAAAAAAAAACAAACCAGGAGTTCACCGTTAATAACAGCAACTGATTAGTGTTTCAGAAATTAGCTGATCTCTGTTTACGCCAATAATTAAACTAATCCCATAAATACAAAAATGCAGAGTTGCTGGCTGTTATATTATCACGCCGGTGTGCAGATTTTCTACTCGTCAAACCGATTGCCATAACATACGTGAATCGCAGGTGTTGTTGTTGTTGATAGGAGACCGCGGCGATGTTCATGCAAATCTAGGAAATGTGACCCAAACCAAGATGGCGCTGGCGGCGTCTGTCTCTTCTGGTTCATCTAATACATACATACAGCAGCCACTTTCAATAATATTCATTTCTAGAATTCCTCAGTCCTGATGATGCAGGCTCAACTTATAGGTCTACTTTTTGTTTTTATTTACATGTTATTAGCAAAGTTACTCACAAACAAAGTCATTTATATTTAAGAGGCCCTGGATCCTAATTCATACAAATTCTCTGTTCTGCGTTTATGTGTAAGGACGTCTAGTTCGTTTGTAATTAAGTAATTCCAAGAATCAGCGTCCTTCTTCTTCTTCTTCTTGATAATTTAATACTCGCTTAGCTAGTTAAGAACTTACCCCTCCCCCTTGTCACCCCGAAAGTCCATTAACGTGTTCGTAATTGCTTCTCTCAAGGTCTGCATTTAATTCCGAATTTTGCGCAAATTCTTTCAACACCGAAGTTGTCAGTTTGCTCCTTGAAGCCACGTCTTGAGCATTGCTAATGCGACGCACCCCCCGTCCGAAGCGATGCTCCAACTCGTCGCTTCTTGTGGGTCAGCATCTTTGAGGACGCGTCTGTGTGTCCGACGGCTTCAACGACCCCGTGTCCATTGCCATAATGTTTCAGGGGTGTACGTATTTGAAAACTGCAGACCACCGTGTTGTCGCACCGGAGGTCAGGATTTCGACTGTAGATGAACGTCTGCAAAACGTTTCTCTCAAAGGCATGTCTCTTGAGAAACTGACGGTTGCCCAGTGGGTAAAGAAATTCCACGCCGCCCTTATTGAAGCCCTGAAAGGTTAGTTTCCGTCTTTTTAATATTATACTAAAGTTGTGGTCATTCCTCTCCACCATCGACTGTGTCATCCTCCTTGATTTAGCCACGAGTTAGGAAAACATCTCGAAGATTTATGTATAGACGGAAGGCTAATATTAAGATTAGTGTTAGATTAGCCTACTTTTCTCCATTACTTCGATGTCGTCACTCAGTTTTAAGGCGTCAGCTGTTTCCGACATCTGTGGTTGCAGGAACACCTGACTGTCCTCGAACTTGCGCTCCTTGGCCATGTTGGATAGGAAACCGCGTGTACGTTCTGCCTGGCTGTCCTTTCCTTTTCGTGCGACCTTGAAACTACGCCAAAAAGAAGAACGTGCTGACAATGAGAGGAGAGGAGAGAATTTCTTGTTTGGAGCAGTCTCCGTGGCTTTCAGCGAGGAGCTCTGCTTCAAGAAATAGACCACGTAGTCAGCGGCTTCCAGTGACATTGGACAAGCTCATGGAATGGCTGTGTACCAGAACTACAAAAGCTTTCTTATTATTTACCGTCGTCGCGGAGTCCTTGGAAAATTAATGGTCGCTCAACCAGTCAAGAAATCCCCTGTCCTGTCGGCCAGAAGGAGGTTTTCTGCTGTGACCGCAAGAGCACGCCAGTGGGTCTTGCCCTCGGATAATTTTAGTTCCTCGTTGCTTAGGTACTGTCAAAGAATCCTCCAGCGTCAGGAGGTAGTTCTCACATTTCGTTACATATTGCCTTTTTATCGCTGGGGCTTATTCAGCACCTTCGCAGCCGCCGTCCATGTTTGTGGGCCCTCTGCCACCCCGGTACGCCCCGGATAAAGGAAAAGAGGAGATTCAGCGGCTTTCTGGCAGCGTCCCTGAAATGACACTTGGCTCGTCGCCTAATGTCATGAACGACGACCTTATCCTGCAATTATCATGTAAATAGTGGTCAGAAGGAGGATACAGACCGAGTCAGGATGGCCGAGCGGTCTAAGGCGCTGCGTTCAGGTCGCAGTCCACTTCTGTGGGCGTGGGTTCGAATCCCACTTCTGACAAAGATTTTTTGTCCGTAATTCTGTGATGTGTGTGCGTAGGAGATTTATGTGCAACACTTCCTCAGTTCGCATGTGACATATTCTTTTTCCGAATGTCAGCAAACATTTTGCACCGTTGTTATTAACGTCAACATGTCCTCTTGGTACACACGTGCATGGTCTAAATGGTTGTAAACGTTTCATAGCTGTTCAGCTGATAAATACATTTTCTGTTGTTGTGGAACCTCCAAGATGTTTGGAACGCCATTTATTCTTCTTTGTCAGAAGAAGAATTGGCTCTAAAGGTTGAGACTCGGCGTAAACAAGATTGTTGTTTCACGAATCTAGGCAATGAATTACGAACGTTCTTACATGATCTTGTATTCTTTTCTCTTTTCTTCCTTTGTGTGTTAGGTTAGGTTAGGTTAGAGTGAGGTTAGGCTGGATAATTTTGCTATATGGTGGCTTGGGTTACGTTAGGTTAGGTCATTTCAGAATGTCTGTCTGTACAACCAGCATCTCGCAACAGCGAATCAGACCACGACAGTGCAGGAACGAAAATTTATTTTGGAATGTTGGCGTGTAGTGCAAAGACTACTCCTGTCCGATCCTACTGATTTTTCTGTTACTGCTGTTTTGGGCTGAGACTTCATCTCGTGGATCTGGGCCTGCAACGTGCTCTTACGTAAGAGAGGCCCCCTCCCCCAACACTCTTTACAGAGCTGTTTATTTCATTTAACCCAGTACGGGACTTGATGCTGCTTGAGAATATAATGTGAAGTCCTGTCGGGCCGACATGTAACACGCGAGTTTCCTTCTCGGCTGCCTTGAGGGGTTAATAAAACACGTCTGACACACCCTGGCGTGCTGTCGTGCTGTCGGATCCTTGTATCTGTTTGTCTTCGTTCACGCATTAGGCAACCCTCAGACCCGTTCGTCAGACAATGGATCTTCTGAGCACGTGTCCCGATTCCTCGAATTGGATCTCAGAACACAATACGGCGCTGCGAAGCAAAGAACGCCTGCACGCGTCCCTGTCCAAGGAGGACTCTTTCAGTGGCCATAACGGAGCAGAAACGCACGGAAAGAATGCAACTTTTATTGGGGCCATTTACAGAAACAGCAGCTCTGTGACGTGTGAAGTGTTAAATGACTTGAATTCTACATTTTAAATTTGTGCAATGACGTCGTCTGCCCACATCTGTCAGTGGAATGAAATATTTGATACGTTTATGCGGAGAACGTAAATGCAGATGAAGCTCCAGACAGGTTGTCATCAGAATGGCAATACATGACGACATTTAACCTTATAGAGCCCAGCGGCAACTGCAGCAGTCGATAAGTCTTCATTTCTTATTTATGGGTTTCGTAAGATTCTCAGTGTAAATAGATTATTTCGTTAACAGCCATTAACCAGTTGACCTTTGTAATGGAGACGCACGCAGAAGGCGATTGAGGATGCTTCGCGTGAGCGCGTCTCATTCGGCGTCGTTGGCTAACAAACACCGAATTGTGAACGACATGGAAGGAAGTAGTCATGGCGCAAAGACACAATCCGGGTGTTTTCTTCCGGAAGGGAAGAACACGAGAAGAGGCTGTAAGGAGACCCGGGGTTCGGGCCAAGGACCTGCTGATTAAGAACTGCCCGCCACGTTCAGTACAAATTTAGCGACGTAAAGTTTTAATAAATTGCCCTTTTTTGTACACGAACTTCTCGCTGTTCGATTACTGGGCTGTATCGAGATATATCGGAGCTGCTACTTCTCTGGCGTCCTCAGCCATTCTCTGATGTCAGAACTTAGTAAGGCAGTCCAATGCGTTTGTAACTACTCCGAGTGAAGTTTATGGTGTTGGTGGTGAGGCATGAATTGGCTGCAAGATTTTATAATTACTTGTACTGCGTGTGTCATAAGCTGAAGAGCTGTAAAGCGATGTTGCGGGTGGCTGGAGACAGCTTTGCGATTTTCTGTCCCCGTGCCAAGTGTAGAGAGGAGAGATCATGGATGGAAGGCGCGAAGCTTCCAGTCGGTTTAGATTCAGTGCGCAGACGCAGGAGGAAGGACCGATGCCATTGAAATCCGTGTCATTTCAGTTTTGTTCCCCAGTGTGTCATGTTTTGCGATTCTTTTGTTACAGAACACTTTTAACGCGTGAAAGTGTCTGTGTCTTCTACTAATTGACTTCTTATCACACATGACACCGTTTTGTAAAGTATGCCGTAATTTCCTGTAATATTTCCTGTAATTAAGTAATGTAAGACTGGTATTATCGATACAGAGATTCTGCTTCAAAGCCTCGTAACGAGTTGGGTAAATGCAACATTATTTCACTCTGTGGCCTTGGTTATTATCGAAAGTAATTCAGAGGTGACAGCCAAAAACAAATGTTGCCGTTGCAAGCTGATAATCAAGGGCGAGAGTGTGGTCCTAGGTCTGTAGATAGTCGATGACACGTCCTGTATTCTGTCGAATGAAAAATCCCTGGGTTATGAAAGACGATTTAGGTTAGAATGTTCTTTGTTTTCTTATTGCCATGGAATTTGACTGGAAGGAATTAATAAAATTGTGAAATCGGGACTCAGAGATTATGACGGCATGTAGTCTTCAACTTCAGGGTATAACAAAGTTCCTGAACACGTTGGTATCCACGTTCAGAACTGCGCGGAGCCATAATTCGGAAGACCACAATGCCAGGTTTCGCTGCTAGGAGTCCTCATGTTTTATCCCGAACTGGACCGTCCTGTGTGAAAGATTCCCTGAACATCTACAGCAGTCACTTTGCTTCCTGTAATGCGGATGGACACATCTGCTTCCCGTTCGAAACATCCGAGACGACTGCTCTGTTGTCATTCCGTATTCATAATTGCAGTGACCGAAGTTGGAACCACAACCGTCCATTTTAAATTTTCACGTCATCGTGAGAGCAATTTGCTGCCTCGTTAAGGCCGCGTATCCAAGGTGACAAGCCGAGTTATGTGAAGAATTGCATAATTATGTGACAAGTCTGTTCAACGCTCCTAACCCAACTCCGTAATGTTTACAGAGAAGTCTTTGTCAGCCGCAGTGTGTGATCTGCGCGGAAATGCGATGATGACTTACTTGGGCCGTTGAACGTTGGCTAAGACCTGAGTCACGCGATGACGCCATCCTCGGTGTTTCTTTTCGCACGACGAGGTTTACCTTAATCACGGGTTCAGTGATGCGCCCTCTGCACACAATAAAGATGTCGCAAATGGATCCAATAGAATCTCACGATAAATTCTTCTTGCCAGTAGTTGTATTTGCGGTCTCTAACTCTGATAAAGGAATGCGAAGTTCAGACGTTCGAAGACGGGTTAAGTCATTTCAGTGGTCAGAGGACTTTTTGAGAAGCGGACAAGCCGGTGCATTCCCCACCTTTTATAGAAATCGAAGGTTTAGGACAATGTCCGCTAGAGCCCGCCACTGAACCCTATCCCGAGCAATAACGGCTTCAGTGCACGCGGTGATTCGCTGTCTCTTAAAGGTCCATTTTAATATTATTTTATCATCGATTCCTCTCCTTACTACGATATATCGATTCTCAGAGTTCTGTGAGGCAACAGGTAAAATAATCGATTTTTTTACAAAAAAAATTAGGTCCTTAAATACTTAACGAGATAATACGTTTTCTGAACTAAATTTGATTTTCTAAACAAATGCCAAGGACTCGAGGGATGTTAGAGAGCTGTCACTTGGAAGACCAAGACAGAAAGGGATGACGTTGAAACGAAGCGGTCGAATTTGTCAGAATCGTGAATGAAATCACGGCGAACAACGAACTTGCAATCTGGTAGGCAGCGACAATATTTGCTAAGTTATGAAGCTGTTGTTGGTGCTGTGCTGGCAATCACTATACAGTGCATGTTTGTGCTTTGAAACATAATTATTGTTGTCATCGTCTAATCATCACCATCATCATGTCATTTCACAGGCTTGGGCGATGTTTTATGCAATGCAGCCGGACGATCCATATTTATATGTTTCGAAGCAGGCGACTGCGCAAGAGATGGCGCGTGGCGTCAGTTATCGTCTGCTGCGATGCTCCGCCCATGGACACAGTGCAGCCAACGTAACTGGCGCAACTTTGCGCTAAAAAAGCCGGTAGAGCCGGTTTCTTGTGATGACAGCTGAAGCCATTATTAATTCCTTGTAATTTATATCTTCTTATAAGCATTTATAACAATATTCCTTGTCGTTTGTTTTCATAAATTTTTCTGTTGGCACCGAAACTAATAACAGACTCTTTTTTCCTGTCCGTGGACTGCGCGTTGAGTTGTCCGGAGCAGAAACTCTTTAACTTCATCGCTAGATGCAGGTGGAAGATCATCATCTCTGCATCCATTGGAGAGGATGCTGATAGTCGCCAATGACGGTCTCGATGTCCTGGCGAAAACAACCCTCCCCTGTAAGACCGCTTTGGACTTGGTTAACTTCCAACGCTTCAGCAATGAGGACAGTGAATTAGGACAGTGAATTTAGAATAATTCACTTCTTGATGAAAACTATGGAATTGGCTGTCAATAAAAACACAGTTCATTACATTACATTGACCGATTAACTAACCACGGAAATAATTAACGCCAGTTTAAAGGAACTGTGAAAGGATCTGAAACAAAATGGCTGTCATTGTGGCCTCCACGTCTTGTTCGTGTCTTCTGCCCCTGAAATTAGGCCACAAAATTCTCCGCATAACATCTATGACGCTTCGATACTGGTATATATACCTAGGTATATAGGTCAGTATATGAGCGTGTACATAATAGTGACTGTCTACTGTCCGGACGACAAAGAAGGTCGTCATGACGTTTGATAGTGGGGAGCTCTGTCAAAATGCGTCCAAACTTTCCATTTTTAGTTAAAATCGGATGACAGTAACGCCCGCTTCGCACCCACGCGAAGACGTACAGGGTGCTTGGAATATCAGCCGTAACTGCTACGCGTTTACCCCTTAACGCGCAAAACGGCGAAACCAATGACAGAAATCAATTTATTACTGACGTAATCCGTTCTTGCTGGTAATGCACTGCTTGAAATCAGCACGGCCGCAATTTGAGCTGTCCTGTCGCTCGATCAGCACTGGCGACAGACAGACAGACAGACACTTCCTGTGTCTCGCGAAATTCTCTTGCCAGTCTGTGTTGTTGTTGTTGTTGTTGTCTTATTCGGCACTTCTTTGTCAGGACGCGCCATTTTGTAAGTGCTAAATGCAGCAAATGATTTCGACTCGAAGTAATTTATGTTTGGGTTGGGAATCCCCACGTTGCCTTTCTTACCTTGGTTACTTTCATTACTGTGACTAGCGAAGTCCTTCGTGGGGAATCCCCCGCCAGCCACCCAACCACGTGTGGGGAACCTCCGTGATGACGTCATAACTGTGCCAGACATTCGCCCCATACACCCCGCACACGCGAAGATCACTGACCTCAAAAAACACCGACGTCACTGGTGCTGTCAGCAAAGGTCAGAGGTCATATGTGGATCGCGTCACAATTCTTTTCCTGTGCGAACGTTTCCTTTCCAAACAAATGACCGAGGTTGTAAAGGGCGAACCTCCTGTCCTTATGCTATGAGCTACATTACGTAATAATTTTGATTTTGTACCTACATTTCCGAACGTGACATTAACACTCCATTTGTAAGCCTTCGACTAGAAATTTGCGCAGTAGGAAGTAGACGTCTTCTGGTTTTGCCTGAACGTCCCCTTTATGAAGTTCAAATAGAATTTAGATTAATAATTGCTAACAAAACCAGGTCATCATCAAAAAGCTACTTTCATATGACATTTTATTAATATATGAAACTTGAAATTCTGTTTTAGTATCATTTAATTAAATGAAAGGAAGAATACGTCCTAACTGTACGCAGCTTGGTTTTTGCAGTTTTATTAATTTTGCTTTTTACGGTAAACTGCCAAATGATGCGTGCGTTATTCTGCCCAGAAGTTAGTTCTCCACACGATCCTCTCTTTAGGAACAGAACTTTATGATTAGAGTCGCAAATGATAATGCCCGACATCGCAGAAAATTTCCAGCCATTTAATTTTCCTTTAAAGTAGAGTAACGTGATACATTTTAATATTATCCTCACGTACTCTTCTCCTTCTCTTGAGTGTGATTGCATTCTTAAAGGTTACCAATGAGAATTTCTTTTTCATTCATATTACTCCGATTCCTGCTACATATTCAGTTCATCACTAAGAATGGACCATTGCTGCTAATCGCAAGTGCATTAAACATTTTGTGTCGGGGGAACGGATATGAAAGGAAACGGCTATAGGCCACAACCTTCCTTCTGAATCATCTAATTTGTTCTCTGATTTGCACTGCGACGCTTTCTAGACTGTGCAGTTTGCCCAGCTCTGAATGGCCATCTTGTGACCGATGAATCGGCCTCTTTAAGGCACCGTGACTATCGTAACATATTTTTGGAAGAAGTGGGGAAAATGCCGCGAAATTCCTGTCAGTATAGCCACTTTCCGAGCCGAGATTCCAATACGAAATCTTTCGGAAGAATATTGGAACTGTTCTGGCTAAATTCTGCTAAGACAAGGGATCCCTTGATACTTTCCAGGAGGCCTCAAGGCCTTTACCGTCACCACCCGACATAGAACAACAAAAGAAAACGCGACATTTCTGTTCGAAGCGGAATTTGAACCCGATATCCGTCATGTAGCCGACCTAAGATCATGCCGGAATTTAATTCGCTAGACCGTAGTTAAGGTTATTAAAATTTTATTGCGTCTAACTGCATTGCATACACTCATTGCCATAACAGAGTCTTAGCTACTGAGAGCATCGTTAAATAAGCCACGTATGTAACCAGAAAATATGTATTGATTGTATCTGAACTTCCATACTTCTAAATACGTTGTCAAGAGACCTTATTTTACCGGTTGCATCTTGTCTTGAAATCCTTGGCAATTGGAAAACCTTGTCTAATTTGTGCCAGTATATATCCTTATAATATTATCGATACAAGTCTTATATTTCAGCTCATTGTTGTTATTATAAATACCTCAACATTAAGTAAGTCCATGTATCAATTACCTTTTAACATGGAGTAAATCAACACTGGTCAGGAGTTGTCAAAGTTACCGAAACAACCTGCCTTGGGGTTTGGGGGGAGCTGATTTAGTGTTTTTAATGTGTGGCTGTTGGCAGTCCTGCGCAGTATCAGAAGCGTCAGACATCGCCGCCTGGCGGTCGGCCATCGCGTTAGCTTTCGTTTCTCTGCTGTTTGTATCGGATGCAAGACTTGGTTAGCTGGTGCATGATCCAGCCGCACACAGTTTCTGGTATTTTCGAGTGCTTGTGTGATAAATATCGTGAATTTTTGTACACCAGTTCTGATTACAGTATTTTGAGGGTAAGTTTTGTTGTGTTTAAGGATATCTCGGCGGATTTGAAGGAGGTTATTTGTGGAGTGTGTGTCAGTGAATGTGTTAGTAATGTCGGTAAATCCATCACGGCAGCTGAGCCAAGGGTGTAGACCCCAAGCAGGATTAGAAGGAAGGGAAATACACAGAGGGTTGCAGTGCTGGGGACGAAGATGTTGCAGTTGTATTAACCAGTCAAACAACACCTCTGTTATTTCTTTCATGGCTGGAATAATGTGCTTCTATTTTAAGTTTTTTATATGTGTAGCGTATGCCTGTAGGTGTAACCCTCGACGATTATCGCGTGGAGTTCAATGGAATCTGAAGTTTTCTTGCATCATTGCAATAAGGTTGTCATGTTTATTATTATAGCCCGTTTTCAGTGGCCTTATATCTTTTTTCTCTTGTCATTTTTATTTGTGTTGAGTGGTGTCGAACTTTTGGTTGGATCTGGCTGTGTGTCAAGTTGGAGGGAGGGGGAAGGCAGTAACCTAATTTTGTTCTCGTCGATTATCCTACTTATGTCATGGGTCTGGACAGACCATTCTGACCGAGGCCGGGACATTAAGCCGCGGTGCTTTCGTTATTAATTTTTTTTTGTGTTCTCCGTCACAGACTGTGCCAACGTTGCGCGAATGTCGAAATGTACCTTCTCCAATTCGATTCCAAATGGCGCGAAACATTGATACAGTATGGTTATCGTATTTGTTATTAATTATTATAACGCTCGTTCTAACAAAAACAAAAAATGTGTCCAGTTTCGCAAACATCATTACACTTCTTCCTCTTGTACGTAACCACACGGCGCGTAATTTTGTGCGAATGTTGAATGTCTCGCTGTTGAAGAAACAGTCTTGAATTATGCAATCGTTCCGTGTGGGTAAGTTGACTCTGCTGCTATTAAACGTACTTTTATGTTCTTACTTACTCTCATAGAGAACATGGCGTTAATTCGAAACTTAGAGAAATTTCTAGAAGGATTCGTGTACCCCATTATCCTTTTATTTCTTCTTCGTTATTCCTTCCAGGGGTCTGCGCGCCAGCCAACAAGGGCGTAGTTATGAAGTATTAGCGTTCTATTGTGTTGTGGACATTCCTGCAGCTTAAGCGAAGCTTCCAGCTTTGTGGTCCGTCTCGGTAAAAGAAACCTATAAACTTCCCTTGACGTCGGGGAATATTTAATCGTATTGTGTTGGCAGTCTCCAGGTACGAAATACAGAAATGATTCTGATGATTATAATGGCGATAATGATGAATCGGTAAAGACGACGAAACAGAATGGAACAGCGAGTCGAATCTCGATTGTCCAAGGGGCCGTTCTTTTGCAGACGAACGCCGGGTCGGCTGTTTGAGGTAGGCCTTCCTTCGTTGCCAAACACTATACGTCCAGTGCCTCTTCTGATTATGGCCCAGTCGACTCTTTGATGCCGATCGTGTGACTGGACAGCTGAGGCACGAGGGTTTGAGGTTTTCAGGACAGCGAAAGTGTGGCCCAGTTGGTGGTCAACAACGCTCAAGAGGAACGTAACGCTTCCAGCTTCAAGGTACACACATCTTATCCTTACCACCGTATTCCTGCCTGGTTCTGGGGGTCATCCGGGATGAAGAATGCGTGGAGCTTTACCTCCATTTCTTCCACATGTCGCCGTGCAATGCGTAGTCATTGACAGATGTGTTGTTGTTATTGTGAATAATCCATCGATCAGAGCCCGTTTAAGAAGCTGGTAAAGTTTGGTTGATCTTTTAACTTCTCAAGGACCACTGAGCTCCGCGGTCCAGTAATTTTGTCGGCGATTCGTAGTGGGGTTTTCTGTCATGTTGAGCGACCATCAGTTTCTTCTCATGTGAGTTGGTTCGTGATGCACACAAATCATTTCCGCGATTGATTACGACCGCTTCCTCAGTTTCATTGTCACAGGGGCGGTTCTTTATTGGTAATTTATTGCGTATTTTGCATTTGCTGGTTGCGTTCGTTCCAGACGAAGGAACTCCGTTGACCTATTCCTGTGGGATCCTTAATCCGCGCAGTGAACCAAAGGATTATAAGACAAGTAACAATTTATAACATCGATTTTATGAAGTATCTGTCGCAGTGAACGTTTAAGTGTTTGTCTGTGGATTGGATTCAACTGGCTCAGGATATGGTCCGGCAGCGGTCCTTTGAGAACCGTCGAGTCCCATAAAGCGACGAGCTGAGTGACTATCAGATTTCTCCAGAAATATCTTGCGCGACGGAGTTATGTTGTGAGTGAACTTCGTAAAATGAACTTGCAAGGGGAAGCCGTGTCTTGTTGATGTAACGGATTTCGATTAAATATTATTATTTCTAAAGTTTTTTTATAAAATACGCGCTGTTAAGGAATCGCTTCGACTGGAAATGTAAACAATTTCCGACCGTGCGAAGGTTCTAAACGTATGGAGTTCTATCTCCACGCCTATTATATGACGTCATCGTGCGTCATGTTGCTCTTCGTGTGGATCAGAGAGTTAAAGGCAGTGGACTTCGGGCTGTATGGGCCATCGAGCACCTTTCGTTGTGTTATTTATTTGTGTACGGGCGACGTAACAACTGAAGCCTATAGCGTCGGACGTAGGACTATTGATGAATAACGAGTAGGGGAATATACAGATCGAAGCGGCATTTGAATGGAGGGGCTGAGGAAAACTACGAAATGTCGACCGGTGTTCGAACCTTTTATCTCCAGAACACGACGCGTCGTAAAATTTGTGTTCCGTTCTTTTAAAGCTTGCCCGTTTACGAGAGGCGAAACATTTCATGCCTCGGCGAGTGTCGTCTCCGCCGGCCATGTTTTGAAACGGCGGTTTGTTCAAGTGACGACGATGATGGCGGCGGCTCCGGATCAACGCAGGATACGAACCACGGTGGGGACTGATGTATCTTTTATTTACGTGGCTTTACATTTGTCTTTGTTCGAGGCCAGGGAAGGTGAAAGCACGCGGAAAACATTCGCAGTGTATCCGGTCGGTCTTGAACCCTAGATTCTGGGCTCGGAAGGTCGTTGCCTTGTTCCTCGCCCGCCCGCCCGTTCTCTTGGTCGATTTGTGTTTGTGATTGTCTCTTGTAGGCCTTTATTTTTTATTTGAAAGGAATTTTGCTCAGAGGTGTATGTGGGGGTCGAAGGAATTGGGAAGTAGCTCTCGCAAAGTAGATAATCTGCTCACTGAAGTGGTTTTCTTCCAATGTTGGGCTTCACCTTTTCGTAATTAATTTCAAAAGTTGTTTAGAAAACCCTTCGTCTTAGAGGATCTTGAACTTTTTGGATACCGGAATCAGGAGTCCAGATGCGAACCCAGAACCTCCCGGCTACGAGGCGGAGGCGCTAACCAGAAAGCTGTCGTTAGTTGCTTCTTGTCCGATCTCCTTTTCTACGCCATCGTCCTCTTCTGCATTTCAAGGACCCTGGCCCCCCTCTCTCTCGCTACGTTAACCGAAATGAACGTCCTCTGGCATTCCGTCTTCTTGTCTCTGCGTAATAATTTGTTCTTCAAGAGCAATGATGGAATTTGATAGGGGGGGGGGAGATTATGAAGGGTCTATCTATGTGATCCCTTTCACTCTTCAGAAGGGGCTTTTCCATTCTTCGACCATTCGTTTCAGCTGTTTTTTTTTTGAATTCGAGTTTCAATCCATTTAGCCAGTGCTGTACTTTCATTTACCGCCCTTTTCGTAGTTGCACATGTCGATTCTGTTCGTGTGTTCCAAATATTTTCATCCAGTAGAATTTTCGCACGGACAGGATTTTTCCCTGTTGTCTGCGATTGTGGCGACAGGAAAACTTTTCATGCGGCCTTGCAGCGATTCATTTTGCTCGTAAGACTAGCATTTCCAGTGAACTGACAATTCGTGCAATCTCGTCGTAGCTCTGTGGGGTCACCAGCTTACGAAATGCGACAACGACAATCATCAGAAAGAATGGTTTTATCGGCGTTTCCTGTGTTCAGTTTTCTTCTGAAGCCAGTTCAACTATCAGCTCGGCGAAAAATAGCCTTCCTAGCCCGTGGAGGATTAACTGACGGCCCCTCGCCTCGTTCTGTGTTCGGAACCAGGTCGAACATATCCACTTTTAAGCTGTCCCATTACCTCTCTGCAAGTTTTCAAAATCTTGTTTAAAGATGCATTTTAATATTATCCCAGGCCTGTCTGCAGGTTTTGAAATTTCCAAGACATACATTTTAATATTATCCGTTAACCAACAAATTTTCGAAGTTGTATAGCGCATTCAGTGACTGTAAACGTTTCCTCTCATCCGAAGGAAAGCGACTGGGGTGAAGTTGTGTGGAGAATGCGTCTGAGATATAAGAAATGTCTTAATGTTTATAATCTTGTCGGAGACGCTACCGACTGGGTGGAGAATTCACTTTTACCTTTTGACGTAACTTCGCAAGTTACAATGGCGACTTTTGTGATGACGGCGATGAACTCTCGCGTTACATCATAACTGACATCCACTAGAACCACATTAGGGCGCCATTGTGTCAAGGAATTAGATTATGTAAATGATACGATCATTAGGGAACGCGAATTTTTGTCTTCGTCATAAATCACATTTTTGGAAGTGCCTCGAAACTGAGAAAAGGTAAAGTCGTCTCTGGTAATTGAGCACTAGGCCGTCGCTTTACTGCGGCACCCGCTGGACCCCAGTTCACATCTTTGTGTGGAGATAAAAGAGAGATGTTTTTAAGTTGAGTAGTAGTATTTCCGCCTGGGACTAACATTCTTGAGGTCGGTAGTAATGGCGGCCACTCTCTCACTCTTTCAGTTTATAGGAAAGTAGGTCATCGCCTGCGAGCGAGGCAGAGTAGGTTTTTGGGGTCGCCGGTCGCTTGCTCGAAGAACAACGAGCAAGCGACAGACACAGCGAGAGGAACCGCGCTCTGGCAGTTTGATGTTCGAGTGTTTCTTCTGATGTGGAGGTTTCGACAGAAGAATGTCTCAAAGCGCTTCGAAATGTGTTCTTGCTTGGTATTTGATAGAACCGTACAAAATGTGATTTCAAAGTGATCTTGTGAGGTGTGTAGTTGCTTTGTGGTAAGACCGTGGCAGCGTTGAGTTTCATTATTTGTGATGTGCCTACTGATTGTTTTAATTAATTCCCGTCGACCGAAATACACAAACCGAGGGCGCTTGTGGCATGTATCGCCAAGGATTCGCTGTAGCTTATGGCTCAGATTTCCGTTGTTCGCCGTTGGGTGTCTCAGACGTAAAAGTAAGTGGCGCTGAACTAAGGACAGATCTCACTGCGTGTCTCTTTGATACGAGGAGCGGAAAGCGAACTCTTTAATCTCTTTATCTCAGCAAAAAAATGTTTAATTGCGTATCGCTAAGCCAATGAGATGCGGAGCTTAAGTTGCGGCAAACAGAACCAGAACTGGGAAGGGAAGGCAATGGACGTAGTCATTGCTGCCCTGGGCGTGGCGAACCTTTTCACAGTCTTTTTCTTCTTCTTCAAAATTTGCCCTCAAAATATGTGCTTGTTGGTAGCCCTGTGTGATCGATCGGCGGTGGTATCAAAGTGCGTGTTACAGGAATAAGATGTGACGGGTTTGATCGGATCCAGCGGGGTCAGGACATTGTAAAAGGCGGACGATTCGTTGACTGGCAGACATGACGTATGCAAGCATTTTGTTTCGAGGGGGTGCAAAGTACCGCAGACTTCGGTTACAGAGGCGGTGTTAGAAAGTTTATTTTAGCGTATTTCTGGAATTTTATAGTTTGAACATTATAACAGCTGCAACTCCTAAAACTAGTAATTGTGTGGGGTAATCGATAGATTGATTGGTATGACGGCAGACAGTGCAGGCCGAAGGATTCGTCGATAAGCCGATGCACTCACTGGTAGTACGTGGATGTGTTCTTTTGTCCGAACGAACAGATTTTCATGTTCCAGTGCATCGTCTTCGCTTTCGCGCAATGCGTTGAATTGGGTCGTATGCATGTTCTCGGTGTTTTAGATACACGAACCAGTGTATCGATTGGAAATGAACATTTATCATGCATGTGGAAACCAGAAATGCGTAGGCGTGCAGAAGTTTGATAGGGAAATCTTGTGGAATAAAACGACCCTGAGAAATAGTTTAATCGAAGTGGCTTTTGTGGTGGTGGGAATGGACTCTCGAGGTCGACGCCAACACAGTTTTGTCGTCTAAATAATTATCAAGTGGTCGGAATATTCCACCGCACACAGAAGTCAATTGGTGATCGCTGTTAGTAGCTTCGCTGAACACCGATAACGAGTTGCCATGTTATTCAAATGCGCCGACATGCACAAAGAGTCTTCGCTCACAAGCAGATAAGGCGAGGAGGCCCTTTCCAAGTTCTGTGCAGAATGCCGTAAATAAGGGACAGCGCCCTACTCTCCGAATGTCACGGCCAAGTGAATGCCCCGAGTTCAAATTTCGGCCATGAGACTAAGGTTTTCGTGGTTTTCCTTAGTCTCTCCAGTACCATGAGTTGGGCCATCACCCTCCTTTCCCTTGATCGTCCTGTCATTCAACGCTGAATTGCTAACGGCTTCGTTAAAGTATCAATGAATAAATAAATTTTCCACGCAACTGTTTAACGAAACCGCACGACTTCGTTTGTTAATTCAGTTGGTAACAATAAACAGACTGTCATATGTTTAGGAGTTGGCTCTCCGTGTCGAACATGCCAACGCCTGAAGAAGAGGTCTCAGCACACGAAAATAGAACAAAATTAAAACAAAATCTTGTATTAATATTAGGTAATTGATACCCGATTCACCTCCTTCCAGGATTCTAACAAATGAAACCAAAAGCTTTAAATAAAAATGGAAGTATATTATAAATCTCAATAAACGATTTGTTACTTTTATATTTAGGAGCTATGTAATTGTTTCTGTAATGGATTTGTGGTCCGTAGGAATTGTAAGTGTTTAAAATGGAAAAGTGTAAGAGGCTTTGTGAACTGTTCGAATTCACATGAACACTCGCCCAGTTGCTCCTTAACACTGGTTTTTCGTGGTGCCGTTGGTCACACAGTAAAAATTACCTTCTTTCACAGAACCTTCCAAGTTCATGTCGTGATAGAAGATTCCCCACCCTTGCGTTTTGTCCTGAGCTGCAGCCTCGCATCTGGAAGATTAATCTGTACAAGTTTTGCGCTCGTCCTCCTCCTAGGTTTTCCGAAAAGTATTTTGTACACAACCTCGACCCCCCACATGCCCCACCCAGCTCATAATTCTGGATAACGAATAGAAATTGTTAATGTTGTAATTCACTTTCGCCTGTGCCCTGTCACGTGGTCTTAGATCTAGACGCTTTCCGTAGCCTTTGGTTTCGAGCTCCTTCGTCCTTTGCTGTTTATTTCTCGTACGCGATTAACTGCTGACGATTCTGGAATAATTTCGATGTCGCTGTCCAGTTTGTGCCAACACGAAATATGAGAAAGTCTCCGGTATTGAACACGCGTGCTTATGAACGCAGACTGGAATTTGCCTTTCGTAGCGAATCAGTTTCC
The DNA here is from genome assembly GCF_977971745.1 of Zootermopsis nevadensis. Taxonomy (NCBI): domain Eukaryota; kingdom Metazoa; phylum Arthropoda; class Insecta; order Blattodea; family Termopsidae; genus Zootermopsis; species Zootermopsis nevadensis. The sequence goes on along the minus strand of NW_028259139.1, from coordinate 196,769 downwards.
AGTGACACAGCATATTGACAGGTAGACCTGGGAGTCGGGTCTGTCTTAATGCCGTGGCGTTGGTTTCAACTTGTCGTCAGTAGACGTATTGCGTCTGTTCATGGAACTCTGGTGTTGTGTGGAAGGATAAATATCGGCTAATGGAAGGTTTTTTTGTAGCTTTTGACAACTTGAGAGCAATAGCTGACGTTTCTTAGGTTATGACAATCTTATGTTGTGCAATGCCCATTATCTGAAGTATATTTGCTCTGTGTTTAGAATGCACTTTTTGTTGGTCGGTTTTTCGAAGCGTTCAGTTCAGACGAAGATCGAACCAAGCTCCTTCTCATAAGTACTATGGACACTGGAATACTTTCATTTCTAACTAGAATTTCAGCATTGCAGATCAGAAACAGTGGGACGAGTCCGCGAATTCCTTGTTGGTATGTTCTGATCTGCTGTGTTCTCGTGCATTTGGGTGTAAAACTTGACCTCTTACACTTAAGGCTGAATATGTCGATGTTGCCCGTTTGGGTATAAACACAGACTGTGTTTGAGAACAGGTTCTGCGATTATTTGAACCTAGGACTTCCAGTAGGTTCCATAAAAACATTCTTCAGTAGGCCGCGACGTGAGGGCGGTCGTATTTCTGGGAATCTGCACTAAAATTTGTCGACGATCCAGTGCAATATTAGTTCGTAGTTCATCTTTTGCATGAGCGCCAGTTTGTCGTTCACAGGTAGTAAAAAGTAGTGCGTTCTACCTACGCAGTTTTTTTGTTAGTCAACCGGAGCGTCACGTGAATTTTGAGGACTTTGGTTGTAACAAACGGATCCAGTTTCGACGCTTTGTACCAGTTGGCATAAAAATCCATTGCTTTGCTGTGGCGTCGTACGTGGCCTTCCTGTTATTCTTTCACTCACTTGCCCGCCTGGTACTGAGAGGCGCAAATTGAGGTTTTGGGGCTGGATTCGAGTCCCTGGTTCGGGATTCTCTTTTCAGGTGGAGTCGGTGAATTCTTGGTTGCGCAGTGGACGAAGCGTATCGAATAGTTGCTGACGTCACTTGCAAACGTAGCCCATTCCTCAGAATCAAGTCGCAGTTGAAATGCCCTTCGTCATTTATAACTGTCACTCGCATTTTCCAGAATGTCGGCAGTTTTGTATATTTATGGGGGGATTGTGAATAATTTTTTGTCGTCAAATATTCAATTCAGCGACGTCTCACATTTTGCTGTTGTGAGTGACATTTCTTAATCGTTTGTGGAAGTCAGGGTCGTGGTTCCGGACATTTAATTTGTCGAGAAACTTGCGATTTTCGTTTCTTGAAGGCCAAAGTCGAGAATATATATTAGACTTGTTCTTGTTTTCGTTGACATTAAAGTACTCGAAGAAGAAAGGTCACTGAGGCAGAGATGATGTACTCTAGAAGTTACCGAGCCAATTTCCTGCTTCGCGCGAAACTCAGGTCGTGTGCGTAAGACAGCTGGTTCACGACACAAATTGCAGACTCAGTACTCTTTAGCTTTCGTGTGAAACATTTTCGTTTTCGGTGTAATGTATGCATCCGCGTTTAGATACTTTTACTCTGCTAGTTTCTAACCGAGGCAGCCCTCAGGCTTGGTGACTGATCCTTGTAGATTTCCTGACACCCTCAACCTGAGGAAGACTAACTTTTCGTCACACAAAGTGCAGGAAAATTGAAGACTGATCAGAAATCGTGACAACGCTCAAGAATTTGGTAAAAAGAGAACGCAGAATTCAAAATTTACATTTTTAAACAACGTTGCATTTGTGGAAACTTGACTTGCGCCCAGGTTAGGGCCCTTTGAGGTCCAGTGCTTTACCTGCAAACCTCAATATGAACACAAAACTACGATTTTGTGCTTTGTATGGGTATGAAACGTGTTTCCTCACCCCAAAACTGAAAATCTTTGTGGAGGGGGTGATATTTGGACTCGAGAGGGAGGAATTTTCTTAGGGTGATGAAATCAAGGCGAGAGAGATGGGCGGGCACGGAAAGACGAAGACGTCACAATATTTGGAGGGGAACGAAACTGGGTTTCGACAGAGAAGTGGCTCTTGTGCTGACGGTAATGAACATTCTGGTTCCACGAAGGGCGCAGCCGGTGGGTATCATGAGCGCATTACATTTAGCACTCCGCTCGCTTTCGGGTTAGTGGCACTGCTGTTTATTTCCACTGCGTCTGGCTGGGCCCAGGCTCGCGCATGCGCCTTAACCAGGCAGTGTCCCGTGTTTCAAGGTCCTACCGATCTCTCTCTCTTCTCACTCGCTCTTCCTGTGCCACAGCAGCTCAGATAGGATCTGTGGAACAGCTGTTGGGTGTGACGAATGCAACCCAAGTTGACTTCGCAGTGTCTGCCATGTTAATAACGACATTGTGATTGCATAATGCGTGGCTTCATCATTTGTGGCCCAACGTGGAGGGGGGGGGGGCATTCGACGCTTGTAGTCGGATGGAAAACGTCAAGGGATGACTAACTGGTCATTCCTGAGAGGATGATATTAAAATGGTTCTTCAAACCGTACAAATCAGTACTTTTGAACTTCTGGGATGTATGCACGTGTATAAATATTGAAAATGTAAACAGTTTGTATATGAAACCAGATAATTTTCAGAAAATGCCCCAGAAAAAGAAATCAGTATTTTATAAAGTAATGTCTACACCATTTACGGATTGGAGTACTGGATAAAACCTAAACAAAGTCAGACAAACGAGCTGCTGTTACTAGAACAATGCATGGAAATTAATAGAACAAAATTGTATTATGCGAAACATGAGTAAAAGAAACACTGAATACTTAAATTCGACTCAGTACGGAATTAATAACTCAAATCTGTAAGTTCGGTTGTAAACAGGCGCAACTCGCCACCATGTTAAACAGCGAAGTGTATTATGACGCAACAAATGGCATTGCATTTAACCTAGAAAAACCTCAGGTAATCCTAGAACCCATCGTAGCCCAAGTACTCAGAGTGTTGTTGTATTTATCTATGTTGAGGGATTCTGGGCTTTGTGTGTGTGTGTTTTCCAACCCTCGTCATGGTTAGGTTAGGTCATTTGTTGCTCTGGGATTTTGTAGTTTATGGGATAGTATTATAACCGTTGCCATAGTGATGCCCTTAAGGGATGCCTCCAACGTACACCGCAGTGCAGTTACTGTAACCTCGATGTAAGATAATACATTAAAATGTTAAGTAATGATTAAGGAACGGACATTTTGTTGCTAGAAACTTCGAAAATATTTATTGTTGCTCAGTGAAAAATAAAGTGTATTTTTGGAGTAGTTGTGGTTACACGTGGATTCCACGCAAAGTCGTAAGTGCCCTGAACGGAAGGTGACGAAGTCGTCTTGAAATCGTGCGTCGTAAATCTGCGTCGCTTGAGAGAATGTACATTCCATCCACATCGCGAAACCAATCTTGCACGGCTCTCCGGTCTTTCTTAGTTTTGTCGCAGAAGTGGGCAAGTTTGGAAGGCCCTGAAGCAGGCAGAACTTGCGGCAGGAGAACCACGAATCGGAGATTTGCCTACGACGGCTGCAGAATGCGTGCTTGCACTCGAATGTTGTGTAACTCGAAACGCTGTTACGAGACAATCGATTTTCCAGTTGCCTGACAAAATAGAAATGAAGACATCCTTTAGAACTGACCCTAGATTTAAAAGAGGTCTCACGTCAGCCCGATCCCCCACAGTTTAGTTAGAAGAATGCAGGACCGCTCACTTCCCGAAGGTCCTGTCGGCCAGGACACACGGAGGTTGGAGCTGCCCTCGTGCGTTTCTGACGGGTGATTCCCGGTCCGTCGACAAGTGTGACTTACGCCCCTCTTGCATTTAAACCGCTGGAACCCGTAGGGGGGGGGGGCCCACACGGCAAAACAAAGAACTGTTCTAACCGGACTACACGTGTGGCTTTGCTCGTCGTGCTGACGAGTTAATTGTAATCTATTTATCCATTGTTTGAGAGCATATTATTTATTATGTATTCAGTTTTGTTTATGTACCCCAAAATATTTGTTTGCATAAGGAAATGTGGAAATGCGTGTTTTTGAGAGACGCGAGGAAATTTGTATAAAAATTATCGCAGTAACTTGAACGCTACGTAAATTAACGTGAGTTGAGCTGCATAAACTTTTTTTTTAAATTTTTTTAATCGAACCTAAGCTGTGTTGCACAACATTAAGCCGCTTTGTGCAAGCGATGCTCTGCAGTTAACCGTTGGCTTAGTGCTCACGTGTTCTTGTATTCATTGCAGCAAAGAGATCGCGAGGTGTTGAGGCTTAGCAGATTTCGTGCTTAAGATAAGACGATCCTAATTTTCGTTTTGTACGTTTTAATACTTTTCTATATAAAAAAGAAATTCTTTCGAAGCAATGTTTTAGATTTCGACGTCGCCAGTCGGTCGAAAATAATTCTGTTATTTGTTTGTTTGTTTGTAGGTGTCTGGCGCAGTAATGCCCCAAATGAAGACTGGGGAACAAGTGGGCGGCTTTGAACTTGGAGCCATGCCGAGTGTGTTATTGATTTTCGGGCCCCGTGGATTTTGATTTACAGCTGTAACAATCAGTGTATTATATAACATTTAAAAATTTGTGGTGTAAGATACTGCTTAACACAGTTTGTCTGGATGACTAATCACGAAATTAATTGAACGAAATAAGTGATTTTTGTGTATGAGATGGTGATTTTGCTTAGACGTCGTTAGCCGAGGCGAGTGACTAACACTGGTGGTGTGTTGTGGCAATGAAGGATCAACTTTGACCGAAATACATCGTGTTTTGGAACGTTGGTGGCGTCTGCAACATTCAGTCGACACGACGTTCAAGAGTACTTCAGAAAGCCATTGGAAAGTTTAAGGTAAGGGACAATATTTTTCGAACTATTTCGTTATGTGGGCCTGCGCTTTCCACCGACGAATGTCGTAGAGCTTGTTCAGATTTTTGCCTTGTGTCACGTAACAATTTTTTCTGACAACCCAGAAGACAGCCAGTCAAGTCGTACTTGAGAGGTTTCAGCTACTGGCATTCGTAGAGTAAATGTTTCAGAATGGCCACAGTCGACACATCGAGCGGCTGTGTTATCGTCCGATAACCTCCCTTTCAAGCGCAGTGCACACCTTGCCTCAAACAAGATAAGCGAGATAACTCGAGAGGTTGCATTTCTATAGGCCGTGACGTAAGGGCCTTGATCAAGTACAAGGATTGACTTATCTGCAAGGATAAGGACAACCAATGTTTAATGCACCTCTAAGTCGATGTCCGTTGGCCGACGAGTGTTCTGTTCTGTGACTTTGGTGGCGCATATTGTCCCGATCCAAGGGGAAATTCTGTGCGCCTCAAGGAAAATGGCAGTGCAGTTCTATAAACAAGTTGCTCTCATGAAACACCTTGTTAGAACGTCGTGCAGACAGCGGACAGTGCCCAACACAATCGATTACTCTTATGGCGGATAATTATTGTTCCAGCACGGGATACAACTTAATTTTAAATTAATGTTTCTCGTTCCTTTTGGTATAAAAATGAACTTGTCAGTGCGAACAGCTCAGCGTTTGTGCAGCTGAGACCCGAAACGCGTTCATCCACTAGATGTCCATCGGTTGCCGATCGTGTACCTGACGGCGGGTGTCGGAATTTGAAATTCATGTCTCATCGCAGTGTCCTTGAGTGCTTCCTCCCGCTTTTGCGAGCTGCGTCTGTGTGCAGGTGGTGGCTGCCCGCACACCTTCGTTGTTTACCATTGCGATCCCATAGCCCGCAAGCTTTCTTGCTCGTTTCCTGTAGTGCATGTCGATCCCGACAGAAATTGCGTTCACCGCTCTGTGTGTGTTCTAATGAACCTTCTCTGTTCCTAATTATATCTTGTGCACTAACGTCTTTCCAAATAAAGGTCATGAATTGCTTGCTACCGTCCATTTCAGAATTACTTGAGATTCTCAACTTCGACGGAAAAGAAACCAATTTATTTCAGGCGATGGGAGGATAATCTCAGGTGGGATCTATGGGAGATAGGAGTTGAAGGAAACTGGATTTTGTTGGCCCAGGACACGGTCCAGTGGAGGGCTTTGGTTAATTCGGTGATGAACCTTCGGGTTCGGTAAGCCATCTAGTTAGTTAGTTAGTTAGCATGACTGTTTGATAATGTCTGAGGAAAACCACAGTATTTCAACACATGAAAGCATAGGCTAATTTCACTCTAACGACCGGTGTTAGGGCGACCTGATCAGGGCGGGCGCATTTCAGTAGAAAAACTCGAAGGGATGAAACCGCGTGGCGTAGATGGTGGATGGAACTTAGTCCTAAAGATACGGGGTGTGGGAAAGCAGACTGACACAAGGTGGGGTCCCGTGGAGGCCTTTTGTTAACAAGGCAATAAACCTTGGGTTCCATAAAACGTGGAGAATTTCTTCGTACGGCGCAAATACCACCATGTTCTCCGTCCGGAGAGTCTGAAGCCTCACGTGCAGATTAATTCTGAGGGAAGCTAAGGTAAGCAAGCCACAGTGCAGGGGGCCTCAAATATGGGATTGGTTATGTCCACGCTGAGATTCAATGCTCTGGTTGTCAGATGTTGAGTGTTTGATGCAGGACTCTTGAACGGACCGCAGAATCACACTTACTTACTATTTTGCTGACGTGTTAAGACAATATACGGTGTGCAGATTATCGTACTGTTTTAGATCAAGCAGCCTCTCGCACAGTTCTTTAACGATGTGTGTAAGCAACGAATATGTGAACGAGCGCGTTGTCTCATGACCTGTCGCCGAATTTCATTTTGGGATGGTCTCGTTCTAATTCGTCCCGAGACAGGCCGACTCGACTTCAGTCGTACCAGATAAAAGCTGGGGCAGTACGTGAAATTAGGCCACGACCACTTCCTTCCGCATCATCTTCGATTTATTTTTTTACCATTCTGTCATTCGATGCCAAAAAAGGCCGGACCTGTTGACGGCGGCATCAGAAGCCCGTGAATGAGTAAAAGTGCCATGTAACATCTTTCATTGCCTGCTGCATTTGTCCCCGAAGTTTTGAAACAGTTTAAAACTTGCGTTGTTTCGTATTCCAGTCCAAATTAGCGTTCGTGTTACGTACAGACAACAGCTTCTTGTTGAAATGCCGGCCGACTAATGCAATTAGCAGATAACAGTTGCATTGGAATGGAAAAGTTAGCCTAGACGCACTACTTGACATTGCTCGGTCTCGGCGAGGCGAGGGGCGAGGAGGGGGGGTGACTCTGGCAACGTCCGGTGGCCTTCAACCCGCTGTGTCGGTCGCTAGAAGTCGGAGAGTGGGTCTGTAGTGAAGGGGGCGGAGGGGTTTGGGAGGGAAGAGAGAGAGAGAGTGAGTGAGAGAGGAAGTAAGTAAGACGCCTTGTCGTGTAGAGTAGTAAGTACTGAACCCGTAAAGAGTTATGTGGCTTCTTGCACTGATATCCATTTCGTAGTGACAGCTCTTTAACGATGCATGATATTATGTTGGGTTTATGAACAGTGGTTTTGGATCGGCCATCGGATGGAGCACGGCACCAGCTCAGTCCTCCCCGCGGCGATATTCCGAAACTGTTCATAACTTAATAGGCTCTCGTTTTCGTGTACAAGATCCACACTTCCAGTAAAGTGCTCCGACGCCGACGCAATGTTTCATGTGTGTTGCGAATTTTTATAAGAAATTCTGTGCTGTGCCGTCGTGCGTCTTTGGCAAGTTTGGGAGTGCCGCGGATGAAAAAGTCTCCTTTCCTAGACGGCCATCTATGCTATATCTTCAACAGAGAGCACGAAAAGCACATGCAAAGCTCCCAGCCCTCGGCAAGACTGGAATTCGCGGTTCCAGAGTTAGATCTGCCCCCAGACCGACAGATTGCCTGTAACCAGTGATGTCACACGACTTTCATTAATCACGAAACATTTGAACCTCCGCAACAGAAAATGCTACCAAGAATGGGAAGGAAAGTGAAACGGGGTTTGTGTGTGGACTTCCTTTAATGACTGCGTGTTGCTTTTTGTACGTGACGCATTCAAGGAGTACATGGCAGAATAATTGACCCTCTTGTACAGCCTTCAACCCGAACACTGTCACAACGTAATCCGTTTCGTATTACCCTACAAGCCAACTTACTCCCACACTCAACAGCTGTGTCACTTTCGACGTACTTAGTGCCACGATGTTTCACAATCCGGCCAACCCAAGGTCTTGCAGCCGAGGTGGTGATGAACTCATGCCTCTGATGATCGTGAGGATGCAGTACAACGGGGAAACAGACGGTACCATTTTATGCTCTTGTCCAGTAATTTAGCAAAGTGAATCCATGCATTGGGAGATGGTTGTTCGTCTTTGAAGTGAATTTTGCTTTCTGTAGATGTTGCGAGTCTGCCTGAAACTGAGACGCCGTCAGGCACGTTTTATTTTGTTGGAATCCGTTCACTGTAACTACTAACCCAGTCCTTCAGAAGCTGACAGTTGCTCAGCTGGTCAGATAATGCATCCGTCTGAAGAAACCCACGATAGACAGGGACTCGAAACGGCTCCATCAGTCACTTTGCTGGTGTGGAACGCTGCCCGTTTTCGATCGTAAACATTTAAAATGACGCGTGTTTGATTCCTCCTCGTAGTTACAGTGCCAAGCGTATGAATGCCACACCTACAGGCCATGGCATGGAGCCTGGAGGTCAGCCACAGGTTGCATTGCGATATGCAGAGAGTTTTGTAACCCTCTGAATCACGCGCGTTGTCCAAATGATGTTTAGAAACTTGGTTTCTGCCTCTTGAGAATGTACGACGCGCCCCCACTACAGAGATGAATTGGTTAATGGTATTTAGGGAAATACTAATCCCTGTGTTCTCTTAAAACCGCAGTCACTGAATGTTGGATATATTCTGCCAAGGTTATGGCGCCCCTTGGACTTGTCGGCGGGTAACGCTCCGTGGGAACGTGCTGTCTCAGTGTTCAGCACTGAAGGTGGAGGCAGTATGTTCCTCCTTTCAAGGCCACGTGGTGTCATAACCCTGAAGAGGACAGTGGATTCCTTTACCGTCCACGAACGCAAGTTTCGGATTGTTCTCACGAGAACCTTCTTGGATGAACCCTGTAATCGAAACTTTCCGGGTTCGAACGCAGTGTCTCCAGTAATTCTGAGGAGAATGTTTTGAAATAACATGTCAGTGTGATAACCAATGGACTGAAGCAGACGCAGTTTCCATGTCATCTAGGACTGAGGTGGTCTGGATTTCGCATTCACTGTTTCTCGTCGACTCGCAAGGTCTGACACGAGGAGAATTTATTGAAACTCCGTGGCTGTTATTAGAACCGTTTCTGAAGTAACCCAAGTATTCCGGACAGATTCACGTGTTCGACATTTTTCTGTGACATCAGCAAGCATTTGGCACTGATTTTGTTCGAGTGAGCGTGCCCTAGTTCCTGGTTTTACTTTCTTCGTAGCTCTGAGCTCTTGCTCACAGCTGATTTTGCTACTAAGGGCTGGCATAAAATCCTTTGTTCAGTCAGCGCAGTCTAAGGAAATATGATCGTTGAAAACCCTTGCACATACCAGGGGATCAGAATGCAGTGACAATATTCATTATTAAAACGTGCGTATTCTCACCACTGAGCTTGGAACGTGTTTTGTTGTGACTGGCAGCTGTTTTTCATTACAGTATATCTATATCGTAGAACCTGTGGTCTAGGACAGCGTTTAACAACATTTGCTACGCGGACTAAGTTATAAAATCAAAAGATAATATTTGCATAAAAAGTTTTCGCTGAACGCATTTGGTTAGTGGTACATTTAGTGTGTTAAATTAGAATTAGTGGTACGCCAGCGAGAAAGGACGAGAACCCCTGGTCTAGGATACTAAATACACCCAGATATATAATGAAAAATGTCCGTCATAGGGGCTCGGAACTGCCCTAAATTTATGTAGTTCTTTCGAGAGCGTCTCTTTAAATGGTTAAGTCCGTCCGTCCATCAGGTCGTACGAAACAACAGGTTTTGATGAAATCTGATATTGCAGAATTGTACGAACAATTCCATATCTTTTTAAGCTAGTCATGACTGCCGTGGTCATCAAGGTTAGCTTGCTTACCTGTAGAGGTCGTTATTGCCCGGCCAGACATCCCGCCTACGCAAAGGTCATTGGCCTCAGGCAACTGTGACGTCACTCGCGCTATTCGCGAAGGCCTATCACTTTGTTTTCTGTTCTCTCAGCCAAATGCAGGTTTTATTGACAAACTGGCAATCCCCTTTTATGGGTCATTAAGTTCATGATGGACGTGTCCTTTGGAGTCCGCGCCGCTGGATCACATGGGTCTGTTGAGTGGAAACCACGCCACGTAAGGGGCGACGTTTAGGAGAGCCGAAAGGTTAAATGCCCCTGGAATTTTGGTGCGTCGATATTACAGCGACGCGCAAAAGTTGGCAACACAAACATTTACGGGACTTCCCATTTCATCCAACCAACTTTTGACACTTGAATTTGTAGTGGGCTGTTTCGACAACTGAATTGAATTGTTTCTTGGTATTTACTGCGACAAGTTGCTATTAAAATAAATGGAAATTTCGAATTGCTATTAATCGTTCCAGGTGAAAGTACACAGTGTTTGCAGTGTACAGCGTACTCGCCGTCTGTGTAGTGCGGAACTCAGATTTAAGTTTTTATTTTGCTGCAGACAGCATCCCAATGAGTAGGATGTCAAGTTTTCGCGGCGGTTTAGTCAGAAGGTGGCTGTCTTCAGGGTTTTAGCCCCGGAGGATGCAAGGACCTCTGAAACGTCGGTAAACTTCTGCCAGACTGCACAGCGCTGCGACCCAGAAGACAGAAATCTTCAGCATCTCAATGAGGTCTTCAGTGTACAAGGGTGACTCCGTGTCTCGTGTGGAAGTTGTAGGCATGTTCAGGTTGACCAGAAGTATCCGTGAAGAACTGTGCGTGACAGCAGACGACGTTTCGGCTCAATCTCTCACATCACCACACACAGTTAAACAAGGCATGAGTGTGTTGTGGCCTTTCGATGGGATTGACCTTTGTTGCTCTCGAGCGTCGTGAGGGCTCATTTCTTGGGCATGGTAATGCGGTATCTTGTTTGCATGCATGTCAACACAGGCCTCTAGCGCAGTTGTCTCCCGGGAAGTGATCCTGTTTAATGACGCATCTTGTGGTGAAACCGTGCGCCGGCAACGCGTGCGTCAAAACATGTCTGAGCCGGTGTTCATGGCGTCAGTGGTTTTGAAATCGGTCCAGATGTCGCTCATCCGTTCTCTGTTTTCTATAATTCAGCCACAGCTGATGCTGATGGCAGTAGAAGTTACGTTCTGACTGCCTTCCTCGTCAGTGTAAGTGTTGGTCTTCATGGGGGTGCAATGTTGATATGCAGATGATGTTTCCTTTACCTTTGCCAGGGTTTCCAGGTCGACGACTGACAGATGATCCCAAACCAGCTTCCTGAACAAGACGTGAACTGTGACAGATGTTGCGAAATTGTGAAAAACTGGCAACATTAGAATTCACAGCGAAACAGTGTCATGGCAGGATTGCGTGTCGGCTGCAGACGGTGAAGCAGGCGGGCGCCTTTGAACATGCGATTTCGTGACGGCTACTGTAATACCAGTGCCGACATTGGACGTTGTCCCAAGTCATCTCGCCCGCCTCCCATCATAAAACAGTCTTCTTGTTGGTCTTCGAAGTGGACGTTTCCTATAAGACCTGGCGGATCAAATTTTCCCGTCCAGAACACCAAAACTTGGGAACTTTCTGTAGAATATTAATTGACTTTTCTCCCAAATGATGTTGCTCATAATGTTGTGTACATTGTGTGGAATTTCCGATTTAGTTACCCATCAAATTCAGGTGCGATGGTGACGTGGAAGTTCACACTCGTACTTCATCGCACCCGGTCAGTGAACAAGCCATTCCGTCGTACAAGAGACCTTGTTCTTTAAAGTGCCAGAGTAATTCAAGGTTGGTGAATGACGGGCATATCCTTCTTTATCCCTGAATTAGGATACTCACTTTGAGAGTCTTAACGTCCGGTCGGCATGTTTTTGTGCCACGAGTTTCGGGCAGAATGTTTACGAGCTCGACAGATCTGCCCGCATTTAAATCGCTCACATTTACTCATAAGGAATCTTTACACAGTTAATGGACAGGAGTTTTGTTTGCTTTTGTAATAGAAAAAGAGAACTTCGTGTGTTTGTAGAACTCTGTAGTCGTCGGTGAGACTTCCAGCTGATGGTGGGGACAATTTCGAGACGCCTTGCATCGGCCCAAGTTGTCTTTAAAGCCAACTTCCATAACTAAACTTCTCTCTCGGCTGTGTGTACCTAAGCTTAGTGCGTTTTCTCGAAAATCAAATATCCCAGCTGTACGTTTGCACAGCGAGGAAGGGATGCCCAAGGCAGAGTGCACCTCTGTTCTACATCTAATAGGGGATTGAGCTGGGCAGGGATCATAGCACGCATCTCGAAAAGTACCTACAAATCTTTGGTTATCGAAGATGAGTGGAGTACGTCTTTCCAGAAATCGGGGCGTAGGTTAGGAGGATGGTCGGTACATGAGCCTATCGAACACCGTTAAATCTGGCTAAGGGTAGAGTTGAGCAGCGGGCTTTTGTGATAGCGGTGATGAACCTTCGAGTTCCATGAAGAAAGCGGGCCATTCTTTGACAAGCCGAGTGTAGACTTTTGAAAGAGAGAGAGTGAGAATTTTTAATCATACTGTACCTGCTCCGGCCCGTGTTACGAGTAGACGAATAGACAAGAATTTCAGCTGTTAATTGATGTCCGCGATGCCAGTTCGGTATTTGCGACGAACAGAATCCGTTTTCCTTCTTTGCTTTCGCTTGTTCTGACGAAACGCGGGGGCGGCAGTGTCCGAACCATGAATGTCTTTGTGAGCCAAATGGGAAACAAGGCATCTGCATTTGTGTTGCCTGGACCGGCCCGCCAGATATCCGAGAATGAAGAATAATGTTCCCGAGATGCGTGTAAGAATTGAGCTCTGAGTGGGCGCTGGCGTAACAGTCCAGTCACCTCAAAAGCCGCATTACGTCACACGTCACGTGATTTCTCTCAATAATAGCCATTTGTGTTGTCGGTTTCCCCCGAAGGTAAATTCGTTTTGTCTGCAAGTGGGCGTAGAGTCAGAGAAAACAACTTAACGTTTTTAGGGTTATTTGCTTTGGTTTTCCTCCGCTCTTTTGTCTTCTGAGCTCCCTCGCCGAGTTTTACACCCATACAAACCAGCCGTTGTGCATTGGTAGACGGTAATAATATTTTGATAGGGGTGAGGCAAAACCTCTGTGCCCGGTGGGGCCAGAAATACCGATTCGTTCAACGTTTCCCTCAACTTGAATATTGACCTCAATGATCGCATCAGCCGGAGTCGGAAGGCAGACCTCGACCTTATTATTTGTCTGTTTAAAAAAGTGAATCTGTTACAACGCGATGTAGCCATGGCAGGCAAGGCGGGGGGGGGGGGGGGGGGGGGCATGGGGTATTTAACTCGTTTGTATCTGCTGTTAATGGCGACTTAGGCGAAGATGCGAGAGTAATATTAAAGTGGATCTAAAGAAGATGGTCGGGATAAGATTCATTTGGCTCAGGATAGCGACTGGTACATGGCAATGAAATGTTTGGCTTAGTAAAAGGCTGGAAATTTCTAGGTGATTAGCTAAACTACTCTGAGCTTATCGAGAATGGTTTTCCTCCGTTACATTTGATGAGGGATACGAAGGCATTTGAAATGGGAGCGCACCTTCAAGTGTTGCTGCTGTGAGTAATGTTGACACGTGTTTGAATATCATTATCAGTCTGCACCTCATTCCAGCCAGACAGGGTCCATGCAAGCAGGAACTAGTTTGTCAGGTCTGACGAGACATTGGAAAGTTTGCTGGGCACAAATGCATCGCATTGTAATCTCCTTGGAAATCCCAGTGGTTGCAAGCGGTTCACTTTTTTGGATGTGCCAGGTTAACCGAAAAGTGTTGTTCAGGGGTAGAAATTCTGTGACATTTTGTTTTTGTTGCTATAGAAGCTTTACTTTTGCTTTGTGGTGACGCTTCTAGACTTGAAATGTGCAAAGTAAAAGTTTTGTTCTGCTAAGGAAAAACGAAACTAAGAATGAAGAAGACGGAACTTCGTCAGAATTTGCGTTATTAAAGCAGCCGACGACCGCACTTGGCAATCGCTGGTCGTCGTTGCCCCTTCGTCCTCAGTGTTGCATTTCTTCCTGTCATGGGTACTCAAGAAATGGCAAACCGCGCTGGTCACGTATTGTGTTGTGCCCGTGTCTTCTGTGCGCCAAGGAAGGACACGGTAACTTTGGTTCCATTTCTGCGATTGTTTATACGACGTGCATGACGTCGGTCCATCTTCGCTTGCGTCTCTCTCTCCCTCTCTCTCTCTCTCTCTCTCTCTCTTCCCCTCTCCCTCTCTCTCTCTCTCTCTCTTCCCCTCTCCCTCTCTCTCCCTCCAAAGCCGCAAAATAGCCTGGAAGGAAATTTGGCGTGTGTGTGCACTAAGAGCTTCTGTCTTCTGAAGCTCATAGTTTTTATGAAGTTCAGATCCGAAGCATTTAATATTAAAAAGAATTAATTTTACGGAAAGCGTGTACTTGGTACCGCTCACTGAATTTTGTAGGTAACAGCCGGCTGTTCTCTCCCTAAACCCGATTTCTGGATGCTTGAAAGGCGAGGGAAACGAAACCCCTTCTGGGGTCGACGTGATGCTGACTCCGTGGCAGGATGTCTTCTGCTTCAAGAGAATTCGGAACAGATTTAGAAAGGAAGGAAATAAATAAAGAAAAATGGACGACGAAGAGAGGCAATGAGAAAGAGTAAGAGATTAATGATTTGTTAGATAACATCGGGTTACGCTGAATTTGAATGGCCCGGCAAATCGGATATCGGAGGAATTTATCTTAGAATGGAAGGTTAGGTTAGGTTGTTGTTGTTGTTTCACATTCCGGTGTTGGCCCTGCAATGGACAGCAATCAGTAAGGCCGTCCAGTCGCTGGGTTCTTGTTTCTGAAGACGAAATGGACGCCAGCGACGAGGGGCCCGGTGGTAGCCAGCCGTGAATTATTTCAGCTCGGTCGTATCTTATCTGCATCCTACTGGTATCTGTTATATTGCGCTCATATCAGACGTAATCCAGGCTGTTGACCTCGTTTTTATCTGCACTGGAGGGGCAGATCACCTGAGATAAATCACGTAGGGAGGAAAGAGTGTCTCCTCATTTGGGACCCTCAGGACAAATCAGACAGAGATAGGAAAAGTGCACAGTGGTACATACATCTCAAGGAGGTCGAAGTTTGTAGCGCGACTTGCAAGGTGAGTGAGTGTAATGCGAATCTGTCTACGTATCCTCTGGGTTATTGTGGCGTGTAATCTGGTAGACGTTTATCGACGTTTCGGAGGTACTTGCGGCGGCCATCAGATGGCGGCAGTGTCCACCCAACAGTGATCTTGCTTCTTGTACAACTGAGTCTTGAACCTTCATCTGTAGTGCCAAGTACCAAATACTATCTCTGCCGTGTGCTACATTCGGATCGGGTGCATTATGTTTGCTTTTTCAGTGCTTAACCTTTGCCATTCCCGATAATCGCGTTGTTTAGTGATTCTGTAGTCTTTATCGTGGGACAAGGATTTCTTTGTCGTAATGGTTGAGACGTTTCGAAATGCTGGTCTCTCGTCCGAGAGTCTGCAAAAGTAATTTTGGGTCTGAATACACCAGCAGAAAGTTCCGCCCGTGTGCACTCTCTTCCACGTTTTTCGAGAGATGAAGAAGACGTTGGCTGTACAGAACGCGACAGGTTCTCATACTCGGGAGAACAAACGTAAGAGACGAGGGCGAATAAGAATTCGGTTTACGATGAAATTAAATTGCTAAGAAAATAGAATGTGGAATCACGGGATTCATTCATGCTGAGTTGACTGTTGATAAAATGGAGCACTGCAATTTGGTTCCATTGTCGTTTTGATTGTTCCGTTGTGCTGTGCATTTTCATCTGTGTACTGAGGTCATGCACCAAAGGGTCAGTGGCGAAAGATTTCACAAAATCCTTGACACGCTTCTGTGCTCGCACTGCACGTGTAGATAATGCAGCTGTGGTCCACGGTCGTCTGTTGTCTTATACAGTGTGTCGTATAAATACAGCGTAAAAATTAATTTAAAAGGCTGTATATGTGCTTGGGAGGGGGAGGTGGTATAGCTCCTACTCGTTCTGGACCTCGGTCAGCGTCACGCCCCAGCCGGCTTTACCCCCGGGAAAGGACCCTGATACCAGTTGGACAGGAGGCGAAGACGGAACACGGGGCCAAACACCACTTACCCTTCACTATAACACTCTGTGGGCCCCAGAACCGTGGCCAGTGTTCTAGACCAGTTTCATCGATATTTCTGTATCCTTTGTGAGGCTAGAAAGACCGTGCTGAGGACTGATGCCCTGCCTGTGGAGTCCTGTCACCTGTCTAGGAAAGAACTGGGAAATATTTTATTAGGAATGGCCAAGGCTGGATTCGGTCTGTAGCGGCAAGTAGACGACGGATTGGCTAATAAATGTGATCGCATTTCGCATTTGCTACACGAATGGCTCTAAATTCACTCCTTCCATCTGAAGTCATCCGGGTTAATCGTGTGCAGTCCTATTTACACATAATAACTTGCGCATTTAATGAAACGTTACTAAATAAGACATGCCTCACGCATAGAATAAGCTAATACATACTTTTTTTGGATTAAAATTTTTTAGGGCAGGACAGAAGTTGTGTGATATCAAAATGGACCTCAGGCGGTAGGCTGAGAAAATGAAAACCTCGCAAGTTTCTTTCACGTTCCACAGTTTGCTAACCTGCACTTAGGCGCAACCCGACGTCATGACTTATAAACCTTTACTTTCCATAATACCGCATAATTCCGTCATTAGGCGCATAGTTATCGTTGCGTAGTGAAGAACACTGTGTACCATGATCACAACAGACGGGGATACCAAGATACCCTGGCAGTTGTTAACCTCGCCAGTTCCAACCTTGCCAACATCTCTCTTTCAGGCGACATGATGGAATGATTAATTTCGTGTGGTGGGCATCGAATTCCCTTGCGAAGCGACACGGGGTTCAATTTCTTTGACTGAAGACGAGTTTGTAATTGATCTGAACCAAGTGATTTATAGTCGACGGATGAAGGCGTCGGCGTCGTGTTTCTTTTGTGTTAGATCGAAGTTTTGCCTTTCTTCTGTTGACTCAGCGTGAAGACGTTTGCCGATGACTTGATGCGACGCCCCAGGTCCACTCTGACAGTCAACGCGCGAAACACCAGTTTTGTACAAGATGCAACTCATTTGTTGAAAATCTTCGTTTGATTTGAGGAGCGTCGTTTAATGTAGACGTAAGAAATAAGCCCTGCCTACAAATTTCAGCTTTCTCGTGGCACCTCTGTCTGACTCGAATGTAGAAAATTATTTGGAAATCGAAACATAAGAACATACGTGGCGTAGGCTCTTCGTATGAACTGCGAAACAGTTCAGACGGTGGGTTAACTAAGAAAACACAAGTATCTTGCTCTGAATGAGGTTAGTTAACTAGTCTTGGCAGTTGTGATGCTTTGACGTACAGTTTAACGAACACCAGAAGCAGGCGTGTTCGTTATATTTGCGCGCCGGCGAAGGGTTCATTGGCTTCTCACTAAAAGTAGACGAAACACCTGACTGATATATCGCGCAGAGAACAAAAGAAGTCGATAAGACTGTCTATCATTCAGCCATCAATTATCTCTCACGTGTCTGTCAAATGAGGCGTCGTAATCAATTCATACGCCGGATAGAATCCCTGTCCTTTGACCGCCGGCTTGGACACCACACACGAGGGACAAAAGAGGAAAAAACTATTTGTACGCCGCAAGAGTAAATTATTCAGCATGCACCGACTACGTAGAGTTCAATTAAAGTAGACGAACTGACCTAGTGCGCTGTTTACGTCACGTGTTCGTAATGCTGCTAGGATTTTATGTATGTAGGTTGGAGCTCTTGAAGGCGTTGTATATTTTGTGATCAAAGCAGTCGAAGGCTTTTGAAATGCATGTGGACAAAACGTGTGTATAGTTCACACAGGTAAATATGACGTTCGTGTATTATGCATCCCGTTCAGAAAACAAAGAAGTTGTAATGAGGTCGAATGAGTCTGTTTCTCTCTCTTTCTCTCTCTCTCTGGATGAGACATTGTCCATCCCCCAGACGACACGTGGAAGAATATTGGCGGGAGAAAGGCATTTCGTGTGCCAGTTTGCTCTGTACGACTCCCACGTGGATTGCCCTGGGTGCGAACCCGGGTTTCCGCGGTGGGAGGTCGGCGACTAACCGCTTGCAGTATGCCGCGGACTAGAACAACAAGGACTTGCTTCATTGCAGTTAGAACCGTAGGTTATCTGCTCGAAACTCGCAACATTTTGATGCTTAGAATCCGGGATTTGTGTGGGATGCCTTTTCTCGTAACCGAGTCTCCCTCCAGGCATTTTTTCTTCTCTCTTTCGTCCTCCTTTCCTTAGCTGATACGTACTACGTAAATGCAACGGCTGATAATATCCTTGCTTCTCTGTTGTCATCATTTTTTTAATACCATAATTGTGCCTGCATTATCATGTTTTCGAGACTTGTTAATTTGGCATCGATTTTATTTTATATTTTTTTAATATACTGCCTTGATATCATTCCTCGTTGTTGGCAGTGGCGGGTCGTTTGCAATCCGAGTTCTTCATCAAGCCTTTTGTAAGCTGCATTATGTTCAATTTCGATTTTCTTATGGAATTAGTTGACAAATTACAGTTTCAGACACTTACGACTGTCGGTACGGACAGAAGCATTTCATAATAGCCTTTCATGCGACTCTTGTTGGCGTTGTGATGGCAGGTAACGAAGGAGAGACTTCCGATAGCGAGCTCGTGTTTGTTTGTTTGTTTGTACGCTTGTATGTTTGCAGGATTGCGTTTAAATTCTGATCACCTGATGTACGACACAAACTCCTACTAGAGCCGGTGACTCCGAGGACCCGAACTAATGCCATTCACATCGTATGGCTATTTCCTTGAGACAAATTTTAATTTTTTCTTATCGTCTTAGCCTAGACCGTCCAAATGACCTCTTCAGGCTTTAAACCAAAAGTGCGTATACATTTGTCATCGTCCCGCCCAGCACACCCTCCCTGATTTTAGTATCGTAATAATTTTTTTTCGGATAGTACAAATTACGGAAGTCGCTCAAACATTTCTCCGTCTTTCGTCAGCCCACCTGGGCCAAACATTCCGCTGAGCTCGCCGTTTTCAGACGCCCTCGATCTGTGATATTTCTCATAATTTCAAAAACCGCGTTTCCAACCCATACGAAAATTTCGGTTTGTCACATGCATTTTGACCTTTCCGTTTTTGGATAGCGGACGAGGTGGTCAGCTATTCTTACCTGCATAGCAGCCAAACCTTCCCCGAGTTTTATCTGGTGCCGCCTAAAATTTTGTATGAGCAATTGAAATAGCGTACGGAGGCCGGGACAGATGACTTCATGGAAATTGGCCGGTGGGGGACATAGGCGTAGAGGGTAGGCTGATGATGAAATGTATTTCACAGGAGGGATTTAAGTTGTGAGCCGTGTGAACTGCATTCAAGGCGTTGGACGACCGGCCAGCCAGCCAGCCAGCCAGCCAGCCAGGTGCCCCCTCATGTCAGCCGCGTCTCTCGCCTGTCTCAGCTTCCAGCATAAATCTTTTTAATTACTGCGCCTGTGTCACGAGCCGAGCCGTGAATTGGGGTGTCCGCCACTGGTTTGGACGTTGTTCCATCCATCATGCAGTCAAGTCAGTCAGTCAAGGAGTTGAAAAGGTCACTCCGCGCCGCGAGGCTGTTCTGTTGAGCGACGTTCTCTGTGCAGGGATGAGCGCGGGCTACCCGAGGATTTCTTCCCTCGCTGTGAACGAGGCGCTGTGCTGTAATTTGCAGTGACGTAATCAGACTTTGAGAATTTGCTGATGACTGGGAAACCAGGACAGAGGTAAGGCGGCCACACTCGTTTCTTATTGGACGACTGAGTCTTAGTTTGTGCACGTGTTATTTTTCTGTGCCTCGACCTTGCAGACCGAGGTCCTGATTTTCACGTTCCTGTTACGTTAACGGACTGTATAAGTTATCTAAGAAACTTAACTCCGTGGTATCAGAAGACGTCACCGGCAAGACTAATGCCCTATTATCAAGATCCTGAATGAGTTTGTATCTCATTGCTCTAGTGGAAAGTTTCCGAGTTTATCCAACAAAGCTCCTCATTTATTTCAAATGTCCAAAGAAATCAGTTATGAAGGGAGGTGCGTCATATGTAATAAGAAGAAAGAAAGCACGAATTATCTCTTCAGTTACGGGCTTATTCAAGTAGAGAACGCCGGAGAGTTGCCTTAAAGGTGTTACAACTTCGCATGTGAAGGTGTTACAACTTCGCATGTGAAGTTGTTCTGTCTTCTGGTGGGGTGTTCGCGCTGTCCGTCGCATTCCAGATGCACCGAGTTCGAATGTCGGTTAAGAGATCAACTATTTTCATTGATTTGATCGCGTTTTTCTTGGTCTTCGCAGATGGTGCGAAAAACATCTTGCAGAATTAGGTAACAACTTATCCTACTCCTGCTGATTCCCATTTTTCATCATTTGATACAGCGTCGTTTAAAGGCCATTAACATTACGTTTACTCAGCCAGACACGGGCATGTCTGTAATTCTGTCAGGAAGACGCAGGAGTTTTTAGTGGCGTGCGCCTTAATTGGCAACGAAACCTGACGCTTGCCATTTACAGGAGGCCGAGACATGTCTCCAGATGAAGCTGATGAAGCTGCTGGTTGTTGATGACAATTAAATGTCAGTGTGACCAGAAAGCATTGCAGCTGTAACGCGTTTCCCTGGATACTCGGAACACGCTGTCGCAATATAAAAATAGCTTTTGTGTCCTTGAGTCCTGTGGAGATCGTTCACTCATGAAAGAGACAAGGTCGCCGCTGTATTTATCACTTGTCACGTGATATTATTTACAGTGCGTTTATCTTGTTCGCCGCCATCAGCTCATCTTATTGCCGCGGTCCATGCCCCACTCTCGGCTCGGCTACTGAATCATCGTGTCAAGTGGGACTCTCTGGCCGCAGAAACTTGATCCTCGCTCCATTGTGGCTGTTCTGCCACAGGCATCTGCGATTTGGCCTTCCTCGGAACCCGATGAAGGCGACGTCTTGATTCGATATAACGCGAAAAGTTAAAGACCAGTAAAGATTCCTTTACAGAATCAGCAAGCTTTTCCGCCTTAAGTTCAAACTTCGCAGCAGAAGATTAATTTATCAAGACAGTTTCTTGCAGTTCACACAACTATTCTTTACGTCGATGTTCTAATACTTCGATTTTTAAAATAAATATGTACAAATGTGCCTTGGATAAATTTTACTCTGCGTGATGTCTGAGACGGTCGCTTCAGTTTCCTTGTTCCTAGAGCAGGATTTCATAATACGCAATGAACGCATAGGCTGTTACTGTAAATTTGTAAAATTGGAACCAACATGGCTGTTGGATCGCTATTACTTCGCACACACAGACTTCTTTTTGCGACGAAACTAATCTGTCTGCGTGTTGTACACGTCTTGTTGAAATCTCAAGGCTGTAAGAGGAAGTGTTCGCACCCCACAGTGCACCAAAATGTGCTTTTCATATTTGTTACGTGTGCACAGCGTCTATTTGTAGTATCTCACCTTAGCAACTACTGAGCGCCTGATGACTCAGCAGTCAGACAACTCACTTAACAGGCGTGACACGCAACAGGACTGAATGTGTGACATGTGCCTTTGTTGCGAGTTTGCGTACCTCCGAGGAACTTCTCTTACGTTAGGGAAATACTGGAATATTTTTTACATGCTACAAGCGTGGTTCAGTCGTCGCTTGTCCCAAAACCCCCAGAAGACGGCCCTCTACAAAGAAACCTTTAATTCTGGAAACCAAGAGGTTACTCCAGTCGTAATCAGACGATAAATGTTGGAGTACTTATCGAAATTTTTTGGTGAAGTCATTGGCCTCTTTGGATGAGAGGGCTGCCACACACATTTCAAGACTTGAAGTTTCAATGCTTACTGAACTTTTTGAAAGGGGGGGGGGGATTTGTAGTGTTCTATTAATGCCATGTTTCGGCGTTTTAATGTCTGGGCTTTTGCGTCAGAAATTGCAACGTTAAGTTATGGAAGTTGCTGGAAGACCCGAGTCTCATCTTATTTTTCTCTTTCTGTCAATAAGTCTGCTTAAACTCCTGGGCAAATTTAAATTTGTTTGCTTCTCACGTTTTCGCAAACAAACAGACAAATCAGTGTGCCAATAATCTCAATGGCTGATACAAAACAGCTGAATCACGTAGCTGCGCGATCAGACACTCTCAAACTTTGCGTTGCTGATAGTTCCTGCAAAAACCTTCGGTTTCTTTATTTGACTGTGAGATCTCGTAGTCGCGTTCAGGTTGTTAACACACTTTTGCTGTCTCTGAAGAGTGCGCAGTGCCTCAAGAGGAACACATCCGATGAGTGTCCACCGTATTAAAGCCCATTTTTGTAAGAAATACAACCAATCTTAAAGTCTAAGTGCACCTGCCCAAGTTTTACGAAAACACACTGCAGAGAGTATTAGATACTTTTATCTTCTTCACAAGTCTTCGGTCCTGTTCCAATTCTTCCACTCCTCACAGACAAGCGGTCTGTGACATGTCACTCGATTCATCACTACCGCTGTTGCTGTTCACTCCATTATATTCAGTTATATATATTGGTGACGAAGCGTGACTACGCGTGACGTACTGCAACGGCGTGACGAGATGTGGCCATAAGTGTCAAAACGTTACCTAACCTAACAAAATCCACTAAACAAAATTAACCAAAACTAACCCAACCTATCCTAAGCTAACCTAACCTGTCGTAACTTTATCTAACCTATTGCAAGGTAGCACGTAACTCCTTCCTTCCTTCCTTCCTTTGAGTGATCCGCATACTGGGCTCTCCCTACAAGGTCAGCGGCCATAATCGGGGGATCCTGTTCCATCTCTGAGCTTCGTTTATCGTTGCATGTGCACTCCATATTGGCCAGCGTGCTGTGGCGTGGTCAGGGAAGGACAGACGGCTTCTTGCTCTCGCCCCTGCAAGGAACAGGTTGGCTCAGCCGATGACGTTTTGGACAGGGGGTCCTGTTCGGGTCTAGTGCTGGCCGAGACACCGCGAGCGTCTCTCGCCCGAGAACAGTTCGTCGAGAAATGAGATGTGGCACGCATGCGTTAGGTGAAGAATGCACGAAAACTACGCCTGGATGGGAGCATAATATTAAAATTAATCTTCATGGAATAGGGTGTGATGTTTCGGGCTGAATCGATCTAGCCCGAGTTAGGGATTGGTACTGGGGCATTGTGAGAATTTGTTGTCTGGCCGAACTTCTGTAAATGTCGACATGCGTTCAGTCTTGTAGGTCGTTATTACACACACACGAGCCAGACACGATTTTTTGTATTAATCTTGGATGCCGTTTTATGTCTACCCGCGACAACGTTGCCAAATATCGACCCGTTCTCGTATGAAATTCCTTTTTCATGACATTGCGAGTCGATGCATGAGCTTGCGTGCTTAATCGGCGAGCCATGACAACTGTGACTTTTCCCCAGGCACTCGTCCAGACGACGCTGAACAGACCCGTGTCTGAAAGCCCCTACTCGCTGTTGTAACGCAGATTTGGATTGTGTTACAAGTTGCTTGAGAGAGAGAGAGATGGAGATGCTGATGACTGCACGTGGACGATCAGGACGACTTCATGCCAGAGTAATCTTAAATTGGAACACGTTGGGGGGTAGGGTCAACACCGACGTTTGTGGGAAGGCAGGTTATTTCACAGGTGCGGGTACGTAGCAGTTCTGTTAGGCGCCAGTAAGTTTAGGTTAGACTGGAATTACTCGCAGAGGAACCGAGTGTGTGCTTGTGTCTCGTCTCCGGGCTGCTGGAACGAAGATTGTAAAATCTCATTACGTCAGGGCGCATGAAGTGGCGGGGTGTGTTGCACATGTGAATTTTGAGGAGTGTGTGGACATTTTTTTTGATGTCGTGGGCGTAGATGGGACGACCCGGAGTAGCTCAGTCGGTTCTACCCCACAGCCTGTTTCTTCCAGTCTCTGCATCCGCACCGGCTCTAGGGCTGACCCAGTCATCCATCCAGTGGGTAACTTCGAGGGTTGGGGTCCTTTCCCGGGGATAAAACACGGCCGTCGCGGGCCGATGACCACTCCCACCCCGCTCTGTGTAGTGCTGATCTACATCGCCCACCACCAGGCGTCTCCAAGACTTGTAGATGGGAGGCTAGTATTAAAATGGATGTTGAGGGGGGTGTGGCTCTTGTGAACACGGCTATGGACCTTCGGGTGGCCTCTGTTCCGTGGAATTCATTCATGCAAGGAAGCGTTCTTTTCCAGGGGTTGGTCGCTGTGCGTTGTGCTTGTTATCGGTTTCCTTGAAATAATGACACATCCAGGTTTACGGCGTGTGCTGGCGGCTACAGGTCTTAGGAAGGAAACTCGGACGGCGTGACGGAAGTCGATGATTACAGCTGCTTGCACAAAATACGTCGTTCCCGTCTGGTGATTCCTACGTACATTTTCCTTATGATTCTAAAAGAGAAAACCTCTCCCCAGTGTTCGCCCGCTCCTTGTAAGGGTCCCGCATTTCTCTATGTAAAGTGTCGCTTATTTTGGACAGAGGAAGTCTTCCAAGGTTCAGGCAGTCTTTCTCGTATTATGGAACTTTTAATGAACTGTTTGTTATTTTTAACGTTTTGCGGACTTTTCCCACTTGCAGCTTTACGGGAAGTGCACAAGGTGACGTGTTACGAACGCACAGAAGTAATGGCTTTCGGAACCATAAAATGCGTTCGTTGCTTGCCGGTGACCTCGTTCGAACTCGGTTCCTCGCCGGCCGCCGTGCGTGTTGCAGCTGTTGAGAGCGGAGCTCCGCAGACAAGTTGCTTTCTGTAGGTTAGGTTAGAGCCTGCGTCAAGAAAGCACTAGCAATCGGTTACGTCATACCTGTTTAAAAATGAGTTTTCGCTACTCTGTCTCCTCATCGTGTTCCTTCCGAAGAAGACCAACGTGCTCTCCCAATGCCGACCGAGTGGCGCTGTTGGACTTAGCATTTTTGTCTTCTGTGAAAATTATTTCAAAGGCGTCGTAATCACAGCTGACCCATTAACTGCTCCGTACGAATTTCTGGATGTTGTCTGCTTCGATGGGCGTAAAATAGGATAAATTCTCGACTAGGTGAGGGACTGTTCGTTGTCCAGGAGGACCTCAGCTCGGCCTGCAGTGGACAGCTGTTGACAAACCTAATCAGCAGTCATTTCAAATTTTGTATTCAGTCGCCGTGAAATCTAAAATCTTTTTTGCCATAAATCCAGTTGCATTCATTACACTACATTAGGTAGGTCAGTGGTGTCACAGATAAAAAGAAATCCTCAGCTCAGAGTCACAAGTTTTGTTCCGCGTCGAGTGAAATGAATCCTGTGGCCGCTTAAAACGAGTCATTACAGAAGGGAAAGTGAAATTTGGAGGTCATGCGGCCTGTTTCCGTGTCTTATCTTCAGGTTCGGATTAAATTCGGCCCCAAACTCTGGATGAGTTTAATTTCGGTCAGAAGCCAGTCTCTGTGTGTCACCCGTAGTCTGTTCTGCAAGGTCATATTCAGATAACCGAATTTCAAAGAACATCTGGCCCGTCACGTCGGCCATGCTTGCAGGTCCAATTGAAATCTGCAGCCTTAATTGCTTTACTGCACGCAAAACTTAAGTTTCGCTGCTGTAGGAATTGCCTGCTCGAAGAAACTTCATTACCTTCTTTGATAGAAACTGCCAAGGGGCCTTATCGAGCGCCATTTGAGTCCAGTTTGCACGCCTTCACACCTATTATTGACTGCAAATGGGTTTATACCCGGTGGCAGTGTCCTACAATAACATACAAAACAATGAGACAGAACAGAACAATGAGATACATCAACACAATGAGACAGAACAAAACAATAAACAAAAGGACACAACAAAAACAATAAGACACAATAAACAATGAGATACATCAACACAAAGACAGAACAAAACAATAAACAAAAGGACACAACAAAAACAATATGACACCCAAACAATGGGATACATCAACACAATGAGACTCAACAAAACAATAAACAAAGGACACAACAAAAACAATAAGACACAATAAACAATGAGATACATCAACACAGAGACAGAACAAAACAATAAACAAAAGGACACAACAAAAACAATATGACACACAAACAATGGGATACATCAACACAATGAGACACAACAAAACAATAAACAAAGGACACAACAAAAACCATAAGACACAACATACAATGAGATACATCAACACAGAGACAGAACAAAACAATAAAAAAGGACACAACAAAAACAACACATCCCACTCAAAATCAACCAACTCATAAATTACAAAACCATCCAACCTCAAGTACTTAACTTAAAAAAAAGAACTTAATACCACCTAGACATAAGACAATAACTGTAATGTATTACAAACGTCATGAACTGATGCACTCACACAACAATACAATGAGACACAACAATACAACATACCACACTCAAAATAAAACATCTGACACACAATAAAAAAACACACATCCACTAATTAATCACAATACTTAAGAGTGGAATATAAAGTCCGCTCTCAGTACATGAAAATTTTATCCCAAAGAACTACAGCCCTTCATCACTTGGAGACTAAGACACTTCACTTCACTTATCACCATTTATTCCCAACTTAATAACCCTTAGCTTGTAACTACTTTTCTGACCCTCTTTCTAAAGGTGCCTAATTTACAGGGGAAAGACTCTAGCACGCCTGGAGGTAATTGGTTCCAGCTTCTTATGGTCCTATTTACAAAGGAATATTTGCCTACATCCGTTCTTTGTTTCCTAGTCCTAATTTTCCGAGTATGATCGTCCCTGCCCAGGTAGCATGGCTTTAATAATCTATCCTCTATCATTTTCCAAGCCCGGCCCCCCGTGTATGCTTTGAAAAGGGCGCACATTCGGGCTATCAATCTACGCTGTGCCAATGTTTCCCAACCAGATTCGTTCGTGAAATTAGCAAATTTAGCCGCTCTCTTCTGCACCCGATTTAGTGCTCTTACCTGTCCTTCCCTGTAAGGGTCCCAACACACAGCTCCATATTCAAGTATCGGTCTCACTAGCGACGTATAAGCTAAACGTTTCGTATTGTTATTTCCCTTTTTTAGTATACGCATTACGAAATGGAGAGCCTTCCATGCTTTAATTAGTGTATAATTCACATGATCTGCCCAGCTCAGATCACTGCGAATAAGTATTCCTAAGTACTTAAAGCTATTTGCCTCTGGAATTAATTGATCCCCAAAAAAGTAACTCAGCTTATCCTTCACCCTAGCTCTATTGAAGCTGACTGCTTTACTTTTACCTGGATTTATCTTCATTTCATTTTCTACCGCCCATTCCCATAATCTATTCATATCTGTCTGTAACTTATCAATGTCACTACTATCCATTATTTTCCTGTATACTATACAATCATCAGCGAAAAGCCGTATATTTGAATCAATGTTTTTCCAAATATCATTAACATAAGCTAGGAATAGCAAGGGACCTAATACGCTCCCTTGCGGCACTCCTGACGTTACCCTGACTTCATGAGATAGCTGTCCTTCCACTCTTACTCTTTGCGAACGTCCTAAGAGAAATTCCTTTACCCATAACACTACCCTCAAGTCCACACCGGTTGCAGCAATTTTTGTAATCAGCCTATCGTGTGGGACTAAATCGAATGCCTTTGAGAAATCTATTATAACCGCATCAGTCCTGATTCCCTCGTCCAATGAATCAGCAACATCTTGACAAACCGTGACTACTTGACTTTCGCATGAGTACCCTGGTCTAAACCCATGTTGACCCTCATATAACCACTCACTCCTTTCCCAGACTTGCCTTAGATACCCTGCTATAACGTGCTCCATTTGCTTGCAAACCACCGAGGTTAAACTGACCGGTCTATAGTTCCCAACTACCGATCGATCTCCCCCTTTATAAATAGGGACCACTATAGCTTTCTTCCAGTCCCCTGGGATAGAATTGTTGTTCATCGTTACCTCCAGCAGACGCGCAAGGTATGGAATCATTGCTTCCCCACCTAACTTTAAAATTTCCCCGGGGATGCCATCTGGTCCGACGGATTTATTTTTCCCGATTGCTGCTATCCGTTTCCTTATGATATTGATACTAATGGTAAACGTTTTATCTGAATCTGTTGATTGGATTAGCTGGTTATTTAGCGAAATTATCCGTTCGCAACTGAATACCGACGCATAATAAGCGTTAAGGGAGTTGGCCTTTTCTGTTTGATCTGTGATGAGGTTTCCTTTAACGCCCTTGATTGCCGGAATAGTTTCTCTATTACCCTTACGTCTTTTAACATATTTGTAAAACTCTGTCCAGCTTCTCCCCTCTCTTTGCAAGACCGAAGTTAAGAATGTCTCCTGAGCCTTCTTTTTTACTATCAGCAACTCCTTGGATAACCGTTTCAGCTCCGCTTGGTACTGCCCTCCAGAATTTCTCTTATTATAAACCCTCCTCACCTTTACCTTCAGACGTTTCACTTCCTTGGTATAATATTCCGGATCCGGATTTTTACTCAGGATTCTTTGAGGTACAAAACGATCGATACCCTCGAAGACTATATCCTTATAGCTTTCCCATATCTCTTCCACGCTACTACCATTTCCAGCCCATAATTTAAACTTTTCCCGAAGAAAGCTTTGTAATCCTAAAACATTTGTTTTATGGAACATGGGGACTAATCTTTCTACCTGCGGTTCACGGATTTTTTCTTCCCATTCCACTTCTAATATTACCCCACTGTGGTCACTGATCCCCTGCACAATGCTGCTGAGTCCAGTTTGCACGCCTTCACACCTCATTTCTTCAACTCGATTTTCATGCCATCTGCACCGCCTTATGCTAAGTGATCTCTTCTCTTCGAGTTTTTTGACTGAGGATCTTGCACATTTTTCTCACCTCCCCATGTCCACGTTGTATCTTGTCGCTCCTTACAGTAAAATTAGTGTCTGAATGCATCGTTGTTTAACGTAGTATTAGCCGCTTTTGATGTTATTTGCAGTAAATGAACATTGAGAAGCTGATACACGTTTAGGAAAATTTGCTATAGAATATTTCCGGTTGGGCCTCAGCTTTCTCTCGTGTAATTTCCGGAGTTTGAGTTCAGATTTCTGCCCTCTCCTCGTTCATATGCATTACAGACGTGGCACACACCGCGAGCCAGTCCTCGGTGCAAGTGAAAGCTTTTCGTTGCTGCCAACATCGTTTCAGAGGGAAACTGAAATCGTCATGCTCGGCGTTTCAGCTGAAAAGGATATCAGACACAGACCGGTGAAGGGCAAGGCCACCGATGTTACGAAATAAATCCTGGTTTATGTAAAAATTGAATAACGCCGTCGTGTATTTGAAGCCCGGGGCCTCGCTAATGATCGGAGCTCGTTCGTGTGGGAGGAACGTTTACATTGCCCATGTTACCGACCCCGAGTCGAGAGACTGTTTGTGTACACGTCACTGTTCAGGAGGCCTTGGAATCTCAAGTGCTGGCACATCTCGGCGGCCATTGCTGCTAGCAAAGGCCATCTCGTACTCGGCTTTTTCTCCCATTGGTATCTGTGTGTTGAAATAGCCTTCGTACTTTAATGGCGTATCGATTCAATTTCTTAAAATATTTGTTTTCAAAATTTGAAGAGGAATTGTCAAACAAAGTTTGGCTCTCTGTAAATCAGTCAAGTCACGTGCAAAAGCAAACTACGAGAGCTAAAGGTACAATTTGGCTGCACGCGACAGAGACAAGCGACCGAGGCAGGCGACAGAGACGGGAGACGGACACATCGCAGCTTGTCGCCACACACTTTTGAGGTGACGACCGAGACATGCGGCAAAGTGTTTGTTTTCTTTGTTTTTTTTTGAGACATACGTGCACATATTCTGTGAAAAATGAGTACAAAAATGCTTCTAAAAAGGTTACTCGAAGAAGAAGATGATGTGTTGCTGTGTTATTTGTTGCGAAAGAAACAAAGAAAACCTATGAGTTCAATATTAAAAATCAGACGTGAAGAAGGTTCTTTCTGTCGGTGGTCGGTTTTCTGCTACTAATTCTACCAATTGCTCATCTTGGTCACCAGTAAATTTAATTTCTGCCATTATTTTACTCAACAACACACGTGCTGCCTGAGCCCGTCGCGAGACACTACTGGTCCGAGAGCGGTCTCCTGTGCTTTGTCTCTGTCACCTGTCTTTGTCTCGCGCTCGTAATTGTACTTCATACGATTGTACAGAGAGCAGACAGGAAGCGACCAGTCTCGGTCTCGTGACTCTGTCGCCTGCCTCGGTCGCTTGTCTCTGTCGCGTGCAGCCAAATTGTACCTTAAGGAAAAATAGATCGACTTTTTTTGACATTTTCAAAACGAACTGTTTCAATGTTGTAAATTGTTTTCTTGACAGGGAAATGGGCCTCTTATTGGAAATTCTTATGCAATGATAATGTCTGAAAAGGTGTCCGGTTAAGCTTCTAAGTGAAATATGCAAACGTAACACTGGCACACAGAAATGAGATTCTGAGATCGTTGATTAGAGTGTGAGGAAAACGTACAATGTCGTAATGTTTACTATCATTCAGTTTGCAAATTTCCGTAGTTGTTTGTAATTTCCAAACTTTTGAAAATGAGGATGTAGTTTATTTCATGTCTAATCTACACAGTAAAATTCTGCAAGCCTAGAGGTCGTGGTATGTATGACATTTTATTTTATCCTTTGTGTTGTTGCAATGAAAACCTTGCACTTCATCGTCTGTGTTGGTGCAGGTTTCAGAAAAACTGAGTAACACTTTTAGGTTTAACCTTTAATGTATCGCTGTCGTGCTTGGAGGATGTTTTAATTTTTCAGCAAAGGACTAAAGACAGTCGATGCAAAGTTGCACGGATGTTTCCAGAGTTGATCTGTCGTCTTTCTTCCGTTGCCTGTGGGACAAAGATGTTGAGTGTTTTTTGTAATGCTGTCGGTCCCTGGTCGCACCGGGTAGCAATTTTCGCTTGGAACATGGCAAGTAATTCTTTATTACAGACAGCCAGCCACATCATACCGTGTTGCACCTGAAATTATAAGCTTCTCGTTTACACGATCGCTCCAGCGAAAACTTGGATTTTGGACGCGGCTCTGCCGACTTGTTCCTTAAAACAGATCCATGAAGGCTTTTTTGGTTTTTTAGTTTCATTTTAAGCAAATCTTCGATAGTTTCGTACGGCTATTGCAGGTTATTTGTTCGTTCTGAATAACAAGGACCCTTTGTGCCGACAGAGGTCTCAGACTTCTTTGGAACTTGCGCTGTTCAAGGGATGGCATCACTGTTTTAAAATATCTGGTTGTTTGGCACTTGTAGGTCTTGCATCCGTGTTAAACTTGGCAAATCTAAAAAAAAATTACCGCATGACAAAACCACCGCAGACTTGCCAGACAATAAAATGTAAATCAAATCTTCTGGAATCGGATGTGAACTGAAAGGCTCACTCTGTATTACCAGAATTGTGAAACGAATAACGCGGCAGTGTGTTTGCCCGTCTCCGATGGGAGATGCGATGAATGCATGCAGAATATCGGCAGAGAAGTTTCTGGGGGGAAATCGTGAAGATGTGAGGATCGGAGGTGGGTCGGCATTATGGCCGTTGATACTTATATCACCAGCGTTAGCTTACGCGTTGTTCCGTTGTTCGTAAGTCAAAATTTAAGTTATTAATGACGTCCAGACTACATTTTATTCTTAAACTATTTTGAAACCTGGAGTTAGCTACAGAATCGTGGAAACGGAGATGTAAACGAACGTCTGGACGGTTCTGTTACAAAAATTGGCGGCCTCTCAGCTTATATTTAGATCCTGGCGATAATTGCGAAGTGTGATAATTGCAGCATGGATGTCGAGAAACTGCTATGGAGCCGGTGCTCCCATTCGCTTGTCGCTGTTGCGAACTCTTACGTTAATTGGACGGACGTTTTCTGAAAGCCGATACTAGGGGCATCCGATTTAGGGTAAACCCCCCCCCCCCCACATCTTATTTTCGTCAGCTGCTGTAACAAGCCGACTGTGCGAAATTCTGAGGTTAAGTGGTCTGATGCACTGTGGGATATTCATGTTAAACTTGGAAATATTTCTGTTTGCGGGATCATAGATTCTGTTTCACATGCGTCTTTTTTCCAGTGATAGTGATTGCCGAAACGTCCGGATATGGCTTGTCGTGCTCGTGTTCCTGGACCAGTCATCAGATTCAGGATGACACTGTGGGTCGAAGTTTGGCTAATTAATGAATTTTTGTATTGCCATGTAAGACGGCTTTGCTTTCGTTTGTAATTATTGCAAGACTGATTTAAAGCCCACATTTCTTCTGTGAGCCCGAAATGCCCGCCGCTCTGTGGAATTTTCGGTGTCACGTAGGAGTAGCTACTTTGCCCTGTAACAGACTTTTCCTCTGCCTAGAAATGGTACATGTTTATTTTTTGTTGTTAGTAACAGCAGCAGATGCTGCTCGCTTGTAATGTGATGTGTGAATGTTGTGAAGGGCAATGCAAGGTTGCAGAAAAGTTCTCTCTCTTCATGTTACTGGTCACGGCCTTCAGTGATTCTCCTCCGCCCCCCCCCTCCCTCCCGCGACACTGATCACGTGACCTAACCCAGCAGCCGCCGTGAAACGTTGCATATGAATAAAGGCGTCATGTCTACAAATGAGTAACTGAAAATTTAACATTTTAGGAAGTCTTTGAATAAACTCTCTGGTAGCAGAACCCGCGAGTCCAACAGCGACCCCCCCCCCCCCCCCCCCCCGGCGTTGTCAGGATCCTGAGCCAACTCTCACAACAGCCCGCTGCCCTGAGATTGATCTTGATGTTACCCTCCCATCTCCTTCTTGGTCTTTTTCTGTGAACGGTGCCCAAGAATTGGCAGGTTCGAGTTCAGAAAATCTAATTTTTGGGAATGAAGCTGGACTTTTTGAGAATAACCTAGCAGTAAGGCGAACGCGTTGATGACACTCCATCACTGGTTTCGGTTTTAATTGTGATCGCAAGTTAAGTGAGAAGTTGGGTCTTTATAAACGCAATTGCTTGATATTAACGCGGTGTTTGCTTATCATTTGCAAGAGATGGAAGGAATGCACGTGACGCTGGAACATACAAAATTAATACAAGAGTAGCAGTAGGGTTTGGCGTGGGTTGCCAGCGGCGTAAAGGCACGCGACTCTTTGTGCCGGGTTGAGATTGGGCGTCTGCAGTGGACCCAACTGAGCAAGGTCGGAATTATTCGGATTTTGAGGTCTTATCATGTTCGATCCGCTCTTGGATTACACATGGATGTATAACAAATTCTTCTCGGGACTCAGTACCTCGAGGACGAGGACGAGGACGAGGATGGTTCTCGAGACACGGCTGGCAGCCCGAGAAGAGGTCATTATGCTCAGTCGCCATTGATGGAAGGTTCTGCATATGTTGCAGTTGCTTTACGAGCATTTTATTTGAAATTCAGTTTTGTTTGAATCAAAACCACTGACGTAATGTTGATTCTCATTTATTCGGTGAGACCGGTGGCAAGGAAGGAACAGTGACAAAGCCGTTGTAAAGTGGAAGGCTTGTCGCTGTAATTACAAAATTGCTCGTTATCAGTGTAGGGAGATTGCAGCAGCAGCAGCAGCAGCAGAGACCTTCATGGCCGCATGTGGGACTTTGCTTGTCTTCCTCGCAGTGATGAATTCTGTTGTATCTGCGAGGTCACCGCTGTCTCATACTTTCGATCTTCATGGGCTTCCTCGTTGTTTGTGGCACACATTACGTAGGATGGGGGTCAGGAGTCGTGTTTTGAAATACTGACCCCGAGCTCCTCCGCGGTGGACTTCACTTTCACGAGAGGAGCCTTTCTCGTGTTGTTCGGTTTATTTCAGAATTTATTTTAGGTTGCAGGACCGAATTTTCCGTGTCAGACGATAAATTCTACGAGCGATCAAAAATTCGTTTTATGAACTCCAGTAGATGTCGCCATACAGGTTTTAATTTCGGCCTTCGGATGGTAAGGACTTATCGGGCGGGCATCGACAGCAATTGTTACATAAAAACTTTACCTTAAAATAGTATTTTGATAAAAGCGGCATAATTTTTACAAGTTCTTAATTTTAGAATTTTACCCAGCGTGGCCAGAGGACCATTTGGTCTGACCGAGCCCGAATCCAAAGTTTATCTTCAAGTATGTTACCCCTACCCAAGCCCGACTTCTTTCATTCTAGCCCGAACGAAGCCCGATCTGTTTATAAGCTGCCCTGACTGTCGTTTCATAATAAATGTCAACTTTAATGCCCGAATGTTGTCTGCATTCGATTATCTAACAGCGATGTAAAACATCTCGAGTTATTTACAATTATTGCGTGTTCCAAAGAAAAGGAGGGGGGAGAGAGAGAGAGAATGACATGAATCCAAGAAGAAAATTCCTTGTCCCCTCCGCCACTGCTGCCACCCAAACACCGCCTCTTGCGATTGGCCTGAAAACAATTTGCGTTTAAGGGAGCGCGCTGTGCTAACCTACAAGTAAATTAAGTTGCATTTTTTCGAACAGTACGACAGGAAATACCCGCAACTTTTCTTTCCAAAAGAAGAATGCCCCGAGAAAGCCAGAAATGTTTTATTTGAACCCCTGTCTGTCAGGGCCGAGGCCCTTGAAGACGTCTGGCAGCCAATCGCCTCCATTCAGATGTTCCTCGTGTCTCCCGCATGCCCACATGTTCTTATTGCTGCACCCACCTTGATCTGCGGGGTGCCGTGATATTAACAATCGCAGCGGGTAAAAATCTCCTGTGTCAGATCACAGTTTCAGGCCGACGTTTTGCTTGGGACAGGCAATTTTGTTTCGAAAGGATAACTCTTAACTTCGAAGCTTGTAGACGCGTCGTTCAATAAACTCGCCCGCGGGCCACTGTTTGTAAAGCGTTGAACTTCTCATCATATGAAGGAAGGCGCAGAGTTCAAGCATGTGAAAGTCGGCGTCACAGTGACTTACTGACCTTTCGAAGAAGGTGTCGCGTTGATCATGTTGCGTAACTCAGATGGGTTTGTTGGGCGCTTTATTCCTGCAAATGATGGTAGTATCCCCGTTTTCGTGGCGTGATCTGCCAGCATCTGAAAAGTTTCCCGTCTCCCTTCTTGTGTTTATTGTTCTACATCTAGTGTTCTGTTGCGTGCTTCCTCCGTCTCCCCGCCTCTCTGCTTGCCGCGTGACGTCAACTTTAACCTTCAGAGGGTCGCCAGGACTCGAAGCCACTGCCCTCGTTCTTCTATAAAAATAAAACGAAAATAAAAGAACGTACGAAGCGCTATTTAGAAGTTACATACGTGGGTTATGTTAAGTGACTGCAGCCAGGCGATGGCCTTTCTGCGTTGCGCGTGTGAAGACAAGACTTCTAAAATTATCGTTTTTATTTATGGGCTCGTTTTGGGTTTGGCGGCCGATTAAAAGGCTTGATCGGACGAGCACTTTACCATTAGTCTATTTATCGATAGACGAGCAGTTGGTCGTGGCAAATGCCGACTGCAAGCCCTACAGATTTGGATTCAGTTCTGAGCACAGAATGCACAAATGCAAATGGGCAGAGTTGCCCCCCCCCCCTCCCCCCCCCCCCCCCCCGAAGAGAAAAGGTTTGACGTGCAGAATTACGTTGTATGTAATGTTGGAACATTTTTATCTTAACATTTATTTTCCCGACGCTTAATTCAATCGATTGGTCGCCAAAAAGCGACTGACTTCTCACATCTCGCCTGTTCGATCTGAGGATGGATGTGTTCAAAATGCACTCGGTCCCACAGAGGAACATTGATTTCAAGAGGCAGGTAGGAGTATGAAGGCGGGCCAACCACTGCATTCTCACGCCTAAGAAATGTTTTATCGCGTATATTTTATCGCACTTCGATTCGCCCAAAACTCTTGCAGATCCGGACCGTATTCGATTGACGGGTGGGTTTGTTGGCTTGTACGTGACCCGCCTCTTCTGGGCCCCCCCTGTGATAGAGCTGCCCTCTTTGTACGACTTTCCCCACTTTCGCAGTCGTTCTCGGCTAGCAGCCTGTTGTCCCAGGACCTGGGACGATTAGGGTCGTAGCCCGATTAAAAATCGGGGCCCACTTCGGGTAAGTCGTCTCTTTGCTGTTGCGTTTAGTACATCGCTGTCGACTATCCATCCATTTACGATTGCACTGTAGAGGAGGAACCACGTACAGCTGCCCTCATTCTGACGGAAGATTCCAGATGGGGAGCAGGTAAGCCATATCAGTATTAAAATGTAGGAAAGCCGGCCGCGTGCTGAGGTCATTCTGATGACAACTTAAAGATACGAGGTTCATGCTTTTGGGGACCTGAATTAAATGTTCCGTCTCAAAATCTTGTAACATTGAGAAATACTTGGCATCATATCGTGGCGTGATGGTGCCCATTCAGTCTTTACAATCCTCAGAGTGGTCCATGGCTTCTGACACGTTGGCCCATGCCAAAACTCGTAATGAAATTAAGCTGACTTTGCGTAATCATCCCGCCTGCTCAGAAGGGAGCAACAGGTGCCCTGTTGTAACAAGTCCCAGTCGATGGCACAATCTCTTTCCTAGCTCCACGGAGCAGTTCTTGAGAAGTCGCCCAGTTGGTCAGGATGTGCCCCGCCCTGATGAAAGCTAAAGGTTCATTACCGTCGTCAATAAGCCCTGTCCTGAACCAGTTGACTGCAGTCTACAAGCGCTCGTCGTAGATCTTGAATACCCATTTTAATATCATCCTGCAGCGTCGGCCTACGAAATGGTTTCCTCCCTTGAAGTTTTCTTCTAAACATTTGGAAACATTTCTCATTCCTCGTGCATGCCACGCGTCCCGCTCATCTGAGCCTTCGTATTGTCTGGTTACACGTCTACACGTGTAATAATCCGTGTACTCTGCAGAAGGCGAGACCAATAGCGGATGATAATAAATAAAAAGTTTTACCGGCTCGTGCGTATTTCTGCCAGGAACAGGTCTCGAATGGCCTTCCTCTCAGGAAAGACGCTTTTGGTCCTTTCATTTGTGTATCGGGAGGTAGATGATTTTTGCCTTCGTCTCCTGCCCAATTCCCAAACGGCGATCACAAGGCGCGACATGTTGTCACGTGACCGCGAAGATGGCGAAAGATGTCCTTAACACTGGCAATGTAATCAGCTTCGCCAACACCCAAAACACCACCATCGAAGTGCGGTCTGACTTTGACGTCCATGTTAGGCATAGCCGACGCTCGCATTTTCTTTTCCCCTGTCTCTAGAGAACCGGTCGCCCACAGTCAGATCATCTGCTACCGTAGAAGGTTGTGTGGGAGTTAATTTAAATCACAAACGGAGAGAAAAAAATCAGCAGTTCAGGATTGGGGTCCTTGAAATCCGAATTTAACTCCGACATTGCGGATCTCGTTTCAGCGTAAGGTCACAATTTAAAATTGTACACTGTGGCAGGCTCCCTGATGTGTGAATTCATGAATGCTATTTTTGTTTTTAAAATACACTGCCTGCCTTCTGCCGGAGAGGACACGGTTGTGCGTGCGCTAACGCACGTGTGTGTCTTATACACTTGCCTTTAGTTCCATGTAGATCGATGAGCTTTATCGTTGCTTTCTTACTAGTTCTAATTGTGTTCAGCGAAGCACCCCCGGTAGCTGTTCAGTGCGACGCACGTGTCGCTACTCAGGTTATCTGAGTTTGACTTATTTTCTCCTCCGACGGACTTAACCCACACTCTTGGAGTTCTGCTCCTTGCTTGAGAACGGTTTAGAAAGCTACTTCGTTCAAAGCAACTTGTATTGCCTCTTGGCTTCGCTGTCCGGCGCGTTTTAAGTGTTCTTTACGCCTTAGCGTCATTCAGCCGAAGAGCTCGTTTTGCCGTCTGTCAGTGGCCCCGAGAACAGTTGAAGGGATTTTCGTGCCGCTGAAAACTGGCCCAGACTCCCGCCTTCCGACCTCTTGATTAACGCCCGAAGTCTAGAGGTGAGAGGCTGCTGCTATGACTAATGACGTCACCGCTTGTGATGCACGAGAACGGTAGAACGGATCCTCACGAAACTTGGTATGGACATGGAGGCTAGTCCAGTTTTCTACAAAAGGAGAAACCCAGCTTTTATGTTCTCTGCAGTCTGTCTATGTCACATGACCAACCTTCCATCTAATTGTCTTGGCCTTTGTGATATTTCTCTCCTGTACGGGGTGGTCTCGCAGATGATTGTTCCCTTCAGGTTTCCGGACTAAGATTTTGTCTGATCTTCCCATCTGTCTCCCCCCTTTTCAGCCTGACCGTTCCCCTCAAAACACCAGCAAGGAAAGTGTTGCACGGCATTTATAAAGACCGTGACCAAGCGAAATTTCAGCACGGAACGTCGAACAACGCCGAGCGCCAATCAGGCCATCGGTCTTCTTTGTTTCTTCAGAATGAAGGCAGTGCAAAGTCAGTGTTGCGTTTCTTCGGAATGTGTCATGTACCGATTCTGCTGTGTTTCGCCTCCCACCGTCTTGGCTCCGAGTTCCTGCCCTTGGTGGATCATTCGGAATCGGCGGGGAAAGGGTATTTATAGGCACAGTTCTATATAATAGCGTGCGTGTTCTCGCCGCCGAGTTCCTTGGCCTCTGTTCAAAGCCACCGTCGACCTTTCTCACCCTTTTATTAATAATGGAATACCTGGGTGTCATGATTGTGTGTGTGTGCGCGAAGTTGATGGCTCGCACACGGGAAATCAATAATGTCTGCGGTTTTGACAGCTGATGGACGTTACTGTAAGCCGAACGCGAGGCTGGAAGCTGGAACATGGACTTATTTCGAACCGAAATTTATTCTGTTTCGCCCGAAATGGCGGTTCGCAAATTCTACAGCGTGGGAGTGAAGCAACAAGATGGCTGTCTTCTGTAGTTTCACTCCGCGCTCTTTGCCAGAGATGAAATGCTTTCGAAATGAGTGTTACAAGCTTCCACTTGCATGCCTTCGCCTTGAACTCTGCTTCCATCTTCAGGAGACGTCCCTCATTTGAATTAGTAAACACGTTTGTTCTCTCTTGAAGAGTGGTGTGTTTATTGCTCGGAACGGCTGTCTGTCTGTCTGTCGTAATTTGTCTCTTCCTTAGGCCGTAACTTGATTATCTTGACTACTGTCACGTGTTTTGGTATGAAGTCCCCATTCGCTCCTTTTCTCCTTCAGACCTGCAGCGCAGTTGAATGCGCACACAAGCAAGAACTTAGGAGCTGGGCACTCGCTCGTCACACCCGTCCTTACCAGTTGTTCCCAAATGATACTACCATCCGACGTTGCGGATTGAAACTGGGAATCAGAAACGAGTTCGAGGGTGGGAGTTTGGTCATCTTCGTGCGGTCTGTATCCTCCTATTGTTATCGGTTGTGATGGTTCCAGCGAATGAGTGTTCACTGGGTCCACGTTCATGCTTCGTAGTGCTGTGCTGGACAGAGACAAGTCCTTACGGCCGAACGGAGCATCCGTGATGCGTGCAGAAACAGCCTCTGACGTCACAGGAGGCATTGCCTGATTACAAGTTCACGTCTTGTGTGTCTGGGTACTTAACCCGTCTTGTGATCCTAGGAGAACCGATCTTTGACACTTCTGAGGCATGTTTGTGTACTGGATAAGGCGGTATAGATAACCGCGTAATCCGAAATGATGATAATAATACATTTGAAGGTTAATTGAAGATATTGTTCAGTTGTTAACAAACTTTCTTTCTTAGACACTATTATATTTGCGCCGTAAACAAGTTCACTTACTGTCTACCGACCACTTTCTGTGTACAAAATATTTTTGCGGTTTTACTCTTGAGTTCCACGTGATTGGTTCGTGTGCCTCATGAAGCTTAGTGACTGGGCGAAGGGCTGAACAGTCGGGGTTTGATTCCCGGGAGTGACGCTTTCTCGTCAGCACCAAGCCCACACAGCCTCCTGTCAAGTGGGTAAAGCAGCCGGAACGTGAAGCTGAACACGTACCTCTATCTAGTGCAGAGGGTAAGAAGTAATCTACCATTACATGTCTTCAAGAAACGTTACTTTTTACGTTATCGTCTCGAAGTTTTTCGTATGATTTCCGATGGAGGAGATGGACGAAGCGGTTGTGGAATTCCTTGGTTCCGAGAAATGCATTTCTGTCGTCTGTCAAATTCAGTGACGGCACGTGTTCCAGAAAGGCGCTTATTTCACTTTTGTTTGTCTGTTTTCTATCGTCTTACTAGAATTGTCGGCGTGTGCCATCACACCACTGCGTCTGTCTGTCCTGCCTCCCCTAACTTAACCGAGACGACGGTGTTTCATTGCTATGTTAGACTTGTTGGACTTTATCCGTCATCCAGATCCTGCGGTTTTAAAAAAAAATTAAACCAGTGTTACTTAAATGATCTGCCATCTCATAATTCTGGGTCTGATTTGGATTCTCGCAGGATTTTTGACGTTAGTTAACGTAAAAAGGAGCTTCATCAGTTACTAGGAAAATCTGGACGCGTTTCCTAGCTTGTTTGTTAATTCTCTCTTTGAATTGGTAACAAACAAGCGTTGATAGCAGCACTGTCGTTGATATTATAGCGTGTAAGGAGTAATCCTGCAGAACCCTGAAGTCGCAAGTGCCGTTTCGCGTGAATGCAACACAGAGCGCCGTCGTTTGTGACTTAATTTTAACAACGAAGCGTTTACCCTGTGTTCAAAACAAAACGGACGATCGTTACAGCAGCGGACTGACCTACCGACCGCATGTAACCATTTCCAGGAACTTGACTGTGCATCAGTACGTCATAAAAGGTCGGAAACCTTTTACATGTTCGTGATACTAGAAGCGTGTCATACCCTCCTGAATTCTAGGAAGTTTTTCACCCCCCCCCCCCTCCCAAACCACAGAAATTATATAAAAGGACCTACAACCACCCTGAAAAGTCGAAAGAATCGCAGTTTGTTTATCCACTCGTACCAGCTGCGTAGAATTATTCTGTAAATCTGGATTCGCCGTCAGGTGTCGCAGTTTGCAGTGTACAGTCACAACTGCAAGGCTATAAAATGTGTGGGTCCTGTCAATATCAGTGTGCAATGAAATAAGACCGCATAATGTCCAGTGGCCCGTGTGTAATCAGTTGCGACTTGTACTTATCTGTGAAGGATTCTGTATCTCCTGTTCATGCAGATACGCCAGTGTCCCTCGTTGGGAATATGCAATGACGCCTATAGTGCGTGGCATCCGAAGGCCAGCGTTCATTAGCGTATTCATCTTAAACTTAACCTGCGAGTTCTTGTTGCAACTGTTACGTTGTGCCGACTTCTTTTGTTTCATATGCAGGCAGCAGCACGAGGAGACGACTGAAGATTATTTTTTGTAGTTCGGATATCTTGCCCTGGTCTCGTTCCCAAACTCCGCTTGTAGCCAGCGTTTGTTCTAGCACGAAATGCGAGTCTTGGGATAAGATCTAACGAAATTGTATTTGCGTCACCAATTGTGTGTGGGCGTGGAACACAGCGGAGAACGCAGACAGAGGGTAGGCTGTTTGAAAGCGGCTTGCTGAGGACTTAACAGAAGTTAAGGGCGGGGAAGGAGCTTTACCGTCTGTTCTCGTCACCAGATATAACAAGTAAGCTGCTCTATCTAATCAGGGCGCATGGAGTACATGGGAGAAACAGTTCTGCTCTGGAAATTGTGGGAGACCCGAAAGTACATGTCAGTGAAATATTAAATTGTACCGTAAAACAAGGATGTCAAACAGATCTACTCGTCTCAGCACATGGAACATGCAAGGACATCCCGATTACGTAGTTGACTTCTCCTCAAGAACTCTGAAGAGTCTCTCTCAGCTGCTGAAGATATTCCTGTTCTGTATTGAACCCGAATATATTGTATAGTGTTCACAAGAGGTCGCTGCTCGTCTCACCTTAGCCAGCTGAATCCAGTATTTGTGAATACCGATGCTTGCAGTCAATGCCCACGTGTGACGTGTCATCATCAGTGAAGGAAGAAGTGACATTCGCGCCCTTGTTTAAAGTAGGAGCCGGTGTTGAATCTCACAGGACGATTGATAATGTTATCTGGTTCAAACATTTTGCACTTAAAGGCAATTGCAGAGTACACAGTTGTTACCGAACGCCGTTTTACTATAATTGATTTTAAATGTGCACGTCGTATGCAGGCGATTCGGACTTCCTGATGGTCGATGTACTCTAGGTATCCCGCACCGCAATGCAGGGCAAGTTGAGGTAGCTCGCGGCGTCTTCCTCTGATAAAAGAGGAGGGAAGGTGGCGGTTTGCGCGTATCCGCTGCGTTGCCGTCTGGCCCGGGGTACTTCGTTCGTGCCCCTTACGCGATCTTATTTGTGCGTGTGCAATGTGACCTGTCCTGTACTGACAGTTGCCAGGCAACGACCAAACACAGGGGTCACCCTGATAATATACGCATCCCTAATTTGAATCGGTTAATTAAGTGGTTTAACCGTGGTCCCGGGTTGGTTTAGTAACTTCAGTGCCTGCGATCTCGTCGCGTTTTATGCAAATGTTGCGTGAAACAGAGATGTGTTTTATGGGTCGCTTGAGAGCGAAGCTTTCAAAAATACGCTTTAGCCTTGCATGAAAGGGGCTCTCAGATGAGGCCAATTGACGCACGAGAAGGAACACGTCTTAGAAAGAATTTGAACTTTTGAATACGCGTCGTAGTGGAAGAACGTGTGTCGCGGACTTCCATTTTTTAAAGACAGTTTATCTGAGTTTTCTACAATCTTATTATGAACACGATATGAAATTTTAATCATTTAGTTATGCCATCAATTTAATATGTGTCTTATATTTTGTACCTTCTTCTGTCTGTCATTAACAGTGAGGCAATCTCTGGCGATGACTGATGTACGCCGAAATCACTTGCCTTTTGAGTGTAATATTTGTGATGCTGTGAACAGCCGTAAAACAAACTTTCCGTGTGCTGCTACGAATTTCTCTCTGATTTCTGCCAGAATTTAGCGGTCGCCTCAACGAAGGAGACTGAAATACGTTTTGTCTGCCTGCAGATAATAAACACGCAAACCTTACAAGAATGTGCATCCGCCGCGGACGTATTTAGAGAATGAAGT
This sequence comes from Zootermopsis nevadensis, assembly GCF_977971745.1. Classification (NCBI taxonomy): domain Eukaryota; kingdom Metazoa; phylum Arthropoda; class Insecta; order Blattodea; family Termopsidae; genus Zootermopsis; species Zootermopsis nevadensis. Next base: position 153,489 of record NW_028259139.1, on the reverse strand, counting down.
ACACCGTTTCAGTCTTTCCTACCCGAAAACGGAACAAACGAGGTTGCTATGGCACTCACTGGGTGTTTATTGCAAGACCAGGTCACCGACGAAATGCAGACAAGAATTCACGCCTGCAGATGTTATCAGTGAATTGAGAAAAGTACCAAAGAGGCGAAGGAAGGCGATGATCGTGAGACGCCGACTGTTTGTGGACGCTTTCCGTAAGGCAGGCGCGGTCGCGTGTTCGATCTCCGAGCAAGAACAGTCTCTGGTTCGTGGGTGACCTGCAAATCTGACACAGGGGGGAAGGGTTTGTTAACTCTGCCCCTTGTCACCCTCAGGATGAAGACGGAAGAGGCCTCCAGGTATTGACGGAAGCTGCGAAAGTATTTAATAAGTAATAGCGGACAACCGACAAGGGGTGGAACTTTATCTTGGGATAAGACTACTCTGTACCCTGCCGGCAACAAGAACCTATTGTGTAGGTTACCTCAGTGATACTTTAAACAATCTACACTACGTGGTATTTCTAAGTGTTACGAACTGCAGTGCTTTGTACAAAGAAGGAATTCCGATGACAGTGCCGTGCCCCTTGTTTTGAAATTAATTTTCTTCTTGTGAGAATGAAAATTGTGTTAATACGGGCGATTCGCTATGCATTGGAGAGGTTTCGCGGCCACAGTGCGTAGTAATTCACCAGCTGTCAAGAACCACAGTGTGAAGAGATAATAAAATATGGCGTTGAAGAAAGGCCACACCGACACTTTGTGGTCCATCGGCAAATTAACTTTACTCTTGAAAGAAACAAATCACATGTGCAAGAAAGTGTCTCGAGAAACTCATGGTTGCTTTCCTCTTTGTTACTGAAAGGAAGAGCCAGCGTCAAGAAAACTGTGAAGGTTTATCGAGTCTTCCATTCAGTCGGATGAGTGGGGGCCAAAACATTTCTTCGCTGTTACGTTCCTCAAGTTGAAGAAAAGTGGACCAACTGCGTTGCAGAGAAGGACGTGGTTTGAATTATTTATGCAGCCTCAGGTCACATTGGAACACCCTCTTTGAAATGTTTTATTAACTTGAAACGACCGACGTGTTTCATAATCTGCGTATCCTACGGTGTGGATCAGCTCTCTTGCCCGGTAAAGCCCCTTCCCCCCATTCCGTTCTGCTGCCACCTCGTGCTGATGACGTCTCACTCTATGCATTCGACCTACTGTGGGTTGAATGAGAGGCCTTGACAGGGCGCACCAGGTGTTGCTCGGCGATGCAGCACACATTTCTCCCACCTGATAATTGCCGGGCATCATCTGAGCACTTTGAGGCTTGTTTGTTTTGGCGCACACCGACACGTGTAGTTCCTGTGCTCTGCTTGATTATTGTATCGGAGAGACACGCACACACAGAATGTCCCCAAAGAGATGTGCGTATACGCATAAAATTACACGGGATATCAATTTTGTTATAGATCTTGTTAGCCCGCGCTTAGACTAAAGGCACCGCTGTTTTACCCTGCGCAAAACCGAAGAAGACGACGCCTTTCCCAAAACATGTGCAATAAAAGTATTTATTTATAACCTAGTGGACGTTTTGTGACTGAGCTGGATTAAGTCACCACCCGAGTCATTTTTTCTGTAGTCTGTGTAGGGCAAGCCTTCAGGCCTATTCACCGGACATGGCCGAAATCTCAGTTAGTGTCAACGTTCGCCCGTCCCTGACCTCAACATAGAATCTGTCAGAGTGGCTGCAGAGGTCAGCTGCCCTGTTCTGACCCTCACACTAGTTTCTTCAGAAAACTGACCACGCCCAATGGCGACAGCACGAGTTCAAGTTACACGCGGCCTGCCAACTTATCCTGCCCGTGGGCATTTACGTATTTCCAGCGAATGTCTTGCCGTCTGTTCCGAACCCTAGTCGAGTTTAGACGATGGAGAACATGCACTTTACAAGGGCGAAGAGGGGCGACATTTAGGACGTAAACGTAAATTATGGGCGAAACTTTAAAGACCGCTTGGAAAATCTTGGCGCAGATGGGCGGATAATATTAAAATTAATTTCAAATAACTGGTTTCGGTGGAATTTGCGTTTCTGTATATTACGTAAGGACTTACGACGCTTGTTTCATTGTGTGCTAACGTGAGAGGAAACGTTCTAGTGTAAGATTAACGCGCCGTGTGTGTCGATAGGAATCTCTGGTTTCGCGAAAAAATGTCGCCCGCGCTCCTGCTACTACTGACCTGGGTATGGAGAAACGGCAGATTGAGCTTTTGACAAATACAAGAAAACAGAATCAACAGCAGATCTGTTATGTTGTATATTTTATTCGTTCGTTAAAATTGCATTTTACAGAAGGTCGTTGGTAAATAAACGCTACATCGGTTTTATTAAACTTTTACTGTGGCGACGAGCAATTCTTAGCGGCCGTGGTTTGACGAAATATTTTTAGTTTTGCAAGTTCGATTGGTACTTCTTCAGGGCCTGCTTTTAAATTGTTTGAAGATATTTCATACTTACTGAATCGAACTTAACACCCTGCAACGTTGAGCATATCGTGAGCGGACATTAATTTAACGAGTTTCATCTAAACAATTTTAAGATTCAGCTCGTAGATCTTACTACAAAGATCAATTCGTGCGCTTTGAAAGGGTCGTGGGACAAGGAAATACGCTGATAGACGCTTCGGGTGAACTGAGGAAAGACACGTATTTCTGTCATGGTCTGTCAATTGAATGCGCACTAACCATATTAATTGTTGACATTTGTGTGGGTGTAGGTAGAGGGCGGGTCGAAGTTTTGCGTTCCATTCGGGTTTCCTTACCGAAACTCTGAATGCATTTCTAATCTCACCCATGCGTGCTAGCATTCGCTGAATACTTTAAACTGGGACGTGTTGCATTTTGCAGTTTTGCTGAAGGTACTTTGCCATTGGAACGTTCACCATCGTCTCTTCATCTTTGATTTCGAACACAGACGCTACGAATTTTGCTGCCAGACAGCGTAAGTGATGTATCTGAGTGGCGAAGCTTCCTAATATTGAAAACCGTTTAGTTACGAGAGAGCTCTCTTATTCACGTATTTTATCATAAAATCCTTTTAGGGCTGTGTTGATTGATGGAAGTGCTTCTGTTTCTCGAGACTCTGCTGCTGTTGTGTGTTCACATGTCCATTCCTGCCGGTGAGGGCGGAGGCTGTGGGCATTCGAATGCCTCCCTCAAGCGTTTTCTACTTGAACGTCCAACCCGGGGGGGCGGGTGACGCGCCTTTTTATTTTTTTTTTTATATTTTTACACACAGCTTAAGTGTTTTTTCTGACCACTGCATTTTCTGTGGACGTAAAACCACTACCGACATTTAGTTTGAGCTACTTTTGTTCGCAAAATTCCCCTTGCTTCAAGTCACTTGTCTGTGCGGACCTTGCCTTAGGTTTGGGCACATTTTAATTGGCTTACGTGTTTTCTCATGGGCAGGCTTTCTCAGAACCAGTTTCAACGTGAATGACGTGTAATACTTCCTCCCTTCTAACTGAATCACAGGCTTCCTTGAGGCCCATAAATAGCTGATGTACTGACCCATATATTAGCATCTCTCTCCGGTGTCTGAGGATATGTCGTCTGTGTGTGATGCTAACCTCAGCAGAAGAATGCTGGCTTTTGGATACAATTTTATGTGTTGGCACCAATAACTACAGTAGTTTGGATACCCCTTCTTGGAAATAATAAATTACGTTCGCCGCCGTGACAGTTATTATTCTTTCCAAACACGATTAATGTCTGAGAAGTACCTCGGGTTGGGTCAATTCAGCCAGAATGTTATCAGTTTCACTGTCAGTCTCGTCTCGAAACCTGTGCGAATCAATCGCTGATCCTTCGGCTGCATGTATTTCAGGCTGCCTAACATCGGTGCCCCAGGTGCGTTCAGTAGCTGACAAAAGTCGTTATCTCACCGATTTAAAATATCGAGAATTTCTTTCAAATATTTCTGTTCGTACGTTTGTTCGAAGGTAATTAATCCCGCATTTCAACATGTCTTTTCCCCCTGAAATTTCTGATAGCTTGGCGAGGAATCTCAGACAGGGTAGCTGGTTTCCAGGCCCGTGTTTTGAACGTGGACCTCCCGATCACGAAGCCGGGTCGTCGGATGTGAAATATTTGAACTGTGAAGCCCCTTGTTTTGTGGTTGTCGGCATTCCCGCCTCACTCGTCTTTGCGCAATTCCTGTTAAGCCTACTTTTGAGGTTGCATGTCGAAACGTGTTCAACGATTTAACTCGTAATGTTGGACAGATATTAAGGTTACTTGCAAAGTCAATGTAAAATACAACTTTTATAAAACAGCAGTCATCTGAGAGGAATATAAATTGGAAATTATTTTTGATTTGAAAACTTGTGTATTCGCGTATAGGCGTGTGAAAATCACACACGATGAATGCATTTCATTACTGGGCCTACACGTTCAGTTAGTTCCCTGGAGAAATCAGCTAAAATAACAGACGAAACGTCATTTAACATGGTCCGTAGAGATTACTTTAACGCGACCTTCCTCGTCTATCTGGATTCGTTGCCGTGAAATTTTCTCTGCGGGCTGAATCATGCCCTTTCACTATGATTCACGATGGTTCTCCACAAGTGCGAAGCCTGCAGTCTGAGCCTCTGTTCGCCTCAAAATGATAAAAAGAGAGAAGAAAAAACATTTCATGTGGAACAAATCTCGCAGTTTCGCAATTCTTTCTCCATCCCCGTCTTTGATTCACAGAAAATAAGATCGCTAGTGAGATGCCTTTTTTCATTTATTATTCCCGTGCCATTGTCGTAACAAGTGCCACAGTGCCATAATGGGCGTGGCCTGGCTTGTTCCTTCAGTTCCAGAAGGAAAAAGACAAGACCTACTACGAAAATGCAATTTTCGTTGCCATAACAACGGCTGGGTTCTTAGAAAGAAGATAGAATTGTATTGTTGAAGGCTCACAAAACAAATTGCAGGAAACAGGGCGGTAATGAAGTATATCGTAAGTATACTCGAACGTGCAAGCTTAATTTTGGGGGCGGAGTTTCTGGAATTAGTCTCCAACGAGAAAGACGCTTTCAAATGCGATAAAATGTATTTTGTCTACGCGTCGTTGCGATTAAAGCAAGTAATGGTCTGTCGGACAGAAGTCGTCGCTGGCAACCAATTGTGTTCGTTAGCTTCTTCTTTCTCCGTGCTTGGGGTGTCTGTCCGCTTCGAACTGGTGACGAAAATGAGGCGTCCCTCGTATTTTGTTGTTAGTATAAACGTATTAATATTTCAGCCTCGCGTGTTCTGTTTAACTGTACATTCGACACCGCAGCGAGTTTATTCTTTGTTTTTGGCTTTACAGAACAAAGGAATGTTCCATTTTATCCGAAAGGTTTGGATTTCCGGACCGCGCCTGACAACTGTTTTGATTCTAGATGATTGTGTTGCAGACACAGATCAACAAGTCTGAAGAAGATATTAATGCAGATTACAGCAGAACAGTTACTTGCTCTAGTATCTAGAGGTAGGTTCAGGTTAGAGACTCACTCTGTTACGAGTTCAATAATGATATATATCATCGCCCTGATGACGGAGGCGGCAAGGACCTCTGAAACGTCGGCGAACTTCTACCAGACCACACGGCGCAATGCGTCTTTGCAGTACTCGCAAGAGGGCGTTCCAGACTTTGTTTCGTTCTTAAAATACCCGAGTTGCTGTTATCTGAGTTATCGGCAGGTCGTGGCCAGCATTAAGTGCCCCAGTTAACAGAATTTCGTGCGCGATGCCATGTTAGAAGTCCTTGAGATATTGCCCTTGCAGATTATATTCTGCTATCTGCAAAGCATGCGCTGACCGTCGTATTGTTTTAGCCGAAATTTTAAAATGTTTCCGGCACTGTATACCACGAGCAGTACCGCTGTTAAATGCTTACGTAATTGAATTCTGGGAGACATTTTATATTCGGGGAATAAGGAGCATGCCTAATTTGGCCTTGACTGCTGCAGTTAAATGTCGTGGTTGGTAGTTACATTAGCGACACTGAGTCTGCTGTAATTGCTACGCATTGCTGAATGAGACGAGACCACAGTCTTTTATCGGAGCTAACAACTTCATCCACCGTTCGAGGAATGTCAGAGACCTTCGGGCTTCGACTCTTTGAACGTACGTAACTCGAGGCATTTGAAAACAAGGCACTCTTACAGAGTTTTCTTTCACTGGTTAAACTGGCAAACGTCTCTGACGGCAGTCCTGCATGTGACGATGAACTGCAGAATTGCTGGTCGATATCGAATTCTCTTCTGGACAGAATTTTTGGGGCAGAAGTATGTAATCGTTCGCCGTTTTCAAAAATGAAGACGACACCTGCCGTTTCATCAGTGGCGTGTCTCTTGCACTGGCGCGTTCTGCCCGCACGACTGTGTTGAGTATGTCAGGCCTTACGCAACGATTCATGGGTAATTGCCTTGTTTCCATGCCTTTCACCTCGAATACCATTAGCGCGTTGTGCATCGATTACGTAAAGCCGGCCACAAGATGGCAACTGCTCACTTGCTGGAATTACACCGTATGTAGGATAATTACTTACTCTCGGTTGCTGGAAGTGTTTTGGCAGCAAAAAGTGAAATAAAGGGCAGAAAGGCGAACGCGACACGCAGGCGCACAGGTACTTTTGAATCACCCTGTAGGAACAGTTGTTGGAAGTGATTCAAAAGCCCTTGTGACTGTTGTGTGACCTTGACCTTGCCTTCAGCAATTTGTGGCTCGTTGTAAGCGTGAGTTTTCGTTGAGAAATATATATATGTGGTGTTATAACAGCGTATGGACTTAAAGAATCACCCTGTAGAGTTAAGTCATTGTAGGCATGGTAGGAAAAACAGTAACAACACTAGATCTTGAAAGCCATTCACTTTCCACGATAAACAGCAGTTTCATGTGCTCGCATCCAAATATTATTAAAGTTCGCTTGAAACAAAAGACTGCGCTCTAATTAGTGGCGTGCTGTATGTTAATGCAACATGGCTGTTGGATATGTTAACGTTTGACAGGTTGTGTGAGTCTGATAGGAAGTCTTTTATTCTTTGCAGCCCTCAGGGCAATGTTAGCTTTCGAAGTGCTGGTCGTTCCAGTTGCCTTACCGGATTCCATGGTCGACGTTACAACACAGCGAACGAATTGTGTTATGAAATCGAGATTTGGGGTTTTCGCGGCTGTCAAAATGCTGTTTGTGGTCTTTTGGTCAGCGAAGGGGAAGGCGGCACGGACCGCGGTTCCTCTAACCATTTTCCCATGAGGCATCGGCTGCGGCTGGCGAGGAATTATGATCATTCCATCGCCGCCGTGATCTGTAAATTTGCGGCCCTCGTCTTTCGTTCAGAAAACGTTGTACTCTGGAGAGAGACAGAGAACGAGGCCTTGACATTTTATTTCGGCCGTGACTGTACCGAGGAGTCTGCAGAACAAGTGAGGACCAGGCGAGCGTTAATACCGGAGTGAGAGTTTTGTATATTTGGATTGACGAACACTTCTTTTGCGAGGATCAGCTATGCTGTGCTCTGGTGACGTCAGCTGTCGTACTTTTCGCAAGTGTTCCTTCCTTAGTGCATGAGCGAACTAACAACGACGTGGAATACGAACAGTTCGGTACTTCGCCCGGCCGACATGTTCCTGTTTTACATTCTACGAAAGTGTGGTAACCACAGAGGACCTAGTTTGTTTGAAGCTCAGTTACCGCACATTAAATTACGCTTGGTTTGGAAGGAGGTGGCTTTGTGCCGTCTTCATTTAGAATCATCATCAGGTCAAGGGGAGGTTTCAATTAGTTTTCTTGAAAGTGCGCGTGTCACAGGTACGTTTTTAGCATTTACAAAAGTCTAGCCGTGAGATTTAGCGTTTATATTTGATCTTACACTCAGAAATGAGGAAATAAATAGAGACAAGACTTTGAATTCACTGGGAAATATCTTCGTTCTTGTTCGCAGAGAAGAGAATGTGCACTCGGGTTGAGTTTTGCCCCATTGCGCCAAGATAAAAATTCCCTCAGTTACATGATGGTAATCATCATTACTTGGGCATAAAATTGCTTTGTTAGTGGAATTGGGTTATGTAACATGTAGAGTCAGTTGCACTGTCTCCAGACTTGATGATTACTTATAGTTCATGTTCATCGTGGAATACGAATTTATTTATAAAGTATTAGGATATTTTTTTAAAACAAATTTAGATGAATCGTGTCCAAGTACTTCGACCCTAATCGATGCCGCTTGGTGCACGTTCATTACACATTACCTAAAGCATGGAATCTGTACGATTGTGAACATTGTACAGTCCTTTTGGTACGAGCACGTGTTAGAACGGCAGGAACTCCGCGGAGATGATTCAGCTCTGCGCATGCGTTGATGGGGAATACGAGTGCTGGGTGCGTCTCCAATTATCAACGCACGAAATTCGCCCTCCTTCACCCTTTCTTATCGACTCTTGAGCAACCGCTGACAATTTGTTGAAACTTCGTGGCAGTTTTATAGAAGCAGCTGTCACCAGACCCCATGCCTCAGGGCTGCGAGTTCTGAGCTGTCTTCACTCGCCTGGGCCACGCTCTGCGATTTTGCTGTGACCTTGAGGAAGTCAGTTCGGTGACTGACTATAGAAAAGCTTCGCAAACCGGTTTATATGTTACGTAATTACTTTAAGTGAACCAGTTTGTTGTTTTGTCACTCTCTCAACGATTCGCTTAAAATTACGTTCGTATTATGCAAGACCAAGTTGGAGGCTGGAACGATTTCAGGATGTTCCTGGTGAAACACGCGTTGTGCTAAACTTCGGTCCCTGTGTTCGGAATTGTCTACGATCGTTATTTCAAGCGATGTAAAAGCAGGAAGAAGAGAGTTGTGTGTGAGGATGTTAGGCAGGAGTCGATCCAGGCTTAGAAAGTGAGCTCGCCGCCACCAGGTTCGCTGAACGTCGCCTGAGCAGTTACACAACCAACTCCACGGAGCTCCCACCACCGATTCTTCAGAAGCCGAGGCTTCGCATCTGCGCGTGGTACATGGCCTGCCCAAGTGAATCATAGCGGTCGTCTCCGTCTTCCAGGCAGTCAGATGCATTTACGCCACTGTCGCCCTCTGATCGTCTGTACGAACAATATGGCGAAGGAGCGAGCGCGAGATTTTGCTCCGAAGGCAGTGGAAACCCAACATCACTTTAGGTGTAGATGGAGGGATAATATTAAAGTGGGTGTCAAGGGGTAGGGATCAGTGGTGGGCTGTTGTGAGCACGGTAATGAATCTTTTGGGGTTCCAAAAGGCGGGGAATTTGACTACACGAGCGACTGCTGGATTCTTAAAACGGGATTATATGGAGCGACGAATCTCGAAGATCGTGTGGGGGACGACTGGCCTTCCTTTTGTAATTACACCAGCATTTGGCCCTGATTGGATGCTCGCATTCAGAACAGAAGAGCTGTGAGCCCACAACACGTCATCATTTAAACCTGTCAGGTGTTGGGTCACGTGGCCTGCGAGATTTACCAACGTCCATCATCAGGGCGATGCGTGGTCTGTGGAAATTGGTTATAGTCCGTAGTTTGGGCAGTGCGCCATAAGAGTTGCGCCATGCGTGCGTTACCTAACATTTTCTTGTTTGCGTAAATTTAGTGTGTCCCCTGTAGACGATGTGTTTGATTGAATCTTCTGCAAACAGAATTCTTTGTCGCACGAAGAGACTTGCTGTCTCTTACAATTCACTTACCTCTTCTGCTTACGTATCCATGACAGGACTTGCAGTTGTTTGAGAAAGTCTGTAGTGGGATTTGAGTGTTTAGGAACCAAAGGAAATGCGAGGGAACTTTACTGTGTCTTTCGTGTCCCACCCACGAGCGTCAGTGAAGATGAAGTTTCTATTCTGAGCGTTCATCCTGACCAGCCTGCGGACCGAACGCCACGCGTCCTCTCATTATAAATACGTAAGCATGAAACAGGCTCACCAAAACGGCAGAAACTTGGCAGACGATCGCCCGCACGGTTACTGACCCAGCGTACACAGAAGACGTCAACCAATGAAAACAGCAGATCTGCAAAATACTTCCACAGTTCTCGATCACACGGCGGTTGAAAGCAGCGATCCTCTCATGTAGGCGCATATTTAGATGTTTGTATGCGCTGCACCGTAGTTGAGTCTGCCTGGTGGACGACCGCGGTTTGATTCCTGACAGGGATAGAAGTTCTTGTCTTCGCCCCACGTCGGCGGTATAGTCAGTCTCATATCCAGCGAGCACCTTGGGGCTTTATGGCTGCAGTGACCTCCTAATGGCGCGTGGATCTACTTTGTCTTTAAGAGTGGAGAGGTATGTAATCCCAAATGTATTCTAAAGTGCTCTGGCGACGGTGATTGAGATTAGCTCATTCTGTGGGAGCCCGCCCCCTTCACACCAGTCCTCGAAACGTTTAAAATAGACAATCCCTTAAAACTCAGGAATCCAGATTTTGTATTTCTGGTTTCATCAAAGACTCAAAAATTGCCGGAAACGACGTACAACATATTCAAACCGCGTTGGTGCACTGTGTCTTTCGTGAACCACCGGGTATAGTCCATTGGCAATCGAGAGTTGTCGTAAGTTGTGGTGTGGAGTCATTCTGAAGCATTTCCAATTAAACCATTGCTCGACATGTCAGAGTTCCCACGCGACCCCCCCTTTCTCCAGGAACTGACGCGGATATTCTCTTGCCCCAAATCATAAATTTTGCATTCGAAAACTGTTCGTGGAGAAATTCCAGCCTCAGCAGCTGGCTTTCTGCTTTTTACCTTGGAGGACGTTTCGGTTTCTTTGCACTGCCCTGCTGTTCAGGCTGCTGCGACAAACGTGGAGGTGCCCACTGAGCTCAAAAAAATAAATAAAAAGAAGTCCCTTATTCCTTAATACGCGGCAGGCGCAATTGTAACACAAGATTATGTAACTCACGGCATTTAAGAGGAGTCAGCCGGTCATGTATCGTGAGCGTGACTTGTTTTTACGAAGTATCTAACCCAATTTGACCTCTTCGTAAATCGTGACCCGTTGAGGAGCCAAGGGACGCTTCTCAAGGACGACAGCAAATTAAGGATCTTTCTTTTTTAATTACAAATTTTGCGAATGTAGAAGAGTTGCCTCTGGCTGCCGACGTTTCAGAGACATTTTCTGCCTCCACGCACTGACGATGGAGGCAGCAAATCCGCGTGAGACGTCGGTAAGTGTCCACATAGCCAAATCAGCTATTTAAATTCTCTCGGCGTCTGTCTTGCGTCTAAGTGGTGCAGACGTTGGGTAGCAGTGGCCTGTGCCCGTGGAGCGGGTACGCCAGAATCCGGCTTGCCTTGAGGACTAGTGGATTAGCTGAGCAGTGGCAGTCAGAAGTGGAACGTATTTCTGCATCAGCCCCAAATTCTGTGTCCTCCTTTTCCCTTTTTAATGAGTGCCAAATGGCGTTAGGAAGTGGCGTCTAGTTTTTTAATAAGGGGGAATGCAGAAAGAAGCGAGTTTTTAAATTGTTCTGTGCATGTGTCCCACATAAAAGTTGTTTATCGGATAAAACAAGTTTGCGTCTGATTGCAATCTGCAAAGATCTGATTTTGTTGTCTTGTTTTGTAAGGCGGTTTCTGCCGATGCTGCTCGTATTTTCACCCCACCCCCTCCCCCATAGGTCATTATTTGTCTGTGAGTATCGGAGTGCAATTTTCGGACTCCACGTTTCATGTTCGTCAGAATTTCAAAAAGCTCCTCCAGTCGAATCCCCCCTTTTTCAGCATTTCAAAAATGGTTGACAGTTTTGAAAAGGCGCCACTTATTTCGTTATATCGTGCACTTCCCAACTGATGACAGTGGCCCTGCGAATTTCTGAGGTGTGCAAACAATTGTTCTGCGATTGGAAGAAGACTGCGAGTGACGTAATCTCAGGGTGGCTTGGACTGTCACGTGATGGGAGTTAACCCACCCGACCTCCTGCACTCTTGCGGCCCTCCATCTAAAGAGGAAGAAAGTATTTGGGGAAAGTATTTTTGCCATTTCTTTAGACACACCTAATTGACCTTGTCTGTCCCCACTCAGCTGAACCTTGCCGTTGTGTTCCGTAGACCTTTGCAATCTGCACGTAACTGTACCTCTTATAATATGCTTCATTTTGGGAAAAACTGCCCTAAGGCCACGTATGTGTCTGTCGCGGAATGGAGGCGCGTAGTAGATTAAACTACGCCTGGAAAAGAGAAAAACTCGTTTCGAAACTTGCTAATAAAAATGATATATAAAGGTGTCTTGGTGACAGCTCGATGGAACAGGTTCTATTCGTGTGTTGAGAAATGAGTAGTAAAATGTGTGACCCGGGGGAGGAAGGGGAGGACGGACCGTAACATCGAGTTAAATGTCGTCGTCGGTGTCTTGTCCCGTGCGGCTGTGGCCGGCGAGTTTTGTGCAAAGGTCAGCCAGCGAGTGAAGGGAAGGCGGTGGATAGGCCGGTGCAACGCAGAATACCTGCTCTGGAAGGCGGAGGGGTCCTTGCACCGAAAGGTCAACTTCTTGGCGATTTGTTGTTGCGCCCACGATCGGTTAGCAGACGTCTCTGTTAAACGGGAGAGCCAGACGTCAGGCTGGATCTCGATGGCCACAGCGGTTCGCCATAACGCACGACGACTGTTCACACCCTGAGGGAGCTTGAGATTGCTGTTGAAAAGTCGGGTACCAATCAGATTCGTAGCGCAAGGTTCTTATGAGGGTTGAAAAACTTGTTTGTGTTATTTTAAATAAGGAAGCAATGGAAAGAATCAGGTACTTTTCTTCCTGTTTGTATGAAGTGTGATAAAATGTAATAATTATCGCTGTTATCAGCTACAAGCGAAATCTTGTCCGACTTTCGTATGGTGAGGCTGACACCGGACGCAGACGAAAATATTGGGGATCGTCAGAGTGGATTTCGACATAATTAATCAACTTCTTATAAAATATTGGCGAAGACGTGGGAGTTCAAACGGACTATCTGTCAGTATTTGCAAGAAATAAGAAATTTTGTCATTCTCTGTTCCAGCTGAATAATCCTTATTTTGTGGCATTGTGACATAAAAATTGTCATAACGAACAATTTCATTACAGTTTGTTTTAAACTGGCAGAAGATGTAAATATGAGGTCGTAGGATTTTGTAATGGTGACCGATGGCGGTGTTTTGTCAAGATTTTGGTCCATATAATTGTATTCCTCAACCAGATAACTTTGAGGTACTGGAAGAAACTGTATTTGTTGTTGTTTTTTTGAATGACGCTTTGTCAGTTACTCACGTTAGATTATGGCGTCAGATGGAAAGGTTTTGTGTATTCTGAGCTGGGAAATTTTTTGGAAGGAAAGGTCGTGGCCTGTTTTAAGGTTCAGTTTGTCGCTGGGCAATGCAGTATCGTGTATTGTTTGCATTTTTGCCCCACTCCTGTACAGAAGATCTGAGGTACGACGTACACGAGGGAAATCCTCCGGTTGCCAGGATTTTCTGTCAATCGATTTCAGCGAACGAAACAGACGCTGCTGCTTTCAGGGAGCAGCCGGGTTTAGCTCCCGTCTCGCCCTATGCTGTCCCTTTGTTCACCTTCGTGGTACTCAAGTTTAGCTTGTTTCAAAATAGTTCTTATAGATAGGATTTGAGATTTTAACCCCGGCACAACCCAGAAGACGGCGATCTTCTCATTATTATGGATGTTTGATGCTGATAATAAGTAAAATGAGTCCTAAATTGAATTGAAACTCTTTAACCAACCTGGGTTCAAGGTCACAGAAATCCCCGGTCACATGACCCGTTCACGCCGCAGTTCGTGTCAAGAAAACTCGGTCCTTTGGTCCTGTCGTCGCCTTCCTTGGGGTGGGGGGTGGGGGGGGGGGTCCGTGTCTTTGCTGTTACTTTGTGCAGTAGTCGTCCCTGACCGTCACGTGTTTCCAAGCACTATAGTAGACAGGTTTTGCACAAGGTTTTCTGGCCAGCAGATACATGAGTTAGCTAATCACTCAGCTTGCTTGGCTGGCCGGTCCAGCAAACCCCGGAGGCTGTTAGGAGCTCTTCTGTATGCCAGAGATTTATTAAAAAACATTCGCCCTTCTTATGTCATTTCGGAGGACCTGTAGGACCTGTACCCATGCAGGAAAACCACATTGACGTGGCCCAGAAGACATTCGAACCCGCGGTTACTTTGTCCAGGCGTTCCAAAGGCATACGCGTTTTTGTGAGTCGCCTTAAAATCAACAAGCTCTCGATATCCGCCGTTAAGTGGTTCTTTAAAAAGTGTTGGATCCTTTTTTAACGTGGGAAATCATGCCGTAGAACATTAAACATGTCTTTATTTTGGTAGACTAGTTTAATAATTTATTAAATAGATTCATGTCTCACACATAATTTTAAGAAAACGTTTCATTTTGCGACATCATTATATTCTTGTTTATCAGCCCCCACATCAAATTTCGTACAAATCCGTCCACTGGTTCTCGAGTTTAATCGACTGGGTGGACATTGAAGTACTGCGATCTGGTGGTCAAAGTGGGAACTGTGGAATAAGGCGGATTTAACACCCCTTAAATGCACGCTGCAAAGAACACACGAGGTTACTTTTGTCTGTTTCGGCACAGAATAATACCCTTTCGGAGCTTCATATCGATCACAGGAAGTGACGTAGATACGCCAAAAGACGCAAACGTAATTCGATAGTGGGGCATCCGACTTATTTATAGCTCGAAGGCTTTAAGGTACGTACTAAACCGAATTTGGTTTGGTCCACTCGCCTTTCAGGTGCAGTAAGTGAGAATAACAGAGGTGCGTAGTGTGATGTAGATCAATGATTAGACGCGGGTTCTTGTAAGACAAAATGAGTTTATTCCTCACACCAGTTAGAGAATTGTTCTTTCTAACTTAAGTTGTTACTCTTGGAGTCTTTCCTGTTGCAACAAATATCGTCTCCCTTTCTGTCTCTCGACTCCACTGGATTTTGCTCGTTGTCGGCGTTTCTGTTCACCTCAGTCACCAGAACAAACCACCCCCGTCGCCTGACCGCTCAGGTCTAACTGGCAACCGGCGCTCCACGGTTATTTAAAGATCTTTGGCACTGCTCCAGAAGCTGCGAGATGGGTCTCACTTGTTCAGGCCCTGATGTATTGTTCCAGAAGGTGGGAGAACACTCGTTTCTGCCTCAACTTCAAGTTCTCTTGAGCGTCATCACAGTTACCGTACGCAACGATAGTACACCAGGCCACAAGACCCGCATTGTTACTGTCGCTATTTTTAATGTTTTTTACCAGATTATCTTTACATTTGGGGAATTGTATTGTAGCATAAATATTTATTGCATTATCAATTTTTTAAATTACAACAGTTGGCTATAATTAAAGGTGTCTGTCTGAGGCATAGGGGTCTGAGGGCTTCATAATTTATTATGAATGATATTGGAGGGACGTTCAACCCTCGTGGGAGACGTGAGAAACTGTTGCAGAATTTTAGTCGGGAAACCTGTACGGCAGAAGTCCCTTGGGAATATAATATTGAACTGGATTTTAATTAAAATTCTACAGAATGGAAGTAGAAGTTAGTTTCATTTGGTTGCATCACACACACACAAACGTGTAAACTGTGCATTGCAGTCTGTACTGTCTGTCCGCAGGATTCGTGATGCAAAATGTCAGAATGCAGTTTAAAGCGTTTCGTAGCTTCGGAGCTTCAGAGATAACGCGGCAGCGCTGTCTGAGTCTTGTTTAATCAACTGGAACAGTTCCACCGATCAAGCTTCCTGCCAAAGTAATCTTTAATTCGGGGCCATTGTACCGCTGTGTTTGCTTATTTTGAAACCTGCCACATTCTTAGCTCTGCAGTGAAGGAGTGTGATTTTGTAGGGCCGACCGAGTCTTTCAACCAACGCGGATTTGTTGTTGGCAGAGTGGTTAGTATCCCTTCTTCCCGTTCGGGAGGGCGCAGGTTCAAATGTAGGTCCGGAGACGACTGTCCGGGTTGAAGTATGTCGTGATTTTCTTCAGTACGTCCGTACGAATTTGTGTCAGAGGGTGTGAGAACTCGTAACATTTACGAAAAAATTGGCAATGCAGTGTCGTAGCATTGCAGTAAAAATAACGTCCTCGAACGTTTGCGAATATGAAATTTGGTTCTACAACTGTTGATGACGTAAGTCTACGGTGACACGTATGAACTGAGATATAATATAGAAAATGAATCTTACAGAAATAGGTTTTGGGCTAGATTAATCTGGCTTTTGATAAATTCCAGTGGCAGTTGCTTTTGGACGCGGTAGTACAACTTGCTTAGATTCCATCTACTCCGAGAAGTGTTACCAGCTAAGCCAATATTAGGTTCTGCAGAAGGATTCTTCGCCATGGCGTTGACTAGTAAGGGTCACAACTAGTGTGACGCAGTTTCACGTTTTCCCCCCCGCCCGTATAATTATTTCGCTTGTTTTTCGAGGTCGTCGTTGGGCCCATAAAACCTGACTCTTGTACTTTGTACCTTCTGTTCCGTTCCTGTGACCGACTGCACCTTCCTGACGTCATGGTTTCCACGCTCTCCGGTCTTGCAGTGAATGACTGGTGTTTCGTAACACGTCATACGATAACCAACATTTGCGTCACACATGTCAGTAGGCTTAGACGCAAATAGATACATTCTACAGATCTCTCTGAAATTTGATTAGAATCGATTCTAAAATTTTTACACCACGGATAATATTTCGCAACTTAATTTGAGTGGGACCATGTTAAGTGGATGTCGGCATGAATGAGTCTGCAGGTTTCGGATTGGGACGGCCGCGTGTTGGAAAAAAAGTAGTCGTGAGTCTGGCCGACGGGCTAACGAACTGTCAACTCCGAAAGGCAGCCATGTTGTTTTTGCAATTCACGGCACCAGCTCAGGGGCGTGCTGTATGCAGAACGCAGCGAAGAAAGTCTTGTGCAAACTCGGGTCCTTATTTTGGAAGAATAAGAAGTATAAATGCGAAGCGTAAACCGGCCCACATGTAAGCTGAGAAATGCTATGAATTAGCGGCCTTCCGTCTTCTACATCGTTCGCTGCGTTTATTGTGGTCGTAACAATTCAGCGGGTGAAGTCAGGTGATACTGGAGGCCAGGGCTTCAAGAAGAATCGTGGGGTGCGGGTAACAAATGAACATAAAAAACATTGGGTTCGTTTTAGGACGGGCCATGTAATATTCTGTACCTTTCCCAGGAGACTGCTCCACGAGGCTCGTTGCAGCCCTTCAGATTTCTGTGTCCTTGAAAATACGTAGGCCGCCACGTGATCTGTATAAAACACGAACGAACGCCTCCGTTAAGCAATATTCGGAGTTTTGTGTGTTTTCTTGCGTACAGATAATTTCGTTTTATTTTCAATTCCCCGCAATTCGCCCCGTTCTTTCAAAAATACCATCTTTTACACCCAGACAAAACTAATGACAGAATTATTCTTTCGTAAATCCCATTGTTCGGAAGTTTAGAGAACAGTGGATAAAAATAATTGTCACCGGCGAATTGCTGTTTGACCGACATTTAATGCAAAAATCTTTATTAAAAATTGTTGTCATTTATGAGATAGGCGCCTGTCAGTCGTCAGTAATGACAGCCGCTGGTGTTAATAAACCTTAAACCATCACAAGCTACGCTTTATGAGAGAAGGCAACTTTTTGTTTTTCGCGAATGGCTATTACCCTCTCGTTTGTTTGCCAAGCTGTCAAGGAGCCTGGCAACAAACGGTAGACCCAGAGTTAGGTTAGGTTTGAAAGTAAATGAAAGCGAACCAGGCCACGCCGGCATTTAGACAACCCGCAATACATTAATCATTACTTGGTGATGGCCTTGGTTGGGGGGGGGGGGCGGCTGACTTGCGAAAAGAGAAAAGATCCAGGAATGGCGAATACAGATGAATTTTTATCTACTTCTTATTCTTTGTGTGGACCTCGCGTGTTCTCTCGAAGTGGTGCCAAGGATTGCAGAGTCTGGAACGCAACATCTCTGCACAAAGTGCGCTGGGAAAGATCTTGCTGGTGCCGCGATATGAAGTAGGTTATCGAACAACGGACCGTGTGTAATCAGTGCAACCGGTAGAAGTAGTTAGCTTGAGTTATGACGTGGTGCAGGGACGTCTGACAAGCTGATAGTGGCTTAGACGCTTAAGAAATTTTCCACTTTATAGAGAGCCCCAAAACGTCACATTGTCCCACTGGGTTTTGAAACTAAAGTTACCACCGCGTGTCTCACAGTCCCCATGCAGCTCTTCATCCTGATAATATTTGGCGAGTAGTTCGCATTATGAAGTTTCTCGCTTTGTTCTCAAACATCCTTCATTTACTTTATTCCGTCAGGGCCAGAGACCAAGTTTGACACCCAGAAAAAAATAACAAGTAATATTGTAACGTCAGCGTACAAATGTCAACATCGGTTTCATTGGTTTGTGTATGAGCTAACGCCATTGGTGGCAAAGATTCTGTTCCAAAAGTGACCTCGGATCATTCTTTCACTGATTCTTCAGTCAGGATGGCGGAAGCTGTGGGATGTCCGGGGCTAGTGGCGGTGTCCCGTGGGGCAATACCTCTGGAGCAGCAGCCCAGGCCCCACTGAAGCAAGTATCGTGAGGAAGGGCCTTGCCGTTAAACCCCCAGATGTTAAATAATCCTAGTCTGGGGGGGGGGGGGGGGGGTATTACCCGTGGGATCCCAGAAAGGGGCTTATTCCTGGAAAGTTGCCGAGGCTCGTGACAAAATCCCTTGGGTGCCGTTCAGATCCTCCTGAGGCCTGGATGAACTATCCCGAGATGGTAGATGCCCAGGGTTGTCCAAAACAGCAAAGGCAAGGAAAGTAGGGCAATTATATCGAGGGCGGAGCCCAAGAGCGAGGCATTCTGCAGGGTCACAGTCCTGCGGCGACCACTGGAGGGGTTGCGACCGCCTTGGTCCCGGCACTGTGACTGCAGAAAATAATTTCCTCCAAGAAAATGCCCCTACAGTACCGTAAATTAGGCCACGACTTTGTTGTAGCTTCCAGTGGGCGTAATTCTGTACTAGATTTCTGAAAATTCGTAATCCCCCCCCCCCCCCCCTTAGAAATTTAAAGTGCGCGATGATCTTATGAACCCCAATTTTCCTGGGATATTAAATCGGGCAAAGAATAGATTCTTCGAGAAAGGTCTGGATTCGGTTTCGCCTGATACCACACACCGCCGAAATGAACACCTACCTCGCGCTGCTGTGCAGGTCTGGCGCTGTCTCTGTGCGAGACTTGTGAAATCTTGCATTTGATCTTCAGGATTCTTGGAAGCATCGTGAGTGTACCTTGGAACAATTCAGGGTCAGTGAAGCTGATTCACTGTGTAGCCCACAGCTGGCTTTCAGTCTGCCAGTGGTGGTGTGGGTTTGGACTAAAGTAAGTACACCTGTTCGAAACATTATTTAAATAAAAGATCTACTTCTCAGTTGGGTCTCTCAGACATTTATAAGCTTTTTAAACACTGATAAACTTGTGATTAATCGTAAGACTTGAGGTTCTCACAGCGGTGAATATGAAGATTTCTGTCTTCTGGGTTATTGCGCTGTGTAGTCTGGTCGATGTTAACCAACGTTTCAGAGGTCATACTGCCTCCGTCATCAGGGCGATGAATATGCGTGGTCGATGTTAACCAACGTTTCAGAGGTCATACTGCCTCCGTCATCAGGGCGATGAATATGCCTGGTCGATGTTAACCAACGTTTCAGAGGTCATACTGCCTCCGTCATCAGGGCGATGAATATGCCGGCTACATGGACCGGTTAATCAGGGAAGCCATCGAGATCGAACTTCATCCTGATAACTTTAACAAGGAAGATGGACTTCACCTGAGCCGGTCCTGGAAGCCTCTGATCCACACACTCCGAGGACTCCGAGAACGAGCAAGAGTGCGCCGCCAGAACCAACCAGACCAGTAACTCGGCCCCTTTCAGGGCCTTTATCCATACAACTACACTCACCTTTCTCTCTCTACTTTCTCTCCCTCTCCCACCCTCGCCCACGTGCTACCATTGGTCCACTCCCATACCTGCTCCCATTGGCTCGGGGCAGGCTACACCTTTCACGTCCCTGCCTATAAAATCCAACTCCTCACACCCTATTGGCATATTCATCGCCCTGATGACGGAGGCAGTATGACCTCTGAAACGTTGGTTAACATCGACCAGACTACACAGCGCAATAACCCAGAAGACAGAAATCTGTGATTAATCTTTGTAAAAAGTGAATTTATGAATTTGATGGACCGTTACAAGCCAGAATTAAATTTTATGGACAACCCTGAGTGTATAATTCTAAGCCGAAGTACAATGAGACAGTTTAAATTGTTTCGCGCGTTTAAGAATATGATTTTCAGGCAGATTCCGACGACCACGCAAAGACGGCAAAAAGTCTATGAACTCAGGAAGTGCATACTACCATTAATTTAATTTACGTCTGCTTAATGACAATTAAACAAAAGTGCAATAATACCTCTTATGTTTGGTGGTAGAACTACCCCTCACTCACACCAGAGGGAGAAACAAAGAACGATTATCAGCTCTGAAGGAAACGAGACGCTTCTTTGGAAGTGGCTCCACGTTTATATTTATCCTCTGCAAAGGCTAATTGGACCGATCTCTCCTCTGATGTTTGCCATCGGATGTGTGCGACAAATTCCGACAGCCATTATCTGTCTGTCGATATTTGTCATAATGGTAGGCGTGCTGCATATGTTGTACGCCATTCATTGCCATTTGTGAAACAAAGCTGAATTGGGGCGAGGAGGAAGTTCCAGTGGCATCATGCGCCCAGGGGTGTTTCCACGTGTCGTCGGCGGATATCAAAAACGTGTTCTTAAAAGGCGTTCTTGCTGTACGCGACGTTGGACGACAGAAATAAATAGAGCCTGTTCTTTCCTCCTTCGGAACTGGATTGGAAAACAAGATGCCTTGCTGACATCCTGCTATAAAGGCGTGACGAGAGGTCACCAAAAGTGTTGAAATACGACCAAGATTTGAAAATTGTGACGAAGCGTGACTAGGCGTGACGTACTGTAACGGCGTGACAAATTGTGGCCACTAGTGTCAAAACGTCACGAAATTTTTCAAAATGTTACCTAACCTAACAAAATCCACTAAACAAACAACCTAACCTACCCTAACATAACCCAACTAACCTAACCTAACCTAACCTATCGTAACTCCATCTGACGTATTGCAAAGTAGCAAAAATTAACCGATCCGTTCGTAACATAACGTAAGATTGCCGAAACGTGACTTAGTGACCACGCGTGCCCAATCACATAATAATTGTGCTTTGACGTATTTAATTTGTTTAAATCGTACAGTTGAGCTTTCAACATGTCACAAAATGGGATGTTTCTTTCCAATAGCCAGCCTTTCATTTCGTCCTTCTTTGATTAAGACGTCTGTGGTCTTTCTGTCTGAGTGTTGTGGTACGAAGCGTTATCAATGACCGGGTAGGAGATTGCAACACAGTACAATCACAAGACAACAATATCGGGCTTTCGCACTGCTGCACTGACACAGACTGTACTGACCGACGGGAACTCCTTCCTTCATTCGTTTAGTGGTCCTCATATTGGGCTCTCCCTACAAGATCAGCGGCCATAATCGGTGGACCCAGTTCTATGCGACGTGCAACGCCTGGCAGTTATATAACCGGAGTTGTTTCTTCAGAGCCTGCCTGCACTATCACTTGGCGCGTGGACCTGTTGTGTCACGTGACTATATGATCGGTTCTCTGGCATGAAATCGCCCCGTTTTTGTGGCTGTCGTACGACCCCCATTGGCCTCGAATCTGTGTTTCCTCGAAGGAAGAAAGGAATAAGACGTTCACGGAGGATGTTTGGTGTAGGCCAGCGAGTGCGTCTTCGTACGGTGGTAGAATTGTTAGACGTCCTACGCGTGAACGAGAAATGCAATTTCTAGTGTGCAAAGAGTCTCGTATCTTTGAACCGTGCTCCTTTCATACCCCTTTTGCAAAGTAATATACTGTGATGCAGAATTCCAGTTACAATTATTTGCTGTGTGGCGCATTTGGGGACTGGTCCATGTTATTATTTACCCACTCGTTTGCACAACATCAAACGTTATGGCGGTCAACATTTGCATTTATGCAGAACGCTGACTTGGCCAAGTTGGTTGTATATGCATGCAATTTCGGTAGGCTGGCGGGACTTTTATTAAATGGCGTTATTTTTCTTTCTGAAGTGTAATTAATTCGGTCGTGTTAGTTCAGCCAGGACTAGACGGTCCGGGTTTCACTGGCTGTAGGTTTGGTTGTATTGGAAAATCGTATTCGGGCGGTACCAGTGACCCCTCAGAGCAGTGATTATTTTAACTTAGGCATTTGAACAATGCAAGTTGTGAACACAACCGTGTAAACGTGAATGTGTCTTGGCTTCGAGGTTTCCACGGGAGTGACGGCGAAAACGTTCTTCTGGTTGGTGGACGCCATCGTTTCGGAGAAGCGTATGGCGTCCATGTTCAGGGTAGACAGTACGTTTCTCCAAAAGAACACGGTGTTCTTCGCCCGATCGAGAGGAGGGGCAGCGGATTTGTTCTGGTTGCCAGGCCTTCGCTCTGGTTTGTTGGATGTCAGCAGAAAAGTAATGGTGGCCTTGGCAGTCGCATTACTGTTATGGCGGACGAAACGCTTTCGTAATCTCACACCTCACCCAAGGCGCTGTGTTTGTCCACTGCACGAAAGTGAAGATGCTGTTCTCAGTTCTCGTTAAATTGTTCGTAAGGGAAACAGCAGATTCCACGTTCTTTTGAACGTGGAATCTGATGTCGTTTCCATTGACACCTTGTGGCGGGTGTTGCAGTTTATAAATGCGAAATGCATCGTTTTATGCATTAGTCGTGCGTGGTTGCGTGGCACCGAAACAAAGGGGCCTGTTATCGCTTTATGCGCGTGCCATTATGGTTATGATTTCCTACAGAAAGAAACGGAGAGACAAACGGATTTTATGTTTTAAGGTAACGGTTAGTATTTATTGGAATATCCGGTCAGAATAATCTGAGCCGGATAATTGCCAGGCCTACGAAGGCCTGTGCGATTTGCTCTGATCATATAACGAAGTTCTCACTCAGTTTTAAACGCAAAGCGATTAAAATCTATGTACTTTGTATTGCAGGGAGGCGATCCTTCCTTATCGAAGCCATCGGAAGTCCTCAAGGTTGCTGTCGGATTGAATACAAATTACAAAATAAGATCGCTTCAAATTAACTGCATTTTCCCGTCCGACCTTCTGTAGGTAGTAGCAGAGTTATCCTTAAAAAGCTGATAGTCATGTATTTGATGGAACCCCGAAAGTTAGTTACTTTTAGTCGTGCGTAGAACGGGAATTTGCCGAATTTGATGGGCTGTGCAACATCGACTCGGTTGGTTGTACCTACAGACTACCACGCGCCATCTGTCCGGTACAGCTTATTCGATATACGTACTGGCAGGTGCGTTTCGTATCTGGAGTCCGCCTTCTCGATCCACGCCCCCAGCATTAGCCGCATCGCGCTAACTAGGAACCCACACTCGCGGGACGGAAACCAGTTTGCGTGTAATAGCCTCTTACGGTGTTTTTGGCAGGGAAGAACATCTTAATGGGGCTATTCTGTTTATCTGTCGCGTCTCTCAGCTAAGATCGCACCTCGTTTATCTGTAATCCTACGAACTGACGTAGTGCACAACACAATTCGAGGTTATGCCGTTGGAGGCTCGTCCAAATTCATGCCAGTAACTGATGATAACGTGAAGCATGCTCCGATCGAGAGGTGGGGGGATAATCCTTCATCATTAACATCATTACTAATGAGTGATAATGATCCTCTGGGAGGAGGACTGATGCCAGCGTCGTTACCCGCACGCGCGCGCACACATTTTTATTTTTTATTCTCAAATTCTTGAGGTGGCAGGACGATACTCGTCCTTGACGTCTTTTCCCATATTCCTTGGAGGAATAAACTGGGAGTATGTGTACTTATTTACGTTCCTTTGGGTTTCTTATATTTTGTGTTTCGCTCATATTTTTTTTGGAATCATCCTAGTTTTCGGAGGCACTGGTTGTGGCCTTGTCTGAGGTGCCAGCCTCGTATTTGCGCGGAGGGTCTGAGGTAAAGCATTTTGAAGTTCCATCAAAAGTCGGAGAATTTGTTGATCAACTGAGCTACTGTCAGCTTCTCATGAGAGTAGGCAAGTGGAAGCAGTCGTTAGAACATGAGCGAAAAGAATAGCACAACGCCAAGACTTTGGTCGCAGTATTTTTTAAAAATCCCTGTAATCGCGTAATTTATGTTTTTGCATTTAAATAGAGTTTTTTTACTTAACAAAAAGACAATAGTCTAAGATGCTCCAAGTGACCTTATTTATTTTTTTGAATAATGACAAACATCAAGCGGGAGGCCATGTTTTTCGATGCACAATATTAATATTACCGCATTAGTAATAAGTCATTTTACGTTTCCGTACCGACCGCATTGAAACTCTTCACACATTCACAATGGACTAAAGATCTGGCAACCATGTTCATGGCGCTGACGTTTCGAAGCGAGACCTTGATGCGGTTAGGACGAAAGGTGTGTATGGCCTGCGGATGAAACGAGTGCCGTCGGTTATAATGTCCTGGTTTTGAAATTTCCCGGGGTGCAGATCTTAAAACCCTAGGGTGGAAGGTTCTGGACTGCACCGCGTAGTCTGGTAGTTGGAGGCGACAAGGACCTCTGCAACGTCGGCAAACTTCTACCAGACTACTGCATCCCGGGAGACAGCGTCTTCGGAATCACCGCTGTGATGGTTGGATGTTCTCAGGGAGGACGCTGTTGCATGAAGGCTGTTTTCTACTAGTTTTATCCGCAGGAGACCAGCAGTAATGTTGACGGCAGAGTTCTGCGCCGCCCCTGCGAACGCAAGACGACTAGAACCAAAATCCCCATTCGCTCTTCTTGTTTCATCCACAAAAGAACTTTTTTGTGTGGTCACGTCGAGATTCGAACCCCTGCCTCTCCGTCCTTCTGACCAATTCCATTGTGTCGTCTGCTGTGATGGATTCAGTTTCGTGGTTGGTCGAAGGGAGTCACATGATCTCTAGCGTTCCCCGGTTCGTGGTTTTATAAAGAAAAATAGTTGTGCTGGCCGCGATGATAATAAGGAAGGACACGCTCACCTTGAACACGTCGCTCGTATAATACGGGAGGCTCTGTGCCGCCATTTTGTGAACCACTTGAAACAGAATAAGAATAAAAAAGATGCAAACGTGAAACAAAACGTAACTTGTGAAAGTCTGTTGCTAACACGCAGATAATGGCACAGTCGGTGAGTCGCCGGCTTCTGACCGCGCTGCCCCGGGTTCGAGTGGGATTTGTGGTGGACAGTGCGGACAACGGGGCCCTTTGCCGTCCAGTTATGTGACGATGCTGTCAGGTAGGAGGAGGATGAGGATGAGGAAGGATGCGGCCTCTACCTTTCCGAAACCTTCCTGGAGGGATTAGGGACGCCACAGAAACGTCGGTGCACGGGCCAAGCTTTAGGCGCAGTGGCGACCCTGTTTCAACAATTTCTGCAAGCTTTCTTCACCCGCGGCAAGCTACGATTTACCAAAGACAAAGCCGAGCGGGGGTTGCCGATACAGAACAACGATTTCTGAGCTCAGTGCGACCATTATGGAGTCCCACACACAGTCCTATCTGTTGCCTTGTTATCTCATAATTGCCTTTTTTGTGTATTCCTTTACCTTTGAACTTCTCTCTTTCAGCCAGCGACATATTGCATGTCTTTTTGTGAATACAGCGTTGCACATTCGTCGATACTTGGATTTTATATCACGAACATTGACAAATAGTCAACACCGCTCTGCTGCCAAAATGCAGTGGATCTATCACAGGAACAGCAACAAAGATATTTCCTTATGCTCCGGCCCGCGCACGGTTTTCGGCCCTTCCAATCCTCGTGTCGTGGGTTCGAGCCCGAGGAAAGGCATGGGACGTGTGTCCGCGTCCTTTTTTGTGTAGGTCGCGCGGTCTGGCGATGGGCCGCTGTCTGATGTATCGGCTGGAACTGGTCGGAGGGCCTTGATCAATTGAAGCTGTAGACGAGAAACGTTACGTGGATTCTGTCCTGCCTCTTAATGTTGATGTTATTCGTCGCGTTGTAAACTTTCTTGAGGTTGCAATGAGCGTGGAATAATTTGTTTGGCGACCTTTCGTTTGTTTCAGATGACAACCGAATCAAACAGAGCGTCCTTGTGAACCACCCGGTGTAATTGCTGTGATCGGAAGTCGATTGAGACGTCGCCCGACGTCTTCGCCTCCGCCCACTCGTCTCGTCTTCGGAGGTGGCGTCGCTATGGATCGCCGACGGCGGTAATAGCCGCAACGACACCGTGAATCGGAGAGTCCCCCACGCGTTTTCGGACTATATAAGCAATTGTTTTGTGTTTGAGGGGGGCCAAGGGGTCATGGACGTGAAGCACGAATTAATTTACCGCGTGGGGGGCGGAGGTGATGGTGGTGATGTTGGTATTGTCGATAGCATCATGAAGGCGGGACTAAGCGGTCTGGGGGCCAGTGCAAGTGGCAGTGAGTTTCTCTTGAGCAGCGTAAAAACTGAGCCCCGGGTGCACAGTCCATGTGACCCCAGTGTAGGGACTACGGCGTCGGGGATCGAACTGGGTCACCACCTCGCATCTAGCGCGACGGCCACGTCGGGTGTGGCGCCAAGTAGCAGCGGGGGCGCAGCGACGTCGAATGGAGGCTTGTTTAGTGGTATCAGTGCAAGCAACAAACGACCTCGAGCCGATGACTGGTTACCTTCGCCATCTTCTGCTTCCGCGGGACATTTACCTCCTCTCACACCCTCTCCGGGACCTCCAGGACATCCATACACGGTTATCTCTAACGGGTATTCGTCTCCACTGTCCTCTGGCAGCTACGAGCCGTACAGTCCGAACGGAAAAATTGGTAAGTACAAGATTTTCCTGACTTTCTCTGAAGGGCCACGGACAGACGTGATTGGGACTTTCCTTGTGTGTTCGTTGCTGAAAGTGAAAGGAATGAGCGCGGATCAGGTTTCGACGAAATGTGGTATCCGATTCTGCGTTAAAGTTTGGAGAAATATCGTTTCGATGCATGAAACTGCTGCCTACTTTCGAACGGGTTGTGCCTCGCTCCACCTTCGAACTGGGGAACCAGTTTTCGTGACAACCCGCGACTGCTTTTCCATTGTCCATATCTGGAGGCCTTCTCCCGCAACCGTGACCCGAGGACGAGCAACACCGTGGTGACAAGGGGCCAGTATCAGTAGGCACGAACATAAAACGCACGCAAGTCGCTTTATCAGTACCCTTGCCGAACAAGTGGGCTGCTTCTTACACACGTGTTCGTTGATATCAGCTGTCACATGGAAGGGTCTCAGCCCGCAATTCGTGTTGACGGCGCAATCCAAAGAATGGGGTCATCTGTACGGCGTTTGGTTGGTTCTCCGTTAATCCACGAAAATGGTCGAATAGCAAAGTCATTTATGTCGATAAATGCTAATGAATGTGGGAGGACACGGTCGCAGCCAACTTTGAGGTACTGGTAAAACGAGTTACATACTGAAGGGAACTTACGTATAGTGATACCCGCTATTTCTGTTCGTTTACTTCGCTCTGTGCTTTTTGTGAGTCTGTCAGTGCTTAAGTACCATCGCGGTCTGATTATCACTTGCCCGACTTGCGTCTGACGTAGCGAGCCCCAGATTGGGCGGAAAACGCCCAGCGTTCTGGAAGTGGGCACAAATTTGAAACTGGCGACGGACGAACCTGACAATCCTGTGGCTGTCAGGCGACAGCGCTGAGCGGTGACTCTGGAATGTACATTTTTACGCTCCTTTTGGTACACCGGTATCTTGACGAAGCCGAGTAAGTAAACGGACAGTAGGACGAAGAACGTTGCGAAGCTTTTGTGATCCGTGACTTTCATCTTCTTGTTTTTACGATGTGCTGGGAATTAGGTTGCTTTTCGGAGCCCTTGAAATTCACGTTAATGAGACTTCCCTACATTTTTTTCTCGTATGTCGCCAGCGCCTCCTCTGACGATTGGTCGCAGTTCATGACTGGGGATGAAACCAGGCGCAGGAACACGCAAAAGACATAGTTAATAGAAACGCCCGCTTTTGCGTCCTTGTGTTTGCCTGCTTCATGCCGACAACAGAACCAACGCCCTTTGGAACGTATCGCTTGCTCGTTGTGCCGCGTAAAGCCACAGTCGTATCAAATGGCCCCGTGTTATATTCCCAATGACAACTATCTTCCTCCGAAAGAGCGCTGGACACGCGATTGCAGTCTGTGGAATACAGGTTATGTTGCGGGGGCAAGGCAGTGGACTCTTTGTTTTCTGGAAACATTAATACAATAACCGATCCCACCAAATGGATCGTATTTACAATTGTCTCATTGGCGTATTCTAGCGTCCATCACAGATCAGACGAGAGTCGGCTACCCCGGTCTAGTCTGCAACCCCCACCTCAGTATCCATTTTCAAATGTTTTTCCTGCTGAACTGATGCAGGCCTGGTGTTCGTTTCCCCACGTCTGTCGCCAAACTGCTTAAAATTAGGGTGTAGATGGGAGGATAATATTATATTTGATTGGCTCCGGTAGGATCCAGCGCGTGCTGTTGTGAACGCGGCCATGAACATTCCTCTTCATTGTCATGCGCCGGGCAAAGCCAAAGAAATGTGAGAGAACTAGAACAGAATTAAAAGTGCGTCGTTTGACGATGCTTTCCGCTCAGATAACGTAGAATCAAATGTTGCGTCGAACAAGGAAGGAATGTTCAGTTGGGAAGGAAACGGTCGCTGCCCTATTTTAAGTTGGTCGAGCTGAGGTTCCCAATCCGTGGCCCTCCGGCCTGCCTCTTGTAGTCTTGTGTCATCCTGTTTGATGAAAAATATCTGCCGCCTAAGTTAAATATTTAATTAACCAGTTAGAGTGAATTTCAGTGAACTTTACCATTCAGCAGTGTGTGTGTGTGTGTGTGTGTTTCTTGTGCGTCGAAGTGGAAAGAATAAAGGAGACAGCGTCGTCGCCTGTTGTCTGCAGCGCGCTCTTCTCAGTCACTCCCAAGACCCGCAGCCAATCCGATTGTGTGGTTTTCCATCAGAATTACCGGCTGTATTTACGAATTTTGCGATGTGCTAACACAATACTCTTTGTCACGTGGATTTTTAGACGACATCGTCAGACAGAACATAAATAAATAAAAACGCAAATTCAAATCCCAGGTTTTTTATTATTATTATTTACAAATTAGAGGGAACACGATAAATAGATTTGTTTCCGAAGGACAGTTTCGGGAGAGAGTAATCGCAGAGCAGTTCCCACTGATTATGTTGCTGTTACTCCCATTGGCCGCTGCACCCGCATAACCTTCAGTGCCTGATTACAAAACATCTGCGTGCCGCGCTGTTGTCATGCCGTTCGCATTCAGGACGCGGCAGTGAGTGAACCAACAAAGGAAGAATTTGTTTGCACTCTTTTCTGTGCCTGAAAGTGCAGTCTAAATTTTAAAATGGCCACGATATAAATATTTGAGAACAGAAATATCTGGGCTGTGGCGCCGTGTAGTCTGACGTTTTAGTGGTTTCAGAGGTCGCCACGTTACAGTTTGTGCCTTGGCTGTGGACAGCGATACAACAGATTTATGACGAAATTGAAAAAAAGCGTTCTTTGTGTTTTGTCCATTAAAATCGAGTATCAACTGCTGATAATTGGGAACGAGCGCTTGAAACAGCAGTCAGTCCTGTTTGTTCTCGTCAGTGCATTGTGTGGCGGCCACTCACATTCAGCCGTTATCCTGTAGACAGAAGCACTTACCCCGGACCAGGTTTTAGGGCAACTCGAGACGCTGTTCCGTGTTTACAAGGCTTCGACGTTGCGAGAAATGGAGTGGACGTACGAACAGACGAGAGAAACACGGGAATTTGAGAATCACCTAGCGATGGGAAGAATCTCACTTAACACGCGCCGAGAGATAGCGGATGGAACTTCGTTTTAACCCCCAGCACAGCCATAATGCACGAGACTCATATTGGGTTGGAATGCCTGACGATTTTAATGGCTACTCTCAGTGTTTTCAACCTAATATCGAAGTAACTAAGTCCGTACAGGGGGGGGGGGGGTCGTACTCGAGAAGTTAATAGACGCTTACCCGGCCAGGAAGTTTCCCGCCTGTTATGGAACCCAAAGGCTCGATATTGCGTTAACAAGATTCCCCTACCAGAGCCAGGGGTATCCGGCCCACAGCTTAGTAACATTTCTATAATGTCCGTTTTAATACGAGTATTATGAAATCGAACTCCTGATCAGGCGTGCAGTATTTCGTCGAATACCGGCCGGAGGGGGGAAGTGAGTTATGTGACGCTCTCGCACGAAACTAGTTACGCTAATTCAAATAAATGCCTTTGATGAATCCCAGAGTAAATATGAGATATTTGAGTGTTTACGGCGGTGAACATTTGGATGTTGGCTTTCTGGGTTGTAACGCCATGTGGACTTGCAGGCAGATCTACGTATATGCCACCATTGCGAGTCCTTTGAAATCTTGACAGAGTTAAAATGTTTGGCTGTCCTCGCAAAACACTGTGTCATGGCGAATGACACGTGGCTGTGAACATTAGTGAGTGTTAAACAATGCGATAATAAAAACTACGCTTTCCGTCGAATGGAGAATGTTATTGTCTTAGAAGTTATAGTGCTTAGTTAAACATTTCACTCATGCGATTGTGAGTCGTAAATTGATATCGTGACTAAGTGGGCATTCGATATGTGTAGAATCTGCCTCCACTTCACTCAATATTTGAATAATGTCGTGGAAGTGGACGTGCCACTTGCATCTTAGTGGTAGAGCAGCCTGTTGAGGTTTGGTGCAGACGTTGGCCGTCAGTACCTCTTCGTAGGTTGTGATTAGTCGCAGGGTTAACTTTTGTTTAATACGTAACATGACTCCGTTCGCATTACGTTCCGACGTCGAAGGGTTTTAAATTCTGTTTTGAGCCTCGGGGTGCTGCGCCTACAGAGGGTAGGACTTGCAGTTGTCGGAGAGAGAGAGACCAGGAGATGAAGAATCTTCACGCAGGGGGAGATCTCAAGAAACGCCGCGTTGTCTGACGAAGTTTTGGACGGGGGGACCTAACGCGTGAGACAGTGGGAAGGAGAATTTTCCCCCTCTCCTCTCGTCGTGTCATATACGAACACACACGGGAAATGAATTTAACCTCGGATCACAGGTTTTGATGCCAGAGAAGACAGTAGTAGGATAAAATTTCGATTTCTGAATTGGTTGAAATGCGACGAAATTTCGACTTTTCGTATTTGACCGTCAGTTTGGATATAGGGGGATTATTATGAATGATGACTAGGAAAGGATGTGGAAAGAGGTGATCGTGGACTGTCTGAAAGTTGTGTTGCGTATTTCGCTGGACACGACTGAAGAAAACCTCGAAAAAAAAAAAGCGAACAGGGCAGGAGGCTGTAGAATTGAAGCCGAGCCGACATTTGATAAAGAGTTCGAATTGTGTGTGATCGGTTCGCGGTTTGTATCTGCTTGAATGCGGCCATGATTTCAGTGTCTTCTCGTTTGCTTATGATCCCTTATTGCTATGTTACTTCATTGATAATAATTTTATAAGAAACATAATGAACCACTTAAGTGTGTTTTAGTATCCTTTCGTGCTGTGTGGTTCATGTAAGTCAATTATCATCATCTAGCCTGAAAGGATCGTAATCAGTGTTCCCTAATGATGATTTACATTTGTGAACAATGTTTATCAATGACTTTTATATGTCGAATGCGTAAATAAATCATAAAAGTGCCGTGATAAGATCAACGCGGTTATCAAAAGTAACCAGGGCCCAAATGTAGGAAGTTTGATATTATCTTCAAATAGAAGATGGAAACGTGTCTTTGTTTTTAGGTGTGGCCGGGCGTTCAAGTCGAGTGCGTTCGACACTTAAGACCATTTGCACCACATCCACGACTTTGGACTTTGAGCAGACCCGCTCGACGCTCCCTTGCGCCTTGCGTTCGCGCGTCGCTTTGTCTGGCGCACGGCAGGAGAGCTCGTTTCTGACCCATGCGCTAATTTTGGTTGACGGGTCAATGTGGTTGCTGCCAGCCAACACATTCAGTGTTGCCAACGTACAGACACAGTGCTTTGCGTGCAGACTCGCGGTGCCAAAATTCAGTGCCCATATTTATTTTGTTTTTGTTTCAACAAGTCGAATTTGTTGGCGTGTTTCCGATGTTTGCATTGGAAGAAATAAAGTTCTGTTTTGGTAGCAACATTTCAGCTACTTCAGATTACGTATTTTATTACTTTTCTATTCCTGTGATGGAGCTTGTGTGACTTGTTGCCTGCGGTACAGTCTGAGCCTGATAATAACGCGGAACCATCGCCACTCGTCATGGTCGGAATCGGAGTCGAATCTGAGAAACTCTTCAAAAGATGCCCCCAACAACTTCCTTAAGCACTGTGTGTTCTTGTTACAAAATAAGAAAAAACCCTCTTATGCCTGTCGAATTATTTGCTTAATATTTCCCCTTCAAACCCCGACTCAGAGAACACTTGCCGGCCATAAAGACATTCGGTGTATGTCCAAGGCAAACTTAACGCCGGACCCTTATGTGATCAGTGAGACAAAACCGGGGATGTCCTATAGAATTTCGAAGAAAGTTAAATAGACCTACATCAGTACACTTAAGAAATTCTGTACGTACAAAACCAGAGCTGAACTCGCCAGTCCATGGCACCGGTCTCTGTGGGGCTCTACCCTGTTCGTTTTACGTCCTGTGTGACCAGAGATTGCCGGTGGCGAACGTCAGATGTACATTGTACACCTTTGCAGTAGTGTGCACCACAGACTCGTGTGTGAGTGAAATAGTCAAAGTGGGAACTCGATATTGCTGTATGAACGTTATTACTATTCCATTGCTTTTAGAGCTAGATCACGCGGAAGATGGCGGATCTGCGGTGCATTGAAACCCTTAATTGAAGGATTTATGTGCGGATCAATGCAAGGGAAGGTGCAACCGAGACATTTGCCTGCCATCAGCGGCCACTTCTTCTTAGTCGAGATGTCTGTGCTACAGAATGTAGCCTATGGCCAGACACACAGAATGTAATCTAACAGTCGCTCAGCTGGTCGTCAAAGTGTTTCTTTATCCAGATTTTCCGACTAAAATTGTGTAAACTCGTCCGATTGTCTTTCTCCGGCGCCGTTGATTTCATCGCCCCGATATTTTATAAGAGTTGAAATTAGATGAGCTTTTCGTTTGCAGTGTCATCTCTTCATAGATCTAAATATTTTTCTCAGCGCCCTTAACTCGCATCATTCCCTCGGTGTGAGCGGCCATGGTTTGCTCAATATTCATAATCTAATTTGCTGCGAAACCTAGTAACAGAAAAAATGCCGATATTTCTTCATTTCTCATCGTGTGCTGATTACGTCGTCTGTGAGAAGTCTTTGAAGTAGGGTTCGGTGTCCACTGACTGTGGTCATTTAATTAAACATATTTAAATTATTTAATGAGCGTATTCTCGGTACTTGGGCGGGTGACCGAAACAACATGTCGGTCGTTTGCAGTTTGAATTTCCCCGTAGACGTTCTGACGCCTAGAAACTCTTCTGTGCTACGCGGAGTGCGGGTTGCTTTGACATTTGAAAACGTTTTATTTTCTTTTGTAGAAAGTGTTTTAGTTACTCGTTTGACTTTTCCCGTGGTCTAGATGTAGCTAAATTTGGGATCGCTGAAGATTTCGTTATGTGCGCGTGTGAGTGAGGGTTCTACAAACTAAGTGAAATGAAGTCTCGTTAAATAACGTAAGAACCGAGTTTTAGATGTGCTAATTATAACTGTACCTAGCAAAACGTGTTCGCAGACAATCCCTGTAACGCGTGACATAGAACAGTGTTAAACCTCTCAGACGGAGTGAGGGCACCAGACGACGACAACAAGAATTTGCAGTTGTTGTCACAAACACCAGGCCACCCGCGTAGAGCCAAGTCCCAAAGTACGTGCAATCAGAGTGGCGTGGGCAGTGGACAGTGTCCGACGCATTGTTGGAACAAGGAGTAATGGCTTGATGTGGCACACGCCGGGCCTTTGTTACGCGTGCAGAGTTTATCGGTGGTTCGTCGTCGTCGCAGAGCACGTACGGCGATGGCGACGAACACCGCGGCCGAGGAACTGCGCCGATGCGTTTTCACGTACTCACGAACTCGTGAAGGGAACCGCCAACCGGAAGACACTAAGAAGTACACCAGCAGATGTGCCTTCCGGTCCTAGACCGCGAAGAAGAATGGGTCACTTTCGTGAGTACGATGTCTGCAAACGAAACAGCAGCAGCAGCAGGAGGAGACTAAAACTGCACACCAATCATATCAGGGGTGCACACTGTAAATCCGCGTCGGACCTAACTCGGGCACATCCGTAGATCGTCGCTACGTGATTGCACGAAATCTGTGCCTGGCCTCTGCGATCTGTTGCGGAGACGTTTTGCCGCCTCGAAGAGCTTGTAGTTTCTTTCGCATTTCAGCTTTATTCAGTTTTTTGTCGGGATTTCTCTTCTCGCTCTTCCGCTCCACATACAAACAAGTATCAGCAATCCCACCCACGTCCAAGATAACACAAACACTAAAACTGATAATACATTTTGCCGTGTGATAATGACAGATGACCCGAGGCCTTTAGAGGGCTGGGGGGAGAGGAAAAAGTAGGAGAAATCAAACAATTACAATTGTTGTCGCAACGAATGAACTATGAACTGAATTGTCCTGAGGATGGAGGCGATATTTTACTCCGAAACATTCATGATCGCCAAGAAGGCTACATTGCGTCACAGCCCATGAGATCAAATTCTCACAACACTGAAAACCTCGCATATCATATGGACGTCACTCTATTTTTATAGAAAAAGACGTAACTACACCCCAGTGTGAGTGCGTAAGCAAACACGCATTGCCCTGGTTCCGCCATATTACACATGCAAGTGGTTACGAGAATAACCTTAAGGTTAATTGCAGGGACGTATGTTAGGGCCTGGCGTTTGCTTTTGTGAGTAGGGTTAGGAATATTTGGGTTCCATAGTGACAAAGACATTTTGTGGTCACTAAAATATTCGATGGTGTGGCGGGGGTGACATTTTAAGAGTAAATTATGTGCGGAACTCGTAAGGTCTTCGGCTGATAACGAGCTGATGACCTCAACCGATGACGCGCGTAAGGAAGGTTCCTTCGTTCGTTCACAGCTGGAGAAAAGCACAATCAGATCGAGGAGAGACAAATGCGACGGGCAACGCTAAAATCTCGTTAGTTTTGCTGCCCTAGAATTCATAATCGTAACACAGGATTGCACACTGCTTACGTGCACGAGGCATTTATATCCAGCATGTTTCAGGGTAAAAAGAGCTCATTGTCTCGTGTGTTATCAGCAGGTCGAATGCGGATTTTAACTTTTTTCCTTGTCACGCATTAGAAATATTTCGCTTCCGGCTTCTGCCCCGCAAAGTAGAGATGAAAACGTCCAGAACTGATTGCACCTGTCGTTTTCACATGGACTTGTTCAAAGCGGAGAGACCAGTGGGGCGAGGCTGGCGAAACTGGAGGGGGCCAGATGTTATTGGGGCGATGAAATTAAGGGTGCTGAGGTGGGCGAGGCGTGCAGCACGCGTGTGATGGGAAGAAACCACTTGGCAGCCTGCAGCCGTAGACGGCGTGATAATATTAAAGTGGGTCTTTGGTGTAGCTTTGTAGTATGTGAGGGCGGGTCTGGTGAACGTCGTGACTCCATAAAGGTTGGGGAATTTCTTGGCCAGGTGAGCGACTGTCTGCTTCTCAGGAATTACTTGCGTCGTATAGATAGACATTTTTATCTGTGGTTAACACCCCGAGAATACGCCTGCTGCGTGTTTGAGTGACGTCTTCATTTGGTCATTACGTAAAGGGAGAAGAAAAATGATCCGTACGAAACTAATTTCTAACTCGACAAAATTGTGTGATTGCGGGCAGTGGCGGTTTGGGGGCTTGTTACGCGCGAACGTTTTGAATGTGATCGACATGTGCAGGATACAAAGTTCTGTTCATAAAATTCATTTTGCTTTGAGGCTTCACGGCGTTACATCGACTCTGGTAGAAGGTGTGGATAGGAAGGAACATCGAATGTAAGAAACGTCTTGAATTTGTGTCGGAGGACGGAGGAAAAGTGTTGGCAATCTCAGGGTATTTGGCTCCCAAATGGGATATAAAGAGAATTCAAACCACGGGGAGACACGAGAGGAACATTCACCTCGGATATCAACGTTCGGTCCACTTTGTGTGCGTGTGTCACACGGTTATCAACAAATGCCACTCCTGCTCGGATGCGCGCTCTGCCGGCTTGATATCGAGTTCGTTGTATCCACGGCCGCTGCGGAGAGAGAGTCGCGCCTCTGTTATCATGTCGGCAGAAGCGACGCGTGTTTTATTGCGTAATTTAAATTTTGATTTCTGTTTCCGTAATCAGGCCGTGAGGCCAGTGGCCCACCGCACAGGACAGAACCACTGGTTGATCTACCGAGAGCTGGTTTGGTGTTAATTAACTCGTGTCTCTGCAGTCGCTGATTGTCTGTGCTGGCCGATACCCTGGGTCGGAGATCAGGGCCAAATTGTTCTTTGCGATATTGTCGCTGAGACTGATTGACCGGATGACGTCACTTCCAAAGTATTTGACATAAAAGATCGATTTCGTTACGTTCGTGCCCTATACAGAGAGCTCTTCGCGAAGTTTAAGTTCACTAGAAACTGGATTTGTATCAGCAATAAATTAACTTCGGTGCTAGCGAAGTTACAAAGAGCATCAAGAAGAATCCATTTTTCTGCCACGGGGCTTCAACAAACAAGTGAAAGATACATTTCTTCTTCGTTTGCTTCTCTTTCAAATTGTCGAAATGCTTCACGTGGGCAGAGAAGTTTGCTCGGGTCCTTTGGGTGAATTCATTAAGAGCGGGTTTAAATATTGGCACTGATCGGATAAGCAGTTATGCCAACGAGGAGGAACAAAATACGTCTACCGCGTTCTCGGCTGCGCTGTGTAGGGGCCATCGTAATTGACCTTGGCATTTATTTAATACTCGGACATTTTTGAAAGCCAGTCGCATTATAGAAGCCACATTGCCTAGGAATATTGTCGCCCACCCCACTCCACCCGCGTTACCAAATTTGATCGAAATATGTCGTATGCAGGCTTTCAAGACCTCGCCATTTTATGTTCTGCTCAAAGAGCCGAAGTTCTTCAAACGTACTGCAAGTGAGGCGTGCTTGAAGACCTACGCGCCCCAATCCGTCTCTCGAGGTTGGACAGGCGGCTTCAGATCTCTTAACGTCTTCTAGAGACGACCCGCGAACACCGGAAAACTCCGTTGTTACGAATTTCCTTTCTTCGGTCGGTGTCGAGTTTCGTTCTGGGGAAACAGGAAATCTCGTACTGCCGTTGAACTAGACGTCTTTATTAGGAAATACGAATTCTTTGTTTGTCAGAAGACGTGTAGGAGGACTTGAATGGCCCGTTCAGACTTACAGTTCGGCAAACTTAATAAAGAATACAAATTACCTGAGACCTAACCTAACCCAACTTACCGTAAAGCAATAAAACCATACTTAATCAGGGGTTCCGCTGCTGCAAAAAGGAGTCATTTGATGAGCATGACTTTAGGTACACGTTTACGCAAATCATTAAGTTTTTGTATGTCTCGGAAGTTAGGTGCACAGGGCATAAACGTCGTGTGGCGTGCCCTAGAGAGAGATTGCCATGGGTCGTCGTGATCACACGCACCATCTCGCCTCTCTGCTTTGAAGAGTTTGCTCCTTTCTTGCAGAAGACTCCTCTGCTCTGCCATTTTCCTCGCGCTGTTCTGTCTGTTCAAGCAAATTGCTTATTTGTACGCCCTCAGCAGTTGTCAGTAAAACTTTTCCGCTGGTGGAAGTTGGCACACGTGCTCGATCGTGCCCTAATTTTTGTCGCAGAAGCTTGGTCCTGCTTTACCCGTGAAACTGTTGGGATTTTGGCAAACCCAGAAGGAGACGGGAAGATCGAATGGATCGTAGGAAGGTCGGAGATGGATGGTAATGGACTCAGGATCGGGCGTTGGTGCCGGCCGCGTTGTGCACCCAAGGAATGCGATTCGCACAGTGATTCCACTGCCTTCTAACCACGCGTCATTTGCATGAAATGCGGGAGGAATCCATGTCTGTTTGTTGAATGGCGTTGGGGAGATGATCATGCAGACGATGTTTCTAAACCGTGAAATGGCTTTCTTTTACGTTCGATGCGGTTTTATTGAAAGTTTGAGGCCTTCTTTGTCGTACGAACAAGACGGAAAAACTGTACTACTGCCGTGTGCCAAGTGTTCGCGGGTGAGACGCGTCCTAGCTCTTTTCAGCTCGAAGTCCTTGAAGCGTAAGGGACAGTTTCGAGTATTCTTACCCTCGTCACTTGATGGAAGTATCAGCTCAATTCTCTGGACAGGGAACCTCCGGTGCTCTTTGGAAAGGAAGTTGGGGAGTGGAGGAAAATGTCTGCCCGCACCATGAACGGTGTCCATTCTTTTAGTGTCCGCGCGCAATATGGCGGTCGGGTAGGAGAAGTCGCGTGAGACAAACTCGATCTCATTAACCAGTAGCATTTTTGTCCGATCGCACACCGAATTTATCGAACTAGTTTAATGCTGAAACGATTCAGAACTGTTTGGGTTGCCTGTCGCGTACTTGCGAGGTGGCGTCTTCGTTGTGAGGCCCGCGAGTGGCAAAGGACGTGGACGTCTTAAATACGAATGGAAACAAAAGGATTTTTCAAAAAGGTTTTGGGTGTAGTGAATAAGACAGTGATGACTGAATGGGACGATGGAGGCAGCTGCAGGACTGAGCGGCGCCCCTCAGAAGATAGAAAGGGAGAGTTTTTGTCTGGCCTGCCGGAAGAAGAGGAATGTCTTTATACCCAGGAAGTTCTGTTTTGCTAACAGAAAGAAAGAAGAAGGAAAACATTTCCAAGGTCAGGCAGGTGGGTTCAAGTGGTTGGGGGGGGGGGGGGGAAGCAGGGAAACGAGGCCACGTGCTCTTTTTTTGCTTTGTTTTTAATTTTAGAAAGTAAGACCAAGGTCGTCTTCGCAGATGGCGCGCGTTGTTGTCCGGGAGCGGATGGGGTTTTCGGCCCCCCGTTCCTTGTTTTGGCGCGCGAGGAAGAGAGCGTCGTCGCAGCAGCTGGAAAACCAAAACGCGTCGTTCGACAGATTCCGAGGCAGTGGACGTCGTCTGGGCCGTGTTTGGTCCGTCTTCTCATTTACCGCATCCTAATTAAACAAAAACTGACGGTCGCTCAGTCAGCCAAGCATTTCCCCGCCTTTTATGGGACATGAAAGCTAAGTCTCTTTAAGACTTTCCCCCAAGATCGCTTTTAATATTATCCTCCCGTCTTCTTCTAGGTTTGCCAAGCGCTGTGTTGCCTTCATGAGTTCAGATAAAAGACGTTGTCTGTGTTTCTCATCTCTCCTTGATTTGATCATCCTCATGGAATATTCTGAACTGCGTGGCAAAGATCTTTCGCCGAGTTCCGTCTGTCTTTTCCCCCGAGTGTGTGTCATTTTGGTTTGTTGGTTTCCTTTCGATACCTCGCATCCTACGACGTGCCGAGGCTTGTATTCGCTAATCGGACAGTTTTCGTTTCGTTTAATTTTGTCTTCCATTGCGTTTTCAGACTGGCACTCAGTGGCACTCGTTTAAAATGGCGCTGGCATATTTTTAGTAATGGAAATAACAAGTTACACCAAACTTCTCGTTCGTTCGTTCCTAAAAGTAACACGAAATTTTCGCCTGGGGACAGGAAGTTGCAGGTCCTTAAACGTTTCATGCAATTTCCGCCTGTATTTTTTTATGATTCTTTAGTTTTTGCATGTGGCAGATGGTTGACGACTGACATCCGAAGAGCGAAGAATAGAGGGGAGGGAGGGGAGGTACATCGGCTTCTAATTTATGTTAAATTTGCGATATTAGATTCTGTATCTAATTTGACTAACCTTGAGGTCCGGAGGTTCCCCCTCTGCGTGCGTGCAAAAGCAATGAATGCAGACACAGGGTGTTCGCAGTTTTACTCCAAAAAAGTGTTTCCAAAGTCAGTGTAGCGATGGGCCTGTTAAATGTAAACCCAGCCCAACACAGTTCATAATTATTGGTTTGTGATCGGTGTGTTGTACTGGACGTTGTCTCAGATATGGACCGACGTTTCGGGAGTTGGGTTTGCCTAGGTAGTATTGATATGCAAAGGTTGCGGTTTCGATTCCCACTGCAGCCACCGGTCTTAAAACCCTTTGAGCAATTGAATCTGTTCATGCAGGCGAACATTGTCATCCGTCGGATGGCCGGGAGTTTTACGTGGACCGACACCGGATGACTCGTCTGTCGTGTGGGCCTAGTAGACTTGACATTAATTGGTTCAGTGAAGGTGCGAGCGCATTGTAAAGAACTTCCTTTATTTCAGCTCACAATGTCTTGTAGGAGAGGTTTGAAGTGGCGAGTCTTTTAAAATTAAAATCGCATCGTGACAACGAGTTCATTCGACACGGTTTTTTCCCGCCTTCTGCACCGATTAATTTATTTGCTTGTATCGGCGAGTAGAGCGAGCCTAACCTGCATGACGGGAAACCGAAGGTTGCGGAGTTCAGGTCTTCACTTCATCGGTCCAACGGATAGATTTTTGTGTTTTGCAGACCCACAGTTCAAGTATTGTCGCCAAGAGGTCGGCTGTTGTGATTGGTCCTTTATTTTCCTTAGTTTCAGCAACCACGTAAAGGCTTGGAACCTTAAATTATGCCTCACCCCCTTCGTTCGATATAATTTTTATCCAATTAATTTATCCTATCGAAAATAAACCACAAATATACAAAATAGCTGCAAGGCATTTACCTTGGGTGCAGGGGTTTTGCTTTCTGCAACCCCCCACCCCTCCCCCGGTACGAAACTAAGCTTGGAAGGGGCAGTTTAGTTGCATCAGCAACCACTTGTTTTGCCGTGGCGCTGCATGTTCAAAACATTTGAGCCTTCAGGCCATTCCCACACTCGTCTTCTTTAAGTTCTGCTTAATCCTGCCCACTTCTTAATATTTACATCACGTGACCTCAACAGTGGCCTCGAGGGCGTTCAGCGCAAGAATGGCTCATGTATGCAGCAGGTTATAAGGCGTTTTACGATTCGACGAGGGCCGAGTTGAATGCATTCGGTATGAGGAGAGGTTAGGTATGTGTGGCGTCTCTTTACTTAATCCGCATGGGACCGATTGGTTTAGAAGGCACTGCAAGCACAACTTCATCCGAACATCAGCAGAGGAGGGCGAGGAGGATCCCGCCGTTGAAATGCTACAGACTAATGGCGGAACGGGCTAATAATCCTTGACGTCGTGAGTTCCGAAGTGGCCAAGAGAAGAGACGGGCGAGCGTGACGTAACACCTTACTCAAAGTGAGAGGAGCGACCAATGAAGAGAGGGCCGAGCCAAGATTATTATTTTTCGTTCCTCATAGTGACGCTGATGGTGGTTGGCGTTTGACTCTGACCGGCCGATGGCATTTTATAATAGCTCTACAGCAACTTCCGGTTCAGTGAGGACTTAGCAGTCACGCGAATTTTTGTGCATCCCAGAAACAAAGAAAGTTTCCACTGTTGACCGCGTTAATGTTCTAAGACTCGAAGGAGCGACCTCACGTTGATTGCCTCCTTGGCCTCGCATTTTATCGGTTCCAAGATGCGTGGCTTTCTAGCGATCACCCTTCAAGAACAGATGGGGGCAGGAAGATTTTTATTATCTATACGTGACTTTGTGTTTGTCGTGACTAAGTTTCTCAGTTGGTAAACGATTTGTCGCTCAAAACAATTCTGATGATCGATCGGACAGAAATCCCGGAATGTGCGCGTGGGGTCTTTGAACATTGCAGACAGACGCCCTCACTGAAGGCATTCTGCAGTCCCATCACATTCTTCCCATTCAAAATGCTACTGACCGTTTAATTGATAGGAGCGGCTCATGAAAACGTGTATTGAATGTATTTCGCGCTTTTAGTTACGACAGAAAACGACCCTTAATGTTTTAGTGACACTGGTTAAGGTCTGACTCCGGCATATTCAGGTGTAGAATTCTGTGAGAGAAAAGTTTTGCCGGAAGATAGCAGATCTCTTTGGAAAAGCACCGGACTGCAGCGATACCCTTTGCTACCGCGAAACTATACACGGCAGTGCCTGAACCGTGATTCTTGACAGTAAGAGGTTAGCTTTTATATAAGAATCATAAAATGTCAGTCAGAATCAACTTGTTCCTCGAACGTTTAGCGTTGTAAGAGAGGCTTGCATGTTTTTAACGCAGTTTCTCAAACGGGTTACTGCTTTAAAACTCTGAGTCGTCTAATGGTGAGGTGGCTGTGAGTGGCATCGGGAGGATCTGGAAGGAAGCGGTCTTCATCGTTGAAGTCACCCAAAATTACCTTGCTGGGACTGAGAAGAACCAAGGAAAGTCGCAGCCAGCGAAACCGGTTTCGAGCTTATGATGCAAAACCGGAAACTTTCTGCTGCAAAACAGGAGTGAGAACCATGGTCAGATGTAAAAGTGGGCGATTGTTTTTTTTAATGTCTGTGTAACGAGACCCACAACACAGACGAACACATTTCTGCCCTGAAATGTTATGTCCACGTGCGACTGACAGGGGGTGGGAGGCGTTGAAATCACTCGTGCACGAGGGAGCCTCTCCCCCCTCCCCCAGAATGTTACACTGCCTGTGCTGTGTTTCGAGTGAGGCGAGCGAACTACCGCTTGAGGTGGGTCAAGGTCACTTTCCAGATGTTCGCCGGAGAGCTGGAAGGGGTCGTTCATATCGAGCGCCGTTCATTTGTGGACGAGTTTCCGTCGTCAGCTTCTATGCGTCCCGACTTGCGATATGCTCAATTCGGATCGACTTCTGAATTTGTGAACGTGTCCGGGCGTTCGGTGGGACATCCTGGATGGGTGATAAGCCCGTTGCAAGGTCCCAGGATCAAATTCCTGCCCGGAATGGGAATCGAACCCACGTGGTCACCGCTGGTCCACTACGAATGGCGAATCTCGTTGCAGATACAAGTCCACTGTCAGTGCACATGCACCAATCTGCATAGTTAAGTCTTACTGCTGACAAACCGAATGGACATTCGGGAATGCGCTTATTTCGTTGTTGCAGGACTCAGCAACTCCGTGTACCAGGGTTCTTGACACTTGTCGAAGAAGTTCCATGCCCTTTATAGGACCCGAAGGTTCGATGTCGAGCTCACAGGAGCCCGCAACTCGGGCCCGTCGTTAAACACAGCTTTTATCCGAACCTTAAGAGGCTTAAGTGATAATAGACTCGCATGTTTTATAGCGTGCGTCAACTTTCCTGAAACGCCTTACTCTATAGGCAATGCTGTTAAAATTGTTTCATGACTAGATACGGTTTAGTAGTAACAAGACCCACGTGTTTACGAGGTCGTAGTCTAAGACGGAATCCATTTTAATTTTTATTACTGACTTATTTTACAAGAAGCTAATTTAGCTTTGGAGCGATTGTACAGGGCTATAGAGAAGTGACGCAACCTTAAAATTGTTCTGATTATGAAAAAAATTAATTACGCACATGTCAGAAAGAGCAGTGTTTTATGAGGTGTTGGAAATGTCCAGATCAT
This sequence comes from Zootermopsis nevadensis, assembly GCF_977971745.1. Classification (NCBI taxonomy): domain Eukaryota; kingdom Metazoa; phylum Arthropoda; class Insecta; order Blattodea; family Termopsidae; genus Zootermopsis; species Zootermopsis nevadensis. The sequence goes on along the minus strand of NW_028259139.1, from coordinate 109,757 downwards.
AACAAAATATGACGAACTGTCGTCGTTCAACGCCGAAGGTCGACCAGACGAGATCATTTCGAACTGTTTGGTAGAGGAAATTCGGGAGACTTATTTCTGAACTCATTCTGGCCGTCAAAGTAAGGAGATGCCAGGTTGCGTTCGGCGAGGAACACATGAAAAAGACATGCGTGCACCTCGGCTGTTGCAAGACAACTGACGGACTTTGCGCGCGCAGGTTGCAACATGACGAGGCCAGAGTCGGCTCTTGTGTAGCCACGGCGATGTTGTGTGTTTATTGATTCACGTGAACTGTACTGAATTGCAACCATCGACAAATATTTTAATGTGGGTTGCGTAATTTTTAAGTCATTCTGTGCATCTTTACGCGTACTAATTAATGCTGGATTCGATTCATTATCGACCGGGTCGAAACTTTGTCGTTTCGAAATGTTCTTAAGTACGTTTTTCGTCCGTAGATCAGCCAGTTTTGAACACTGTTAAACAGAAAACCCCTTATTACTGACATGGCAATTTTCCAAGAATCTTAAGCGATCAGTTTATAAATTCGATCCTTTCAAGCAGTCCGTAAGTACGGGTATGGCGCAGGAATAAAACTTATAAACCAAGAGGAAATATTGCCACTGTCGTGTGGTAGGACCCGAACCTAGCTTACTGACATCATGGACTATGGCACGTGGCTTTATCGGCCGCGAAAGTTCCGTAGGGACGGAAATTATTATTATTATTATTATTGATAATTAATAAAAACGACGTATACAGAAGCGGTCGTAGGTTTTTTAAGGCTCAGGAAAACTACGAATATTGAAGATGACCAGTATCTGGGCTGAGATTCGAACTAAAGACCTCACGAATGCGAACCAGGGATTGCTACGTTTAATCCACCGTTTGAAAAGAACAAATGCATTGAGTCTGAGAGCCGCTCTCAGCAAGCCGAGCTCCGCTAATTTTTGGGCTAAGCCCCGTCTCTGTCTAGTGACTCACGTGCTTTTTATGAAGGTGACATTTAGCCGCCAGCGAGCAGTTTCCCTCTACGCCAAGGCCACGTTTCTCCTTACCCACTACGTCGTTGGTTTGAGGTGTCAACGTCCTGGACAATTACTTACTACCTGTTGTCGGGAAGGGCGCGGAGCAGAGGACGAAATAAACCTCTCTGTTGTGTGTTACTGACACAACAACGCGAGTATTTTTCGCTTGTCAGCAGTTTGTGGTCGAACCTGCAACACGATGACAATCCTTTCTTTGTTTCGCTTTCCATTTATGAAGGCATAATTAGTTTTGATCGAAAATTCATGCAACGCTTGTTGAAATATTCATCGATGGCTGTAATTTAATATAATTAGAATGGATTAATAAACACACAATATCACTGTAACTATACAAGTAAAGGAAGACGTCGTTTCTTGACCTCGGCACTAGATAGGGGAGAGTGGTCAGCGTCAGGCCGGTGGGTGGGCCCCAGAGCTCATCTGGGCTAATCGCAGGACCAAATTAATGTAAAATTTACCATAAGAATTTAATGGGCGTTAAAAGTAAATTGTCACGTAATAAGACACTAGAAACGTTGACTGGTGTACACTTTTTCGTGACAACGCGTGGGAATTATTAGGGGGCAATTAGTGGATTAGCCGGGCTCTTGTGCAAAGGAAAGTCAGTGAACGAGCCAAATGCGGTCATAGGAGTGGAATGCACAGAAGTGCATTTGTCCCCTAATTATTTGGACAGACGAACTCGCGTCTGTGCGTTATAGAAGTACCTCGCACTCTCCGGTGAGTGAGTTGTCCTTCTGAGGGGGACTAACACGTGGGACCAAATTATATTTACATTACGACCAATTTCGAGCACAGAATAATCTGGGGGGGGGGGGGCAAATTCACGTGTCCGTCGTCATAATGTACGGCATATGGCAATGCTGGCTGCGTAACTGGCAGGGGTCTTCCACAGTGGTCGATGTGGGTACCATTATAGGCCTAACACGAATTGCGGAAGAATCATTTGTTATGTTGTATCTTGGCGTTTCCGACAGGACAGTCGTCGACGGAATGCAATAGAATTATGCGCGTCGTTGTGAGGTGATAGAACTGGACTTTTGTAACTCGCACCACTGCCAGTTGTGATGTTGGCATTTGCTTAGTTACGCGGGGTGTTTTGGCGATAACAGTGGAAATTCAGAACTACTTTTTCTTTAGCGGATAACATTTTGTATTCGCAAGACAAGAAAAAGCCCCCAGGGAAACCTGAGAGTTTCTTGTAGAAATTCGCATTTTCTTTGCATCCGTCTTTTGTTAAGGAGCAAGGAGGGGACGAAAAGGACATCCATATTTTGGTTCGAAAACAGCATAACTCGAATGAATCCAGCTGCACTGCGCCAAAGTGCCTCACGCCATTTTCAATTTACAAACCACACTAAGAATCGCTGAAGGACCCGAAGATGTCTCCCGCCTTGCTTCATGTTTTGTTGAGTGTACAATGACAAAATATTGACATGGCGTCATGTTTGCTTACGTGTTTAAGTACAGGGCTTAGCATTCAGCTTTAAACAATTGAGGGCAACATAACCTGGTTTCGTCACCCCTGCAAACTTTGCCCCGGCACGACTAGCGCGTCACGTGAACTTCAGAACTTGTAGAGTGTAACATTCCAGTTGAGGCTATTCTCGAGTAGATCGCTCTGTGTGAAACACTGATTAAAGCATAACGTAAACACAGGGAAATCGCTGTTATTGTAATTTTTCCAGCAAGTTCAGTAAACTGTAGTGATTTGGCCTTCGCTTTATCCACAGTGCATTTCAATGCATCGTAACGAGACGATGTGTACGTGTTCCGAATCTCACACTGCACTTTTTCGTGTTAAAAAATCAATAAATCTCACGTAGTCGTTGCAGTCAGAGAAGGCGATATTGATTGGTTTCCACAGAGTCGAGAAATGTCTCACGCGAGACATTGCTCCCCAGCCAGAAGTGCTTGGAAGTGTTTCGTCCTGCCACCTACTGTACATCTTAACAACTACACGCAGACAAATGCTTCGTATAACTCACAGATGGCGCAGCGTCGGTTTATGGAAAGAGATAATTGAAAACGACATAGTTGACAGAGTTTCTCAAAATGCTTCGCAAATCAAAAACTTGCGATTCAGAAGAAAAACACGGTTTAATTCCCATAGAATGAGCTGTCCTGGTGATAAATACAGTGCGTCTCATTTTACGCTTTTAAATGCAGAATGTATTTCGTAGCGTGTCATCATCACAGTCGATGGTTGGAAGAACTCCGGACTACAATAACAAGTTACAGAGACACTCTTGACAGTTTCAGGTGCGTCGGATGAATATTGTGGCTGACAACAAAGGTTAAATTTATTGTCCTTCGTTAAAGAAGTTCAACGTCTAACAGGATTACGAGCTTCAGTCGTTGGTTAAGAAGTGGAACTCGCTATCGGTCCGAATTCATGAAGGTCGCAGACTAGATAGAGAGATTTGCGCTTGTAGATTAATCCACTTTCCACCCCCTCCCACGAAAAAGAACGGATTTTTATAAACATTGTCGGGCACTGAGTAATGCTTTAAAACCAAATAATTCTCTCTCACGATTTCCTTGGCGTATTAAAAAGAAAAAAAAGTTTTGAAAAAATAGCGTTCTTAGATACGAGGCGACAAGATAAAATATTAGGCACTGAGTCATTTGCAGAATATGATTTTTCGCGACGAATATTACCAAATCACACGTGGATTTCAATACTTTTACTTTTTTATTTGAAGAAATAAACCAGACTTTGTTTAAAATGGCCATTGTTTCTAGAACTACTGTCGCTTGGTTATTGGATACAATGCAACGTAATGGCGGTGTTGGATGATGACAACGAAGCAGAGAATCTTGCAACAAGGGTTAATAGCGGCAACGCTGTGAAGTCACGAGCGGACTGCTCCTCACCAGCACGCTACCTGCTTCGCTCTACTGGCGAATCCTCGTGTCTTGCCTCCTTCTTTATCGGAATTTGGTAGCGCCGTAATTTCCGCGTGTGCAGTATTTCATGGTCGGACATTTTGTTCCCACTTCATGCAGAGCGAGGCGAATGACAGAAAAGAAGTTCTCTGTGATTTTGAATCTCTAGTCTCCCACGCAAATTGAGTTTGGGGACGGAGGTTTGAGGAGAATGTCTGGGCTTTGCAGAGAGGAACTTCGTAATTTCAACTCTTTGATTGTTGCGATGATGATTGGCAGAGGGCGGGAGAGGTTGGTCGGAAAACCAGAAGGGATAAGACCACTTGCAAGACGTCAGCGTAGATGAGAGGATATTATTAAAATGTATCATAAAGAAATATGATGAGAAGGCGTGGAAAACGAGGTTTACGATATTACCACACGAATTCTGATGGCCACACACCGTCGCGTGTGCCACTGATGTTACTATTAGCTTTAAAATAAACAAACAGCTGACTGGCTGTTGAAGCCACGATGGCTTAGTCGGCGCAGTCGGGATCGAGTTTCCCTTTTCTGCGCAAGGTCACGAGAGGCACTTCTGTCCCTGGGTACCAGAGTTGTTTTTCGGGCCGTGAAGCTAATTACTCATGTCTACGTAGATCCGAAATTAAGAATTGCGGAGAAAATTTTTGGAACACCAAGAAAAATTATTCTGAGCCAAATTACCTTCACATCGTATTTGCTAAGGCCCAGTTTAATATTATCCTCCTACGCGTGATCTGCTGCTCAAGGATTTGTAAGGGAACTGTTGGTGGGTGTAGCCACTAAATTTGCCCTTTGAATCTGCATTTGAACGAAAGACAATTTCAGTGAAGTTATCCCAAGCTTTTGAGCTGACTTATCTTCTAAACCCGGAGCCCAGAAAGCATTATTACTAAGCGGCGGAAGGGTTGTTGAGGGTTGCGTTCAACAGACGCAAAATTCCTGTCTGTGTGCACTTGGCTGGAACATTTTCTTTTGTTGACGTTTTAGAAAGATCCGTCAACATTGGGTCGCAGGCCATGTTCGGCAATAAACTTCGGACGTAAATTGCCCAATAGATTGTTTCGTTTTCTGCGTGATTGTGTCAGCCTGCTGACCTAACAACGGGACCTCCGAAACCAGCTTTCTCCTCTGTCAATGCCTTCGTGGCTGTAAATCTTTCAGAAATTGTCCACCCGTCATAGAACCCGAAGGTTCGTTACCGACCTCACAAAAGCCCGTGTATTGAGCCCAAACATTCAGACTCCATTTACTCGTGATCCGTTTTAATACTGTCGTCTCATCTAGGATCCCTCCCCTCATGTTTTCGGACAAAAATTCTGCGCGCATTTAATGTCTTCCCCATGCGTACCAAATTACCCGCTGAACTGATATTGCCGTAATAATAATGTGAAAATGTAGTTGGGAAACCCGATGTGAGCAGACAACTCGGAAAATCTAGCCGCACGTAGGAGCGTATTATTATAGTATAATATTAAAATGGGTAATTATGAAATTAGGCGTTAGGACGTCGATTGGATTCGCCTGAGGTGACTCTAATGCGAATCTGTGCGTACACAGCAAGAAACCTTCGATTTACGTAAAATACGTGGAAATTCCTAACCAGGCGATCTGCTGTCGCCTGGGATGTTCCGCTGTGTAGTCTGGTGGAAGTTTGCAGACGTTTTGGAGTTGCTTGCAGCCTCCATCATCAGAGGCAGCAAAGCACCTGTGAAACGTCCGTACATTTTCTTCCGGACTACACGACGCAACAACCCAGAAGACAGCCAACTTCTGTGCGTGAGTAATTACTGACTTCAGCCTTGAAGAAGGAGGCAGTGTTTTGGTAGGTACGTACCCAAAAGATGGGATGTCGACATTTTTATTATTCTACAGCCAGAAAGACCAGAATGAAGTCTGATTTTTATCACACAGCTGTAAAAGCTTTCTCCCTGCTTTATGACATGAGCGAGGACTTGCATTTCAAAGAATGGATTTGAATCCTTACCGAGAATTTACAAGCATTTTTCGATTCTCCGGGCTTTATTTCTCCAAGACAGGGAGAGACGACGCCAGCCGTAAAAGAGGAGTTCTGAAGAAGGGTAATAGGCCTTCACGGTTGTTGGCCGATTTTCCTTCTACTCGTAAAGCTGCTGTTGAGGAGGGGCGAGACCGTGTCTGGGTGTGGAACTGGGCTCGTTGTCCATCTCCCAGATGACGCTTGACCGAAATTTTATCGACGGGGTAAAGCCGAAGGGCTCGGAGAGAAATCCGCCCCCCGTGCCGATTTGTCCATCACACACCCCTGGGCGCGAACCCAGGACTCCGCGATGATGACCTATGGCCTCACTTGTACTCGGGCCTGTCCAGCGAATTTTTTTTGCCGAGACTGTTGGATGTGATTGTGAATTAAAATTTAAAGTGGCTTTGTATAACTTCGGTCTTCTTCTGTTTAGGGCCGAATTATCCTCATAATTTTGTGCCTTGGAATGAAAGCCCGACTTTATGCAGATACGAACCACCTAATAAAATTGTGCCAGTGTATTTTCAACCTACACCTGACTAAAAGATTAAGCGACACGCCACGAAGGCGTATGGCGAATTACAGGCTCAGCTCCACGCATTCTTAACCTTGGCATGAAACATGTGGGTTAGCCTCGCTTGTTGGCCGAAACGTCCGGCGTGTTTCATAAATCCAGTTTTGTGACCAACTGTTTTTGTCCGTTTTGCGCCTTAGACCTGTCTTCATTGTTCGACCAGGGGCTTCGCGGCCCCTGGATATTAGGCCGCTCCTTTCAGACATTGCGACAGGCCGTGTATTTATTTTCTTCTGTAGAAATGCAGGGCAGGCTGGCTATTATGAAACTTTCGTCTCAGTGAATAGGTCACGCTTTCTTTTATAAGCCTTTACCAGTCTCTGGAAATAATCATTGAACTATTTTGGCTTCGAGCTGAACACTGAAGGAAAAGCGAAAGTCTTCAGACGCTGTTGAATAAGTTTCGACCTTGGGTTGACAGAATCTCGGGCAGGGGCAGATGGACTACTGGGTTAGGGTTGAAGCAACCCTTTCATTGCGTTCCCCCACCCCCTCTGGTTATTTTGACGTTGTAACCATCTGTTGTGGCGTTCTTCTGCCATCGTTTTGGGGGAAAGCAATCTAGCATCGCGAGGGGCTTCAGAAAGCCATCGAGTTAATTAGTATTATCATTTCAAATCCCTTGAAACTCAGTGGCTGATTCTGTGATACATCGGGCAAGCCAGGAGACAGTCGTCTTCGGAGTCGCCGACATGAACTTTTTGCAGTTGCGATGTCTTTGATGAGCCCGAGATCCATCAGCCAGGACGTCAGTCTGGGGTCCTACTCCGAGCTCCGGTCCCACGCCGTACATGCAGTACTTTTCTCTTCTAATTAAATATTTAATTCATATAAACTTTTGATGCCCAGAAAGGTAAAGTTTACGTTCACCTTTGAGCTCAGTGGCGTAGCGAAGGACCTTTCCTGTGACAGCCGTCTAGTTTCTGTGTGAAAAAGTTGTCAGTGGAACCACGGTCCCGGAGAATTTGACGTAAATATGTTTATACGGAAAGGAAGTTTATATATTGGCTTTATTCTAAATATTTCCTTTATACATGCTTTACAATTGAGATAAGTTTGATTAAGACTTTGGTTATTTAACTTAAATTAGTTACGCTTAAGACGGGTCTGTGGTAGCTGAATGTAATGTAAAGTAATGTAATGTAAGGTAAGATAATGTAATGAAATGTTTTATAGGTAACAACAATGCCGAGTAAACACGACGTTTCCTAGGTAACCAGTTTACACTTTTTCGTTACACTTTTTTGCCGAATGACCCTTCAATATAGACGTATTTTCGTCAAAAGGAGGTTGTCATATTGGGAGCACTTTAAATTATATTACATTACATTACTGTAAGTGGATAGTAATCCGTTCTGTAACGGTCGAGCTAACAATCGACTATTTTTACTCCATCATTCGGAACTTCGTTTTCTTAGCAGTGAGAGAGGGGGGGCGTGATTCATACAACGTGTGAATTTCACAAGAGGCTCGATGTGAAACGCATTGCTTCTGAAACCTTTCGGACATTCACTGAAGCAAGCGTGAAGTCGGCGAAGTGGTTTTTGGCCGGTGGAGAAGCTGGCGTGCGGACCTAGTCTGTGTACCTGAGGTAGCACGGTCAGTGCATTTCTTTTGTTTGGGCGTTCAGTCCGAGACTCGCTCCTAGCCTTCCCTTTGACAATTCCACCAGATTATTCGCTTTAAAAAAGTTCGTCGTCTACTTCAGATGCCTTCGCCTTCAAGTGATCTTCAGGACGAGATGTCTGGAATAACAAAAAGTTCCTGACAACGGGAGCAACAGCACGCCATTGTTACGTCTTCGTTTATTTATGGCAACAATCTCGACATTGATCGCGGTTTGGAAACACCCGAAAGTTGCCACTACTGCCAAAACTGGACGTGTGAGAGTGTCCTGGAAAAGGCAACGACTGGTTTGTCCTACATTTTCACCACATCTCACGTGACGTCACATAAACTCAGCGAAGTAAATCAGAGTTCGGAAGGGATTTTTGTGGGTTCTGATGGCAGCGAATGATTGCACTAGCAGTGTTTTGAATGAAAATAGTTCTAGTTAAATTATTTACGTCTGTAGGAGGATGGAGTGAGATGAGAAGCCTCAAAGGAAGGAGCTGTTTGAAGTACTTGTGCGAAGATGGCAGGATAATATTAAAATGTGTGAGATTATGGACTGCATCATTTGGCTAATGATAGGGACCGGTGACAGGTTCATATGAATCATGAGTTTCCATAGAAACCGGGGAATTTTCAAGACTAGCTGGGTTTCTCAAGGTGAAGTGTGCTTATGGAGTAAGTCTGAAATAAAAGCGATTATTTTTTGTGCATCAGTCGTACCCATCGGTTTGTTGGCGCGCCGTGTCACGTGTTCGCGTGGAGCAGGTCATATAAGCTGAGCTTAGTGTTTTGATAGCAGTTAAGCGTTTTAGTGGCTGCATGTTTTGTTGGTGGCCAAAAACATTGAGCGAGGAATGGGAGAAGTGGCTCTCATTTTTCACCACGATTATTAAAAAAAAAGCTATTCTAAGGGGGAAATTAGTAAATTATGTTGACGTTATCTTCTGATATAAATGAAATTATTTATCAGTTTAGGAATTTATCAGAAACAGTCAAGCAAGCACGCTGTCTTTAAATTTAGGAACATTTCCCTTTTTTCTCCGTTCGTTGAAAACCCCAGTCAGTGGATCTTGTGCCTCCCTCACGCGGCAGTTTCTAATAATTAAAAAGAAAAAAGAAACTCGATCATTGATCAAGAAATAAATGTTGTGGTTAGAACATCCGCAGTGCTTACTTACCTCGTGTGGCCTCGCCTGACATTTTAATGTGCGCGAAGCCAACACCTGCTTGAAAGGGTTTCGTCTTGAATGGTTCGAAGGCGTAGGGAAACATGTGACGTGTACGAAGTCACAAGCGAATGCTTCGAAGATGGCCGCATTCGTGGCAATAGGTTAGGCTACATTTTGTTTTACGTAATGACACCGGTTAGACCTATTTGTCTGACATCGTAAGACGCCTAGTGATGCTGCCATTATAGGAACTGCTTGCTCCTTTACTACAATAATGACATTGTATTGTCAAGGACAAAAGTATTTCCTCCAGTTAGGAAACTTGTTTACAAGAGTGTTGAACTCGTCTTTGCTTACAAATCCGACAATAGATGGCAGTCATTGTCATAACCTGCTGCCCGCTCGTTTCTTGCGTCTGCAGAGCTTGCCAACTTAGACAACATTAAACCGACATACTGTGGCGGAAGATGCAAGCCGCGAAGTCTGGTTTCCTTAGCCATTCTACCCCACTCCTTCAGGGGTTGTTTAAAATATGCAGAGGTGTTTTGGTGTCAATTAATTCATGTTTTTATGTAGTGAGTGGCTTCGCGGCGGTGAATATGTGTGTGGACTCTGCTCTTGTGACTTCTCGTAGTCGTAGTTTCGAAGCAACTGGGTAACCTGATGACGGAGGTGATACTTTTCTCCGAAACGATGGTACTTTCTTACGAGACGTCACAGTTTCAGACCGGAGGAACGTTTTTGCACCTTCCTTGTTTGTATAACGTTCACAGAAGTTCGCGGAATGTCTGCGTTAACTTAAGAAACAGCCGGTCTGCAACACGGGAGCATAAGAAATTTTAAATTCCGCAATAAATGGATAGACTTTGTTCACCGCGTGAAGAAGGTTGCGTCAACACCCGATAATTCTTTGCTTGCTCAAGGATTTTCCAAATGGGCGGCCCATGAAAGTACTCGCGAAGTCCCAGCATTGATGAGACTTTTGCAGCCAACGTTTTGAACGCGTACCCCGCCTACTTGCATCTAAAGAGCATCTCCTTGGCACCAGAATGGCTCGTCTCTCTTGTGCGCCGGAAATAGCCGCTTTGAATCTCCTCCAGAGGGCTGCCTGCTCTACAGAAACCCCCCCCCCCCCAGTCAAATAACGTGATAGCAGCTAAAATAGGCCACGACTATTTTTACCTATTCAGAATTAATTTTAATCCTGTCTCTCGTGTCGTGCTGTTTGCAAAACCGTAGTCGATACAGCGTCGCTAAATGACCATCTAAAGAAAAAAAATGACGCGAGAAAAACTCACGTCTTTCTTGTTAGAATTGGGGAGGGGACAATATTAAAACGGATGTGAAAGAAATTAGATTCGAGAGAAATGACCTTTTTCACTGGCCCACTGCACTCGCCTCGCCTCCGAACGTGTGTGGAGGCATCTCTGCATATCGGGCAGGAACCACGTAATTCATCCTAATAATGATTTTTGTTTCTGTGATGGATGAGGAGTGACGTAAGAATAAGTTGTTTGAAAGACAAGAATAAAGTAGCTTATCTTTCATAAAGGGCAGAGATGGGCACATTCGCACGTCTCGTCTGTTCCCTGGTTTGAATTTAGTGGCTTCTGGTAATTCGCTGCCTGCGTGTGGCTTTCCCATTGCCGTGGATACACGACCGTGGCGCCCAGTGCCGGACTGACCAGGGAACTAGCGTCTCGCAGATACACAGAAACTTCTACCTTCGTATTTTCGTATTGTAATGCAAAAACGTCTTAACTCCATTAAAATGTACACAGATAAGCGAATACAAATTGTGCAAGGTTTTACGTCGACTGAATTCAATAAAATCTGAAGATTGCTGCCTTCTTGGTTGTTACGCCGTGTAGTCTGATGTAAGTTTACCAACGTTTCGGATGTCCTTGCCGCCTCCATCATCAGGGCGATGAGTAAGCTGCGCGCGATAATAAAAATATCATTCGCCGCTAAACTTGTTTGTTCCTGTGTTGGACTTTACGTTGAAAGCGACATGGAAAATGCTTAACTATCACGATGTCAGCTTTTATGGATCTGCAAATAATGCCTATCAGCAGAGGGAAATCTACAAACAAACTGTGTTAGAAACAGTCGCAGATCTGTTTCTTCAGACATTGTTCGTGGATGTAGGAACATTCAGTGATTTTGTTTTGTCAGTGTGGTACTAACAGACCGGAAGAAAAGAGCGTCGCCCATTTCAACTTCGTTCTGAAAGCGGATCAAACTTTTTTTCGTTTGTTCCAAAGAAACATTTCTGTGACTATTGTTTGAGAAATAGTTGAAAGTTCTATTTCCTCCAAAGTTGGCAACGACGGCAAAGTCGAGAGATGTTTCTTCTGCAACGTTTTGATAGGTGGATCACGCGACTGTCCAAAGCAGAATTGCGGGCGACCTGGAGGAGGAGGAGGGGGGGGGGGGGCTTCTGCGCTCTTCTTGTCAGCTGGTTAACGTTGATGTCATTTCCGTGCGTGTATGCAGACCGCCGATATGGTTCTTCGCCTCGAACTCCTGATGGGCCTTCGACTTTCTTGTGTCTAAGACAACCGATCTTCGGCAAAGAGTTGGTTCTTCGGAGGATAAAGTCCTCTCACGCCAGAGGCGCTTTGTAATATGCAGTTGACCGAATTTTAAACCACGCGCCAGCCCAACCTTGAACCTGAAGGCTGGCCCGAAGCGCACGAGAGATGAGCAGTTCTTGGCGGTACACAGGAAGCAGGTGGATCAGTTTGACCGCCGTTGATAGGATCGATTTTCTTTGTTTATTTAGCGATGCTTTTTCTGGTGCAGTGGTTACGTACGGTCGAGTGGTAGGATGGTTTTTGGACGCAGAAATGGAGAGATTATTGAACGTGACCTATTTTAAGGCACTAATCCAGCATTTATCTCGAGGGACTGAGGAAATCAATGAAACGTTCGGTTTAGGGTTGCCGGCGGTCTCCGGTCGTGAGTTCCGAGCTTGGATCTGCCGAATGCGAAGGTCGTCTTGTTATTTTTCTTGGTGAACATTAATAAAGAACGCCCTGTAATTGCGAGCCGGACTGACGTTTTTGCCTTTGGTTGGTACTTGTCCACTGACGATCCAAATCAGGTTGTGGTCGTCGCGAGGCCTTGGAGGTGGGAGTATCGCCCCTTCTTCAGGGTGGTAGCATTTCGTAATCTGTGTAGACCATGAAGCGTGATCCGAGACCCAGCGATATCTGGTAAGAGATCAGGTGAGTGCCGAGGTCCATTAAATGAAGGGGGTAGCTCGCCGAGAATCTGTGTCCACGCAGGACCAGTGCGGCCCTGAGGTATTTTGTCCCCTGGCGAGGTGGGAGAGAGATATGGGGGGGGGGGGACTTTCACTGCTGTCGGGGCAGGGACCTACCTGTTTGAGCTGACGTCATAGACAACCAACCAGTTGCCGAGTTGCACAGTGATAATCTGTCGACTACTTGCTCGCCCTCGCTGTCCAGCTTGGCGCAGGCCGGCCGTTCACTTGTTCGGTGTTCGTTGCTGCAAGTTGCTCGGTTCGTTTCAGTATAAATGAGTATTTTTTTCCCCCCAGAGTTATTTTCACGGTTGATGGTTCTGGTAGGAGAGTCAGAGGAGGCTTTGTGGAGAAATGGCTGAACAGGATTGACAAGTTGTGTTAAGGAACTGAAGATCCAGTGCATTGTCTTCGGTGGTTTTACTGAAATCCTCGTCTGTGTCTGTCTGGGAATCTACAGTTGTCGAAGTTGCACTGGTGAAGAATTGTGTTTTTTATAAGTGTGTACGCGTCTTTCTAGAAATACGTACAGAATTTGTGCAATTCTTGTTGTGACTCGAAGGCGACGAGTGAATTGGTTTCATGTGAACTGACATAGTTACATAAAACACTTGTAACTGGGGTAATAGAAATACAGACGCACCTTCAAGTTTGTGAATATACAGTCCATTTACGGAATGACGAGTGATTTTTAACTTTGTGAGGTAACTTCATGTTGTTTTTGTGCCAACATTTCACGTTCTATTTGAGATGTGACATGGTTTTAGGTTTGTGTACATATGCATGTCAGTGACACATGTTTTCTACTTCAAGCCCTATTAAACTGTTCGTACAATTGGGAAGGACCAGCGAACTGCTTTCAAGACCAAGGAAGTGATGGAACTATTTTTTGTTCTCGGCGCTGAAGAGGTTGTGGTGCAGGGTGGCTTTCCCCTATTTGGGAGTGTTCGGGCGAGTGGTTAGCGCGCGTCTTTCGGGGTCCTAATAAACTCAGTATTTCATAAAGTGACGAAATACTTCGGGCACCGAAGACCTCTGTGTCAGAGACCGAGGCGTGGCTGATGAATTTTAAGTTGGTTGCTGACAAATATTTGCAGTGTCCGCGACATAACCAAAGGTGCAGCAGCCAGATCGCTGCCGTCGAGTTTGTTATGAGGCCCACAGCAATGCAGCACCAGATGGGAGACGAGTGCTCACCGGAGGTGACGTCGTCGTGTTCCCCTGTGGGAGCGGCAACAGCGCTTGGTGGGCCTGGTGGCGCCTCTACCGGCAGTGTTATCAGCCCTGCCCATTCATTGGGATCGTCAGATATTGGGGAGGTGGATCTTGAATTTTGGGACCTGGATCTCAATGCACACAATGCAAGAAGTGGACTTCATTCAGGGACTCGGCAGGGGTCGGGGTGTGGACGGCCGTCTTCGGATACAAGTGGTTCCGTCTCAGGTAGGCCTGTCCACCGACTCTGTTCGCAGTGGGCGATATTTGGAGTTTAATTTTGGCAGAATATCTTGGCCTCTCGTAGGTGCCGAACTGTGCTGCTGCGTGTCGGGTGGCGGCTGAGGGACAAAGCTGCGAGAGGCGATGTTACTAGAAGCTACGCTTGGCAACGTCGTGTGTACAAGGCTGTATTTTCAGCCTGTCGCGTTAAACACCTTGCACATAGGATAAGCCGCCAGATTATTACGTGTGGGATAATCGGTTGTTACGATGATGAAAACGTGTACTTGTCTGAGCTTTTTCGCCATAGAAACCGAATGAGTGGGAGATCGTGCCCCCTCCAGGATGTCAGAATTTTGATGGATGAAAATATGTTGGTTGGCGTCTCTAACAGCAGCTTCCCGGATATTTATCCAGACACAGCTTTGCCGAAGAAAGCCTGCCGCGGGGTTGCTTCTTAATTTTAGCAGATTCTTTGTCAGCTCCAGAAGAATATACGACACAGTTTACATATAATCGATCTGGTCCATCTGTAAAAGCGCCGATAAAATTTCCAGGAGTCCTAGGCTCGCCACGTTTCGTTAGGATTGCTTTGAAATCGTACCACGCTGGAAGGACTGGATGTCGAGTCCCGACAGATACTTTCATCTTCGCCACGGCTCTCTGATCATGTTTGTCTCCTTCCCCCGGCTTGTTATCCGATAAGAACGGAGGGGAAACGTGACCTTTAAGGTGACCACTCACGCCCGCTTATGAAGTACCGAGATTTAGAATGCGTGGAGCTTTATCTCCAGACGCCATCTCGTCTTTATGGCGCGTTGTTTAAGAAAAGGGACTTCACTTAAATTTGCACAATAATTCATCATGAAAAAAAAAATAGATTTCCAGGTTCATATACAGTAGGTTTTTTGAAATTTACGAATGAGAAATAAATTCAAGATGGCTGTCTTCTGGGTCGTTGCGCCGTGTAATCTGGTAGAAGTTTACCGACGTTTCAGAGGTCCTTCCTGCCTCCATCGTCAGGGCGATGAGTAACCCAGAGGACAGCCACCACTTTTAAGATGACTGCGCGATCTTGTAAAGTGGAAACAGGAGCAGTTCGGCCCAATGTGGACGTCCTTACATCTCGCACGACGAACTCTGTCTTTTAAAACTCATGCAACGCTTGTAAGTAATTTTATATGAAGACGAAAAATAACACTTTGACCGCATTTAATATTTTAGAATGTTAACGAACTGTGAATTTTTTAATTACTGCTGTTTTATCTGTTGTGGAGCAAAGTCCTTCGTGAGCATCCGCAGTGCTTAAGGGCATCGTTTCCTTCCTGATACGTCTTCCCCTCAATTTAAACACGCACAGCGTACAACGTTGACATCAACATGAATCAAATCTCCGTGAAACTGAAATTCAGACAGAACCAAGTCGACTCCATAGTGTCCAGTTTAGAAATATATAATTTCAAGATGGAAGATAATATTAAAAATGTTCGTAAAGAATTAAAATGTGCGAGTGTAGACCAGACTCACGTGGCGGGGAACGTGGACACGGCAATAAACAAGGATGACGACGTTGTCTTGTGTACTCAGTAGATTCCGACGTTTCGGAGGAACTGTTTGAAGATGGATACGTTGGTATCCACGACGTGACAGCAACGCCATGAGAACATAAAATCTCACTGTAACGCGAAGCCTCGGTTTCCACAAAAGGCGGAGAAATTCTTGATTCGCTGTGCCCCGTGGAGTTGGTAAAATTTTTCCACCGACGCATCGCGACGACCAGATTTTCTCAGCTAAAATTTTGTACTTGCCGTTTCTGTTGCTGGCTGTCTGCGCGCTAGAAAACAGTTTTCTCCGTTTTGGTGACGTAAGCCACCCGGCCGGCCGGCTATCTCAGTGAAAGTGGCACTTACACTTCGTCGTAGCACCGCCACAGAAGGTGTCGTGGCCGACTTCGCGAACACAGAAAGATATGGAAATAATATACAAGGAGGAACAATTTTTGCGTCTCCACGGATTGGCATCGGAACTGTTTCGATTTCAGAGCTGCGATGTTCTTTTCTTAAGCGCTGTTACGAAATCGCGTTGGGAGTTTTTTCAAGCGGATGATCCATTTGTTCTGTTTAAGAGTAAAAAGTCTTTAGTTTGTCTGCTGGACTAGCTGTCTCTTGGCTCACGGCCCCAATGCTTTCATTGCCGCGAATATCGTGACACCAACCTTCCTCACGTGTTTACAGACTTCCTTACTGTGCATTTGTAAATTAGTTTATTTATAATTATTTGGAACATTTATTGTTTCCCATCGCGTGTACTTAAGAAAACAATAGGATCAGATCAGTCTCTGCCACTCACTAGATTTTCGAATTACAGAAATCGTCTCTGTCGACTCTGTTCGTCATACGTTGCTTTGTGTGTGTACATCGACGCCAATAAGAAACCAGAGTCGCTCGTGAAAGCTTCTGGAAAGTATTTCAGAATGCTTTCTCTTCTGTTTTAATTTCGTTGCATAACTGGAGTGTGTCAGAATCTCGAAGAGGACCTTTCGAACGAGACGCGGTCTTATGAATACAGCAAATGTTTCTGTCTCTATAAAAGCCTGAGTCAGTGTTGCTGAGTTCTGCTAAGCGTGGATTGTTTCCACGTTTTACTCTTAATCAGAGTCAACAACGCAGATTTGTCTGCCAGTGACGAAAGCTTTCTTAATACTCCTTCTACTCGTTCAAATACGAGGTCATCTTTCAAAATAAGAGTATTATTATTATTATTATTGTTATTATTCTTGTTGATTGAACGAATCAAATTCGCTCTTTTAATATTTATGTATAAAACTTGGAAGTTTGTATCACTGGCCCTCATTAGCTGAGATTTTAAGCTTTTTAATATTCAAAAATTGAGGACGCTCGTATTCCACTTTGGAACTTTCGTGAACGTTAAAACAAATGCACGCAGCTGATTATTTTGAGACGCGAAACGGTTCTTGGCGTTGCTTATTTAATCTGTGTCAGACTGATATTTGCTTGGATAAATTGTGATGTATCGGAACAGTCACCGATGTTTAATTTCGTATTGAACAACAATCATTGGTCTGCGTGTTGTGTTTTATGCGCCGTGTAGTGAGACGAATTTCAGGCAGAATCAGTTCAGAATCGGATATTGTGGGACATGGGAGTGGAGTGGACGATGGTGCATCGCGAAATGTTATATTGAGCTATAAAATGGTGACCCAGAAGAAATTTGACAGAGGAATGATCCTATAATTCTCACGCTGTTACGGGATTTCCGATTTTTGTGGTTGACGCCTTCATGAGACACTGGATGATAAATCTCTCTGAATTAAATTAAAACCTGCGTTTGCAGGGAAAATGTTCTCAGGCGGGGATTCGTCAACGGGGAACGGAGAGGCAAGTTTTTTCGCGGGGTGGGGGCGAAATTTATTATTTTTGTTCCGTTATTCGTTACCCCATTTCTACGTGAAGTGAAACTCACAGTTGACCAAAATATTTTTCGATGTGGCGAATATTTAATGACGTCTAAATTGCGTCCGATTTTTGTGAAATGCTCCGCTGACTGAGTCTATCGCTCCAAGATACGACTATCACAAATGCCTTTGGCTCGCCTTGAAACACCGAAGGAGGTTTCAGTCATTGGGACAAATCAGACGTAACTAAACGTTTATGGCACCTGCAAGTTACAGCGAAAGAGTGTTTAGAGTCTGTGGTACACGTTTTCGCTGCTTACGAAACGTGGACATTCCTTTGTAAAATCTGGGCTCGTGCGAAGGAAGATTTTGCACATATTTCAGGCGGCCTTCTGTAGAAGCTACTTATCTGCCCTGCGAAACGACTTGCTGCAGATACGCGACCACTAACACGACCTACCGAAACAGGTTTAGTGCGCACAACTTCGCAAAGTCCCTTGTCATCGGCAAATAATTACTTGAAACCAAAAGTTTTTTTTCGTAGTGTTCGTTGGAAATGTTTTGTTGCCATTAATGTTCTGCAGCACCAATTAAGAGGCTTGAGGTATGAAATTTGTTTAATCAAAATTGAAAATTTAGTTTCTTCCCCAAAGTAAATTCGTGTGCTAAAGATATACCCGTCCAGTGTTCATTTCGGAAATAATGTAGGTCTCTCCGTGTGAGATTTATGCAGCACCAAGAGATTCATTTCTTGGAGGAGAAATTGAGAATTATTGAACTCGCTTCATGGTCTTTCAGCTCTAAGAAACGACTAGACAGGAACTGTGCTCAGCGTTTCCGCTGACAGTTGTCGTTTGAATCGAACTATTTGCTGCGTCCACGCGTTTTAGGTCGAAAGACAACGAATTGCAGTCTCCTACTGCGTCAGTAATTATCACGGTGGTTAAGATAGGAATGACGAGGCAGTGAGTGGTCCATGGACAAAAGACACTTCACTCAGTTAATCAAGAAATTTCTTCGCTTTCATGAGGTCCGGATCCACGTCGCTCACGATTGTGATCTGTACCTCCCGCTCCCATTTCTCGGTCTGCTGAGTGACTATCAGCTTCACGTGGGTTGGTTTATTCATTGTCCTTAAGCATCTTCTCCCGTGTGAATTCAAAGACCACAGGCGTTTTTGTGGTACTCAGTTCTTCCACGTCTTCATATCGATTCTGATCGTATTTGACTCAAAATAACCTTTGTGGTCAATACAGCATTGCTGAACGGCATTAGAGCCAACCACTGCGATGTTGTTAGGCCCAACGCACGGAAGAATGTTCTAGTTTTGTACGTGGGTTTCTTAGGTTCTGGGAAAAATTGGAAAGAGGCGATTTTTTATTTGGACGAAGTTGGCACAGTGAAAGCACGCCTTTCTGCGTGTGCAAGTGTCTCGTCTTCAGACATTCATTGGATTTCTGGGAAATCTGACAATGCCAAACGTTTTCTTGTCTCTCGGTTGGCAATTCCTCCTTTAATGCAATTGTGTTTCGGATACAATTGGAGCTTTCTGGAAACCGAGTGGTCGGACGCACTCCACTGAATAACGCAATTTTTCCAGACGCCGGTGGAAACTGCTAAAAGTAGAGCGTCACACCGAATGTTATTAATGTATAAAGATAGAGGGGAGATGGAAAGGACATGTAGCAGGCATCAGAGACGAGAAGTAGATGTAACATCTTAATCGGAAAACTAGAAATGGTATTGTAACGAGTGACGTGGATGAGCCGACCACTCACCCCATCTAGTGCCGAAGCTGGGAATGAGTAAGAGCTGTACCGCCTCTCCCCCCAAACGACCTACATGGCGCGCAACGGGAGTGCTTTCATTTAAATTGCGATGGTTATGTAGCCTCGAATAATGAACTGCAGGATATCGCTAGGAGTTGTCGTGGCTTATATCGATATTTGCATAGAGACACTGAGGGGGGAAAAACACCCAATAAACTTGAGTTCCGCTGTGTGCGAAGCAGGAGTACAGTCCACCCAGCGTAACATTCTGTAAATTACAGGGTGACTCTTAATTACAGTGTTAAATATGAGGATAGTTATTCTCCTAAACTCAGGTCACAACCGCTTTGCCACCGCGTCGAATCCAAGGGACGTTCCAGAACGGAAGACTCTCATGGTGTGAGATTGTGGATTGGATTCATCTGGCTCAGGTTATGGACCTATGACGGTTTCGTGTGAGCGGTGTAATGATTATTGATCACCCGGTCTATGATCTGTTTCTCATGAAGGGTTGGTTCTTCGCCGTGGAGTGTGGTAGTTGCGGAGGAACGTCCCTTAGGTTCCTCAGAAAACGCGAACCGTGCAGTTATCAGAATTCTGTCACGAGTCTAATTATTATTCGTGATCGTGACGAAGTGAGGGGAGGAGAACACTTGTTCCCCTCCACCCGTTTTCCGTGTCCACTTTTGCTTTTGTTGTGCGAGTGTTCGTCACGGTTCTCGAGTTCGCGAGCTGTTGAATTCACCTTCTCGTCACGGTCACGTGGCTTCTGTTGCGCTCACTTGCGTTGCTTTTACGTAAGTCATGCCCCGGTGGAGTTTTTGCCACCAGAGCAGCCAACATCCGTCCAAGCAGCCAGACTCATTTCGCAACACGTCTCCAGATTCTTACGCGGTTTGCAGGATGTTCAGACCCTCCCAAGGCGCTCGTCGAGAAACCCGCATTGGTTATCCAATGCTGGCACCTCTGTCGTCAGCAGTGTCGAATCTGCGCCATTTTAATTATTATTTCCCGTCCTTAAGATGGCCGTCTTTTGGCGTAAGTTTGAGATTTGCTGGTTGCCTCCATCGTAAGGACGAATTTCGCATCGATTGTTATAGAGGAGGATGATTGGGAGTGACTTTTTGGTTTTTGTAAAATTACGCATTTAGGATCAATTGAATATTACCGAATCGCGTAGGATTCTTGTGGACGCAGTAATAAATCACAGGTTTCAATAAATTACTGGGATTTTATTGCACAGATGAGTGACCGCCATTTGTTTGTCGTTCCATGTGTGAAGTTTTCAGTAATTTATTCGTGGATCGATAATGTGTGCCGTGAGATGGATTGTTAAGATTTATCGAACTTCAAGTACGTGCTGTCCGATTGCTTTTTCCGGGAAAAAATTACACCGCGTTTATCTGTAATTTTAACAAACACCATCATCATTGGGGCCCAAGCTTCACACTTCACAACACTCATTTTAATCGTCTCAATCTGAGTGTGGCTAATTATCCAGCTTGTTTTCTTGACAGCGCAGCCGTGAAGCGTTATGGGTCGGACCGCCCGTCTCTCCTGCCCGAGGCAGCTCTCACATGGAAACAAAAAGCCTCGCTGCGTTTCATGGGGCAGGGAAAATTGGTTGGCCACACTGTGACATCTCCTCTCAGTTTGCATTGTATAATGCCCTCTATAAAGTGCTTAATTAAGTAATCAACTTAGTTGACCACACTGCCTATCGCAGCCTCGTGCAATATGACGAACTTCCTCTGCGGTCGAGGGCAGTGTTCGCACGCATTCACGCATGTTTGCTACGCTCTGGAGCGAGACGCATGCATTACGTAGACACGAACGTCTTTTTTTGCGTTGTAGGAGTCAAGGTGATCCGATGTGACGTGAAACCTCGCGGTGTGATGACCCCGATTTGAAGAAGTTGTGTGGACGAGCGACCGACACTGGATGATCGCTCTTACGTAACGCGAAGGGCGAAGGCGCTAAATCGCGGGCCTGAACCTTGATGGCGCTTTACAGAGGAGGGGCTTCTCTCTGCGCGGATGCCGCACCCACGAGTGTTTGATATTTCGACACGTATTAGTCCGTGTGTGTTACTTGCACGTGCTTTGCTCAGTGGCGTTCAATTGTGCGTGGTGCGAGTTTTGAGCGTCCTGGGAAGGACGTGAATTATCTCCATGGAAACTAGCGAAGTAACAGATGAATAGTCGATTGGGCTTCTAGCTCTCTCTACAAAGCCTACGGTGTTCGGAAAACTGGTTCTCGTTAATACGCTTGTAAGTGCATGAATTAGTTGCATTTGTGGTTATGATATAACTAATGCAGCGTACAAACTCTCCCCTGCTGTTCTTCGGTTCGAATCCCTCTCGTTGACATGCGAAGTGTAAGAAATCGCGTCCCCTGCCTTTCACCTTCATCGTGATCGCCTGCAAATTATTTCTCCATGCGCAAGAACCATCACATGCGTTTGGATAATAGTGTAAAATTTGATGTCCAGACCACAAATTACAAGTTTCATCGTCCTTGTGAGTTACTGGCTATGAGTAACACGTGTGTTGTTTAACACGTGTGCAGAGCAGCGGGGCAAAATATTTTCCAAATCGTTGTTTGAGATTTTGCACCCCCGATCGGTCATGATGCTTTTGTTTTGCGGGTAGTTTGTGTTTGGTGATGCTGGAGTCAGTGGACAAGACATTGCATTACACAGAGCCACGAGTTACGTCATTTAAAAATGCAGACTTTTTGCGGCGGGGGTGGGGCGGGGGTTCCCAGGCATTCTTGACTTTGGGCTTGAATGGGGCGGTTGAGTCGGTCGGAGGTGTGGGCCCTGGTCCCTTTCCCACAGAGGAAAGTACCCGGGTGCCCGCTGGGTAGAAGATTCGGTGGGCCTCGGACTCGGGCTGAATGTCTTTCCGGGAACCGGATCAGTCTTCCGGCCCCTGGTCTGCCCACCCCACACCAAGGCCTGTAATAAATTTTGTTTCCAGCTTCGTGTAAAGTGGGGTTTGTTAAGGGCCACATCCCGAAAATCGAAATTCTGTTTGGAATTTTGGGCACGAACTTATTTGGACCACCTGAAACTGGAAAGAACCGGTATTAGCGTAAACTTCAAACCGGTGTTGAAGTCCCAAAGGTCGAAGTTCCGCCCAGGACCTCAGAAGAGCGCAGTTCTCGAAGCAGAATTTGGACAAGAAACGACAACTTTGCATGTGGTGTCATTGTCTTTCAGAATTTAGCGTAGTTTTCAAAGTAAAGACACAATGTCGGCCCAAGAACAGAAAAATTGGTTTGCTTGAGAAGTCTTAACTCTGGTACAGTGCCCCACAATTTCCGCGGGTGTTGCTGGAAGTTCTCAGTCGCTGCTCGTACGTCAAAGTGGGAGATTATTTTTCGCACGTTGGTACAGTCGTCTTCAGGTTGCAGTTCTGTATAAGACAAGGATCTTATTTTTTCCGAAATGCTCTGATTTCTTTTTGTGTAGATCTCGGCCATCTTAACACACGCTGGCTCTGCGTAGCAATTTATTAATTTTTGTATTATTTGGACAGACACACAGTTTCTGTCGTATATCCGGTTTTGTTTATGTGGCGACTATTAATATTGCATGTTGTGGATTTCCCCCACCGCCTCGCCGCTGAGTGTATGCAGGTAAGAAAGAGTCAAGGCCGCACACTGCCCTCAGACCAGGCTTCGCTATTACCCAAACCGCGAACATCAGGCAACTTGCATTTCCTCGTCTCGTACGTCACTTACTTACGTTGAAAATGCGGCCTTTTCGTACGAGCGACTTGGGCACTGCGAAATGGCGTAACCAAAGACGAAGCCGCTGGCGCCTTTAACCCAAGAAACAGCTGATTTGAGGGAGGGCGCTGGAAAATTTGCATCGCGGGGAGATGCGTGATTTGTACAGAATTGTGAATCATAAACGAAGGAGAGATATCATTTTGAAGGGACTGTCCTGGTACCAAAAGAGACTGCAGAAAACAACGAAAGCTGGATTTGGCTCGTTTCTCGATTGGAATGTGGGCTCTTGAATGTGAGGTGCGAAAGTCAACCACTGCTCGCGACTGTCCTTTGTGCCTGAGGACTCTGTTATCTGAGAAGGATATGCAGGTTAGGACCTGTGGCTCCTTGCTGCTTCCATCATCAGGACGATCGCCCCGTTGACGGAGGCGGCAAGGACCTCTGAAACGTCGGTGAACTTCTACCAGACCGCACGGCGCAACAACCCAGAAGACCGCCATCTTGCGACTCACCGCCGTGAAAACCTCAAATCATACACGAAACAATGCCATTGTTTCGTGGGAGACACTGAAGGCATTTCCTACACCATCCAGCAGTTTCCTGTTCCTAAATTCTTCATAGTCTCTCCGCCTTTCTTAGCATTCTCAGCGGCCATGTTCTTTCCGAGAATGAAGGTCGTACTTCTAATTACGTTAATTAGTGTTAATGTGGTAGGCAGGAATAAGCATCGCATTTCCATTCATGTTAATTCGTCATCACGTAAGACGTCAAGCAGGGGACGAATTTGTCAACCGCGCCCGATGTTTCTGGGAGTGCCTGGCTGAGTTTGAGGGAAAATCTGACAGGAGACAGGCGAAGTGGATAATCGCAAGGGAAATTTTTTCTTTCGTTGCCTGAGCGACTGTGGTTCTTCCCGAAAAGGATTCTCGTCCATGGAGTTAGTTCGAACGTGTGTGAACGTGCAGAAAGATTCAGTTGTTATTAACTTTCAGGCGTCTTTTTAATATATCATATATTTAATATATGCGTCTGTAAGGGACTCAGCCTCACAGAATCGTTATTCAGAAGATGATAGATAGGAGCTCAGTGATTTAAAGAAGTTTTCAGCTTTTTCGAAACCGGAATGAAGTCAGCACTGCATGCAACTAGTCTTCTACTCAAGAAGAAATTTCCCACCTTTCATGGCACCAGAAGCTTGGTCACCGTTTTCGCACTCGCCTGCCAGTGGACTTCGACCAAAGGCAATGCGAATTCGTGACTCTTAATTGCAGAATATATACCGTTGATGAACTTCGTAAAGAACGGATTTGTTTGTGTGTGTTGTTAAACGAAATAAAGTCCAGCAAAGCTTACAACATGGCGAATCCTGACAGTCTCTATGTTACTTCAGTCCAGAGCGTACAGCTGGCATTTGCTTTTCATCGCACGATCGTAATGAACTTCACTTGCAAACATGGCGGCGAGCGAACGGTGGTAGATCTTGTACGCGGCGGCGCTGTGGAAAGGAAGGCGCACGGATTTTGCCCTTATATGCGTCTTTGTTTATTTCCTTTTGTTTCAGTGTACCCCGGTTGCGAAAAGGACGAATTTTCTGTTGATTTGAGTCTGAAAATCGGAAGGGAAACACCTGGGATGCCAAGGGGCAGAGAGGAGTAGAAAATAGAATGGATATGGGAAACAATGTGTGAGAATATGTAGTAGATTCAACTGGCCATTGGTGGGCTGTTGTGAAGTCGGTAATTAACTTTTAGGTGTCTTTACGAGGCGGGAAATTTCTTCAGCTTATCAACCTGCTTTTATAGTCTTCTGCTAGCAGGCATTTTATATCGTTTACGGAATAGTCAACAGTAGAAGTTATGTGAATATGTTGTTCGCAGTGCCTTTGCGATCAAAGAAAGTATTGTCTTCGACCGCTAGCACGGTCAGGTCACTCTGGAACCAACCTCCGTTCTAAATACTCTGGGTCCCTCTATATGAAGTGGATATGTGAGTTAGCAGCTGCAGGTACTCCCATGACAGATTGGAAAGAATTTCACTACGCATGCGTCGCGTTAAAAGGGAACAATGAACAACGCAACACATTGCGCGCCTTTTTGTAGAAGTGCCATCATTGTCCTTGACATTTAAGTCCCCGCCTCACCCCTAGAATCACATACTGTCACCAACATGTGTCAGATTGTGAGGAAATTGGGTTACTTTTCTGTGGCCTTGTTGGATGCGGAAATTTTGAATCGCTTCCCGAGATATGAAACTCTTCAGAAGGTGTCTGAGGAGGTCAGTTGTCTCAAGATTTCAAAACCACGATGGGGAAAGAATTTATGGAACAAAAAGAGACGTTTTAGGCAAAGGCTGCGGTGGTATTTGAAATAGGTCGCTTCCTCCTCAGTTATTTTCATGTCGCCTGGCACGTAATAATTCTACCCATCACATTCGGCGTCGTTAAATAACACGCGTCAGCCACTTTTAACGATCGCTCTGATATCTAAACCATTAATCAGATGAAAAATAAATCACAAGGGCACAGCTTGGTGATAATAGTGGTAAAAATATGTTGTTTACTTACTTTGCCAACCAGAAGAGCCCGTGGCAGGTAAACACTGAATATTAAACGTGAACAAATCAAATCGAAATTAAACTAAATCACACGCTCAAATATACTCAAAAGGAAATAATGTTTTCACTAAAAATGCCCAGAGATCTGTATGCGTCATTTGCAGCAATGGCGCACTCAGCTGAGTGATATTGGCTCAGTGCTGCTCACGCTGAAAATATAAATTTCTCTTTTATTTATCTTGTGAGCACACTAATACGAACAGTGGTCGTATTGGAATGAAATTTCCTCTTAAAATATTAATAAGAAATAAAACATCGCCATACTGTCGTCTGCAACAGATCAAATCATAATTACGTAAAATCTCAGAGATAAACGACAGTGACACAAATTGGGAAATTTTCGTTATATATTTTCTAATCGATTGGAGTCGGTCAGTGCAGTATTTCATACGACCTGGCCATGCTCTAGCTTTAACCTAATTAAAGTGTTATGTAAAACAAGTAGAAAACTACCCGTCAAGAATTACGGGAAAATAGAAACGGCACTTAACAAATTTTTATTTAAAAGTGTATCAAAGAAGCATATTACAAACTAAAGCCATTACTTATCTTTGCGTAATTAAAGAATATAATACGATTTGATGTAATGTAGTGGTTACAGTGATAATGGGTGAAACGGTTTCAGCAGGATTCGGCCGTCATTTCCAGATCGTACCAAGTTTGCATTACTTGAAATAGCTCACCGTAAGAAGGAACTCGGCTAAACACAGTCTCTTCCGTAGTAACCTAAGATATGTGGTACTTTCAGCTAATTCGGTAAGGTACCAGTACTGTGTTACAGTGATACTACAATTGGTAGTGATGGCCATAAACTGTGATTTTCATCGTCTTTCGATTAGCGTTTATTCAGAATTTGGCGACATTGCTTTCAGAACAGGCATCTTTTTAAGAAAGGAAACTTGACCGTTTAACTGTATCAATTGAATTATTCGTATTGTACATTGCTTGGTGTCAGAGTTTGCTCTGTGCTTTCAGTGGCTTACAGTTTGTGAGAGAACGAGACGTGGTGTAATGTCAAGGTCATTTATGTTTGCTTTCGTGAGACTCGTGAGCAGCAAAAACATTTGAACGAGATGAAACGGCTAGAAAATGTTGTTGGTGGACTGAAACGTTGTGTATGTTTAGTGGTAGAGGTGGCATTACTGCGTGGCGTTTGATGAAATAAGAAACATATTTGCACTTCGGTCTGGATTCAGAATGAATCACAGAAAATGTCTAGTTGGAACATTCAGTGGGACTTGTTGATGGGAAATACGGCTATACAACACCTGCAGTCACACGACAACGCAGAACGCAGGAAAATGTTTGTGTCTGGAATCGGGGTTGGAACAGATGGCACCACTGTTCGCACGACTCGAAACGTTTTAGTTTGTTCATTGTAGGGCTACCACACGACGTAATTTCCCCAGACGTCTTTAGAAAATGTTGGACCAGCCCGAGTGGAATTTTTAAAATACAGTGTCTGGAATTGTGAAGCCTTAAGCATTCGTATCTAGTTCTGGTTAATTTAATAATATATTTGCAGGTTTTATGCCTTCTCGCTGCCAGCAGACTTCTCTTGGTGGGCGTACAATAGTGGCCTGAGTAGACGCAATGGGAAGTAAAATTAAAATTTATGGAAGACTTAAACACGTATCGTAGTCTTTAGAACATTCGTTAATTGTCTTCATGTGTTTTCAGATATCAGTGGTCAGTTTGTTATATATTTTGAACACCCTCACGGAACAACACAAATATTCAGGTGAACATTTGTGCCGAAAGTGTAATTTAAAGATGCGATGCTAGCATTTTAATGGCCCAATGGTATCAGAATCTCTAAAATTGATGTATAGAGTTCTAATTTTTGTCTATCTGGTCTTCCTTTTTGGTTAAGGAGATATATAGGGAATTTTCTATTTTCTGTCTTGGTATTGCTGTTGCGATATCTTCCATGTTGTGATGCAACGCTGTAGGAATCATTTAGTAAGTGTTGAGTATTTATGGTTAATGAATTGTGTTCTGACTTACAAACCACAATATTTAGTTGATTGTTCATGGTTCTGCAACAACAGCTAGTAAGTATTGTTGCATACAGTAGATAACTTTCACAACATGACTCTCCATTATAATCTTAAACTGCGAATAATACAAGACTCGTGCAGTGGGATGCAGTATCAATTAACAGTGAGTATGCGGATCCCACTGGCCCTTCCTATTTACGGCAGGAGGATACTAGCAAATCCATCCACTGATTGTCGTACGGTATCTTATCTTGTAGTGACCCATTTTTATTATATATTATCAATAGGCATAACATTTGCAATTATAGCAGAATTTAATAATACCATTGAGGACCATTAACCAGAGACTATGAAGACTTTTCATTCCTGCCACAATATTTACTAACATGTCGTATATCTGAGAAATATACTTGTTTCTGTTTACAGTTTCCTTGTATTTTAAAAAAATAAACATAGTTTCCCTTGAGAGATTTAATTTTGAGGTTTCCGCAGTAATGAAAGCATGATTTCTAATTTTGCTACCGTAAGTAGGGATGCTGCTTACGAGGTTGAATGGTATCATATTCCAATAGACCACATACCTGTACTTACTTGGATATGACCTTCAAGGATTTTGCTCTTAATTTTAAGTTATTCTCATGTCCATCGAAGGTTTTGTGAGCTGGAGTTTGATTTGCAAGCATAATCTTGTGTTTCTCTGTGTGCAACCTTGTGAAAACGTATTTATGGTTACAGGTCGAGAAGATTTATCGCCACAGAGCAGTCTGAATGGACACAGTTTTGATAGCTGTGATGCTAAGAAGAAGAAGGGACCAGCACCGCGCCAGCAGGAGGAGTTGTGTCTCGTCTGTGGGGACAGAGCGTCTGGCTACCATTATAATGCACTTACCTGTGAAGGGTGTAAAGGTAGGGGTTGACTCCAGCTTGTGTTCTGTCAAATGTGATATTACAAGGGATGTACTTGTTTTAAGGCAGTGTCCCGGAATTTTCCTGAGGAAAACAATTTCGATCAGGATAGATGCTGTAATGGGCGAGATCTGAAGCAGATTCGTCACAAATACAGGACACGCGCATCCTATGTTTAACTAAGCTGCGTTGTTGGTTAATTTCGACAGTTTTTTAATTTAGAGTCCCAGCCATTGCACGTGCTTTGTACATTTAGAATAAGGGAGAGAAATTTTGTGTGTTGGGAGTACCGAGCTGAAGTTTTACGAATGCCATTGCTTGGTGGACAGTGATTCAGGATGTGGTCCATTGGCGGGCTTTTGTGAATCTTTTATTCTTTGAATCCCACCCAAGTTGTAGGAGGCTGTCAAAGGGGGTGGGGTCATGCAAACCATTCTGATGACATCTCAGCTGTGTCCACGGTAGTATTATCCTTCCGTCTTCCAACTGGTTTGTTCCATCCAGACTTTGTATGCATTTCTTGGTTCCTCGTGCAAGCTTTAGGACTTGCCTGTCTTGTCGATAATAAATGTTTGGTGAAAAGAACAAATTATGAAGTCTCAGGAAGGGTCCAGTGGCATTGGGGAATTTCTAGGAACATTGACGCGATACGTACGTAATGTAGGGATTGTACCTGCTAATAATGTTCGAAATTTATACACGAAGTAATTTCAAACAGCAAGGACTTAACAACCACGTCTGTAATGGACGAGGTGTTATTATTATTTAGTGTTCTGTCTGACGACAGGTCCATATGAACAGGATCCTTCCATCCTTTTCTCGGACTAATGTAAAATATTATTTGTGATAACTGGACGTTACCTGTTGCAGGCGGACTTATGTTACCAGAATATATGAATGTTTAGTGTTTTGTATTTGATTGTACTAACACGTTTCAGGATTGACGTAGCTCAGTTTAGCTGGAACTATTTTCTTCTATTTGTGGATTAATTCCAATTTATGGAAGTTCATGCGTAGTAATTTTTCTGTTATGACTTGTGAGTGGAAGACCGTGTGTCCTGGCACTTTATTTTGCCTCTGATTGCAGCAGTGATAATTTTGTATTGCCTTTAGTTCCTTTTAATCAAAGACGGTAACGTGCGAGGTATCGATTCATGGCATGATAACAGTGCCCAAAATTGCCTTGGTTTTAAGACACTTTTTTAACATTTCAAAATTTGTGAAATCAGGGCGCAGCTCACGTTTGACGGTGTCTAAGAATCGATATAGCGTCTGTTTTCCTGAAAAGCTGTTACTAAATCGAGGATATGCGGCGCGTGTTTTGTGTACATCTTTCATGATCTGCATTTGTTCATTAAAAGGTAATTCTTGATGTTCGTAGGTTTTTTCCGGAGAAGCATAACGAAGAACGCGGTGTACCAGTGCAAGTATGGGAACAACTGTGAAATTGACATGTACATGCGGCGGAA
The DNA here is from genome assembly GCF_977971745.1 of Zootermopsis nevadensis. NCBI lineage: Eukaryota > Metazoa > Arthropoda > Insecta > Blattodea > Termopsidae > Zootermopsis > Zootermopsis nevadensis. The sequence goes on along the minus strand of NW_028259139.1, from coordinate 79,824 downwards.
ATGCCAGGAGTGCAGGCTCAAGAAGTGTCTCAGCGTGGGCATGAGGCCAGAATGTAAGGAAGCTTTTTAAAGTTGGTTTGTAGTTTGTACACATTTCCTAACTTGTTTAATTGCACGATTGAGTTTAAGGGAACACAAGTTGATGCAGAAAGGCCGCGCTGTTTTTAGTCGAGTTTTACGTCAGTTTCTGATTCTTTTTCATTGCGAACAGGAGATGTCTTTAATGTCTCGAAGAATGTATTGCATTTAATCTACTATTAAAATCAGGTTGTTGTGTTACAGTTATCGTGGTTGTGCGTTTTAAGACACTTCTCTCCACAAAGTAAACGGTTCTCGTAGGAAAGTGCCATTAGCCTCGGGCATGGGCATTTTTCAACGCCATTGAATGAGAATATTTTAAACTGTTGTATTATTCTGGCTTTGCAGGTGTTGTACCTGAATACCAGTGTGCGGTAAAAAGAAAGGAGAAGAAAGCACAAAAAGACAAAGATAAACCAAACTCGACGACGAACGGGTCACCCGAGGTTGTGGTGATGAAGGAGCCTGATCCCAAGGTATAATCAGTTTTTCTGTGGTTTGGTTGTAAAGGAATGAATTTGTGGCTACACTTCTCTAAACTCCTGGTAAATAAGTAAAGTAACTAAAGTGAACGATTTGAACTTGTTTGTGTTGAGCGAAATCATGAGTACGAAGATTGCTATTTTCTGGGACGTAGCGCCATTTGCTGTTCTTCGATTGACGGGGGACGAGGCGGTTTTACTCGTTCACCCAATCTGTGGACAGTGCGTGGTAGATACTGAGCAACATTTCAGGTAACCACCGGACTTCGCGCCGCTACGTCCCGGAAGGCAACCATCTTCAAGTCTGCAGTAAATCTGTGCCATCAAGGCGACCGTGGCATTAGTTTGTTAGGTTCTGAAGGGCTTGGTGCGCGCGTTTTGAGCCATGCAACGCGAAAACATAGGAATTTTAAAACATGGCCGAACTGCATGTTCTTTGCCTCCCAGACCTTCGGATTGCAGCGAAATGTGGCCACTCCCATTCTTTCATATTTTGTCAGGGAATCTCGTTGAACTCAAGAGAAGGGTTCAGTTACAAGGGCACACATGTAATTAATCACATTTTAAATTGTAGCCCCCTTATTAAGGGGAAGATCTTTTCTTAGACCTCATTTACGTCACAATGTGTCGGGTGTAATTTTTGAATTATGCCTGCTTTTGTGCTGAAAACAAATCAGCCTTAGGAGGCTACGTTATTTTTGGCCCCGTTGCAAGCGACAGACAATCTGTCAGAAAATTGTTTGTTCACTGTAATAAATTAATATGTCTCCAAGTAGATTGTTCTTTTAAATGTAATCGCGCTTCTTAAGATTATCCAGACTCGTCTAATGAACGTGGTTCAAATTCTGGTACGGCAAGTTGCCATTTGGATGTAGGACAAAATATTTCTGATCATTTCAACAGGATGAGACGGGACAATGTAATTTCTGTGGAAACGAGAGTTAAATTAATATAATGTTTATTCGCCCTGGCTTTTAGGCAGAGCCAGAGAAGTTGCCGTCGGTGAATGGCGTGAAGCCGGTGAGTCCGGAGCAGGAAGAACTGATACACAGGCTTGTTTACTTTCAAAATGAGTACGAGCAACCATCAGAAGAGGACCTCAAAAGGATCACAGTAAGAGTTTTTTTTAGCTTAGAAACGGCTGCTCGACGCTTTTTTGATTCATTGAAATGTTTGAGATTTAAATGCGTTAAGAAAGTAAAATTGTTGGATGTGCGAAAATATTTTGCCTGTGAATGCTTTTTGTCCATTCTGAAACTTCGCTAGATATCAGAAAATATTTAAGTTGTGATGCGTCTGAAACGGCAAGTAATATTTTCTGTTGTAACGTAGAACCAATTCATTTTGTTCCCTGTTAAAATTATGTGAGGCTAATGGTTTGTGCCTTATGTAAACGCATAATAATATTAAAAAATTTGCAGAACCAGCCGACTGACGGAGAAGACCAGAGCGATCTGAGGTTTCGTCACATTACGGAAATCACCATCCTCACAGTCCAGCTGATAGTGGAGTTCGCTAAGCGACTGCCGGGCTTCGATAAACTGCTCCGGGAGGATCAGATAGCTTTACTCAAGGTACGGAGCATTTATTTACAGGAAGAAACTTTTCTACGCAGTGGCGACAGTAAAACATCGCCGCGATGCTGCCGGGGCATGCCCGTCTGGTGGCCTCACAAGTGACGGCGAAGGGAACGAGATGCAGATTTTTTCATTGTTACCTGGACTCAAAACTTCCAGGCTCCTTGGTTCTGTCTTCCTTCATCACAGATTATTTGTTGGTTCCTGGTTACGAAACAGATCATCAGAGCCCGAATTTTGTCGGTAACAATGAGATGAAAACTGTGTTTTGAATTTTACAGGCTTGCTCCAGCGAGGTGATGATGTTCCGAATGGCGCGGAGGTACGACGTCCAGTCAGACTCCATTCTTTTTGCCAACAATCAGCCATATACTCGAGACAGCTACAGCCTCGCAGGAATGGGGGAGACTATCGAGGACATGCTGCGGTTCTGCCGGCAGATGTACGCGATGAAGGTGGATAATGCAGAGTACGCTCTTCTCACTGCCATTGTAATTTTCTCAGGTAAATGTCTGCAGTTTCCTACGTTCCGTTTTATTTTAAAGTCGCCCGTGTCACGTACCACGTGACATCGTCTTTAATCATGGCACTCGAATGATTTATTTACAAGATGGCGGTCTTCTGGGTTGTTGTGCTGCGTAGTCAGGTGGAAGTTTACTGATGTTTCGGATGTGCTTGCTGCTTCCATCATCATCGCTCATCACCCTGATGATAGACGCAGCATAAAAAACAAATGCCACGATGTTGCAAATAGCAGAGCCTTTCCTTTGTAAGGGGCACAGAGTCCGGATGGAAAACTTTCGCAGGTCTTGCTTAATTCTTGGTCGCAGAAGACTTAATGTGCAGGAACTGTAAAATTGGACATAGGGCACGCCTACAAGTGAGAAAGGAACAAGTTTGAAAGGTGTACTCTTTGGAGTATACTCACGTTTCATAGGCGTTCTTCATTCCCCGTCGTGTGTTCTGACGTGCAAGAGTCGATCCCAACCGTGTGACGGGATTGTGGTTCCCGTTGTTGTGGAGAAGTGATGCAAGAGCTTTAAGAACTTCAAAAATATTAACAAAGGTGAACTACAGTACGAGAGTGAAGGTACGTAACAGTCAGTAGGTGTTCATTTTCCAAGAATTAATCTAATTGGGGTTCATTTTGTGCGGTTTTTGTTACTTTGGAATATGATGTGACCCTCCATACTTAATGAAAATCTAATTCTTGCACAAGCAAGTATGAATTGTTAAAGTTGAGGAATCTCTGTGTAATCAACCGCTGTTTGCTTATGTTGCAGAGAGACCGTCGCTAATTGAAGGCTGGAAGGTAGAGAAGATCCAGGAGATCTATCTGGAGGCCCTGAAAGCTTACGTGGACAACCGGCGGCGTCCTCGGTCAGGCACGATCTTCGCCAAGCTGTTATCGGTGCTGACGGAGCTGCGTACCCTCGGCAACCAGAATTCAGAAATGTGTTTTTCACTCAAACTGAAGAATAAAAAATTACCACCATTCCTTGCCGAGATCTGGGACGTCATCCCTTAGTGTCGCTGCCGCAGCAGACGTGAGCGTTGTTATAGTTAGTACAGCGATCGTAAAGCGCCATTACTTTTGGGCTTTGGTGTAAGGGAGGTACAAATCAGTAAGGGAATATACGCTGCTTTTGAACCAAATTGACTCCCATGCCGATCTGTAATCGCCTGGAAATTATTCGTCTATGAAGGGCACTGAAGTACTAATAAACCTCATGGAAATTAAATTGAATGGCGTCTGAATAACGAAGCCTCAATGCACTTTTTATAAAGTGATCTACAGTTTCTGAATTTGCGCTGTACACAATTTTAGATTGTACAGATGAGTCTGAGTCATAATATTCCAATCCAGGGGTGAGTAATCTGCACTCCATGGGCTTATGTGACCCATCACATGATTCAGGAATTGGCCGTTGCTGCAAACAAAAATTTTTGCTGCTGAGCTCACGATATACATCGCCCTTATCTCAGCGTAAGGCCGAACAGTTCCAAAAGAAAATATATTTATGAAACAAAGAATTGTGAAGATGTAGACCTGTAATATTAAATCGCATTATTGCACAAAGGTACATTGTTCTGTCGTTCAAACGTGCGACATTTGACGAGACAATACAAAAATTTCTGTGATACAAATAACTGAAGTTTTATAAAATTCACAATGACTTGTGTGAAAACCTTGAGAAAGGTAACCGAGAACTTGCTTAAAATAAATAGATTTTAAATTTAATACCCGGTATCCTCTTCATGGTAAAAAAATCCAGTTTCACTCGCTGTCCTCATCATAGTTTTTGAAGATGCGGTTGGCTAGCGTGGCCCACAGTATTCAAAGGGTGCCAGCCCCTGTTCTAAGCCACAGAATCTCAGTTTACTTCATTTGCGGTTTTGATTATCTACCGTTTGACTTCGTTGGTGCCGAGGAGGACGTAAATTTGGTTCCTGATAATTGCATATTTTCTTTTTTGTGGCGTGCACGTAAGACTGGTTTATTAAAACTGAATTTGTTCACTGCAAAATTTTTGTTCAAGAAAGCAGCCGAGACAAATTTTTGCTTGGCCATCAGATAAAGCGTCCACTCGCGCAGAGATTCATCCGCTGCAGTGACAAAGGATGACTTATGCGTGCCATCATTATTGTGAACTTCCAAAGCTCAGAAATCATTTACAAAGGAAAACATATCCATAATCTTGTCTCGTCGATGGTTCAAAGTCGAAACAATTTTGTTTCGTATTTATTCACTGTTCAGTGAATCGCATACGCGTTCCTTTGCGTAAGAGACTGCGAACTAGACTTCTGTGGCCTTCATGGAGATAAATATTCTGTCAGAAACAAACTGTGTGTGATTGAAGGAATTCCAGAAGTTGAACAGATTAGTGAATCGATATGCCAACTTTTCATCATCAAGTTGTGTATTTCTTATCGGGAATCATAACAGGATGCTTTAACTTAGAATTACGTATTTCGCCCAAAAAGGTTATGCACGAAACTTTTCTTCTTTTTCAAAAATCTCGTGACACTTGTATTTTAATATTACCTTAAACACATTCCCTGCCAGTATTTAACCCTTGATGCTCAAGCAGATAAGATATTATCCAACTTAAGGCAAGAGGATAAATTTCAAGCTGTGGAGCCTTTTGATAAATGTGAATGAGGGGACATTTTTTGACCCTGTGGTGTTCCTTCAGAAGCCCTCACTTTTGGAACAGACGGACTGGTCCCATTTTAGGTTGCTGAGAGCTGATGAGGTAGAGTCGGCATTCTGGATCATATGGACTTGAAAGTCAGCGGTTTGGCCGTCAGTGCCACGACGGTAGTTTTTCGCGTCTGTGCCACCGAGTGCCAAGAGCATATGCATGTGGTAGATACAGTTTAATGTGAAACTTATCTTCCTAATGGCATAATTTATGTCAGTGTGAAGGTTTTGTTACTTCTTTGTTCAAATATGAAATGGCAAGCAGAAGTTACTTCACACTTTAAACTCTCTTCAGTTTCAGAAATTCATTATTTTGAATTTGCTTCTGACTCCGAACAAGGAGAATGATCGATTCACTTCTGCTGTGTGTCCGTTCATCGTGCTTCATCGTAGATGCAGGTTGATTTCACAACTTGTTCATGAAACTTTACTGGCGATGCGTGCATTCCTTTGAAAACACGAGTTTACTTTCTGGCAGAATGGTGGCAATATTCTGTTGACAAATGATTAGGGACGACGTTTTTGACGCACTTGAAGAGTTATATTCGGTTAGGAGATTTTCTTTTGTTTGATTTGTACATATTTTCTAAATGACGTAAGTTTCGACTACAATGAACTTAATTTTTTATATTTGAAACTAAGATGTACCCACGGACTAAAATTTGAAGCACTGAAAACCTTTTGTGTTAACTGTAATTTTGCATTGCTATATATATATATATATATACATACACACAACACGCAAAAAGGGTACTTGGATAAAGAATTCCTTAGTTTCAGTATAAATTAAGATGAATTTGATATTTAAAATTAGACACAAGAAGAGTTTCCTCCTCAAATGGCGGAATGTAACTTCGAGTTCCTAGCGTTGGAAATGATGCAGCCTGAAATTCCAATCAGGCATCTGTTAAAACGTGTACAGAAGGTAACAGATACCTGAGTGGATAGTAGAAGCAACTGCTTGAAGCGCGGCCTTCGGAGTGGATTCCAAAGGAGATCACGCATTGAATGCGCTCGTTGGACTGACGCTTACGTGTTTATATAGTTTCTTAATTCATTTAGGCCTATCAGTGTTTTTGCACGACATTGGTTTGGCATCTCTTCGCTGTTCCTACTATAATAATGTGAAAACTGAAAATACTTAACGGTTGTGATATTGATCGATTTCTGTTCGTTCTTTTTCGGAGGTGAGAGACAATGGAAGATATGTGTAACAATTGTAGTATCTTCCTAAAACACCACCAAAATGCAGGCTGTGAAAAAAAAACTGTTTTCTGTTTCGTAAAAGTCGAGTTACTGAGAATGGGGAAGGATAGAGCATGAGAGAAATATGGATGGAAGTTTGTTTTTAAATTTGAAACAGAGTCTATGTTATTATGTATCAAATAAGATGTGGTTGTCAGTAGTTTGTGTAAATGCAGAAAGCGAAGAAGTGTTGCATAATACTTGTTAAAAGGAAACAAATTTGTTCATTTATTGTTTTATGCAGAGAATTATTTATACACGAGGATAAGTGGGTGTGAAAAGAGAAGTTGGAGGAGTTTTGGGACACAAATCCGGTGCCTTTTTCAAGTCAGAGTAAGAGGTTAGAGCATAAGGTGCAGTGGAGTGAAATTGCGCCGTGGTGTTTTGAAAGGTGCTGATTTTTGTGCGCTGGGGAGCTATGGACTTGGACCCTGCACATAGTTTCCTCTGTAATGAAAACAACGTGAAGTGATAGTAAGAAGAAAATAACCGTCCGTTTTTAAATATGATGTAAAGTAAATCAATAGTTTATTCAGGTGACATAATATATATGATAATATGAGTAGAAATAAAATCCTTAAAATATTAAGTGAAAAAGTGCTATTGTTTATATTCAGTATAAATTGCAAGGGTCATCAGTTACGTTTCCACAAGGTTTGTTTGTTTGTTTGTTTGTTTCTGTCCTGGGACTGCAGTTCGACTTGCAACGTACGAACTGCCTCATGGGATCGACGATCTGGCGCCGTGTCTTAGAAGAGAGGCGTTCTCTGCGAACAGACGTTTCTCGCGCGAACTTGAATCGGACATTTTTGAGTCCAAAATGCACGTGTGCCGGAATTAAACTTTACTTCTGAGAGAGTGGAAACTAATCAAAGTCTGGGAACTGGAAGGAACTTTGTGCTGGAGATGTCACATGATAATGAATCAAGATCTTCTGCGTAATAAGATTTGTGGTTTAAAATGATCATCCTCATGTCCTTCCTGCTTTGGAAGTGGTCATTGCAAGAGTGATAAATCTTTAACGAGATTTGTTTTTAGACGTACATATTACTACAGTTTTTTACACACTACTCCCATATTACTGCTGTCCTGCCTGATGCGGAGAAATAATTCCATTTCTTTGAATGTTTATCGCACTGTACTAAACGACCTGTTAACCAAGGCCATTAAAAGCTGTCATGGTTTCGATTTGTACTGTTCCATAATAGCGGATAGTAACAGATTCCTAAAACGTAGGTGTTTCTGAATTTTAACAGTAAATTATAGTAACACTCATTAAGTCAATATAATTTTTTTTAACCTCCCTCCCATTGTCACATTGTAAGTAATTTCGTACTTTTTTTAAAAGAAAAATATAGACAAATGGAATAGTAGTATTATACGCTGCTACAGTTTTGTTCCAATTTAGAGAAATTTAAGTACTGAGTGTAGGTAGATTTTTGTTACTGCGATCTTTTTTGCCATATATTGCCTTATCTTAAAAGGGAAAAGAATGATAAAAATATCTGTCCCTCCTAATTAAAATGGAAAATTAAACATTTTCTGTGGATAATTAAAAATAAGATGTAGGCACTGCAGCTTTTTTAAACGAAGTAACTTTTTCCTTTTTTATCGACTGTTTACCGTTGAATTCTTTGAGACTCGTATAATGTTTTAAGATTTTCTCCTGGGGCTCAACACTTAACAGCACTGCCTAGCCAAACGCAAGAGATGGGATCGCATTTATAACTCGTGGGCCGCGGCATTCATCCGCCATGAATGTCGCACGAAACATTACATGCTGAGAACTGCAGGCATGATTCCACACTGCCAAAACTGACTACCATATGAAAATGTGCTGCCCATACAATTTAGAAAATAATCTCAAGTCTCAGTCCACCACACGTAGTTTGGAAGAAAAGTACTATAAATGATTTATGTGTTCATGAAGATTCATTCTGTTTTGTATAGAAAAGTAACTCTCAGCCTGTGTCTGTGAGAACAGCATTTGCTGTCCTCCTGTATCTGTCTTAAATGTTTGTCTCCTTAACCCCTTCTATTGGAAATTCTCGACCACAGACATTTTGTTTGCTACTTTCTTCAGAATAGTCGATGTATGTTTGCGGTATTAGCACTGCAATGCATCTTCATTTTGCAGATGTTGATTTATTTCAGTGGCGTATTTCAATTGTGACATTTTGATTAAATTCAATAAGCCTTTACTGAATAATGATAATGTACACTGTGCCAGAGAAGGGGTTAAATCGGTACATTTAGCCATCAATTTTTGTGGCAACTAAGTCAATGAAGAGAACATATCGTAACAAAACCTGGAAAAATAATTTCCCTTCGTTTTAACGGCGTAATCGTAGAATATGGAAAGCAGAAAGAAATTGAAGGCCCATGTACTGAACAGACTGAATATATATTGCAAGTAAAATCTTCTAATTATTATATTTCTTGAGGATTTTTGGCATTAATTAAATTTGGTGTTTTCTGCTCAACTTACATCATATGGGATGGGGAATGTGTGCCTGATAGACACTGCCATCTGTCATCTTCCTCTACTAGGAAATTTTGTCCATCTTTCTGTATTTTAAGAGTTGACATACAATAATCAGATGGAAGCTAGAAATTTAACATGAATATGATTAGATTGACTTACTTGCCATAAAATCCATCTAAATGTAATTAAAAAAGAATCAGTGTCTGTGTTGTGCACTTGATATCCTCATTTATTTTTGTGTAACTGAGATAATTAATGTTCAGCCTATAACGTGGATAATCGAGAAACAAAAAAAAAACATTTGGTGCTGCAGTGACTAATGGAACTTCAGTTTCTTGAATCTGTGAGTTTTCTGTTTTCTGCCAAGTGCTGGATCTTTGTGTGCGTATCCTGCATGTATTTCCTGCGCTAAACACGAGTGACTAAGTCCAAGAATTATTGTATGCAAATGATGATGCGTGATAATTATTTCTGCTGCTGCATTGATGATTTGACTGCACCTAGAAATGGGTATTTGAAACTGTGTGCTTTATGTTGCTTTATTTCACACCAAACACCCCCCCCCCCCCCCCCCCTTTATGGTCGTCTCCCACACATGGAAGAAAAAACTTGTGCTTAAATGGCTACAGTCCACATGGAAAAAAAGCCAAGTGGAGTTCGAAAGTTTGCATAAAATAAATTAGAAGTGAGCTGTCAAACAGGTGTCTAGAACTTAAGTGTGCATAAGAATGACTTAAAAGACGAGAACAAAGCAAAGTCAAATACACATGGTTAATCTTTTTTACATTATTTTTTGGCATTGTCTGACTGATGTGAAATATTGGTTATTCATTTTATGTCGCGTAAGTAAGTGGGGCACTTAAATTATATCCAGAAATATGAAGCGTGATGGCAGTGAAAATACCGTCCCTCACTGCGTGACTGAAGTCCGCTGCGCCCTGAACAAAGACTCTTCATCATTTTATAAAGCTTTGTGAATCATTTTGGGGATATGCGTGTGTAGAGCTCGATTCATTTTTAATTCTGACTGAATATTTAAAACTCTCTTCAAACTAAGTTTACAGTCTGTTTGAAATTGGCCCTAGAAATCAAGTGTGCCTTACATATGTGCATCCGTATATTTCCTGAATGTCGCTGACATGTCGTCCTGTCTGTGGGCCCTTGTAAGCAATTATATGAAGAAGTCACCAAAATATTTCAGTGTACGTACTTGTATGAAAATGTACCTTTGGCCTGCCACTCATTATTACCTAACCTAACCCCATAACTCATGTCAAGTATTACTACCAAAATAAGTGTATAATTGGTCTAGTGCCTTGGTTTCTTATGGCCTCAGAATTATTGTTTTAAAATCCAAAGAATTTTATATGAAAAGTTTCTGTTTCATTCTGATTTCTGGGAAGTCTTGACGCTACTCACTGGAGACCAGTCAAAATGAAATCTGCAGTACAGCATTGTTTTCTTTTCCTTCCTAGATGCTGAGCAAGTTGGTCCAAATTACGTTTGTGGTTTCTTTTTCATAGGTGTCTGATTCAGACCTTGTCCAAATTCTTCGTTCTGTCTTCATCCAACAGTAAATATCCTGTGTAGTTGATGGAGAGGTTTTAAATAAACTATTTGCTTCTGCACGGTTTAGTTGTTTTCTTATTCATTTTCTTGAAACTTTGTTGCAGTAGTACTAACACAATAAAGGAAATTCATTGTACTCTGGCTTTTCTTCCCTGTTACGTTAGCAACACGCCTGACGTACTCTGTACAAAGTATGCATGTATATGTGTGTGAACATTCATTGGGGTGTGAAATTTGCAGATTCAGCTTTGGTGTTCACAAATAAAAGGCAAAACTGTTCCGTACGTATCTGAACAATTTGTGTAATAGCACAGTTTTACGCTGTATTCATCTTTGCTATAATATAATTTTTTTGTAACAGAACACACAATTTTTGTGTGACAACACTCATCTGCTAACTACTTTCACTTTTTATTGAACTTTGTTAGTTCTTTCTCCATTTTTTGCATTCGCTTCAAGTTTTGCTGCCTTCAGCCACCTCACATTTTCACATTTCTTTCTCCCATTTATTTAATTCACAGAGAATGTCTCCAACACAGCCCCAAAAACATAATAAATAGCTGGAAATATTTTGGTGACTTGCCCTTTGTAGGCACGCACATCTTTTTAATTGTGCCCCCTTCCCATTGTGAAACAAATGCTCTGCTTCCTCACTCATTGACCAGACTGAAGTGTATTTGCGTACTCAATTACTCAAAAAAGACTCGCTAGACTGTACAGAACTTGCCAAATATTTGATAGTTTTGAACCTGTAAATCCCCTCTAAATAGTTCCTGATGGTCACTGACTAATAAAATTGGGTCGCAGATAAGGCGTTTGCGACAGTTTTTCCTGGAAATAAGTTGAGGTTAACGTGGTGTGAAATGAAGCAAGTAAAGATCTCAATTTCATGTTTTCTACTTGGGTACCTGGCATTTTAGTGTTATGTAAATACTTTGTACATCAGTTTAACCCAGATTTACCTTTAAGAATATGAAAAGTGTATGGGGTGTTTCATTGATATACTGTTCTAGTGTCACAACTCCAGACTTAACGTACAAAGAAATATTAAACAAGAATAACTGAATAATTTGATAGGCTGCTGCAGCTCTTTACAGGCCTTTTCTGGAATTGTTGTTAATTTGTAGAAACATTATTGACCTGAAACATAAAAATTATAGTTACTTTGACTGTTGTCGTGCTGTTCTCGTAGATTTCAGCCCAGTGAATGAGCTTCTTGAGTGTTGGGACAACGGTTTGGTCAGCGGTACATATTTCTGCCATTAAAGTTTCGTACCTTTCACACGCACGGCGAGACTTCGTCATTGAATTTGACCTTCTTGTTACTGTGTAGTAAGTAGATTGTATCTTGTTAATTAATTGTACAGATAAGAATAAGAAGCTCTATTACACGTGTACTGTATTTTCACTGAATATGTTTTAATTATTAAGTTCTGAATACCTGAATTTAATTAAAATGTTAATGTAAATATCTTTGTGTATTGAGTTAAGAAATATTGTCATTAGATGTATTTATGTGGTGCAATATGTACAAATGAAGTAGCAGTGTTTTGTATAATTTTGGTGTACAAGTTGAGTTTAATAACATTTATTAACAAAATTCTATATTTATTTCAATTTTCTGCCATTCAGGCTGTATTTAATAATGGCATTTTAAAGTGAATTGTTTAATTTTTCACTCAAGGATTCACTTTAACCAACTGCATAATTTTTATAGTAGTTTAAAATGCTTGTAGTTGGTGGTAAGAATGTTAAATTGTTTTCTAATATTTAATTCAGTTTTGTTGTTATTTTGAGCCAGGCGATGAATGTCGTGTGTCTGACACAGGTATATGTTCTATGTTTTTATGGAGAGAGATGTTTATTCTGAAAGTTACAAGCTTGATTTTGTATTGTCATGAAAGTTAGAAACTGTTTTGCAGGTAAAATACAAAACTGATTTAGTGATGTTTCTTCCAACCGTAGAAAGTGCCATTATATATACAATTTCTTTTCTCTTTAAATAAAGTTATCTTTCTTGTGTGTCTGGGCCTATTCTGAAGAGCTGCAGTGCTGTTATTTCATTTTTTTACGTGGACACTCACAGTATTATTACGTATTAGGAGGACTATTCATTTCATAGAAATCTTTGTATGAAGTGACATGTCCAGTTTTGTAGTCATGGAACATCTGAATAATACAAATAAGAGTAAGAGTAATAACATTAATTTTAACAACTTATTAAAGTAACATTGCAAGTGAAATGTTCTGCATGGCATTTGATATAACTGCTGACAGTAAAATGATTACATTAAATAAGATATAGAAACTCAGTGACTGGTATATCTTTGTATAGTATTGTATATGTACAGAGTAAAGGTAAAAGAACTTGAGGTCCAGAACAGTCCTTTGTAGGAGGGTTGAAGCAACAAAAATATGCAATATTACATTACATAATAATGTTGAAGAGGATGTGTCATGTATGGAGGTCTTGAGGTAACTTCATATTACACGGAGAGAGTAATTTAGTTTTGTGCATCGTAATGAACTAAATCATACTAAGTTTGTAAGGAACGAACAAAATATGGAATTCCTCCAAGACCTCTCATTTATCTGTGCAAACATGAAGTAAAATGGTGCAGAGAAATGATAAATCAACCAGTTAATTGTAAATGGAAAAATAATTACTTGTTCTATTTTGTGCAGTAAACAGACACCACAAAGTATAAATGGTGTATTTCCTTTCTTTAATACCATATTTCATTCATTAATTGTTAATTGTTTTTTGCCTTGCTTTCCTCAGTTGTTTCTTTTCTAAATCCTTATTCAGACAAACTGGATGGAAGATGAGTCTTGGTAAGTGTGACCGCATGCCAAGCCAGAAAGATATCTTGATTTGAACTCTCAACATTTTGAAGACACATGACTTCATGCTGCTACATACCAGATGGCAGCTGTCTCTGAATCACTACTGAATTGGTAAACTGATCTTGACACTCTTAAAAGATTCATAATGATGAAATGAATTATATTTTCTAAAGGAAGTTGAAATGGTGACCTTGTGGATTTGATCATTGTCGTATTTTCATTCAACTGTGGAAACATTAAACTGAAAATTATTTGGAATTTAGAAAGCAAGTAGTTACAACAAAGGACAGCTAATACCCAACAATATTGACTAAAAATGTAAAATGTCTTTCAAATCTTGATAATGGCTTCCGTGTTGTGAAACTAGCAATATTATCTATTTTTACATTGAGTGCATCAGTGTGACAGCAGCAGCATACATGGTTAAGTCCTTGATTATATTTTCTTTTGCGATGATGTACTTTGTTTCACCCGATGGCGTGAATGTCGAAAGTCCTGGTGTCTATAGGTATGTCGCTTTTACACTTTCCAACATTGTTAAATTTCATACCGTTTCAACGGTAACCCCCTTGGACTCTGTTATCCATGAATCGTATCGCAAGCAGCGTTGTCATTTTAACGTTCACAGTAACGTCTATCCCACTAGGTTGTGGTATGTAGTCATATATATATATATATATTTATAGCAGTTCAAGACTTTTAAACTTTCGTAGCCTTAGATGATTCTGTCTAGACTGGACCTCCGTGATCTATTTGTTTGTGAGTAGGGTCTCAGCTGTTGCTTTGAGACTTTTGCTTAACAGACTTGTGAGAATTTCGAAAGGATAACGTTCTAGAGCTGTTCCTCGATATGTTTTAGTATCGTTCGTGTGTCTCTTTCCGTACTGCAAAGATTTTTATGGTGGAATTTCTCCACTTTTGAGGTCCATATGTTTATTACACAAATTTGCCCGTGTGGTTCGAAGCTGCCTCCTATTTTGTGACTTAAATAAGGATTTCATGTAGTAAGTAAACTATTACTTCAGTCATGTCGACGTCTAATCTAATGATTAAAATTGGTAACAGATACGTCGAAGTCGACAAACTTCCAACTTCGGCCGCTATGTGACGCGTGAAGTGTAGTGAGATCAGCTGTTTATCTCTTGACTGATAAGTGCAAGCGAAAATTGAATGATTAATCGCGTACAAAGATGCTTCAGTTATCAAATTACTGTTTGTAATGTGTAGGAGTTGCGATTTTGAAGAATGAAGTCTGAGAATGTGGTTCAAATAAGGTATTGCTGCATTTCTTATAGGGATGTAATTTTGGTTTCTCATCAGACAGAAGCTGAAAATTATACCCCAATGGTCCATTCAATATTGCGGACCTTAGATATCAGAGAAGACAGAAAGTTAGCAAGCCCAGTTGACAGGTAAGTTCGAGTTTGAACAAAAGTTTCAGTTTCCATGTAAATATTTCAGGTTATATTTTACTACAAATTTTACTGTGATTCCAGATTTCAGGTTCATGTTTTAATTGAAAGTGGCATAGCATACACGTGCGTGACTCATTTAACCAACAAACATTATCTTCAATTCTCATTCCTGGAAACAATGAAGGAGAAGTTTCTTGAGGTTCCTAGTTTACATATCAGGGCAGTTACTGCAAGTGAAAATGAATTTGAGAGAGACTTTTGCCCTGTCATTGCTTCAGTAGTGGTAAGTAGACCTTCAAACACTGTTTCAGTTCATCTTTATTTACTGCCATTAGTGACAGGCCAGATAGCTTTTGTTGAATGGTGTTGCAGTGATATACAACAGAATTGTACATAGGCTTACACCTATTTTATATGAAATGATAACTGTTTAATAATTGTAATTTTTTAATCAGACAACAACTTATAACAAATGAAGTTTTTCACAAACTCGTATTACAAGTAAATAACATGTTGTTCACTTGTTTGTTGTCCAAGGGAAGCAAAGAATTAATCATGACACCAGCAGGTGATGTTGGTAGAGTGTTCTGTCATCTGTGTAACTTTTATACAAACACTGTCCCTTCCATTTGAGTCCACTAATTATTTTACGCTGATGAACGAAAGAGATTCTGTAATAAACAAAATTCTTTTGTATCTGTTTGCTTTTGAGGTTATGTATTGTCAGTTGTTTTATGTTTGTTTGCATCACTGTGGGTAAAATGTTACCACTGACACAAAAATAAGATAACATTCTGACATTTGCATCTTTGTGACTAAAGACTTAAAATTGATGACTTATTTCAGGAGAGGGAGGGTTATGGGTCGGAGCCCAACTACAATCAATAGTAATAAGAATTCTGCTTGAATGGGAAGCTTTACATGAAATGTCATTGGATGTCACAAAATATTTGTTGGCATTCATGATAGTATTTTGTTTAGGTCAGATCCTAGCCTGTACTTGGGTGTTTACATGTGTTTCCTCAGTGCTTCTAGTCTGTTGCTGGTGTATCCCTTGAAACGGACCATTCCTGCTTCATTCGCATGTTATTCCAACTTGTCATTTATATTCATAATGTCATGTCTCAGACAACATTATGTAGGCTGTGAATTTGACACTTTGATGCAAAGGACGGCAGTAATGACAGTCTTAAAGAATTGTTTGTATTCACTGTCAACTTGTATCAAGTGCAAAACATGTGGAGCATTATATCCACATGCCTGATATGTTTTGGAACGGTATTTAAGTACTTAGGCGATTAATTCATCAATGAAGATGTTTCAGAACTGTTAAATAAACCAAATCCATTAAATGATAATACATGATTCAGTGTTTCTGCAACATCTAACACCGAGAGCCATTCTGTATCTTATTCTGTGCATTCTTTGTTACACCCGTATTATTTTTCTTTGCGTAGTATGACTACAACATCGGACGAGGTGACAACGTGTCTCGGCTTCATGCCCAAGTGGAGGATGTGAAACAGATTATGTTAGAAAATGTAGAGAAGGTGATTGAGCGTGGTGATAGATTAGATGACTTGCTGTCAAAAACAGAAGATCTGGAATCACATGTAAGCATAATTTCAGGAAACATCAGGATTATTTAAACACGTTAAAATATTTTATTTTGAAATTAGGTCATAATTTCACAAGTTATAAAGTTGATTCCTATATGGATCATTAATTTTGTTAACTCATTCCCTTACTCCCTTTAAAACTGTATACGTACAGTCCGTGCAACAAAAATTAAGTGCTTGAAATTTCCTTTACTCTCAAACCAGGAGCGACGTATGCATAATTGCGGTCATTGGTAATCTCCTTGTACTTGTCTGTAGGTGAATTTTTTCTGCCGTCCATTAATTACAGTTTTCTCACGCCAGACGCACATTAAGCGAAGACAGCAACAACAGTGCGTGCGCCTAATTTGAATAAAGTAATGAATTACTGTCAGTGACATTTCTGAGGCATAGGACTAAGTCCCATGGCAAGACTGTTGGAGACTTGTGTTGATATGAAAGTTCAGGGCCTCATGTCTGCATTTGTTGTATTCGTACGAACACTGATTTAAACTCTGCAGATGTCTCTTGTTGCATATGACGTGTTATTTAAGATGGACAGCCGTACGGTTGATTTATGTGACAGATACTTTGATGGTCACCAAGAATTCTCCTGTTTGTCTACATTTGAAAGTGTAGCAGCTCCAGTTTTTCAGGATGGCAGTCCTATGACTTCCTGGTCAAAATTTTTGGTTTTGACACTCCATTGTTTCTTTTTAATACAGAAAGTTATTTTCACTGATAGTTTATTGTAAGGGCATTGACGTCAGCTGTAGTTCATTTGGGATGTTTCCCTACTTTGTGGGTGGCTGGAGTTCAATTCCCAGTGTGGTGATTTCTTTATGAGTAACTGACAGCTACGGGCCAATATTTGTGGAACTTGATATGATCAATGTGCCATTGGAACTTTTGAACTCCTTGTGAGATTTTTGGTTCTCATGGCAGTGAGGGTGAATGTGTTGTTGTTCTGGGTTTTGTTGACCAAGTAGATACTAACTTTTCAGAGGAACGTATTGTCACCATCTTCAGGGTGAAAGCAAACTCTTTGTCCTTAAGAGTACATATCAACATGCCAGCTGTATGAGCTCGTGGGACAGAAACAGCATTTTGGGTGGCAATAGGCATTTGAAAATAAGCGTCTTTTATTGGGTTAACTTATCATGAAAATAAATCATTGTGCTAAGTTTTATTGACAAGACATTAAATGATAAATAATTGTGACTGAACATGACAAACATATACAGGCCTGTCCAACCTGTAGCTCGCAGGCAACGTGTTGCCTGCGGAGACATTTGAAATAAGGAAACGTCTTTTAACCCTATCCCTGGCAATGGGGCGATAGAACGCTGAATCAATTCCACCTGTTTCCTGGCAGACTGTGAAAGAAACGTTTTCACCAATTCCATATTCCCAAGTGACCCTATAATAAATCTTTATTGTTAGCATTTGTTCTTTGCTGGGATTAAAATGTCGACGATTGCCGACGGGCGTGTTTTCTTGTTAACAACTTACAGATGTGCGGGCACCAGCAACAGTTTCTCTCTGATATTTTCATAAGTTAAAATCGATACATTAATATTTTCATGTACTGTTTCTTTTTACAGGGTAGTATTTTTCGTCAAGGAGCCCATGATGTTAGAGTAAAAATGAGGTGCAAGAACCTTAAGATGTGGTTTGTGATTGGTGGATTGCTGACAGTGGTGCTTACCTTTGCTATTTTACTGGCTTGTGGTGTGATACACTTATGAGTTTTCAGTATCTGCCGTGTGTAAGTAATGTTTGAGTCATAATTCTTGCTGAATTAATCTTGGTGTGCATTTTCCATTTAGGAGTGAAGTGAAAAGGGATATGATCTTCTCCATGCAAATAATGGAGGCTAGAGGGCTGAGGACTTCATAACTATTATTGTTGAAAAATGTTTTACAGTTTTATTCATTTAATTAATGTAGCCAGATTTTTAAAATAAGAGTACAGGCAACTCTTGGTTTACAAACGAGTTCCATTCCAAGACGTTGTTTGTTATACGTTTTTGTTCGTTATGTGTATCTTGCAATCCTGAGATTTTATGATACGTATCGTATACGGTAGCAGCCATTTTAAAGCATTAAAACCATGTACTAAACATCGAATGGTCTATACAATACGTTTTAGTTTTATTAACCAAGAACAGTTCAGTATAATTATCATATAATAATTTTCTGATAATTATTGTAATAAATACATTTTTAAAAGTTTATTAATTTAAATCTTACAATTATGTTCATTATACGTTTGGCATTTCGTTTTATAAGGAACTATATCTATTGGCGACTTTATGAAATTTGAATTATAGCGAATGTTCGTAAACCGAGAGTTGCCTGCGTATTATAAATCGTATTGTATAACAATTTTGTTGTAATTCTCTGCATATAAATTTAATTTCCCAACCAGAGTTCAATTTACTTTAGACATTGTCACAATAAGAAACCTACCAAATTAAATTTATGTGTGCATCACGTGTTCCAGTACTTTCACCGTTTACTACATGTAATACATTAATTGCAGTTAATTATTAATGAATCAATATTTTGTGTTTTGGTTTTTACGCTTTTTGGACATTTTCCTACATTTCTTGATTTCTTGTAAATTTTGAAAAATTAGAAAATTTGTTCAAAATTCTTCCCATACTATCCCTGCCAGAACCAGTCTGTGCATGACACAGTGCCGCTCACTTTCTCTGCCGGACTCGGTCTCTATACGATCCGTTCTCTGTATCACCTGATATCTTCCAGGCCGTCTGTGCAAAGACCTGGTTCGAGGGAGACCGAATCAAGCAGAGACTTTGTTAAACAGAGCAGAGAACAGAGACCTGGTGAATGAAAGACCATGTAAAGCAGATACCGGTTGAGGCACAGACCGAGTCCGGGTAAGACTAAGTGAAGTAGACAGTTGCTGAGTCGGGGTCCAGCAGAGTCCAGTTCTGATAGGAATGGGTTACGACAGTATTTTAAATCTTTCAAAATTTTCTAAAAATCATGTAGACGCCCTAAGTCGACACATCGCGACCCTCGAAAACGACCCCTTGAGTCGGGAAAGCATGGCTAAAGCAGCAGAGCGACAGTTTTCGTCAGCGTCTGTAGAAATAACTTTGACAAAGGTCAGTTTTACCTTGACAAAGATGGCTTACTACATCGGCGAGCGGGAGGTCGTTGCCCCGATCAGCTTTTAATACCACGTGGGTTAGTAAATGACGTCATAGCCTCGCGTCACACCCAGGACAGAACAGGACTCTGAAGACACGGATGAACCGAGCGATGTCGAGAGACCGACGGAAACAAGGCCATGAGAATAAAGCCCCAGTGGGAGACCCGGAAGGGGCGAGGAAGCTATCTCAAGTATGCTCCGTGGATCATAAAGCATCAAGGATTGGACTGCGAGACGCGAGGTCAACATTTCTAGATCAACGATCACGCAGGTTATGAATTGGCCGTGACACCGAATGAGACTCGAGTCCATGCCTACCGATTCGCTAAGCTAATTAAGAATCCCTGAGACAACCCATCAAAACCCCGAAATATCCCACCAGCTACGTCGCTCTCCGGGATGGGACGCAGTGTGCGACCAGCCACGTCGTAGCGGACACCGCGATGTACCCGACAGACATTAAGGTGGCTCATAAATCCTTTGAAAGTGTGACAAATTTCAAATACTTGGGAAAAACAAAAACGATTCAAAATGATGCTCACGAGGAAGTTAGGAGGAGATTAAATTATGGAAATGCTCGCTACTTCTCAGTTCAAAATATTTTGTCTTCCCGTCTGATTTCTAAGAACCTGAAGATTAAAGTATACAAAATACTAATTTTGCCTGTTGTGTGGTATGGGTGCGAAACATGGTCAATTTCGTTGACATTACTGTGTTGAATATTTCGGGCACAAACCTGGGTCCACATTTTCGCCTTCCGCTGTTATGTTATGGCAGTGAGCGTCAGTGTGGACCCGGCTTTAAGAGGCCGAGAAGTGAAAATGAAACTTAAAGATAAAAAGAAGAAGACAAATCTAAATAAGTAGGAGACTCGAGAACAAGTGTCCATATTCAGAAAATCATTCCGTACCGAGCGTATTTTATTAGCCAAGTGATCTAATTAGAGGTTTGTAGAGACTATTACCGATTGGGTACAAGAATACTTTGTGGGGTGGAGTTATTTTATCACGTGCTCGTGGCTGATTTTCAAAAGACATGCGTAATTTAGAATTTAAAAAGAACCGGTTATGACGACAGGCGTTTTACTTCTGTACGCTGTCAGAACTTTCGTTCACTGTTTAACGTTCAAATGCGGCAGGCAAACTTTTTAAATTTTGGGACTTTACTGAGTTACGATGCAACTGACCATGAGTGCAGAATGCAACGTGCGTGTTATTTCAACAATTTTAGCGTTCCTGAATTTCTTGTCACAGTGAACTTACTAAAACTGCAGCTGTGGTTGCTTGCTTGGTGACACACGCTATGCGACTCCACCCCCATTTAAAAGAAGGTTGAGCTGAAACAGGGTGTTTCATGTTAATTGTCGTTGAAATAAAATTTACTGTGCGTTAGATGTATAACACACCTCTTTCGATCTTTACTTTTTATGTATGAGGGGATGGTTATTCATGTAATAAATGTTTCGAACCCCCTCTGAGCTTAAGATTATGGCAGAGCAGATCTCTATCTATCTACCTGTCCGAAAGTCCATCCACCTGTCTTTATTATCCAGAGTTTCCGCATAAAACACAGTAACTAAGTACAACAGCAGAGCATACAGGCTTGGATTCAAACCAGTAACCTGCCGAGTACGAACCCCATTCCACAGCGCCCAGTTCCCAAGCCGCGCGTCGATGCCTGTTCGTTGCTTGGTTCTCAGCGTCAATAACAAATATAATGCTCCATGCGCTGTGATCTAATAGGGCAAACCACGGAAGTCAAGAATACTTTTCCAGAAGTCAGATTTCTTGAATAGCTCAGCGACTATTACATTGTCAAGAAGCATTCTGTTCTATAGTTTGTTTCGCAGTCAAATCTAGAGCTCATAACGTGACGAGAACAGTCCTAATGTATTTGAATACATTTATACAAAGACTGAATAATGGCTACAGATTTTCATGAAGCTAAACCTACGATGGCTCAATTTTGTGGGCCCTCAGATTTTAATTGGGAAACTTGGATGTTTCCAAGTTAATGTATGTTCAATAATTCTCTTGTGTTTGGATTATTTACGACGCGAAACTTGGTCAGTGGCATTTATGCAGTGTCACAAACGCCTACATTTTGCGTTTTGGACGAATGCTTTGTGTTGAAAAGCATGAAACATTGGGTACTTGGCTAGTAACAGCGGACATAGCGTGGGAACCGCGGCGCGCCATTTGCTTGTCTGGTCTCTGACGTCACTTACCCCAGGTTAAATTTTATATAATTTTATGTGTGTCGAACTTTAAAACCCAAATAATAGGCGTACTAAATATATTTAGTGGCGTCTGCACTTATTATTTTGATCATTAAATGCCGTCCATTTGTTAGATTTAGCTTTAACCGTCACAGGATGTCAGGTGGGGTGACATCTTACGGGCGAAATCGCTCTTCATTTTTTTAATCGCGTAGCATCAGAGAGCCATTAGCCTTCGTAAGGGTGAGACGTGAGCCTGCCTGCAGTCTATCTTGGCCTACAGCGTACGAATCTGGTATTGTAGAATAAGCAACTAGTGTCCATAAGTTGTATTAAATAGTTTACGTGAAATTAATTGTGATTGTGAGCTTAAGAATGAACTTCAGTCGAAATCACGACAGTAAATAAATGGGACCAAAGGCGTCCCCACTCACAAATTCAAGGAATATTATAAAGAGTAGTATGATAATATTAAAAATGTCGCTAAATATGTTACTTGTGATGGGTAGTTGGACAGAACCTTCTATTTAATGTGTTTTGTTCTGAAGTTTCGGTCAGGATTACCACAGTGAAGTTTGCAAATGTTGAACACAGCTTCCATATCAGGTGTTATGTTATCCTGACATATCAATAAGAGCTCTTAATTAATTTACATCTCGACGCTGAGGCTCTCTGTCCCTGTTCCAACTTCTCGATTCTCTTCCACGTCTTCATACATTACAACGTTCTCTGGAAATTCACTGCCACAAAAGAACACGGAAGTTAATTCTCGTCACCAGAAAAACCGAAATTCTACTCCTAGTCCGAACCATTTAACTTAAATTCGGATCTTAACTCCGTTTTAATAATATTCTCCTCCACTCCGAGGCCCCTTAGCTCGTGTCACGTGTTTCCGTGTCAAAGTTTTCTGCTAGGTTTCAAATTCCTTGGGCGTGGCCTTCTTGATGTAATCACAGGAAAGAATAAAATAAATGAAACTCCTTCAACTGATACATCGTTGTTATATCATCATGCTTCGAGTCGAGAATAATTTCAGTTATTGTAGAGTATGAACTTATGTAGGCGTTGCCTTAGTTTTCTAATTTGTTCTGTGCTAGAAAAGATGATTCCATGGACCCGGAATCAAAACTTTAAATAATTCATTTTGACCAAACATCGGACGGCCGTCTTCGCTATGTGAAACTGAATAAAATCACGAAACCAAGCAAAGAGGAGGTTTTTGATCAGAGGAACTTATGAATGCAACCAGTGGTGGACGGAGCACGGAAAACCAAAACTGTTTTGTTATTGTTAAATTGAGATTTGCAGACATCAGCAACAAATCTTTTTAAAATTGGTTGTCTGTCCATTGAAGAGCCTCCCCCCCCCACAGCTTATATTTTATACGCAACGTGTTATGTATGCTGTCTAAATGCCCAGCCAATCGTAACCATATTGATTTGTTTATGGCTGTGATGTTCTCACACTAAAAGGCCATGTTACACGATCATATAACTTGCCGAATTCGATGGCGCACGCATTCATCGCGAACTAACAGACATGTCGAAATTTCGTAGTTATATCGCGCGGTGTATTACAGGCAGGCAGGCTCTGGTCATTGCGGTAAGATTTTCGATAAACCAGGAAATATAAGAGAATATTTGCTCGTCAGGGATTTCGAAGTGTTTAGTGTTCAGTAAAGATTGGCTCAGAGTTTCGAAAGAGTGTAAAGTCTGTGTGTGAGTGAAGCGGCCCTCTGAGTATTTGTGGTTGTGTTGTGTTGTGTTGTGCCAGCGAGAGACTTCGAACCAGGGACCATGGCAAGAGGAGCAACGCGCAAACAGTAAAGTTAAGAGAAAAAACCAGTGTCGGCCGAACCCCTAGTGGACGAGGACCCATCCGCTGGAGGATGGGCTGGGTGCTCGCGGCAGATCTTGTACGCCATAGCATCGGCACGGTCTTATCAGAGCGGCCAGGCCCCAGGTTGCCAACGATAACCACGTCGGTCCGTGCCAGGCAACTTGTATTTGACGCGGCGCCCGCCACGACTGAGGGCATGTTAGGTTAAGGTCAAGTTGGCAACCCTGTGCACTTTATACTTTTTTTATAGTTTGTAAGTGTCCTCCCTGCCCTCCCCGATAGGTGCCCAAGTTAGGTCGCGTGCACTTAGCTTTTGTGTCCATGGCAATGGACGTTCAGTTAGGAGGGTTTGATATTTCTGTGTGTTTTTTTTTATCACAGGGTGCACAACTTGACAGGTTCGGTCGGCACGACCAATGAAATCAATGCGAGAAGGAGAGACAGACAAAAAGAACTTTTGCATTCTCTTCCTGTGAACAAATCGCATTGCAAGGAAAAAGATTCAGTAAAGCCAAAATACATATTTTGGTTCTTCAGTCTTTCGCTTCAGTGCTGAAAGATTTGTCTGAATCTGTAAGGTTATTTATTGTCAGGAATTCTGAAGAGAAATATTATGTTTTGTTGTGTGTTTTATTCTGTGAACTGAATTACAGGTTATTCGACGTTAGAGAAAGACATCGATTGTGTTTTTTCTTAAGAAAGCGTAATTCAGCGTTATCGAACGCAGATCAGTTACACGAACATTTTGCGTTTCGTTTGTCCGCGAGAATCGCGGAATTGGCGCCGGAGTTAGGATTTTGCACGACGAAAACTTCGCCGACGTAATAACGCGCTTTGGTTTGAACAAATTAGGAGTTTCGTGTGTTGTTCCGGGCCGCGAATCCGTGTCGCTGTTATTTTTTTCAGGAAGGCGAACTCCTTGCACGGGCGTAAAGGTAAGTGACAGAATAAAGGTGGGTGAGAGGTTCGACGTTGTTTGGTCCTCGTTTCCGACGTTTCGTTCTTCGATTCAGTGAACCGTCATTCCAGCGCGACAAATCTGAATTTCGTGTTCTCGTTTCATTTCCGATCTTATTGCGACGTCGTAAAAGCTCGATAAATTTTAGTCCGCGTTTTCGTTCGCCGAAGTGGATGGCCTGCAGTCGTGTCGCTTCGAAGTTGCGCTTGTCAAAACGGACAACTGCAATGAGCAATTATAAATGGCTACTGAACTCTGCGCATGCGCACAGCAGAAGAGATGAGTCACGGAGTCAACGAACAGCACAGGTAAGTTTTCTGAGTTCGTGTTCTTACTTCCAATGTATGATTGTTGAGCCGTTCTTACAGAAGTCGTTTTGTTTGTTTGTTTGTTTGTTACAGGTCCCGCTCATTTCCTGTGCCTCAACGTGGCGAGCGGGTGAAACAAAGAACGATGCACGCCCGAAATTGGTTTTAGGTTTTACTTTGACGGAAATCCGTCCATTTTGGTCACACTGTTTCGTCTGTGTGCGGTTATGATTCGTGATTTGCCCAAGTTAATTGTCCTTTAAACGTTTCAATGTTATTTCGCGTCGCCTATTGACACGTGTTCGTCTGTCTTATTTTCTCCAGGTTGTGAGGATTTGAATAGGAGAGTCGACTTATGCACATAAGTGACGTGGAAATTATAATGGAAATGTCCGGGCAGTATTTTACGAAGTTGTGATTCATCGATTTTGATTAACATGGTTCGGGTAATTTGGACAATTACTCGCGGACGGATACGATGAGACTAATGGGTGGTCTTTAAAAAACACAGACGAGGGGGATTGTTTTGGTTTCTTAATTGTGACACTCTGTGGCACTTATAAAAGTGTCAATTATTTGCTTTCATGAATGTACAGAATTGAAAAATTTGACAGGGTGACCAAAAATGCTCGGAATGATGAAAGAACGTTTTGATATTTTGGCCAAGCAACGGAAGTGTGATGATACAAACTTCTGTTAAACCTCTGTTGTGTGACCACAGAGTTGTATTCGTGAATCTGGTAATTTAGAAATTATGGGGATGCATCGTTCCTTGGCCAAACAGGATGAACCTGATAATTTTAAATAATTTCCTGGTCACCAAGCCCTCGTTCACAGCTTCAAATGCATTCAGTATTTAGCTTTTCAAGAAGTTCCCTCTTACAAATCCTGCCATTTCAGTCTGAACCTGTAACCTAGCAACCTTAAATTTATTTTCATGTTAGCGATGTCACGTGTTGAATGTTAACCGAAGAGATTTTCTGAATCTTTCCGAAATTATTCACGTGTCTGTAGTAATAGCAGTGCCTGGATCCAGTTTCTGAAATTTAATGTCTGAAATATTCATTCTTATAATAATTTCTCTAACTATACATGAGTCACTTAACTCGACTTTTATCACTAACATTTGCCTTAACGTCACGTATAAGAATTGTGGAATGGAGGGCTTAATGTTCATCAAAAGGTTTCAGGTAACTCGTGTCATCACTAGCTCAAGTTGAATTTTGACATTCTGTGAAAATGATGTACGTAAATCTGTGATTTATCGGAAGGTACTACGCCTGCAGGTACCTGGAGGAACTAACAAAAACCAGGACAGCTCATCCGCAGTCCAATTCTTGAGCACAGGACGTCCAGAACACAGAGCAGAGGGGCTACGCCTTCAACAATTCATCATCACGAAGTTTTGTTGTTAACTTGATGCATGTTTTTGGATATTTCCTGGGGATTGAGACGAGCTGCATCCAGTGAGTTTTTCTAGTGTTACAGGATAATGTAAGCAGAGCCAGCGTCTGAAATGTTGTTTTTTTCAACAAAAATATATTTGTTTCGAAAGTGCAATTAGCCTCTTTACCGTCCAGTAAAATGTTAATTTTAACTTTGTCCAGTTAACACAATTTATTCCAGCAGTATCAATACAAATCACATTAAAATTACGCAATTTATAATATTTCTCTTTAGAGTAAATTAAATGTAAAAATACCTTCACGGCGACTACCAAAAACACGTAAATAAAACCGAGCGCCTTACTCCAGACTCCTCCCAGTTCCACAAGAGGCGCCACCATCACCTCGTTTTCATCTCGTGCTACCAAGGTCTCCTACGTCGCACTCGCATAGCAAATTGTGATGAGCATTGACTATTATATTAGGAGCAAACCTTCGTGTGTTTTTAAACATAATTCTCGTGTGTTCTAATTGTGGCGCAATGTATTCATTACAGCTGTTTCTCTGTCGTTCAATATCCTAGAAACAAAGCGAGCTCCTGAAACGCTGAGCGATGGATGAACACAAATCTTAGTACTTAGTACATCGTATTTGATTCTGTGTAAATGTTGTTTTGAAATTGATGTTGCTAAAACTTCTGTCATTATTTACGAGATAAATTGTTAGTATTAACTGAAATTATGAATTGTAAAATGGTATAAAAGATACTGGACTGAGAGCTGTGTTTTAAGTCCACCTGACGTCATATTTTCAGGGGCTTAAAATGTCGCCTTTGATACATTTCATTGCCTCATCTTTATCAATTCCTCGTGGCGTCTGTTTCGATTCTGTCTCTGAGAGTTTGTTTCTGTTTTGTGCGGTCGAAATTGGAACTCCATTACGACAACGGAATCATCCAAATTCGAAAGAGTTCAGAGAAAGTTTCGTGCTTTGTGCCACGGTAATTACGAATGCATTTTAGTTACAGTAAATATCTCAGGCGGCGTCTTGATGACTTCCCTTTTCAATTCGTTTAAGAACAAAATTAGCTTTTTCCGTGTTTGATTTTGCTTTTGTCCTGACCTCTGTACATTTACGGTTAGTCTCAATTTCAAGGTCAGAGGCGTACTGCGTGTTTTTGTGCAGTAATTAAAGTTAAGATTCATCCGCGAAAGACTTGCTCGTGTTGTGTTGGTGGACGTGTATTCGCGTTACTAGACTTCTATGTCACTTTTATTAGATTCGATGTACGAATTAAAATAAATGTATGCTTATAAAAAATCCGGACAATTTGTGACCGAATGTCAAAGTATCATAACAATTATGCACTGTCGTCTTCGTTACTTCAATGCAACACGAATATTCAAAATAATAACGTGTAAAATTTACTGCGATGTAACTTAATGAAGCTTCTACAAAGTACAGTCAAATAATTAAATAAATTTAGAGCGTGATGGAGCACGTACACACAGACGTAGTGTTCCGTGCTCCGTGACCGGAGAAACCTAAATGGAGAACAGCCCGTTAAATCGGAAAATGTTGTGGGAGATTTGTCGCCAGTTACGAGAAAAGCTTTGACCTTGGTAGTGCGCGCAGAGCATAAGGAAAATGTTTTCTCAGCTAGAATACGTTCTCACGGCGGGGAGTACGAAGACGCCCGTCTTCTGCGTTGTAGCGCCGCGAAGTCTGGTAGGAGGTCCCTCCTGCCTCCATCATCACGTCGTCTTATCGCCCTGACGATGGAGGCATCAAGCAGCGTCGGTTTGAAGCCACAGATTTACAACCCTCAGACTTCTACAGAGGTCAGAACTGCCGAGGTCAAATCTTTCGCCGTGAGTCAGGAATAATATGCATAGCAGATCGTTACAGATTGCACCGTCCTTTAATTACGAGTCGTAGTTCGTAAGTTTTTCTACGCACTTATTAAGTAGCTGAGCGTTGCCACGTTCAGCGCTGATTAGATCGCTATAGCCCTTATGTCCGGATCCCCTGTTTTCAGTGCACGTGCATCGTGTCTCAAGGTCCCCTCCCCGTCCTCCCCTGCGCCTCATCGTGGGAAATTGCAGGTGTCCGGAGTCTTTTTCTGTAACTTGTTTGTCAACTTGTTTTTCACCTGAAAATAAATAACTAAAGCCTCAGCTGAGGCGATCTTTAATTAAACCCCGTGAACCCAGCAAAAGAGTCTCATAAATCCCTTCATCGAACCCAAACCCACCTTGGCAACAATCTACAAAGAAGAAGGGAACGGTTTCACAACCTCTTCAAATGCCGTGCTTTCAGTTAACAGATGTGTTTATTTATTCACGGTATTTTTAGGTATTTTAATGAATAAGCACAAAATATTACCACAAAATACACAAAATTGAATTTCGTTAAGGCACATACAGAGTAACAGGAAAATGATACAGCTCTAATCAAAGGGGGAACTCAATTCATGTTTCCGAGATAAAATCAAATACAGAATCAGCTTAACAGATCGTAAGCCGGGCCTGAAAGAAGACTTCACGTCTTATAACTGCCTCGAACCTGGACAATACCTCACCAGAATGCGCCACTAACCAGGACGTGGTTAACATAACACATCATTTATTCCGGCCCGAGTCCATTGTGTTACAAGACAGAACAGTTTCATTTCTTCGAGGACACCAGCAGAATCTAAAGTTCTCACGGCGGTAAGAACGAAATTTCTTTCGTTCTGGATTGACCACTGATCGGCGCTGCAACCAAGGACACAGTCGTCATCCTCCACCTTTCCTTCCTCAAGCGCAGAAAAATCAATAACGTCCCGAAGTTCCTCGTCCGCCAGATGGCAGGAGAATGTTGATGTAGACCATGCACGCAGCTAGTTTCAGCTCGCAGACACAGATAGCGCGCGTGTCAACACTTCCACTTCCTGTTCGTACAGCGGATGTAATGACGACGTATATTAATTTGCACGTGTTTAACTATAAGCATAATTCACTATGGCGTGTAATTAGCAAATGGTCATTTTTGGTCCAACAACACAAAGTTTATTCGCGGGAAATCTGTTGTCTCGTCTCAGTAAATAAAGAAATTAATTAATGCCAGACGGCATGACAAAATATCCAAAAGACAGTCGCCTTCCTTTGAATTTTAAGTTAATATTCTTTAACGATGCCATTTTATAATGACTCAACTTTTCGGTTCATAATTAATATATGATATAATGATTACCAGCCCATGAATATTGGTCATCTGGAGAGAACTTTTGACTGTGAAAGAGGCTTAGAGCCTGCCACTTCAAAACCATCGTCAGTACGGGCTTCTACTGCACATTTTTCACATAACCGGAAATCTTCTAGAACTATCTAAACAAAAGACGGGAGTCTAACGAAGGTTTATTGCGATTACATTCCAAATTCTTTTGCACTAAAAGGGCTATAAGCTGTGTCTATTTCTTGTTCCTACTTTTTAATTTCTGTTTTGCATGGATCAGAGTCCTTCATCGGAATCCGATAGCAACTTACTCACTCAAGAAATCCACCGCCTTTCATTGAATCCAAAGGTTCATCACCGCCTTCACAAGATTATCCTTATTCAAATTCAACCCACTCTCTAACATTTAACTTCATTACAATCCATTTTAATATTATCCTTCAACTTACTCTTATGTTTCATGGTAAATTTAAAGTGACATAGAAGATGCTGTAGAATTTACTTTTTCTTACAATCTCTGATTGGTTAATTAGGTTAATGGACCTATAATAACTTCACCTAGATTCTAGGTTGTCCCCAGACATTGTGGCAAAGGGAAGGAAACCCCCGTCCTGCCAAGAATTGAAGCCCGAACGCCCAGTTCGTAGCTAGTAGCCTGAAAGAGGCCCCAATCCGGATTGACGGAGGCGTTACTTATATACTTTGTATATCATCTTGGAAATTCAGCGGACGCCGACTTCCTTATGAGCTCGGCGTAAACCGTAGTCAGAAATGTGTGGCGTAAGCGATGCCTTTTCTATTTGTGTAACTTTTCTTTTGAATTCGAATCGTTTCATTGGAAAACAGAGACAGATAACGGCGAACGAATAAAATGTACGGAGAAGAAACAGGGAAGGAGAATAGGAAAAGATGGAGCTGAAACAAGAGGGAACACAATAATAATTGTGATCTTACCTCTCGTTCCATGTGTGGATTTTCCACGGATCTGCGTTCTGACATTCGACAACCGAAACCTCCCAATAGCCGCGATGTACGCGACAGACATTAAGGAGGCTAATAAGTCCTTTGAAAGTGTGACAACGTTCAAATACTTGGGAAAAACAATAACGATTCAAAATGATGCTCACGAGGAAGTTAGGAGGAGATTAAATTCCGGAAATGCTTGCTACTTCTCAGTTCAAAATATTTTGTCTTCCCGTCTGATTTCTAAGAACCTGAAGATTAAAGTATACAAAATACTAATTTTGCCTGTTGTGTGGTATGGGTGCGAAACATGGTCAATTTCGTTGGCATTACTGTGTTGAATATTTCGGGCACAAACCTGGGTCCACATTTTCGCCTTCCGCTGTTATGTTATGGCAGTGAGCGTCAGTGTGGACCCGGCATTAAGAGGCCGAGAAGTGAAAATGAAACTTAAAGATAAAAAGAAGAAGACAAATCTAAATAAGTAGGAGACTCGAGAACAAGTGTCCATATCCAGAAAATCATTCCGTACCGAGCATATTTTATTAGCCACGTGATCTAATTAGAGGTTTGTGGCGACTATTACCGATTGGGTACAAAATACTTTGTGGGGTGGAGTTATTTTATCACGTGCTCGAGGCTGATTTTCAAAAGACATGCGTAATTTAGAATTTAAAAAGAACCGGTTATGACGACAGGCGTTTTACTTCTGTACGCTGTCAGAACTTTCGTTCACTGTTTAACGTTCAAATGCGGCAAGCAAACTTTTTAAATTTTGGGACTTTACTGAGTTACGATGCAACTGACCATGAATGCAGAATGCAACGTGCGTGTTATTTCAACAATTTTAGCGTTCCTGAATTTCTTGTCACAGTGAACTTACTAAAACTGCAGCTGTGGTAGCTTGCTTGGTGACACACGCTATGCGACTCCACCCCCATTTAAAAGAAGGTTGAGCTGAAACAGGGTGTTTCATGTTAATTGTCGTTGAAATAAAATTTACTGTGCGTTAGATGTATAACACACCTCTTTCGATCTTTACTTTTTATGTATTAGGGGATGGTTATTCATGTAATAAATGTTTCGAACCCCCTCTGAGCTTAAGATTATGGCAGAGCAGATCTCTATCTATATACCTGTCCGAAAGTCCATCCACCTGTCTTTATTATCCAGAGTTTCCGCATAAAACACAGTAACTAAGTACAACAGCAGAGCATACAGGCTTGGATTCAAACCAGTAACCTGCCGAGTACGAACCCCATTCCACAGCGCCCAGTTCCCAAGCCGCGCGTCGATGCCTGTTCGTTGCTTGGTTCTCAGCGTCAATAACAAATATAATGCTCCATGCGCTGTGATCTAATAGGGCAAACCACGGAAGTCAAGAATACTTTTCCAGAAGTCAGATTTCTTGAATAGCCCAGCGACTATTACGTTGTCAAGAAGCATTCTGTTCTATAGTTTCTTTCGCAGTCAAATCTAGAGCTCATAACATGACGAGAACAGTCCTAATGTATTTGAATACATTTATACAAAGACTGAATAATGGCTACAGAATTTCATGAAGCTAAACCTACGATGGCTCAATTTTGTGGGCCCTCAGATTTTAATTGGGAAACTTGGATGTTTCCAAGTTAATGTATGTTCAATAATTCTCTTGTGTTTGGATTATTTACGACGCGAAACTTGGTCAGTGGCATTTATGCAGTGTCACAAACGCCTACATTTTGCGTTTTGGACGAATGCTTTGTGTTGAAAAGCTTGAAACATTGGGCACTTGGCATAAAATGAATTAATGGTTTCATCATCGCACTCAGCTGTGCTGATGCAGTGAAAGGTTTCGACGGACTGGACTCGTAGGTCGATTGAATCTGGTGTCAGAGTTGCAATATTAAGACGAAAATTCTCCGGGATGTCGCGCCGTATAATACAGTAGAAACTGACCGACGTTTCAGAGGTGCTTACTTCCTGCATCATTGGGCACTCATCGCCCTGATGATGGTAGGTAATAAGCACCTCTGAAACGTCGGCCAGTTTCTACTAGATTACTTGCCGCTGTGAGAAGCTGAAATCTCACTTACAGCAAGGATGTTTCTGGCAAAGTGACAACTTGCAAGATCAAGAAGGAGATGGGGGATACCATTGAGGTTGGTTTTATGGAAATAAGTTGCGAGTACGTGGACTAGATCCGTGTGGCTTGGCACTGGGACAGACGGAGGATTCTGTTGATCCTCGGGGTTCTGTTAAAGGCCTGCTTCGTGTTCGGCAGGTCCCGGGTTAAAATCTCGGCTCAGAGCCCGGCTACCTCAGCCCCTTCAGGCAAATTCCGGGATGGTACCGTAAATTAGGCCACGACCGCTTCCTTCCACATCCTTTCTAATTCATTATTCATTGTCTTCCTCTCATTCGACGCTGTGTAATCCGTTGAATTGTAAAAAGATAATCACGAGGAGGTTTTATCATTATCGCAGCTGCGTCGTCTCACGCACGGCTCTGCCTGATTTCCGCTGGCCTTGACCTAAGTAATTGGTTCACGCGGCGATTTCTTGCTTCAGGCAGGATCCGGTACGAGAGCTCGTGGCAGAATTTCCTGAAGAGGACGTCTGCATTTTATGGCTGTCGACACGATCACTGTGATGGAAAAGTTCTCTTATCACGGAATGTTAAACTGCAGGTCGTGTCTCAAATATTTTTAGATGCATTTAACTCTTTGAAGCACAGTGGTAACTATATGTACCACCTGTAGTTATATTAATGGGTCTTCTTAAGGTACAATTTGGCTGCACGCGACAGAGACGGGAGACGGACTCATCGCAGCTTCCCGCCACTCACTTTTGAGGTGACGACCGAGACATGCGGCAAAGTGTTTGTTTTGTTGAGACGCGTGCACATATTCTGTGAAAAATGAGTAGAAAAATGCTTCTAAAAAGGTTACTCGAAGAAGAAGAAGAAGAAGAAGAAGATGTGTTGCTGTGTTATTTGTTGCGAAAGAAAGAAAGAAAGAAAGAAAACCTACGAGTTCAATATTCAAAACCAGACGCGAAGAAGGGTCTTTCTGTCTGTTAATAAAGAATCATTTATCATTAGAAGAAGAAAGTTTCAGGAGTTATTTCAGATTGAATCAAAAGCAGTTTGGTTACGCACTGAGTTTAATAGGAAAAACATACAAACAACAAAAACTGTCGCTCACGTTACGGTTAAGTTTCTTATATTGTATTATTACTAATTATGTCACAAATGTAATGACAATTGTCTTCATTCTGTGATGTTGGTTGGTTCGGGGGTCGAGGCAGTTCTTATAGGAGAATACCTCAGATGAACTTGGGTTGGACATCCCATGTTGCTCCTCGCATATCCATCTGAATCACTTCATAGTGACTTAAAATGTTAGCTTGTATTTTCAAACGTGGAGCCTTTACGTGGTTCCCAAATGAAGCAATTTCGTCTTCAATTTCTGTATCAGTGTTGGCACTTAACTGTTGCACGAGATTATCAAGAATATCATCATGATTGTTGTTGCGTCTTTTTCGTCGTGGAGGCTGTGGTACAGAGGACTGCGATGCTTCATCTGGACAACCTTCGCTGTTTTCAGTCCGAGTCTCAAACTGTGCGTTTGCCGCTGAATCTGACTCAACATTAGATGCAGTAGGTCTTTCTGTTGAAACCGGTTCTAAGAATTGGAGTCTCTTGAAAAAATCCCACTTAGAATTTTTCGGTGGTGCAGCTGATCCGGTTGACATTTTTCTTTTGCGTTTAAATCGATTGTATGAATCCCGTATATACTTCCAGCGTTTTCTACAGTCTCCATCTGAAATGAGAAAATACGCCCATTTTCGTGTGCGTGTTCTTTGTGTACGATATCACTTATTGAGTGATTGACAATTTTTTCCCTTCAGATTTATGGCGACTGGCGAAAGTTACGCTTCACTATCGTTTGCTTACCGTATATCAGCGCGTCATATTTCACCAATCGTGAAAGAGGTTCTTAGGTGTCTAAGAAACAAGTTGGTACCTCAACTCATGCCTCAACCTACGCAACGAGAGTTTCAACGCATTTCAAACGAATTTTGGATAAAATGGAATTTTCCGAACGCCGTTGGAGCCAATCTCTTTCAACTACAAAGCTTTCTTTTCTATCGTTCTTTTAGCCATCGTGGACGCTAATTACAAGTTTATTGCGGTCGACGTCGGTGCGTATGGCAAAGAAGGTGATTATTGGAAATAACTTTAATCTTCCGGGTCCTGAGTGCCTTCCGGGAACCATTTCTAACTTTCAGGCGAAGCATCGGGTCTCGACGCGTATCTGATGAAGTTGCAAAGAATAACGTAACTGAACAGACATTCAATTATCGCCTTTGTCGTGCCGGAAGGGTATCGGAAAATGCATTTGGGTTGATTTGCCAAGTATTTTGAGTGTTTTATACACACATAAACATTTTGCCGGAGACATGTGATGATTTGATATTAGTCGCCTGTTACGCGATGGATTCCTAGTAAAAATCTGGAAAAACTTTCTATCACTTCAGTAATGACGTGGAAACAACGCCACCAAACACGCACTCCTTATCTCGAGCAGGA
Organism: Zootermopsis nevadensis; assembly: GCF_977971745.1. Classification (NCBI taxonomy): domain Eukaryota; kingdom Metazoa; phylum Arthropoda; class Insecta; order Blattodea; family Termopsidae; genus Zootermopsis; species Zootermopsis nevadensis. The sequence goes on along the minus strand of NW_028259139.1, from coordinate 44,678 downwards.
GGCGAGATAAGAGAAGAGTTGAGAAAATATCTCATGTCAGACGCTGGTGCAGTTTCTAGGCAAGTAGATCGCAAAAACCTGGTAATAATCCATTCATTGCATGACGTGTTTAAGTCTAGAAGACGTTATATTGTATTATAAAAACGCAAACAACTAACCACTTTTGTCTAATTAGGCGAGCTTCGGGATTTAGAGGGTTAAGTCTGGCATTTATGAAAGCGACAGTGAACTTATGAGTCCTGCAAATTTCGTGACTGTCAGGCATCGAGCAGGACCCCGTTCCTTGGCGTATAAAAATGTATTCTGTGAAAGTTAAGTTGCCACCACGCCCCGCAGTAAAGCTGACAACCGATTTCAGACTACGTTGCCGATAACTGGGTTACACCGAACGCCTATTGATTGCAGCATCCTTGGCGATGTAAAAGTCTGACTAGAACGAGCTGCATGGAGCAGAGTCCATCTTCAGCCCTCGGTCGGTCGGCTAGTCAAATTCTGAACGAAATTCTTATCTCCTTATAACGCAGTTTCCTCCTCGCTCTTGTCACTTCATCCGTCTCGGGTCCAGATATTACCCTCAGCGCTCTCTTCTCAGACACCCCGAGTCTGTGTTTTCGCTTGAAGTGAAAGACCGGGTTTCACACCCATACAAAACAGTAGGAAACATTCGTTGTTAGAGAGGAGACGGGAAACAGAAGATTGTGAACTGCGGGCGGGAGAATGTGAAGGTGCGTCGTGCAGTTGTAATACGCTTGGAAGTGCCTGAGGTAAAGTTGGTAATCGGCTTCCTCAGACGTTGGTAGTATTTCGTAGGATTGGCGGGCAGATTGAAATAGCTGAAGATTGTCAGTTTGTAGATAATAATATGAAGAGTTTTATTCAGTCTCAAGACAAGATCAAGTTCACGCACCCTGGGACCATGAAGTTTATGTATAATATCGAAGAAGGTGGCGTGATGTCATTCTCTTTATGAGTGCGACCTCACACGTGATCTCGTTACAGGCGATGACATCATAAGGAAACTGTTATCACAGGAGGCAGAGTTGCGAGCTGTGAGGGCGCTCTCATATTACATCTGCTTAATCTCAATACGTGGAACTTACACAGTGTCTGAATTTAATTCGGATGGAGTTCGGACCTCAGCTTCTGGGGAATGCGGTGATGATCCTTCGCGGAAGTGTAGGCAACTGTCAGCTGCTCGAGAGACGTGCTAATTCCTTTCTTGTAGCTCCTGAGAAATGCCGCCAGTCGTTTTTCTGGGTCTCTCCGACTGTCGGTTGTTTCCATGGAGACGGTTCCCTGACCTTGACCGCTATTTGTGATCTGGCCTTCGGCGTTGTGCGAGGGCTGGGCCTGCCAAAGAATTACGGAATGTTGGTCGTTCGCTTAATAACTCGCCCTGCTCGATTAATCCAGACCCGGGGACTAACAGGAATCTTTACTCGAATTTACCGCGGGCCGGCGAGGGAAGTAGGTTGTGTGGATAAAGCTGGCTCAGGAGGAGAATGCCCCGCGTAGCGAACTTTCGGGTTGCTGCCCTCAACAGCGCTGAACGGATTTTGATGAAACTGAACGCGAACTGGCGTCGGTAGGCATCGCTTCGGGAAATTCTCCGCTCCACATTTAGCTCATCTCTGGTTTTCAGAGTTCACTTGGCAAATGTTCACATTCGCTGGCTTCATATTTTAGGGTAACAAGTTTGAATCCACGAAGTCATTGTCATTATCGGAGATAGAATTGAAGTTGCTCAAAATCTGCCACCACGCGAGATCCGACATACAGACAATTGTCTCAGTTCCTTGCCCACGTAAAACCGACGTTTCGGGAACAAACCCTGAAGATGGGGACAGAGTTTGTTCCCGAAACGTCGGTTTACTACGGTAACCAGTTGATTATGTGTAATAAAATTGTTTGTATCTTGTGAATCACACAAAACATCATAGTTGAATGGTTAGTACTCCTGCTATATGTTTTGCAGGTCCTGGGTTCAGATCTTGGCCTGCAGACTGGCTATCGTGACGAAGGCTTGTTGTGGTTTTCCTCAGTCCCTCCAGAAAATGCTTGGATAGTTCCTTAAATTAGGCCATGATCACTTCTGTCCACATGTTTTCCAATTCTCTGTTTACTATCATCCTCTCACTCGACATTATAAAGTCTCAGCTAGTGACAGCATCGTTAAATAAAGTATAAATAAATTGTGAGTCACATGAAGATGGCTGCCTTCTGGGTTGTAGCATTACAACACCGAAAACGAGTCATATTCGTACTCGCCACTGTGAGAACCTCAATTCTTACTGTGACTCGCATGCTTTTGTTATGCTGTAACTTTGTGTGCCTGAAGCTCGGGACTGTCAGTGTGATGGTATGAGATAAGAAATTCATGAACATGTGTCTGCACGACCTTGAATTTTAAGACATCCCATCTTACTAGTGACATCTTATAAATTGATCTGAAGTTGTCACTGACATGAAATCCCACAGTCTTGGACTGGGGACATTAAAATATCATAGTAATTTATAAAAAATACATTTAACACTGCTTTAGCTTTATTCAGCTTTCAGTATCACATTTAATTTTCATTGTTGCAATTTGCATGCTCTTTCCTAATGTTCTTCAGTAAGACACATCCTAGTTGCTGATTTAACTTCCTTGTGTAGAGCAGATGCTCATGGGAAAAGAGTGTGAAGATGACAGCGTTGTGGGATATTGCGCAGTGTAGTGTAATATAAATTGACACCATTATTAGGCGATCTCTCTGGTGATGAAGGCAGTAAGCATATTCCCCTTGTTACTTCATGCTTTTAAGTTAGTCATGTTTCTTTTCTGTATTAATAACATAGGCAGGAAAACTGTGACATGAGTTAAGAAAAATAAAAGCAGTAAGTACAGTTTCTATGGGATATTATGATACAATGTATAAAATGTGAAAGTAGGGCAAGGAAATATCTCAATTTGGGAACTCTACATTCAGACAGGTAAAATGCCATTTGTTGCTTTCGAACATTTTCGCTAGATCTACTGATACTATTGGTAGCACTGCATTAATCTAAATATATCGATATGGGAAAGAATGACTAGCGAAATTGCGTCGATCACTTTCGTAACCTGTTTTGAAGTACAGTACATATTTCTTGTACAGAGGTTTTGCAGTTATGTCAGACAGCAGACTGGCCGTATCTGATGCGAAGGTCTGAAAAAACAAGCACACAAACTGTGATGATCTCGTGGTAGTGGATTGTGTCTTGGAGTCTACGACTAGACAGCGGCGGATTTATCGTACGTAGTAAGATTTAGCAATTTGTGCGTTGTATTATAATTTTAACGGTTACATTATTTCTTGACGATGACTTCGCAGTTATACACACGAAAGTAAACAAGGTACGAAGTACTGGTTAATCTTGCACTTGTACTACCTTATCCGTGTGTTTGGTCACGTAACTTCGTCTTGTTTCAGGTTCGGACTTCTGTAGGGCCCTATTAAGCATGACAGATCTGCGATTCGATGGCCGAGTGGTTGTAGTTACAGGAGCTGGTGCAGGTGATTATCGTACACGAAAATAATGTTTGTGCCTGATCGCTTTTCTAGTATGCAAGACTTTCTTTCGGAAATATTTAATTCTTGTCGAAATTATTTTAGGTTATCGTTCTTGTCTTCGCGGTTTCAGCTTCATTAATGACTATATTGTACAAAAAAAATATAGTTCTTTCCCTCATTTGTTAAGACAAAAATATGAAATTGAAGGGTGTGGGCTGCTACAACAGTATGTTTCCAGTTTTAATTGTACCAGTTTGTGTGTGTCCATTTCCATGGATAAAAGTTGTCATGATAATATTAAAGTATGATGAGACTCCACATGCCATGTGATGTGTGCACTGCAGAGGTGAGTTAATACCCTTCTCTTTTATCATTTGTCTGTTTCCATTGTCTCATAATCGTATTAATCATGGCATTTGCTTACAACTTCTTGCAATGAACAGTTCTGTGTGTCGTTTCACCCACTTATCATTTCTTGTGTGCCAGTTCCTCATAATTCTGACCAGCCATGACTTTATGTTTCAGGCCTGGGTAAAGCATATGCCCTGCTGTTTGCGGAGCGTGGAGCATCAGTTGTGGTGAATGACCTTGGTGGTGGTCGCCATGGCGATGGGAAGAGTAGCAGTGCAGCAGACAGTGTTGTAGAAGAGATCCGGCACAAAGGTGGGTTTAGTGCATTATGATGCTTGTTGGCTGCTACTGCATTTGCATGTAAGTTTCTTCTTTGTCCTCTCACCTCTTCTCTTTCTCCTTCCTTCTTACAAACTGCTTCCTTGTGTCCCCCTCTACCACCTCCGTCTGATTCCCTTTCCTTTCCAACTTCTGTTTTACGGTGAAGTCGCAGCACCGCGGGATTGCATGTGTATCGTAGATTGTTTTGTTTCTGGTAGGTGGCAAGGCTGTAGCCAACTATGATTGTGTGGTGAATGGAGAGAAGATTATACAGACGGCTCTGGAAGAGTTTGGACGAGTAGATGTGGTAGTGAACAATGCTGGCATCCTGTGGGACAAGTCATTCTCCAGGATTAGTGACGCAGACTGGAGTATGTTTGAGATTAAATCTTATTCTTGGCCATAATATCAGATTGTGGGGTACTTTCAGTGTATTTGGACTGCTACAGTCAGTCAGGCAGAAAACTAAGAGCGCCAGTGACTGGATATTATGTAGCTGTCCCAGGGGCCATTTTACCTTAAAGTCTGATAGTTCAGTGAAATTGGAATATCATTTTTCTGCAGAGACTAATTCTGAAAGAGTTAAAATTCACAAGCGTCTATTCTCATTGTGGTTCTGACCAGTTTCAAGAGACTGTCCATGGCATTTGCCTAGAGAGGCTGAGGAAAACCTTGACAAATACTGTCTGCTATGCCGAGCTGTTTTGTCTGTTGTTGATTTTGTATAGGAGGCCAAAAGAAAAGGGAATATGGTAGATTTCTTGAGTTCAGGGATGGTTTTGCATGCTTTTTTGTCTAGTTACTAGTGCTGTTGAGGTTTAATGATCATTTGTTACTGTTGCAGGCTTAATTCAGGACGTACACCTAACAGGTGCTTTCAAGGCAACTCGAGCCGCGTGGCCTCACTTCCGTAAACAAAAGTATGGACGTGTCATTGTGACATCCTCCAATTCTGGTCTATATGGGAACTTTGGGCAGGCAAACTACAGGTCGGTGTTAGTGACACTTCAGTATATTTATCTTTCATAGGATTGATCATTTGTATAATGTGTGCGTGATATCTTGGACATTAATCTGTTCTGCTTTGAATATCTTTGGGATTTAAAAGTATTAATTACAATACACCCCTCCCCCCGCCTATGAAATATTGATTTAACATTCTGGTTATTTATAAAAATAAAAGTTTGTCTTTGGTTGCCAGAAATGGTAGAAACTGTTTTCCCCCACAGTTCCTCAAGACAGATGCTGGGTTAGTGTGTTATATAACCGAGGGTCACTTCTACATCCTCTCCAGTTCGTCATTCACCATCGCTCTTCCTTTCAGGACTGTGTAATTCGTGCGGCTGAAAAGTTGTTCTCAAATAAGAAAGTTGGTGTGAGTGATGGCCGCTTTATGCATTTCTTGGGAAGAGTCCATGTATGTTTTTTTTATGGTTGCAGTGCTGCCAAGATGGGGCTGGTTGGTCTGAACAATACGTTAGCGATAGAGGGCAGGAAGGACAACATCCACTGCAATGTGATTGTGCCAACTGCGGCATCCCGGCTTACTGAAGACATCCTGCCACCTGGTGGGTGCTGCTGATACTAAAGCCTGACAGTGTGTCACTTCTGTTTACAATAAATGAACATCAAAATGATGCAAACAGTGCATTTTGGAAGTATATTCACCCTTTTGTCATATTATCAGTTGTAATAAATAGTTCATGTTTTGGAGATCTGTTATCAGCAGTTTTTAATATTGTCTCATGATTATAAACACTAATGTGATACTGATAAGTCACTTGTTTGTTGCACAGATTTCTTTGCGCAGCTGCGCCCAGAGCTGATTGCGCCAGTCGTCGCGTGGCTGTGTCACGAATCCTGTGAGGAGACTGGCTCCATCATCGAGTCTGCTGCTGGCTGGGCAGGAAAATGTAAGTGTCAGTGGCACCCCTGTTCGGAATATGCTCGATGCCTGGTTCTGAGTCATGTGATGCCGTCCAAAACAGGACTGCATTTCATTAGGGTCATGAAGGTTGGGTCTGTTGTTGCTCTTTCAGTGAAATGCAGAAATGATTTTTTCACTGCAAATCACAATCGTAGATAAGTCGCAGAATCTGCATGTGGACTTCCGTAGATGTGTCAACAGCGGTAGAATGACCGGATTCATGTTTCAAGGGTCCTGATTTCAGTGAGACAGCTTGGAATAGCCATGAAGCGCAGTAATGATAGACAAGCAGAGAACCGTTTACCTCCCGTGCTGAGTGTCGGCAGAACTTTCCATCAGGATGCGTTCTTGTCTGACAACCTTCAGGTTATCTGGTGCGTTCACCGGGTGGCCTGCTGCGTGCACAGATGAATGAGCTGGTGACGCCAGAGGCTGTTCGTGAGAACTGGGGCAAGGTGACAGATATGTCTACTGCCGTTAAATTGGAGTCCATCCAGGAGGCATCTGGTACCCTGATGACCGTTCTGGAGCAGATGAAGTCGAACTCTGGGCTTTCTTCTGATGGCGTGAGTTATGACTCGATGTAGTTTTTTGCATATGCTTTCAGATAGTAATTATTCAAGTTACCCCTGTGTCTAAGCACCATCCAGTGGAGGTGTATAGAGGGAGTGTAGTATAAGACGTATGAATGAGCAGAATTAATTTTGTTTATTGTGTACAGGATTTTAGCCCGTCGCCATAATTGTAGTACGTGGTTTACGTTACTTCAGTTGTGTGTTTCTTGCGTATGGTGTTGGAAGAAGCTGACTGCTTCATTGTGGCTTACGCCACTGGAGGTCCAGTATTTTGTTAAATGAGGTGTACATTAGTTTTGGCAATGGCTGGTGCTGCCATCCAAGTATTGATGGTGGCTAATGTTTGTGCAGACTTGAACTTCTTTTGTCTTCTTGGTGACACTTATTCTGTGAACATGGTTTAAGGTCCTGATTTCCTTTCCAGAAGAGTGTTGTGACAAAGTTCCAATACACTCCTCGTGACCTGATCCTGTATGCACTGGGAGGTGAGTAATGTGCCATTATGTGCGTGTGTTTGTGACAGTGTGACAGACAAGTAATGTGTTTGTTTTATTGCAGTTGGTAGCACTGTGACCAACCCAAGTGACCTGAGATTCCTGTATGAAGGGCACGCAGACTTCTCTGCGTTGCCGACGTTCCTCGTGTTGCAAGGCGTGTCTGCCGTGATGGAGTCTAGTGTTACTGCTGAGGTGTTCAGTGGCAGGGATTTCAATCCTGCCAGGGTAAGTGAGGTTATGTCTTGATAAGCAGACTCTTTTGAGGATAACCGCAAGGTTCAGCATCGGTCATTTCGAAGCCTGCCTTCGGATGCAACCCTGAGCCACCTCACAATCTTCTTGCTGTGTTTTCATCTCTGTATGTGCATTTCTTGCCTTCGCAGCTGAACATGTCCATATATCTTAACGCAAGGCACATTTTACTGCCTGTGCTTTGTCTATTACGAATATAATAGCCAGTCTCCATCGCACTTGACTTGTTTAGTTCACTGTACATGCAGTGAGGAAGAAATTAAAAGTCTGCTGGTCCTCATGGAATGAAAGCAGATCCAGCTTCTGCAAAAATAATACTGCTGTGGGTTGTTTTTCTGTTCAGTGCAACGGAGGATCATTCAGGTCGTATTCTATGCTAGTGAAGTTGTAATTGAGCAGTGTGGTGTGGACTCGGGGAATGCTTGCTATCATTCAGTCCAAAATGTTTTGTCCTCTCATCTCACATCAAGAAAACTAAAGATACAAAAGTTGTGCTGTATGGGTGTTAAACTTGGTCTCCCACTTTGAGGGAGGAACATAGATTGAGGGTCTTTGAGAACAGAGTGTTTAGGATATTTCGACCTAAGAGGCAGGAAGAAAATTGCATTATGAGCTTCACGGACTGTACCCCTCACTTGATACTGTTAGGGCGATTAAATCGAGGAGGATAAGACGGGCGGGACATGCGGAACGCATTGTTAAGGGGTGGGGTGTTTACAAGATATTGGTTAGAAGGCCTGAAGGGAGGAGATTGTGGGTGAGACATTGGCGTAGGTGGGATGGCGTTAAGATGGACCTTTGGGAGATAGGAATCTATGGAGCAAACTGGATTCAGCTGGCTCAGGTTAGTCTTATGGCAGGCTTTTGTGAACTCAGTGATGAACCTTTGGCTTCTATAAAGAAAGTGTTCTATTTTTTGAGAAGCCAAGTATACAGTCAGTTTTTCAAAGAATATCCTGCACCATAGAGAGAGTGAGGATAGAATTCACACTGATTCAGTGAGCTGCACAGAGTGTAGATGCTTCCCACTGGCATGCCACTCGGTCATGTAAACAAATGACAGTATTCAGTTGTTTTTGCAGATATATCATAAAGTATTTCTTTCTTTCTTTCCACTAAATGGATTCGAGAAGTTCTGCTAACTTAAAGATAGTTCAGTGGTTTCGACGTAGAGACTGATTGGATTATGAACCTTAGGGTTGCTGATGAGGCACAAAGGAATGAGAAACGATTGAGTACATAATTGGAGTTGACTGAGGAGGATCGTGTTGCTGCTATGTTGCCAGATGTTGCATGGTGAGCAGTACTTGGAGGTTCTGCGTCCCATCAACAGTTGAAGGGACTCTTGAGGTGCACTGCAAGGTGGTGGATATGTTGGACAAGGGATCCGGGACTGTTGTGCTGGTGGAAGGTGAGATAAAATTGTGCAGTATGATCATTCCATTTGTAACTTCTGTCAACTTGGTTCGTGCAGTTGTAACGTGTCTCTTTTTCTTTGATCTGTCTAGGCTAGGGGGAATATAAGTGGTTTAAAAGTCTAGTCTTCAAGGTGATACAAATTCAGTTGCTGTCTGTTGTCATTATTGCAGTGGAGACATTTGATGAAAGTGGTGAGAAGGTGGCACAGTCCCTGCTGACAACATTTGCTGTTGGAATGAAGGGTGTTACAGACAAGCGTACTTCACCCTATGATGTGCCAACAGCAGAACCACCAAAGCGGATTCCTGATTTGTCTGTTGAGCAACACACGTCTCTTGATCAGGTCAGAATAGAGGGAAGCATGTGTTACGTGTGAGGCTCTTTGGTTATTTTTCTTTGAGGGGGGGGGGGGGGGGGGTGAATGTAACTTTTCTTATTCTGTGTATGTATTTTTAGTTTCTTCTGTCAGTAGTACTAACGTGTGAAATATGGAGAAGAAGCACAATCTAATTAAGATCTTGACATATTTGTGGTGATAGAGCTTTGTAAAATGTGCATCCTTAAGATTATTTGATGTAGACTGAAAATGCTGACTGCTTTGAATCTGCACTTATTGCTGTGTGTGAAAATTATGACTAATGAAACACTGCAGCTAAGTCTGTAGAATTTAGTATGCAGAGAGATCATAAACACACCTACAAATTAATTGTCAATGTTTCTTCACTTCAACATTATTTCCTGCAGGCTGCACTCTACCGACTGTCTGGAGACCGCAACCCACTTCACATTGACCCGAATGTGGCTGCATTTGGTGGATTTGATCGGCCCATCCTGCACGGTCTGTGTTCGCTGGGCTTCTCAGCCCGCCATGTCCTACAGCAGTATGCGGATAATGATCCAACCAAATTCAAAGCCATAAAGGTGTGTAATAGAAACATCTCTTTTTGGGGCTTTCCTATTTTCACATTCTCATGATAACATTCCAGCACCCTCTTTCTGTTGTTCTATGGATTGTTTGTGTTCACAGCATTTTTCACTTGCCTCTTCCGTGTCTGATGTACAGTTCAGTTGATGTCAGTCATTGTACTTTCTTATTCTTTCCACATGCTTTCCTATTTTCTCGCATCCCTGTTGGAATACTTCATAACCGTGACTCCCATTCACAGTGGATACGTTAAGGGAGGCCTATGGTAAGTAAAAAAATATTCATGTGAAGCATGGTGCAATGGTGTGGCTTGATAGTAGATTTCTAAGTTGTAATTCCGGAGGACTGTTCATAACATTTTACCATTTCAGTCTCTTTTTTTTAATTTTATCATCTTGTTGCTTTGTAAGTTCTTTGTACTTTTTTTCCATCAGAGAGATTGTTAAATATGATGTTATTTCATGAATGTGTTTCATTTTCAGAGGTTATATAGCATCAGATAGAATGAGAGGATAATGAATGGGTATGAATTTGGAAAGGGGCAGTAATATTAATTTTCATGTTACTATGCTGGAAGTTCTTTGGAGGGACTGAGGAGAACTCTGATTAGCCTGAGAAGGATAGTCAGAAACTGGACTGAGATGCAACCTGATATCCCCATTAATATGGTTTAGATCGTTGCACTACACAGGCCATCAGAGTGTGAGGGTATGAAGAAAATGATGACTGTCACTGGTTTACAGGCTCGGTTCAGCAAGCCGGTTATCCCTGGGCAGACACTACAGACTGACATGTGGCAACAGGGGAACCGTATCCACTTTCAGACCAAGGTGAAAGAGACGGGGAGCGTGGTGATATCTGGCGCATATGTCGATCTCACCGAGGCATCCGTCCCGCAGCACAAGGTACGTTTTTGTGGCTGACTGATGGGCCAAGATCATCTTTGATGATGGTTGTTCTGCTGGTGAGAAATTTCGTTGCTGCTGGCCTTTCACCACGTTCACATAATTCTGCCCTTATGCTCTGTCATGAGCTGGTTGAGTCTATCTATTTCTTCACATCATATTTCTCTAAGGTGCATTTTAGTAATGTCTGTGTGTGTGTAGATCTCCCAAGTACTGTTTTCCTTTCAGCTTTTCCAATGAAATTTTTGTGTTAAATTTCATGTCTACGCAGTGGAAATAAAAGGTCACACATATTGCAGGTTCCTCACAGAAAAATGCAATTTGATTATGCAGTACACTGCTACTAAACAAGACGAAGCATTTGAGCTGTGTTGTTTGCATGTAAAGCTTACTTAATATAAATGTACATTTTGATGTAAATTCTGTAATTGTGTTTTGGAGAATGTTTAATTTAGTGTGGGTTTAATGAGCCAAATATAAGATTTAATTCTGGATTTTTAGTAAAATGATAGGAAAGCTCTGATGGGCAGGGCATACAGCATGCATGAGCAAGACATGAAATGAGTACAGAATTTTGTGTGGAAAACCTGAGGGAAGAGATGGCTTCAGAGACCAACTCATAGATGGGAGTGTAATATTAAAATGGATCTTTAAAATACTGGGTGTTAGGTTGTGGATTGTGTTCAAGTGGTTCAAGATAAGTCCATGAGGCAGGCCTGAGCTGTGTGGTGTTTGTTCCTACAGATTGCAAGTTGTGTTTATAATCGATATAAAGTGTAACTGATATTCTGTTATCTTGTGATAACCTGCATTGTTCAGCCTAGCAATTTCTTACTCTCAGTGACAAGGTTATGTTACCTTTTTGTTAAGATCCCAAACATTACAGCATTGCTAGTATCACATCTTCAGTAAGATCCATTTTAACCCTTTAAAGCTGAGTTGTAACTGTATGTACCACCTGCTGTAACAGTCATTATCTCTGCATTTTGCCCACAGAATATATAATGTGGGTTTTATATTGATCTCAAAATAAACAGTAATTTATTTCTCTAAGCAGCATTAACTAGTTTAGTGTTGTCGTGGAGACGTGTTGTGTTTTCTTTGAGGTAACAATGGATTGATAGAATATTATGCACCTTCACTGTGGCTGAAGGGGTTAATTATTTTCTTTAATTTCCTAGTTGGTCTTCAGAGGTTACTCAAAAGCTCTATGGAATTTCTTTGTTTTCTCTTTCCTAGTTACATTTCCAGCTTATGGTAAATATCTGCAAATCAATTTCTCAGGATATTTGCATCTTCAGTGGGCAAAGTGAGTAAGAAACTTCACGATTTGTACAGTTCACTTAGTGCTTTGTGAATAGTGAACTGTGGGAGACAAAGAGAAGTTGTCACATGAATACATTGTTTCACTACACTTGTTTATGTAAAATGTCATTAGGTCAGAAATTGGCTTAGACTTGGAAAAAAATTTTGGCATGAAGCTGGGGGTGGAGCCGAGTCATGATATGGCCATTTGTGTGTGTTTTGTCTAACAGAATAATGAACCTTTGTTTTGTAAAAGCAGTAAGTTTTTTGACTAGCTGAGTCACTGTCAAGGAGGCAGGAAAGACTTTGCACTTTAGCCTACATGTAAGGTTGTCTTGATAACATGTACAGTACAGTACAGTACAGTAGCTGTGTTCAAGGTCATGGAAGAAACACAAGTGAGTAGCTCTGATGTATGCTGGTTGCATCAGTCAGTCACTATGCCTGCTGTGATGAGGTCCACCAAGGTGAGGGAAGTGAAAACTGGAATTTGTAGTTCAGAGGCATATCTCATGTCCTAACATAGAATGAAAATATGAACATGGTTTTGCATTTGTTTTTAAGCTAAAAATATAGTATTCATAAATATTTAACACGTTCAGGAAGTACTCATTATTGATTACAGAGTGTGTAACCATCGAAACTACTCTCAGTAATGCTAAAGATCAAGTTACATCATATCCATATTTTTCCACTTTTGTATGGTTGTAAAATATGGTTTCTTTCTTTGTGTGAAGAACCTAAATTGTGTTTGAAAACAACCAAATATTATTTGGGATCTTGAAGGATCAAATAAGTGGATTCTTAGGATAGTGAACTAAAGGACTAAATGTGTTCTTCATAAGATGAAAATAAGATTATGCATAGTTTGGTGGGAATCCTGTTAAAAAAATTGGACATAAGTAAGACTGAGAATTTAAGGGGAGGTAAATATTAAGCTGGATCTTAGACAAATACAGATGTGTTTGAACTGTGCCAAAGTGGCTTGGTCCTGCAGCTAGTGATACTGTTTGGTATTGGCAATGTTCGACCTTCGTTTTCTATCACCAGAGAGTTAACAGGTTCCTAGAGACATGCAGAAATGGTGTATGATGTTGGTGGCTTTGTAAACTGTAATGTGAGGTTGCATTGTTGGTGCAGGCATCCACATCAGCGCTGGATTCGGATGGTGTGTTTGACTTGCTGAAAAAGCGGGTTGCGGCAAACCCAGAGCGTGCCAAGAAGATCGGTGGTGTGTTCCAGTACAACATCACCAAAGATGGCAATACTGTTGCCACCTGGAGTATGTATCACACAGTTGTCATGGATTTACAGCACTGTTAGAGAGTAAATTTTATACAGACTAACTTAAAACTTTCATCTGTTAAATGTTTTGTCTGTGCGGTTAACTCTCCTACTTCATATCTGGCAGATCTTGGGTTTGTATCTCATTTGAGAGACAGGGTTTTCTTATCATAGTCACGGAAGGCAATGATGAGACCCTCGCCGGGTTCGCTTGTCACGGCCACTTGCAGCTGAAACGGAAAGACTTGTTATGCATTTCTGTTGCGTCCTACAGGAGCAGTGTGTGACGATGTTAACAGAAACCCAAAAAACAAAACAAGAGATAAACTTAGGAATTTTACATGATTACAGGCTTTGTGGCATATGTATTTGTCAAGAAGTTCTGGAAAAATGAAATGTATGCAGAAATTTGATGGTGAAACCTGAGGAACACCACTTGGAAGACTTGTAAGAAGTTTGGAGATTAATATTCAATTTTAGCTTTGATGTTAGCTATATTCAGTCCTCAGTTCATTTTAATTATGAGCTTTGAATATCAGAGAAGCAGACAGAAACAAGTATGGTGTCCATAGATGGATTTTCCAAGTAATATTTAAATGTTTCAAAATGAAAATCATTTTATCAATCTGAAGAATTTGTGTTTTATGCTCATTATTTTACAATGGCTTCCTGTACATTCTAAATATATAATTTAGGACCAGCACAATGGAAATTACAAACATTTCTATAAATTTTGACCACGGTCCATGCAAGTGATAACTCACTTCAGAGGCATCCTCTGTTGGTCTGTGGTTGACTTCTGCAGCTGTGAAGTTGAAGTATCCATATTTCCTTGGTCTGACAACTACTACATGAGATACATTTGTCCCTGCAGGGATCCTGTCAATCTTGATGTTGAGCTGACCACCCACCAAAGTGAAGGCCTCTTTGTGAAAGCTACTGTCACTCAGCTTAACACCAAGAGCAGTACTTGTGCCAACATTATATAGTGTGTACTGCAAAGAATGTTGTGTGTTATAATCAAACAAGTTTATGAGGTATGTTGGTATTATATGGGTACTAAATACAATATTATCATGAGATGCTCCATATTCTTTGGCTTGTAACATAAACGGCCTATGATATGTAAAAATTTCTATTCTGCAAAAACAACCGGACGATAATTTTTCTGAAACAATATGACATCTAAATATCCCAGCTACTATGTCCATGTCTTCAACCAGATATCTATTCAGTATCTGTTTCGAAATTAGCAATCTGGCACCCGTTTCTTCTTCCTCATTACCATCTACATAAGCAGCTAGGGCTGTGAGAACAAAAATACTTAGAAATTTCATTCTTTCAAGACTTTTAACGAAATATTAATTTATACACTCCCCAACGTGTTGTACGCACGAGTACTTCGAATCTTTCCCAACGGAATGGCACTTCTTTATCAAAACTTCCAACTCGTTGCCAACTCACAAGCAACAAAGCATGTAATTCGACTCCTACTGGCAATGACCGCACTTAAAAATTAGTTCCGGTTCCCTTCATTGTCACCAATTTAAAAGTTAATGACGATAAAATATACCGTTCCAGCCGTTGCCAATGTTAAAATGAAACTGTTTTGGCTTCACTGTTAAACACGGAAGTTTAGAAGTTCCATAGTTTGTAACATGCTTTGTAACTCAGAACTGTAGTTTGTTAATCGGCTGTACTTCGTATGCGATTATTTGGAATAATTATTAGGCACATATGGATGTGCTTTGTTATCGGTAATATAACGTAACTGTGTTGAGAATCGTGTCGATGTCTCTGTCATCAGACCCGGAATTGGAAATGAAAGTTAAAAAAGGTTTGAAAACGTGTCAAACATGGATTGAGTTGTTTATGTTGAACTTATATACATAACATTGCAAAGCACTGCCCCCTGATGGTGGAGAAGAGGGTAGAAGTTACCAGACTGCATCATGAGTTGCAGGGACGTTGCTACGACGTGGAGTATGCCGTTGGGTAAGGTTTAAAGGAAATTCTGTTAGTTCACTAGTATTCAAGAGGAACCTTGTTCCCAAGTGAATACTTTTCCACAGGCTTGTAGCAGCATCTTGCTCATTTCTAGTTGACATTTTGAATTATGTGAAGTGTAATTTCTTTATGTTACAAGGAAAGCTTATTATTTAATCAATTAACTTAGTGATTTTAGACCTTCATTCATTTGACATTTCTGCCTGGCAAAGGAATAAGATCCTGAGTCCTGACACAAAGTCGCCAAATATGGTGTGTGTGCGTGTGTCTATCTATCTATATATATATGATTTGGAAGAAAAGTGAGAATCACAAGACCTTCCCAGAACTTTGTGTAGTTTTTTCAGCAGTTGTATTGTTCTCCAGGGCAGTGAAGTCTATGGAGGGGGCAGAGGATAACCTTGGTAACATACGGGAACTGCTGAAGAATGCGGTGTTCTTGCGACAGCAGATTAAGTACGAAGAAGCTCGCAGGTGAGTGTTATTGTGAATGTTGTGGACGTGATTTCTGTGGTCTGTCTGTGCCTTCTCTCAGGGTTCTTCCCATTTTATTCATATGTGAACTGAATGTAAGATGAGCAAATGTGTTTCAGTTGGAAAAGAATGTACTATAGCAAGTACAGAATGCTAAATTTGTGGGTTACCTGTGTTTTAGAATACATGAAGGAAATAGGGTTTGGGGAATTTGGGACACAAACTTGTTTTATAGCAACAGGAAGGAAGTCTGTCACTAGTGTAAATCCCCCATAAATAAATATATCCTATGCGTAAGGAAGAAATGATCTGAATTGTTGTGTAGTACATGGACAAAACTATTCTGTGCAAATCCTCGTTTGGGAAGGAGTGATTCTACCAGTAAATTATAGCAGTGTGGTGTTAGCACTCCTGTTTCTCAAATGAATTACGTCCTATGCACAAGTCTCAGCAGGGGATTTGCTGTCCTGACTGAAGAGGTTTTTTTTTGTCAGTTTCCTCAGATCTTCCAGTTGAATCTGATCATAGTGTATCAGAATATGCCAGTTGATCCAGTGGTTTTTGAATGACTTATAAAGCAGTCTTATTAATTAAGTACGCTGCATGTGTATGTCCATCTAGCCTGATTCAGTTACACAGCAGTTGACTGGTTTTTGTGAAATTTGGTGTGAATATCTACCATTTCAGTTCTCTTGATCTTCTGTTCATTTTAACTTTGTCATCTGCCATTACTGAATTGAGTTTTGAGGTTCTTATGATAGTGAATATGGAGGTGGCTGTCTTGCAGGTTGTTGCACCATTTAATGTAAAAATCAGTGTGTGCAACGTCGCAGGCAACCATCTTTGTAATGAGTTGTTTTGTAGGACACTAAATTAATTTTATTGCTCTGTGGATCACTGTTTCATTCACAGTAGTGTAGAATACCGGTCAGACAGTGTGTTAGTGATTTTTCACCTTGCTGTGATTCTTCATGTGTGTTAGAATTGTGTTTTGTTCTTGTGTGCTGATCCAAGAACATTTGGATTGGCATGCGCATATGCGCAACGCATGTGATTTATGTTGCATGTCTTGTCTGTGTAGGCTCCCCCACTAATTCTGTGAGATGCCAGGTAATTGCTGCTTCCTGCTGTTTATTATGTTGGTAGTATATTATGGTAAGCAGTCACTACATGATCATGATGAAATTGGGGATATCACATGGCCTTAGAATTGTTACTGTGTAGGAGAAAGAGTGCATGGTCACATGGACATAATGTTTCATTGATACAGAGGACACTACAGAACAAGGGAACTGTGGTCCTATAAGTGGGAAATATTAACCTGTCAGTGTGGGCTGTGTCGAATGGACGTCTTTGCACGGTGTGATAGGTGCCATGTATGTTTCCAACATCAGAGTGAAAGAAATGACTATATTTATTCAATTGTGAGGTGATACTGAACTGTGCAATATCGTTATACTAAGAGACAGTATATTTAAGACATTTATTTCCTCTATTAGGTTGAAGGCCAGTTCATGCTTCATTGTTCAAAGTTCCTGCTTTTGGAAAAGTTCTTAATTACAGATAATAATGGCTACTTATTTCACCTGCTGTTTTGTGTGGGTGTTAAACTTGGTGTCTTGCACTGATGTCTGTGATGAGCAGAATACATGTAACTAAGAGAAACATACAGGCAGCGAGAGAAAATTACATAATGAGGAGCTTCATGAATTGTGCTGTTTTTTTGGGAAAGTGTTCAAATCAAGAAACCAGTGGGTGGTTGGTGTTGCCCAAGGAATGTAGTTGCACTTCAGTATTAGCAGTGGATAGTTATATAATCAATATTGTTTGTGCATGTTTTTTTTCCTTCAAATTAGCCATTTAATTACTATGTATTTGCATCGCTGTTTGTTTAATTTTGTTCAGATTACAATTTCATGTCTTGGATCCTCCATTCACAATAATCCTAATCCCATTTAGTATTAAGTAATTTGTACGGTTGAAATATAATTATTAAATAGCCTACGAATCAATTAGTCAGTTCATTCACCCTTTTAGCCACTTGATCTCTTAATCACAGTCAGGCGGCTAAGCAACCAGTGGATCAATCAACTGCTCATTCTGTTCAAAGATATTTGTTCGTACAGGAACAAGAAGGAGTCATACTAAATTAAGGGTTTGGTGCAGTCTTTACTGTATGATCTACTATTAGCTTCTCAAGGACTCTGCTTCATGAAAATTTTATTTACAATCACAAAATCATGTTTAGATCTTCAAGGACACTGGTTGACCACAGTTTGTTGGGAACAATACTGGTGATTCATGGTTAGGATCATTTTTGTTATATTTTGAGGATAAAATTCATATTTTGGGTATGAAATTCTTACTTGAAACTACATTTCTCGGGCATTTACAGTGAATCCTTCATTTAGTTCAGATGCCAAAAGTGGTGTTCTGAAAGTGCAAAGTTAAGAGCTTTCATTAAAGATTTCGGTGAGGAATATTTTAGTTCTGATGGAACAATTCTGTTCTGTAAACTTTGTGAAGTTAATGTTACAGCTGGTAAGGGATTTAATGTGCAACAACATTGTGATACGGCAAAACATAAAAATAAATTGAGCAAGCAGTAGGCAGGTCAGGTTTCTGTTGCGATATGAAGTGAGCCTGCCAAGTGTACTGAACATACTCCACTGATTTCCTGGCAAGCAGTAGGCTGGTCAGGTGACAGACAGCTTTTCCCCGAGTAAAATCCCAAGGATCAATTAAGCTTCTTCTCTCAGCTATTCCCAGAAAGACAAAATGCATTCACTTTTAACTAACACAAATGCAAAAATAAACAGCATTCTGATGACGCAGTTGATTGAACATGTACTTTTGTTCTTGGGGAGGGGGGCACACCACACACACTTCTGAGTATATAAATGTCACTTATCAATGCCGTAAACGCCTCATGGCGTTTATTTATTTGATTCCTCGGGAATCATCGACACATAACCTCAACCGTTAAACGAGAACACCCTATCATTCCGTAACCTGATGACAGCCCACCTAGATCGCTGTTCGCACACATAATCTTACAGCACCTCCAACACTCCGAAGACTAGATTCACGCAACAAATTTTACCAACTCTATCTCTGCGCGAACTTGACTACAGCGAATTCTAGTAGCGAACCCAGTAAACTACGTATTGGCGGGAAATTGCAGGGCATCGATATATCAGGAAGATCCAGAATCGTAATCTTGTAGGAGCCTGGTAGCCGAATGGATAGCGTGCTGGCGTGCGGAGTACGACATCGGCAGTTCGAGACCCAGCGGATTCTTACAGTAGTATTAATTCTTAATTCTTACAGTAGTATTAAGTTCTAAATATAAAACGAGGGCAGGACTCAGGACTCAGGACTCAAACGATTTCTGATTTCTGATTTCGGCCCTCTAAAAATAATTGTGGGTTACCGGGAGGGTGGGGCGCCTAATATGATAGAATGAGGGGGGTTATGCACAAATATATAAAAGGGGGCTCAGTTGGGGGTATACCAAACATACAGACATCAAAGCATATGAGTCGAAAAAGAAACAATCCAGCGAAATAAAATAAATCAAACCATCGAACCTGCATGCTTGTCATGTAAGCTGTTGAGTGTGTTCGCAGACTGACTTGATATCTGAACAGGAAACCTGATGGGACAATGAATGAAGTGTGTAATTACCTGACCTATAGGATGTACTTTAAATGTTGTGATTGTAAGTGTGAGATGATATGTTGACAGAAGTAAATGCAGTTTGGGATTGACATTATTGCTGTTTCCAGTTGGTATAGGTATCGTTTGTAGGCGTGGGTGGAGACTATTTGTGAAGTGATTTTGGTTTTTGTTATGTAGTGCTGTGACCTGCCGGGGTATTTTCTGTGCTTGTGGTGTGTTAAGCAAGGATAAAGGTTTTAAAACTTGTAAGTTTGGCGTGTGGTGTTTGTTATGAATTTGGATTTGCTTGCAAAAATCTCATGCCCAGTAGATGACAGATTTGTTTGTTGATTTATTTGGCTGGATTTTTTCTTTCGACTCAAGTGCTTTGAACACATTTTGGTTAAAGATTGTTGATTGATATGATGTCTGTTTGGACCACCTTTGGCTGCTCCCTCATAAATATATTTTTGCATAACCCCCTCATTCTCTCATCTTCGGCTCCCCACCCACCCGTCCGTTAACCCTCAATTATTTTTTTAGAGGGCAGAAATCAGAAATCGGTTCAGTCCTGCCCTCGTTTTATATTTAGAACTTAATACTACTGTAAGAATCCGCGGGGTCTCGAACTGCCATTCGGCTGCCCTTCTGTTTCCCGCTCAATACGTAGTTTACTGGGGTTCGCTACTAGAATTCGCTGTGGTCAAGTTCGCGCAGAGAGAGAGAGAGAGAGAGAGAGAGAGAGAGAGTGAGAGAGAGAGTGAGAGAGAGAGAGTGAGAGAGAGTGAGTGAGAGAGTGAGAGAGAGTGAGTGTGTGTTGGTAAGCGTGAATCTAGTCTTCGGAGTCTTGGAGGTGCTGTAAGTTTATGTGTGCGAACAGCGATCTAGGTGGGCTGTCATCAGGTTACGGAATGATGGGGGTGTTCTCGTTTAACGGTTGAGGTTATGTGTCGATGATTCCCGAGGAATCAAATAAATAAACGCCATGAGGCGTTTACGGCATTGATAAGTGACATTTATATACTCAGAAGTGTGTGTGGTGTGCCCCCCTCCCCAAGAACAAAAGTACATGTTCAATCAACTGCGTCATCAGAATGCTGTTTATTTTTGCATTTGTGTTAGTTAAAAGTGAATGCATTTTGTCTTTCTGGGAATAGCTGAGAGAAGAAGCTTAATTGATCCTTGGGATTTTACTCGGGGAAAAGCTGTCTGTCACCTGACCAGCCTACTGCTTGCCAGGAAATCAGTGGAGTATGTTCAGTACACTTGGCAGGCTCACTTCTTATCGCAACAGGAATTTGGCACGTGGAAGATTGTTTTTTGTCCAACAGTTCTCAGACTTTTCCTGCGTAAGACGTAGTTTACTACTACTCTGCTATGACAAGGAGGTCGGATGAGTTCGCTGTTTTTCAGACGTTGCCGTCCCTGCCTATGATAAAATGGCGTGGGCGTTCTGCCCCTCTGTATTTCTTTGGTTGCTAGGATGCATTCTGAGTCCAGTGCAGATTTACTCTCATATATATTGCCAGGGCGTGGAAGTTAATTTGAATTGATGTGTGTCATCTTTCCCTTGTGTGAAGGACGTAATGTGTGAAATATTTTGGTTGCATGGAGGGTTGGTTTAGTTGGCCAGTTGATTATTGATGAGGTGTAGAGTGCATTCGTAGTAGCAGTTACGACTGGTGTCACAATGCGGATATTTATTTTGGTATTTGGTATTGTTTCAGGTAGGAGTGCCTGCAAGCATGTGGGATACTATAGCCGTTGCCCACTTTTGATTCCTAGTGACCAAGTATGGGGTGTTCGTAGCATGCCTCACAATGCCACAAGGAAGACCTCAGGCCCTCGTGCGATTACCTTGCTTTCCGAGGAGGTGTACGGTTATAGATTTAGTGGGAGTGCCTAGTCTGTCTCAAAGAGTAGTTTGAGATCAGGGGATGTACTGAGTAGCAACTTTCATGTGAACTGTAGCTGTAGTGTGTGTTTACTGGTATCAACGAAGACATGGAGGACTAATTTGTCTGAATATCAGCGTTTCAGAAGATCAGTTGTGTGCGTGATGGGGAAGCAGCTTTTTTGGAGTTGGAGATGTGAAGAACCAGACAGAACGAAGCACCTGTAGTGTTTGTGACTTGGATAAGGAATTGCATTGTTCAGGTATGTTAGAGAGTAGAGTTTATTTACATTCCATAGATCCTTCTTAGGACTAAACCAAAGGATGGAGAACAAATCATTTCATACAATACATATAAACTTCAGTACTTTTGACACAATTACAAGGATGTGTTTCACACGTGAATGTACATAACCTTCAGATTCTGCAATTCAAGTATGAAAAATAATTTAAATGCAGGCTTGAACACCTTTAAATCATTTAGAGTTTTAATTGTTGGTGGAAGATCATTAAATGACTTGATACGCGTATAATACGTTCCTTTTTGACGTTTATTATGGTTAGCATAGACTATAGAAAAATTATATACTTGTAATTAATTTTTATTTTATTGTTGAGATTTGTCAAACTCCACTTACAAAATAAAAGTCTAGTCAATGATATGTTGGTGTCCATGAAACCCAAAGGTTCTGGAAATAAATATGACATGCGCCCTGATGTGGAGAAAAGGTGTTTAGAGTATTACAGTAAGTGCAGTACTTGAAAGTTACTGTAACTAAAACATTTGACTTCCCTTACCAGTGAATGTGGCCTGCGTTGTCACTCGTTATAACTTGAAACTGTTGCTTGTGTTTTCCAGGTCGTGGAGACAGCATGTATTGCTCTGAAGTCAAGCACGACGGATCCGTTACCGTCGTTAGTGCTGGGAAATAATTTGCTGTTTCTTGGTGGCATCCCTGAATTTTAATGAAGATGAGAATACAGTGCAGCAGCTTTTCTCCTGTCCAAGGTATATAAGAGCAGTTGGAGGCAGAAGAATATTGTAAAACTAACCTCATTCTTGATATTAAAAAAGTGTACAAAATAAAAGATGTTTTTCCAGCCTGATGGTACTAACATGACATAACAGATTGTTAATCACTGGCTTTTCAACGCAGAATTGTAAGCGAGTCCCATGGCAGTCTATGAGGCACTGGTATAGATCTTTCTCTGAGCACCCAGAACTCATTATTTACTGGTACAGTGAGCCTGTTAGAGGCTGTATCACAATTAGTTTGTGTTTAGTATCCTGCCAGTACCAGGAGGCATCTGCACGTAATGTATTTCTTTCTCATATCATAAACCCAGATTTCCCATTTTCTCTGCCCCTTTTACATCAGTTGCTGATTTAGGAAGCAGCTACTGCATTGGCCACTGTTGTGACCAACATTTTGTACACTGAACATTAGGATGTGAGTGTAATTATCTGTACTCATTGTGATTCGCCGTTGCAGTTCTGATGATCCACATGTGGAGATCTCCGCAGTCCATGGGATTGCGTGCAGATTGCAGGACAAGCAAGCCAGAGCCACTCACCAGATGGCAGTCACAGGCAAGTTCATCCATTTGAGTAAATTGTTTAATGAACTTATTTTCTGAATTGCAATGCCATTATTGAAAGAAGAAGACCTTTTTTCCTGAAAAGTAGTAAATGGTTTTAATGAAATAAAGAACTTGTCTATTTCTTCTATTGAGACTACAAAGAAACAATGAAGAACGTGATTTTTCTTTGCCAGTTTAAGGAACCACATTTTGAGGCTGACCTCCACATTGTTCTATAATTGAGAATGCATGGAGTGTACCTCCATGCTCCCACTGCCTCATGGCATGGCGCTTAGTCACAAGGATAACTTCAGCTGATATAGCGAACCATTAAATGTTTGAAAACCATAATCGGTGTTGGTTTTCTGTAAGTCCAAGTGGTGTTAGAACCCAAAGACCACTGTGAGAACCTGAAATCTCTCTTAAAACCACATTTAGTATGTGAACTTGTTGAAAGCGTCTGCTTCATATCTGGAAAAGCCAGTAAGGCCTGTTGTGTATGTTGGTAGGAGTGTTTGTTGCTGCAGCCATGAAAGAGTTACGACGGTGTGTTCCTTGTTTGTCACTACACAATGGTGGCGATATCTCAGGTAGCTGGTGAGTTCAGTTTTATAAATTTAGATTGTTCAACATTGAAACAATTTATATTACTGATGGTGAAGTTTCCACCTTTGCTTCCAGAAGGTATGATAAAGTGGCATTACTGATGGTGATATGGAAAAAAAATGTAATTGCTACGGCTACCTCTTGCCCCTTGTCGGTTGAATTCACCTTAGTAGTAGAAGTGCTACAGATGTTGGCTGTGTTGTAGTGGCTTGCCATTTCTTAATCTTTCATTTAGGTCCTTTCTCCATGACATCAAAACAGGCGAACCTGAGGGGCATGGACCGACTGGTGTTTGTAGACTCCCTTGCTGTCATAATGGGGCACGAGGAGAGGGAGCCGTGTATCTTGGAGACAGCGATCAACATCCTCGGCTCCAAACAGACGGCAAGCGAACTGTTCGTTAAATATCCACTGAATCAGTGGCAACAGAAGTTGCGTGGGACTGACGTGATGTGTGTGAGTTGTAGAGTTTGTAGTTGCAGTATTATGACGTGTGGAATAATGGCCCACTTGGCGAATGTTTTAAATTTGCTGGGGGGGGAGGAAAGAAAGGCTCCAGTATGAATCTGTGAGTGAGGGAGTTCAGAATTTGTCAGGTCGCTGGTTGTGACACTGTCGTGACCCGTATTTAAAGTTATCTTGTGAATGGGTTTGTAATGAACTTGACAGAATTTGTCTTCTGAAAATGGAAGGTGCTTGTTCATTGGCTAAGGTAGGAGTGTTAACTGCTTGGTGAAGTAAAACTGTGTGCTCTTAGAAGAGTGTGATGTCTTGATTTCTTGAATGTGACTGTATTTTCTCTTTCTGGGAGTAGCAGATTACGAGAAACAGAATGATCCTTCAGATTCTACTGAGCACCATGCTGTTTGTCACGTGACCTGCGTACTGCCAGCCAGACAAGCATTGAAGTACGTGCGGCAACAGTTGGCGGACCGACTTGATGTCAGAAGATTAAACCTGCTGGGACAAAGAAGGAACATCGTATCCGCAAGAAACTGATATCAGTCTGAACGAGGCATTCGTTGTGTGAGTACATGAGCATTAGAATGTATTTGATGTGGTTGTCGTGTGAGAGAGATGAGTCTGTCCAATTTTATTAGGTACTTCAGATGTTGTGAACTTAAATGTGAGATTTGATATGTTGAAAGACCTATGTGCGGTGAGAGATTGGCATAATTGCAGTATCTGTGGTATGCTAGAGGCATTCATGATTCTCTAGTGAATATATTGTTCATAGGACATCAAAATTGGAGGTTAGGTATAGCTTGTAGACGAGGGTGGTGACTATTTGTGATAAGGTTTTGTTAATGAGTGGTTTTGTTACATGTGTGATGTGTGTAGTGCTGTGGAGCCTTTAATGTGATGTGTTTACTAATTAATAAGTGAGTAATTGCCAAGGTAAGGAATTTAGTTTTGTTGACGTGTGAGTATTGTGCACAGTGACCGGAGCTGCTGGGATATTTTCTGTGCTTTTGGTTAATTTTGAGCAAGGGGATCGGTTATGAAACCTTTAAATTAGGTGATGTGTTGAATGTGATTGCATTTTTTTTTCTGGTAATAGCTGCAGAGAAGAAGCTTGATTGATCCATGGGACTTTACTGAGGTTGAAGGATGCGTCACCTGACATGACTACTGCTTGCCAGGAAAAGAGTGGAGTATGTGCAGAAACACTATGGTGGCTCACTGATATGACGACAGGAAATCAATCGGCTGTTATCACGAAGGACCTCATGTCTGCGAGAGATTTATCTCTGTGTCAACTTGACATGCATTGTGTAAGTATACGAGAAATATGATTATCAGATGTGCTAATTCATGATTCACACAATCAAATTCTTTGGCAAGATAGCGAAATATTCCACCAACATGCTCTTCATTATTTAGTTCACTTAAGATTTTGTGTGTAAAATTCAATAGCACGTTGTTGCATGTCTTTTTGAAAATTTTTTAGAGAATGCCGTTGGTAATGAAACTGGTCTGTAAGTAGAAATACCTGTCAATTTAGGTAAAGATCTTGTTTATGTTTACAAGATGTTTTGATATCTGCATTGGAACAAGTTTCACAGTTTGAAGGACAGTATTAGGGTGTGGTGTGGAGTACTGGCAGACCTAATAATATAAGGTTGCTTCACTGTCTTAACCTAAAATAGACCCATGACAAAAAATGTCTTCTCAAAATGGAATGTGAATTTATTTGCTTTACATGAGGTGTAGGGGCCGTCAAAGACATGTATTTCTTTAATTATTTGATGTTAGTATTCTACCATACTGACTAAAAGACTAGAAAAGAAGAGTGATGGGAGACGACCAATTTGGATTCAGGAGAGGAAGAGGAACCAGAGATGCCATCGGAGTTATGAGAATAATTTCAGAGAGAGTTCTCGATGTCAAGGAAGAAGTATGTGCCTGCTTCATCGACAGGAAGAAGGCTTTCGATCGAGTAAAATGGAAGAAATTAATGAGGATCCTACAGAGAATTGGAATTGATTGGAGAGATAGAAGACTAATCGAAAACCTGTACATGCAGCAGAAAGTCAACGTGAGACTGGACTCAGGAGACACCAACAGCGTTGAGATAGGTAGAGGTGTAAGACAGGGATGCTGCGTATCACCACTTATTTTTAACCTGTACGGGGAATGGCTTGCCAAGGAAGCTGTGGAGACTTCAAAATTGGAGGAAGATGATAATGACTGTAAAGTATGCAGACGACTTGGTAGTATTGGCGAAGGAAGAGGAGGAATTACAGAACATGATGGACAAGTTAGTGGTAACAGGTAGAGAGTATGGAATGGAAATCAACATTGAAAAATCAAAGGTAATGAGGATGGCATCGAGAGCAGAACCATTGAACGTTGTAGTTGGAAACCAACGGCTGGAGAATGTGGAGAATTTCAAGTACTTGGGAAGCATAATCACGACGGACGCCCTATGCACCAAGGAAGTAAAAGCAAGGATAGCCATGGCCAAGGCAGTTTTCCGTCAAGAAGAGGATACTTCTCACTAACAAGTTGGGATTGGAGATGAAGAAGAAACTAGTGAAGTGTTACGTATGGAGCAGAGACCTGGACACTCAGGATGAAGGAACAGAAATACCTGGAGAGTTTTGAAATGTGGTGTTGGAGAAGAATAGAGAAGATCAGGTGGACGGATCGAGTTACCAACGAAGAAGTATTGAGGAGAGTTGACGAGCAAAGAAACATTCTGCAGGCGATTACACGAAGGAAAGCTAACTGGCTCGGACATTACGAGAAGGAATGGGTTACTGAGTGGCATCATCGAAGGTCAGGTTGAAGGAAAGCGAGGACTGGGAAGAAGACTGATACAGCTAACCGACGATCTGAAACAAGGAAAGAAGATGAAGTTCCAGGAATTAAAATGAGAAGCTGAGAATAGGGAAAACTGGAGAGTTCTTTTTGGGCAAAGCAATGGACCTGTTGTAAGACAGAACACTGAATAATAATAATAATAGTATTCTACCATGTTTTCCATTGGAGGTAGCTCTGCCTTCATTTTATGTGTTTGGCATTGGTATTTTAATTTGGTCAAGAAAGGGGCTTTCTAGGATAGGTAAGATAGCTGCCCTATCTCTCGGTGAGAGACTGAGGCCGAGTTTCTCTTTTTTGAGAGAGTGTTTTATTTATTTCTTGTGAGAGGTTGAGATATCGTTTGAGTCTTCGTTGTCGTGGTTTTGAACTTTGTAAATGTTTGCTCATGTTTGATTCTTTTGAAATTGATATTGTATTTATATCTCCTTATCATTGTTCATTTACATCCAGTTTACATAAAATGGGATTGCCGGTGGATGTAATGACACCAAGAACCTCCCCATTTTAACTTCAGAAAGGCCGATACTGTTAAAAGGTTTGTTTTCTTTCCATTTTATCGATGTCATTTCTGAGCATTGGCGATCGGTGGTTGGTATGTTTGACTTATATTCTGTGTTTGTGTTTCATGTACGCCAGTGCATCGGACACGTACCAGTGGACGCGGCGTGTTCTGGAGGGGACTCGAAGCGAAGGGCTCTTTGTGCGTGTGTTGCGGTATCGTTCATTAGCTTACTTTGAATGGCGTATGGTGCAGTACTTGGTGCAACGTGCAAAGGTAGTTGATTTTTTCGATCACGTAGAGTTATTATTGTCTCTAACGGAGTCCGACGAACGCAAAGGAATTTTGAAATTTCATTCTGATTTGAAATCAGACATTGACATGTGCCCTCTGTTGGCTGTTTAGAACGGTCAAAGATGTAGGCAGATTGCGTGTAGCCCCATTAAATGTAGAGTATGACACACTCTGAGTAGGTAAAGTATTTGAGTTTGGTTGACCACGAGGCTCACCACGGCAAGTGTCAGCCTCAAGGAGAGACTGAGGCAGAGTGACTTATTTTTTAATTTATTTTAAGAAGCAGAGATATGGATGGAAGGAAATTGGTTGCATTGTGCATTTCGCTCTGTTTACTTGCCCCCTGGACCACCACCATGAGGCACGTGGAAGATTGTGCTGTCAATTTTGTTTTTTGGCGAACACTTCTCAGACATTTCCTGCATAAGACATAGTTTACTACTACTCTACTATGACAAGGAGGTCGGAAGCGTAGGCATGTATCCATCAGCCTTTAGTCTTTTCTGCTTGCGAAGAGGCACACCTACTTTCTCACATGTCACGCCACCTCTACCGAAATGTTCACTAGCATATGTATGTTTTTATTGTGGATTCGTTTGAATCAGGCCACCCGAAAAGGGTCACGGTGTAGTTTGCGTATGCTGCGTCTTCGAGATTTTCAGCTCTTGGAGGATAGCTTGGATTTACTAGGAGTAGGAGCAGCTGCGTTGGAATCAGGCTAAAAGAAAATGGTGATACATCATGTTCTGTAGGTTATAGAAACAGCAAGGTACGTGCTCTGCGTGAATAGGTAGCAGGATGCTGGCTCACTTGCATGAATTGTTGAGGGTGCGCCGTGTCCGTAGTTGGCTACGATCTCAGGTACACACTTTCGTTCGGCTATCCCGCATCTGCAGGGCTTAAGAAGTCTGGGTTAGAGTGCGTCAGTAGCTGGCCATCAGGCTAGTGGTCGACATGTATAGTTTTGTTGGGCGATGCTTCGTCCATGCCAGGCGACTGGTTGACGTGAATATCTTGCTTAGCCTAGGCTGCGTCTGTAGCCGTGTGCCTTGTCAGTTGTATGGGTTTGTTTGGTAATGCTGCATGTGCAGTGCTGTACCAGTTAGGTTTATGTTTGCTTGCCTACTTTGTGTCTGAAATAGGCCACCACTGTAGAGGTTTGTTATTAATCCTAGGTTGCTGCGGTAGCAATAAATCTTTTCACGTGCTTAGTTTGGCCCAGCTGTGGCCGTAGAAGGCAACAAGACCACAGGCAAACATTGGTCAGTCTGGGTTGCGTACATAGATTCCTAGTGGCTGAATAAATCACAGGTTGGGTTGACAAGGCTCTGTCCGAAGAGATCGACTGTGTTGAAGGCCGCGTCCATAGCAGCTTACTGCCTTACTTGCATAGGTTTGTTGTGTCAGGCTTCGTCCAGAGGAGGATAATTTGTAACGTGGATATTACGATAGTACTAGGCAGTGTCCTTTGCTATGCTGCGTCCGTAGCTGGCTAATTGCTCACTATAATTGATATCTTAGGAAGTCTATCACAAGAATGATTGAAAGAAAGTGATTTAAGAAGAACTGGAGTGCACGGAAGCACAGAAAAGAATGTTTAAGAGCACATGAAATTTTGAAATATAATAAATTGTTTCAAATACAGAAAAATTGAATTAAATTAATTCTTAACGTTTAATTTAGATAGAAGAAAAATAAAGAAATTTATTTAACTTGTTCACTTTACTATGGTAATCTTTAAGCGTTAAAACATTTCTGGCAAACACTTATTAAAGTTGAAGTAGTACATTATGTTCATGAGATGGGAAGCCATAAATGCAACAGATGATGCTTACATACACATTAACAGATCACTCTTAAAGATATTGTGTGTCTATTAACCGACTAACAAAGTTCTAATTCTTCCTTCTACTGGTGATGGGTTCCTTATGTTGCTTATGCATGGCCGGCGCACTGTAGCAGTAACATTAAGTGATCTGTAAATGTGTTTGTATTGTCATTGCTTCTTGTTTGTGCGAGGAAGCAGACAGGCAACTTATTTAAGAAGATACAAGATGATTTATAGTACAATACAACTGATAAAGATACAGAAGGAAAGATGCAATTAAGTAAAACTGAATTTAAAATTGTAGTATCATACAGTTGATATGTAGTTATGATAAAGTGAGGTCTGATGACAACTCCCTAAAATGCTACATTCTTAGAGGCATAGGTTGGTGTGGCTAGGCTACGTCCACAGCAAGGTACTTTCTCGAGTGTATTGGGTGATTGGGCTATGCTGTGTCTAAAACAGGCTACCACCTGATTGGCATAGGTTGTTTACTTTAGTGTGCGTCCAAAGCGTGAATAGGTTCTTTAGCCGAGGCTGCATCAAGTACGTGGGAGTCGTATGTTGGTGAAGGCTGCATCTGAAGCAGGTTAAGGCTATCGGTAATTTTTGCGAGGCAAGCGAGCTACATCCTAGCGTGTTTAATTTTCTGATAGTTGGCTGCGTTCTAAGCAGGATACAGGCTCAATTGCATAGATTGGTTGGAGTAGGCTACATCCGTCGCAGGTTATGTGCTCAGTTCCAGATATGTTTGGCCATACTTTTTGACGTGAAAACGTTCGAACATTCGAACTAGAATATAATAGTGACGAAAATTTAGAACTCTGATGTGCGTACCTTCAGAAATTCTTTAAACTTGAACTAGTGAATAATTTGGACAAACCAACCACGCAAGGGAAAACTTGTATAGATTTGACATTTGCAAGAGGTATTCAAATAATTTCAAAGCCATATGTATCCTACTTCTCATACCACTACCCTGTATTCAATAAATGTAAGTTGCAAATGAATTAAACGATTCAAAACAAAAATTTTGTTTAATTTCAATATACACGATTTTTTCTGCAGCGATCTGCTCTGTTATGGGCATAATTTAGTTTGGCTGTGCTCTATGCTCAGGAGGCTTCTTACACATACTTGACAGGTCACCACCATTCACCGACCTCACTACGAACATATGTTGGTTAGGCAAGGCTTTGCTCGAAGCAGAGTTATTTTCCGTAAACCGCGTACGAAACAGATTACTGGGAGATGGCTGCGTCCGAAACGGGATACTACTGCATACGCTTTATTTAGTTGGGCTAGGCTGCGTCCACAGTTGTCTTCATTCGTTCGTCTAATCCGCTTCAGGTTTGTTGGGCTAGGCTGTGTCCGTAACAGCATACGTCCTTAGTAACTTAGGTTTGTTGGGTTTGGTTGCGTCCAAAGCAGGGTACTTTCTCATGTGGATGAGTTGATTTGGCTTGTCTGTGTTCTTAGCTAGCTACCAGTTCAGTGGCATAGATATTGTTTGACTAGGGTGCATCGGGTGCATCTGTAGGTGGCTGTATATTTGTTGTGCTAAATAAAAGCCATATATCCATTTCGTTACTTTTATTTCATTCCCATATCGCAAAGAAAATATTACCCGCAAACGCAGACATATTCGTAATGCTATAAAGCGTTGCACTAGATGGTATACCAAGTTATTATTAAGGGTTCTGAAATCCTTGCTACTATTCTTAAATTTATTTTCAATTTTAGCTTCTCTCAGCAACAATTTCCCACTTTG
The DNA here is from genome assembly GCF_977971745.1 of Zootermopsis nevadensis. Classification (NCBI taxonomy): domain Eukaryota; kingdom Metazoa; phylum Arthropoda; class Insecta; order Blattodea; family Termopsidae; genus Zootermopsis; species Zootermopsis nevadensis. Next base: position 13,443 of record NW_028259139.1, on the reverse strand, counting down.
TGGAAACAAGCAGCTATTGTTCCAGTTTTCAAAAAAGAAGACAAAACTATTTCTGTTATAAACTATAGACCTACTACCATAATTAATAATGTTTCCAAAATATTTGAAATTATTGTACATACCATGTTTCTTATAATTTTAATTCTAAATGAATCCCTTGTCAACATGGTTTTAGTAAATCCAAATCCACCACTTCTAATCTGGTTACGTTTTTGGATTTATTTTCCCCTATAGCTTGTTCCCAGTCTCAAGCTGATGCATTTTATGTTGATTTTATCATTTATTTACTTCCATCATTTTGTTTTCTATATTACTCCATATTTATTAATGTTTTCTTTAAATCATTGCTTTACAGACTAATAATGAACATCAGATGAACCACGCCATATAAAAAACAATACCTTCGTTCTAATATATAAGAGTAATTCTGATAAGAACATCTTCCATAAACTGCATAACATTGTAAAGGGTTGTAATTCGAGTTTTAAATTTACCAATCTAATTTATACCTGAAGACGGTTAAATATAACCGAAACATGTCGTAAGAGACGTTCCAATTTCTAAATCGATCATTCGATGCGGAACGTGAAATGATATTTTAAATATTTTATATTTTACCATCTTATTATAAATTGTGATTTGACATTTATCAGTGTTGTTTCGCATGTCTTACGTTTGCACAAACTTGGTGACTATGAACTGTCTGCTGGTTATATGATTGATTTCTTAGTTACCTAACCAGCAGACATTCGCAAGTACGTTATTCTGGAGTTTTGTCATTTCCTTTTGATTTATTGTCTGGTATCTTTCAAGGATCTGTATTAGGACCTTTGTTGTTTAATGTGCAATGTCATTAAATTGTAAGGCCATAAAGTCTCCTCAATATAGTTCTTTACTTTGAAAGGACGCAGAAAGCTTAAAGAATTAGAAAAATGTAAACTTAAAAAAAATTTGAAAAATTTCAAAATTTTTGGGTTTTGTGTTTTTTTTTGACAATTTCCAGCAATTTTAGTTTTTTCAAAAAAATTATGAAAATTTATGAAAATGTCGAAATTTTTCCCATTCTATACCTACCAGAAACGTTGAATGACACCCAGTCCATGCGAGACTCCGTCTGTGCAGCACCCAATCTCTGCTTCTCACGGTCTCGGCCGGGCTGCCCATGGGGCCTTTCCCGCGAAAGAGTTCCCGGCGACCGGCCGACCATTGTATCTGTCCCCTCTTCGAGGCCTGCCTCGCTCGCGGCACTGCGTTCTCAGCCACCCGTAAATCAGCAATCGCCGGTCGTGCCTTCACTAACACTTATTTTAAAAAAAATATATAAATACGTACATAAAAATGTATGTATGCATATATATTGTTATTTTTTATTCTTACCAAGTCGGTATCGCCGAGGGGTTTGTGGTGCCAAGCAAAACAGAAAACTACCGCGCGCCGTCTGACTTTGCCTCAGAACGGGACCTGCTGACTACGACGCACCGCCGGACATTGACTCGGAACTCGACCGACCAAGTAGCATGCACCGCACTCGCGCGCACACACAGAAGCCACGGCAACGTACTTTATGTGATTTCTTATTATATTATGTTTTTACTCTTTTTTGATTCTACCAAAATTTCTTATTCTCTCAAAAATATATATCCATATTTATATACACATGCGTATATATATTCTTAATTTTATTCTTATGTAGTCGGTATCGCCGAGGGACTTGTGCTGTCAGGCAACGCGGAAAGTAGCACGCACCGAAGAAGTTAGCCAGTCAGATATCACGCACCGTGTGACTTTGACTCAGGCAGCCAACTACCGCACACCGCACACAAACGAGACACGGTAAGCTGCTGATGTTTATTTATATTTTAATTTGGAGTTCCCCCCCCTTCTCTTATTGTTTCATTCTTCGCACTGCGTCGTACATGGACGGTCGAGCTCTGCGGCTATGTCCCACGGTGCGTGGTAGTTAAGACAGTCGAGCAAAATCCGTCATAAATAAATCTGAATCTGCCTTCAATGTGTGGATAATGGCAACCCATATCAACATGAGTACCATCAGACATACATGAATGTACAAAAGAAATGTATTTAATCTCGATCTTATGTGTACATGGGATATACGGATGTCCGCACGTAGGAACGTTGAAACTTCGATATCAGCAGACGTGCGTGATTACACCAAACGCACTGATGGTAATGTTTGGCATGTATTGCCTTACGTCAGTGGTCCCCAACCTTTTTTTGCCCAAGGGCACATTTCAGAGTTTATGAGATCGTGGCGGGCGCCAACCAATTAACAAAGCCAAATTTTCTTTTCTCTGGACAAATAAGATATGGACACCAAATAATACACAAAACAACACGACGTTTATTGATACAAGAAACCACGCAATCAAAAATACGTACTTTTATAAGTACAATTATTATTACTCAAGTGGGAAGTTAGTGTGATGTTTGGCATTGCATTTCAGCGGCCAGTTTTTCAAATTTGGGAGAGTAGGATGATGTTGCTGCTCGCAATCGTCAAGATGGGCATTGGTACGTAGAGAACTGTGCTTTGATTTTATAATGTTCATGGTTGAACGGCCTTTATTATTCAGTATAACCTCTTTCCGTATCAACGCGGGCACCGCGTTGGGGACCACTGTTGTACATTATTTCGCCCTCACATCTTCATCAGTTATCAGAGTGATTACTCTCTTGTAACATTGATGTCACTGTTAGGTCAAGGTCATGACACAGACACTACCACTTCCAAGACAAGGCAGGGGATTCTTTTAGCAATGACGTGCGTGATTCAACCGAGACACTACCACTTTTAATACAAGGCAGAGGTTTGTTTTGGCAATTACGTACAAGATTCACACACGAGATTACCTCTTCCAAGATAAGGCAGGGGTTTCTTTTAGCAATGACGTGCGTGATTCACACAAGACACTACCACTTTCAATACAAGGCAGAGGTTTCTTTTGACAATGATGTACGAGATTCACACAAGACACCACCACTTTTAATACAAGGAAGAGGTTTATTTTAGCAATGACGTGGCAAATCGTCCACAAATCGAACAAAAGTAAGAATTTTTGAAAATTTTCAACTTTTAATTTCTTTCCGAATTTTCCGAAAATTTTTGGTTTTGTGCGCATTTCAGAAGGTTTGCAGCGTTTTTTGATTTTTCGAAAAATTTGAAAATTTTTCCTTCTAAATTTGACCTGTCCCATCCCTATCAGGACTAGACTCCCAAGTCTTGAGAAGTCACTTGTCCCAAGTCTTCAGAAGTCCTTGTCCCAAGTGTAGAGAATTTCTTGTCCCAAGTCTTGAGAAGTCACTCGTCCCAAGTCTTGAGAAGTCACTCGTCCCAAGTCTTGAGAAGTTCTTGTCCCAAGTCTTGAGAAGTCACTTGTCCCAAGTCTTGAGAAGTCACTTGTCCCAAGTCTTGAGAAGTCCTTGTCCCAAGTCTTGAGAAGTCACTTGTCCCAAGTCTTGAGGAGTCACTCGTCCCAAGTCTTGAGAAGTCACTCGTCCCAAGTCTTGAGAAGTTATTGTCCCAAGTCTTGTCTGCTTGTTTAGGGCTGTGCCTCACATGTCTTAGCTGAATTCAATTTTTTTTCGAAAATTCTTAGTTTTCTTCGCGTTTCACGCCATTTGCAGTCGTTTTTAATTTTTTTAAAATTTCGAAAATTTTTGAAAATTCTCAAAGGGGTACCCCTTTGAGAAATTTCAATTTTTTCGAAAAATTTCGAAAAATCGAAAAACGTGGCAAATCGTCCAAAAAGCGCACAAAACTAAGAATTTTTGAAAATTTTCAACTTTTAATTTTTTTCCGAATTTTCCGAAAATTTTTGGTTTTGTGCGCATTTCAGAAGGTTTGCAGCGTTTTTTGATTTTTCGAAAAATTTCAAAAAATTTGCCTTCTAAGTTTGACCTGTCCCATCCCTGTCAGGACTAGACTCCCAAGTCTTGAGAAGTCACTCGTCCCAAGTCTTGAGAAGTTCTTGTCCCAAGTGTTGAGAAGTCACTTGTCCCAAGTCTTGAGAAGTCACTCGTTCCAAGTCTTGAGAAGTCACTCGTCCCAAGTCTTGAGAAGTTCTTGTCCCAAGTCTTGAGAAGTCATTTGTCCCAAGTCTTGAGAAGTCACTTGTCCCAAGTCTTGAGAAGTTCTTGTCCCAAGTCTTGAGAAGTCACTTGTCCCAAGTCTTGAGAAGTCACTCGTCCCAAGTCTTGAGAAGTCACTTGTCCCAAGTCTTGAGAAGTCACTCGTCCCAAGTCTTGAGAAGTCACTCGTCCCAAGTCTTGAGAAGTCACTCGTCCCAAGTCTTGAGAAGTCACTCGTCCCAAGTCTTGAGAAGTTATTGTCCCAAGTCTTGTCTGCTTGTTTAGGGCTGTGCCTCACCTGTCTTAGCTGAATTCAAATTTTTTTCGAAAATTCTTAGTTTTCTTCGCGTTTCACGCCATTTGCAGTCGTTTTTAATTTTTTTAAAATTTCGAAAATTTTTGAAAATTCTCAAAGGGGTACCCCTTTGAGAAATTTCAATTTTTTCGAAAAATTTCGAAAAATCGAAAAACGTGGCAAATCGTCCAAAAAGCGCACAAAACTAAGAATTTTTGAAAATTTTCAACTTTTAATTTTTTTCCGAATTTTCCGAAAAGTTTTGGTTTTGTGCGCATTTCAGAAGGTTTGCAGCGTTTTTTGATTTTTCGAAAAATTTGAAAATTTTTCCTTCTAAATTTGACCTGTCCGATCCCTATCAGGACTAGACACCCAAGTCTTGAGAAGTCAGTTGTCCCAAGTCTTGAGAAGTCCTTGTCCCAAGTCTTGAGAAGTTCTTGTCCCAAGTCTTGAGAAGTCACTTGTCCCAAGTCTTGAGAAGTCATTCGTCCCAAGTCTTGAGAAGTCACTCGTCCCAAGTCTTGAGAAGTTCTTGTTCCAAGTCTTGAGAAGTCACTTGTCCGAAGTCTTGAGAAGTCCTTGTCCCAAGTCTTGAGAAGTCACTTGTCCCAAGTCTTGAGAAGTCACTCGTCCCAAGTCTTGAGAAGTCACTCGTCCCAAGTCTTGAGAAGTCACTCGTCCCAAGTCTTGAGAAGTCACTCGTCCCAAGTCTTGAGAAGTTATTGTCCCAAGTCTTGTCTGCTTGTTTAGGGCTGTGCCTCACCTGTCTTAGCTGAATTCAAATTTTTTTTCGAAAATTCTTAGTTTTCTTCGCGTTTCACGCCATTTGCAGTCGTTTTTAATTTATTTAAAATTTCGAAAATTTTTGAAAATTCTCAAAGGGGTACCCCTTTGAGAAATTTCAATTTTTTCGAAAAATTTCGAAAAATCGAAAAACGTGGCAAATCGTCCAAAAAGCGCACAAAACTAAGAATTTTTGAAAATTTTCAACTTTTAATTTTTTTCCGAATTTTCCGAAAATTTTTGGTTTTGTGCGCATTTCAGAAGGTTTGCAGCGTTTTTTGATTTTTCGAAAAATTTCAAAAAATTTTCCTTCTAAGTTTGACCTGTCCCATCCCTGTCAGGACTAGACTCCCAAGTCTTGAGAAGTCACTCGTCCCAAGTCTTGAGAAGTTCTTGTCCCAAGTCTTGAGAAGTCACTCGTTCCAAGTCTTGAGAAGTCACTCGTCCCAAGTCTTGAGAAGTTCTTGTCCCAAGTCTTGAGAAGTCACTTGTCCCAAGTCTTGAGAAGTTCTTGTCCCAAGTCTTGTCTGCTTGTTTAGGGCTGTGCCTCACCTGTCTTAGCTGAATTCAATTTTTTTTCGAAAATTCTTAGTTTTCTTCGCGTTTCACGCCATTTGCAGTCGCTTTTAATTTTTTTAAAATTTCGAAAATTTTTGAAAATTCTCAAAGGGGTACCCCTTTGAGAAATTTCAATTTTTTCGAAAAATTTCGAAAAATCGAAAAACGTGGCAAATCGTCCAAAAAGCGCACAAAACTAAGAATTTTTGAAAATTTTCAACTTTTAATTTTTTTCCGAATTTTCCGAAAAGTTTTGGTTTTGTGCGCATTTCAGAAGGTTTGCAGCGTTTTTTGATTTTTTGAAAAATTTGAAAATTTTTCCTTCTAAATTTGACCTGTCCGATCCCTATCAGGACTAGACACCCAAGTCTTGAGAAGTCAGTTGTCCCAAGTCTTGAGAAGTCCTTGTCCCAAGTCTTGAGAAGTTCTTGTCCCAAGTCTTGAGAAGTCACTTGTCCCAAGTCTTGAGAAGTCATTCGTCCCAAGTCTTGAGAAGTCACTCGTCCCAAGTCTTGAGAAGTTCTTGTTCCAAGTCTTGAGAAGTCACTTGTCCGAAGTCTTGAGAAGTCCTTGTCCCAAGTCTTGAGAAGTCACTTGTCCCAAGTCTTGAGAAGTCACTCGTCCCAAGTCTTGAGAAGTCACTCGTCCCAAGTCTTGAGAAGTCACTCGTCCCAAGTCTTGAGAAGTCACTCGTCCCAAGTCTTGAGAAGTTATTGTCCCAAGTCTTGTCTGCTTGTTTAGGGCTGTGCCTCACCTGTCTTAGCTGAATTCAAATTTTTTTTCGAAAATTCTTAGTTTTCTTCGCGTTTCACGCCATTTGCAGTCGTTTTTAATTTATTTAAAATTTCGAAAATTTTTGAAAATTCTCAAAGGGGTACCCCTTTGAGAAATTTCAATTTTTTCGAAAAATTTTGAAAAATCGAAAAACGTTGCAAATCGTCCAAAAAGCGCACAAAACTAAGAATTTTTGAAAATTTTCAACTTTTAATTTTTTTCCGAATTTTCCGAAAATTTTTGGTTTTGTGCGCATTTCAGAAGGTTTGCAGCGTTTTTTGATTTTTCGAAAAATTTGAAATTTTTTCCTTCTAAATTTGACCTGTCCCATCCCTATCAGGACTAGACTCCCAAGTCTTGAGAAGTCACTTGTCCCAAGTCTTCAGAAGTTCTTGTCCCAAGTGTTGAGAATTTCTTGTCCCAAGTCTTGAGAAGTCACTTGTCCCAAGTCTTGAGAAGTCACTCTTCCCAAGTCTTGAGAAGTTATTGTCCCAAGACTTGTCTGCTTGTTTAGGGCTGTGCCTCACCTGTCTTAGCTGAATTCAATTTTTTTCGAAAATTCTTAGTTTTCTTCGCGTTACACGCCATTTGCAGTCGTTTTTAATTTTTTTTAAAATTTCGAAAATTTTTGAAAATTCTCAAAGGGGTACCCCTTTGAGAAATTTCAATTTTTTCGAAAAATTTCGAAAAATCGAAAAACGTGGCAAATCGTCCAAAAAGCGCACAAAACTAAGAATTTTTGAAAATTTTCAACTTTTAATTTTTTTCCGAATTTTCCGAAAATTTTTGGTTTTGTGCGCATTTCAGAAGGTTTGCAGCGTTTTTTGATTTTTCGAAAAATTTCAAAAAATTTTCCTTCTAAGTTTGACCTGTCCCATCCCTGTCAGGACTAGACTCCCAAGTCTTGAGAAGTCACTCGTCCCAAGTCTTGAGAAGTTCTTGTCCCAAGTCTTGAGAAGTCACTCGTTCCAAGTCTTGAGAAGTCACTCGTCCCAAGTCTTGAGAAGTTCTTGTCCCAAGTCTTGAGAAGTCACTTGTCCCAAGTCTTGAGAAGTTCTTGTCCCAAGTCTTGTCTGCTTGTTTAGGGCTGTGCCTCACCTGTCTTAGCTGAATTCAATTTTTTTTCGAAAATTCTTAGTTTTCTTCGCGTTTCACGCCATTTGCAGTCGTTTTTAATTTTTTTAAAATTTCGAAAATTTTTGAAAATTCTCAAAGGGGTACCCCTTTGAGAAATTTCAATTTTTTCGAAAAATTTCGAAAAATCGAAAAACGTGGCAAATCGTCCAAAAAGCGCACAAAACTAAGAATTTTTGAAAATTTTCAACTTTTAATTTTTTTCCGAATTTTCCGAAAATTTTTGGTTTTGTGCGCATTTCAGAAGGTTTGCAGCGTTTTTTGATTTTTCGAAAAATTTCAAAAAATTTTCATTCTAATTTTGACCTGTCCCATCCCTGTCAGGACTAGACTCCCAAGTCTTGAGAAGTCACTCGTCCCAAGTCTTGAGAAGTTCTTGTCCCAAGTGTTGAGAAGTCACTTGTCCCAAGTCTTGAGAAGTCACTCGTTCCAAGTCTTGAGAAGTCACTCGTCCCAAGTCTTGAGAAGTTCTTGTCCCAAGTCTTGAGAAGTCACTTGTCCCAAGTCTTGAGAAGTCACTTGTCCCAAGTCTTGAGAAGTCCTTGTCCCAAGTCTTGAGAAGTCACTCGTCCCAAGTCTTGAGAAGTCACTCGTCCCAAGTCTTGAGAAGTCACTCGTCCCAAGTCTTGAGAAGTTATTGTCCCAAGTCTTGTCTGCTTGTTTAGGGCTGTGCCTCACCTGTCTTAGCTGAATTCAATTTTTTTTCGAAAATTCTTAGTTTTCTTCGCGTTTCACGCCATTTGCAGTCGTTTTTAATTTTTTTAAAATTTCGAAAATTTTTGAAAATTCTCAAATTGAGAAATTTCAATTTTTTCGAAAAATTTCGAAAAATCGAAAAACGTTGCAAATCGTCCAAAAAGCGCACAAAACTAAGAATTTTTGAAAATTTTCAACTTTTAATTTTTTTCCGAATTTTCCGAAAAGTTTTGGTTTTGTGCGCATTTCAGAAGGTTTGCAGCGTTTTTTGATTTTTCGAAAAATTTGAAAATTTTTCCTTCTAAATTTGACCTGTCCCATCCTTATCAGGACTAGACTCCCAAGTCTTGAGAAGTCACTTGTCCCAAGTCTTGAGAAGTCCTTGTCCCAAGTCTTGAGAAGTTCTTGTCCCAAGTCTTGAGAAGTCACTTGTCCCAAGTCTTGAGAAGTCACTTGTCCCAAGTCTTGAGAAGTTCTTGTCCCAAGTCTTGAGAAGTTCTTGTCCCAAGTCTTGAGAAGTCACTTGTCCCAAGTCTTGAGAAGTTCTTGTCCCAAGTCTTGAGAAGTCACTTGTCCCAAGTCTTGAGAAGTCACTCGTCCCATGTCTTGAGAAGTTCTTGTCCCAAGTCTTGAGAAGTTCTTGTCCCAAGTATTGAGAAGTTCTTGTCCCAAGTCTTGAGAAGTTCTTGTCCCAAGTCTTGAGAAGTTCTTGTCCCAAGTCTTGAGAAGTTCTTGTCCCAAGTCTTGACAAGTCACTCGTCCCAAGTCTTGAGAAGTTATTGTCCCAAGTCTTGTCTGCTTGTTTAGGGCTGTGCCTCACCTGTCTTAGCTGAATTCAAATTTTTTCGAAAATTCTTAGTTTTCTTCGCGTTTCGCGCCATTTGCAGTCGTTTTTAATTTTTTTAAAATTTCGAAAATTTTTGAAAATTCTCAAAGGGGTACCCCTTTGAGAAATTTCAATTTTTTCGAAAAATTTCAAAAAATCGAAAAACGTAGCAAATCGTTCAAAAAGCGCACAAAACTAAGAATTTTTGAAAAATTTCAACTTTTAATTTTTTTCCGAATATTCCGAAAATTTTTGGTTTTGTGCGCATTTCAGAAGGTTTGCAGCGTTTTTTGATTTTTCGAAAAATTTGAAAATTTTTCCTTCTAAATTTGACCTGTCCCATCCTTATCAGGACTAGACTCCCAAGTCTTGAGAAATCACTTTTTCCCAAGTCTTGAGAAGTCCTTGTCCCAAGTCTTGAGAAGTTCTTGTCCCAAGTCTTGAGAAGTCACTTGTCCCAAGTCTTGAGAAGTCACTCGTCCCAAGTCTTGAGAAGTCACTCGTCCCAAGTCTTGAGAAGTTCTTGTCCCAAGTCTTGAGAAGTTCTTGTCCCAAGTCTTGAGAAGTCACTTGTCCCAAGTCTTGAGAAGTCACTTGTCCCAAGTCTTGAGAAGTTCTTGTCCCAAGTCTTGAGAAGTCACTCGTCCCAAGTCTTGAGAAGTCCTTGTCCCAAGTCTTGAGAAGTTCTTGTCCCAAGTCTTGAGAAGTCACTTGTCCCAAGTCTTGAGAAGTTCTTGTCCCAAGTCTTGAGAAGTCCTTGTCCCAAGTCTTGAGAAGTTATTGTCCCAAGTCTTTGCTTGTTTAAGGCTTTGCCTCACCTGTCTTAGCTGAATACAATTTTTTTCGAAAATTCTTAGTTTTCTTCGCGTTTCACGCCATTTGCAGTCGTTTTTAATTTTTTTAAAATTTCGAAAATTTTTGAAAATTCTCAAAGGGGGTACCCCTTTGAGAAATTTCAATTTTTTCGAAAAATCGAAAAACGTGGCAAATCGTCCAAAAAGCGCACAAAACTAAGAATTTTTGAAAATTTTCAACTTTTAATTTTTTTCCGAATTTTCCGAAAATTTTTGGTTTTGTGCGCATTTCAGAAGATTTGCAACGTTTTTTGATTTTTCGAAAAAATTGAAAATTTTTCCTTCTAAATTTGACCTGTCCCATCCCTATCAGGACTAGACTCCCAAGTCTTGAGAAGTCACTTGTCCCAAGTCTTCAGAAGTCCTTGTCCCAAGTGTAGAGAATTTCTTGTCCCAAGTCTTGAGAAGTCACTCGTCCCAAGTCTTGAGAAGTCACTCGTCCCAAGTCTTGAGAAGTTCTTGTCCCAAGTCTTGAGAAGTCACTTGTCCCAAGTCTTGAGAAGTCACTTGTCCCAAGTCTTGAGAAGTCCTTGTCCCAAGTCTTGAGAAGTTCTTGTCCCAAGTCTTGAGAAGTCACTCGTCCCAAGTCTTGAGAAGTCCTTGTCCCAAGTCTTGAGAAGTTCTTGTCCCAAGTCTTGAGAAGTCACTTGTCCCAAGTCTTGAGAAGTTCTTGTCCCAAGTCTTGAGAAGTCCTTGTCCCAAGTCTTGAGAAGTTATTGTCCCAAGTCTTGTCTGCTTGTTTAGGGCTGTGCCTCACCTGTCTTAGCTGAATTCAAATTTTTTCGAAAATTCTTAGTTTTATTCGCGTTTCGCGCCATTTGCAGTCGTTTTTAATTTTTTTAAAATTTCGAAAAAATTTGAAAATTCTCAAAGGGGTACCCCTTTGAGAAATTTCAATTTTTTCGAAAAATTTCGAAAAATCGAAAAACGTGGCAAATCGTCCAAATAGCCCACAAAACTAAGAATTTTTGAAAATTTTCAACTTTTAATTTTTTTCCGAATTTTCCGAAAATTTTTGGTTTTGTGCGCATTTCAGAAGGTTTGTAGCGTTTTTTTATTTTTCCAAAAATTTGAAAATTTCTCGTTCTAAATTTGACCTGTCCCATCTTTATCAGGACTAGACTCCCAAGTCTTGAGAAGTCACTTGTCCCAAGTCTTGAGAAGTCCTTGTCCCAAGTCTTGAGAAGTTCTTGTCCCAAGTCTTGAGAAGTCACTTGTCCCAAGTCTTGAGAAGTCACTTGTCCCAAGTCTTGAGAAGTTCTTGTCCCAAGTCTTGAGAAGTTCTTGTCCCAAGTCTTGAGAAGTCACTTGTCCCAAGTCTTGAGAAGTTCTTGTCCCAAGTCTTGAGAAGTCACTTGTCCCAAGTCTTGAGAAGTCACTCGTCCCAAGTCTTGAGAAGTTCTTGTCCCAATTCTTGAGAAGTTCTTGTCCCAAGTCTTGAGAAGTTCTTGTCCCAAGTCTTGAGAAGTCACTTGTCCCAAGTCTTGAGAAGTTCTTTTCCCAAGTCTTGAGAAGTCACTCGTCCCAAGTCTTGAGACGTTCTTGTCCCAAGTCTTGAGAAGTTCTTGTCCCAAGTCTTGAGAAGTCCTACGCAGAATATATTTATTTTGTTTTCAGTTAATTTTATTTGCTTTGATTGAAATTAATGTTTGTTTTTTGATTTTGTTCAGGTGATGATACTTTTTTCCAGTCGAGATTAAGAAGATGAAATAAGTGAATGAATTATATTTTGTAAACTGATGTACAAACAGAATTTTTTTGCATAATAAAGACTTTTTTATTTTGAATAATGTTATCATTTAGGATTCCTGAATTCCTTCTATACACTCTAGGTAGAACTGAGAATTTCTTCGAACTTTGCCAAAAACTTAGTTTTTGGTACAAGTTCGGAAAATTCTAAGAAAAACTGAAAAGTTCTTGTCCCAAGTCTTGAGAAGTTCTTGTATGAAGTCTTGAGAAGTTCTTGTCCCAAGTGTTGTCTGCTTTTTTAGGGCTGTGCCTCACCCATCTTAGCTGAATTCAAATTGTTTTCGAAAATTTCGATTTTTCTTAGTTTTCTTCGCGTTTCACGCCACTTGGGACGAGTGACTTCTCAATACTTGGGACAATAACTTCTGAAGACTTGGGACGAGTGACTTCTCAAGACTTGGGACGAGTGAATTCTCAAGACTTGGGACATGAACTTCTCAAGACTTGGGACAAGAACGTCTCAAGACTTGGGACGAGTGACTTCTCAAGACTTGGGACAAGAACTTATCAAGACTTCTCAAGACTTGGGACAAGGACTTCTCAAGACTTGGGACATGAAATTCTCAAGACTTGGGACAAGAACTTCTCAAGACTTGCGACAAGGTTAGGTTAGGTTAGGTTAGGTCAGGTCAGGTCAGGTCAGGTCAGGTCAGGTCAGGTCAGGTCAGGTCAGGTCAGGTCAGGTCAGGTCAGGTCAGGTCAGTTCAGGATAGGTCAGGTCAGGTCAGGTCAGGTCAGGTCAGGATAGGTCAGGTCAGGTCAGGTCAGGTCAGGTCAGGTCAGGTCAGGTCAGGTCAGGTCAGGTCAGGTCAGGTCAGGTCAGGTCAGGTCAGGTCAGGTCAGGTCAGGTCAGGTCAGGTCAGGTCAGGTCAGGTCAGGTCAGGTCAGGTCAGGTCAGGTCAGGTCAGGTCAGGTCAGGTCAGGTCAGGTCAGGTCAGGTCAGGTCAGGTCAGGTCAGGTCAGGTCAGGTCAGGTCAGGTCAGGTTAGGTCAGGTCAGGTCAGGTCAGGTCAGGTCAGGTCAGGTTAGGTCAGGTCAGGTCAGGTCAGGTCAGGTCAGGTCAGGTCAGGTCAGGTCAGGTCAGGTCAGGTCAGGTTAGGTCAGGTCAGGTCAGGTTAGGTTAGGTCAGGTCAGGTTAGGTCAGGTCAGGTCAGGTTAGGTTAGGTCAGGTCAGGTCAGGTTAGGTCAGGTCAGGTTAGGTTAGGTCAGGTTAGGTTAGGTTAGGTCAGGTTAGGTTAGGTTAGGTTAGGTTAGGTCAGGTTAGGTCAGGTTAGGTCAGGTTAGGTTAGGTTAGGTCAGGTTAGGTTAGGTTAGGTCAGGTTAGGTTAGGTTAGGTCAGGTTAGGTTAGGTTAGGTCAGGTTAGGTTAGGTTAGGTCAGGTTAGGTTAGGTTAGGTCAGGTTAGGTTAGGTTAGGTCAGGTTAGGTTAGGTTAGGTCAGGTTAGGTTAGGTTAGGTTAGGTTAGGTTAGGTTAGGTTAGGTTAGGTTAGGTTAGGTTACGTTAGGTTAGGTTAGGTTAGGTTAGGTTAGGTTAGGTTAGGTTAGGTTAGGTTAGGTTAGGTTAGGTTAGGTTAGGTTAGGTTAGGTTAGGTTAGGTTAGGTTAGGTTAGGTTAGGTTAGGTTAGGTTAGGTTAGGTTAGGTTAGGTTAGGTTAGGTTAGGTTAGGTTAGGTTAGGTTAGGTTAGGT